>NC_091980.1:56822386-58222397 GCF_044704955.1 Pristiophorus japonicus
CCCCACCCCTCCTCCCTCTCCCTCTCCCCACCCCTCTCCCTCTCCCCACCCCTCCTCCCTCTCCCTCTCCCCACCCCTCCTCCCTCTCCCTCTCCCCACCCCTCCTCCCTCTCCCTCTCCCCACCCCTCCTCCCTCTCCCTCTCCCCACCCCTCCTCCCTCTCCCTCTCCCCACCCCTCCTCCCTCTCCCTCTCCCCACCCCTCCTCCCTCTCCTCTCCTCACCCCTCCTCCTCTCCCCTCTTTCCTCCTCCCCACTCCCCCTCCTCCCCACTCCCCCTCCTCCCCACTCCCCCTCCTCCCCACTCCCCCTCCTCCCCACTCCCCCTCCTCCCCACTCCCCCTCCTCCCCACTCCCCACTCCCCCTCCTCCCCACTCCCCCTCCTCCCCACTCCCCCTCCTCCCCACTCCCCCTCCTCCCCACTCCCCCTCCTCCCCACTCCCCCATTCCCCACTCCCCCTCCTCCCCACTCCCCTCCTCCCCACTCCCCCTCCTCCCCACTCCCCCTCCTCCCCACTCCCCCTCCTCCCCACTCCCCCATTCCCCACTCCCCCTCCTCCCCACTCCCCCTCCTCCCCACTCCCCCTCCTCCCCACTCCCCCTCCTCCTCTCTCCTCCTCCCCCCTCCTCCCCCCCTCCTCCCCCTCCCCTCGCTGTCAGAAACACATAGACCCTGACAGATAGAGAGACACTGACACTGACAGACAGAGAGTGAGAGAGAGACACACACAGACAGACAGAGAGAGAGAGAGAAAGACACACTGGGAGGCCCCCATCCCAACACACTGTTGGAGGGCTCCCGGTGCTGCAGTCGGTGAGTAGAAAATGTTTTATTTATTGATTTTTAAAAAAAAATTTGGTTGATTTATTTATGTATTTATCATTTATTATTGATGGCTCTTTATTTGTAAAACTGAAGTGTTTAATGTTTGTAAACTTCCCTTTCACCCACATTCCCTACGCCTGATTTGTAACCTACGCCTGATTTTCTAAGTGTAGGCAAGGTTTTTCTGAGCGTACAAAAATCTACACTTATCCATTCTAAGTTAGTTTGCCTAAACTTGCAAAACGGGCATAAGTGGCCAGACATGCTCCCTTTTGAAAAAAAAAATCTGTTCCAAACTGAAACTGTTCTAACTGACTAGAACTGGAGCAAACTAAATGCCGAGAATTGCAATTTCTAAGATACTCCATTCTAAACCAGTTGCTCCAAAAAACAGGAGCAACTCAGGCCGAAACTTGGCCCGATTGATACTAAACTGACTTTTTCCCTCGGGACTGGAATCCCTGCTGTGATTTAGCTTTTCATTATGGAGTTGGAGTTGTCCATGAGGGTCCTGATGTTCCAGGTCCTGAACGTCACAATGAAGGGTGGAAGATGCCCCTGCGTGAGTTCTTTTAACGTAAGGCCAACTTTAAGATCAAACTTTCCAAGGATATCATGTTCGATACAGTGCACAGACATTCATCTTTATCATTAAAGCAGCAGGTCAAACTTCATAAGGGCTACTTTTCCAAAGACAAAGAACAGACAATTAGAAAAAAATCGAGAAAAACAAAAACATAGATAAGATTGGGAAAAACATACAGAGCTCATACCTACCCTCTGAAATGAATGCAGTTAATGTCAAATACATTGAACTTTATAACATTTCTGTAGTTCTATTCCATCCAGAAGTGTGACTCATTTCAATGTTAATATAAGTGCAATAATCTTCTCGGCTTCTTCAGTGTTGAGAACGGACATTGTAAATCTTCATCTGGGATTGGCCGACCCTCTGCTTTCCTTGGCGCACTAAGCTAGCTCTCGACCCATTACTGCAGCTACATTTTATTATTAAAAGTCAATATTTATTAATAAAACCAATTGTGCCAAGGTTCTAATGCTTCTCTTTTCAAAACTGTGGGAGCCTGGGTGTCTGCTTTGACATTGGCAGTTGTTTAAGGCACCTTCCTGTGCTTCTCGGACTGTTTTGGCTGCTGTTTCCAGGAAGCAAGTAGAAAGCATAGGCTGTTATAGGCCAAAACTGGGAAATCAGATGTCCCAGTAATGAGGCTGATTGATGTGGATCTGCTGAGGACACGTGGGGGAGATGGGTTTGGGTGTAGATAACATGTTTGCTCTATCATGGGAGGCAAAGAAATGGGGCCATGAAAATAAACTGGACCACTCCTGCAGGGCTCACTTCTGCCCAAGGAAGGGGGACACGGGAAGCAGGACTAGTGGAATTTTTTCCAGATGGTGCCATCCCACTGGTCCCACCTCTATTAATGACATCAGGCTACAAGGAAGCTTCTGCAACAGCTGTCCATTCTCCTCCCTACAGGAAATCCCAGGACAACTTGCCCCATGACAGAAATAGACAGTTTCTTAAACGATAAGGGGTTATGGGGAGTGGGCGGTGAAATGGAGCTGAGTCCATGATCAGATCAGCCATGATTTTATTGAATGGCGGAGCAGGCTCGAGGGGCCGTATGGCCTACTCCTGTTCCTATTTCTTATGTTCTTATGTAACTTGCATTGGTTGATGACTCGGCATAAATGAGTCTCCCCCGAATATCTGCCTTCAAACTCTGCCTGTCCTGGATTTAGCCCCCCAATCTTCTGGTAAGTACATGTATTTTTGGAACACAAGTTTCTTAGGGGTACCTGTAGCAATTGAGAATATGTGGGTGTATCATTTAAGAGGTTTAGAATTGCAAAAGACTTGACAAAACGTTTTTCTTTGTAGAAAGGAATGAAGAAAGACTTGTGCCCTACCCAAAGACATGGATACAATCAGGTTGCAGCGATTCAGCTACTGGATTGTGAGACTTCTTGAGGTTATATGCAATGACAGTATACAATGGATGGAAGTTCATGAATGTAAGTTCATGAATGTAGAGTGGAATCATCAGCAAACAAATGGAGCTCATATTTTTGCTAAATTGTCTCTCCAAATTAGCTACATTTCAAGTATTGTTAATAAATAATTGCATCACAGAACAGATGCAATAAATACATGGTAATTTAACAAACAAACATTGACTAGATTTTATTCAGGTTTAACTTCTAACTAGCAAGCTTGAGTGAATAAACATTTGAGAGAATCTGGGACCTGCATAGAATATTTTTTTTTAAGTCTTAAATAAATAATTAGCATAACTGGCAAGTTAGATAAATATATTTGATTTGCCCAAAATAAATAATTTCCCTGATAAATCAAATAAATATTTCAGCCTAAATAATTAATTAATTTCCTTCCTCAACTGAATAAATAGCAAGTCCAGTAAATATATAAATCTGTGCTTGAGAACTGGAAGAATAAATATACAAGCTCTCAATTGTAATAAATGTAGATAAATTATCGACCGGTCACAATTCTACACATAATATAATTTTGACCAGTATTGTATATATTTATGTATGTATATATACTTGCTTTTTATAATTAAATGGGTAAGGTTCTTTACATCTTACTAATATAATTAAGGCACCCTGTCACAATCATCTGCTGAACTGAACTATCCACGCCATGGTATCCGCTGCAAATTCCACTCTGCACTCTGGCACTAGTGTTCCAGTTTATCAGCTGACGTTGAGAAAGGACATACTTCTCAGCAGTCCAACTTTTCATGGACTTTGCTGATGACTCAGTCTTGTGGTGATTTCCTGTTGCGATGTACCCTTTTCATCGCTTGTTCATCTTTGCTCCACACTGGGAATTTTACTCCCTCCTGGAACCAGATCTCTTTGGAATTCAATACCTCTTTCTGAGCTAGAGTCACTTGTGAGAATCGGCAACCACTTCAACTTAGTCTTTCCCTCTTGTAACTTTGATGCCAAGATGAATTATAGACAACTGCCTGCTGGAAGCAGCTCATCTGGTAATGGACTCCATGAATAACTTGAGTCCTGCAAGAAGTGCTTTAATGTATCTCTCTTAGGCTGTCCCTCGGAGTCAAGGATGACTTGCTTCCACGCTAAAAGTGAATTCTCAGGTGATTGAAGAGTCCAATGCGGGACCTACAGTCTCTGTCACAGGTGGGGCGGACAGTAGTTCAAGGAACGGGTGGGTGGAGTGCTTGGGTTGCCGCATGCTCCTTCCGCTGCCTATGCTTGGTTTCTGCTTGCTCTTGGCGATGAGACTCGAGATGCTCAGCGCCCTCCTGGATGCGCTTCCTCCACTTTGGGCGGTCTTGGGCTAGGGATTCCCAGGTGTTGGTGGGGATGTTGCACTTTTTCAAGGAGGCTTTGGGGGTGTCCTTGAAGCATTTCCTCTGCCCACCTGGGGCTCGCTTGCCGTGTCAAAGCTCTGAGTAGAGCACTTGCTTTGAACATAAGAATTAGGAACAGGAGTAGGCCATCTAGCCCCTCGAGCCTGCTCCGCCATTCAACAAGATCATGGCTGATCTGGCCGTGGACTCAGCTCCACTTACCCGCCCGCTCCCCATAACCCTTAATTCCCTTATTGGTTAAAAATCTATCTATCTGTGATTTTAATACATTGAATGAGCTAGCCTCAACTGCTTCCTTGGGCAGAGAATTCCACAGATTCACAGCCCTCTGGGAGAAGAAATTCCTTCTCAACTCGGTTTTAAATTGGCTCCCCCGTATTTTGAGGCTCTGCCCCCTAGTTCCAGTCTCCCCGACCAGAGGAAACAACCTCTCTGCCTCTATCTTGTCTATCCCTTTCATAATTTTAAATGTTTCTATAAGATCACCCCTCATCCTTCTGAACTCCAACGAGTAAAGACCCAGTCCACTCAATCCACCATCATAAGGTAACCCCCTCATCTCCGGAATCAGCCCAGTGAATCGTCTCTGTACCCCCTCCAAAGCTAGTATATCCTTCCTTAAGTGAGGTGACCAAAACTGCATGCAGTACTCCAGGTGCAGCCTCACCAATACCCTGTACAGTTGCAGCAGGACCTCCCTGCTTTTGTACTCCATCCCTCTCGCAATGAAGGCCAACATTCCATTCACCTTCCTGATTACCTGCTGCACCTGCAAACTAACTTTTTGGGATTCATGCACAAGGACCCCCAGGTCCCTCTGCACCGCAGCATGTTGTAATTTCTCCCCATTCAAATAATATTCCCTTTTACTGTTTTTTTTCCCAAGGTGGATGACCTCACACTTTCCGACATTGTATTCCATCTGCCAAACCTTAGCCCATTCACTTAACCTATCTAAATCTCTTTGCAGCCGCTCTGTGTCCTCTACACAACCCGCTTTCCCACTAATCTTTGTGTCATCTGCAAATTTTGTTACATTACACTCCGTCCCCTCTTCCAGGTCATCTATGTATATTGTAAACCGTTGTGGTCCCAGCATCGATCCCTGTGGCACACCACTAACCACCGATTTCCAACCCGAAAAGGACCTATTTATCCCGACTCTCTGCTTTCTGTTAGCCAGCCAATTCTCGATCCATGCTGATACATTTCCTCTGACTCCGTGTACCTTTATCTTCTGCAGTAACCTTTTGTGTGGCACCTTATCGAATGCCTTTTGGAAATCTAAATACACCACATCCATCGGTACACCTCTATCCACCATGCTCGTTATATCCCCAAAGAATTCCAGTAAATTAGTTAAACATGATTTCCCCTTCATGAATCCATGTTGCGTCTGCTTGATTGCACTATTCCTATCTAGATGTCCCGCTATTTCTTCCTTAATGATAGCTTCAAGCATTTTCCCCACTACAGATGTTAAACTAACCGGCCTATAGTTACCTGCCTTTTGTCTGCCCCCTTTTTTAAACAGAGGCGTTACATTAGCTGCTTTCCAATCCGCTGGTACCTCCCCAGAGTCCAGAGAATGTTGGTAGATTATAACGAATGCATCTGCTATAACTTCCGCCATCTCTTTTAATACCCTGGGATGCATTTCATCAGGGCCAGGGGACTTGTCTACCTTGAGTCCCATTAGCCTGTCCAGCACTACCCGCCTAGTGATAATGATTATCTCAAGGTCCTCCCTTCCCACATTCCCATGACCAGCAATTTTTGGCATGGTTTTTGTGTCTTCCACTGTGAAGACCAAAGCAAAATAATTGTTTAAGGTCTGAACCATTTCCACATTTCCCATTATTAAATCCCCCTTCTCATCTTCTAAGGGACCAACATTTACTTTCGTCGCTCTCTTCCGTTTTATATATCAGTAAAAGCTTTTACTATCTGTTTTTATGTTTTGCGCAATTTTACTTTTGTAATCTATCTTTCCTTTCTTTATTGCTTTCTTAGTCATTCTTTGCTGTCGTTTAAAATTTTCCCAATCTTCTAGATTCCCACTAACCTTGGCCACCTTATACGCATTGGTTTTTAATTTGATACTCTCCTTTATTTCCTTGGTTATCCACGGCTGGTTATCCCTTCTCTTACCGCCCTTCTTTTTCACTGGAATATATTTTTGTTGAGCACTATGAAAGAGCTCCTTAAATGTCCTCCACTGTTCCTCAATTGTGCCACCGTTTAGTCTGTGTTCCCAGTCTACTTTAGCCAACTCTGCCCTCATCCCACTGTAGTCCCCTTTGATTAAGCAGAGTACGCTCGTTTCTGACACAACTTCCTCACCCTCAATAAGTATTACAAATTCAACCATACTGTGATCACTCATTCCGAGAGGATCTTTTACTAGGAGATCGTTTATTATTCCTGTCTCATTACACAGGACCCGATCTAAGATAGCTTGCTCCCTTGTAGGTTCTATAACATACTGTTCTAAGAAACAATCCCATATGCATTCTATGAATTCCTCCTCAAGGCTACCCCGTGCGATTTGATTTGACCAATCGATATTTAGGTTAAAATCCCCCATGATTACTGCCCTTCCTTTTTCACATGCCTCCATTATTCCCTTGATTATTGCCCGCCCCAACATGAAGTTATTATTTGGGGGCCTATAAACTATGCCCACCAGTGACTTTTTCCCTTACTATCTCTAATCTCCACCCACAATGATTCAACATTTTGTTCACTAGAGCCAATATCGTCTCTCACAACTGCCCTGATATCATTCTTTATTAACAGAGCTACCCCACCTCCTTTCCCTTCTTGGCTATCTTTCCGAATTGTCAGATACCCCTGTATGTTTAATTCCCAGTCTTGGCCACCCTGCAACCACGTTTCTGTAATGGCCACCAAATCATACCCATTTCTAATGATTTGTGCCGTCAATTCATTTACTTTATTTCGAATGCTGCGTGCGTTTAGGTAGAGTGTTTTAATACTAGTTTTTAAACCATGATTTTTAGTTTTGATCCCTCCTGCCGCCCCTTTATATTCATACATATTGTCCCTTCCTATCTCCTTGTGGTTTACACTTACCCCAGTGCTACTCTGCTCTGTTGCCTCTTGCCTTTTGCATTCTTTCTTGGTGTCCTGTTCATCTGAGCTCTCACCCACTCTAACTAGCTCAGAGCCCTCTCCTGGGTTCTGAATACTCCTCGCATCGAGGCACTGAGCTTTCAGGCTTGCCTTTTTATTGCACTTTGACCCTTTAGAATTTTGCTGTACAGTGGCCCTTTTTGTTTTTTGCCTTGGGTTTCTCTGCCCTCCACTTTTACTCATCTCCTTTCTGTCTTTTGCTTCTGTCTCCATTTTGTTTCCCTCTGTCTCCTGCATTGATTCCCATCCCCCTGCCATATTAGTTTAACTCCTCCCCAACAGCACTAGCAAACACTCCCCCTAGGACATTGGTTCCGGTCCTGCCCAGGTGCAGACCATCCGGTTTGTACTGGTCCCACCTCCCCCAGAATCGGTTCCAATGCCCCAGGAATTTGAATCCCTCCCTGCTGCACCACTGCTCAAGCCACGTATTCATCTGAGCTATCCTGCGATTCCTACTCTGACTAACACGTGGCACTGGTAGCAATCCAGAGATTACTACTTTTGAGGTCCTATGTTTTAACTTAGCTCCTAGCTCCTTAAATTTGTCTCGTAGGATCTCAGCCCTTTTTTTACCTATATCGTTGGTACCAATGTGCATCACGACATCTGGCTGTTCACCCTCCATTTTCAGAATGTCCTGCACCCGCTCCGAGACATCCTTGACCCTTGCACCAGGGAGGCAACATACCATCCTGGAGTCTCGGTTGCGGCCGCAGAAACGCCTGTCTATTCCCCTTACAATTGAATCCCCTATCACTATCCCACTCATTTTCCTGTCCTCCTGTGCAGCAGAGCCAGCCACGGTGCCATGAACTTGGCTGTTGCTGCCCTCCCCTGATGACTCATTCCCCTCAACAGTACTCAAAACGGTGTATCTGTTTTGCAGGGGAGTCTCATGTCAAGCATATAGACGATGTGCCCCGCCCAGCAGAGTTGATCGAGTGTGGTCAACCAGTATGGTTGCCTACTTTTTAAGCACAGGACTAGCAACCCAGAAGTTGTATGTTCAAAACCAGTCTCGCAATGCCAAGTTATGAAATAGAATTCAATAAATGTGGATGTTGTGGGTCAGCGCCAGAAAATCACTGTGAAGCTGCTGGATTGTTGTCAATATCCAAATGATTTTCTAATGTCCTTCAAGGAAGGGAACCAGCCACCTGTACCTGGTCTATATGTGACTCCAGTCCCACACTATGTGATTGACTCTTAATATGCCCAAAGTGACCAGCAATGGACAATAAGTATTGTTTTGCCAGTGTTTCCCATATTCCAAGAATAAATTAACAAAAATTAATTGGATCATAGTGCACAGTTCACATTATAGAATCACAAAAACCTAACCTGCTTGAGTTACAATTGTGGTTGTGCTATAAACTATGATTTTTTGCATTTTTTGGATCTCAATGATAACTTTCACATTTTCCTCATCTAATATTCCATTGCTTTTTTTCTTGCAATTTTTTCCTATTCTTTTCCCACTTTCTCCAGTTTCCGAATAAAACCATGAGTTTCCTTTAATTAATTCTGCTGCTAAATAATATAATTTCTCCTGAAATAGTTTCCAAGTTCTAGCAGTAGTTTACGCCATCAGCAGATGGAGGGAGGTTGGAAATCAGGACAGAAAATGCACTTGCTGAATCTCTGCCTATATTGCACTTGGCAGGTATTTTCAATCGGGCGGGACTTAGGAGTCGGAAGCTCTTACTGAAAATAGGAAAGAGCTTCATTTAAATATTAAAATGAAATTTAAATGTAGATAGGCTGCTATATGACACTTGGCAGCCACTGTACGAGGTTCAGAGAATTGGAATGTCATATTTATTCTATGTTTGTACGAGAAGGCTGTACATAACAGGTGAGAACAAACGCAGATGGATAGAATGTTACAAAACCTCAAATACAATATTGAGGTTCATTGTATGCTTTGGTGTTGGGGTTGAGTCACTGAGGGAATGAGTGCTTTGAGTGAAAAATAAGAAGGATACTACTAACTATGTGTGTGGAGAGTCCTCTGAACCACACACAGTAACAGCCACGTCTCATGCTGCAGCCCATCGTGGGTATGTATGTAATGTGCAGCCACATTGAGAAGAACAGTATTTAAGGATTAATTCCTGTAAGAATGTGTGTGAAAGAAGAGTTATGAGTACTGGCTATTGGTGCTAAGTGTCACCTGCTGCTCAGTGTAGATGCAAAGTCTGTCGGATAGTGTGAGGAGAATTAAAGACTATGTGTCATGCATCTATTTCACATAAATTATTGGTGAGTAGTTCTACCTTGGCTGACCTCGTGAGGTCTCTAATCTTTTCCCTGACTCAGTGACTAGAGGCGAGGATGCTGCCAAATGTAACAGTAAAGGAGGAGGTAGCATTGGATTGGATAAAAATAGATAAATAGCAGGTACATAAATGATTGGCAGTCCTGAAAATAGAAAATTCATCCAGTCCAGATGGGATGCATCCCAGGTTACTGAGGGAAGTAAAGATGGAAATTGTGAGGCTTCCAATCCTCCTAAGACATGGCAGATGACATTTAATGCAGAGAAGTGTGATGTGATATATTTCGGTAGGAAGAATGGGGAGAGGCAATATAAACTAAATGGTACAATTTTAAAGCGAGTGCGGGAGCAGAGAGATCTGAGGCCTATGTTCACAAATCTCTGAAGGTGGCAAGAAAAGCTAAAATGGCTATTAAAAAAGCACATGGGATCCTTGACTTTTTTAATAGAGGAATAGAGTACAAAAGCAAGGAAGTTATGCTTAAACTTTATAAAACACTGGTTATGCCTCAGCTGGGAGGTTTTGTGGATGCCAGGCGTTCACCGAGAATATTAAAATTAGGCTAGTTCCAGAAGTTGCAGTAGGTTCAGCACTTGGCCAAATGTAGCAGGTACAAAGCCTGCCGCATCCCCCTCCTCCAAGTACACACTCAGGGCTCAGGTTTCGGCCTGAGTTGCTCCTATTTTTTTGGAGCAACTAGTTTAGAATGGAGTATCTTAGAAATTGCAATTCTCGGCATTTAGTTTGCTCCAATTCTAGTGAGTGAGAATAGTTTTGTTTTAGAACAGTTTTTTTCTCAAAAGGGGGTGTTACCAGCCACTTACGCCTGTTTTGCAAGTTTAGGCAGCGAAGACTTACTCCAAACTAACTTAGAATGGAGTAAGTGTAAATTTTTGTACACTCAGAAAAGCTTTGCCTACACTTTATAAATTAGGCGCAGGGAACGAGAGGTGGGGGGGTGGGGTGGCAAGTTAGAGTGAAGTTAAACATTTCACTTTTACAAATAAAGAGCCATCATCAATAATAAATGATAAATAAATCAATAAATCAATAAATCAACCAATAAATCAATCAAAATAAATAAAAAAATAAAAAAAAATATCAATCAATAAATAAAAAATTAAAAGTTTCTACTCACCTACTGCAGCAACAGGAGTTCTCCAACAGCCTTCTGGGACGGGGCCCCCCCAGGAGATGCCAGAGGGGCGGGCCCCGCCGCTGCTGAGGACTTCGAGGACTGCCCGCCCCCTGCAGACGCAGGACCGCCGACCAGGACTTCGGGCGGGCCCCGACGCCGAGGACTTCGGGTGGGGCCCGCCCCCAGCAGAAATCGGACCGCCGCCCAGGACTTCGGACAGGCCCCGTCGCTGCAGCCTAGGACTTCGGGCGGGCCCCGACGCCGATGAGGAGTTCGGGCGGGACCTGCCCCCAGGAGATGCTGGGCGGGCCACCACGGAAGAGGTAAGTACTGTCAGGCCACTCAGCCTGGGATAGGGGCAATGTCCCTTCGGCCAGGGATAGGGTTGTCGCCCGGAGACAGGACGCGCTGGGAGGGACAGGAGCTACTGCGCACGCGCGCAGCTGCCGACACTATTTTTGGTGCAGGGCTGTAGCTCCGCCTCCAGCAGCTCCTGCTGCACCGCGCCGAACTGGAAACGGCCCTACAGATATCAGAGAATCGTGAGATAAGTATTTGCCGCATTTTCAGTTCGACAAATTAAGCGGGCTTCTCCGATGTGTGCCGTTCTAGCAGGGTCCAAAACTTGAGTCCTCAGTCTGGCATGTCAACTAAAACGTATAGGGCTGGATATTACCTTGGAGCTTCTCCCGCTCAGCCATCATACAAGAACATAAGAACATAAGAATTAGGAGCAGGAGTAGGCCATATGGCCCCTCGAGCCAGCTCCGCCATTGAATAAGATCATGGCTGATCATCGTCCTCAACTTCATTTTCCCACCCGATCTCCATATCACTTGATTCCCCTAGAGTGCAAAAATCTATCAATCTCACCTTGAATATACTCAAAGACTCAGCATCCACAGCCCTCTGGGGCAGAGAATTCCAAAGATTCACAACCCTCCGAGTGAAGAAATTCTTCCTCATCTTGGTCTTAAATGACCTACCCCTTATCCTGAGACTATACCCCCTAGTTCTAGACTCCATCCAGGAGAAACAACCTCTCAGCATCTATCCTGTCAATCCCCTTCAGAATTTTGTATGTATCAATGAGATCACTTCTCATTCTTTTAAACTCCAGAGAGCATAGGCACATTCTACGCAATCTCTCATCATATGACAGCCCTATCATCCCAGGAATCAATCCAATGAACCTTTGTTACACCGCCTCCAAGGCAAGTATATCCTTCTTTAGATAAGGAGACCAAAACTGTGCACAGTACTCCAGGTGTGGTCTCACCAAGGCCCTGTACAATTGTAGCAAGACTACCTTACTCTTCTACTCTAACCCCGTTGCATTAAAGGCCAATATGCCACTTGCCTTCCTTGTTGCTTGCTGTACATGCATGCTAACTCTCTGTGTTTCTTGGATGAGGACACCCAAATCTCTCTCAACACCAATATTTCAAAGTTTCTCACCATTTAAAAAATCTTCTGATTTGCTATTCTTTATACCAAAGTGAATAATCTCACATTCCCCTACATTATACTCCATCTGTTACTTTACTGCCCACTCATTTAGTCTATCTATATCCCTTTGCAGACCCTTTGTGTTTTCCTCACAGCTTACTGTCCCATCTAGCTTTGTATCGTCAGCAATCTTGGATACATTACACTCAGTCTTTTCTTCTAGGTCATTAATATAGATTGCAAATAGCTGAGGCCACAGCACTGATCCTTGCGGCACGCTACTAGTTACAGCCTGCCAACCTGAAAATGACCCGTTTATCCCTACTCTCTGCTTTCTGCCCATTAACCAATCCTCTATCCATGCTAATACATTACCTCCAATCCCATGAGTCCCTATCTTGTGTAGTAACCTTTTATGTGGCACCTTATCGAATGCCTTTTGGAAATCCAAATATACTACATCTACTGGTTCCCCTTTATCTACCCTGCTAGTTACATTCTCAAACTAATAAATTTGTCAAACACGATTTCACTTTCATAAAATCTTGATGACCCTGCCTAAACATGTTATGATTTTCTAAGTGCCCTGATGCCACTTCCTTAACAATGGATTTCAGCACTTTCCCCACGACTGATACCATGCTAGCTGGCATGTAATTTCCTGTTTTCTCTCTACCTCCTTTCTTGAATAGCGATGTTACATTTGCTACATAAGAACATAAGAAATAGGAGCAGGAGTAGGCCATTTGGCCCCTCGAGCCTGCTCTGCCATTTAATAAGATTATGGCTGATCTGATCTTGGGCTCAGCTCCATTTCACTGCCTGCTCCCCATCACTCCCTTCAAAAAACTGTCTATTTCCACCTTAAATATATTCGATGACCCAGCCTCCACAGCTCTCTGGGGCAGAGAATTCCACAGATTTATGACTCTCTGAGAGAAGAAATTCCTCATCTCCATTCTAATAGGGCGACCCTTATTCTTAAACTATGCCTCCAATCCACTGGGACCGTTCTAGAATCTAGAGAATTTTGTAAGATCAAAACAATGCATTCATTATCTCGGCAGTCATCTCTTTTAGAACCCTATAGACAGACATGCACTACGACAGACTGACGTAGAGACAGAGAGACACAGACACAGATAGACAGACAGACAGAGGGGGTGGAAGTGGGAAGAGAGCCAGAGAGTTAGACAAAGAGAGAGCATGAGAGAGAGACAGAATCACAGAGATAGAGACAGAGACGGACAGAGAGGGGAGAGAGTGACAGACAGAGAGCGCGAAAGATATAGAGAGGGAGAGAAAGAAAAAGAGAGAGAGAGAGATGCAGAGACAGAGATACAGAGAGGCAGACAGACAAAGGGGTGGGGGTCCGGGGGGGTGGGAGAGAGAGAGAGATAGACAGAGAGAGAGAGAGAGAGAGAGAGGGCCAGAGAGAGAGAGAGCGAGAGAGAGACAGAGACAGAGAGAGAGAGAGAGGTATTGACAGAGAGAGACAGATAGTGACAGAGAGAGACAGAGACAGACAGGGGAGAGAGCCAGAGACAGACAGACAGGGAGAGAGCCACAGAGGTCGAAGCAGAGATGGAGACAGAGACAAACAGAGAGGGAGAGAGAGAGAGAGGCAGATAGAGAGACAGGCAGAAAGACAGAGGGAAACAGACAGAGATGGAGACACAGAGAGAGAGAGACACACACATACACAAATAGATAGAGACAGATAGAGAGAGAGTGACAGAGAGAGAGAGTGATGGACAGAGCGAGAGACAGACAGAGGAGGAGGGGGGGAGAGCCAGAGAGACAGATAGAGAGAGACATACAGAGAGAGAGAGAAAGAGAAAGACAGAGAGAGAGAGACACACAGACAGATAGAGCGAGACAGGCAGAAAGAGAGAGAGGGAGAGGGTGACAGAGAGAGAATGGCGGACAGAACGAGAGAGACAGACAGACATGGCGGAGCGAGAGAGACAGACAGAGACATAAAGACAGACGCAGAGACAGAGACACGGACAAGGGGTGGGGAGAGAGAGAGAGAGAGAGAGAGAGAGCGAGAGCAACAGCGACAGCAACAGAGAGAAAGAAACAGACAGACAGACGGACAGAGAGAGAGAGACAGAAATAGAGATAGAGACAAAGACAGACACCGACAGAGAAGAGAGAGAGAGAGAGAGAGAGAGAGAGATGGACAGGCAGAGATAGAGACAGAGGAGGATAGAGAGAGAGAGAGAGAGACAGACAGGCAGAGAGAGAGAGAGCAACAGAGACGGGGAGAGAGAGACGGGGGAGAGAGAACGAGACACAGAGAGACAGACAGACCAACAGAGAGGGAGACAGACAGAGACACAGAAGAGAGACAGAGCACAAGACAGAGACAGACAGGCCGAGAAAGAGAGAGAGAAAGAGCAAGATAGAGATAGATAGGCAGAGAGACAGAGACATAGGCAAAGAGAGAGAGAGAGAGAGAGAGACAGGCAGAGACAGAGTGAGAGAGATGCAGACAGAGTGAGAGAGATGCATTCAGAGTAAGAGAGAGAGACACAGAGAGAGGGACAGAAGAGGGGGAGAAATTTGTTATTGCCCCATCACATTCGCTGATGCAGAGTTGAGCTATTTTCCCAACTACTGCCCAGTGAATGCCCATGCAACCTCAATACCTGGTAAAAGGAGGAGTAAGGCCTTCGCGAGGGTTAAAATAATTTTTAAAATGATTTAAACATACACATGAATTTAAAATTAGTTTTGGTGAATTTCAGCCTATTTTACCGTGTTTAAATTTATTTTTCAAAAAATTACATTTTGTTTTAAATGCTTAATTAGGAACATAGGGCTAGAACCTCCACTTTTGAGCTTATCGCCCAAAAATGGGCGTTATTTCCGGCATGGGTGTTAAAAAAGGGTTTTCAGATCGCCGGCTTCTCTCCCGTTCTCAAAACACCTAGATTACATTTTTGAAAATGGGCGTTACCGCAAGCGATATCAAATAGGCGGTAGCGTTAAATTTTTCTGACCTTCCGCCGTAAAGTGTGGCCATCCTTAGCAAAGGCATGGCAATGCTCCGTTCCCGCAATTCTGGAGGTCAAGGGTCACTATGACATACGCAGAAGAGGAGACAGAGAGAGAGAGGGAGCTCAGAAGCACTGAAAGTGTGTGTGGTTGTGGTATGTGCTTGTTTGGCTGTTGTGGGAGGAACGACGGAGATTCACCAGCAGCAAAAAGCCTACTAAGCACCAAGAACATAGTTGGCACCGAGTTTTTGTCCAACAAATAACATAAAATGGAAGGGATGCAGGAGGCCCTGGAGCTGGTAGCCAGGAACACTGGTGGCAGAGGGCTCCCAGTGGTCCCGGAGCGCAGCACTGCACCCCAAGGTGACGCATCCCCATTGCCAACCACACGAGAGCCAGTAGCAACACCTTGCATATGGCTCGGAGCAGGCTTCGGCCGTCACCTCCCAATGAAGCATCACCTGAGGACTTCCTCGACCAGGCGGCTTGGAATCAGAAGGGGAAGAGGTAGAGGTGGGGAGGAGAAGCCGGTGGGGGTGGGGGGGTAGGAGGGTTGGTTTCTACAGAAATACTGATGATTTCAGACTAATGTTCAGTTTAAATGTTTTTTATTTAACAAAACCTTGTTGCGCATTGGCTCAGATAGCTGATTCCTTAACATCAAAGGGTATAATTACACTTACCTTTAATCAACTTAAACTTTAACTGTCACCAAGGTGATGCCCACCATTGACGTATGACCTGCACACCCAGCCATGTGTCAGCCTTGTAAATAACACCAACGTTCCTTCAGGCAAAGCGATCATTGATGAGCTCCTGACGCAAGGCTCTTGCAGCTATCGTGCCACTATGGGCCCTTTCGTGTGGTCTACAGGGAGGCGGGGGCATGACTTCAGCGTCAGCCTAGTGGTTGGGCCCAATGTCAGCATCCGCCTCCTCATCCTCCTCTTCCTCCCTCTGGTGAGGTGTACTGTCAGACTCATCAGGCAATTTGTGTCCCCTCCTGATAGCCAAGTTGTGTAGCATGGAGCAGACCACCACAAATTGAGACATCTGCTCAGGGTGGTATTGGAGCTCGCCTCCTGAGTGGCCCAGGCATCTGAAGCGGTGCTTCAGCACTCCAATGGTTTTCTCAACGATATTGCGAGTTGCTCTGTGGCACTCGTTGTATCGCCTCTCAGCCTCAGTGTGGGTGTCATGTAGGGGAGTCATCAGCCAGGTGGCGAGGCAATATCCTTTGTTCCCAAGCATCCAGCATTGACCGTGTGGTTTATTGTTAAACAAGTCAGATACAGTGCTCTCACGCAGGATGTGCGCATCATGGATGCTGCCCGGAAATTGAGCATTCACAGCCAGTATAATTTTCTGGTGGTCAACAACCAGCTGGACATTCAGGGAGTGGAAAACCCCTTGCGGTTCCTGAAAACCTCAGCATCCTGAAAAGGTGCCCACATCGCGATGTGCTTACAGTCTATTGTTCCCTGCACCTTGGGGAAGTTTGCAATTCTGGAGAAACCTAGAGCCCTCTCACTCTGTGCCTTCCTGGTCATAGGGAAGCTGATCAAGTCCCTCCTGCGTGCGTACAGGGCTTCAGTGACATGTCTAATGCAGCAATGTGTGGCATGCTGAGAAAGTCCACAAATGTCATCAGCTGTGGCTTGAAAGGAACCTGAGGCATAGAACGACAGTGCCGCGATGACTTTGACCTCGACGGACAGTGCAGTTCTGATGGTGCTGGCAGGCTGCAGATCTGCCTTTATCAGCTGGCATACCTCAGTGATAACCTGTGGAAGTGCAGTCTCCGAAGGCAGCTGGTGTCGGGCAAGTCGAGGTAAGAATGTTTCTCCTTGTACTTGCGGGAGGTGTAATGTCTGGTCCTCCTCATCTGTCTGTCACTTCGTACATTGAGCACATAATGCAGTGCAGCGTTCCTTCGGCAATGTCGAGTCTGCTGCATGTATTTGGTCACCAAGAGAGGATGAGAAAGGACAGACCCCATTGCAGTAGTTCTCTGTTTTCCACCGATTGGTCACAAACAAGGAATGTTACGACGAACACACCTCTTCAATTCCAATCGGTCAAAGTGTGGTCAAGATGTTTTTACAGATGTTCACATCAACTCCAACGACCTGCAGAGTACATCCGAACTCCGCCGAGGTTGAAGCACAGCAGCCTTTTAAAGGACATGACATGTGATCTACAACATGGCGTCCATAACGCTGTGATTTGTCCCGGTTTGTTCCACTTTTTGTGGGCATTTTTTTGAGCGAGCGATATTGTGGGCAAAATGTGTGCGAGGTGGTGAAATTGATGATGGGCGATCTCCATGGCTGCTAGTTGGGTAAATATGCTCTTTACGACAAAAAACAGTCGTCGCGCGTGAATATTGAATTTCGGCGTTAATTCCGTGCGGAAAGTAACTCTGGGCGATATTATGGGTGTTGAAGTCGCCCATCCTGCTGATTCCGCCCAAACAAAGTGGGCGGGCGGTAATATTTTTTTTGGCGTTAAGCACATGGGGAAAGTAACGCTTGGTGCTAAGTTTCCGAAAAATGCCTGCCAGTTTTCATTTTGTGCCAAAATGGGCGCTATATGGGCGTTATATGTCATTTCAGAGGTAAAATGGGCGCTAAGTGGGCATTAAGCAGGCAAAAAAAGTGGAGATTCTAGCCCATAGGAATTTAGGTACAGGATTAGTCCATTGAGCCATTGAGCCCCTCGAGCCTGCTTCACCATTCAGTGAGATCATGGCTGATCTGCGACCCAACTCCATATACCCGCCTTTGGCCCATATCCCTTAATACCTTTGGTTAACAAAAAGCTATCAATCTCACATTTAAAATTAACAATTGATTGATCTAGCATTGCCATTTGTGGAAGAGAGTTCCAAAGTTCTACCACCCTTTGTATGTAGAAGTGTTTCCTAACTTCACTCCTGAAAGGTCTGGCTCTAATTTTTAGACCATTTCCCCTCGTCCTAGAATACCCAACCAGCAGAAATAGTTTCTCTCTATCTACCTATCAGTTCCCCTTAATATCTTGAAAACTCCAATCAGATCACCCCCTAACCATCTAAATTCTATGGAATACAAACTTAATTTGTATAATCTCTCCTCATAACTTAACCCTTGAAGTCCGAGTATCATTCTGGCAAACCTACGCTGCCCTCTCTCCAAGGGCTATATATCCTTCCTGTGGTGTGCCCAGAACTGCTCACAGTGGTGTGGTCTAACCAGGGTTTTGTACAGCTGCAGCATAACTTCTAGCCCTTGTATTCTAATCCTCTAGATATAAAGGCCAGCATTCCATTGGCCTTTTTAATTATTTTCGGTACCTGTTCATGACATTTT
The DNA here is from genome assembly GCF_044704955.1 of Pristiophorus japonicus. Taxonomy (NCBI): domain Eukaryota; kingdom Metazoa; phylum Chordata; class Chondrichthyes; family Pristiophoridae; genus Pristiophorus; species Pristiophorus japonicus. The sequence continues at coordinate 56,840,985 of NC_091980.1, forward strand.
AATGATCTATGTACCTGGACCCCCAAGTCTCTTTGGATATCCACTGTTTTTAGCTTTTCACCATTTAGAAAATCCCTGGTTCTATCCTTTTTAAGTCCAACCTGGATGACCTCACATTTGCCTACATTGAATTCCATTTGCCACAGTTTTGCCCATTCACTTAATCTGTCAATATCCCTTTGTAATTTTATGTTTTCATCTACACTGCTTACAATGTTGCCTTGGCATTGGCAAATTTGGATATATGACTTTCTATGTCATCATCTAAGTCATTAATAAATACTGTGAATCGTTGACGCCCCAACACAGATCCCTGTGTGACACCACTAGTCACATCCTGTCAATTTGTGTACCAGCCCATTATCCCTACTGCCCGTCTCCTGCCTGCACAGCCAATTTCCTAACCAGGTCAATAATTTTCCCTCAATTCCGTTGGCTTCTACCTTAGTTAACAGTCTCTTATGTGGGACTTTATCAAATGCCTTCTGGAAGACCATATAAATAACATTCATAGACATTCTCCTGTTCACTACTTTAGTCATCTCCTCAAAAAGGGTCTTTTAATTAATTTTGAACATGTGATAATTTATTTTTATTTAAGTGGTGTGAATTCTTATTTATTTGTGGATTTCTAATATGCTTATGGGGATTTCGTACGTAAATGGAATCCCAATACTCATCATAGGAATCCTCCTTTTTGATCGGTTGGCCTGGCCCATGTGATCCCAGGAATCACATATGTCCCTGGGATATGTGGGTCTTTATGCAGGCCAGCAGGCCCAGGATCTGAGGAGTGCAAAGCTCCGGAGACAGCAGGTAAATTCGGATTTTGGGGGGTTCAGAAGAGTATTCTTCTGGTACACGTCTAACCGTAAATTCAGGGCCAAGATCTTAAAGAATCGGAGCTTGGGAGAATCTTTTATGCAGAGGGCTGGCAGGGTTAGCAGGGAAGTTATGCTAGAACTGTATACAACACTAGTTGGGCCGCAGCTTGAGTACAGCGTGCAGTTCTGGTCTCCACATTACAGGAAGGATGTGATTGCACTAGAGATGATGCAGTGGAGAGTTACAAGGATGTTGCCAGGACTGGGAAATGTTAGCTATGAGGATTGATTGGATAGGCTGGGGTTGTTTTCACTGGAACAGAGGAGGCTGAGGGGAGATTTAATTGAGGTGCAAGAAATTATGAGGAGCCGAGATAAAGTGGATAGAAAGGACCTATTTCCCCGAGCAAAGAGATCAATAACCAGGGGGCATAGATTTAAAGTAATTGTTAGAAGGATTAGAGGGGAATTGAGGAAACATTTTGGGGTCTGGAACTCACTGCCTGAAAGGATGGCCGAGGCAGAAACCCTTATCACATTTAAAAAGTACTTGGATGTGCACTTAAAGAGCTGTAATCTACAGGGCTATGGACCAAGAGCCGGAAGGTGGGATTAGGCTAGGTAGCTCTTTTTCGACTGGCACAGAAATGGTAGGCCAAACGACCTCCTTCTGTGTCGTAATTTTTTTATGATTCTATGACATAGAATGCTGATAGAGTATTCAAACAGGCTCATTTAGACAGGCTTTGAAAATTCACAGACCCCCAAGTCAAAGCTACTACATGCTGCTCAGCATGTTGCATTAACTCATCAATCAACTTGACATTTTCGGACCTTGGGTAGCGAGCCAATAAAACGTTAAAAGACTTTCAATTGAGCCAATAAGGTCAAAGAAGGCGAGTTCTTTTCTGTAAATTGATCCAGGTATAAAGTACAGCCATTTTGACCATGTGTCTCAGTAAGACAAAGAAACTGGCAATCAGCCAGCAGTTTGTTACTCTCTGCCAAGATTAAAAAGTTAAAACTACCATCGGAGTTCGTATTTCATTAAAATTAAGAGATCTAACAAATGCCTATCAGAAACAATGGTGGAAGCAGAATCCATAAGAGCTTTTGCAAGGGAAGTGGATATATATTTGAAAAAGAAAAGATTAAAAGAGTATGCTGAAAATGATAGAATCATAGAATCATGTTCTGGTTACCACATTACAGGAAAGATGTGATTGCACGAGAGAGGGTACAGAGGAGACTTACGAGGATGTTGCCAGGACTGGAGAATTTTAGCTATGAGAAAAGATTGGATAGGCTGGGGTTGTTTTCTTTGGAACAGAGGAGGCTGAGGAGAGACCTAATTGCGGTGTATAAAATTACAAGGGACCGAGATAGAGTGGATAGGAAGGATCTATTTCCCCGAGCAAAGAAGTTTGCAGATGACACTAAGCTGGGTGGCAGTGTGAGCTGTGAGGAGGATGCTAGAAGGCTGCAGGGTGACTTGGACAGGTTAGGTGAGTAGGCAAATGTGTAGCAGATGCAATATAATGCGGATAAAATGTGAGATTATCCACTTTGGTGGCAAAAACACGAAGACAGAATATTATCTGAATGGCGGCAGATTAGGAAAAGGGGAGGTGCAACGAGACCTGGGTGTCATGGTTCATCAGTCATTGAAAGTTGGCATGCAGGTACAACAGGCAGTGAAGAAGGCAAATGGTACGTTGGCCTTCATAGCTAGGGGATTTGAGTATAGGAGCAGAGAGGTCTTAATGCAGTTCTACAGGGCCTTAGTGAGGCCTCACATAGAAACATAGACATAGAAACATAGAAAATAGGTGCAGGAGTAGGCCATTCGGCCCTTCGAGCCTGCACCGCCATTCAATGAGTTCATGGCTGAACATGCAACTTCAGTACCCCATTCCTGCTTTCTCGCCATACCCCTTGATCCCCCTAGTAGTAAGGACTACATCTAACTCCTAAATGGCTTACCCCATATCCTTAGACTGTGACCCCTGGTTCTGGACTTCCCCAACATTGGGAACATTCTTCCTGCATCTAACCTGTCTAAACCCGTCAGAATTTTAAACGTTTCTATGAGATCCCCTCTCATTCTTCTGAATTCCAGTGAATACAAGCACAGTTAATCCAGTCTTTCTTGATATGTCAGTCCCGCCATCCCGGGTATCAGTCTGGTGAACCTTCACTGCATTCCCTCAATAGCAAGAATGTCCTTCCTCAAGTTAGGAGACCAAAACTGTACACAATACTCCAGGTGTGGCCTCACCAAGGCCCTGTACAACTGTAGCAACACCTCCCTGCCCCTGTACTCAAATCCCCTCGCTATGAAGGCCAACATGCCATTTGCTTTCTTAACCGCCTGCTGTACCTGCATGCCAACCTTCAATGACTGATGTACCATGACACCCAGGTCTCGTTGCACCTTCCCTTTTCCTAATCTGTCACCATTCAGATAATAGTCTGTCTCTCTGTTTTTACCACTAAAGTGGATAACCTCACATTTATCCACATTATACTTCATCTGCCATGCATTTGCCCACTCACCTAACCTATCCAAGTCACTCTGCAGCCTCATAGCATCCTCCTCGCAGCTCACACTGCCAGCCAACTTCGTGTCATCCGCAAATTTGGAGATACTACATTTAATCCCCTCGTCCAAATCATTAATGTACATTGTAAACAGCTGGGGCCCCAGCACAGAACCTTGCGGTACCCCACTAGTCACTGCCTGCCATTCTGAAAAGTACCCATTTACTCCTACTCTTTGCTTCCTGTCTGACAACCAGTTCTCAATCCATGTCAGCACACTACCCCCAATCCCATGTGCTTTAACTTTGCACATTAATCTCTTGTGTGGGACCTTGTCGAAAGCGTTCTGAAAGTCCAAATATATGACATCAACTGGTTCTCCCTTGTCCACTCTGCTGGAAACATCCTCAAAAAATCACCTGGAATATTGTGTTCAGTTTTGGTCTCCTGATCTGAGGAGGGGCGTTATTGTTATCGAGGGAGTGCAGCAAAGGTTCACCAGACTGATTCCCGGGAGGCCAGGACTGACATATGGGGGGAGACTGGATCGACTGGGCCTGTATTCACTGACGTTTAGAAGGATGAGAGGGGATCTCATAGAAGCTTATAAAATTCTGATGGGACTGGACAAGTTAGATGCAGGAAGAATGTTCCCGATGTTGGGGAAGTCCAGGACCAGGGGACATAGTCTAAGGATAATGGGTAAGCCATTTAGGACTGAGATGAGGAGAAAGTTGTTCACTCAGAAAGTTGTTAACCTGTGGAATTCTCTACTGCAGAGAGTTGTTGATGCCAGTTCATTGGATCTATTAAAGAGGGAGTTAGATATGGCCCTTACGGCTAAAGGGATCAAAGGGGTATGGAGAGAAAGCAGAAAAGGGATACTGAGGGAATGATCAGCCATGATCTTATTGAATGGTGGTGCAGACTTGAAGGGCTGAAAGGCCTACTCCTGCACCTATTTTCTATGTTTCTATGTTTCTATAATCAGGGAGCATAGATTTAAAGTCATTGTTAGAAGGATTAGAGGTGAGTTGAGGAGAACGTTTTCACCCAGAGGGTGGTGGGGGTCTGGTACTCACTGCCTGAAAGAGTGGTTGAGACAGAAAGCCACATCGCATTTAAAAAGTACTTGGATATGCACTTGAAGTGCTATAACCTACAGGGCTACGGACCAAGAGCTGGAAAGTGCGATTACGCTGGATAGCTCTTTTTCGGCTGGAACAGACACGACGGGCTGAATGGCTTCCTTTTGTGCCGTAAATTTTTATGATTCTACATAAGAACATATGGGACTCAGTGTAACATAGCCAAGTTTGCTGACGATACAAAGATGGGAGGAAAAGCAATGTGTGAGGAGGACACAAAAAATCTGCAAAAGGACATAGACAGGTTAAATGAGTGGGCAAAAATTTGGCAGATGGAGTATAATGTTGGAAAGTGTGAAGTCATGCATTTTGCAGAAAAAAATCGAAGAGCAAGTTATTATTTAAATGGAGAAAGATTGCAAAGTGCCGCAGTACAGCGGGACCTGGGGGTACTTGTGCATGAAACACAAAAGGATAGTATGCAGGTACAACAAATGATCAGGAAGGCCAGTGGTATTTTGGCCTTTATTGCAAAGGGGATGGAGTATAAAAGGAGGGTAATCTCGCTACAGCTATATAAGATATTGGTGAGGCCACACCTGGAATACTGCATGCAGTTTTGGTTTCCATATTTATGAAAGGATATGCTTGCTTTGGAGGCAGTTCAGAGAAGGTTCACTAGGTTGATTCCGGGGATGAGGGGGTTGACTTATGAGGAAAGGTTGAATAGGTTGGGCCTCTACTCATTGGAATTCAGAAGAATGAGAGGTGATCTTATCGAAACATATAAGATTATGAGGGGACTTGACAAGGTGGATGCAGAGAGGATGTTTCCACTGATGGGGGAGACTAGAACTAGAGGGCATGATCTTAGAATAAGGGGCTACCCATTTAAAACAGAGCTGAGGAGAAATTTCTTCTCTCAGAGGGTTGTAAATCTGTGGAATTCGCTGCCTCAGAGAGCTGTGGAAGCTGGGTCATTGAATAAATTTAAGACAGAAATAGACAGTTCCTTAAACGATAAGGGGTTATGGGGAGCGGGAGGGGAAGTGGAGCTGAGTCCATGATCAGATCAGCCATGATCTTATTGAATGGTGGAGCAGGCTCGAGGGGCCGTATGGCCTACTCCTGTTCCTATTATGTTCTTATGAGAAATAGGAACAGGAATAGGCCATTTGATCCCTCGAGCCTGCTCCACCATTTAATAAGATCATGGCTGATCTGATCATGGATTCAGTTCCACTTCCCTGCCCACTCTCCATAACCCTTTATTCCCTTATCACTCAAAAATCTATCTATCTCCACCTTAAATATATTCAATGACCCAGCCTCCACAGCTCTCTGGGGCAGAGAATTCCACAGATTTACAACCATCTGATAAAAGAAATTCCTCCTCATCTCAGTATTAAATGGGCGGCCCCTTATTCTGAGGCTACGCCTCTTAGTTTTAGTTTCCCCTAGGAGTGGAAATATCTTCTCTGCATCCAAATTGTCGAACCCCCTCATTATCTTATATGTTTTGATAAGATCACCTCTCATTATTCTGAACTCGAATGAGTGTAGGCCCAACCTACTCAACTTATTTTCATAAGTCAACCCCCTATTCCCCGGAATCAACCTAATGAACCTTCTCTGAACAGCCGCCAATGCAAGTATATCCTTCCTTAAATACGGAGACCAAAGCTGTATGCAGTACTTTAGTTGTGGCCTCACCAATACCCTGTACAGTTGTAGCAGGACTTCTCTGCTTTTATACTCTATCCCCCTTGAAATAAAGGCCAACATTGCATTTGCCTTCCTGTACCTGCATACTTACCTTTTGTGTTTCATGCACATCATCATCATTATAGACAGTCCCTCGAATCGAGGATGGCTTGCTTCCACGTCAAAAAGTTCACAGGTGTTTCAAGTCCCAAACTAAGTCTTGAAGGGTGGAAGATTCCTTTACTGTGTGGTGGCCGTTGCACACCAGCCACCACACAGGCTTGACAGAGCTAGGTCTTGGTCCAGTGGCAGTGATTAACCAAGATGACTGGAGACCTGCTCTGCTGCATGGACCTAGTGCACACACATATTACAGTGTGGGCTGGCCCATTCTGCCCCTGGGCCCTCGCCTCTTCTGGGTCCCAAACTCACGAATCTCCTGGGCCCCGATCACATCCCTGTACAATCTCTCACCGCTCCTTTGCCCGGACCTCACCGTTCCTGCTGTACCTGCCCACGCTCCAATCACCGACCTGGATCTTGGTGACGTCCCTCTTCACTGCTGTTGCTCTCCTGCTCCAGCACGTGCTGCTCCCTGGAGTGGTATGCTGCCACGCTGCTCTTTCCGCTCTCTGGCCTGCTCTGATAGTGCTTGCAGGCTGGGGGCCACTCAGCCTGCTGGGCCAGGCCGCCATGCTGCTCCTTCTGCTCCCTGGCCTGCTCCGATGCACATGGACCCCCAGGTTTCTCTGTACTGCAGCACTTTACAATTGTTCTCCATTTAAATTATAATTTGCTTTTCTATTTTTTCTTCCAAAGTGGATAACCTCACAGTTTCCCACATTATACTCCATGTGTCAAATTCTAGCCCAGTCACTTAGCCTGCCTTTGCAGATTTTTTGTGTCCGCCTCACAATTTGCTTTCCCACCCATTTTTGTATTGTCAGCAAACTTGGCTACATTACACTCGGTGCTTTCATCAAGTCATTAATATAGATTGTAAATAGTTGAGGCCCCAGCACTGATCCCTGCAGCATTCTATGGTGTATCTAAGAATAAATTCTCCCACAATAATGGTGCAGAAGGTAAAACATATCTGCGTACTTTCGTAAAGAATGTAGCTGTAAGTTTTTATTTTTGTTTATATTTAATCAACAACAACTTGCACTAATACAGATCTTTTAACATAGTGAAACGATCATTGGCAATTTTCAAAGAGCAACCAGGTACCGAAAGAAGCTTGGAGTGATGGATTGGATGTGTAAGGTGTAAAGTGGAAGGTACATCAAAAACACATAACCTTCTAGTGTCAGCTGTGGCTCAGTTGGTAGCCCACTTGTCTTTGTGTCAGAAGGTTGTGGGTTCACCTCCCACTCCAGGAACTTGAGCATATAAATCTAGGCTGACATTCCAGTGCAGTGCTGAGGGAGCGCTGCACTGCACTGTCATAGGTGGCGTCTTTCGGATAACACCTTAAAACAACGTCCCATCTGCCCTCTCAGGTGGATGTAAAAGATCCTGTGGCACTTTTTTGAAAAAGACCAGGTGAGTTATCCCCGATGCCCTGGCCAATATTTATCCCTTAATCAACATAACTAAAACAGATTGCTGTCATTGCTGTTTGTGGGAGTTTGCTGTGCGCAAGTTGGCTGCCGCGTTTCCCTCGTTACAATAGTGACTACACTCCAAAAGTACTTCATTGGCTGTAAAGCACTTTGAGACGTCCGGTGGTCATGAAAGGTGCTATATAAATGCAAGTCTTCCTTTCTTTTTCTTTAAAATGCAAGTCTTTCTTTTCTGCCCTGGCCTCAAGACCAGTTGAGCAGGTTTGCAAATCAGAAATATTTTACGAACTATATTTACACTGCAAACAATCCAAGCAGGAAATTCTAAAATATAAAACTCAATTTGGATTATTTTTTCCATATCTTTGTTCTAAGCATGTGTACATATTGGGGCAGAACTTGCGGTCAGACTATACCCTCATATCGCCTTTGAAATTGACTGCAAGTTCAGGATTTCTGCAGCGCCTGTGCACTAAATCTAGAACTTGCGATGTGTCAAGTTCCGACTTGACAGATCATCCGCTGCAACTGTGAAATCCTTATTATTGTGTTCCTAACACAGATGAGGCTGCACACAGGGAGGTTAAAGTAACAGTGACCTCAGTCTTTAATAAGACACTCCAGAGTGAGGAACAGGCCTAAGGGGCCGGCTTATATACAGTGCTCCTAAGGGATGCTGGGATCCCTTGGGACTTCAGGGGATGAGCTTCCCTGGTGGTAGAACATGCGAGTGCATGCTTTACAGATACACAACATCACTCTCCTCAACCGCGCCCCCCCCCACCCCCAAAGTCAAAGTGAAAACTATTTACAAGGTGAGGCGGTCGGGAGCCTTTCTTTCCCTGGTGGACCGCCTCGGTACAAATGTCTGTTCTGGTGTGTTGGCTGTGCCCTCGCTGGGCTGGCGTGTTGTTGGCCCGGCAGGGCTGCTAGGTGAGCCTGGCCTTGCTGGGCTTCTGGGCGTGATCGGTTCGATTTCCTGGTCCAGCGTGGTGTCGTTGATCCTTTGGGTGTGTGTTGTGGGCTCGAAAAAGATGGTGTCTGCTGTGGGTTGTTCAGGCAGTCTGTGAACCGCAGCCTCTTTTGGTCCCGATGCTTTCTGCAAATTTGTCCATTGTCTAGTTTGACTACAAGCACCCTATTCCCTTCTTTAGCTATCACCGTGCCCGCGACCCACTTGGGACCATGTCCATAGTTTAGCACATACACAGGGTCATTCAGATCAATTTCCCGTGACACAGTGGCGCAACCATCATTTACATTTTGTTGCTGCCGTCTGCTCTCTACCTGATCATGTAGATTGGGGTGAACCAGTGAGAGTCTGGTTTTAAGTGTCCTTTTCATGAGTAGCTCAGCCGGGGGCACCCCTGTGAACGAGTGGGGTCTCGTGCGGTAGCTGAGCAGTACTCGGGACAGGCGGGTTTGGAGTGAGCCTTCTTTGACTCGTTTAAGACTCTGTTTGATGGTTTGTACTGCCCGCTCTGCCTGCCCATTGGAGGCTGGTTTAAACGGGGGTGACATGTTTGATCCCATTGCAGATCATGAATTCTTTAAATTCGGCCTTGTGGTGAATGAGTCATGCCTCTGGGACCAAGTGGATCTGCACCTTCACCCCGGAAAAGTTTCCAATGCCTGGCTCAAACAGTGAAGGAAATTTGTTAAGAACCTGGGTACATGAGGCCTCATCGACATGTGATAGCGCTCGGATGTCATCCCAGTTCCAGCGGATTTTTCCCAGCCAGCATCTTCCAAGCAGTGTGGGGCCATCGCCCGGGACAATCCAGAGTGGCAGTTCGTGCAGCGTGCCCTCGTAGGTGAACTTGACCATAGCTCTGCCCAGGACAGTGATAAGCTCTTTGGTGTACGTTCTCAGTTTTGTGTGAATGGGACTCAGGGCTGGTCTGAATGCCTTGTTGCACCACAGTCTCTCAAACATCATTTTACTCATGATGGATTGGCTAGCGCCAGTGTCCAGTTCCATGGCTACGGGTAAGACATTCAATTTTATGTTTAGAATTATAGGTCGACATTTCGTCGAAAATGTGTGCACCCCATGTACTTCAGCATTTGCCTCCTCTCTCTGAGGCTCGAAATTGCTTTGATCCACCATGGACCGATCTTCCTCTGCCACGTGGTGATTAGCAGGTTTTGCAGAGCTTGCAGCTCATTTGCAAGCTCGTTGGAGGTGCCCCATTGTTCCACAGCTCTTCCAAACATACCCTTTGAAGCGGCATGAATAGGCTGAATGGAAGCCTCCACAATGCCAACAAGGTATGAATTGCCTTGCATTCATCCTTTGTTGGGGACTCTGAGTCATCTGGGTCACCTGAGGCCTGCTGGCAGTTGCAGACTCATGGGTTCTGCCCTGTACATTTCTGCTCGCAAACACAGTACCAGTTAATTTATGAACATTGCTAGCACTTGTGTGCTGAGAGATTTATTTGGTATTATCACCTTGAGTAGGATCTCCATGTTTCTCTGGAAGATCGCTGCAGCCGACCGGATTCCAAATGGGCATCTGTTGTAGATGAACAGTCCCTTGTGCGTGTTGATGCAGGTGAGGCCCTTCGAAGACTTTTCCAGCTCCTGCGTCATGTAGGCCGAAGTCAGGTCGAGCTTGGTGAACGTCTTGCCTCCTGCCAGCGTCACAAATAGGTCGTCTGCCTTAGGTAGCGGGTATTGGTCCTGTAGCGCGAAACGATTAATAGTTACTTTATAATCGCCGCAAATCCTGACCGTGCCATCACTTTTGAGTGCTGGAACAATCGGGCTGGCCCACTCGCTGAATTCCACTGGGGAGATGATGCCCTCGTGTTGCAGTCTGTCCAGCTCGATTTCCATTTTCTCCCTCATCATGTGATGTACCGCTCGCGCCTTGTTGCAGCGCTTCCTTCTCCGTCCAGCTCGTTGGTTACAAAGTACTGGTCTAGCCGTTCGACATAGGCTTCCCAGTCCTCACCTTCCGAGAACTTCTCCAGGATGCCCACAGTTTGCTGCATCTTTGCGTTGGATTCGTATTCTCATCGCCAGTTATTGTGTTCCTAACACAGATGAGGCTGCATACAGGGAGGTGAAAGTAACAGTGACCTCAGTCTTTAATAAGACACTCCAGGGTGAGGAACAATCCTTAGGGGCCGGCTTACATACAGTGCTCCCAAGGGATGCTGGGATCCCTTGGGCCTTCAGGAGATGAGCTCCCTGGTGGCAGAACATGGGAGTGCATGATTTACAGATACACAACACTTATTGCTGGTGAAGAGTTGGGCTAATTGCCCACCAACTGCCCAGAAATTATCCTGGAAAATTTTATGGCTGATGCAAACAGGCGCAGGAGCCTGTTTGCACAGTGTAAGGGTAGGGGCTATATGCAGCAGCTTGAAATATACACCCGTCATGATAAATATCTATATCCACCTAATTATCTCCTGATCCCAACGCAACTCGCAGAAACAAATAGGCAAAGAGTGAAAACAATCTACCAAGAATGAGTGACTGATTTATTTCATATAACTGGGGGGAATATGAGTGACTGATTTATTTCTTAATATAAATGGGGTGGGAGAGAGATTTATTTATTAATGTAACTGGGGTGAGAGAGACTAAAACAATCATGAATGGGTGGCGGAGATTTCTGTTTCCTGATTGGAGTACCGCCGCACGTGACCCCACGGTGGTGGGCCACTACGCCGCGCTCTAGTCCACAGCGAAACAAAGTCAGTTTTCGAAGGGGGCCTGGCACCAGGCAAGTGGGGATTTCTTTCGGCAGTCACCGGCGTACTCCTGGGCTACGCCACCGACCGCGATTTCAGGGCCATTGTGTGACTCTTTACATATGTGGTCGAAAAAATAAAACTCAGTAACGTTTTAGTGGCTCAGTGTATTTCAGAATACTGCGTGGGTGTGTGTCTGTGTTGCTAAATATTAGCAATTAAAAAAAATACTTGTGAGGTAAAAAAGCGTTGTTGCAATAATGAATACAAAAAGAATTATTTGCATGAAAGGCTGGCCTTTTGTGAGCGAGGTGCAGCCAGTGAATACGGTACATTAAAATTTAATTGTTTATTTGCTCTGCTGGTCCTTTATTCCTGGGGCGGAAGTGCGCTTGCGCTGCACGTATTTCCGTGTTGTGACTTTCGTTGCTTTATTAAAGGTTGAAAAGGGATCGCTGCGTTTGTGTCCGGCAAAAAGAGGAAGAGGCAAACATCAATCCGGAGCTGCATTTCTGCACAATCGCGGTTTCTTTTTCTAAAAGGGTTTTGTACGCGTGTGTTTTTTTTTGTGTGTGTGGTCTAATCTCGATCTGAATTATTCGGACGCTGGGGATCGCAGGAAATTGGGTGGAAAAAAAAAAGGGAACTGGAATGGCAGGATGAGCTGTGCCATGTTCTTACTTGGCTTTTAGCTCTTAACCCTTTCTAGTGCTTGCCAGTGAAAAGCGGCCCCTGGCCAGCGATCACTAAGTCCTGGATGTAGCCGGATTGCTGCTGCGGTCTATTGTGTCAGGTAAGCTCTTTTATTAAAAAAAATTGTGCACAAAACAGCATTGGCGAACCTCGGGACTACGTGTAGATTTCACGCTGATCTTTCTTGTGGATTTGGAAATGCATTTTCGCAGATCTAAAGCACCGATTATGAAAAATAATTCTGTCTTGGAACTTGGTGTTCCTAGAGTCAGTCTTGTTATTTTTTTTAATATAACGTGCAGAACACAGGGTTCACACAGACAATTCCCTCAGGTGGTTGTTGCAGATCTGATCTGGATGTGACCACTGTATTCTTCTTCCACTTCTCTTCATTTTTGTGTCTTTCCTATATGGTCATGACATGCAGGAAATGGTGATTGACATGAAATACACAGATGTACAAGCGAACAAAAACTTAATATTTTAAAATATCAGTAGGGTGTAGCTTTTATGAACTCTTTTGCTTGGAAGAAGCTGTCACTGTGGATAATGTTTCAAATATTTCCATCAAATCACCAGGTAACTGGTCTGTGTTGAAAGTTTGCAAAACAAATAACAATAATGGTGCATCTTTGTGGAGATAGGTGGGCCATTATCTGTCATTAATTCACATTACATAAACTGTGAAACTCTGCTTGATCAAATGACCAAACAGTAACAAAACCAATCGAGCTGTGATTGTTGTGATATTTTTTCTTAAATGTTTAAAAATACATTTTGATCCAATCTTTCCTGTGAACTAAGTATATTCTGTTAATTGTTACCTTATATCTCTGAAATGTAATATTTATCAATAACAGAGAAAGCAAAATTACATCCCCACCCCATTGTGGAAGGGTAGAAGTGGACAGGTGACACATAGTCAACAAAAATGGAGAAAGGCCAGAGACTTAGATGAAGTGAGTAATGAAGGTCATTTTGTCATGGGATTAGACGGAAAGTTTGCGTTTTATAATAGAATAGCTATTATCATGAAGGATTTTTCTCTCTGGAAACATACATACTCAAGGGTGAAATGAACCTATTGGGGGGTACAACTTTATCTACTTTATATAAGAACAAGTGAGCACTCATTGGTCAGGTATAGCATGGTTCAGAGACGATGTAGTACGTCCTAACATTACACCAGTACAGCTCACTCTCAACTCCAGAATAGCAGGTAGTACTACCCTAGCATGCAGTAAGGCCATATTCTCCAGTCCTGTGAGCAAGGTGCCCCATTAATGTCAAATGCAAGGACAATAGATTCTGTGGTATAGGATTTGGTGTGCTAGGAATTGTAGTTGAATCATCAATGTAATTTAATTTATGATCCTTAGCAGTTACAGTTTAAGAGAGCAGATTTGTTGACCATTTTTATATTTTAGGTGCTATACTGGTGCTGGTGGAAGGAACTGTAACAAAAGCATATGTCTCCCAAATTTGATCTTGGATATGGATGGAACATGGAAAGACTTTGGGAAATTGTACTTGATATCTAAAGACAAGTCACAGATTTCCTATAGCCAGTGCATTTTCTAGCAACCCTGGTTCAGCAAATAATGGCCAAGTGAGTAGAAGCACTGCTCAGTAATGAAGTAAGACTTGGATGTGCACTTGAATTACCGTAACCTACAGGGCTACGGACCAAGAGCTGGAAAGTGGGATTAGGCTGGATGGCTCTTTGTTGGCCAGCGCAGACACGATAGGCCGAAATGGCCTCCTTCCGTGATTCTATGATTCAATAACACATATATATCAGAAAGATCTTGGCTTGATTCTGGTCTGTGCTGAAGTTGCTACTGTGAGGCTTGATACGCCTGGGCAATAGAAGGGGAAAATATCAGCCAAGATTCATTCACCTGATCACTATACAATGGCTCCTATTGGAAAGTATTTGGGATTGAACATCAGATGATTGGGCTCAGCTGTGATACCTTACATGTTCGTTAAGCTTTTCAACAATCCCTATTTAGCTCGGGAAATGAAGAATTTCCGCAGGGAAGTGTACTGGGAGAGGTGTCTGAGGGTAGCGTACTTGCAGGCATTATGCGCAGGATTTTTGGATTGATGTACAATATTTTGGTCCGACTGCAACAGTTGTTCTATTACTGGCGGAAACGTGGACGTCTGGCTTAAATGTTAGCTTCTGTGGTGCTGCTCCAACCATACTCTGTTAAAGCAAACTGACAACTTAGCCACATCTCTGAGACTGAAAGAGTGGAGTAGGCCTTCTTTGTCCAATCTGTGGGTATGTACTGTGTCCATGAGTGTAGATGCTCTTTCTTTGCAGTCTGTCAAACAAAGTTACAATATTCTAGCACTAGATGGTGCTGAGAGCAACAAATAAGACTAAACCTTCTTCAGGATCCACTCTCTTCTACTAGCTTTTCCAGCCATCTTTGCTATTTCTGGCCCAGTTGCATAGCCGAGGCCAGAGTTGTTCACGAAGCTCCCAGAATTTAAAATAAATCAAGGGGTCAGGAGGTGTAATAACCAAATCTCTATTCGGTTAATGTATGTGATCAATGTATACATTTATAGTGAACGTGATCAGGCTTGACTTCAAAAATGTTAATAATGTCATTGTTGTGTAATGAATCGGAAAGCTATTTTATGTATTGTGTTTGTCAACAGTTAAAGTTGGACTTTGCTGGTTATCTAGTCTCGGCAGAATACCAAAACAATCTGTAATTGTGCAACTGCCTGTTGAAGAGGTTAGTAGGATAGACGAAAATGGATACTTGCAGAAAGAAATGGTGAGAGATATTTTTGTCCGTACCACATGCTTTTTGGCAGGCTGAACTTTGTGATCTATTTGGATTGTCAGCTATGCAGCTTTTAGAAACATAGAAATTTACAGCGCAGAAGGAGGCAATTTCGGCCCATCGTGTCCACGCCGGCTTGCAGGCCCTCGGTCAGCAGCCCTAAAGGTTACATATAAACCTATGAACAATGACGGAAAGGCAAAGAGCACTCAGCCCAACCAGTCCGCCTCACACAACTGCAACACCCCTTATACTGAGACATTCTACACTGCACCCCAGCTGGAGCCATGTGATCTCCTGGGAGAGGCAAAAACCAGATAAAAACCCAGACCAATTTTGGGAGAAAAAATCTGGGAAAATTCCTCTCCGAACCGTCCAGGCAATTGAAACTAGTCCAGGAGATCACCCTGGCTGTATTCGATTCCCTGCAGTACTTACCATTATATCTGTGCCATCCAACAAAAGGTCATCCAGTCTAACCCAATTACCAGCTCTAGGTCCATAACACTGCAGGTTACTGCACTTTAAGTTCCCATCCAACCATCTCTTAAAAGTGGTGAGGATTTCTGCATCCACCACTCTTCCAGGCAGCGAGTTCCAGATCCCCACAACCCTCTGCATAAAGAAGCCCTCCCTCAAATCCCCTCTAAACCTTCCACCAACCACCTTAAAACTATGCCCCCTCGTAATAGACACTTCCACCAATGGAAATAGGCCCTTACTATCCACTATGTACAGGCCCCTCAATATTTTGTACACCTGAAAGAGGTCTCCTCTCAACCTCCTCTGTTCCAATGAGAACAAACCCAGCCTATCCAATCTGTCCTCATATCTAAGATTCGCCTTCAGTGTGCCAGTGCAGCCTTCGGCCACCTGAGAAAAAGAGAGTTCAAAGACCAGGATCTCAAACCCGGCACCAAACTCATGGTCTACAGAGCAGTAGTGATACCCGCCCTCCTGTGTGCTTCAGAGACATGGACTATGTACATTAGGCATCTAAAAGCATTGGAGAAGTACCACCAATGCTGCCTCCACAAAATCCTGCAAATTCATTGGCAGGATAGGCGTGCCAACATCAGTGTACTTGCTCAGGCCAACATCCCCAGCATCGAAGCATTGACCACGCTCTATAAGCTCCGATGGACATTGTCCGCATGCCCGATGCTGGACTCCCGAAACAAGCACTCTACTCCGAGCTATGTCATGGCAGGCGAGTCCCAGGAGGGCAGAGAAAATGCTTCAAGGACACCCTCAAAGCCTCCTTGAAAAAATGCAACATCCCCACCGATTCTTGGGAATCCCTGGCCCAAGACCGCTCTAAGTGGAGGAGAAGCATCCGAGAAGGCACCGAACACTTCGCTAGGAGCATGCGGAAGCCAAGTACAAACCGCGGAAGGAGTGTACAACAAATCAAGCACCCCAGCCACCCGTCCTCCAATCACCATCTGCCACCATTGACAGAGACTGTAGATCCCGCATTGGTCACATCAGTCACCTTAGAACTCATTTTAGTGTGGAAGCCAGTCATCCTCGACTTCGCGGGACTGCCTAAGTAGACGAAGAATGGGTCAGGAACTATATAAGGAAAGACGAATCTTTGCTGCCCTTCTCCATCAACCAAGCACTGACTTTCTCCATTTTACTTTTTTACTTTAAGGAAGCATCTAATGCTTGATATTCTTATTGATTACCTGAATCACTCATAGAATCATAGAAAAAGTATGACACAGAAGGAGGCATTCGGCCCATCGTGTCCATGCTGATCGAAAAAGAGCTACCCAGCTTAATCCCTCCTTCCAGCACTAGGTCCATAGCCCTGTAGTTTATGGCTCTTCATGTGCACATTCAAGTACCTTTTAAATGCGATGAGGGTCTCTGCTTCTACTACCTGTTCAGGCAGTGAGTTCCAGACTCTCACCACCTTCTGGGTGAAGAAATGGTTCCTTATCTCCCCTCTAATCCTTCTACCAACTACATTAAATCTTTAATTCTATGCCTCGGCTAATAAAGGAAAGCATTCCATATGCCTTTTTAACTACCTTATCGACCTGTCCTGCTACCGTTTAAGGATCTGTGGGCATATACTCCAAGGTCGTCGGTTCCTCCAAACCTCTCAGTATCCTCCCATTTATTGTGTATTCATTTGCCTCGTTGCCCCTCCCCAAATGCATGACCTCACACTTTTCCGGATTGAATTCTATTCGCCACTTTTCTGCCCAACTGACCAGTTCATCGATATCTTCCTGCAGTCTAGAGCTTTCCTCCTCACTGTCAACCACATAACCAATTTTTGTATCATCTGCAAATTTCTTTATCATGCCACCTACATTTAAGTCTAACTCATTAATATATGCTACAAAAAGTAAGGGACCGAGTATTGAGCCCCGTGGAATCTCACTGAAAACAGTCCTCCAGTCAAAAAAACTCCCCTCAACCACTACCCTCTGCTTCCTGCCACTGAGCCAATTTTGGATCTAATTTGCTATTCTCCCTTGGATCCATGGGCTTTTTACTTTTAACTTTCATTCAGATCACATTTACAAGAACACTCAAAAATGTTCTTGTTTTGTTACTGTTGAGTATTATCACTACTTTGATTAACTTGACTTTTAGGTGTTTAATGTGTCAGAGCCAAATACCAGAATGGATTCCAGGACAAAATTATTAACTCTGAGGGCTGGCCAGTAACTATTGGTAAGCAGATTACTGTAATAAAATACAAATAACTTGGGATTAGTAGAGGATTCAAGAGGAATCACTGCAGGAGCTCAAACTGGGGGCGGATGTTTATAATTCTCAAAAATTTAATTGTAGAACATCAAGTAAAGAGAATGTGAACATTTTAATGAACATTTTAACAATGGTGTATCAGTCACATAGGACAGCATACAATAGCGTAACTAGAAAGGAAGGAAGGTATTATGGTGGAATAGAGCGTGCACACAAGTCTGATAAGGTGTTTGTTATTGAGCAACTCTGCAATCAAATGAGGAGAATTAGCTATCACAAGGATTCTTTCACTGGAGGTATCTCATGCCATATCCTTCAGTAGTTTCAGATGATAAACTGTGGAATGACTAAGTAGAGGTCAAATTAATATGACATAACTATTGTTAAACAATTTTGCCCAGGAGCCAATTGTGAAAATCAACAATAGGATTCAAATTCGTTTGACCTTTTTGAAGGAAACCATTTGACACCAGGCAAATTGAAGGCTGTCTGCTGAGATGTTGACAATGATGGCGTGTTTGAGGATTGTGGGGGAAATATAAAGGAATTTGGTTGGTTTATTTACCTCAGTCTGGAGGAGCAACTAATCAAAGATCCATTTGGAGGAGCGAGTGTTTGTACTTTAACTTGCTATGGCCGAGTACATGGACATGTGATTGTAGCTGCATTTCCCCCCCCCCCCCCCTTTTCCCCTACCTGTCAGTTGAATGGCCAACTGACACCAAGTCCTGCTTCTTTTCGCCACCCCTCCCCCCCCGCAACAGTATTGCATGGATCAGCTGCCTGGCCTCTGGGTTGAGGAATGGTGCAAGGAGACCTAAAAGAGGGGAGAAAATAAAATATTTCCCAAATCGTTTGAAACTGTGAACCATCCAGTGAGTATCCATTAACCCCATTTTAAATTTGAATGAACAATTTACAGAAAAAGTGTAAATGTGATGACTTGCTGACTTGCAATTTATGCTTGTTTTGTCCCATTTGATTAAATTATATCTTATTTTTAAACTTATTCAAAAGCTAAAATAAATAAAGCCAATCAGTAATGTATTTAAAATGTAGCTACTTCTGGTGACTCTTTGTTGTGAACTTACTCTGATATCTCCACTTCCTTTAAATGGGTTGTCACCCATGCTTCATGAACCACTGACATAGCCCATTGAATACCTTGGGTTACAAAGCCACCTAGAACAAGCAACATCTCCCAGGAATGGCAGACCATGTCCTTGGAAAATAAGAAATTATTGTGAACATTTTTTGTTTGTGATTGATGTGGTCAGATAACCTGTTGAATATTTTTGGAAATGATTAGCTCCCTATATAAGTTTTTATAGAAGTTATACTGTAGCTTTATAATGTACTGGTCGGACCACATATAGAGTGCTATGGACAATTTTGGTTATTGCTGTAAAAAGGACATAAATGCATTTTAAATGATGCAAAGAAGAGCAACAAGAGAACAGAGTAGAGAAGCTTGACATCTTCAGACTAGAAAAAGGTTATGTATATTAAATGATAGAAATAAGCAGAACCCACCTTAAGTTAAGAGATGCCACTAGGATCAGAGGATTTAAATCTAATGGAAAGTAAATTTAAAACAGATCTTAGAAAAAAGCATGTTCATAATGCAAATGGTTGCATTATGGTGAGTTAAAGCACTGAAGGGATATGCTGGATGCAACAAATGACATTTTCTTGTTTTTGACTTATGTTCTTGCACATACACTATATCTCAGCAGAGCCTAAAGTAAACATTGGGGGCTCGATTTTTCCGACCGGATCAGGAAAGAGGTGGCTGACATCCGGTGTAGATTCCAATCCCGCTGCTTTCTCCATGCCGGTTTCCCCCGTTTAGTCTGTGTTTCCAGTCTACTTTAGCCAACTTTGCCCTTATCCCACTGTAGTCCCCTTTGTTTAAGCATTGTACGCTCGTTTGAGACACTACTTCCTCACCCTCAATCTGTATTACAAATTCAACCATACTGTGATCACTCATTCCGAGAGGATCTTTTACTAGGAGATCGTTTATTATTCATTTATTATTACAGGACCAGATCTAAGATAGCTTGCTCCCTTGTAGGTTCTGTAACATACTGTTCTAAGAAACAATCCCGTATGCATTCTATGAATTCCTCCTCAAGGCTACCCCGTGCGATTTGATTTGACCAATCGATATGTAAAATCCCCCATGATTACTGCCGTTCCTTTTTTACAAGCCTCCATTATTCCCTTGATTATTTGGGGGCCTATAAACTACACCCACCAGTGACTTTTTCCCCTTATTATCTCTAATCTCCACCCACAGTGATTCAACATTTTGTTCATTAGAGCCAATATCGTCTCTCACAACTGCCCTGATATCATCCTTTATTAACAGAGCTACCCCACCTCCTTTCCCTTCTTGTCTATCTTTCCGAATTGTCAGATACCCCTGTATGTTTAATTCCCAGTCTTGGCCACCCTGCAACCACGTTTCTGTAATGGCCACCAAATCATACCCATTTGTAATGATTTGTGCCGTCAACTCATTTACTTTATTTCGCATGCTGCATACGTTTAGGTAAAGTGTTTTAATACTAGTTTTTAAACCATGATTTTTAGTTTTGACCCCTCCTGCCGCCCCTTTATATTCATACATATTGTCCCTTCCTATCACCTTGTGGTTTACACTTACCCCAGTGCTACTCTGCTCTGTTGCCTCCTGCCTTTTGCATTCTTTCTTGGGGTCCTGTTCATCTGAGCTCTCACCCACTCTAACTAGCTCTAACTGGGTTCCGAATACTCCTTGCATTGAGGCACCGAGCTTTCATGCTTGCCTTTTTATTACACTTTGACCCTTTAGAATTTTGCTGTACAGTAGCCCTTTTTGTTTTTTGCCTTGGGTTTCTCTGCCCTCCACTTTTACTCATCTCCTTTCTGTCTTTTGCTTTTGTCTCCATTTTGTTTCCCTCTATCTCCCTGCATTGGTTCCCATCCCCCTGCCATATTAGTTTAACTCCTCTCCAACAGCACTAGCAAACACTCCCCCTAGGACATTGGTTCCGGTCCTGCCCAGGTGCAGACAGTCCGGTTTGTACTGGTCCCACCTCTCCCAGAACTGGTTCCAATGCCCCAGGAATTCGAATCCCTCCCTGCTGCACCACTGCTCAAGCCACGTATTCATCTGAGCTATCCTGCGATTCCTACTCTGACTAGCACGTGGCATCGTAGCAATCCCGAGATTACTACTTTTGTGGTCCTACATTTTAATTTAGCTCCTAGCTCCTTAAATTCGTCTCGTAGGACCTCATCCCTTTTTTTACATATATCGTTGGTATCAATGTGCACCACGACAACTGGCTGTTCACCCTCCCTTTTCAGAATGTCCTGCACCCGCTCTGAGACATCCTTGACTCTTGCACCAGGTAGGCAACATACCATCCTGGAGTCTCGGTTGCGGCCGCAGAAACGCCTATCTGTTCCCCTTACAATTGAATCCCCTATCACTATCGCACAGTGGAGGATTTTTAAGGAGCTCTTTCATAGTGCTCAACAAAAATATATTCCAGTGAAAAAGAAGGGTGGTAAGAGAAGGAATAACCAGCCGTGGATAACCAAGGAAATAAAGGAGAGTATCAAATTAAAAACCAATGCGTATAAGGTGGCCAAGGTTCGTGGGAAACTAGCAGATTGGGAAAATTTTAAACGACAGCAAAGAATGACTAAGAAAGCAATAAAGAAAGGAAAGATAGATTACGAAAGTAAACCTGCGTAAAACATAAAAACAGATAGTAAAAGCTTTTACCGATATATAAAACGGAAAAGAATGACTAAAGTAAATGTTGGTCCCTTAGAAGATGAGAAGGGGGATTTAATAATGGGAAATGTGGAAATAGCTGAGACCTTAAATAATTATTTTGCTTCGGTCATCACAGTGGAAGACACAAAAACCATGCCAAAAATTGCTGGTCATGGGAATGTGGGAAGGGAGGACCTTGAGATAATCACTATCACTCGGGGGGTAGTGCTGGACAGGCTAATGGGACTCAAGGAAGACAAGTCCCCTGGTCCTGATGAAATGCATCCCAGGGTATTAAAAGAGATGGCGGAAGTTATAGCAGATGCCAAAATTCTCTGGACTCTGGGGAGGTACCAGCAGATTGGAAAGCAGCTAATGTAACGCCTCTGTTTAAAAAAGGGGGCAGACAAAAGGCAGGTAACTATAGGCCGGTTAGTTTAATATCTCTGGTGGGGAAAATGCTTGAAGTTATCATTAAGGAAGAAATAGCAGGACATCTAGATAGGAATAGTGCAATGAAGCAGACGCAAAATGGATTCATGAAGGGGAAATCATGTTTAACTAATTTACTGGAATTCTTTGAGGATATAACGAGCATGGTGGATAGAGGTGTACCGATGGATGTGGTATTTAGATTTCCAAAAGGCATTCAATAAGATGCCACACAAAAGGTTACTGCAGAAGATAAAGGTACGCGGAGTCAGAGGAAATGTATTAGCATGGATAGATAATTGGCTAGCTAACAGAAAGCAGAGAGTCGGGATAAATGGGTCCTTTTCGGGCTTGAAATCGGTGCTTAGTGGTGTGCCACAGGGATCGGTGCTGGGACCACAACTGTTTACAATATACATAGATGACCTGGAAGAGGGGACAGAGTGTAGTGTAACAAAATTTGAAAATGACACAAAGATTAGTGGGAAAGCGGGTTGTGTAGAGGACACAGAGAGGCTGCAAAGAGATTTAGATAGGTTAAGCGAATGGGCTAAGGTTTGGCAGATAGAATACAATGTCGGAAAATGTGAGGTCATCCACCTTGGGAAAAAAAACAGTAAAAGGGAATATTATTTGAATGGGGAGAAATTACAACATGCTGCGGTGCAGAGGGACCTCGGGGTCCTTGTGCATGAAACTCTTTTGAGTTCCTTGTGCATGAATCCCAAAAAGTTAGTTTGCAGGTGCAGCAGGTAATCAGGAAGGCGATTGGAATGTTGGCCTTCATTGCGAGAGGGATGGAGTACAAAAGCAGGGAGGTCCTGCTGCAACTGTATAGGGTATTGGTGAGGCCGCACCTGGAGTACTGCGTGCAGTTTTGGTCACCTTTCTTAAGGAAGGATATACTAGCTTTGGAGGGGGTACAGAGACGATTCACTGGGCTGATTCCGGAGATGAGGGGGTTACCTTATGATGATAGATTGAGTAGACTGGGTCTTTACTCGTTGGAGTTCAGAAGGATGAGGGGTGATCTTATCGAAACATTTAAAATAATGAAAGGGATAGACAAGATAGAGGCAGAGAGGTTGTTTCCACTGGTCGGGGAGACTAGAACTAGGGGGCACAGCCTCAAAATACGGGGGAGCCAATTTAAAACCGAGTTGAGAAGGAATTTCTTCTCCCAGAGGGTTGTGAATCTGTGGAATTCTCTGCACAGGGAAGCAGTTGAGGCTAGCTCATTGAATGTATTCAAATCACAGATAGATAGATTTTTAACCAATAAGGGAATTAAGGGTTACCGGGAGCGGGCGGGTAAGTGGAGCTGAGTCCACGGCCAGATCAGCCATGATCTTGTTGAATGGCGGAGCAGGCTCGAGGGGCTAGATGGCCTACTCCTGTTCCTAATTCTTAGGTTCTTGTGTTATGTTCTTATGACTTTCCCCTGATTGGGCTTGTTAAACTCGCCCTGCGAGGTTCGTGGCCAATTAAAAGGAAGCTGGTTTGATGAAGCGTCACATTCATATTGACAGATGTGCTGTCAATGTTCTGCAGCATTGCGGTGCTGCGAACACTGCACAGAGGTGCACGGCTGCACCCAGGCTCTCCCATGGCTTCCTCCATTTGCTTATGGAGGGAGTCACAGCACACAGGGGAGTTCTCTTGCCTTCCAATGGTGGAAGAAACCTCCCCAGGGCACCAGCAGCCTGGTTGCACATTGTACAGGAGGGCACAAGCAGGAGGACCTGCAGTGGTGCAAACCTTTCAATGATCTCAGTAGATCAGGAAACGTTACTGGAAAGCCACACTAAACCTCATCCTGCTGTGCCACTCATCACATTCCCATCAGTCTGCCTTCCCAATCCTACTACTGCCCATTCTTACTCACACCAACTTACCTTGCACCGCCACCCATCCCTCTCTTTCTACATTATCACATCCCCAACTCACTCACCACCCCTCACACTCGCCCTCATCCTTGTGCAATCATACCAACTAACCACACACAAGGGTAGGCACTTGATTCTCTTTGCCAATGTTCATGTCAAGTTTCTATTAATGTGTTGTCAAACATTGACATCTTTATTTTCAACACTTTGAATTGGACATTTGTGTGCTCCTTTGGAAGTGGCTTAGTGAGTTGTTTTGAAAGATGAGATATAACGGTACCCCCTACAATGGTGATGAGTGTGAAAGGAATGACTTGGGCATTGTGGGGATGCTTTATGGTGTTGGTGTGGGGTGGTGCCAACCTGGCGCATCATATGGCAACCAGGGTGTACAGCGTCAAGTGAAGTAAATCTGGCCAAGGTGAGGCCATCCCTGGCCTCCCAGGCAGTAATGTGGTCGGGTGCTGATGCCCTGTGTCCTGTTCAGCATCAAGTGATTGTGGAGAAGGTTGGTGGTGTTGTTGTTGGTGTGCCTGGTAGATGGATAGTGGATAGAGAGTACACTCCAAACATAAAGCTCAAAAGTGTATTCCAAATCCTGAAGGCCCAAGCTACTAACATTGGAAAGTGAAATGGTAGCTTTTATACCACTTTTACAGCTGTCACCTAGTCAAAGCAACGGAGAGTCACTGAAAACCCGACGTACTTACCTGATGTGATCCCCGAGCTACGGGAACCTCGTGAAAAGTTGGAAAAATGGTTAGTAGGTGGTAAAATGCTGTTCAACTACCTTTAAAGACCCTCTTAACTATATCATTTGGCTCACCCGCCGCCGAGTGCCGGGTCTGCAAAGCGTAGGCAGACCCGGCACTTGGGAAACTTACACGGGGGTGGGTATGTTGTGAAAAAACCTGATGTAGAATCATAGAATTTTACAGCTCAGAAGGAGGTCAGTTGGCCCACCTTGCATGTGTTGGCTCTCAAAATGGAGTTGGATAAGTACCAGAAGGAAAAAAACTTGCAGGGCTACAGGGAAAGGGCGGGGTAGTGGGACTAGCTGAAGTGCGCTTGCAGAGTGCTGGCATGGGCTCGAAGGGCCGAATGGCCTTCATCCATGCTCTAACCATCTATGATTCTATGATCTGTGATTCACTTATTCTTATTTCCCTGTACCCATTTAATTAATTGGTTTTTCAAATATTTATCCACTTCACTTTTAAAAGCTATTGTGGATTTTGCTTCCACTACTGTCTGCTACCAGCAGCGCTGCCTCTGCAAGATCCTGCTAATCCACTGGGAGGATAGACGCACCAACATCAGTGTTCTCGCTCAGGCCAACATCCCCAGCATTGAAGCACTGACCACACTCGACCAGCTCCGTTGGGCGGGCCACATCGTCCGACACGAGAATCCCAAAGCAAGCGCTTCACTTGGAACTCCTACACGGCAAGCGAGCCCCAGGTGGGCAGAGGAAACGTTTCAACAACACCCTCAAAGCCTCCCTGATAAAGTGCAACATCCCCATTGGCTCTTGGGAATCCCTGGCCCAAGACCGCCCTAAGTGGAGGAAGAGCATCCGGGAGGGCGCTGCGCACCTCGAGTCTCATCGCCGAGATCATACAGAAACCAAGTGCAGACAGCGGAAGGAGCATGCGGCAAACCAAATTCCCCATTAACCCCTTCCCTCAACCACTGTCTGTCTCACCTGTGACAGAGACTGTAATTCCCATATTGGTCTGTACAGTCACCTGAGAAATCACTTTTAGAGTGGAAGCAAGTCTTCCTCGATTTTGAGGGGCTGCCTATAATGATGATGATGAGAGAGAGAGGGATAGGTGGACCTGCAAGGTAGATTGGTGTGAAAAATGATGTGCAGGAGTAGGCTTGGGAAGACAGAGTGATGAGGATGTGGTGCCAATCACATCAGGATGAGGGTGAGTGTTGCATTGCACTCACCTTTCCTGACCTCGTGAGATCATTGAATCTTTTGCGGCATTGAATCCACATCCTCCTCACCATGGGCCCAATCCTGGCCATGACTTGCATCAATTGTTTTGGAGTAAGTTGTTTTTTCTGGCGTAAGTTTAAAAAATGCCATTTCCTCCCCAAAATTTGCTCCAGAGTAAGTCAGTTAGATACGATTTTTTTTTAGGTCAGTTTTGTTTTCCAAGAGGGGATGTTCCCAGACACTTACGCCAGTTTTGGCCATTTATGCCACTTTGGCCAGCTAAAACTTACTCCAAATCCACTTAGGTCAGCGTATGTGGCCAGCTCTGAAAAACCTTGTGGGCAGTGAAGAAAAAGCAGCCATTAGGGCAGGGTCTTTACAATATACATCAATGATTTAGATGAAGGAATAGAGTGTAATATCTCCAAGTTTGCAGATGACACTAAACTGGGGGTGGTGTGAGCTGTGAAGGGGATGCTAAGAGGCTGCAGGGTGGCTTGGACAGGTTAGGTGAGTGGGCAAATGCATGGCAGATGCAGTATAATGTGGATAAATGTGAGATTATCCACTTTGGGGGCAAAAACGCAAAGACAGAATATTATCTGAATGGCGGCAGATTAGGAAAAGGGGAGGTGCAACGAGACCTGGGTGTCATGGTTCATCAGTCATTGAAAGTTGGCATACAGGTACAGCAGGCGGTGAAGAAGGCAAATGGTATGTTAGCCTTCATAGCTAGGGGATTTGAGTATAGGAACAGGGAGGTCTTACTGCAGTTGTACAGGGCCTTGGTGAGGCCTCACCTGGAATATTGTGTTCAGTTTTGGTCTCCTAATCTGAGGAAGGACGTTCTTGCTATTGAGAGAGTGCAGCGAAGGTTCACCAGACTGATTCCCGGGATGGCTGGACTGACATATGAGGAGAGACTGGATCAACTGGGCCTTTATACATTGGAGTTTAGAAGGATGAGAGGGGATCTCATAGAAACATATAAGATTCTGACAGGACAGGACAGGTTAGATGCGGGTAGAATGTTCCCAACGTTGGGGAAGTCCAGAACCAGGGGACACAGTCTTAGGATAAGGGGTAGGCCATTTAGGATTGAGTTGAAGAGAAATTTCTTCAGTCAGAGAGTTGTTAACCTGTGGAATTCCCTGCCGCAGAGAGTTGTTGATGCCAGTTCATTGGATATATTCAAGAGGGAGTTAGATATGGCCCTTACGGCTAAAGGAATCAAAGGAGTATGGAGAGAAAGCAGAAAAGGGATACTGAGGGAATGATCAGCCGTGATCTTATTGAATGGCGGTGCCGGCTTGAAGGGCCGAATGGCCTACTCCTGCACCTATTTTTTATGTTTCTGTGATAGGGGAGGGAAAGGAACTGAAGAGAACCACAACCACCAAGCACTAAACATTGCAAGGAAAAGCTCAAACAATTAAAATACTAATAAAAATGAAGTAAATCCTACCGGAGAAATGCGAGCTGCTGGAGAC
Organism: Pristiophorus japonicus; assembly: GCF_044704955.1. Lineage (NCBI taxonomy): Eukaryota > Metazoa > Chordata > Chondrichthyes > Pristiophoridae > Pristiophorus > Pristiophorus japonicus. Next base: position 56,868,178 of record NC_091980.1, read on the forward strand.
ACTCTTTCTTTTCCCCCCTTCCCCCACCCCGCAAAACTCTCCTCCTCACCACCCCCCCCCCCCAATACACACATTCTTTTGGCCCCCCTCCCCCCAAAACTCTCCTCCACGCCCCCCCCCCCCCCCCCAAATCAAAAGTCTCAAGCATAGCCACTAAATAAAAAATAAAAGTGAAGACCGACCTGCCCGGGAACTCAGTGGGCCGGCCGGCTGGTGCGGGAGTCCACTCGGCCAGGGATAGATTGTGGCAAGATTGGGCAGCCCTTCGTCCTGGGATAGGGGCTGCGAGCATTGGGTCCTGCTTACAGCCCACAGGACACGCTGGGAGGGCAGGAGCATGCTCGCAGCTCTCACTGAGCATGTGCACAGATGCCAGCAGTGCTGTCTGCTCTGGCCTGGCCTGTTGTTCCGCGCCCCACCCCCCCCCCCCCCCCCCCCCCCTTCAGTCTCCACGCCACATCAAGACTCCGGGGACTCCGAAGAGCGGCCAGGATGGGGCCCCTTTTATCTGGCGCCCTTTCCAGCGTGCAAAGTTGCCGCGCTTCAGGTTAGTACGCCGAAAAAACGGCTTGGGCAATGTTGGGTCCCAAATCCCTGCTGCTGACCTCTGCGATCTCCAGCCTTGCCCTTTTGTGTCTTTGGGTGATCTTTTGCTTTGATTGCCAGGGAAGAGGATCTCCCAGCGTGCTCTTGCTGCCTGCACCAGAAATTTGAGGGAGGCATTGCTAAATCTTGATGCAGCCCTCTGCTTTTGTGTCTCCATGACCCACACTTTTATCAGTTTTATGACGTTACTCAGACCTCTGGATACGAATTTATTCACTCCTACATCAACCTTGAAATGAAATGTGTGTGAGGCTGCTTTAAATATCCTTGCTGGAAACGCGACATCAATGATGTCATCAGACCGGCTGCATTTAATTGGGCCGGGAAACGTGCATGACTGTTTAATTGGGGCCATTAAGTAAAACTCGCACTGCAGAAACGCTGCTCACATCTTCAGGTTCCCAACCCACTACGTGGCCCGCATGCACGCAATCCACCTCCAAGGTATAGATTCCGGCCTTTAAGATCTTTCTGGATATATGATTTATGACTGGTCAAATGGCCTTCACTAATAATCTTGTGATCTTTTAATTGTTCTGGCTGGACATCTGTGACAGTTGAACACCCCAAGGAGTCATCCTGGGACCACTTTTAAATGATCTTGATAAAAAAACATTATCTTACAAAGTGTCCACTATTGTTTTGTAAACTAACAACTAGTTTATTTGATCGTTGGTACCTCTTCTATTCATGTGTAAAAACATATCTAAAATACAGCCAGTTTTCACTAATCCGGCTTTCAATTAGTTGAAAACCATCTCCAATAGCTGTTTCCAGCAAACTACCTGGACAGAGAGAGAGCTAAGTAACATTACATTGAAAGGAAAAAAAGCAAGCTTATTTCCAGTTGGACCTGTTTCAGATGGGTGTTTGTACCAGCAACACTGTGGGCTCAATTTTCTCCAGTGATTTGCGTCGTTTTTTGGGAGCAGGCTGCTTTTATTGGCCTAAGTTTAAAAAAACAGTTTCCCCGATCAATTTGCACCAGTGTAACTCAGTTATGATTTTTTTTTAGGTACGTTTTTTTTTTCAACCAAAGGGGGCGTCACCTGCCACCGGCGCCAGTTCTGGCCATTTATTAGGCAAGTTTGGCCAGCTGAGAGTTACTCCAGTTCTTCTTAGGCCTGGGTATGTGGCCTCTGTAGAAATACCTTATGGAGAGTTAAGGAAATCAGCGCAGGTAAGAAAATCGGCGCAGGCAAGTGCAGCAGATGCCCGGACAGCAGGAGCAGGAGAGATAAGAGAGAGGAGGGGGAAGCCTTTCGGGTGTAGTTAGGTACGGGGACCAGGAGGGGGGAGGTCATTCAGCCTGGGATAGGTGCGGGGACTGGGAGGCCGTTCGGCTCGGGAGGCCACTCGGCCTGGGCTAGGGGCGGGGGAACGGTTTGGGAGGCCGTTCGGCCTGGGATCGGGGCGGGGGAGCGGACGGCAAGCCACTTGGCCTGGGCTAGGGGTGGGGGAGCACACCGGCAGGCCCTTCGGCCTTGGATAGGAGCGGGGGAGTGGACCGGCATCCGGAGGTGGGGACCGGCATCCGGAGGTGGGGGGACTTTAATAATTTAATGGAGGTAAGTTGCTGCAATGTATTTTAATGTGTTTGTGAAGTTGCTGCAATGTATTTTAAGGTGCTTGTGCAGGTTGCGAGCTCGCTGTATGTTTCACTTTGCAACCTCAGCCTACATTGTGTCCCTGGTTACCGTGGCAACCCAATCTTTTTGGCGCAGATCAAGGCTCCATCCCCAAAACTAAAGGATGGGTTAGGCTGTGCCAAAATGAAGAAATCAAATGGGGAAACTTAGAACATTTTTTTTTGGCGAACTTGGGCCCCAAAAAACGGGCGTAACTCTTCAAGTACGCCAAAAAAAAGCTTTGGGGAAAATTGAGCCCAAAGACTGCTTTAGCTAACTTCAATATTTTATGTCAATCCAAACAATCTCCTCGTCCAGTACTTGTTCTTGTTGTGATGCTTCTACTTGTGAAACTCTCCGATACAGTGTCAATGACTGGAAATCATATTTGTATGCAAGAGTTCAGATACTGTGCAAAACATCTCTTACTGAACTCGAGCTGCTGGAACCTGCTTTTCAGTTTATTGCAAATCTATGATTTGTTTGCTGATATCCCAGTACACTTCTACAAATCTCTGTTCCCAGTAGCCTCCAGGGTGTATATTCAGGAACATCATTGTTGTAATTGGCTTCAGCTGCAAACTATTGCAAAAACTAACATTAAAAACAGCAATTTTAACCACAATAGGTTTACCCTATTGGATTAAGCCTAAACATCTTAACAAAATGTAGTTATCTTTGGAATATCTTGTGCAACCAGCTATATGGGGTTATCATATGTTGTTTCTTGGAGGCTTTGATGCTGAGTAATACGGAGTGTATCGGTCAAAACCTGAAAATTACCATTTTGTTTACACTTATTGGGACCAGGCAGAGAGCTGTGGCTAACAGTTGAACTGGTCAATGATCAGAAGAGAAACAATACTGCCAACCAAATTGCAGTATAATTGCCCTTTAATTGCCTTGTTTGCTCAGAGCACCAAAAAATGCTGTTTGCTGTGAAGTCATCTTTGAACTTTGCTTTGAAAAGAATTCTCATTGAAATTCATCCATTTTTATATTCAGTAAAACGCTGCAAGATTGTTCAGATTTCATATATATATGTTATATATGTGTATAGTCCTTTTCAGTTTCTTGTTTTGTTTCCCCTTCCCTCTTTTACATTTACCATTCCTTCAGCTAAGAGGGCAGGTAAGTAACCTGTGCCAGTTCAGTGCTGAATCTGGTAAATTGCATGTGTGCTGTTGACCTGTATAAACAGTTAGTGGGACTTGCGTGGGAGTGCCTTTTGTTGAGAGGTGAGGGATGCTCATCAGCCTACAATTCCTCGCACAACTGGCCATTCACGTCTGAGCCTTGACAGTGAGTGTCAGCAGGCTCGACGACACAGAGCTCACTTAATGTGCAGAGGCTGTGTACAGGGGTTAGAAGGATCCTAGCTAATTTTTTTTTTTGATGCCCCCCTCCCCTTAACCCTGGGGCATTGAAGCCAACCACGACTATGACTAACATTGGTTGACTCAACACAGACTGGGGATTGAACCTGGGAGTTCCGCAGCCTGTACGGCACAACTGCTGAGCCATCGGCAAGCCACAAAATATAGTGGTTTAAAGGGAAAAAATGAACTGCAGCTGCTTGAGGCTGCTATTATACATAAAAGTACTGGGCTTTTTATAGAGCCCTACGACATCAAAAATGTCTCAAACCACTTCAGACAATTATTTTAAGTGCAGTGGCTTTTGCACTGTGTGACTTTGAAAACTTCAAAAAAGCGTGGCATACAGGGTATGCAATAACCTTTGGGAACTTGTATTGTTCCACCCTTTCTTTGAGTTTAAGTATGTAGTAGTATTCGCGAAAGAAATAAAGCTGTAATCACAATAATTTTATCATTTAAATAATAAATTATACAAGTCACAAAAAATAATATTGTAGCGAAGTTACAAATAAAGTAAACATTAAATTAAACACTAAATTAATAAATAATAAAAAACTTTGTTCACCAAGATGTTTTGAGCCACATCATTCTCTATAGCCAAGATGGCCAGTGAAAATAGCCTGCGGTCCCCCGTGCTCGATCACAAATAATTTTTTATGAGCTTCAACTTCGAGAAGCTCCGTTTGCTGCTCGCCACCTATACGAGCATGGTTAACAGGATCCGGAGTGCTATCGATCGCCACCGATACAGGCATGGTTAACAGGAGTGCTAGCCATGTGTTTGGTAACTTTCTCTTGAAACTTGAAGTCCGTTCTTCTTGCGGAGCACCACAGTCCATTGGAAGCAGACTTTGGAGATAGCCAAGTTCTTTTCAGAGGTCGATGCCATTAATGTCAGACCCTCTTGACCACGACGCCCTGGGTAGTTGCCTACCCGTAAGGCCAGCCCTGAGTCATAACATCATAATGTGGAGCAGAACTGCAGCTCAATGCTACACAGTTGAGCAATAACCTTTGGATGCACACGCAAAATCCTGATATTGGTTGCCCCTCTATTTGGAGATCAGGGGCCCAAAATTCAGTACCGCTGGAAAGTTGGTGCTCCCCCACTTTTTGGTGGCAATTAGCCAACATTTTTTCATGGCTGGGCCACCCCATATTCAGCTCCAAAAGTGAAAAAATGAGTTCCAGCACTAATGAACCTTCCAAAGTGGATTTTTCAGCGGTGTGGTTGTCTTAATTTGAGCGTTATCACCACTGAGAAATTCAGCATGCTGGTAAGGGTTTCTAACGAGCCAGCTACACTCTGGCCTTTTTAAAGGCTCGGGTTTGCAGCAAAGCCCTGAGAGAGGAAGGAGGTTGGAAGGAGTTTGGAGATATGGAGCTGGAGACACTGATGGATGATGTGGAGGACGTGGGGAGACCTGGCAGACGGCCAGTACATAATGCATGGAAGGAGAGTGCAAGGGAGGTGTCAGGCACCTCCATATGTGTGAGGACGCACCCTCCCAGGAGGATGCTGGCCAGTCTGCACCCGGCCCTTCCAGGCCCAGCGATGTTCCAGGGCATCCGAGAAGGACAGCTGTAGGTCCCAGACAACAACCACAGCAGCCTCCTCAGATCCATGATGCAGCCACAGGGATGACAGTTAGGCATAGTGTTAGGGTAGTCATGCATAACAGGTGTTACAGTGAGATGCACAGGGGTAAAAAATTATTACAGTATTATATTCTTTTTCTGTTTTTGCAGTGATTTGGATAATTTGATCAATCTTTATTTTTGCACATATATCTGGCCAGGTGTTTCATTTGGGAGTGAGCAATTCTGTGTTAAGGCACTCATTGCGATGGCCATTGAAAGTGGGACCTGAAGGGTCATGTGTGGATGGGATTATCTGAAGCGAGCAGTTATGAGATGCAGCTGCACTTCCCTTCCAGGATTGCGATGGGGACGACACCTCCCAGCTCTGGGGCGACGGGGATCCTCCTCCTCCTCCTCCTCCTCCTCCTCCTCAGGTGGTACTGCTGGCTCGACCTCCAGCGGCTGTCCCCTCATGATGGCCAGGTTGTGCAGCATGCAGCAGACCACGACACTTATGGAGATCCGTTGAGAGTACTGCAAGATGCCACCAGAGCAGTCCAGGTACCGGAACCTCTGCTTAAGGATGCCTATGCACTGCTCAATGATGCACCTGGTGGCACAATGAGCGTCATTGTATGTATGCTTTGGCGCTGTCCTGGGGTTCCGCAATGGAGTGAGCAGCCAAGTGGACAAGGGATATCCCTTGTCCCCAAACAGCCAACCGCAATCCTGAATTGGGCCGGTGAAGTCGTCAAGCACACTTGTCTGGCACAGAATGAACGAATCATGGCTGCCAGGATCCGACGCTGGTGGTCACACACGAGCTGCGCATTCAGTGAGTGGAAGCCTTTGCGGTTGACAAAGATCTCGGGGTGATGTGGTGCAGTCAGTGGCACCCTGCACCCGCAGGAAGCCTGCCATTCAGTCAAATCCGGCCTGCCGCTCCACCTGTTTGTCCCTTGTCATTGGGAAGATGATGTACTGGACCCTTCTCCTGTACAATGCATCTGTGACCTGCCGGATGCACCAGTGTGCTGAGAATTGTGAGATGTTGCCAATGTCTGCAGTGGCCGACTAGAAAGAACCCATGGCGTAAAAATTCAAGGCAATGGTGACCTTGGTCTCCATGGTGAGGGTGGTCCTGAGCCGTGTTTGAGGCTGCAGATCTTCTCGCAGGACAGCGCAGAGCTCCCTGAGTACTTCCTTCTATAAATCGTAGCCTTTGCTGCATTGCTCATCAGTGAGCTAGAGGAAGGAGAACTGAAGTCTGTAGACCTTTTGCGGTATGGCCTCCTTCCCCCACGTCTGCATTGGCCACCTCCCCTGACAGCTGCCTGCTGGCCATCTCCCTGGTCCTCCTCATTCTAAGGTTCCTGTGGAGGCTCTTGTTGGAAAGGCTCCTCTCCCAGTATTTGGAGGGGGTGGGGGAGGCAGCATCCCTCCCCCTCCTCCTGATGCCATCTCCCTCCTGGCTACCCTCTCTAGCTGCAGGTCTGCGCACATCTGCAGGCCCTTCTCTGTATTGTGCAGCCATGGCTGCTGTCTTCCTTGCCCGCTGCCTGTCTGCATGGTGCTGACGGCGATGCCTTCGCCTGTGTGCCGCCCTGCTTCTCACCAGGTGTTGCCCTCCCAACCCTCCTCCCATCCTCAGGGTGAACCCTGCCAAGCAGGTCTCTGCAGCCCACAATGAGTCAGACCTGAAGGTTGTACAAAAGTCTGTGAAAACCTCCTGAGCAGCACTCAGCAGATTTAATGGAGCCAAAACAATTACTAAAACTATTTATCTGCCAAACGGATCTGATCGCGGCAAAACTCCAGCGGTGTCGCTGTCGTGCACCGACTGTAAAACCTCACAGGGGCACTGCCTGAAAAAGTCCGTGGTTTTTGTTGCTGAACATCGCGGGCATGGCCATTTTCCAGTGGCCCACCCGCTGATGACCTCACAACGCCTCTAACTCCTTTAATGCGGCTTCACTCCGCTCAAATCTCCCCCCACCCCGAGCTGAATAGGGCTCGGGGTGGGAAAAACACCTGACTGCGGCGGCCGATCGATTTTTTTCAATTTCGGCTCCCAGGTGTTTCCCTGCAAGGGTGAGGGGGAAATTAGCCAGGAAGCCATTCCACTGTCGGGAATCTTCCAGCAATAGAACCAAGAGTGACAATGGAAGGTGTTTGGGAGCAGGTACCCACCTCTCAGCTAGGGAATATTAATGGCAAAGGAACCCTACAGACAGCAGGAAATAAGGGGAAGTGGTGGAAATTTAAACAGAAAATCAAAATAAAGTTGACACAAACAGAAATCTGGGCAAATGCCATCTTGTGCGTGATTTTGTTTTTGCAAATATTAATATGGGTTGGTTTAGGAGTATTAAACATGCAGCATTAGTATACTGATGTAAGGGAGGAAGCTGCTATTCACATCATTAAATATTTATACTTTCATCCACACCATATTCAAACTTCATTGTTGGCACTTGCAGTATATTGGCTGATTAACATTTAATTTCTTTTTGGCCTAATGACTTTAATGTCTTGGGTATTAAATTGATTTTTCGGAAGGTTTTTTCTTTGATGGTTGTAATAGAATACCGCCCTCTTCAAAGCTGGTCTATAAACTAAACATATGTGTGTTTTTATGCTCTGCAAGTACTGTGTATAATTTAGTGAAAAGCCTTTTTACAGTGGGCCTGAAAGGTTGAAAGCTTAATCTCATGATAGATAAGGCACTGTCCAACTTATTACTTCTTTTTTTTCAGCTGGTCTCCATTTGTGTGAGGGACGGTATGAATTACAGAGGTGCGTATAAATTTCATTATCTAATATCCATTCGTGCTGGTTTAAATCCTGGTCCCCGTAGGTAATAATGCTGAATTCTTTGAACCCTCCTCCTCCCACAGTTCCCCAGTCATTTGAAATGAGGATGAAGAGACCAGACCACCTGCTTCATCCTTATGATTGCGTTGGGAGGGAAACTGATGGATATTTAAACTTTCTCTTCACCCAAATGGCATCCTTGGGTTTGTGCACAAATGTAATATTTTGCACTTGTCCATTCACTGCTCATCCTTGCTGTGTTTCCAGCCAAATAGTTACCAGCCACATTTATTTTGTAAGAGCTATTTTTAAAAAGAGGGGAATTTAGTTCAATTTGGATTATTTAAAAACTGGATTTTATATGTTTTTTTTAAATTCCCTCCTGCAACCACATGATGTTCAGCAATGAAAACTAGATAGTTCATCTGAAGGACATCTGTGCAGGTGATGCTGCTGGATAGTTACCCTGTTAGCAGGCAGTATTACAAGAAATCTCTCTCATCATGAGAATTTGGTTGTCGCACCGTGAGAACTTTACTAGTGCCAGCAAAGTGCACCTCCCTAAATGAAGCTGAATACAAAGAGTAGCTTCTGGGTGGTCCTGAAGGAATTTTTTTCTCATTCATTCATATGATGTGGGCATTGCTGGCAGGCCAGCAATTATTGTCCATGCCTAATTGCCCTTTAGAAGGGGGTGGTGAGCCACCTTCTTGAACCACTTCAGTCTGTGTGGTGAAGGTGCTCCCACAGTGCTGTTACAGAGGGAGTTCCAGGATTTTGACCCAGCGATGATGAAGGAATGGCGATATATTTCCAAGTCAGGATGGTGGGTGACTTGGAGGGGATCTTGGAGGTGATGTTGCTCCCATGCACCTGCTGCCCTTTCCTTCTAGGTGGTAGAGGTCGCAGGTCCTATCTGAGGAGCCTTGGCGAGTTGCTGCAGTGCAGTCTTGTAGATGGTGCACACTGCAGGCACAGTGCGCTGGTGGTGGAGGACGTGAATGTTTAAGGTGGTGGAAAGGGTGCCAGTCAAGCGGGCTACTTTGTTCTGGATTGTGTCGAGCTTCTTGAGTGTTGTTGGAGCTGCACTCATCCAGGTGAGTGGAGAGTGTTCCATCACACTCCTGACTTGTGCCTTGTAGATGGGGGAAAAACATTGGGGAGTCAGGAGGTGAGACACTCGCCACAGAATACCCAGCCTCTGATCTGCTCTTGTAGCCAGAGTATTTATGTGGCTGCTCCAATTCGGTTTGTGGTCAATAGTGACCCCAGGATGTTGATGGTGAGAGTTTCGGCGATGGCAATGCCGTTGAATGTCAAGGTGAGGTGGCTAGATTCTCTCTTGTTGGAGAATGTACACTTAAAGGGACACCATCCATTAACATCAGTGCAGCAACATTAATGACTTCATTCGGCGACTGAAATTCATGAAATTTTACAGGACGGATGGAGATATTTGGCCATCAATCTTGTAAAAAGCAATAGAAATGACTTGCATTTAAATAGTACCTTTCAGACCTCAGGACATCACCAAGCGCTTCAGAGCAAATTAAATACTTTTGAAGGATAGTCACTGTTGTAATGTAAAAAAACACGCCAGCTAATTTGCGAACATCAAGATCCCATAAACAGCAATGAGGTAAATGACCAGATGATCTGTTTTAGTGGAGCTTAATTTCCGTCTCCATAATTGAAATGATTACTTGCTAAAAGTTAATGACTTGTATCTCAATTCATGTTAATTCATATCTTTTACACCCTGGTCTAAACATTTGCGAGGCAGCTGCTTTCTCCTAATGATGTGTTAGCAAACAAAAATATTCTCTGTACAAGTCCAAAAATACACAGAAAAAAAATGTTAAAAAGTGTTGCATGAGTCAGCACTTTCAGAAGAGGAGGGGAGAAAACTAGAAGGGGAAAAAGAAAATTAATTTCCATTGTCACTGTTTTTTATTTTTGAAGTTATTGATAGTGAGACCCCTTGCACCCATCCTTTAAAGGGAGACTGTCTTGCTAAAAAAGTATTTATCTGTGGGGAGACAGAAAGGCTAGCAGTATTATTTTCAACAGAATATTGTCATTATAATTCCTTTTTGATTCAGTTTGCAGGCATTTATGTTTATAAAGAAATGGGAGAGATAAAGCGTTTGCCAAAGGTTATGTCACAAACATGGTACCTCTTTAAGATTTTGGAAATGATGAAATCTTAACAATAAATTGGCGACAAAGCACTGGGCTTCCTACAGATCCAGTGACTGCAACTACAAAAGCACTAAACATGGGTGTCACTACCAAGACCACTGATGCTCAGTAGATAACTGTGGCATACCCGAATTCATAATAATTGGTGGCAGCTGCCTGTGATACAGAGTTATACTAGTGATGAAGACAAATCAAAACACTTAAAATTAAAAAGTGAATGGAACAGAAGAACGTAAAATATCAGCCAGATCAGAAGGGGCAAAAATTGAAATGGCATGGCTAGTGGTGGAAGAAAGAGTGGGAGATAATTTTAGCTAAAGGAGCAAGCATTTCAGCTAGAGAGAAAACGAGAGCAATGCAGTTTACAGGAAGAGAGGGAATGATGCAAATTTGAGGCCAACAAGAAGGAGAAATAGCATCTGCACAAAGACAAACATTGCCAGTATAAGGCCAACGAAAGAGAGAAAGCGTCACCATGTTCTCGAACAGGCAAAGAAACATGCTTCAGCCGTGAGTCAAATATGTGGGAATGCACAACTTTTAAAAATTCATTCTAGGTATATGGCATTGCATGCAAGACTGGCATTTATTGCCCATCCCTAGTTCTTGGAAGGTGGTGGCCCGAATTCTTTGTAATGGTTTGATACAACAGAGTGACTTTGGAGGCCACTTCAGCCGCGTTGGTGTGAGAGTGGAGGGACATCTTATTCCAGCTTTTGAGCTGGATTTTTCGGCTTTGATGTTTTTGGGGCGATAATGGTGGCAGGTCGGGAAAGTTAGCACCCGGGAATAGTTTGCGCCTCAGTAGGTAAGTTTGGGCAGCTGGGCCCTGAGTTAAGGGGCGCAGCACTGAAGGAGGCGTTGCACATTTCTATTAGGGCATTAGGTGACCAGGACTGGGAATTAAATATTCAGGGGTACTTGACAATCCGGATGGACAGATAGAAAGGAAAAGGAGGTGAGGTAGCTCTATTGATAAAGGATGGAATCACTGCAATAGTAAGAAATTATATTGGCTCAAATGATAAGGGTGTTGAAACAGTTTGGGTGGAGATAAGGAACAATAAGGGGGAAAAGAATCACTGGTGGGCGTAGTCGATAGGCCCTCTAACAGTAACAACTCTGTTGGTCGGAGCATAAACCAGGAAATAGTGGGGGCTTGTAAAAAGGGAACAGCAATAATCATGGGTGATTTTAACCTCCATTTTGATTGGACAAATCAAATTGGTCAGGGTAGCCTTGAGGAGGAGTTCATAAAGTGCATAAGGGATGGGTTCCTTGAGCAGTATGTAACGGAACCAACCAGGGGGCAGGCTATCTTAGATCTGGTCCTGTGTATTGAGACAGGATTAATAAACAATCTCCTAGTAAAGGATCCCCTCGGAATGAGTGATCATATCATGGTTGAATTTCAAATTCAAATGGAGGGTGAGAAATTTGGATCCCTAACCAGCGTACTAAGCTTTAAATAAAGGAGACGATGAAAGTATGAGGACAGAGTTGGGGAAAGTGGACTGGGAAAATAGATTAAAGTGTAGGACGGTTGATCAACAGCGGTGTACATTTAAGGAGATGTTTCACAACTCTCAAGAAAAATATATTCCAGTGAGGAAGAAAGGGTATAAGAGAAAGATAGCCATCCATGACTAACTAAAGAAATAAAGGACAGTATCCAATTAAAATGGAGGGCATGCAAAGTGGCCAAAACTAGTGGGAGGACAGAAGACTGGGTAGCTTTTAAAAGCCAGCAAAGAACAACGAAAAAAATAATTAAGAAAGGGAAGATAGACAATGAAAGTAAACTAGTACAAAATATAAAAACAGATAGCAAGAGTTTCTATAGGTATATAAAAAGGAAAAGAATGGCTAAAGTAAATGTTGGTCCCTTAGAGGACGAGACCGGGGAACTAGTAATGGGGAACATGGAGATGGCAGAAACTCTGAACAAATATCTTGTATCAGTCTTTACGGTAGAAGACACTAACAATATTCCGACAGTGGATAGTCAAGAGGCTATGGGGGGGAGGAACTTAGAACATAAGAACATAAGAATTAGGAACAGGAGTAGGCCATCTAGCCCCTCGAGCCTGCTCCACCACTTACCCGCCCGCTCCCTGTAACCCTTAATTCCCTTATTGGTTAAAAATCTATCTATCTGTGATTTGAATACATTCAATGAGCTAGCCTCAACTGCTTCCCTGGGCAGAGAATTCCACAAATTCACACCCTCTGGGAGAAGAAATTCCTTCTCAACTCGGTTTTAAATTGGCTCCCTCGTATTTTGAGGCTGTGCCCCCTAGTTCTAGTCTCCCCGACCAGTGGAAACAACCGCTCTGCCTCTATCTTGTCTATCCCTTTCATTATTTTAAATGTTTCTATAAGATCACCCCTCATCCTTCTGAACTCCAACGAGTAAAGAACCAGTCTACTCAATATATCATCATAAGGTAACCCCCTCATCTCCGGAATCAGCCGAGTGAATCGTCTCTGTACCCCCTCCAAAGCTAGTATATCCTTCCTTAAGTAAGATGACCAAAACTGCACGCAGTACTCCAGGTGCGGCCTCACCAATACCCTGTACAGTTGCAGCAGGACCTCCCTGCTTTTGTACACCATCCCTCTCGCAATGAAGGCCAACATTCCATTCACCTTCCTGATTACCTGCTGCACCTGCAAACTAACTTTTTGGGATTCATGCACAAGGACCCCCAGGTCCCTCTGCACCGCAGCATGTTGTAATTTCTCCCCATTCAAATAATATTCCCTTTTACTGTTTTTTTTCCCAAGGTGGATGACCACACATTTTCCGACATTGTATTCCATCTGCCAAACCTTAGCCCATTCGCTTAACCTATCTAAATCTCTTTGCAGCCTCTCTGTTTCGTCTACACAACCCACTTTCCCACTAATCTTTGTGTCATCTGCAAATTTTGTTGCACTACACTCTGTCCCCTCTTCCAGGTCATCTATGTATATTGTAAACAGTTGTGGTCCCAGCACCGATCCCTGTGGCACACCACTAACCATCGATTTCCAACCCGAAAAGAACCTATTTATCCCGACTCTCTGCTTCCTGTTAGCCAGCCAATTCTTTATCCATGCTAATACATTTCCTCTGACTCCGCGTACCTTTATCTTCTGCAGTAACCTTTTGTGTGGCACCTTATCGAATGCCTTTTGGAAATCTAAATACACCACATCCATCGGTCCTCTATCCACCAAGCTCGTTATATCCTCAAAGAATTCCAGTAAATTAGTTAAACATGATTTCCCCTTCATGAATCCATGTTGCGTCTGCTTGATTGCACTATTCCTATCTAGATGTCCCGCTATTTCTTCCTTAATGATAGCTTCAAGCATTTTCCCCACTACAGATGTTAAACTAACCGGCCTATAGTTACCTGCCTTTTGTCTGCCCCCTTTTTTAAACAGAGGCATTACATTAGCTGCTTTCCAATCCGATGGTACCTCCCCAGAGTCCAGAGAATTTGGGTAGATTATAACGAATGCATCTGCTATAACTTCCGCCATCTCTTTTAATACCCTGGGATGCATTTCATCAGGACCAGCCGATGAAATGCATCCCAGGGTATTAAAAGAGAAGTAACGGCAAAGATTGTGGATGCATTGTTTGTAATTTACCAAAATTCCCTGGATTCTGGGGAGGTCCCAATAGATTGGAAAACTGCAAATGTAATGCCCCTATTTAAAAAAGGAGGCAGACAAAAAGCAGGAAACTATAGACCAGTTAGCCTAACATCTTTGGTTGGGAAAATGTTGGAGTCCATTATTAAAGAAGCAGTAGCAGGACATTTGGAAAAGCAAAATTTAGTCAGGCAGAGTCAGCATGGATTTATGAAGGGGAAGTCATGTTTGACAAATTTGCTGGAGTTCTTTGAGGATGTAACGAACAGGGTGGATAAAGGGGAACCAGTGGATGTGGTGTATTTGGACTCAAGAAGGCATTTGACAAGGTGCCACATAAAAGGTTACTGCACAAGATAAAAGTTCACTGGGTTGGGGGTAATATATTAGCATGGATAGAGGATTGGCTAACTAACAGAGAACAGAGAGTCAGGATAAATGATTCATTCTCTGATTGGCAACCAGTAACTAGTGGGGTGCTGCAGGGATCAGTGCTGGGACCCCAACTATTTACAATCTATATTAATGACTTGGAGGAAGGGATTGAGTGTAACGTAGCCAAGTTTGCTGATGATACAAAGATGGGAGGAAAGGCACTGTGTGAGGAGAACACACAAAATCTGCAAAAGGACATAGACAGGCTAAGTAAGTGGGCGAAAATTTGGAGATGGAGTATAATGTTGGAAAGTGTTAGGTCATGCACTTTGGCAGAAAAAAAATCAAAGAGCAAGTTATTATTTAAATGGAGAAAGATTGCAAAGTGCCACAGTACAGCGGGACCTGGGGGTACTTGTGCATGAAACACAAAAGGATAGCATACAAGTACAGCAAGTGATCAGGAAGGCCAATGGTATCTTGGCCTTTATTGCAAAGGGAGTATAAAAGCAGGGAAGTCTTGTTACAGTTATACAAGGTATTGGTGAGACCACACCTGGAATACTGCGTGCAGTTTTGGTTTCCATATTTACGAAAGGATATACTTACTTTGGAGGCAGTTCAGAGAAGGTTCACTAGGTTGATTCCGGGGACGAGGGGGTTGACTTAGGAGGAAAGGTTGAGTAGGTTGGGCCTCTACTCATTGGAACTCGGAAGAATGAGAGGTGATCTTATCAAAACGCATAAGATTATGAGGGGGCTTGTCAGGGTGGATGCAGAGAGGATGTTTCCACTGATGGGGGAGACTAGAACTAGAGGGCATGATCTTAGAATAAGGGGCCGCCCATTTAAACCAGAGATGAGGAATAATTTCTTCTCTCAGAGGGTTGTAAATCTGTGGAATTCGCTGCCTCAGAGCTGTGGAAGCTGGGACATTGAATAAATTTAAGACAGAAATAGACAGTTTCTTAAACGATAAGGGGATAAGGGGTTTTTGGAAGCGGGCGGGGAAGTGGAGCTGAGTCCATGATCAGATGAGCCACGATCTTATTGAATGGCGGAGCAGGCTCGAGGGGCCGTTTGGCCTACTCCTGTTTCTATTTCTTATGTCCTTATGTAGCATGGGAAACTCCCGAGCAAAAGAGCTGGCCCGGGAGCGCTCGGAGAGACGCTTGGGGTGGGGCGGGGGGGGCGGGGGTGATGGTAAACTAAAAATATAACACAAAAACATTCCCAATACATAGCCCACGCCACAACACAAATTGCAAAAAAAATTAAAAGAAAAACAATTACACTTACCTTGGGAGTCCATTACTCAGCTCTCTGCTGTCGGGATTGTTGGACGGCTTGATTTCCCAGTGCAAGGTGCGATTTGTGGCGTATGGGTTGGACAAGAATTAACATTCACGCCAGGGTCACAATCAAGGGCGTTGCACACTGGGCGCAGCTCTTCCAGGTGCCGCTGCTCAGCACCGCCGCTAAACCGGACCCAAGGATCACTGCGGGGCGCTGGAGGCTGACCGTCCGGCCAAAACACCTCACCACCGCCATTACCGCTGCATCGCAACAAAAAGCAGAGCGAAGAAGACCCGAACATCCAGCTCTTTATGTCCAGATTTTCCTTAACTCACTTCAAATTCTCAAACTATCATGGCATTTCACCTCCTATTCTCTGCATTATTAGTCCAGGGCTCTGAATTACTTGTCCTGTAACATAACCACTACACTATCATAACCAGCAGGGTCCACCACTTTATTAAATATTGCCCACCATTTTAGTAAATCAAATCTCATTCCAGATTTTTGAGAAATGGATGATGTCGATAGCTTTATCTGGATTTTTGTATTGTTAAGCAGTCACCAAGGCAGGAATCTTCCCAGCCCTGCAAGTGCGGTTTTGGAGGCGGGCCCACTGTCAAAATGGCCCTGATTGACAGCGGGTTGGGATCCCACTCTGAACCTGCCTCCGTGTGAGTTTCTCAACTGTCAGATCTGCGTTCAGGTAGCAGATCCGACAGCAGGCGGCAGGACAGATAAGTAATATCATTAAAAGGTACATTACCCCACATGGTATTTGGGGTAATGGACTGACGTGGATAGAGAACTGGTTGGCAGACAGGAAGCAGAGAGTTGGGATAAACGGGTCCTTTTCAGAATGGCAGGCAGTGACTAGTGGGGTGCCGCAGGGCTCAGTGCTGGGACCCCAGCTATTTATGATATACATTAATGATTTAGATGAAGGAATTGAGTGTAATATCTCCAAGTTTGCAGATAACACGAAGCTGGGTGGCGGTGTGAGCTGTGAGGAGGATGCTAAGAGGCTGCAGGGTGACTTGGACAGGTTAGGTGAGTGGGCAAACGTATGGCAGATGCAGTATAATGTGGATAAATGTGAGGTTATCCACTTCGGGGGCAAAAACACGAAGGCAGAATATGATCTGAATGGCGGCAGATTAGGAAAAGGGGAGATGCAACAAGACCTGGGTGTCATGGTGCATCAGTCATTGAAAGTTGGCATGCAGGTACTGCAGGCGGTGAAGAAGGAAAATGGTATGTTGGCCTTCATAGCTGAGGGATTTGAGTATAGGAGCAGGGAGGTCTTGCTGCAGTTGTACATGGCTTTGGTGAGGCCTCAGCTGGAATATTGTGTTCAGTTTTGGTCTCCTAATCTGAGGAAGGACATTGTTGCTATTGAGGGAGTACAACGAAGGTTCAGTAGACTGATTCCCAGGATGGCAGGACTGACATATGAGCAGAGACTGGATTGACTGGGCCGGTATTTACTGGAGTTTAGAAGGATGAGAGGAGATCTCATGGAAACATATAAAATTCTGATGGGACCGGACATGTTAGATGCAGGAAGAATGTTCCCGATGTTGGGGAAGTCCAGAACCAGGGGACATAATTTAAGGATACGGGGTAAGCCATTTAGGACTGAGATGAGGAGAAACTTCTGTTGTTAACCTGTGGAATTCTCTACTGCAGAGAGTTGTTGATGCCAGTTCATTGGATACATTCAAGAGGGAGTTAGATGTGGCCCTTACGGCTAAAGGGATCAAGGGGTATGGAGAGAAGGCAGGAAGGTGGTACTGAGGTGAATGATCAGCCATGATCTTATTGAATGGTGATGCAGGCTCGAGGGGCCGAATGGCCTACTCCTGCACCTATTTTCTATGTTTCTGTGTAAGGTACTTAAATACTAGTTAAGAGTCTTAAAAGCAGGCCACAATTTTACCAACCTTTTGACGGGTTTGCCGTCCCTCGGGTTTCACGCCAGGCAAGTGGAGTCGGGTTCTCAGTAACTCTCCGTTGCTTTGGCTAGTTGACAGCTGCAGAAGTGTTATAAAAGCTAACATTTCACAGCTGTTCACTTGCACTTTGGAAGTGTTTGCAATGAACTCTCTATTCACTGTCACCTCCTTGGAGCAACCTCTCTCACCACTGACAGGGTGCTTTTGTCATCTCCACCTCATCTGCTATCTATTCCAGCAGCATCGGTGCCTTTGAAAAAAAAACACCTTGGTCCTTAGAATCACACCACGATCAGCCCCAACACCAACATCACTAAACACACCAGCATCACCACCAACAACACCAACCTTCTCCGCAATCACCTGATGCTGCACCCGATCGCAATGCTGCCCGGGAGGCCAGGGATGGCCTCACCATGGCCATATTTACTTCACTTCATGTTGTACACCCTGACTGCCACATGATGTGCCAGGTTGGCACCAGCCCACACGAGCTCCATAAAGCATCCCTGCAATGTTCAGCCCTTTCCTTTCACGCTTATCACCATTGTGGGAGTATCGTTATGTCTCACAATTCAGTACAACTCACTAAGTCACTTCCAAAGGTGCCCAGAAATCTGCCCAAGAACGCAAAGTCCTGAAAATAACTATACATGAACATTGGCTAAAGGATGCAAGGGCCTACCCTTGTGTGTTGTTAGTTGGTACGATTGGACAAGGATGAGGGCGAGTGTGAAGGGTGGCGAGTGAAATGGGGAACTGATAATGTAGATAGACAGAGAGAGAGGGATGAGTGGAGGTGCAAGGTAAGTTGGTGTGAGTAAAGATGTGCAAGAGTAGGGTATGGAAGGCAGAGTGATGGGGATGTGATGAGTGGCATAGCAGGATGAGGTTGAGTGTGGTTTTGCAGTAACGTTTTGTAATCTACTGAGATCATTGAAAGTTTTGAGCCACTGCAGCCAGGTGCTCCAGCTGACATCCCAGTTTGTGCCCTTGTGCTTGTGCCCTCGTGCATGTGCAACTAGGCTGCATTGGTCTCCTGGAGAGGTATCTTCCGTCCATTGGAATGGAAGACAAACTCACTGCATGCTGTGAATCCCTCTATAAGCATCTGGATGGAGTCATGGGAGAGCCTAGGTGCACATGTGCAGTGTTTGTCAGTGTTTGCAGCACCTCAATGCTGCAAAAGACTAACAGATGAATTGACAAAAAAAAGTTGGGCATGGTCCCTTTAAGGAAACAGGCTGATGACGCATCACCAGATGATTTCATCAGACCCGTTTCCAGTTAATAGGCCGGGAAACCCACAGGGCGAGCTTAACAAGCCCCAGTCATTGAAGATTAAAGGGAGAGGGCGGACTGCACTTCGGAGTAGGTTTTCCCACTCAGCACCAATGCCGCCCGCATCAAACTCAACTCTTGGTGAAATCCCGGTCTCGAAGTGGGAACAAAAATGAATGGGCTGGCCAACTCAAGACGCCACTGTGCAACAAAACACTCGCACCATTTTCTTGCGTTAATCCTGCTGATTACCGGGACTATGATGCCATTCTCGGGCTTATGATTTAATGCCAGAGGTGCACATGCAGAAATCTTTAAGAAACTAAGAAAAAATCCAGGCAGAAAATGGGTATCCAGCTCAAAGAGGTGTCTGGAAAGCAGAGATTAACAGAGTTCTTTGCCATTTATTTTTACTGGGAATTAAACATACAGGGGTATCTGACAACTCGGAAAGATAGTCAAGAAGGGAAAGGAGGTGGGGTAGTTCTGTTAATAAAGGATGGTATCAGTTGTGAGAGACGATATTGGCTCTAATGAACAAAATGTTGAATCATTGTGGGTGGAGATTAGCGATAGTAAGGGAAAAAAGTCACTGGTGGGCGTAGTTTATAGGCCCCCAAATAATAACTTCACGGTGGGGCGGACAATAATCAAGGGATAAAGGAGGCATGTGAAAAAGGAACGGCAGTAATCATGGGGGATTTTAACCTACATATCGATTGGTCAAATCAAATCGCATGGGGTAGACTTGAGGAGGAATTCATAGAGTGCATACGGGATTGTTTTTTAGAACAGTATGTTACAGAACCTACAAGGGAGCAAGCTATCTTAGATCTGGTCCTGTGTAATGAGACAGGAATAATAAACGATCTCCTAGTAAAAGATCCTCTCGGAATGAGTGATCACAGTATGGTTGAATTTGTAATACAGATTGAGGGTGAGGAAGTAGTGTCTCAAACGAGCGTACTATGCTTAAACAAAGGGGACGACAGTGGGATGAGGGCAGAGTTGGCTAAAGTAGACTGGAAACACAGACTAAACGGTGGCACAATTGAGGAACAGTGGAGGATTTTTAAGGAGCTCTTTCATAGTGCTCAACAAAAATATATTCCAGTGAAAAAGAAGGGCGGTAAGAGAAGGGATTACCAGCCGTGGATAACCAAGGAAATAAAGGAGAGTATCAAATTAAAAACCAATGCGTATAAGGTGGCCAAGGTTAGTGGGAATCTAGAGATTGGGAAAATTTTAAACGACAGCAAAGAATGACGAAGAAAGCAATAAAGAAAGGAAACATAGATTACAAAAGTAAAATTGTGCAAAACAGATAGTAAAAGCTTTTACCGATATATAAAGCGGAAAAGAGTGACTAAAGTAAATGTTGGTCCCTGAGAAGATGAGAAGGGGGATTTAATAATGGAAAATGTGGAAATGGCTGAGACCTTAAACAATTATTTTGCTTCGGTCTTCACAGTGAAAGACACAAAAACCATGCCAAAAATTGCTGGTCATGCGAATGTGGGAAGGGAGGACCTTGAGACAATCACTATCACTAGGTGGGTAGTGCTGGACAGGCTAATGGATCTCAAGGTAGACAAGTCCCCTGGTCCTGATGAAATGCATCCCAGGGTATTAAAAGAGATGGCGGAAGTTATAGCAGATGCATTCGTTATAATCTACCCAAATTCTCTGGACTCTGGGGAGGTGCCATCGGATTGGAAAGCAGCTAATGTAACGCCTATGTTTAAAAAAGGGGGTAGACAAAAGGCAGGTAACTATGGGCCAGTTAGCTTAACATCTGTAGTGGAGAAAATGCTTGAAGCTATCATTAAGGAAGAAACAGCGGGACATCTAGATAGGAATAGTGCAATCAAGCAGACGCAACATGGATTCATGAAGGGGAAATCATATTTAACTCATTTACTGGAATTCTTTGAGGATATAACGAGCATGGTGGATAGAGGTGTACCGATGGATGTGGTGTATTTAGATTTCCAAAAGGCATTCGATAAGGTGCCACACAAAAGGTTACTGCAGAAGATAAAGGTACGCGGAGTCAGAGGAAATGTATTAGTATGGATAGAGAATTGGCTGGCTAACAGAAAGCAGAGAGTCGGGATAAATGGGTCCTTTTCGGGTTGGAAATCGGTGGTTAGTGGTGTGCCACAGGGATCGGTGCTGGGACCACAACTGTTTACAATATACATAGATGACCTGGAAGAGGGGACAGAGTGTAGTGTAACAAAATTTGCAGATGGCACAAAGATTAGTGGGAAAGTGGGTTGTGTAGACGACACAGAGAGGCTGCAAAGAGATTTAGATAGGTTAAGCGAATGGGCTAAGGTTTGGCAGATGGAATACAATGTCGGAAAATGTGTGGTCATCTACCTTGGGGAAAAAAAACAGTAAAAGGGAATATTATTTGAATGGGGAGAAATTACAACATGCTGCGGTGCAGAGGGACCTGGGGGTCCTTGTGCATGAATCCCAAAAGGTTAGTTTGCAGGTGCAGCAGGAAGGCGAATGGAATGTTGGCCTTCATTGCGAGAGGGATGGAGAACAAAAGCAGGGAGGTCCTGCTGCAACTGTACTGGGTATTGGTGAGGTTGCACTTGGAGTACTGCATGCAGTTTTGGTAACCTTACTTAAGGAAGGATATACTAGCTTTGGAGGGGGTACAGAGACGATTCACTAGGCTGATTCCGGAGATAAGGGGGTTACTTTATGATGATCGATTGAGTAGACTGGGTCTTTACTCGTTGGAGTTCAGAAGGATGAACATTTAAAATAATGAAAGAGATAGACAAGATAGAGGCAGAGAGGTTGTTTGCACTGGTCGGGAGACTAGAACTAGGGGGCACATCCTCAAAATACAGGGGAGCCAATTTAAAACCGAGTTGAGAAGGAATTTCTTCTCCCAGAATCTGTGGAATTCTCTGCCCAGGGAAACAGTTGAGGCTAGCTCATTGAATGTATTCAAATCACAGATAGATTTTTAACCAATAAGGGAATTAAGGGTTATGGGGAGCGGGCGGGTAAGTGGAGCTAAGTCCACGGCCAGATCAGCCATGATCTAGTTGAGTGGCGGAACAGGCTCGAGGGGCTAGATGGTCTACTCCTGTTCCTAATTCTTATGTTCTTAAAAGGGACTTAATTCTGGAGAAAGTTCCAGAAGAGTTAAGTTTCTGACTACTTGATTAGAGGGATATAACTCTTGCCTAGATGAGAGGATTGAGTTGAAAACACTTCATCGGTCTTGATCCTTTTCTCTGGAACAGACATCAGGTTGCAAATACATTTGAGAATAAGGCTATATATAGAAAGGTCAGAGGAGAAGTGAAAAAGAAAATAAGAGGCAAAGAGAGTGTATGAGAATAGAATGGCAGCCAACATAATAGGTAATCAAAAAGTCTTCTATAGGCATATAAATAGTAAAAAGGTAGTAAGAGGAGGAGTGGGGCCGATTTGGGACCAAAAAGGAGACCTACACATGGAGGCCGAGGGTATGGCTGAGGTACTAAATGAGTACTTTGCTTCTGCCTTCACCAAGGAAGAGGATGCTGCCATAGACATAGTGCAGGAGGAGGTAGTGGAGACACTTGATTGGATAAAAACTGATAAAGAAGAGGTATTAGAAAGGCTGGCTGTACTTAGAGTAGATAAATCAACAAGAGTGGATGGAATGCATTCTAGGATACTGAGGGAATTGAGGGCAGAAATTGCGGAAGTACTGGCCATAATCTTCCAATCCTCCATAGATGCCAGAGGACTGGAGAATTGTAAATGTTACACCATTGCTCAAAAAAGGGAGTCATGATAAACCCAGCAACTACAGGCCAGTCAGTTTAACCTCGGTAGTGGGGAAGCTTTTAGAAACAGTAATCAGGGATAAAATTAAGTCACTTGGATAGGGGTGGATTAATTAAGGAAAGCAAGCATGGATTTGTTAAAGGCAAATTGGGTTTAACCCAGCTTGATCGAGTTTTTTGATGAGATAACAGAGAGGGTTGATGAGGGTAATGCGGTTGATGTAGTGCACATGGATTTCCAAAAGGCTTTCGACAAAGTGCCACATATTAGGCTTGCCAGCAAAATTGAAGCCCATGGAATAAAAGGGACAGCGGCAGCCTGGATACAAAATTGGCTAAGTGATAGGAAACAGAATGAATGGTTGTTTTTCGGACTTGAGGAAGGTATACAGTGGTGTTCCCCAGGGGTCGGTTCTAGGACCACTGCTTTTCTTGATATATATTAATGACTTGGATGTGGGTGTACAGGGCACAATTTCAAAATTTGCAGATGACACAAAACTTGTAGAGTGAACGGTGAGAAGAAGAGTGATAGACTCGTGAAATAGGCGAGCATGTGGCAGTTGAAATTTAACGCAGAAAAGTGTGAAGTGATATATTTTCGTAGAATGAATGAGGAGAGGACATATAAAGCAGAGAAGTCCTGCTACAACTGTACAGGGTATTGGTGAGACCACACCTGGAGTACTGCATACAGTTTTGGTCTCCGTATTTAAGGAAGGATATCCTTGCATTGGAGGTTGTTCAGAGAAGGTTCACTAGATTGATTCTGGAGATGAGGGGGTTGACTTATGAAGATAGGTTGAGCCTATACTCATTTGAGTTCAGAAGAATGAGAGGTGATCTT
This sequence comes from Pristiophorus japonicus, assembly GCF_044704955.1. NCBI lineage: Eukaryota > Metazoa > Chordata > Chondrichthyes > Pristiophoridae > Pristiophorus > Pristiophorus japonicus. The sequence continues at coordinate 56,891,593 of NC_091980.1, forward strand.
ATTGAAACTTATAAGATAATGGGCCCAAGTTTCCACATGATAAAAAACGGGCGCCCCTCCCAGCTGGGCGCCCGTTTTTCGCGCCTAAAACGGCGCCGGAAAAAAAACGAGCGATTCTGGAGCGTTCTGCAGCTCCATGTCTGCCTGGTGCGGTGCCCAGGGGGGCGGAGCCTACACTCGCGCCGATTTTGTAAGTGGGAGGGGGCGGGTACTTATAAATTAGTTTTTTTCCTGCCGGCAACACTGCACGTGCGCGTTGGAGCGTTCGCGCATGCTCAGTGTGAAAAAAACATTGGCACTCGGCCATTTTTGTAGTTCTTTGTAGTTTAGTTTTTGAACATTTTTTAATAAAAGTACATTGCCATCAGCACAGAGGCTTCTTGTAGCAGTGAGAAGGCTGCAGGAAGCCTCAGAAAGTTGAGGCAGCCGTTTCCCGACGACCTCCCCCTTTTGCCGTCGGGAAATGGCTCCTCAATTTCTGAGGCTTCCTGCAGCCTTCTCTCTTTCCCGCCAGCCGTCTGGAACGGCTCCATTCCCTCCGCCCCCCCGCGTTCGGTCGGCTGCCTTCCCTCCCCCCCGCGTTCGGTCGGCTGCCTTCCCTCCCCCCCGCGTTCGGTCGGCTGCCTTCCCTCCCTCCCGCGTTCGGTCGGCTGCCTTCCCTCCCTCCCGCGTTCGGTCGGCTGCCTTCCCTCCCTCCCGCGTTCGGTCGGCTGCCTTCCCTCCCTCCCGCGTTCGGTCGGCTGCCTTCCCTCCCTCCCGCGTTCGGTCGGCTGCCTTCCCTCCCCCCCGCGTTCGGTCGGCTGCCTTCCCGCCCCCCCGCGTTCGGTCGGCTGCCTTCCCTCCCCCCCGCGTTCGGTCGGCTGCCTTCCCGCCCCCCCGTGTTCGGTCGGCTGCCTTCCCTCCCCCCCGCGTTCGGTCGGCTGCCTTCCCGCCCCCCCGTGTTCGGTCGGCTGCCTTCCCTCCCCCCCGCGTTCGGTCGGCTGCCTTCCCGCCCCCCCGTGTTCGGTCGGCTGCCTTCTCTCCCCCCCGCGTTCGGTCGGCTCTCTCCCTCCCCCCCGCGTTCGGTCGGCTGCCTTCCCTCCCCCCCGCGTTCGGTCGGCTGCCTTCCCTCCCTCCCGCGTTCGGTCGGCTGCCTTCCCTCCCCCCCGCGTTCGGTCGGCTGCCTTCCCTCCCCCCCCGCATTCGGTCGGCTGCCTTCCCTCCCCCCCGCGTTCGGTCGGCTGCCTTCCCTCCCCCCCGCGTTCGGTCGGCTGCCTTCCCTCCCCCCCGCGTTCGGTCGGCTGCCTTCCCTTCCCCCCGCGTTCGGTCGGCTGCCTTCTCTCCCTCCCGCGTTCGTCGGCTCCCTTCCCTCCCCCCACCCCCCCCACGTTCGTCGACTCCCTTCCCTTCCCTCCTTCCTCCCCCTCCCCCCCCCCCCCCCCCCCCCGGCCCGCGTTTGGTCGGCTCCCTTCCCTTCCCCCCCCCGGCCCGCGTTCAGTCGGCTCCCTTCCCTTCCCGCCGGCCCGCGTTCGGTCGGCTCCCTCCTCCTCCCCCGCCCGGGTTCGGTCGGCTCCCTCGTTTTGTGAGGCTTGCTGCACCATTCTCCCTGGCTGAAGCACTTTCACACAGGTAGAAAGATGGTTTATTTAATCTTTTCTTTGCTTATAAATGTTTATTCAGGTTGGATTTATTTGTATAATTGTATAAGTATAAATAAGGATTTATTGTAGAATTTAATGAGTTCTCTTCCCCCCCCTCCCCCCCCACCTCGTTCTGGACACCTGATTTGTAACCTGCGCCTGATTTTTTAATGTGTAGAACAGGTTTTTTCAGTTCTACAAAAATCTTCACTTGCTCCATTCTACTTTAGTTTGGAGTACGTTTTCACTGTGGAAACTTTCAAATCAGGCGTCAGTGGCCGGACACGCCCCCTTTTGAAGAAAAAATTCTGTTCCAAAGTAGAACTGTTCTACCTGACTAGAACTGCAGAAAAAAAAATGTGGAGAATTGCAAATTCTAAGATAGTCCGTTCTCCACCAGTTGCTCCTAAAAATCAGGCGCAAATCATGTGGAAACTTGGGCCCATTGATGGGGCTCAACAAGGTGGATGCAGAGAGGATATTTCCACTCATAGGGGAAACTAAAACTAGGGGACATAGTCTTAGAATAAGGGGCCGCCTGTTTAAAACTGAGATGAGGAGAAATTTCTTCTCTCAGAGGGTTGTAAATCTATGGAATTCTCTGCCCCAGAGAGCTGTGGAGGCTGGGTCATTGAATATATTTAAGGTAGAGATAGACAGATTTTTGAGCGATAAGGGAGTAAAGGGTTATGGGGAGCGGGCAGAAAAGTGGAACTGAGTCCATAATCAGATCAGCCATGATTTTATTGAATGGCGGAGCAGGCTCGAGGGGCCAAATAGCCTACTCCTGCTCCTATTTCTTATGTAAACTAAATGGTACAATCCTAAAGGGGATGCTCGAACAGAGAGACCTGGGGGTTTGTGTCTATAAATCGTTGAAGGTGGCAGGGCAGGTTGAGAAAGCAGTTAAAAAGGCTTACAGGATCCTGGGCTTCATAAATAGAGGTATAGAGTACAAAAGTGTGGAAATTATGATGAACCTGTATAAAACACTCGGCCCCAACTGGAGTACTGTGTTCAATTCTGGGCACCACACTTTAGGAAGGATGTGAAGGCCTTAGAGAAGGTGCAGAAAAGATTGCCGAGAATGATTCCAGGGATGAGGGACTTCAGTTACGTGAATAGACTGGAGAAGCTGGGGTTGTTCTCCTTGGAGCAAAGAAGATTGAGAGGAGATTTGATAGAGATGTTCAAAATCATGAAGGGTCTGGACAGGGTAGCTGGAGGGAAACTGTTCCCATTGGCAGAAAAGTCGCGAACCAGAGGACACAGATTTAAGGTGATTGGCAAAAGAACCAAAGGCAACAAAAGAAAAAACTTTTTTACACAGGTTGGGATCTGGAATGCACTTCCTGAAAGGGTGGTGGAAGCAGACTCAATTTTATCTTTCAAAAGGGGGGTTGGATAAGTATCTGAAGGAAAAAAATTTGCAGGGCTACGGGAAAAGGGCAGGGAGTGGGACTAGCTGAGAGTTGGCACGGGCTCAACGGACCAAATGGCCGCCTTCCGTGCTGTAACCATTCTATGATTCTATGAACTCCTTTCACTAAATCCCTCAGACTTGTTAATTCTCTCCAGTTTTAAAAGCCTCCTGAAAATCTGTTTTTTTTTAACCATACTTTGTCATCTTTCCTAACTGTTCAGCATCTTTTTCTTCTCTGTGCCTTGTCATGTTTACTATGTTAAATACATGATAGTTGTCGTCGTTACGGAAAGATTAAAGAAAGTTGAGCTTTTGAGGCTTGAAGGCAGATGATTGTGGGTTTAGAGGTATGTAAGAAATGGTTTAGAAAAGGTACATGGGAACACGATTAGAAAAAAAGCATGACAGTACGGCAGGTAGGCACAGGTTCAATTTGACGAAAGGCAAATTTAGAATTAAGATCTCATATTAGAAAGTTCCTTACACAAGGAATTTTGAATTAATTCCAAAAATGCTATTTCTTTCTCTAAAAATGATGCATATTTTAGCTTTCCAGTGGTACAATAATTTTCATTTATGTAGACATTTGCTAGGCATTTGATGTTATTATAAATTATTTTAAAATATTTCTCTTATTTCATTCTTAGAAATGATGCATCCAGTTGGGTGCAGTAACACTGGCTGCTGTGAGCCTGAGAAGGAGGTGACCCTCAGTGCTGATGATGTGAGCAGCGATGACCAGTTTGACTTGTGTTCTCAACCGGACAAACTTTATGGAAACAGCTACAAGCCGATAAGCTGCGTAAAACAAGAATCGTTGGAGGAGCCGAATTCTCAAATGGGTGTTGGAAGAAATGCAGAAGCCCAGAATGACCTGAAAAGAAGGAAAAACATTTTCCGAGCGGGGAAACGAGGAAGACCATCAGGGACAACGAAAGCTGCCGGGTACAGAACCAGTACAGGCCGACCTTTGGGAACAACAAAGGCAGCTGGGTTTAAGACCAGCCCGGGCAGGCCCTTAGGCACTACCAAGGCAGCGGGATACCGGGTCAGCCCAGGAAGGCCCCCAGGTACCATGAAAACTCTCTCCCGCATTTCTGGTCTCGATTTCCCGCCATGTAGCAGTGCTGCTTTTAGCTATTCAGTGGTGCACAACAAAGCATTAAGTGGAACCACTGAGACAAATAGAAACATGGAACTGAATCAGTAAACATCAGTAAAGCACCTGCCTTGTTTTTCTATAATCTGTTCTGCTTCTTGACAAAGTAGGGTAACTTTTTCTACAACATATTGATCTGCATACCCATGGTTTATGATTCACAGCCACCCTGTTAAACAGTGTAGAGGTTGTAGAATCCCAGCCCTAAAACAAACTTACCTATGGACCTTTGTATAAAATATTGTAACTAATGGGCATAATGTAGTTTTCTTTTGTGGTGGTATGGTACTGTATTGCTTACAGAGATAAAGCTACAGTATTCCTTTTTGAATGAGCTATTCATTAGGATCCAGTTTCGTACATGATTTCCTCTTTCCTCAGTATATGCAACCTTCTTGCATTTGAAAGAATTATGAGGGAAGGTGGGGCAATTGTCTTGCAGCTTGATGCAGTTGAAAGTCTATATGGCTTTAACTGATCTTTTTCAGTCTGTTGCATGTCATAACTGCCATGACAACATTACTAACTTTTTCATTCGTTATTTTATTGGACGTTAAATATTTAAACATCGATTGGAAAAAAATGTTAATGATTACAGAAAATAGAGAAGTTGTAACCTGCGCGTGTAGACATTATTATGTTGGCTCTCATGCTGTATTGGAACTGCTAGAGTCCCTTTGATTGCATATGTGCGTTTGTGGTTTCTTCTTTGAATTCTTTTATCTAGTTTATTATTTTGGCCAGGGGCAGTATTGTGAGAGGGATAGGTGTTGGGTTGCAAGAAGACTTGTCTCGCTGAAGTTCAGCCTGGAAGCAACGGTCAGCTGTTGTACAGACTGGTGACCAGGGCAGCTCATTAGTGAGGTTACTATGGGAGGTGTGCACAGCAGTACTTTATGAGAAATAATTATCAGGCAGATTTAGTGACTATTGTTGCAGGATGGTTATCCATGCGATACAGAATTGTGTGGCAGTTGACTTTTACTGCAAGCTAACTTCCACAAAAACCTTCTTGATAAGCAAAGTCATTTTTATTAGAAATACATTTTCCCATGGTTACACACCACTGTAAAACTCCCCATATTGCTCTTTAATCGAATGTTTTTGGGAATACTGCTTTATACCATGGCCCATAATCTGCGGTCAGCGGCGAAGCAAAAGTGTTCACCACTAGCGCCAAAGATGTGGAGAGAAGATGGCCTTTTTCGACACACAAATGATTTCAGCGCTCTGTAGTGGGAATTCCCAGAACAATGCTGCTGTGACATCCACAAGCTCTCTAAGCAGCCAATTATATTGCAGTTTTTGTCAATTCCACTGATTTCCCTGATTACACTGATTGACGGCTATGGGGAGTTGAGGGGGGGGGCGGGGTTGCGGGGATGGTGGTGTCCACAGTCAATGTTGGAGCAGTGAATGACTGACCGCAACTTGAGGATTTCCGCGTTCAGATATGCTTGCGCTACGATCAGTTTCAAAGAGGTAATAATGGCGAATGCTGTTAGTTCACCGTTATTACCCACTGTAAATGCCGGCTCTATATTTTTAATGATCTAGCAGTGGCTGTCAGGAAATCGAACATAGCTGTGAATCCTGCAGGTGTTGAAGTTAGATGACCTGTGAATGAACTGTTAGAATATTTAGAATATTTAGAATTTTTAAAGTAACTGTGAGTTGCTGATGGGCAATTAATTGAAGAGACAGTCACGCTAAAGGGCGAAATGTTACTCTTTATTGCTGGGGGGTGCATAACAGCTGAGAGAGGAAAAAATAGCTGGTTGATCAAATGGAACAGCATGCATTTCTCAGGATTTTGATGCAGAGAGTGATCATAGGAAGGAAAGCTGCTTTTGAGCAGGCTTAATATTAAGTGAAGTGACCTGCATTCGGAGTCAGCTGCCTGGGTGATCTTCAGCACAGCTGATGCAGAAGGAAGACAGACCGTGAAGAGACTACTGCAAAACAAAAATAATACTTAAGACTAGAAATGCGGTAACTACTAAGTAATCATTTAGATATTCAATTAGGAATGATATTCTTTAATTTTACTTAAAGATTTTAATATAGGCTCAGATTTTAATATAGGCTCAGAAGAGGCGTGAGAAAGGAGAACATTGTAACACAATTGCAGTTAGACCGAAGGCCGTTATTCATTGGTCAAGACACTTTCACTAGAATCATTTTAAATGATCATCTTTCGTGATTGTAGGCCACCCATAAAATTAACATTCCAGTGTGGAGACCATCTCCTTGGGTATGTTTGCCAATCTGCCATACTGGCTTTATCTATTGCTATCAACGATGACGTAACACCAGTGTTGTTTGTCCCAGTCCATTTGACACTCTGAGCATGGCAGATTACTGGTAGAAGACATGTATTGCATCACCTCCACCAAACAGAGAAGTTGCTGTTTTTTTAATTGTGGTACTTAGTCAATCACTCATTGGATTTGAGCAAAACCATGTGTAGTTATTCTATTCTCCAGAAGATTTAACTTTTTTTTTTAAAAAGGTTGCCTTCTTGTAGAAAACAGAGCTACTTGAACGCCTACTCCAGAGACAAAACACAGCTGTTAACATCCTGATTCTAACCCTTTCAGTGGTACAGGTGGCACTGCACCATGGTCATTGTGTTTTGTAAAATAAAAATCTCACTTGCATGGCATTCTGTGTATGAAATGCACTTATGAATAAATGCAATGTAATATGAAATCTTTTTTTTGCAAAGCTATACAATATCTCTCTATCTCTATTAGTATTTAACAGGCAAAAGCAAGACCGAGGGAAAACTCAACAGCCAGAGAGTTAAGCACTGTACTTTAACGCTTCTGCATACTCACAATTGGACATACAAAAGGGTTGATTGACAACTACGTGAATCGTTCCTAGAAAGGCAGGTTTTCACATTTATTAAACATGTACTACTGTAATGGTAACACTGATGTTTTCATCGAAAGTATTCCATGTATGCATCTTTAAAGTTTAATTACATAATTGTGGCATCCCTTGTAGCTGACTATTGTCACCAATCCAGCACTCGAGACATCTTCTACTGTCAAGAATATACCTCGGACTGGTTTGACATATCTAGCAACTCTGTTTCCTAAATCAGAAAGCTGAGTTATCTGTTTCATAATAAAACCATTTTTTCCAGAAATCCTTGCAGACATTTTTTTAAATAAACTTGCAAGAGAGCTGTATCTGAGGCTGATATAGTGGTAACAGCTTAAATACTGTAAATACACATTGAAGCTTAGAGCTACACCATTTGTGTGAAAGAAAACCTTGCTCAATATTTTATGTTGGCAAACAGGTAATCTTTAGGTAACATACATAGTGTATTTTATGGACATTAATTGATGTTTGCCACCAAATGCAGCTGCAAGTGCTGGAGATCACTAACCTCGAAGGATCCTCGGTTGCAGGGTGCTTCTGTTTCAAACACTCGTGTTACATGTTGACAAAACTGCATGCTTCAACTTTGCTATTACGTGTGATGCTGTATGTTGTACTGTACACAACTGCCTCATCAGAATGCTTCTATGTAAGGAACATTGTTTGACAAGTACTGTTATATGATAAAACTGTTTTATATTTGAAGCATGATATTTTTTCTTAGGCGGGAAGGAGTGGTTATTTTTTTTTAAATGATTTGGTGGGGGCTTCCTTGATGGTTTAGTGGGTAAATGAATCACATGGTGTGGTATATACTGGGAAAGTCCCAGGTTTAGTCCCTGTTCTTTGCTAGGTTGTTTAATTTCAATGCAGGTGACAGTGTGAGGTGCTGTATGGGCACGTTGTACTCAGCTGTGATGTTTTCTAACCAGCTGGCAATCTGTCTCCGTAGCCTTCAGAAGAGGACTGAATAATGGAAAGAAAAGGGGGAATGATCACTTAGAATCGCAAAATTTGACAGCGAAGAAAGAAGCCATTCAACTCATTATGCCTGTGCCGGGTGCCCAAAAGACTCACTTTTCATTTCCTGCCCTTTCCCATTACATTCTTAGGGCTAGAACCTCCACTTTTTTGCCTGCTTAACACCCACTTAACGCCCATTGAACCGCTGAAATGACATATAACGCCAAGATATCGCCCATTTTGGCACAAAATGGAAACTGACGGGTTTTTTTAGGAGACATCGCCGAGCGTTATTTTCCCCATGTGCTTAACGCCGAGAAAAAATATTACCACCTGCCCACTTTTTTTGGGCGGAATCAGCAGAACGGGCGATTTCAACGCCCATATTATCGCCCAGCGTTACTTTCCTCACAGACTTAACGCCGAGATTCAGTAATAATGCCCGGCGACTGCTTTTTGTCGTAAAGAGCATATTTACCCAACTAGCGGCCATGGAGATCGCCTACTGTCAATTTCACCATCTCGCACACATATCGCCCAGAATATCGCCAGCGGTGTGGCTGGCATTTGTTAAATCCCACTCTTACGTGAGGAACTGATATCGGAAAGATTTGCTTGAAAAAGCGCTGATGTGAGTGCCAACACTGACACACTGCTGTGTGTGTGCAGCTCAGACATCAATGGTGCCTATCACCTTGGTGCCAGTTAAAGTTTACATTGATTGATGTAAAGTTGTATTTAACCCTTTCATGGTAAGGAATCACCAGTGTGTAACGGTCCAGCTATCTGAGACACTGCGCAACAAGGTTATGTTCAATAACAAAAGTTTAATACCAACATTGGTCTGAAATCATAAGTGACACAGCCAATAACACCCAACCCACCCCCACATCCCACTTTTTCCACCATTGACATAAAACACATGGTCAACATGTCCAGCAACACAAAGGCAAAGCAGGACTGTGGTCTCCAGTCCCCATACATTGCAACAAATTGCATACCCAGATGGAGATATAACACATCCATAACCTGCGCACATGCACCTCACTTTCCTTCCCCCCTCTCTTCTCCCCACCTCTATCCCTTCCCCTCCTCACTCCACGGTGCCTGGCCAAGGACCTCCTCAGGCGGTGCCTCATTGGGGGGATGAAAGCAGATGCAGTGGGTGCATGGGTACGGGAGCGGGGGTGCCGAGGGGGCAACATTCTCTGATGCAGAAACAGGATCTTGGTCCTTGCTCTCATCTGTCAGTCGCATTGGTGGTGCGGAACATAGGGGTGGAATGCTGTGCTCGGGGACCACTGAGAGCCCTCTGCCACCACTGTTTCTGGCTACCAGCTCCAGGGCCTTCTCCATCCCTTCAATGTTATATCTTATTTGTTGGACAAGAACTCTGTGCCAACTATTTTCTTGGTGCTTAGCAGGCTTTTTGCTACTGGTGAATCTCTGTCGTGCCTCCCACAGCAGCCAGACAATCACACACCACAGCCACATACGCTTTCAGTGCCTCTGAGCTCCCTCTCTCTCTGTCTCCTCTTCTGCACATGTCATGATGACCCTTGACCTCCTGAATCGCGAGAATCAAGCGTTGCCATGCCGATGCTAAGGACGGCCACACTTTACAGCAGAAGGTTAAAAAAATTTAACACTACCGCCCATTTGATATCGCTCACAGTAACGCCATTTTCAGAAATGTAAACGAGGTGTTTTGAGAATGGGCGAGAAGCCAGCGATCTGAAAACCCTTTTTTACCGCCCACGCCAGAAATAACGCTATAAGCTCAAAAGTGGAGTTTCTAGCCTTTAATATTTTCTTTGGGCCAGGAAGTTGCTGCTGACTCATACACATTTGCACCAAACTTAAGAGTTGCCCCCTGAAGAGAAAAAAGGGATAATGTTGGGGAAAGTAAATTCTGTTCTAAAATTGTTAAATCTAGAAAATGGTCTAAATTTGGATCAAAATGTTCTGGAGCATCCCCCCATCCCCATCCCGACCACCACCACCACACACACACACACATTATCTCTAGATTTGAATCTGAAAAGGAATGTGAAAACAGGATTCTTTTTTGGATTGGTCAATGAGTTGTTTTTAGAGGGTACTACACCCTATTTTTAAAAGGTACACTTTGACAGCATGTCAACACCATAATCCTCAACCGTTCCAAAGCATATGCTGCAAAGACATGGAGAGGCCCTGCTTAATCATTGTATTGTTACTTGCTCCTCCTCCATGCAGTGCATACAAGGAAAGTATACTTCAATAAGAGCCTGGTTTTGAGGTAAGAAAGGAGACAAGGATTTCAATATTTGGCTGAGATATTTTTCTATCCTTAAAATAATTAGGTCCAAATTTTAAAATCTGGTATTCCAGATAATATATCCCTGGGGTAATTATTCCTTGGGATAATTCCTTTTGGGAAATCTACCCATTGCGAGTTGTCAGATATTGTGGTAAGGAGGACTGTTTGTTGCCCATGTAAACTCTTTTTTAGACTCTCTCTCCTGTGACAGTTGGAACTGGTGCTCTCCACTCTCTCCTGTGACAGTAGGAACTGGTGCTCTCCACTCTCTCTCCTGTGACAGTTGGAACTGGTGCTCTCCACTCTCTCTCCTGTGACAGTTGGAACTGGTGCTCTCCACTCTCTCTCCTGTGACAGTTGGAACTGGTGCTCTCCACTCTCTCTCCTGTGACAGTAGGAACTGGTGCTCTCCACTCTCTCTCCTGTGACAGTAGGAACTGGTGCTCTCCACTCTCTGTCCTGTGACAGTTGGAACTGGTGCTCTCCACTCTCTCTCTCCTGTGACAGTAGGAACTGGTGCTCTCCACTCTCTCTCCTGTGACAGTAGGAACTGGTGCTCTCCACTCTCTGTCCTGTGACAGTAGGAACTGGTGCTCTCCACTCTCTGTCCTGCGACAGTTGGAACTGGTGCTCTCCACTCTCTCTCCTGCGACAGTTGGAACTGGTGCTCTCCACTCTCTCTCCTGCGACAGTTGGAACTGGTGCTCCCCACTCTCTCTCCTGTGACAGTTGGAACTGGTGCTCTCCACTCTCTCTCCTGTGACAGTGGGAACTGGTGCTCTCCACTCTCCCGTCCTGTGTCAGTTTTAACTAGTGCTCTCCACTCTCCTGTGACAGTTGGAGCTGGTGCTCTCCACTCTCTCTCCTGCGACAGTAGGAGCTGGTGCTCTCCACTCTCTGTCCTGCGACAGTTGGAGCTGGTGCTCTCCACTCTCTCTCCTGTGACAGTTGGAACTGGTGCTCTCCACTCTGCCGTCCTGTGACAGTTGGAGCTGGTGCTCTCCACTCTCCTGTCCTGCGACAGTTGGAGCTGGTGCTCTCCACTCTCTCTCCTGTGACAGTTGGAACTGGTGCTCTCCACTCTGCCATCCTGTGACAGTTGGAACTGGTGCTCTCCACTCTCCCGTTGGTGTAGGAGGGAGGGCTTTAGTTTCCTGAACAATTGGGACCACTTCTGGGGAAGGTGGGACCTGTACAAGTCAGACAGGTTACACCTCAACAGAGACGGGACCAATGTTCTCGCGGGTGGTTTTGATAGTACGGTTGGGAGGGCTTTAAACGAGCTTGGCAAGGGGATGGGAACTCAGGAGAGGGTTCTGAGCTAGTTAGAGTGGGTGAGAGCTCAGATGAACAGAACCCCAAGAAAGAATGCAAAAGGCAGGAGGCAACAGAGCAGAGTAGCACTGGGGTAAGTGTAAACCACAAGGTGATAGGAAGGGACAATATGTATGAATATAAAGGGGCCGCAGGAGGGGTCAAAACTAAAAATTATGGTTCAAAAACTAGTATTAAAACACTCTACCTGAACGCACGCAGCATTCGAAATAAAGTAAATGAGTTGACGGCACAAATCATTACAAATGGGTATGATTTGGTGGCCATTACAGAAACGTGGTTGCAGGGTGGCCAAGACTGGGAATTAAACATACAGGGGTATCTGACAATTCGGAAAGATAGCCAAGAAGGGAAAGGAGGTGGGGTAGCTCTGTTAATAAAGGATGATATCAGGGCAGTTGTGAGAGACGATATTGGCTCTAATGAACAAAATGTTGAATCATTGTGGGTGGAGATTAGAGATAGTAAGGGGAAAAAGTCACTGGGGGGCGTAGTTTATAGGCCCCCAAATAATAACTTCACGGTGGGGTGGACAATAATCAAGGGAATAATGGAGGCATGTGAAAAAGGAACGGCAGTAATCATAGGGGATTTTAACCTACTTATCGATTGGTCAGATCAAATCGCACGGGGTAGCCTTGAGGAGGAATTCATAGAATGCATACGGGATTGTTTCTTCGAACAGTATGTTACAGAACCTACAAGGGAGCAAGCTATCTTAGATCTGGTCCTGTGTAATGAGACAGGAATAATAAACGATCTCCTAGTAAAAGATCCTCTCGGAATGAGTGATCACAGAATGGTTGAATTTGTAATACAGATTGAGGGTGAGGAAGTCGTGTCTCAAACGAGCGTACTATGCTTAATCAAAGGGGACTACAGTGGGATGAGGGCAAAGTTGGCTAAAGTAGACTGGGAACACAGACTAAACGGTGGCACAATTGAGGAACAGTGGAGGACTTTTAAGGAGCTCTTTCATAGTGCTCAACAAAAATATATTCCAGTGAAAAAGAAGGGTAGTAAGAGAAGGGATAACCAGCCATGGATAACCAAGGAAATAAAGGAGAGTATCAAATTAAAAACCAATGCATATAAGGTGGCCAAGGTTAGTGGGAAACTAGAAGATTGGGAAAATTTTAAACGACAGCAAAGAATGACTAAGAAAGCAATAAAGAAGGGGAAGATAGATTACAAATGTAAACTTGTGCAAAACATAAAAACAGATAGTAAAAGCTTTTACTGATATATAAAATGGAAAAGAGTGACTAAAGTAAATGTTGGACCCTTAGAAGATGAGAAAGGGGATTTAATAATGGGAAATGTGGAAATGGCTGAGACCTTAAACAATTATTTTGCTTCGGTCTTCACAGTGGAAGACACAAAAACCATGCCAAAAATTCCTGGTTACGGGAATGTGGGAAGGGAGGACCTTGAGACAATCGCTATCACTAGGGGGGTAGTGCTGGATAGGGTAATGGGACTCAAGGAAGACAAGTCCCCTGGTCCTGATGAAATGCATCACAGGTTATTAAAAGAGATGGCGGAAGTTATAGCAGATGCATTCGTTATAATCTACCAAAAGTCTCTGGTTTCAGGGGAGGTGCCATCGGATTGGAAAGCAGCTAATGTAACGCCTCTGTTTAAAAAAGGGGGCAGACAAAAGGCAGGTAACTATAGGCCGGTTAGTTTAACATCTGTAGTGGGGAAAATTCTTGAAGCTATCATTAAGGAAGAAATAGCGGGACATCTAGATAGGAATAGTGCAATCAAGCAAACGCAACATGGATTCATGAAGGGGAAATCATGTGTAACTAATTTACTGGAATTCTTTGAGGATATAATGAGCACGGTGGGTAGAGGTGTACCAATGGATGTGGTGTATTTAGATTTCCAAAAGGCATTCGATAAGGTGCCACACAAAAGGTTACTGCAGAAGATAAAGGTTCGCGGAGTCAGAGGAAATGTATTAGTATGGATAGAGAATTGGCTGGCTAACAGAAAGCAGAGAATCGGGATAAATGGGACCTTTTCGGGTTGGAAATCGGTGGTTAGTGGTGTGCCACAGGGATCGGTGCTGGGACCGCAACTGTTTACAGTATACATAGATGACTTGGAAGAGGGGACAGAGTGTAGTGTAACAAAATTTGCAGATGACACAAAGATTAGTAGGAAAGCGGGTTGTGTAGAGGACACAGAGAGGCTGCAAAGAGATTTAGATAGGTTAAACGAATGGGCTAATGTTTGGCAGATGGAAAACAATGTCGGAAAATGTGAGGTCATCCACCTTGGGAAAAAAAACAGTAAAAGGGAATATTATTTGAATGGGGATAAATTACAACATGCTGCAGTGCAGAGGGACCTGGGGGTCCTTGCATGAATCCCAAAAAGTTAGTTTGCAGGTGCAGCAGGTAATCAGGAAGGCGAATGGAATGTTGGCCTTCATTGCGAGAGGGATGGAGTACAAAAGCAGGGAGGGCCTGCTGCAACTGTACAGGGTATTGGTGAGGCCGCACCTGGAGTACTGCGTGCAGTTTTGGTCACGTTACTTAAGGAAGGATATACTAGCTTTGAAAGGGGTACAGAGACGATTTACTAGGCTGATTCCGGAGATGAGGGGGTTACCTTATGATGATAGATTGAGTAGACTGGGTCTTTACTCATTGGAGTTCAGAAGGATGAGGGGTGATCTTATAGAAACATTTAAAATAATGAAGGGGATAGACAGGATAGAGGCAGAGAGGTTGTTTCCACTGGTCGGGGAGACTAGAACTAGGGGGCACAACCTCAAAATACGGGGGAGCCAATTTAAAACCGAGTTGAGAAGGAATTTCTTCTCCCAGAGGGTTGTGAATCTGTGGTATTCTCTGCCCAAGGAACCAGTTGAGACTAGCTCATTGAATGTATTCAAATCATAGATCGATAGATTTTTAACCAATAAGGGAATTAAGGGTTATGAGGAGCGGGCGGGTAAGTGGAGCTGATCAGCCGTGATCTTGTTGTGTGGCGGAGCAGGCTCGAGGGGCTAGATGGACTACTCCAGTTCCTAATTCTTATGTTTTTATGTTCTTATGTTCTTATTAATGTTGGGAAGTCCAGAACCAGGGGTCACAGTCTAAGGATAAGGGGTAAGCCATTTAGGACCGAGATGAGGAGAAACTTCTTCACCCAGAGAGTGGTGAACCTGTGGAATTCTCTACCACAGGAAGTTGTTGAGGCCAATTCACTAAATATATTCAAAAAGGAGTTAGATGTAGTCCTTACTACTAGGGGGATCAAGGGGTATGGCGAGAAAGCAGGAATGGAGTACTGAAGTTGCATGTTCAGCCATGAACTCATTGAATGGCGGTGCAGGCTCGAAGGGCCGAATGGCCTACTCCTGCACCTATTTTCTATGTTTCTATGTAAAGAGAAACTAATTTATCAGCTGGATATCTCCACAGTAGAGAAACAAACAGTTTGTCACACTTAAAGGAGGACTGTGTTTGCAAATACATTTTTGGTTGAAAGGGAAGACACCCCAGTTAATGGACTATGTGTGCAGTGTTCCTTCTCCTTCATTGACAGCAGGTGGAAAGAAATGGACTGAAATGCAGATTTACCAAGAGTAACCGTAAAAAAACAATTATCTCGGAGGGGTGGGGGTTGGGGGGGGGCAAATCCAAGTTTGATAGAATTAATCCTAAAGAAAAATCATGCTTATTTATATCTTTATTTTGTTGCGCATTGCTATTTACAAAGTATTTGTTTGCATTGGCGTATATCACAGACAGATTTTGAAGCAATTTGCTGAATAGCTTTCTGTTGATGCACTTTTTCTTGATAATCTACTTGCTTTCCTTTCGTCAGGAGGGTAGACCAGCTAGTTAAAGTGTCCATGTGACATCACTGCTGCAGCTGCTGCTATTTGCTGCGTATACCACTTGCAGTCACTGCAGATTGTGAGAGTGCAGTACAGGTTGAACCTCCCTTATCCGGAACCCTTGGGACCTGGCTTGTTCTGGATAAGGGATTTTTCCAGACGAGGGGTGGTCACATCAAATTGGATGGTACAGGTACTGAGCAAGGGGATATCGGGACTGGCTGGCTTGGGGTGGGGCAGAGAGATCATAAGGGGTGGGGGCGGTGGATCACGGAGCAGGCCAGTGATTGCGGGAGTCGGCAGCGAGGAAGGACTTCAATTTGTTCATGTCGGAGTTCTGCACATGCGCCACCCGGTGGCCGGGAATGGTTCTGGGCGAGGGGTAGTTCTGGATAAGGGAGGTTCAACTGTATTAGTTTATTTTCCTTTCTGAGATGGACCCCTGCTTCAAAGAGGCTGCAGGGTTCAAGAGTCAGGCACTACTGCAGCCTACCAGAATGTATTATGGATATCTTTGTGAAAGATGTTTGGTAAATCTTTTCAATTAAGCAAATAGTAATGTAAATTATGTTGAAATGCATCAATACGTTTTGGCAAAATTATATCTGTTACTTCTGCCTCCTTAACCTCTTACCACCAAAAATAAATGCCTGACCTCCGCCCCCCCCCCTTGTCTTCATGAAGACAATACCATTTAAATGTTACCGAATCAGGAATTTCTTGATTATAAGGTAGAAATTACTTATCTTTTAAAAAAATTCTTGCGATGAGAATCTCTAGTGAAACTGTAATTATAGTAATCAAAATATGGGGTAGTTCTAAAAGTGATTTTTATTGAATATTTTTGATCAGGAAATCACTGCTTTTAATTTGTCAAAATTACTTTTTCAGTTTTATTGATCTAAAAGTAGCTCTGATTAAATGTTACTGGCCCGTACATTATAGAGTGATGAGGTACGTTTTCTCCCCCCACTCCAGTTTTTAAATAAAACACTGTAGTAAACTCACAAGTAATACATTACAGTTTTTCATTTTAGATTATAGTTTTTTTTAATGTTCCAAATTGCATTCTTGTATTACACAAAACATTTGTACTGTACTATTTGTTTTTTGTGGGCAATCCACTGCTCTTTTTCCCCCTCTACATCCCTCCCCCTCTATAAAAAAAAAATAATTGTGGTACCTGCCATATCTCTTTCAGTTCTCACATCGCTGACATCTTTATTTATCTTTCACATGCATTCAGATATTTCTAATGCACTATGTTGGTGCGAAATAGTTCTCATGTTTCTAAAAAAAAAGTAGCTGACAGTTGCCTAGTATGTTTATGAACAAATAGAATGTGAGTTTGCATGTCTGGTTCTTTACAAGATAGGGCCTTAATGTTGAATGGAAAGGTGCCAAGTTGACACCTGGAGCTTTCCTTTTGAGGAGGGAAGGACATTCAGAGGTATAACTACCCCTGCTTGCTTTTGTGAAACTTAGTAGCTAGCAAAAGAGCTTTTTTAGCAGACGCCTCAGAGAAAGTGTCCAGCTTCTGCTCTCAGCCAGATCACACCAGGCAAATGTAGAAATGTCTGCCGCCTTGCCTTTCTTTCATCCGCAGTTTAAACTCTAGTTATTTTCTTAGTTTGCAAGGCTGTTGACTTTCATGATTTTTACTGACCTCTAATGGATTTCTAGTTAACCTTACTAATCTATAGTTATTTATTTATTTCTTTTTCTGTTCTCTCGCCATTTACGTTTTGCTTTCTGAGTGAGAGATTTGATGAGCAGCCTATGCTGCACGCATATTTCCATCCATAAACTTTAACACTTCACTTGGAGATGTGAGAGCAGCTTAGGGTGACTTATCCTTTGATTTTGATGTTACTTTTAAACTTCTGTTTAATTCTGCTCCTGATAATAATGGGCTAGAGTAAGCATTTGCTGTTTCAAGAATTCTGGGGCTGAATCTGTGTGGTACAATATGAGGGGACAATGCATTACATTTGGCTGTGACATTTTCCTGAATATAGAAGAGTGTAAAATGTTCAATATAATAGTTTAATATATTTTGAATATTTTCTTTCCAAAGTCTCTCTCAATATCTGTTGCCTGCTTTTTTTGGCCAATTTACTGGATTTTTTCCCATTTTTCATATTCCCTTTTAAAATTCTTTATCCCCTCCAAATGAATAGATTCTTACCTGTTTCAATAGTGCTTGCAGGCAACAGCAAAATAGGGTGGGGGGGGGGGAACAACTTTCAATCACAATCTACTATTACTAGCAATCCCTGATGTAGAGCAACAGCTTATTTTGGACCCAATACTTGTATTTTGTTTCTTGAAGAACAATGATCTTGCTTTTTGCACCTTGAATGATACATCCATCGAAATAAGTTGTTTCTGGGTCGTGCTCCAATATGATTTTGGGTTTCTATGCTCTTCCAAACTCTTCCAAAATACGAAGACTGCAAAGATCACACAGCTGATTTAATGGGGGTGAAATTGGTCTTCGGCAGTCACGCAAAACCGTCGTTTGCTAATCGGAAGTAAATAGAAAAGAAAATTGGATGGGGTGTAAAACAAGCAGATGATTTGCTAACGCTCATTTTGCGCTACTGCTGAAGATCAATTTCATTTCCTATGTCATAATATTTTTGTACCAATCGTTTAGAGTGCAAGGTTAAAATGTTTTTAAATTGTCAACATAGTTGTGCAGCAATATACAAGTTATTTTGTTTCAAATGTAACGATTTGGCGATGGGGAAGTCCCGGTGCAACACAACCAGGGCAGTTGACTTACAAACTAAATGTGCAATATACATTTAGCATTTCAGATGGGATTTCAGATGGTGACTATTTAAGAATAAGTAATTAGGTCATCCACCAAGGAAACCTAATATCAGTTGTCCGTCTCGGGTGACATTGTGGCACTTGGGTTTCAACCTAGATAGTGAGACTTGTGTCAGATGGGCTGTCGGAGAGATGGGAAGGGACAACTGGCTTAAAAGGACGGTTCCTCCTGGGTCAAGAAGAGCTCATAATGGGTTGACCAAGAACAGTTATTGATGTTATAGTTTAGATTTTCCTCCTTTGGTGTAGTTCATGCCAGAATGGTGCTTGATAGAGTTTAGACAGACTGAAATGGAAGTGTGCTGTTTGCACCCAGATTTCCTAGGTCAGCTTATTAGCATAGTTACAGGTGCAGATTTGGATGAGTGTAGGGTGCACACTAGTGGTGAGAGTGGAGCATTGCATGTAAGTGAAATTTAAAGAGTAGCGGACAAATATTTGTACTCTGGAGACCTTTTAAAAGAAGTCTGGACCCTTTAGCAGCCTTTGTCAAGGCTGAAGAGGTAGGGGACGAAAGAGAAGAGCAAAACTGAAAGGAAAGGACACCCGAAGTGCAAGCATGCCCGTGCAGGGAAGTGATGGAGCAGGTAAGCACCCGACCCTCTGTTTGATGAATGCTGAACTGGAGGTTATGCTGCGTGCAGTGCTTTGGGGGGAGGGGGGGTTGTCCTTTGTATCATTCCACAGCATCATTCCCATAGGTTAACATTGCAACATACCTGAAAATGTGAAGCCAAGTTTCAGGCCATGGTCAGTGCCAGCTAGATGGCCCTCCAAAAATGTTTGGCATCTTGGGTGCATTCAATCAGGAACCCTGCATTTCTTCTTTTCTGCAGTGCCACTGAATGCATAACATACTATGAATAGGGTGCTTCTCAGAAAGCATTGAGCACTACGATCAAGCAGGCATTTGCATACCTTCTTGATGCAATTGTGTCTGCTGGCTTAGCTTCAGAAAGAGGAACCGTCACCTGAACTAATTGCCTATCAAAGTGAGGTATGTCTACCTCTGTCTGCAGATGTGGATGTACAGGTACCTCCAGCTGAGCACAGAGTATCTCCATGAAGCCTGACCTGCCTGGCATCCATCCAAGGGTTTTCCTTTTCTTTCAGCCATATTCAGGGAAATTCCCATTGGGAAACCCAAGCAGATTTTTTTTAATAACAATTGGCACAAAGCCTCATGAGGACCATGCCAACAGGGGGAATAAAACACTAAGGGAAAAAGTTAAGGAATGGCTAACACATTTGCCTTTCATACTGCTGTGTCCTTTCCATGACCTGCAGGATACTTACTGCTGCCTAGCAACCATGGCACTCATTTCAAATGAGTGTTCTTTATGTTTGATGTCCTGCACATCAGAAATTTCCCCAGTCTACTTCTCGCCTCTCAGTTTTTCTCCTTGTTATTTTGTCATTCTTCTTGGTCTAGACGGTTTGTTCTCTTTTTGCTACTTGCCATTTTATTGTGAACAGAATGGTTTGTGCTAACACAGACTGGAACCTAATGAACACATTGAGCTTGGAATGACTTCAGCCTTACTGTGTTAAATGCTCAGCCATTCCACTTCCAGGCGTAACTGAGTAATAACGGTCCTCTTCTGTGCTCCCTTTGCTATTTTCAATTTTTAAAAGTGAAGCTGCTTAACACAGGGTACAAACAAAATTCAAAGCAGTGCACCAGAAAGTTAATGGAAGAGAACAGGGCTTATGATGCAGCCAATACAATATATTCATACCTATTGTGTTCCTCAATTATGTTGTTGGTACCATTTAATTTATTTTACATAATTTACCACTTCTCAACATCCATCTGCTGATGTCCTAAATAGTGGGAATGTAACACAAGCGGTTTGCATAAGTTTGCATCCTCCCAAAGTTGTACTACATTTCATAAGTCTTCAAGTTGTTATTTCACATAATATGTACAAAATGTTTAACTTTACAGTTTGATTTCCTGGGCTTCTAGATTGAAGTCTGCCGTGTCATTGCCTTTTGAAGAGGTAACAAGAAGATATTGATATGACTCAATTTATGATAGTAGTTCACCTATATATAATAAGATTGAAAGAGTTTGGTGCTAGAGGCCTTTTTTAAACATTAAATGTGATACTAAAGTAATATTTACAGCATATATATGGTGCATTATATAAAATAAAACTTTGTAATCACATGAAGAGCAGTATAATGTCTGCTTGTTTATCTTCTGTTGGGAAAATTTGACATTCAGCACTAAGCGAGCATTAATAGTTGTTTCTGAAACACATGCAATTATGTCCTTGTTGCTGTTTTCTGCTTAAAGATACCTTGTATCCACTACTTTGTAAATATTTATAATAAATAAAGTTTTAAAAATTAAAATGAAAGATTTTTCTTTAAACATCTCCCTGATTGTTGGGATGTTGTTCTAATGAATGATCTACACAATCAGGTCATATTTTTATTGAGAGCCACATTACATTATTCTCCAGTGTACATTAATTTACTACACATTAGATGAGCTAAATCGCTCATGGTTTAAGATTTTTCTTTACTTTTTATTATCTGATTTAAAGTTATTGAGGGTGAAATTTGTCTTGGGCAGTAGCACAAAATGGCCTACAGCGAATTTCCACCCCCATTGTCTTTAGACCCCTACAGATACCTCTGATTGAGGAGACAAGTAGCCAGTGCAATCCCAAGCCTCTGTCAGTGTCTTCTGTGCATTTGTGCTACCTCCACTTTGTCTCCTTGTCACACCACAGCTGAGACTGGGCTTGACTGTGTGTGTGTGTCTCTCTCTCTCTTCCTCTCTTTTTCTGGAGGGGTTACTGCAGACAAGAACCCACATCTCATCACTCAGTGGAATGGCAGCTCGTGTTCTGTTTGCTGCATCCCCTTGCCTTTTTTGATTGAAATATGTTAAGATGGCCACTTATTAAAGTAGATCCAATTATCTATGAAATGGTAGTCTTGGTTGCTTTTGACAGGTGGTCTTTATCTACACATAATCTCTAACATGGATTCTACTGTAGGTTATTTCTCACATTCTAACCACATACTGTTTAATATCCAAAATATTTTCACTGTATAAAATATTTTATATTTCAGATGTTTTCAGCTCAAAATATTTGTCTGCCTGATCTGGTTATTCTATACTTCTATGCTATCTTTTAGTGGTCAACACACAGACCAATAGTAAATGTTTCTTTCTCATTTAAAAATTACATTGCTTATCATGCTTAGCACAGCCTAATCTAAATTAACAATACTTGACTTGCAGCTCTGTGCCACCAGATGTCCCCATGCTGCCATTAAATAAAACCTGTAATTACTGAGACTGTCCAGATCTTGCCTCTTTAGGGCCTTGAGGTTTAACCTTGGTTTATGACAGCTGTGCTTTTTGTTTTGAACTATTATCTTGTCATCTTTGATTCAACAAAATACACTGCTCCTACTCACCAATAACATCAACACATCATTAAAGTTTATGAATGAGAATTTATTTCCCTCCAAATTAGTTTTTCTGCTCTTGCCCTTCATTTCCTTAAGGCGGTAGTGATTCATAGTGAGGTATGGTTATATGGTGGCAGTAGGTATTCTTAAGTTGCTGCTACCTTCTCTCAAAGAGCATGGTGGGATAAAGGTAGAAGTATGTTCATTTGTGGTGAATGCATTTACTGTTTAAAAAATGGCCCAAGTGAACTATATTTTATTGATTGTTACCATTGAAAAGGCACATTACTGCTGCAGTTCCTTGAAGCACAAATATTAGCACAAGTGAAAATGGTTAGAATGTGAAACGTGTGATGTAATTTCTTTCCCTAAAATTGCGAGGCAGTTCCAGTGCTACTTTGGAATTTGGCTACCAGCATCTTTTTGAGAGTTTATTCACATTAGGGTGAAGTTCCATAATTAGGAGCTGGTTTGCATTTGAATAAAGACCCTTTGTTTCTTTGGAGGTAGCCTGATATTTCCCGCTGCACTAGCGGAAGAAGCAGGGTCCCATGATTTGATGAAGAAAGCACTGAAACCTTGCTTCAGAAAGAGCCATGACTAAGGTGATATAAGACAGTGGAGCAAAGAGCAGGGCAGATAGTATAATGTAGTGTATATGGATTTTAGCAAAGATTTTGATAAGGTCCCACATGATCACAAAAATAAAAGCCCATGGGATCCAGGGCAAAGTGGCAAGTTGGATCCAAAATTGGCTCAGAGGGAGAAAGCAAAGGGTAATGGTCGATGGGTGTTTTTGTGACTGGAAGGCTGTATTCAGTGGGGTTCTGCAGGGCTCAGTGCTGGGTCCCTTGCTTTTTGTGGTATATATCAATGACTTGGACTTGAATGTTGGGGGTATGATTAAGAAGTTTGCAGATGACACTAAAATAGGCTGTGTGGTTGATAATGAAGAAGACAGCTGCAGACTGCAGGAAGATATCAATGTTCTGGCCAGGTGGGCAGAACAGTGGCAAATGGAATTCAATCTGGGTAAGTGTGAGATAATGCATTTGAGGCGCTCTAACAAGGCAATGGAATACACATTAAATGGTATGACACTCAAAAGTGTAGAGGAACAAAGGGACCTTGGAGTGCAGGTCCACAGATCCCTGAAGGGAACAGGCTAGGTAGATAAGGTGGTTAAGAAGGCAAATGGAATACTTGCCTTTATTAGTCGAGGCATGGAACATTATGCTTGAACAGTATAAAACACTGGTTAGGCTGCAGCTAGAGTACTGTGTGCCGTTCTGGTCACCACATTACAAGAAAGATGTGATTGCACTGGAAAGGGTGCAGAGGAGATTTACAATACTGTTGCCTGGACTGGAAAATTTTGGCTATGAGGAAAGATTGGAGATGCTGGATCTGTTTTCTTCGGAACAGAGGAGGCTGAGGGGAGACCTGATTGAGGTGCATAAAATTATGAGGGACCTGGATAGAGTAAATAGGAAGGACCTGTTTCCCAACCAAGAGGCATAGATTTAAAGTAATTGAGGGGAGGTTTAAAGGAGATATGAGGGGAAATTTCTTCACCCAGAGGGTGGTGGGGGTCTGGAACTCACTGCCTGAAAGGGTGGTAGAGGCAGAAAGCCTCACCACATTTAAAAAATACTTAGATGTGCACTTAAAGTACTGTAACCTCCAGGGCTACAGACCGAGCTGGAAAGTGGGATTAGGCTGGATAGCTCTTGGAAGGCTGGTGCGGATACAATAGGCCGAAATGGCCTCCTTCCGTGCTGTACATTTCTATGAAAACTATCCAGAGGACATGGGACAAGATAGGCAGGCACAACAACATTATTTCTCTGTTCTCTACCAACTAGCACTGGCATCGCATCCATGCATTCTTTCATTTTCTTTCACCTTCCCAAGGGAGCCCATATTGCTGCACTGTGAACTTTCCACTACCTATCTTGTCCAGCACCACTTCCTTTAGCACAAGAATACTCAGTGGCCATACTTCCCATTACCGTGACCTGCATGCTGCCCATTTCTGTCTTCACAATGTCTGTGGAGTGCATCTTCACATATGGAAAATAGGCAGATTCTATGAAGCCATTGTTAGATAATCAATAAACAATTCTGTTTTACAGGAGAAGGCAGCATGCAAAGGAGGCAGCAACATTGCATAATCTAACCTCATTCAAGGACAGTGCCCTCCAAGTTCAGGGATGGGACTCTGAGGAGTAGACAGGAATTGTTGAAGTAGGAGTCATGGCCCCAGTTCAGAGTTAGTACTCACCCTTCCTTTACACTCTATTTTATTCAGGCACACAGGCATTGACACACAAGCTGCCATACATCATCACCTCCATATCAGCTCTTTGGTGAAGCCTGTTTTCCAATAAGTTGCCCTGAGCAATGAAGCCCAACAATTTTCAACTTCATGCAGTTATGGTAAAGGAAGCTGGCCTGGGCCCTCACAGTTGGTGTCACCCAGCACCTCACCTAGCATCCCATCATTCCATCTCAGTCTGGCAATCATCAGCACAGATCTATCCATCCTAGGGGATTCAGATAGTCAGTTTGAGAACAGCACACTAGATGGTGTATACAGCACAACTGAGTGAGAGCAGGAAGCACCTGGTTGGAGGATGAGGCCACTTCCATTCAATGCTGCTAAAACCAGAGATCAAAAGATGCTTTCAGAGCATGGGAGCTTGTTGGAGTCAGAGGAGGATGTGCCTAGCAGTTTCTGATATGTGATGAATAGTGTGGAGGTTTCTACTACCTACATGCATAGGGTGGTCATACATGGCATTGAAATTTATACAATCAGCCTTGGCATGAGTAACAGCTACAGGGCTTTCTCATGTACAGCCCCTCACAGCAGAAGCTGGTATGCTAATCTTAATGCACAGACTAGTGCCATACAGCCTGCAATCTTACCTTATCAGGATACTTGCTAAGATTGGCTAGATGAGGTAAGAGATTGGTATGAGCTTCTGCGGTGTCATTGCTGTAATAGGTTCTGCTTATCCACAAATCAGTGGGCACAGTGACGTGGAGATGGGAGCAGGAGCCGGCGAGTGCTGGCAATGGATAATGTTGCTGTCATTCTTGATGGTAATACTTTCACTTAAGTCTGATACTCCCACGCTGATCACTTTTAAAAGATCCAAAACCAGACATGAACAGGCTGAGTTGTACCAGCAGAAGTGCAGCATTCATCTGGGGCCACACAGAGGTCAAGAGTCACCTTCATCCGAGGAATCCCTCACAAACACTCAGCCATGGGGATTGCACTGAGAAGAAGAATCAGATTTGATGGAAGTAGGAAGTAAGTTCAGGAGCACTTGTTTTTTTAAAATAAATTAATTTGGCACTGTGGTAGCATAATTTGCACAGAATTTCATTTGTAAAGTAGTGATGAGATGTGCTGTGAAAAGGAATGGTCTTGCTGGAAGGTGAGTGGGGTGGGCTTGCAGATGTTGGGGATTGCTATTCACCACAAGGGACAAGGAAGTGTTCTTCACTCGGAACTGTTCGTGAGAAAGTGACCTGAATTACAGTTTGCCGAATGGCTCTTGCAGCTGCAAAGAGACTTGTTGCACTGCCACCTCTGCTTCTGGTTCCTTAGCCATGTTTTTCAGGTGCACTTCTGAGGGTTTTTGCTGCAGCTCCTCCAGCTGTATCCCTCATTCAATGGTAATATTTAGAATGCAACAAACCATGATCATCCTGTGTTGTACTGAAGGATGCCCCCATATCTGTCAAAATACCAAAAGCACTATTTCAGCATGCCAATGGTGTGCTTTACACTCGAGCCAGTAGATCGATGCCCCTCATTATTATCTATTTTCTGCTGATGTGTGGGGATGCTGCAATAAAAGAAAAAAACTTGCATTTATATAGCACCTTTCATGACCTCAGGACGTCCCAAAACGCTTTACAGCCAATTAAGTGCTTTTGAAGTATAGTTACTGTTGTACTGTAGGAAATGTGGCAGCCAATTTGTTCCCAGCAAGATACCACAAACAGCAATGTGATAATGACCATATAATCTGCTTTAGTGATGTTGATCGCAGGAGAAATATTGGTCAGTGAGAATTCCCCTGCTCTTCTTTGAAATAGTGCCATGAGGACTTTTACATCCACCTGACAGGTCAGACATGACCTCAGTTTAACATCTCTTACAAAAGGCAACACCTTGAACAGTACAGCACTTGCTCAATACTGCACCGGAGTGCCAGTCTAGATTTTGTGCTCAAGTCTCTGGAGTGGCACTTGAACTCACAAACCTCTGATTAAATGGTGAGAGTGCTACCACTGAGCCATGGCTAACACTATGGCTGACAATGGGGTGATGAGCCAAGGTTGCAACAAGTGTCATTAGCCATTCATTCACTTTCTGGATATAAGCATATAGGATAAACGAACGCTTCATGACTCTTCGGCTCTCCCTAGCCCGGAACCATTGCACTACGGTCCTCAGTGTGTACGCCCCAACACTGGAAGCTACAACGAAGCCAAAGAGGAATTCCACTCCAGCCTTGAACAATTCCCTGGCCCGAGTCCCAACGGGTGACAAGTTGATCCTCCTTGGTGACTTTAATGCCAGGGTTGGAAAGGACACAGGCCTCTGGGGAGGTGTGATCGGCAGAGAGGGAAAACCAATTCCAACAGTACCCTTCTCCTGATGAAATGTTTGGAACATGGTCTTGTCATAACCAACACCTTGTTCTGTCAGGACACAAGTACAAGGTCTCATGGCTACACCCTCGCACCAAGCACTGGCATCTGCTACACTACATCATCGTCCGAGAAAGGGACCGCAAGAAGGTCCGCATTACCCGCTGATGACTGCTAGACTGACCACCGCCTAATCCGCTCTGTCATTTCCATCAAAGTAGT
Organism: Pristiophorus japonicus; assembly: GCF_044704955.1. Taxonomy (NCBI): domain Eukaryota; kingdom Metazoa; phylum Chordata; class Chondrichthyes; family Pristiophoridae; genus Pristiophorus; species Pristiophorus japonicus. Next base: position 56,918,317 of record NC_091980.1, read on the forward strand.
CCCAGAACAGCAGTGGCAACAGAAACGCTGCTGCAGGAAAATCAACGCTGGAGTACTCAAAGACCCTGCTAAGAAAGCTCTATTCAGCCAGCACCTCACAACCAACCTGACGACTTCCAGGGAACCGGAGACGCAGAGTGTCCACAGTGCCTCGTCTGCCCTCAAAACCTCCATAATTAGCACCTGTGAAGAGATGCTTGGTCACTCGACCAGGAAACCTCAAGACTAGTTTGATGAGAATGACCAGGCGTTCCAGGAGCTAATAAGCTGCAAGCACAAGGCATTCTTGAACTGGAAACAGCAACACAACTCGAGAACAAGGAAGCAGCTCTATAGACATCTGAAAGCCGAGTTCAACATAAAACTTGCGACCTAAAGAACAGATGTTGGGTGGAAAAAGCTCACAAGATCCAGAAACTAGCCTACAACCACAATGTGCGTGGATTCTTTAGCGCAGTCAAGACCACCTTTGGCCTAAGCACCCAAGGTCCTACCCCACTGAGGGCCAAGAACGGTGAGGTACTCATCAAGGACAGAGAGACAGTCAGTACCTGCTAGGAGCACTTCGAAGATCTCCTTAACTGAGACTATGTCTTTGACGCGAGTGTCCTCAACTCCATCCCGCATCATGCTACTCGCCACCAACTCAGCACAATCCCAGTCCGGCATGAGGTTGAAAAGGCCTTCTGACAACTGAAGAACAAGGCGGCCTCAGAATCAGTCTGCCACAGGGAAAGTCATTGCAAGAATCCTCCTCAATCGCCTTCTCCAAGTGGCTGAAGAGCTCCTCCCAGAGTTGCAATACGAATTCCGCCCACTAAGGTGCACAATGGACATGATCTTCACTGCGCGCCAAATTCAAGAAAAATGCAGGGAGCAGCACCAGCCTCTCTACATGGCCGCCTTTGACCTCTCAAAGGCCTTCGACACTGTCAACCGGAAGGGACTATGGAGTGTCCTCCTCAAATTTGGCTATACTCAAAGGTTCGTTATGATCCTCCGTCTACTTCACGATGACATGCAAGCCGTGATCCTGAATAACGGATTCGCCACAGACCCAATACAGGAGCGGACCGGGGTCAAGCAAGGCTGTGTCATTGCACCAACGCTCTTCTCGATCTTCCTTGCTGCAATGCTCCATCTTGCCCTCAATAAGCTTCCCGCTGGAGTGGAGCTAATCCACAGAACAAACGGGAAACTGTTCAATCTCCGACGCCTCCAGTCCAGATCTAAGGTTGTCCCATCCTCTGTCATGGAATTACAGTATGCAGACGATGCTTGCATTTGTGCACACTCGGAGGTCGAACTCCAAACCATCGTCATCACCTTCACCGAAAGATACGAGAGTATGGGCCTTACATTAAACATCCATAAGACAAAGGTTGTCAACCAATCTAACCTGCCCCATCACACAGTACTGCCCCCCAATTAACAAGATCCATGACGAGGACTTGGATAACATGGACCATTTTCCATACCTCGGGAGCTTACTGTCAACAAGGGTAGATGTCGATGGCTAAGTCCAACACCATCTTCAGTGTGTCAGTACCGCGTTCGGTCGCCTGAGGAAGGTGGTGTTTGAAGACCAGGATCTCAAATCCAGCACCAAGCTCATGGTCTACAAAGCAGTAGTGATACCCACCCTCCTATATGGCTCAGAGACATGGACTATATACAGTTGGCACCTCAAAGCACTGGAGAAGTACCACCAACACTGCCGCCGCAAGATCCTGCAAATCCATTGGCAAGATAGGCGCACCAACATCAGTGTTTTCGCTCAGGCCAACATCCCCAGCATTGACCACGCTCAATCAGCTCCGATGGACGTGCCACATCATCCACATGCCCGATGTGAGACTCCCAAAACAAGTTCGCTACTCAGAACTCCTACACGGCAAGCGAGCCCCAGGTGGGCAGAGGAAACGCTTCAAGGACACCCTCAAAGCCTCCTTGAAGAAGTGCAACATCCCCATCGACACCTTGGGAATCCCTGGCCCAAGACCGCTTAAAGTGGAGGAGAAGCATCCAAGAAGGTGCTGAACACCTCAAGTCTTTCGCTGGGAACACGTGGAAACCAAGCGCAAACAGCGAAGGAGCGCACGACAACCTAAGCACCCGTTCCTCCAACCACTGTCTGCCCCACCTGTGACAGAGACTGTAGGTCCCACATTGGACTCATCAGTCACCTGAGAAATAGTTTTAGTGTGGAAGCAAGTCATCCTCGACTCCAAGGGACTGCCTGAGAAGAGATAGGCAAATAATAGTAGCTTGCAGTAAAATAACTGCATTATGAGAACTGACTAGATTTCTAGCATTGACCTATATGATTTAGTGCAGAATCATCATGCACATTTATAGATGTTATAGGGACAAGCAATAAGAAGGACTATGTGGGTACCATCTTATACACATGGGTTTTTCGGAATCTTGCTACTTGAAAGCACCTCTAGGGCTCGAACCTGTTCCCTGGTGTACGAGAGATTCAAAATGTAAGTGCTAGTCTTGCATAAGCCACGTGTTTAATGCACCAGTGTACTGAAGTTATTGTTTGTGTCCCCAGTGGCCTCTGGAAAAATGTTGAGCCAAATAATTTATGGTTACAGTCACGCCTGTCCTTGAGTGTGGCTGTGGGTCCTCCCTGTCCTGTAGATGGTGGCATGGCTCTTGGATTGCTTCTCTGGTGAATCTAAACTTGCCAAGGCATTGTGTCTCAGTGAGGTGCAGAGAAGTTCTGAGGGGGGCAAAAATTCATGTAAGAGGGTAACAGCAGGTAGGTACCCTCCCTGATGATGATGCCAGACTTCCCTGGCAATCAAAAGTGCTTCTCCTTTATGGTTCTTTATCCTGTCTTCCTCCAAGTAGCACATGTACAAAGGTATTATCAAAAATGACAATGTCTAACCACAGTCTACTGTATCTGTGCAATGAGCAAAACTTGATTAATTCACCTGTTACTGAGATTTGCCCTGTCTCTTTAAATGCAGCATAGGGAAAATCAACGCCCAGTTTAAAAAGGGGCAGCCTGCACCTGACCTAAAATGTAAACGTGGTGACAACCTGGCTTAACAGATCTCTGCTCCTTTATGCACTGCACTAAGAAAACAGGTGCACCCAAGCGCATTCCAGAGGAATATCCGCCTCATTTTGTCAGTGACCATGCTGCAGGTTGGCAGTCCTGTCACCAGGTGGAGTCCCAAGGAAGAAAATTGTCATTTCCCCCTGCTTCACCATTTTCTCCTGCTGTTTAAGTCATTGAACTGCATAGACATCATGGTTATGTGCAATGAGGCTGTGTAGTAATGTGCAGCTCTTTGTATAGCCAAATGGTGTCTGTGTGAGAGCAAAAGGCAGCAGAAAGAGAGAGAGAAAAAGAGAAAAATGGTGAATTAAAAACATGTTTTCTACATTTTGTTTACCCAAACCTTGTTGTAGAATATGACAGGTTTGGAGGTAAGATGTAGCCAGTCTGATTTAGTTATATATTCTAAAATCATATGTTACAATGTCACAACCTTTTTACATTCAGTATTGAACTCGTATTGAACATTTGGCTATACATATCAAATTTTACTTTAGCAGAAATGGGAAATAAAGTTGTAGTATGTTTGTACTTGTTTATAATGATCAGCAGGCTTTTGGTTATAAGGATCAAATCAGAAGTGATTTTTTTTCAATGTGTCATCTGCAGGAAATAATTTTGCATGTTGAGTTCATCTTGGGTATGGGTAAAGAATTTAACAGCTCGTGGGGACACCAAGGAAAGATGGATTGATCTGCCTTGGCCATAAAATCTGTCTGTTGCTTTGTGTGGAGTGTTTCCCCCCCCCCCCTCCCCTAACTTGAACAATACTTTTAGCCATGTCAATTTATAATAGGCAACTTGCAAAATTTCCACTTTGCTTTGCAAGATGTTCTTTATGTCCCCCACATCCTAAGAACAATAAAAAATAGTTATTATAAATAGGAAATAATGATCCAAGAACAATGTTGCAGCAACATTATCAACACATTAGGCATGGCAATAGCTATGAGGGGAGGGTGTGAGGATTGCTCTGGATGGATGAATTAAAGACACAAAGTGAAGAACTTAGATTTATATAGCACCTTTCATGACCTCAGGACAACCCAAAATGCTTTACAACAATGAAGAGCTTTTGAAAAAGGATCACTGTTGTAATGCAGGAATTGCTGCAGTGAACCACAGCACAGTCCCACAAACAGCAATGAGATAAATGACCAGATAATCTGTTTTAGTGATGTTGGTTGAGGGATAAATATTGGCCAGGACACCAATGGCTTTACTCATCTTGTGATTTTCAGGAAAAGATAAAGCACAACCTTGCACACATCTGCACACGAAGATTGGACAACAACTGTCCAAATAATTGCCTGAAATTTTTTTTTAAAAACTGATCTGGCGAAGTAATGAGTCGAGCCATGCAAATTGTGTATAATGTATTTTTGTTTTCTCATACACAAAACAAAAAGGCGAAATGGATAGGTGCTGTTAATTTGGACTCCTGGTCGGGCTGTTTCCGCTCGGAGGCCCCTTGCCTTCACTACACTTAGTAACCGGCTGCGCGTCCAACAAACTCCATCAAAAGGCCCCGCCCCTCCGAGCTGAGATTGTCAATTGCTGTTTGTCCATTGGCTGACATGATGGGTCCCTTCGGAGAAGCGCCGCCGAGGATTGGTTAGTTTTGCTGTCGATCAGCGGTCGTGCGCAGCAGGTTAGTGCGAGTATCCCGGCCTAGCTGCCGCAGCTGATGCTACTGTCATCATGACCGCTTCCAGCCGCACTCGGTAGTATTGGTTTATGCAGTGGACAGAATGGGGGGCTCAGTGAAGAAAGCGGTTCTATTTATGGCGATCTTGATTATCACAGCAGTGTCTGTAAACGGTAAGTGCTGGATGGGTTACCGCGAGTGGCTTCTGCCTGCGTCGCCCTTGGCGGCACAGATCACTGACAGGGAATCCTCTGCAGATTAACGGGCATCACGGAGCAGGAGCTGTGCAGGAGGAGCGTTCAATTCGCAGCACTGTGCACAGATGTCTCTCGTGGGCAGTCCCTCAGAGTCGAGCATGACTTGCTCCCACACGAATATGAGTTCTCCGGTGACTGATGAGCCCAATGCGGGGCCTATAGTCTCTGGGGCAGACGGTGGATGAAGAGAACGGGTGGGTGGGGAACCTGGGTTGTCATGCGTTCCTTACGCTGTTTGCGCTTGGCTTCAGCTTGCTCCTGCGAAGAGACTCGAGGTGTTCAGCGCCTTCCCGGATGCTCCTCCCCCATTTCATGCGGTCTTGCACCAGGGATTCCCAGGTGTCAGTGGGGATGTTGCACTTTTTCAAGCAGGCTTTCGAGGGTGTCCTTGAAGCGTTTCCTCTGCCCACCTGAGGCTCACTTGCTGTGTCAGAGTGCCGAGTAGAGCGCTTGTTTTGGGAGTCTCGTATTGAGCATGCAGACGACGTGGCCCGCCCAATGGAGTTTATCGAGCGTGGTCAGTGCTTCGATGCTGGGGATGTTGGCCTGAGCAAGAACGCTAACGTTGATGCGCCTATCGTGCCAATGGATTTACAGGATCTTGCGGCAGCAGCGTTGGTGGTACTTTTCCAGTGCCTACTGTACATAGTCCATGTATCTGAGGCATATTGGAGGGCGGGTATGACTACTGCTCAGTAGACCACAAGCTTGGTGCCAGGTTTGAGGTCCTGGTCTTCAAACACTCTTCCTCAGGTGACCGAAGGCTGCACTAGCACACTGAAGACGGTGTTGGACTTTGTCGTCGATGTCTGCCCTTATTGAACGTAGGCACCCGAGGTGTGGAAAATGGTCCATGTTGTCCAAGGCCTCATCGTAGATTTTGATAATCGGGGAGCAATGCTGCATGGCGGGGGCAGGTTGGTAGAGGACCTTTGCCTTACGGATCTTTAGTGTGGCCCATGCTCTCGTACGCTTCGGTGAAGATGTTGATGATGGCTTGGAGTTCGGCCTTCGAGTGTGCGCGTACGCAGGCGTTGTCTGCGTACTGTAATTCAGTGACAGAGGATGGGACGACCTTGGATCTGGCCTGGAGGTGGCGGAGGTTGAACAGTTTTCCGTTTGTTCTGTTGATTGACTCCACTCCAGTGGGGAGCGTACTGAGGGTGAGATGGAACATTGCAGCAAGGAAGATCGAGAAGAGCGTTGGTGCAATAGAAACATAGAAAATAGGTGCAGGAGTAGGCCATTCGGCCCTTTGAGCCTGCACCGCCATTCAATGAGTTCATGGCTGAACATGCAACTTCAGTACCCCATTCCTGCTTTCTCGCCATACCCCTTGATCCCCCGAGTAGTATCGACTACATCTAACTCCTTTTTGAATATATTTAGTGAATTGGCCTCAATAACTTTCTGTGGTAGAGAATTCCACAGGTTCACCACTCTCTGGGTGAAGAAGTTTCTCCTCATCTCGGTCCTAAATGGCTTACCCCTTATCCTTAGACTGTGACCCCTGGTTCTGGACTTCCCCAACATTGGGAACATTCTTCCTGCATCTAACCTGTCTAAACCCATCAGAATTTTAAACGTTTCTATGAGATCCCCTCTCATTCTTCTGAACTCCAGTGAATACAAGCCCAGTTGATCCGGTCTTTCTTGATAGGTCAGTCCCGCCATCCCGGGAATCAGTCTGGTGAATCTTCGCTGCACTCCATCAATAGCAAGAATGTCCTTCCTCAAGTAAGGAGACCAAAACTGTACACAATACTCCAGGTGTGGATTCACCAAGGCCCTGTCCAACTGTAGTAACACCTCCCTGACCCTGTACTCAAATCCCCTTGCTATGAAGGCCAACATGCCATTTGCTTTCTTAACCGCCTGCTGTACCTGCATGCCAACCTTCAATGACTGATGTACCATGACACCCAGGTCTCGTTGCACCTCCCCTTTTCCTAATCTGTCACCATTCAGATAATAGTCTGTCTCTCTGTTTTTACCACCAAAGTGGATAACCTCACATTTATCCACATTACACTTCATCTGCCATGCATTTGCCCACTCACCTAACCTATCCAAGTCGCTCTGCAGCCTCATAGCATCCTCCTCGCAGCTCACACTGCCACCCAACTTAGTGTCATCTGCAAATTTGGAGATACTACATTTAATCCCCTCGTCCAACTCATTAATGTACAGTGTAAACAGCTAGGGCCCCAGCACAGAACCTTGCGGTACCCCACTAGTCACTGCCTGGCATTCTGAAAAGTACCCATTTACTCCTACTCTTTGCTTCCTATCTGCCAACCAGTTCTCAATCCACGTCACGCAGCCTTGCTTGACCCCGGTCCGAACGTGAATTGGATCTGTGGTGGATCCATTGGTCAGGATTACGGCTTGCATGTCATGGTGAAGAACACAAATCATGGTGGGAAACTTTTGGGGCCAGCTGAATTTGAGGTGGTCGCTCCATAATCCCTCACAGTTGAGTGTCGAAGGCCTTTGTGAGGTCAAAGAAGGCCATGGTGCAGTTCCCTGCATTTCTCTTGGATTTGCTGCGTGGTGAAGATCATGTCCATTGTGCCTCTTCGTGGGAGGAATCCGCATTGCGACTCTGGAATGAGTTCTTCAGCCACAGGGAGAAGGCGATTGAGGAGGATTCTTGCGATGATTTTCCCTGTGGCAGACAGGAAAATTCCTCTGTAGTTACCGCAATCGGACTTGTCGCCTTTCTTGAAGATGGTCACAATTACTATGATTCTGAAGTCCACTGGCATGCTCTCATCCTTCCAGATGAGAGAAATTTGATTGTGTATTCGTGACAAAAGTGCTTCTCCACCATGTTTTAGTGCTTCGGCGGGGTTTCCAACTGCTCCTGAGGCCTTGTTGTTTTTCAGAGCATTTAGTGCGTAGCGCTGTGCACAGAAGTACTGCACTGAGCAGGCAAGGCGCTGGACTGATAATCATGGCCAGCCTTAGCTCAGTGTTAGCACTCTGGATTTTGAGTCAGAAGGTGGTGGGTTCATTCCAGGTACTTGAGCACATAATCCAGGCTGAGACTGCCGTCTTTTGATTGAGATGTTAAACTGAGGAACTATCTATCCTCTCGGGGAGCAATATTCCCTTTAGGTTGCGTAGCTGCGCAGCTGTCTGGAGCTCCCGTGCAGGCTGCTCGCCGGCTGTACAATAGGAAAAACCACATGTACGCATGTGGGAACTTTAATAGGTTGCACAACCCTTTAAAGGGGCTGCGCTCCCAAAAATAATGAAAGGAAACATTCAGGTAGGTGTAAAAGATCACAGCACTATTTGAAGAAGAGCAGGAAATTTCGCATTGGTGCCCTAGTTAATATTTCTAACCAGCACCAAAAAGAACATGATCTGGTCATTATCTCATTGCTGCTTGTGGGACCTTGCTGTGCGCAATTTTGGCTGCCAGACTTCCCTACATTACAACAATGACAACACTTCAAAAGTACTTCATTGTTTTCGTCTTTCGTAAGGTAGTAGCAAATCAAATGTCAATATCTAACTCCGTTATCCAGGCCAAAGCTTTCTGTGTAACAGTGTGGATATCTTGTAGGCTGGCTGTGAATTTCCTCTGCGGGCAGTGTTCAATTATGTGCTCCAGGGTCTGATAGGTACTCCACAGTCACTTGATGGAGAGGCTTTGATCTTCCATCTATGGGGAAGGTGGCAGCATCTACCATGACTGGTTCTGAGGCGGTTGATGGTTGTCCACAGTTTGTGAGGATTGGTTGTACATGCTTCGTGACGTCCTGAGGTTGTTAAGGGTGCCAATTAAATTAAGGTTAATTTTCTATTCCAGCCCAGGTTAAACAGGAATTGACTAAGTATATCAATGAACAGCAGACGTTGGAACGTAAACTAACTGGACAGGCGGAGCAGTTCTGTTGCTTTGGGTATAATGGGTCATTGAGCAGATTGAACCGTATATTGTCCTCCTGTTCTGTCAATGCAATGGCTAAATCAGTTCATCTCAGTACTACACTGAAGTGCCAATCTAGATTATGTACTCTTAAGAACTACCATGGAGCCAAGGCTAACGCCTATAGAATATGGAATACCCTACTAGAAAGAATGGTGGAAGCAGAATTCATAATTTTTAAAAAGGAAGTGAATAAGTAATTGAAAAACAAAAATAGGAAAGGGCAAGGTAATGAGACTTAGTGAATAGCTCTTTCAGAGAGCTGGCACAGGAGTAATCAGATGAATGGTCTCCCTCTGTGCAGTAGAATTCTATGATTCTATATGAATAAAGAAATAAAACAAAAGTATAGAGCAAATGGAGTGAGCCATGGTACAATGGTGCCATTTCCACCTCTGAGTCAGTAAGCTATTTCGAGTCCCACTGCTAACATTTTTCCAGTGTCAGTGGTTATGTCTGAGCATGGAACAGTCTCAGACTTGCTTATATTTGTGTACTAGCTACATTTTCATAGTGACTACTATTTTGTTTAAACTGGATAGAAATATCAACAGTAATTGTAAAATACATAGAAAACACAGGAACAGTGTTGCCTGGCAATCAACTGTAAATTAATGAAAAACCTGCAGTAATATCACAAATGTAATTTAGATAAGCTAATTATGCTTCTAGAACCAAAAGTGATAGTCATGGTGTGTGCTGAATAAATGAAATAAATGCTTGTACAAAATTTGAAAAGTATCATCAAGAAAGGGTCTGGTGGCACTGGTCCTGCCCTTTGGGACTCTGGTTTGAAGCAACACAGACTATTTGGATGAAAAGTTCGAAGCAGATTTCGGTAATCTTATATTTGTGTAACTGCGCACTGTATAAACTCAGGTTGGTGAAATGTGGGACATCTGTGTGGTAGGAAATTGCTAAATTTCAGCAAAACTCTACCCAATATATTGCTTAATTATTTGCCACAGATCTAATTTACATTTTCATATTTGTGATGCCGTCACTTTTTTTTAAAGTCGCAAGTTAAAGATTGCAGTCTTAGTTATGCCACTCACAGCTCCAGCTGTATAAAAACTGTTGACATCTTAAGTTTATTTAGTCGCACAATTTTTAATCAGAATTTTTTTTTTGAACAGCTGAAGTCCAAAGAGATGGCGATCCTTCAGAACATTTGTCTACAGAAGAGAATGGTATAATTTCCAATTCAGTCAATGACATTGAATTTGAAAGAATGGACGAGCAGACTAAAAGGAAAATACAGTTTCCAACAGCAGAAATGGCTGATGCTGTTCTGGGAACTGGAGTTACATCTGATCAAGAAGCCCTACTGTCTCTTATTCAGAATATTAAAAATGAACACACTGCTTTTGAAGTCAAAGATTCTCCCTGTACTGATGTGGATGGAGAGAATGGAGATTGCAGTGTTCCAGAGGAAATATTTCCTTCCCTTACGTATATCCCATCTGGTAGTCAGGAGGGAGAGCTGCTTGAAGAAAGAGAAACAGGCATTCTGGAACCAGTGCAGGCTGAGAGCCCAGCAGCAGAAGAATCAAATGCTACTGAAACTGCCAGAGCACCAAAAGTAAACTGTGATGAAAGAAATATGACTGGATTAGAGAGCTTCATTGTCCAAATTCTTAATAGCTCACAAGTAAGAGAAATTGACAATTATATTTTGGTAAATTTGTTGATAGTGCTTTCACAAGGCCTTATGTAACCTTTGCCATTGCCATGAATATGTATAACAGTATCCAGGCTCTTCAGTTATCTTTATGTATTTTCTTTTCTCTAACCTGAGTCCTTCCACGTTTTCCAGGACCAGAAACCTGCTCCTAAGTCTCTGCCAATGCTGCTGTATACCCATTTGCTGCCAAGCATAAGAGTGGTTCAGAATGATTGGCTTTTTAAGTCTTTCTCCCCTTCCTGTTCAGAAACATCTGGTCCCTGCTTGGCTCCTATTTACTACAGTATAAATGAAATTGGAAATCACAGGCATATGTTCCACTCTGGCACGGTATGTTGGAACTGGTGGTTTTTTAAAAAATTGTGGAATGATATTTGAATGAAAATCCATTGGCAAAGATTTGAATAGTAAAATATAGATACTGGAGCAATACTGGATGTGAATTTGACCCTACAGTTTCTCTCATGGTGAATCTGCTTTCCTCCATGTAACGGGGAGCACTCCAGCAGAGGCCAGGTGTTTCTTTATAAGTAGGGGATTTTGGATGACAAGTCATCCCAGTTTTTAAAAAACATGTCATCTTGGAGGCTTGGAAGCAGATTTCCTCCCAGTCTTTCTGGCTATTATGTGGTAGAGGAAGCCCCAGATCAAGGAAAGAAGAAACAAAATATCTGTGTGAAAGGAGGTAAACTGTACCATGACTTTAATTCTTAGATTTTGGGCAATTTCTGCATAAAGGTTCTGTAGCAATTTTGGAAATTGTAATCCAAATGTCATTCTTTATGATGGTCTGTCTGGTTGGGAATTCAGAGCTGTAATTGCTAGCTTACCTGACTGATAGTAAACCAGGACTTTAAAGATACTTTGGTTTATTGGCCCATTGACTTTGAAGTTTTACTGCTGACAGAAATAAAAGAGCAGATTTTGTGTTTTCGATTTTGACAGCCCCTCTAGCTTTGTAACTTCTCCAGATTTGCAGGCTTTATACAAGTTCTTGCCTTAATATTTGAACTACTCCCCACTGATTAATTAGTGGAAGCTGGAGCTGCTTCATTAAGCAATAAAAAAAACTTCTGTGCTATTAATTAATCATGAGGAATTGATTTGCGGTATGTTTGTTCTGGTTACTGTACCTGGTGTGGAATTGCTCTCTAAATTAAGTTGGAAAGTTTGTTGAATGTGGAAGGAAAAGGTATTGGTTGAGAATTGTATTTGTGTACCAGAGAGAGATGGTATATGCTTTGGCATTCAAGATACCCTATTAAAGTTTATGATCTCACCTGTGTAGTCAAGGACAGGTGCAGACTGGGTGCCAAGTATTTTTTCCCCAGAGGGATAGAAGGCAAATCATCCTGTGTTCATTATGCATGCTTTCAACCAATATTGCCAAATTCCCTGGCTGCCTTCTGCTCTGGATTTTTATGTGGGGACAGGGGGAACCTAAAGAGATCATTTTTTTAAAATCAGCAAATGCTTGAGTTTTAAACATTTATCTTCTTAATAGAGAGATTTAAAATCCTTCCGTTACTGAGTGATGCCTAAGCACAAATATATACGTAACAAATGCTTACAAATTATTTTTATTGCAGACATGTGCTGCACTAGCATCTTGAAAAACATATAGACCATAACAGTTTTCTCATTATTCAAATCTAGCTTTTTGAAGCATTACTGCCCTGTAGGAATCTAAAATCAGCTGCTGTTGCTAGTTGCATTTCAAATCGTGACAGAAAAGCTTTTTTGGTTACATATTCTGAAAGGTTATGAAGTGAATAAGAACTACCCTGTTAACTTAGTGAGTAAAGACATCGGTTGGTATAGTAGTCCGTCATACATACTCGAAGATCCAGTGTTAAATCAGCTTCTGTTTGCACCGACTTTGCTGATCCCAGTCAGGATAGCAGCTGGATTGGGACAGTTTTAGAGCCCTCGAGATAGTGATTCATGCTGCTCATTGGAATCTAGTGACATGCTAGAAAGTGTGCATTTGTGGACATAGGTGAGGACAGAATTTGGGCTCAGCTGTGATGCCCTTCTTGATTGAATAGCCTACAACTCTTGCTGTCTGGGCTCATGTGTAGAACAGCCATTTGTGTGAGCCAAGAAAGTGGTGCTGATGCTCATGGAACTGCATGCCAGCAGAAGTCAGTCCCTTCAATTGTATATCTGGTTGGTTTTACAGTGTTAATAAGTGTTTATGCTGTGACATGTATTGGTGAGAAATGCACACATAAGCCAAAATTTCTTGCACAAGTTGCTGATCTCAGCTGTGCATTTAATGGTTGGTCAGGGGAGGGAAAATCCACAAATGAGTCACTGACCGCATACATTTTCCATCTTTAGCAGCTATTAGATGTGCAATGATGTCCTTTATCCTCTTGGCCAAAGAATGGTGCAATTGCACAGAGGTACTGAAAAGTTCTTTTAAAAAAGACGATGGGAGAAAGTAATAGGGGTGGGGGAGGTGGGAAAGAATATGGTTGTGCAGGAGATTGAAATGCCAAAACAATAGGATCAAATGCAAGCGCCCTCCCCCCCCCCCCCTTCCTGACTGCACAGCAGATTTAGTTTGTGGTGCAGCTTGTAACTGAAATGTTAGTCTATACAATTCGACTGCTTAATTCATCATTACACAATGCATACATTTCTTTTTAGTATAGGCCCTGAGGATGTATAAATAGCTAAATAGAATACAAATGTTTCTGTTCTCTTTCTTTGACTCTGTGGGACTTAATATTGGTATGAATGCAATCTATATTTACAGGACCTCATGGAATTCCTGAATGCCAACGGCAGTGATTGCTCGGTAGTCCTTTTCTACACGCCATGGTGCCGGTTCTCTGCGGACCTTGGTCCACATTTCAATGCACTGCCACGTGTTTTTCCCTCTCTGCAGTTTCTGGCACTGGATGCATCTCAGCACAGCAGGTACTTGTAGCAAGATATTGGATTAAACTTGTTGGAGATGCAAATGATTTCATAGAAATAAGTTAAATAACAATTTTCCATTTGCACTACCATATATTTCATATGCTGTAAGCCAGCAAGAGTTCATGATAATGTGCAGATCTTGATAATTTGCCATAGTGCTAAACATTTCGAAAAACATTCTACCAACTTGTTATTTCAATAATTTAATGGGAAGAAATGGATGAGTAAAACCTTGGATTTTTGGCCATTTATGTTGAGCTAGTGACTATGTTCAGTAAAACCACAAATTTAGGTTGATTTCTGTCTTCATGGTTTTTTTTTTACCAGGGGATAATTATTTCTTGGTAAACTGGGTTGAGCCCAACTTTTTGTCCTATAAGCATAAACAAACGATTGGGAGTGTGTTACAAAGCTGTAGTACCATTGGCTTCACGGAGTGATAAAGTAGGTTTGATTTTCCTTGTGCTGCTAAGTTGTCAATCTAAGATCTCACGACAGTGAGCCGTCATGTGGAGGACTAGCATATCCCCATAGGAAGCAGGGGAAATTAAATGTGGTGTCCCTGGGCCACTGTCTTGCACTTCCTAATGCACTATTAATAAAGGTCTGTGGAACAGGTTGCTTGGCTCCCTTACCCGGCTGACGTAAGACATGGGAAGAAAAGTACAAGGAATTAATCAAATTTTAAAAAATTTTAATACTCAAGTTCAAATGATTTCTTAAACTACAAGAGTAAAAGTTGAGTGGTTTATGAATAGCCTGTGAGCTTTAAGGCTGTCTACAGCCTTGTATGCTCCCAGTTATTTTTTATTCTTTTACAATCCCTGCAATTTATCTATATTTGGTGCTTTTATTTAATATCAAGAAGAGCATGGCTTCCATTACTGAGATTTCTCACTTGAGTAACACTTTTTGAGCTTCTATCATGTTACTATTGCTAATTTTTCCTGATTGCATGGTGACTGAGCAGTGCAATGCACCCTTGTTTCATGTGGAAGATGATGTATTTCAGTATTGTACTAACGCAGGATTGTAATTGTGTGGCAACTGACAGTAAATGCAGGTATAAGTATAAGATATAATAATGAATGCCTTAGAATAAGTTTAAAAACAAACCTAGTCAATGGGTTTCTATCAAAATATATGGAGGTTGTACTTAGTGCTAGGGAACACTGGACAGAAAGGAAATAAAAGTAACACTATGGAAAAGAAAAGGTGCATATTTCTTCAGTATGCATCCTGCAAAATATCCAAACCATCTCTTCGGAATTCATGGGCCCAAATTTCCCCATGAGTTGCACCGTTTTGTTTGGTGTAACTTGATTTTTCTGGTGTATCTTTTTAGTTGCAAATATGGCCATTTAATTTGCACCAGTGTAAGTGAGTTAGTTAGGTTTTTTTGGTTAGGTCAGTTTTTCTTTCAAAAGGGGCCGTTCCCAGCCACTTACACCATTTATGCCAATTTGGCCAGAAAAAAATTGCCCTGAACTAACTTAGGGCAGCATATGTGTCCACTTTTGTCCGCCCAGAAAGATCTTACTTACAGTTAAGGAATCGACGCAAGTAACTACATTTCAAGCACCAAACAAAGCACAAAAAGTAATAAGCAATTAATAAATAACAAATAACAAATAGAAGGAACCCTGCACCTAAAGCACAAAAATCAATCAGTAAATAACAAATAAAAAATAGAAGTCCTATCTCAGGGAACGCAGCGGGCCGCCGTTGAGGGAGCCCATTCGGCCAGGGCTAGGTACGGCGTGCTTCGGTCCCTCCTACACAGCCTGCTGCGTGCATTTGCAGAAACGGCCTGCCAGGAGCTACTGCACATGCGCGTAGACTCCAGCGAGCATGTGCAGAGGTCCCAGCGCTGTTTTTAGCGCCGGGACCTAGCTCTGCCCCCTTCTCTTTGTTCTGCGCCACGCCAGCTCCACAGACGGCCCGAGAATCGGCCATGATCGCAAGTATTTCTTTTGGCGCTGCTTCTGATCTAAAATGTCGGTGGGGGGCTCGGAGGTGCGCCAAAAAAACCAGAGGACCAAATTTGGGCGCCTAGTGTGGGGTCATGCCAGACTTAAAATGCCTTCAATGTATATGTAAGCACAGTTTTCTTTAAATGGTTTGAGTTTGTGAACGCTCCTTCCCATTCTCTCAAAAACATTAAAAATGTACCTTTGGGAAGCAAAGCTCTGCATGTGTGCAAACACACTCGAGTGGAGTTTTCTTGTGGCGGTGTGTCCTGAGCAGCAGTATTGCACCAACCTTGTAGACTTGTGAAGTGCCCTCTGGAACTAGAGGTCTCGACCATTAGAGCAGTATAACCATAACAAAATGTCATGAAATAATTTACAAAAAAACATATGCCCGTTCATTTATCTAAATCGACCTGCAACCTATTTATTTGGTTTGAGTTACCAACCTCAAGAAATCTTTTTGTCTCATCTGCAAATGTAAGAATAGTTCCATTTAATGAAATTGAATTCTTCCTCTTAATGAAAATGGTTTCTAACTTGGAGCATTGGGATTTGACATTTTGCAAAAGAAACTTTTTTTTTAAGTAGAAATTCCAAGTGCTGTACATTATATAAATTGATTAATACAAATGTCCTTGGGAGCCCTCATCTCTCAAGTCCAAGGGACACAGACTTGAACAGATATGGCAGACAACTGGTTTAGCCATTTACCGCTAGATCTGGCTGGATCGCATTATCGGGTCCTGCTTTTGTCTGCCAAAACTGCTCACTATTCCAGGATCATCCTGAATGCAAAAATAACCCCCTGCATAACTAAGACCGCCTTTTTCCAGCTCCGTAACAATGCCCGTCTCCGCCCTTACCTCCGCTCATCTGCTGCTGAAGCCCTCATCCATGCCTTTGTTGCCTCTAGACTTGACTATTCCAATGCACTCCTGGCTGGCCTCCCACATTCTACACTATGTAAACTAGAGGTGATCCAAAACTCAGCTGTCCGTGTCCTAATTCGCACCAAGTCCCGCTCACCCATCATCCCTGTGCTTGCTGACCGGTTAAGCAACGCCTCGATTTCAAAATTCTCATCCTTATTTTCAAATCCCTCCATGGCCTCGCCCCTCCCTATCTCTCTAATCTCCTCCAGTCCCACAACCCCCCAAGATGTCTGCGCTCCTCTAATTCTGCACTTTTGAGCACCACTGATTATAATCGCTCATCCATTGGTCAGTTTGACCTGAAATACCCTACTCCCCTCTTTGGCTGTGACCGTGCCAGCGAGCCATTTGGGACCATGTCCATAATTGAGCACGAACATAGGATCATTGATTTCCATACCACGTGACAAATTTGCACGGTCATGGAACACACTTTGTTGATGCCGCTTGTCCTCCAGGTGATCATGTAATGGACCAGAGAGAGCCTTGTTTTGCGTGCCCTTTTCATGAGCAGCTCAGCTGGGGGAATCCCGGTGAGTGAGTGGGGTTTCGTGTGGTAGTTGAGCAGTACTCGGGACAACCGGGTCTGCAGGGAGCCTTTTGACACGCGTTTCAAGCTTTGCTTGATGGTTTGGACTGCCCGTTCTGCCTGGCCGTTGGATGCGGGCTTGAACAGGGCAGATGTGACATGTTTGATCCCGTTGCGGGTCATGAATTCTTTGAATTCAGCACTGGTGAAGTACGGCCCGTTGTCGCTGACTAGGACATCGGGCAAGCCGTGCATGGCAAACATAGCTCATAGACTTTTAATGGTGGCCGTGGATGTGCTTATAGACATTATTGCACACTCAATCCACTTTGAGTAAGCGTCCATGACAACCAAAAACATTTTGCCTAGTAATGGGCCCGCATTGTCTACATGGATCCTCGTCCACGGTTTGGATGGCCAGGACCACAAACTTAGCGGTGCCTCTCTGGGTGCATTGCTCAACTGAGAGCAAGTGTTGCACTGGCGCATACATGACTCTAAATCTGAGTCGATGCCAGGCCACCACACGTGGGATCTGGCTATGGCTTTCATCATTACGATGCCTGGATGGGTGTTGTGCAGTTCGCAAATAAATGTGTCTCTGTCTTTCTTGGGCAAGACTACGTGATTGCCCCACAAAAGACAGTCCACCTGCAGGGATAGCTCATCTTTGCGTCTGTGGAACGGCTAAATAGCTTCCTGCATCTCCATTGGGACACTGGACCAGCTCCCATGTAGCACACAGTTTTTTTTACCAAGGACGAAAAAGGATCCTAGCTGGTCCAGGTCCTGATCTGGCAGGCCGTAACACGGAATTTCTCGTTCTCAAATGCCTCCATGACCATGAGCAAGTCTGCTGGCTGTGCCATTTCCACCCCGGTGGTGGGCAATGGTGGCCGACTGAGAGCATCTGCGCAGTTCTCTGTGCCCTGTCTGTGGCGGATTACATAGTTGTATGCCGACAGCGTGAGCGCCCATCTTTGGATGCGGGCAGAAGCATTGGTATTAATCCCTTTGCTCTCCGAGAATAGCGATATGAACAGCTTGTGGTCAGTTTCAAGCTCGAACTTGCGGTCAAATAAGTACTGGTGCTTTTTTTTTTTTAACCCCGTAAACGCACGCCAGAGCCTCTTTTTCAACCATGCTGTAGGCCCTTTCGGCCTTGGACAAACTCCTGGATGCAAAATTCCCGATTCATTAGCATGTTGTGACATACACCCGACCCTGTATGACGACGCATCGCAAGCTAACACTAATCGTTTACATGGGTTACACAGGACAAATAGTTTGTTATAACACAAAAAGTTTCGGGCTTTCTTAAAGGCAGCCTCTTGTGAATTTCCCCCATACCCAGTTGTCTCCCTTGTGCTGTAGCGAATGTAGGGGTTCTAGCAGGGTGCTTAACCCATGCAGGAAATTACCGAAGTAGTTAAAGAGTCCCAGGAACGACCGCAGCTCCATCATGTTCTGTGGTCGCGGCGCGTTCTTGATGGCTTCCGTCTTGGCGTCAGTGGGCTGATGCCATCTGCTGCAATTCTCCTTCCTAAGAATTCGACGTCCTGTGCTAGGAAAACACACTTCAAGCGTTTCAACCTGAGCCCCACGCGATCCAACCAACTGAGAACCTCCTCCAGATTCTTCAAGTGCTCCACGGTGTTCGACCTGTAACCAATATGTCATCCTGGAAGACCACTGTGCAAGGAACCGACTTCAGCAGGCTCTCCATGTTCCGTTGGAAAATCGCTGCGGCCGACCGAATCCTGAATGGGCACCGATTGTAGATAAACAAACTTTTGTGCGTGTTGATGCAGGTGAGGCCTTTCGAAGACTCCTCCCGCTCCTGCGTCATGTAGGCCGAGGTCAGGTCCAGCTTGGTGAACGTCTTCCCTCCAGCCAGGGTCGCGAATAGATTGTCTGCCTTGGGTAGCGGGTACTGGTCCTGCAGCGAAAAACGGTTAATCGTTACTTTATAGTCCCCGCAAATTCTAACCGTACTGTCCTCCTTGAGTACCGGAACAATCGGACTGGCCCAGTCATTAAATTCCACCGGCGCAATGATGCCTTCACGTTGCAGTCTGTCCAGCTCGATTTCCACTTTTTCACACATCATGTACGGTATCGCCTGAGCCTTGTGGTGGATGGGTTGTGTACTGGGAACCAAATGGATCTGCACTTTTGCCCCCGAGAAGCTTCCATTGCCTGGCTCCAATAAGAAAGGGAACTTGCTTAGAACCTGGGTACATGCGGTGTCGTCGACGGACGAAAGCGCTCTGATGTAATCCCAATTCCAGCGGATTTTCCCTAGCCAGCTTCTGTCAAACAACTTGGGGCCATCCCCTGGCACAATCCACAGCAGGAGTTCGTGTACTGCTCCATCATAGGAGACTTTGACTTCAGCACTGCCAGTTGTGTAAGTCCTTAGTTTGGTGTGAATGGGGCTGAGCTTCGCCTGTGTGCCTTCTTTCCCCACAGCCTGTCGATGGCTGTTTTACTCATTATGGACTGACTTGCCCCCGTGTTCAGCTCCATAGACAGTTCAGTTCAACTTTCGACATTATTGGTTATAATTTCGTCGTGAACGTGTGTATCCCGTACACTTCTGCCTCCTGCGTACGAGTTTCCGTCTGATCCACTGTGGATCGATCTTCCTCTGCAACGTGGTGGTTTGCAGGGTTTGCAGCTCGCCTGCACATTCATTGGAGGTTTCACATTGTTCTGCAGCCATTGCACACATAGTGTTTAAAGCGGCATTGATGGGGCCAATGATCACCTCAGCAGGTCCAACAGGGTGTTAACTGCCTCGCATTAACAGATGATGGCAGACTCTGGGTATATTGAGGTCGGGCACACCAGCCGCCGTGTACGTTCTGCCCTACATTCAAAACCAATGTTACTTTATGCACAGTACTGGCCGAAACTTCTTTGTTCTGGTGGTGTCGCTGGTGGACATAAATGCCTGGGCTATCGTTATGGCTTTACTCAGATTCGGAGTTTCTACAGTCAACAGTTTGCGAAGGATTGTCTCATGTCCGATGCCCAGTACAAAAAAGTCTCTGAGCATTTGTTCTAGGAATCTCTCAAACTCTCACTGTCCTGCAAGGCGCCTTAGTTTGGCGACGTAGCTCGCCACTTCCTGGCCCTCCGATCGTTGACACGTGTAGAACCGATATCTTGCCATTAAGATGCTTTCCTTAGGATTTAGGTGCTCCCGGATCAGCGTACACAGTTCTTCGTAGGATTTCTCTGTTGGTTTTGCCGGGACCAGGAGATTCTTCATGAGGCCATAGGTTGTTGCCCCACAGACAGTTAGGAGGATTGCCCTTCGTTTGGTCGTGTTCTCGACCCCTTCCAGCTCGTTGGTCATGAAGTATTGGTCGAGTCTCTCCACGAAGGCCTCCCAATCGTCCCCCTCTGAGAACTTCTCCAGGATGCCGACTGTTCTTTGCATTTTCGCGCGGTTGTTCGTTACCTCGTCCCCAATTGTTGCATTCTCAATAAATGGTCAGACTGAGTACTGTGTGTAATGAGCAAGTGTGACCTTAGCTCCTTTATTAAGATTCCAGAGTGCAGGTACCTCGTGGGTGGCCTGCTTATATACTGTGATCCCAAGGGATGCTGGGATCCCTTGGGACTCCAACAGGTATGCCCTTTGGTGGTCAGGTGTGATGCAGGTTACAAGGGGTTAAATACATAACATCTTTGATCAAATTTTTGGTCACCTGTGCTCATTTTTACTTATGCGGCTCTATCAAATTTTTTAAAATCTCATAATACTCCTGTGAAGCACCTTGGGACGATTTACTACGTTAAAGGCGCTATATAAATACAGGTTGTTGTAGCTTTTCTCTACTGCAAGCCATCTTCCTAAATCCCTCCCCCCAGTCTCCTTCACCCTCCGCTCCAACAAGTGCGAGGAGCTCATGAACTTATTTGTCACTAAGATTGAGACCATCCAATCAGCTGCCTCTGTTGTTTCCCTCCCTTCCCCTAGTCCACCTGGCCAAACTTCCTCTAAGTTTCCCCACTGCCCCAGCCCTGAACTCACACCTTTCTCTAGTTTCTCTCCTATCTCCCTCATGCCCTCACCGAGCTCACCTTGTCCATGAGACCCACAGTACTCTGTTCCCTTGACCCTATTCCCACTAAACTGATGTCCACCCAACTTCCTTTCTTGGCTCCCATGTTGGCTGATATTGTTAACGTTTCACTCTCCCCGGATACTGTCCCCCTCCCCTTCAAATGTTGCGTCATCACCCCCTCCTCAAAAGTCAACCCTTCATCTCCTTCCTTACAAACTACTGCCCCATCTCCAACTTCTCTTTCCTCTCCAAAGTTCTTGGACATGCTGTTGCCTCCCAAATCTGTGCCCATCTTTCCCAGAATTCTTATGTTTGAATTCCTCCAATTAGATTTCCGCCCCTGCCAAAGTCCCGAAATCGCTCTTATCAAAGCCACAAATGAGATCCTATGTGACTGTGACAAAGATAAACTCTCCTTCCTTGTCCTTCTTGACTTGTCTGCAGCCTTTAACATGGTTAACCACACCATTCTCCCCCAATGCTTCTCCACTGTCATTCAGCTGGGTGTGACTACACTTGGCCAGGTTCTATTCTTATCTATCCAGCCGTAGCCAGAGAGTCACCCGCAGTGGCTTCCCTTCCTGCTGCCGCACCACTACCTCTGGTGTTCCTCCAAGGATCTATCCTTGACCCCCTCCTATTTCTCATCTACATGCTGCCCCTCAGCGATATCAGCCAAAAACGCTGAGTCAGTTTCCACGTGTACACCAACGACAACCAGCTCTACATCACCACCACCTCTGTCGACCCTTCCAAATTGTCCGACTGCTTGCCTGATATCCAATATTGGATGAGCAGAATTTTCTCCAACTAAATATCAGGAAGACTAAAACCATTGTCTTTATTTTCCACACAAACTCCGTTCCCAAGCCACCGATTTCATCACTCTCCCTGGCAACTGTCTCAGGCTGAGCCAGACTGTTTGCAACCTTGGTGTCATATTTGATCCCAAGATGAGCTTCTGACAACATTTCTGTGCCATCCCTAAGACCACTTAGTTCCACCTCCGTAACATCGCCTGACACCATCCCTGCCCCAGTTATTCTGCTGAAACCCTCATCCGTGCCTTTTTTTACCTTTAGAATTGACTTCCAATACATTCCTGGCAGGCCTTCCATGTTCTACCCTGTGTCAACTTGAGGTCATCCAAAACTCTGCTGACCATGTTCTAACTCGCACCAAGTCCCATTCACCCATTACCAATGTTCCCTTTAAGCTGCCTGGCCGCCCTTCAGCTCCCGTGCAGCAAGCTCACCGGCTAACTGGCTTTTAAATAGGAAAACCGAGTATTTTGAATGGGCTTCATAGTCCCTTAAAGGGGCCATGCACCCAGAAATAATTAAAGGGAACATTACCCATCACCCCTGTGCTCGCTGACCTACATTGGCTCCTGGTTTAGCAACGCCTCAATTTAACATTCTCATCCTTGATTTTAGATCTCTCCATGGCCTCGCCCCTCCTTATCTCTAATCCCTTCCAGCCCTACAACCCTCCGAGAGATCTGCGCTTCCCTAATTCTGACATCCCCAATTATAATCGCTCTACCATTGGTGGCCATGCCTTCGCTGTCAAGGCTCTCAGCTCTGGAATTTTATCCCTCTCTGTGACTCTACCTCTCTCTCTTCTCCTTTAAGACATTCCTTAAAACCTGATCAATCATCTGCTCTAATATCTCCTCATGTGGCTCGGAGTCAAATTTTGTTTGGCGCCTCCTGTGAAGTACCTTGGGATGTTTTAGTACGTTAAAGATGCTTTATAAATGCATGTTGTTGTTGTTGGATTAATTATTAGTTCTGTTATCTGAAGCCTTTCTACTAGGTTTGGTACAGTTGCTGTTCCCAACATCCTCCTGTTCCAAGGTATCAAGCCAATGGCCAGGTTTAACCAGACGGACAGAACACTTTCAACCCTGAGGGCTTTCATTTTTAACCAGACTGGTATGTAGTAATTTTTACTAATATAAATTATACTTGGGTATTCACTAAGGGTATAATTTCTAAATAAAATTAGCACTAGTTTTGTTCTGCGGGTACAGTTAAAGATTTGGGACAATTACAATCTCTTGAAAAGCTAGTATCAAGTAGTTTTCTGTATAATTTAGGTGGAACTTGGGAATTGAGCCCAGTTTACGTGGCTTGTTGACGAATGCTAGATTCAGAGTTGTCTCAGATCAAAGGTGGTTCCTGTTTTACACTATTGATGACAGTGCTTTGACAGTTTTGAAACTGATTCACTTTTTTTGAAACCTATTTTTATTTAGAGGTAAAATTTCCCATCCTCCCCCAATATCTTTCTCTCTCTCTCTCTCTCTCTCTCTCTCTCTCTCTCTCTCTCTCTCTCTCTCTCTCTCTCTTTCCCCATCTCCTAATAACGAACTGCGGCAGAGACAGTGGATGGACCATCTACTCCAAGACATTTGCCAGTACCACCCTCCCCAACAACAAGTTAAACATTCTGATTTGGTCACAAAGTGTAGTTAAAGGGAGGGTCATCACTAGATAACTAATTTTTATTTCTTCCTTCCCCGTGGTGAAGGTGATTTCTACTCAGCACTTTCCCATATGAGGCAACTAAGATTAAGAATGCACTGCCTCCTACCTTAAACTTGCTGATTTATTCCATTTATCAGTTTCTGTAGTAAACTGATAGTAGAAAATAGCATAATAGTTCAGAGCAGGATTTTTTTTATTCAGTCATGGGATTTGGGCATCGCTGGTGAGGCCAGCATTTATTGCCCATCCCTAATTGTCCTCACGAAGGTAGCGGTGAGCTGCCTTGAACTGCTGCAGTCCTTCTGGTGAAGGTACTCCTGTATTGCTGTTACGGAGGGAGTTTCAGGATTTTGACTCAGCGATGATGAAGGAAAGGTGATATATTGTCAAGTCAGTATGATGTGTGATTTGGAGGGGAACTTGGAGGTGGTGGTGTTCTCATGCATCCGCTGCCCTTGTCTTTCTCTGTGGTAGAGGTCGCGAGTTTGTTACAGTTTTAACATAAGTTCAAATAGAAATTGCATGCCGTACATTTTTGTCACTGCAATCCACTTTAAACAATCTGATCTACTTTCTAGGCATAGAAGCAAATGGCACCATTGAAGTGACAGAACAAGATCTAAACGGTCCACTTCCCAGTGTTGCAGTGAGAGGCATTGACTGGCTGCTTGTCTTCTCTGTGTTGTTTGTCCTTGTGTTTTTGGTTTATGGTACATTACAGTCAGATAGTGTCAAGTGGTTGATCCCAGGACAAGAGCATGAGCACCAGGACTGAGCTCGTTCAGAAGTTAGTCATGACACACCAAGAGCAGCTGCACTAGTCACCTGCGGCAGCAGCAGAAGATGCTTATAAATGAGTCAGATTCTTATCATCTAAATTCCTCTCTTTCTGCAGCAATTTAAATTATGTATATAAATATTCAGAAGTTAAGGCTGATTTTTCATTATGAATAAATAAAAAGTGTTTCCCAAAGAATCCGTATTTCCGTGTTTGTAACTTCAAGTGATTGTGTATTACATTACATGTTAAAAAATTTGCCTAAATGCCACTTCTACAAAGTGAGCACCAAACATCAGTTCCAAAATTAAGGGATTCAGACTTGATACAAAGTTAGAAGATCACCTATCTGTGAGCCCTTGATTATGACGATGTTTGAATTTAGTAATACAGTACTAAAGGAGGGAGGGTGAATCAAGTGTCAAACTGAACAATGGTAAGTAACTTGAAATTCAACCTCCCTCTCAAGAATAAAATGATATCCATTGGATCCTGGGCACCAAACTCCATATTTCGATCATACAAACATAAAGTCTTGGTGCCCATAACTGCTTATATTGTTTGTCTCCAGCTGGAGATCAATGGGAGGGGAAAAGAACAATCTTCTGAATAGGAATGTGTTGCAAACACCTTGGTGTCTAAAACTTCCTAAAAGCTCTTCAGAGGTGTAAGGAAAAAAAATGGATTTTAATCGAAAGGAGGAGATATTGGGAGAGGTGATCAAAAGCTTGGGTCAAAGATGAGTTTATGAAGGGTATTGAAGGAAGAGAGGGAGGTGGAAAAGCAGAGTGGTGTAGGGAGGGAATTGCAGTGCTTGGGCGGTTGTAGGTATGGCCGCCAATGGTGCAATGAAGGAGAGATCGCAAGAGGCTGAAGACAGAGGAATGGAGAGTTCATACGAGGGAGCTATAGTGCTGGATAGGTTACAGAGATGGGAAGAGGCAAGGATGAGATTATTAAATTTGAGGGTTTGAGCACGAGGAGCCAATTTAGGTCAGCAAAGACAAGGGTGATGGGTGAGCAGGACATGGTGGGAGGTAGAATATGGGCAGATGGGTTTTCGATGAAGTTAGATGGTGGAAGATAGAAGGCTGGCCAAGAGAGAATTGGAATGGTTGACTCTGCAGGTGATATGGGCACGATGAGGGTTTCAGCAGCAGATGGGTTAGGTATTAGCGGATGCAGGCATTGTTACCGAAGTGGAAGTAGACAGTCTTTGTGCTGGAGATGGTATGTGGCTGGAAGCTTATGTCTAGATGAAATAGGATGCAAATGTAGCAGACCTTTGGTTCAGCCTGAGACGGTAGCCGAAGAGGGGATGGAGTTGGTCAGGGTGTGGAATTTGTGCCAGGGGCCAAAGACGGTTACTTTAGTCTTCCCCATGTTTAGCTGGAGAAAATTGTAGCTCACCCAAAACTATAAGGAAATCAATGTTGACCGCACAGCGTCATAACATCAAAAATAGGAGCAGGAGTAGACCATTTGGCCCCTTGCGCCTGCTCCACCATTCAATAAGATCATGGCTGATATACCTCAACTCCACTTTCCTGCACTATACCCACATCCCTTGATTCTCTTAATATCCAAAAAACTATTGATTTCTGTCTTGAATATACTCAAAAGACTGAACCTCCATAGCCCTCTGGGGTAGAGACTTCCAAAGATTCACCGCCCTCAGTGAAGAAATTTCTCATCTCAGTCCTAAATGGCCGACCACTTATTCTGAGACTGTGACCCCTGGTTCTAAAACCCCCAGCCAGGGGAAACATCCTCCCTGCTCTACCTTGTCAAGTCATGTAAGAATTTAGTATGTTTCAGTAAGATCACCTCTCATTCTTCTAAACTTTCGAAAATATAGGCCTAGTCTACTCAATCTCTCCTCATAGGACAATCCCCCCCCCCCCCCCCCACCCATCCCAGGAATCTGTTTGGTGAACCTTTGTTGCACTCCTTCTATGGCAAGAATATCCTTCCTTGAGTGAGGAGACCAAAACTACACAATGGGCCAAAAATTGCGGTCAGAGGCTTCCCGCGGACGGATGCGTCTAACCAAAATTCTTTTTTAACAAAAGTACTTGATCGTCCTGGAGCAACAAACACTTGCGCTTCAAGACCTAGATGCGCAGCTCAGTGCAGAAGCCCACGTATTCCAGGAGTGCATGCGCATCCTGGGATCACGTGGGCCTGGACCACCAATCACAATCTAATATAGCAATGAGAGCTCCGAGCTCTATGAATGAGAACACCCCAAAAAGCAAATAAAACACAAACATAAATTTTTTAAAAACACTTCACTTTTAAAAAAATTAATAGAAATTGCATTAAATTAAATGTTTGAAAATTTATTTTTAAATTAAAATTTGTTTTAATAGTGTTAAAAATAAACGTACCTTCATAGACAGGGTTTTTAATATAAAAATAAGTAACATTTATTTTTTCTTTCTATTAAAACTGCTGGTAAAAGATTAAGAGTTTGAAGGACATTCGCTGGGCAAGAGCTATCCATCCATGAAGACCCTTCTCTCTGGGATGCTTGCGATCTGTCAAAAAAACATTTTGACAGATCGCAAGTGCTAGGTTCAGGTGCATGTACTTTGCACGGCTAAACCTGGAACTTGCAGGGCTGCGTGCGCACCCGGAGAGGTTGCAATTTCAGGGCCAATACTCCAGGTGTGGTCTCACCAGGGTATTGTATAATTGCAGTAAGTCCCTTTACTCTTTTTCTTAAATCTTCTTGTAATAAAGGCCAACACACCATTTGCTTTCTTAATTGCTTGCTGTATATGCATGTTAACTTTTATTGATTCGTGTACAAGGTCACCCAGGTCCCTCTGAACACCAACATTTCCTAATCTCTCACCATTTAAAAAATATTCTGCTTTTCTATTTTTCCTACCAAAGTGGATAACTTCATATTTCTCCACATTATATTCCATATACCATGTTCTTGTCCACGCACTTAACCTGTCCATATCCCTTTGAAGCCTATTTGCATCCTCCTCACAACTTACATTCTCACCTAGCTTTGTATCATCAGCAAACATTTGGTCCCCTCATCCAAATCATTGATATAGATTGTGAATAGCTGAGGCCCAAGCACTGATCCTTGCGGTACCCCACTAGTTACAGCCTGCCCAACCTGAAAATGACCCTATTATTCCTACTCTCTGTTTTCTGTCGTTAACCAAACCTCAATCCATGCTATTATATTACCCCCGATCTCATAGCCCTAATTTAGTTTAATAACCTCTTGTGCGGCACCTTATTGAATGCCTTCTGAAAATCCAAATACACCGCATCCACTGGTTCCCCCTTATCGATCATGCTAGTTACAACCTCAAAAAACTGTAACAGATTTGTTAAACATGATTTCCCTTTCATAAATTCGTGTTGAATCTGCCCAATCCTATTATTATTTTCTAAGTGCCCTGTTACCACACCCTTTAGAATAGATTCTAGCATTTTTGCTACTACTGATGTCAGGCTAACTGGTTTGTAATTCCCCATTTTCTCTCTCCCTCCTTTCTTAAATAGTGGGGCTCCATTTGTTATCTTCCAATCCGTGGGAACCATTTTACAATCTGGAATTTTGGAAGTTGACAAACAATGCATTCACTATCTCTATAGCCACCTCTTTCAAAACCCTAGGATGTAAGCCATCAGGTCCATGGGATTTATTGGCTTTCAGTCCCATTAATTTCTCCAATACTATTTTTTTATGAATACTAATTTCTTTCAGTGCCTCATTGTCGTTGGACCCTTGGTTCTCCACTATTTCCGGGATGTTTTTAGTGTCCTCTTCTGTGAAGACAAGACACAAAGCATTTGTTTAATTTCTCTGCCATTTCCTTATTCCCCATTATAATTTCTCTTGTCTCAGCCTGTAAGGGACCCACATTTACTTTCGCTAATCTTTTCCTTTTTACATACCTATAAGAAGCTGTTACAGTCTGTTATTATGTCTCTTGTTAGTTTACTCTCATTCTATCTTCTCTTTCTTTATCAATTTCTTGGTTGCCCTTTGCTGAATTCTAAAATCCTCTCAATCTTACTATTTTTGGCAACATTATAAGCCTCTTCCTTTGATTTAATACTATTTTTAACTTCTCTTGTTAGCCATGGTTGGACCACTTTTCTTGTGGGGTTTTTGTGCCTTAAAAGAATGTATATTTGTTGCAAATTATGTATTAATTCTTTAAATGCTATCCATTGCTTGTCTATCATCATACTTTTTTATGTAGTTTCCCACTCTAAGCCAACTCGTCCCTCACACCTATGTAGTTTGCTTTGTTTAGATTTAAGACCCTAGTTTCAGATTCAACTAAATCACTTTCAAACTCAATCTAAAATTCCATCATATTATGGTCACTTTTCCCTTAAGGGCCCCTTTACTATAAGGTTATTAATTAACCCTTCTCATTCTACAATACTAGATCTAAAGTAGCCTAATAACCTCAAAGAGCTGTAATACTCACCAACCAATCACCTATCTGCTGTTCTGTGACATCGCTCCTTGTTTTTTGTTTAACTCGCTGCTCAGCTCTTTATAATCCCGCTGCTCCTGTTCGGGTCTGCCTGTGTTCTGGGCCTTCTCTGCTCAGCTCTTTATAATCCCGCCGCTCCCGCTCGGGTCCGCCTGTGTTCTGGGCCTTCTCTAATCAGCTCTTTATACACCCACCGCTCCTGCTCTCACTCAGGCCCATCAGTGTTAACGGTGGCAGAATGGGAGCAACTCCAAAATAATTCTGCACATAAGTTTCCCCATCAACACTATTATAAAGGACCAACTTTGATTGCAAGCATACAAAGTGGCCAAAATTAGTGGGAGGGCAGAAGAATGGGAAGCTTTTAAAAGCCAGCAAAGAGTGACTAAAGAAAGGGAAGATAGACTATGAAAGTAAACTAGCACAAAATATAAAAACAGATAGCAAGAGTTTCTATAGGTATATAAAAAGGAAAAGGGTGGCTAAAGTAAATGTTGGTCCCTTAGAGGATGTGACCGGGAACTAGTAAGCTCTGAATAAATATTTTGTATCAGTCTTTACGGGAGAGAACACTAACAACATTCCGATAGTGGAGAGTCTAGGGGCTATGGGGGAGGAACTTAACACGATCACAATCACGAAGGAGGCGGTGCTCAGTAAGATAATGGGACTAAAAGCAGCATCGAGGAGGCGGAGCGGGAGATCGAGGAGCCTAACTGGTGCAGCTGCAGCAGGGGAAAAGGTAAACAAAGAAGTAGAAAGAAATCAAAAGGTGACATCACAGCCAAGGGGGGAAGTGATTGGTGAGTAGTTTTTCTTTTCTTTATCAGTAGGTAACCTTTATCATCGTTGTTGCCAAATTAAGTTAATCTAGGGGTTAACTCATGGCAGGAGAGCTCGGACATGTATTATACTCCTCCTGTGCTATGTGGGAACTCGGGGACACTTCCCGTGTCCCTGACGATTACATGTGCGGGAAGTGTGTCCTGCTGCAGCTCCAGACAGACTGCATAGCGGTACTGGAGCTGCGGGTGGATTCACTGTGGAGCATCCGCGATGCTGAGAACATCGTGAATAGCACGTTTAGTGAGTTGGTCAGACCACAGGTAAAGGTTACACAGACAGATAGGGAATGGGTGACCAACAGGAAGAGCAGTGGAAGGAAGGTAGTGCAGAGGTCCCCTGTGGTCATCCACCTCTAAAACAGATACACCGTTTTGGGTATTGTTGGGGGGTAATGACTCACCAGGGGAAGGCAGCAGCAGCCAAGTCCATGGTCCAATGTCCCAGGAATTTGAATCCCTCCCTTCTGCACCACCCCTCAAGCTACGTATTCATCTGAGCTATCCTGCGATTCCTACTCTGACTAGCACGTGGCACTGGTAGCAATCCTGAGATTACTACCTTTGAGGTCCAACTTTTTAATTTAACTCCTGGCTCCCTAAATTCATCTTGTAGGACCTCATCCTGTTTGGTGGCTCTGCTGCACAGGAGGTCAGGAAAAAGAGTGGGAGAGCGATAGTGGTAGGGGATTCTATTGTAAGGGGAATAGATAGACGTTTCTGCGGCCGCAATTGAGACTCCAGGATGGTATGTTGCCTCCCTGGTGCAAGGGTCAAGGATGTCTCGGAGCAGCTGCAGGACATTTTGGAGCAGGAGGGTGAACAGCCAGTTGTCGTGATGCATACAGGTACCAACGATATAGGTAAAAAAACAGGATGAGGTCCTACAAGATGAATTTAGGAAGCCAGGAGTTAAATTAAAAAGTAGGACCTCAAAGGTAGTAATCTCAGGATTGCTACCAGTGCTACGTGCTAGTCAGAGTAGGAATCGCAGGATAGCTCAGATGAATACGTAGCTTGAGGGGTGGTGCAGAAGGGAGGGATTCAAATTCCTGGGACATTGGAACCTGTTCTGCGGGGGAAGGACCAGTACAAACCGGTGGTCTGCACCTGGGCAGGACCGGAACCAATGGTATATTGTGTTCAGTTTTGGTCTCCAAATCTGAGGAAGGACGTTCTTGCTATTGAGGGAGTGCAGCGAAGATTCACCAGACTGATTCCCAGGATGGCTGGACTGACATATGAGGAGAGACTGGATCAACTGGGCCTTTATACACTGGAGTTTAAAAGGATGATAGGGGATCTCATAGAAACATCTAAGATTCTGATGGGACAGGACAGGTTAGATGCAGGAAGAATGTTCCCAATGTTGGGGAAGTCCAGAACCAGGGGACACAGTCTTTGGATAAAACTGAGATGAGGAGAAACTTCTTCAGTCAGAGAGTTGTTAACCTGTGGAATTCCCTACTGCAGAGAGTTGTTGATGCCAGTTCATTGGATATATTCAAGAAGGAGTTAGATATGGCCCTTACGGCTAAAGGGATCAAGGGGTATGGAGAGAAAGCAGGAAAGGGGTACTGATGGAATGATCAGCCATGATCTTATTGAATGGTGGTGCAGGCTCGAAGGGCTGAATGGCCTACTCCTGCACCTATTTTCTATGTTTCTATAAATCCCCTGGACCTGATGGCTTGCATCCTAGTGTCTTAAGAGAAGTAGCGGCAGGGATTGTGGCTGCATTTGTTGTAATTTACCAATATTCCCTGGATTCTGGGAGGTCCCAGCAGGTTTGAAAACTGCAAATGTAACGTCCTATTTAAAAAAGGAGGCAGACAAAAGCAGGAAACTATAGATCAGTTAGCCTAACATCTGTGGTTGGGAAAATGTTGGTATCCATTATTAAAGAAGCAGTAGCAGGACATTTGGAAAAGCAAAATTTGGTCAGGGAGAGTCAGCATGGATTTATGAAGGGGAAGTCATGTTTGACAAATTTGCTGGAGTTCTTTGAGGATGTAACGAAGAGGGTGGATAAAGGGGAACCAGTGGATGTGATGCATTTGGACTTCCAGAAGGCATTTGACAAGGTGCCACATAAAAGGTTACTGCACAAGATAAAAGTTCATGGAGTTGGATTATTAGCATGGAGAGAGAATTGGCTAACTAACAGAAAACAGAGAGTTGGGATAAATGGTTTGTTCTCTGGTTGGCAACCAGTAATTAGTGGCATGCCGCAGGGATCAGTGCTGGGATCACAACTATTTACAATCTATATAAACGACTTGGAAGAAGGGACTGAGTGTAACGTAGCCAAGTTTGCTGATGATGCAAAGATGGGAGGAAAAGCAATGTTTGAGGTGGAAACAAAAAATCTGCAAAAGGACATAGACAGGCTAAGTGAGTGGGCAAAAATTTGGCAGATCGAGTATAATGTTGGAAAATGTGAGGTCATGCATTTTGGCAGAAAAAAAAATCAAAGAGCAAGTTATTATTTAAATGGAGAAAGATTGCAAAGTGCCGCAGTACAGCGGGACCTGGGGATACTTGTGCATGAAACACAAAAGGATAGTATGCAGCTACAGCAAGTGATCAGGAAGGCCAATGGTATCTTGGCCTTTATTGCAAAGGGGATGGAGTATAAAAGCAGGGAAGTCTTGCTGCAGCTATATAAGGTATTGGTGAGGCCGCACCTGGAATACTGCAAGCAGTTTTGGTTTCCATATTTACAAAAGGATATACTTGCTTTGGAGGCAGTTCAGAGAAGGTTCACTAGATTGATTCCGGGGATGAGGGGGTTGACTTATGAGGAAAGGTTGAGTAGGTTGGGCCTCTACTCATTGGAATTCAGAAGAATGTGAGGTGATCTTTGTTGTGTATCTGTAAAGCATGCACTCCCATGTTCTGCCACCAGGGGGTGCATCCCCTGAAGTCCCAAGGGATCCCAGCATCCCTTGGGAGCACTGTATATAAACCGGCTCCTAAAGCCTGTTACTCACTCTAGAGTGTCTTAATAAAGACTGAGGTCACTGTTATTTTAACCTCTCTGTGTGGAGTCTCATCTGTGTTAGGGACACAATAACTGGTGACGAGAATACGAATCCAACGCAAAGATGCAGCAAACTGTGGGCATCCTGGAGAAGTTCTCGGAGGGTGAGGACTGGGAAGCCTATGTCGAATGGCTAGACCAGTACTTTGTAGCCAACGAACTGGACGGAGAAGGAAGCGCTGCAAAAAGGAGAGTGGTCCTCCTAACAGTCTGCGGGGCACTGACCTACAGCCTCATGAAGAATCTTCTGGCTCCAGTGAAACCCACACGTAAGTCGTATGAGGAGCTGTGTACACTGGTTCGGGAGCATCTTAACCCAAGGGAGAGCGTGCTGATGGCGAGGTATCGTTTCTACACGTGTCAGCGATCTGAAGGTCAGGAAGTGGCGAGCTACGTCGCCAAGCTAAGACGACTTGCACGTCAATGTGAGTTTGATGGCTACCTGGAGCAAATGCTCAGAGACTTTTTTTTGCGGGGCATTGGCCACGAGACCATCCTACGAAAACGTAACCATAGAGACACTGACCCTCAGTAAGGCCATTGCGATAGCTCAGGCATTTATGTCCACCAGTGATAACACCAAACAAATCTCTCAGCACACAAGTGCTAGCAATGTTCATAAATGAACTGGAACTGTGTTTGCGAGCAGAAATGTACAGGGCAGAACCCATGAGTCTGCAACTGCCAGCAGGCTTCAGGTGACCCAGATGACTCAGAGTCCACAGCAAAGGATGAATGCAAGGCAATTCACACGTTGTTGGCGTTGTGGAGGCTTTCATTTGGCCTATTCATGCCACTTCAAAGGGTATGTTTGCAAGAGCTGTGGAACAATGGGGGACCTCCAACGAGCTTGCAGACGAACTGCAAGCTCTACAAAACCTACTAACCACCACGTGGCAGAGGAAGATTGGTCCATGGTGGATCAAAGCAATTTCGAGCCTCAGAGAGAGGAGGCAGATGCTGAAGTACACAGGGTGCACACATTTTCGACGAAATGTCCACCTATAATGTTAAATGTAAAATTGAATGGCTTACCTGTAACCATGGAACTAGACTCTGGCGCTAGCCAATCCATCATGAGTAAAAAGATGTTTGAGAGACTGTGTTTGCAACAAGGCATTCAGACCATTCCTGAGCCCCATCCACACGAAACTGAGAATGTATGCCAAAGAGCTTATCACTGTCCTGGGCAGTGCCATGGTCAAGGTCAGCTACGAGGGCATGGTGCACGAACTGCCACTCTGGATTGTCCCGGGCGATGGCCCCACACTGCTTGGAAGGAGCTGGCTGGGCAAAATCTGCTGGAACTGGGATGACATCCGAGCGCTATCACATGTCGATGAGGCCTCATTGTACCCAGGTTCTTAACAAATTTCCTTCCCCTTTTGAGCCAGGCATTGGAAACTTTTCCGGGGCAAAGGTGCGGATCCACTTGGTCCCAGAGGCACGACCCATTCACCACAAGGCGCGAGCGGTACCTCACATGATGAGGGAGAGAGTGGAAATCAAGCTGGACAGGCTGCAACGCGAGGGCATCATCTCCCCAGTGGAATTCAGCGAGTGGGCCAGCCCGATTGTTCCAGTACTCAAAAGTGATGGCACGGTCAGGATTTGCGGCGATTATAAAGTAACTATTAATTGTTTCTCGCTACAGGACCAATACCCGCTACCTAAAGCAGATGACCTATTTGTGACGCTGGCAGGAGGCAAGACTTTCACCAAGCTCGACCTGACTTCGGCCTACATGACGCAGGAGCTGGAGGAGTCTTCGAAGTGTTGATGCCTCACCTGCATCAACACGCACAAGGGGCTGTTCATCTACAACAGATGCCCGTTTGGAATTCGGTTGGCTGCAGCAATCTTCCAGAGAAACATGGAGAGCCTACTCAAGTCGGTACCACGCGTGGTGGTTTTTCAAGACGACATATTGGTCGCGGGTTGGGACACTGTCGAGTACCTACAAAACCTGCGTCTTCCAGCGACTGGATCACGTAGGGCTGCGGCTAAAGAGGTTGAAATGCGTCTTCATGGCAACAGACGTGGAGTTTTTGAGGAGAAAGATCACGGCGGACCGCATTCGGCCCACAGATGCCAAGACAGAGGCTATAAGGAACGCGCCCAGGCCACAGAACGTCACGGAGCTGTGGTCGTTCCTGGAACTCCTCAACTATTTTGGTAACTTCCGACCGGGGTTAAGCACCCTCTTAGAGCCCCTACATGTATTATTGCGTAAAGGTGAGAACTGGGTATGGGGAAAAAAAACAAGTAATTGCTTTTGAGAAAGCCAGAAACATTTTATGCTCCAACATGCTGCTTGTATTGTATAATTCTTGTAAAAGACTTGTGCTAGCATGTGATGCTTCGTCGTACGGAGTCGGGTGTGTATTACAACAAGCTAACGTTACGGGGAAGTTGCAACCTGTCGCCTATGCTTCCAGGAGCTTGTCTAAGGCCGAGAGGGCCTTCAGCATGATTGAGAAAGAGGCATTAGCGTGTGTGTTCGGGGTAAAGAAAATGCATCAGTACCTGTTTGGCCTCAAATTTGAGCTGGAAACCAATCACAAGCCCCTTATATCCCTGTTCACTGAAAATAAGGGGATAAATACTAATGCCTCAGCTCGCATACAAAGGTGGGCACTCGCGCTATCAGTGTATAACTATACCATCCGCCACAGGCCAGGCACCGAGAACTGTGCGGATGCTCTCAGTCGGCTACCATTGCCCACCACGGGGGTGGAAATGGTGCAGCCTGCAAACTTGTTGATGGTGGTGCAGCCCGCAGACTTGTTGATGGTCATGGAAGCATTTGAAAATGATAAATCACCTGTCACGGCCTGCCAGATTAGGACTTGGACCAGCCAAGATCCTCTGCTGTCCCTGGTAAAAAAAAACTGTGTACTGCATGGGAGCAGGTCCAGCATCCCCGTTGAAATGCAAGAGCTAATCAAGCCATTCCAGCAGCGAAAGGACGAGCTGTCCATTCAAGCAGACTGCCTGTTGTGGAGTAACCGCGTAGTGCTACTCAAAAAGGGCAGGGAGACGATCATCCCGGATCTCCACAGCACAAACCCGGGTATAATAATGATGAAAGTGATAGCCAGATCCCACGTGTGGTGGCCCGGTATCGACTCTGACTTAGAGTCCTGTGTACGGCAATGCAGCGCGTGTGCTCAGTTGAGCAACACGCCCAGAGAGGCACCACTAAGTTTGTGGTCCTGGCCCTCCAGACCATGGTCAAGGATCCATGTCGACTATGCAGGTCCGTTTCTCGATAAAATGTTCCTGGTGGTGGTGGATGCTTTTTCAAAATGGATTGAATGTGAAATAATGTCAGGAAGAACCGCCACTGCCACCATTGAAAGCCTGAGGGCCATGTTTGCCACCCACGGCCTGCCTGACATACTGGTCAGTGACAACGGGCCATGTTTCACCAGTGCTGAATTAAAAAAATTCATGACCCGCAATGGGATCAAACATGTCACCTCGGCCCCGTTTAAACCAGCCTCCAATGGGCAGGCAGAGCGGGCAGTACAAACAATCAAACAGAGCCTTAAACGAGTCACAGAAGGCTCACTCCAAACCCGCCTGTCCCGAGTACGGCTCAGCTACCGCACGAGACCCCACACGCTCACAGGCGTGCCCCCGGCTGAGCTACTCATGAAAAGGACACTTAAAACCAAACTCTAGCTGGTTCACCCCAACCTGCATGATCAGATAGAGAGCAGGCGGCAGCAACAAAATGTAAACGATGGTCGCGCCACTGTGTCATGGGAAATTGATCTGAATGACCCTGTGTATGTGCTAAACTATGGACATGGTCCCAAGTGGATCGCGGGCACAGTGATAGCTAAAGAAGAGAGTAGGGTGTTTGTAGTCAAACTAGACAATGGACAAATTTGCAGAAAGCACCTGGGCCAAACAAGGCTGTGGTTCATAGACTGCCCTGAACAACCCACAGCAGACACCATCTTTT
This sequence comes from Pristiophorus japonicus, assembly GCF_044704955.1. Lineage (NCBI taxonomy): Eukaryota > Metazoa > Chordata > Chondrichthyes > Pristiophoridae > Pristiophorus > Pristiophorus japonicus. The sequence continues at coordinate 56,954,981 of NC_091980.1, forward strand.
TTGAGCCCACAACACACACCCAAAGGATCAACGACACCACCCCAGACCAAGAAATCGAACCCATCATGCGCAACAGCCCAGCAAGGCCAGGCTCACCCAGCAGCCCTGCAGGGCACAGCCAACACACCAGAACAGACATTTGTACCGAGGCGGTCCACCAGGGAAAGAAAGGCTCACTTTGTAAATAGTTTTCACTTTGATTTTGGGGGGCGGAGTGATGTGTATCTGTAAAGCATGCACTCCCATGTTCCGCCACCAGGGAGTGCATCCCCTGAAGTCCCAAGAGAGCACTGTATATAAGCCGGCCCCTAAGGCCTGTTCCTCACTCTGGAGTGTCTTAATAAAGACTGAGGTCACTGTTACTTTAACCTCTCTGTGTGCAGTCTCATCTGTGTTAGGAACACAATAATCTTATCGAAACATATAAGATTATGAGGAGGCATGACAAGGTGGATGCAGAGAGGATATTTCCATTGATGGGGGAGACTAGAACTAGAGGGCATGATCTTCGAATAAGGGGCCACCCATTTAAAATTGAGACGAGGAGAAATTTCTTCTCTCCCAGAGTGTTGTTAATCTGTGGAATTTGCTGTCTCAGAGAGCTATGGATGCTGGGACATTGAATACATTTAAGACAGAAATAGACAGTTTCTTAAACGATAAGGGGGGTTATGGGGAGCAAGCAGGGAAGTGGAGCTGAGTCCGTGATCAGATCAGCCATGATCTTATTAAATGGCAGAGCAGGCTCGAGGGGCCGTATGGTCTACTCCTGCTCCTATTTCTTATGTTCTTATGTAATGTCACCACATTTCAATTTCTTTGCTAAATACAATGAACACAGCAATTCCTCTATCCACTCGATGACGTTGGCACTGCTGAGTAATCACTGGAAATTGGATGTTTTTCTGTCTTTTTTAAGTACAGAAGATGGACATCTGATCATCAATTAATTCTATTTCTGAAGAAAAGCAGAAATGAAGATGTAATGTCTTCATTCAAATTGTACTTGTAGAAAAATATGAACAAATTATTGCGTGAAGATAAAAATATTACCATTCGGCCACAACATTGCGGAAAATGCGTTTTAGACGCTTTCCTGTAGTTTTTAGTCATGTAGATTTTATTTTGTATCCTTTTTTGACGGTGAATACTAGCTTTGAAGTGGGGCAATAAGTCACACTAGACAAATCAGACATGGAATAGAGGGTTAAAGTGTGTTTGATAGAAGCAGTCTTTGCAAAACCTAAGCCAAGAAACAAAATGTGCATCTGCATTGTCTCAAGGCCTCATCAGATCTTTGATGTCTCTACAGAAGAGATAACTCAGGGATTGTTGATTTCAAACCGACACATCAGCAAAAATGGTACCCAGTAGAGTAAAGTTCAAAGCAGAGCAAGAGCATGGAGAGATAACATAACATTCCAAAGCTGCATAAACAACCCAGAAACACATTGGGGGAAAGGTCCCGGGGTAGGCGGGATGGAACCCATCTTCACCTTGAGTGACAAGGGCCTGGGTCCATTCAAATCAATATATGTCTCATGTATTGAATGTCCGGCCATTATAGTCCGAGTAACTGTATAAAAACCCTATGTGTTCTTTGTTTCTAGAGAAACGGGTACGGAGAGTTCAGTAGGGACTGACTACAGCCTGTTTTCTCCCTTGCAAGTAAAATAAACTTACCTGTGTTTGATTCCTAACAGACTGTGTTGAGGTTAATTATTTAATCTCCACTTCAAGCTTCCATGTTTCTAATTACTGATCACATTTGTGTTCTGGTAATCCAATTGGAAATATATGGGAGGGGAAGAAGCAACTTTTCTGAATACATTTAGGAGTGTCACGGCCCAATGCTCCTTTTGGTATATATATTAATGACCTGAACTTGGCTATACACGCCATAATTTTAAAGTTTGCAGATGACACAAAACTTAGAAATGTAATAAACAGTGAGCAGGATAGTAGCAGACTTCAGGAGGACATAGACAGACTGGAGAAATGGGCAGATGACATTTAATGCAGCGGAGTGTGAAATGATTCATTTTGATAGTAAGAATAATGAGAGGCAATATAAACTATATAGATAGCCAAAGTGACTATGCATTACTTTGCTTCTATTGTGGCAGAATAATGCAGTATTTAGAAAATTAAAGCTTGAACATTTTTCAATAAATACTGCCCTGTGATCATCAAATGTCTTGGTGGTTAAATTATACTAATGCAGAAGGCTGCATGCTGCAGGTTCTTGCCCACTGTTCAATGACTGCATGCTGGAAAATAAATGTGAATATTGGGTGCTCTTTATGTTATGTTAAGGTGCTCTTATTATGTCCCTACAATAGACATTAATGGGCCTTAATTGGTATCCCTGTTTAATTGCTAAATCTGAATGTGTATCACCCCAAATACATGCAAATTGAGATTTGTAGTTTTTTAAGCTAAATTTTAGTAGTTGCTGGACCGGATTATCCCCCAACTGGGTAGTGAGAAGAGTGCAGTTGAATATATAGCCTGTCCGGATTACCCAGATCCCTTTTGGTGTGCTGACTGACACCAGAGGTGGCATTCTACAGTAATTATTCAAGCACATTGCTCGAACCCACGGAACAAAGTGTACAACTTATTGCCTCTAGAGGGACGAAGATACGGTATGCTGTCCTTTAAAATAGCCCTTTTTTAATTTAAAAAAATGAACCTACTTTTTATTGTATGCAGTGGCAACTAATGGTTGGTTTTATTTTGTGTTTTTTCTTAAAGGGAATTGAACGTTGCCCCTGTGTGTGGGGGACTTTGCTCGCCGGAGGCCGTGGGTTATTCGGGGAGCGATGAGTTGGTTCTTGTTCAGCCTGACGGCGGGGCCCAGGGCGCTGCGTCCTCTGCTCACCGCGCACTCGAGTGCTGCTTCTCTCAGACTGGCTTCAAAAATGGTAGGTGCCCGAGTGAGGCAGAGTGCGCTGAGGGCTGGAGACACGGCAGTGGAGCACAGCACTTCTCTGTTACAGGGAGAGACTCCGACACACTGTGTCTTTGGAATGGAATGTCCCTGTGGACCGACTTCAGGTGAAAATACAGCAGCAGCGACTTATGAGAATTCTTCTCCCTCAACCCTCTTTTGATGTGGGCTGCAGCTAGCCATATTGCGTTCAGCTGCCGCCTTTCGGGTTAAAACAACAGGCGTTAAAGGGGCACTGTCTCCATGGCCAAAATTACAAACGTTTTGCCATTGCCGTTGAGTTGCTGAGCAATACAGCTCAAGGAATGTTAGGGTTGCCAACTCTTCAGGATTGCCCCAGCGTCTCCAGTTAAAGATTAATCTCCAAGGCACTGCTGCAACCAAAAACCGAGGGGGGAAAAAGAGCAGATGGGTCCTTAGACAAACCAGGTGTTTGTCATTTCCTTTTAACACTTCTGCTAATTACTTATTTTAATGAAAGTCAAGAATCATCCAATCGGGTAACGGAGAATCTGATCGCTTCCCAGTTGGCTGTGGGAAGGCGGGACTCCATGAGGATGAGCGTGTCAGGCGGCATTGTGCGAGCCAGGTGGTTGGAGGGGAGAGATCAAGGGGTAGCTAGACAAGTACATGAGGGAGAAGGGAATAGAGGGTTATGCTGGTAGGGTGAGATTAGCAAGGATGGGAGGAGGCTCGAGTGGAGCATAAACACTGGTTGGGCTGAATGGCCTGTTTCTGTATATTTTATATAATTTTATGTGATGAAATCTCCAGGAATAGTCCAACCAGAGTTGGTAACCCTAAATATTATCCCACGTTTGACTCCCAGTCTGTGCCGAGTTGACTGGGGCCAAAGCAACGGCCAATTTGTTTCAGCAGCTTGAGGCAAAAGAAGGGTTCCCACTCTGAACTGCACTGTTGGGATACCTGATGGAAAGAGCACATGTTTAGACGTCAGGGTGGGATCGACCTTGGCTGTGATGCTCTCTGTAACTAACTGGCCTCTAGCTATTCATTATGCAGACTGTCACTCAAAGTAACAAGGCTATTCTCTGACTGTGACCCTTCGAGCTCTCTGCAGCCTTGGACATGATCAACCACATCAGTCTTCTCCAAGATCTCGCTTCTGCTGTCCAGTTGTTCCACTCTTGCCTATCCGATCATAGTCAAAGCATCTTCATTAATTGCTTCTCTTCCTGCACCATTAGCTCCGGACTTCCCCAAGGATTTATCCTTGTCTGTTTCCTCCTCATCTAACATGCTGCCCTTGGCAATATCATCTGCAGACATGTGGTCAGCTTCAACATGTATGCTGACAACATCTAGCTCTACCTCTCCATTACCTGTCCTAACCCATCCACTGATACTGTGTTAATGACTGCTTGCCTAACATCCAGCCATGGGTGAGCTACAATTTCTTACAGCTAAACATTGGGAAGATCAAAGTCATCATCTTTTGGCCCCAGCCACAGATTTTGTTCCCTTGCCACTAATTCCATCCTACTCCCCAGTGACTCCCAAACTCTGTGCAGCTTGAGCATCCTAATTGATTCCAAGTTGAGCCCATATCCTCCACATTACAAAGACTGCCTTCTTCCACTTCTGTAACATTGCTTGATTCCACCCCTACCTCGGCTGATCTGCTGAAATGCTTGTCCATGCCTTTGTCACCTCCAAACTCAACTATTTCAATTAATTCCTCCCATTCTTCTCCCTCTGTAATCTTCAGCTCATCCCAAAACTGCTGCCTCTATCCTTCACATGTCCTGCTTGCCCATGACCCTATTCTTGCTGACCTGGTTCCTGATGATCTGATGTTTTGCATTTAAAATTCTCATCCCCTCCCTCTTTAATCTCCAACGATACCCCCCACCCCCCAACTCACTGGGGGCAAAATTGCCCTTTTTTATAAGAACATAAGAACATAAGAATTAGGAACAGGAGTAGGCCATCTAGCCCCTCGAGCCTGTTTCGCCATTCAACAAGATCATGGCTGATCTGGCCGTGGACTCAGCTCCACTTACCCGCCCGCTCCCCATAACCCTTAATTCCCTGATTGGTTAAAAATCTACCTATCTGTGATTTGAATACATTCAACTGCTTCCCTGGGCAGAGAATTCCACAGATTCACAACCCTCTGGGAAAAGAAATTCCTTCTCAACTCGGTTTTAAATTGGCTCCCCCGTATTTTGAGGCTGTGCCCCCTAGTTCTAGTCTCTCCGACCAGTGGAAACAACCTCTCTGCCTCTATCTTGTCTATCCCTTTCATTATTTTAAATGTTTCTATAAGATCACCCTTCATCCTTCTGAACTCCAGGGGGCACAATGAGGTTATCACCCGGGGGAAGGGGTCGATAGTGTCTCCGGGGAAATTGCCCCGGAGATTTGGGGTTCGTTTGGGGGCTGGTAGAGATTCACCCTGCGCCCTGGGCTGGCGCATGCATGGCGATGACATCATTGCCGTATGTGCCGATCTCTCATCGTTTTGCGCCGACCCCTTTGCGCCCGGCAGGGGAAATTGCCCCGCGGTTGCAAGGATGGCGCCAGCCGATGTCACCGCCAGCTTCGCGGGTCACGATGCTGGCAGACATCTGCGCCCTTAAAGGGGAGGCCATTTGCGCCGTGGGCCTCCATATTTTTCTGTCGGTCCGACAATGGTGGCCCTCGCCTCGACTGGGCCGCCATACGGCAGCTCGGCACTTCTTTTTGGCTGCCGTGCTGTTGGCCTGGTCGAGGGTGTCCCTGGTCGCCCAGTGGTGGCTGCCAAAAGGACTGCACAGAACGCAGCAGCCCTCCCCTTTAATTGAAGGGGAGGGTCGTTCTGCCGTGTTAGCACTACGTGGGGCACCTCCGATATCGTTCCACCTCTGTTGAGTGGTGAAGGACCAAATTGCGCACCGGGGGAGGAACATTCGGGCTGGGCGATAAATGTCCTGGCCCCGGAAGGTTACTGCCTCCAAATGGGGTGCAGGACAACTTCGCCCCCATTGTTTTTCTGATTCTGACCTCTTGTGCCTCTCCTCTCCCTTTGCCCCACTAGTGGTAGCTGTGCTTACAGCTGCTTGGACCCCATGCTCTGGAATTCCCACACTAAATCTCTTGTGCGCTCATTTTGTTTTTAAGATGATCCTTGCTCAAACCTTTAGTCATTGCTAATATTTCTTTGGCTCAGTATCTGCTTTTGATTGCGCCTCTGTACAATGCTTTAGGACAGTGCTCAGCAGGAAAGGTGCTATATAAATGCAAGTTGTCGTTGACTCTGGTGAAGTAGAGGGCTGCTACTGTCAGAGTAACTGCCCTCCAGCAGGAATTGCCTCACTTGCAGTTTGGGGTGGGTGGGATGGAACCTCACCCAAGTGTCATTATTATTCTAGCAGTTTAATAACTTTTCACAATATATTTTGTTTGTTTGAGCTACCAGAATGAGATATTGCAAAGCTTGTTTAACAATACTTTTCAATTTGTAGAATTCCTCTTCAGATATTCTATTTTTGCAGTAAATGTATTGTACAATAATCAAGATTTGACTACAACCATGGGAACATTGCAGTCATAATTAAAATACAGTACTTACCTTTTATTTTTATTGATGTAATTTTTAGATTTTTGTAAAATAATTGATTACATTTTTGTAATCGAATCCTATGCCTTACATTGTACGACACTGTCCTTGATTAGCAGTGCAGCAATATGGAGCCCACAAATTATCGCCATGGTTGATTTGTGTGTTGTTTATCTTACCAGGAGATGAAATTGGATAGTACAAAAGGGCTGTTTGACTCCACTGCCTTCCTTCCTTTTGCATCCCCAGCCAGTTTTCCCCTTGTCTGGAACTCTTAATTCATCCATTGGAGCAAGCCTGAATTATTTGAAACTGGTTGAGTCTTCAATGTGGGAGTCCAGTACTTTATCACTGTAGTTTCTGAATGCAGCAAATTGCTTTGTTTCACAAGGGAATCAAATGTTGTGGTTAGCATATGATTAGGTTTATCATGTATTGAAATATTAACATGAGTTATGATCCCATATTTGGGTTTGAAGTTGGCTTTAAATTTTCAGTAATGATGCAGAATGTAGCCACCATAATTTTGTATCTTTTATATATACCTTGTGTAATGTTTTTGCATTTTTAATGCTAGATGTTTCCTTGGGTTCAGTATTGCTCGCCACTTCTGTAAGTGGGCCTCACATGCCCTACAAGTCAGACAGCGACTTTATTTGTGTAATATCTAGGTAAATGGAGGGAGCAGAATATACAACTTTATGTGGCTCTTGCTATTAAGCACTGGACAAATTTATTAAACCGGCAAATGAACAGTACTCTGTACAAAACTGTATATTTTTCGAAACAAGTAAGACCTGTTTCTTTCGCTAACCACAATATGAAACTGACTTAAAATACAGTTGTTTCCTTCTTAAATGGCATCCGCTATCACAGAATCTACTGACTTGCTATGTACTCCTGATGACTCCAGTTTTTTGTCTTTGTGTCGTATCCCCAAAGATAAGAACATAAGTGTTATGTATGCAACACTATGTAATCAGCATCCTACCGCCACCAGAGGGCGTATCTGTTGGCATCCCAAGGGACCCCAGCGTCTCTTGGGAGCACTGTATATAAACAGGCCTCCCATGCTGTGCCAGCACTCTGGAGTTAGAATAAAGAGACTAAGGTCACATTTACTCACGTCCTGCAGTACTCAGTTACATTGCTTTATTTTGAGACATAACAACTGGCGATGAGATAACGAACCATCACGCGAAAATGCAGAGAACTGTTGGCATCCTGGAGAAATTCTCAGAAGGGGACGATTGGGAGGCCTACGTGGAGCGACTCGACCAATACTTCGTGGCCAGTGAGGTGGAAGGGACTGTGAACGCTGCCAAACGAAGGGCGATCCTCCTCACTGTCTGCGGGGCAACAACCTATGGCCACATGAAGAATCTTCTTGCGGTGAAACCAACAACCAAATTGTATGAAGAATTGTGTACGCTGGTCCGGGAGGACCTAAATCTGAAGGAGAGCCTTCTGATGGCAAGGTATCGATTTTACACATGTCAACGTTCTGAAGGCCAGGAAGTGGCGAACTAAGGTGCCTTGCAGGACATTGTGAATTCTGGAGCAAATGCTAAGAAACTTCTTTGTGTTTGGCATTGGCCATGAGGTTATTCTTCGCAAACTATTGACTGTTGAAAAACCGAACCTGAGCAAAGCCATAACGATAGCCCAGGCATTTATGTCCACCAGCGATAACACCAAACAAATTTCGCAGCATAAAGAGATTTTGGCAAGAACTGTACACAAAGTAATGTTGTTTTCAGGCAGGAATGCATATGGTAGAACGTACACGCCTGCAGCTGCACGACCTCAGATGACCCAGAGTCCGCCATCAAGCGTTAATTCGAGGCAATTGACACCTTGTTGGCGCTGCGGAGGTGATCATCGAGCCCATTAATGCCGCTTCAAATACTATGCGTGCAAAGGCTGTGGAACAATGGGACACCTCCAGTGAATGTGCAGACAAGCTGCAAACTCTGCAAACCACCACCTTGCAGAGGAAGACCGATCCATGGCGGATCAAACTGAACTGGAGACTCAAACCGAGGAGACAGGAATGTACGGGGTACACACCTTCACCACGAAATGTCCACCGATTATGTTAAAAGGTGAACTGAACGGAATTCCAGTATCCATGGAACTGAACACGGGTGCGAGTCAGTCCATCATGAGCAAAATGGCCTTCGACAGGCTGTGATGCAACAAGGTACACAGGCCCAAGCTGAGCCCTATTCATACCAAGCTGAGAACTTACACTAAAGAGCTGATCCCTGTAATTGGCAGTGCAGCAGTAAAAGTCTCCTATGATGGAGCAGTGCACGAACTCCCACTATGGATTGTACCAGGAGATTGTCCCACACTGTTCGGCAGAAGCTGGTGGGGAAAAATCTGCTGGAACTGGGACGACATCCGAGAGCTTTTGTCCGTCGACGATGCCTCATGTGCCCAGGTTCTGAGCAAGTTTCCATCGTTGTTTGAGCCGGGCATTGGAAGTTTCTCGGGGACGAAGGTGCAGATCCACTTGGTTCCCGGTACACGACCCATCCACCACAAGGCACGTGCGGTACCATACATGATGTGAGAGAAAGTGGAGATCGAGCTGTACAGGCTGCAACGAGAGGGCATCATCACGCCAGTGGAGTTCAACGAGTGGGCCAGTCCGATTGTTCCGGTTCTCCAGGGCGATGGCACGGTCAGAATTTGTGGGGACTATAAAGTAACGATTAACTGCCTTTCGCTGCAGGACCAGTACCCACTACCCAAGGCAGATGGCCTATTTGCGACGTTGGCAGGAGGAAAGACGTTCACCAAGTTGGACCTGACCTCGGCCTACGCAGGAGCTGCCGGAATCTTCGAAAGGCCTCATCTGCATCAACACGCACAAAGGTCTGTTCATCTACAATAGATGCCCGTTTGGGATTCAATCGGCTGCGGCGATTTTTCAAAGGAAAATGGAGAGTCTGCTAAAGTCGGTTCCGCGCACCATGGTTTTCCAGGATGACATTTTGATCACAGGTTGGGATACCATCGAACACTTGAAGAACCTGGAGGAAGTTCTAAGTCAGCTAGATCGCGTGGGACTCTGATTGAAATGCTCGAAGTGTGTTTTCCTGGCGCCAGAGGTCGAGGTTTTGGGAAAAAGAATCGCAACAGACGGCATCAAACCCACCGATGCCAAGACGGAAGACATCAAGAACGTGCCGAGACCACAGAACGTGACTGAGCTGCGGTCGTTCCTAGGACTCCTCATTTATTTTGGTAATTTCCTACCCGGGTTAAGCACCTTGCTAGAACCTCTACATGTGTTGTTACGCAAGGGAGATGACTGGGTATGGGGGAAATCACAAGAGACGGCTTTTGAGAAAGCCAGAAATCTGTTATGTTCCAACATAACTGCTTGTCTTGTATGATCCATGTAAACGTTTAGTGCTAGCTTGCATTGCGTCTTCGTACGGGGTCGGGGGTGTGTTACAACAAGCTAACAAATTGGGAACATTGCATCCGGGTCGCATATGCGTCCAGGAGCTTGTCCAAGGCCGAAAGGGCCTACAGCATGATTAAAAAAGAAGCTCTGCCATGCATATATGGGGTAAAAAAAAATGCATCAGTATCTGTTTGAGCTTAAGTTCGAGTTAGAAACTGACCACAAGCCGCTCCTATCACTATTCTCAGAGAGCAAAGGCATCGATACCAATGCTCTGCTCGCATCCAAAGATGGGCGCGCATGCTGTCTGCATATAACTGTAATTCGCCACAGGCCAGGCACAGAGAATTGCGCTGACGCCCTCAGTTGGGTACCATTGCTCACCACCAGGGTGGAAATAGCACAGCCTGCAGACTTGCTCTTCGTGATGGATGCATTTGAAAACGAAAAGTCACCTGCTATGACCCGCCAGATCAGGACCTGGACCAGCCAGGATCCTTTACTGCCCCTTGTAAAAAAAACTCTCTCCTCTATGGGAGCTGGTCCAGCAGCCCAGCAGATATGCAGGAAGAGATCAAGCAGTTCCAGCGGCGTAAAGACAAAATGTCCATACAGATGGACTGTCTTTTGTGGGGTAATCACGTGGTTTTGCCCAAGAAAGGCAGGGAAACGTTCATACGCGACCTACACAGCACCCACCCAGGCATAGTAATGATGCAAGTTATAGCCAGATTCCATGTGTGGTGGCCCGGCATCGACTCAGATTTGGAGTCTTGTGTACGCCAATGCAACACTTGCTCTCAACTGAGCAATGCACCCAGGAAGGCACCGCTAAGTTTGTGGTCATGACCCTTCAAACCATGATCAAGGATCCATGTTGACTTCGCTGGCCTGTTCCTAGGCAAAATGTTCTTGGTTGTTGTGGATGCTTATTCAAAATGGATTGAGTGTGTAATAATGTCTGTAAGCACGTCCACTGCCACCATCGAAAACCTGCCAGCGACGGGCCGTGTTTCACCAGTGCTGAATTCAAGGAATTCATGACCCGCAATGGGATCAAGCATGTCACATCTGCCCTGTGCAAGTTCGCATCCATTGGCCAGGCAGAACGGGCAGTCCAAACCATCAAGCAAAGCTTGAAACGCGTGCAGACCCGCCTGCCCTGAGTCCTGCTCAACTACCGTACCAGACCCCACTCGCTCACCGGGGTTCCCCCAGCCGAGCTGCTCATGAACAGGGCGCTCAAAACAAGGCTCTCTCTAGTCCACCCTGATCTCCAGGATCATGTCTCGGGCAGGTGGCATCAGCAAAGCATGTACCATGATCGTGCAAATATATCATGCGATATTGAAGTCAATGATCCTGTATTTGTACTGAACTATGGACATGGTCCCAAATGGCTTGCTGGCACTGTCATAGCCAAAGAAGGGAGTAGAGTGTTTCAGGTCAAACTCGCAAATGGACTAACTTGCAGAAAGCATTTGGACCAAACCAAACTGCGATTCACAGACTGCCACGAGCAACCTGAAGAAGACACCACCAACCTCGACACTCCGACACACACACAAGTGGCAACCGACATCACCGTTGACCATAAAGCTGAACACATCATCCCCAGCAACCCAGCGAAGGCCCAACCAACTCACCTGCACCTGCATTTGTACTGAGACGATTGACTAGGGAGTAGAAAGCCCCAGATCGTCTCACCCGTAAACAAGTGTACTATTGATTTTGGGAGGGAGTGATGTTATGTATGCAGCGCTATGTAACCAGCATCTTACTGCACCAGAGGACTTTTCTGTTGGAGTCCCAAGGGATCCCAGCATCCCTTGGGAGCATGCTATATGTACCAGCACTCTGGAGTTAGAATAAAGAGACTAAAGTCACACTTACTCACGTCTGCAGTACTCAGTTACATTGTTTTATTTGAGACATAACAATAAGAACATAAGAAATAGGAACAGGAGTAGGCCACACGGCCCCTCGAGCCTGCTCCGCCATTCAGTAAGATCATGGCTGATATGATCATGGACTCGGCTCCACATTCCCGCCCGCTCCCCATAACCCCTTATCTTCTTATCGTTTAAGAAACTGTCTATTTCTGTCTTAAATTTATTCAATGTTCCAGCTTCCACAACTCTCTTGAGGCAGCAAATTCCACAGATTTACAACCCTCAGAGAAGAAATTTCTCATCTCTGTTTTAAATGGGCAGCCCCTTATTCTAAGATCATGCCCTCTAGTTCTAGTCTCCCCCATCAGTGGAAACATCCTCTCTGCATCCACCTTGTCAAATCCCCTCATAATATACGTTTCGATAAGATCACTTCTCATTCTTCTGAACTCCAATGAGTAGAGGCCCAACCTTCTCAGTCTTTCCTCATAAGTCAACCCCCTCATCCCCGGAATCAACCTAGTGAACCTTTTCTGAACTGTCTCCAAAACAAGTATATCTTTTCGTAAATATGGAAACCAAAACTGCACGCAGTATTCCAGGTGTGGTCTCATCAAAACCTTGTAAAACTGCAGCAAGACTTCCCTGCTTTTATACTCCATCTCCTTTGCAATAAAGGCCAAGATGCCATTGGCCTTCCTGATCACGTTCTGTACCTACATACTATCCTTTTATGTTTCATGCACAAGTGCCACTGTACTGCGGCACTTTGCAATCTTTCTCCATTTAAATAATAACTTGCTCTTTGTTTTTTTTCTACCAGAGTGCATGACCTCACATTTTCCAACATTATACTCCCAACTGCCAAATTTTTGCCCGCTCACTTAGCCTGCCTATGTCCTTTTGCTGATTTTTTGTATCTTTTTCACACATTGCTTTTCCTCCCATCTTTGTATCGTCAGCAAACATGACTACGTTACACTCAGTCCCTTTTTCCAAGCCGTTAATATAGATTGTAAATAGTTGGGGTCCCGGCACTGATTCCTGTGACACCCCACTAGTTACTGGTTGCCAACCAGAGAATGAACCATTTATCCCGACTCTCTGTTCTGTTAGTTAGCCAATCCTTTATCCATGCTAATATATTACCCCCAACCCTGTGATCTTTTATCTTGTGCAGTAATCTTTTATGTGGCACCTTGTCAAATGTCTTCTGGAAGTCCAAATACACCACATCCACTGGTTCCCCTTTATCCTCAAAGAACTCCAGCAAATTTGTCAAACATGACTTCCCCTTCATAAATCCATGCTGACTCTGCCTGACCAAATTTTGCTTTTCCAAATGTCCTGCTACTGCTTCTTTAATAATGGACGTAGCTTGAAATTCCTTGGAATATGTCAGAGATCAAAGGACATGGTAACAGCGTTTCTCATAAATTAATTTAGATGGTCAGACATTCATAAGATTCAAAATAGCATTTGGACATACAAACACGTACTGTAAACAAATCCACAGGATGCTTGTAGTTGAATGGAATAGCTTGACATATTGATCAGTACCAAGCACTTTGAATTATTTGAGATGAGACCCTGTCTAAGTACAATAAAAAGAAAGACTTGCATTTATTTCGCACCTTTCATGACCACCAGATGTTTCAAAGCATTTTATAGCTAATTAAATACTTTTGGAGTGTCGTCCCTGTTGTAATGTGGGATGGTAACATGACAAGGCAATAATACGGCATATTGGCCACTATATAGGCTGACTAGTTATAGGCTTCACCGCTATGTTTTAAATGTTGTGCGATCGGTCTGAGCCTTGCCAAATGACCCTCGACCCGGCCCGACCTGACCTGACCCGCGCCACCATTAGTATTTTGTCTTGTCCGAAATCTGGAAAAATTTGAAAACCGGTGTGGTCTCAGTCCCAAGGTTGCCGGATTTGAGATGTTGTGCCTGTATTTGCAGCAGCTTGTAGAAATGGATAGTATGTAGTAACCAGTTTTAATCTTATATGTGCCATGCCCAGGAAGAAAGAATGCAATAAATAAGCCATAGACAAAAACACTTTATTTTTGTTGCATCTTGTATCAATAGGACAAAATAATAAACATTTTAGATGTTGTATTAAAGTAGCTGGAAAAGGAGGGGTCTTTCAAAGGCTCAGCTGATCAAGATGATGAACAACGGAGCCACAAAGAAAAGAATGAACCCTAGTTTGATTCCCAGTCTATGATGAATGAACTGATCTCGGCACCTCTGGGCTCAGGCATGGGACACTGGCTAGACTTCTTTCTACTGATTGGTATCCAGCATCCTCTGCTGGAAGTGCATGTGTATTGATGTTGGGTGAAACAAGGTTAGACTTGCAGGTGCTTTCCTAGGCACGAAAAAGCCTGTCAATCCTCATTGTCCAGACTCACATGAAGAATGGGCTTTGGGGTGAGTTACAAGAGGGTGGCTCGCACCTGTGAACTGTACTCGGGAAGTGGTTAACACCTTTTAAGTGGGGAGGGGAAAATTGGCAGAAAGAGGATAACTAAAGTACTGCAGAAGGATGACTATGGTTTAAACAGGTTTATATTTGGCATTCACCCCTCATTAAGTTATCTGTCCTCGCAGGCAACACATCTCACATTAGCAGAACTTTAGTCTTTCGGATGAGACATTAAACCGAGGCCCCATCTGCTCTCTCAGGTGGACGTAAAAGATCCCATGGCAGTATTTCGAAGAAGAGCAGGGGAGTTAACCCCGGTGTCCTGGCCAGTATTTATCCCTGAATCAACATGACAAAAACTGATTATGGATAACCAAATGACCAAATTTGGCTAATCAACTAACCCACTAATTACAACATACCTTTGATACAATAGACTTTTGCCAGTTCATCAGTAAAGCAGAACAAATTTTTCAAAGAGTCTAACATTAACTGTCTTACTGAGCGTGCTGCTGTGACCATTGTTTGAAGGTTTGTAACCTGTCCTTTCTTGCTCCCCTTTCCTGTGCTGATTCTCAACATACTTTATTTTTGTGTTTTAGTTGTCACTTTTCACCCCCTGAATTTATTTGGAGTTGGAAACAAATTTTTTTTTAGAAAATACGTTTGGCCTGAGGCTGTCGTGTGAGGCCGCTAGGAACATGTAAGTGTTGAACAGTGTCAGTTTGTAGTATTGGCCCGGAACTTGCGGCCCTGATGACGGCGAATTGGCAGCGCTCGCAGTCATTTCGCCTCGAAACTGACTGCAACTTCAGGATTTAAGGCATGTGCATCCTAACACGCAAATCCTGAAGTTATTCACTGTTCCTCCACAGGCTACGCTGTGGCCCTTCCACCCTTCCCTCCCTTCCACGCACTCTTTCGTCCCCCCCCACCCCCAGAGCTGACAATCGGTGCAATCTGTCAAATCATGGAAACTGCTGAAAATTTCAGCTCTTCCACAGTAATACCGCTGTTAAATACCCCATTAAAAGTTAGGCCTTGTTGGATTAGGTATAATTGGGGTTTTAACAGTGTCTTGACTACTAAACAAAGGTTATGGCCCTGAAAAACTAATTTTAATTTTGTGGAGTGTCAAATTCATTCATTTTAACAAAAATTAAAATTTTTAAGAAACTTAAAAAATTACTCTTCTTTTAAAGTTTGTTCATCTTTATTTCAGGTTTGCCTTTTCCCTATGTGAGAGCCCCCAATCCTTGCTCTCTCTAACATTTTTAAAAGGTTAGAATCAAAGGAGCTTATCCACTTCCTGGTTCGCTGTCTGAGAATTCTACATTTTGATTGGCTGCTTAGACAGCTTGTTGACATCACAGCAGCTCGCGTTAGGGATTCTCCATTAACTTGCGTTGGTTTCAACAGAATGTCAGAAAAGTTGAACTTCTCGCCACAGAGATTGAGATCTTTGTGGGAAGCTTACTTCGGGGCCAGTGGCGAACGCCTTTGACTTGTCGCTGACCGCAAATTCGAGGCCATTGTTTTTCTGGTGTGTTCCCTAAAGGAAACAGACTGTTACATATCCAATGCTTATGAAACAACAGTCTGATAATTTATATCTGAATAATAAACATCACCACATGCTTATTGTATATAAATTAAAGGAATTCTCCATGAAAGACATAATAATCACATCTGTGTGCCTAAGGCCAGTGATTACTGGTTACTTATGTAAAAACACCTGCTGGCCTTAGAACATAAGAACATCAGAAATAGCAGCAGGAGTAGGCTATTTGACACCTTGAGCCTGCTCCGTCATCTAATAAGATCATGGCTGATCTGATCATGGACTCAGTTCCACTTCCCTGACCGCTCCCCATAACCCTTTATTCCCTTATCGCTCAAAGATTTGTTTATCTCCACCTTCAATATATTCAATGACCCAGCCTACACAGCTCTCTCGGGCAGAAAATTCCACAGATTTACAACCCTTTGAGAGAAGAAATTCCTCCTCATCTCCGTTTTAAATAGGCGGCCCCTTATTCTGAGACTATGCCTCCTATGACTGGAAATATCCTCTCTGCATCCAACTTGTCGAGCCCTCTTATTACCTTACATGTTTCGATAAGATCATTATTCATTCTTCTGAACTCCAATGAGTATAGTCCCAACCTACTCAACCTATATTCATAAGTCAACCCCCTCAGCTCCGGAATCAACCTAATGAACCTTCTCTGAACAGCCTCCAATGCAAGTATATCCTTAAATACGGAGACCAAAACTGCACGCAGTACTCGAAGTACACTAATATCCTGTACAGTTGTAGCAGGATTTCTCTGCTTTTATACTCTCTTCCCCCTTGCAATAAAGGCCAGCATTCCATTTGCCTTCTGATTACTTGCTGTATCTGTATACAAACCTTTTGTGTTTCATGCCTAAGGACCCCCAGGTCACTCTGTACTGAAGCACTTTGCAATTTTTCTACATTTAAATTATAATTTGCTTTTCTATTTTTTCTGCCAAAGTGGATAACCTCACATTTTCCTACATTATACTCCATCTGACAAATTTTTGCCCACTCACATAGCCTGTCTATATCCCTTTGTAGATTTTTTGTGTCCTCCTCACAATTTGCTTTCCCACTCATCTTTGTATCATCAGCAAACTTGGCTACATTACACTCGGTCCCTTCTTCCAGGTCATTAATATAGATTGTAAATAGTTGAAGCCCCAGCACTGATTCCTGCGGCACCCCACTAGTTACTGTTTGCCAACCGAAAATGATCCATTTATCCCGATTCTCTGTGTAGTTAGCCAAACAGATTAGTTAGCCAATCCTCAATCCATGCTAATATATTACCTCCAACCCCATGATATGTGGCACCTTATCGAATGCCTTCTGGAAATCCACTGGTTCCCCTTTATCCACCCTGTTCATTACATCCTCAAAGAACTCCAGCAAATTTGTCAAACATGATTTCCCTTTCATAAAACCATGCTGACTCTGCTTGATTGAATTATGCTTTTTCAAATGTCCAGCTACTGCTTCCTTAATAATGGACTCCAGTATTTTCCCAACGACAGATGTTAGGCTAACCGGTTTATAGTTTCCGGCTTTCTGTCTGCCTCCCCTTTTTAAATAGGGGCGTTACATTTGCTGTTTTCCAATCTGCTGGGACCTCCCCAGAATCCAGCGAATTTTGGTAGATTACAACCAGTGCATTCACTATCTCTGCAGCCACTTCTTTTAAGACCCTAGGATATAAGCCATCAGGTCCAGGGGACTTGTCCACTTTTAGTCCCATTGTTTTACCGAGTACTACTTCTTTAGTGATAGTGATTGTATTAAGTTCCTCCCTCCCTATAGCCCCTTGATTATCTCCTATTGGGATGTTTTTAGTGTCTTCTACCGTGAACTGATACAAAATATTTGTTCAAAGTTTCTGCCGTTTCCCTGTTCCCCATTATTAATTCCCTAGTCTCAACCTTTAGGGGACCAACATTTACTTTAGTCACTCTTTTCCATTTTACGTATGTGTAGAAACTCCTATCTGTTTTTATATTTCATGCTAATTTACTTTCATAAACTATCTTCCCTCTCTGTTATTTTTTTAGTTCTTTGCTGGCTTTTATAAGTTTCCCAATCATCTGGCCACATTGTATACCCTTGTTTTCAATTTGATACCATGCCTTATTTCCTTAGTTAGCTATGGATGGTTATCCCTTCTCTTACAGTCTTTCCTTCTCATTGGGATATATTTTTGTTGAGAGTTATGAAATATCTCCTTTATATGTCTATTACTGTTTATCAACCGTCTTTAATCTATTTTCCCAGTCCACTTTAGCCAACTCTGCCTTCATATCTTTGCAGTCTCCTTTGTTTAAGCTTAGGACACTGGTTAGAGATCCAACTTTCTCACCCTCCAACTGAATTTAAAATTCAACCATGTTATGGTCACTCATTCCTAGAGGATCCTTTACTAGGAGATTGTTTATTAATCCTGTCTCATTACACGTACCAGATCTAAGATAGTCTGCTCCCTGATTGGTTCCGCAATGTACTGTTCAAGGAAACTATCCCGGATACACTCTGTAAACTCTTACTCAACCCTATCCTGGCCAATTTCCTTTGTCCTATCAACATGAAGGTTAAAATCGCCCATGTTTATTGCTGTTCCTTTTTTACAAGCCTCCATTATATCTTGATTTATACTCCGTCCAACAGTGTAGCTACTGTTAGGGGGCCTATAGACTATGCCCACCAGCGACTTTTTCTCCTTATTATTCCTTATCTCCACCTATTCTAACATTACAAAGATGGACATTTTGGATCTTTTTATTTCTCCCCTCAGACTTGGGGCAGTGAGGCTGATGGGCACCAGCTCTGTGGCACATACCAGGACTCAAATCTGAGTCTTTCATGGTCCACATGGCTCTGTGTTACATTGTATGATAAACTGAGTTACTAAGCCATTAGTAGAGCCCTAACCTGTTGTGTTTAAGGGGCACTGAATTCAGGTAAAAGTGTTTGTCAGACTCTTTTTTTTTGGGAAGGAGAATCATGCATAATAAACTTTATGGTAACATGATTCGTTTCAGTGTGTTTTACATCATCGTCTTTAGCAAACGTTTTATTCACTTGCAAACACTTTTTCCTGAAGATGGTTAGGCTATTTTTGTATTTATCAGTGGCTATAATGTGTTAACATCCATGGTGATGGAGTCCGACCACTGAAAAACAACAAGGCATCAGGAGCAGATGGAATCCCCACCTGCCCCCGCTATACAACATTGCCCCCCCCACCCCCGGTTATCAAAATCCCTCCTAACGTGGACCATTTTCCATAACGTGGACCATTTTCCATACCTCGGGAGCCTACTGTCAACAAGGGCAGACATCGACAACGAGGTCCAACACCGCCTTCAGTGTGCCAGTGCAGCCTTCAGTCGCCTGAGGAAGAAAGTGTTTGAAGACCAGGACCTCAAACCCGGCACCAAGCTCTTGGTCTACAGAGCAGTAGTGATTCCCGCTCTCCTATGTGGCTCAGAGACATGGACTATATACAGCAAGCACCTCAAAACACTGGAGAAGTACCACCAATGCTGTCTCCGCAAGATCCTGCAAATCCATTGGCAGGATAGGTGCACCAACATTTGTGTTCTCGCTCAGGCCGACATTCCCAGCACCGAAGCATTGAGCACGCTCGACCAGCTCCGGTGGATGGGCCATATCATCCACATGCCTGACATAAGACTCCCAAAACAAGCGCTTTATTTGGAGCTTCGACATGGCAAGCAAGCCCCAGATGGGCAGAGGAAACGCTTCAAGGACATCCTCAAAGCTCCTTGATAAAGTGCAGCATCCCCACCGACACCTGGGAATCCCTGGCACCGCTCAGAGTGGAGAAAAAGCATCCGGGAAGGCGCTGAACACCCTGAGTCTCTTCGACGAGAGCAAGCTGAAGCCAAGCGTCGACAGCGGAAGGAGCGTGCGGCAACCCAGGCTCCCCACCCACCCGTCCCCTCGACCACCATCTGCCCCACCTGTGACCGAGACTGTAGGTCCCGCATTGGACTCGTCACTCACCTGAGAACTCAATTTTAGTGTGGAAGTAAGTCCTCCTCGATTCCGAGAAGAGAGGTGGAGTTCACCTGGTGACCGTTTTTGTCGACCGTTCCATCTAATTGGGACGTCCTGAGATGAAACGGCACAGCTGAGAAAATCAGCAGCAGTACGAAAAGCTCCTAAGCTGGCAAAATCTGCGAATTTGCTCGTTCCACATTCTCACCCCAATCACACATTGGAATTCCACCTTTATAACACAGTGCAAATTGAGAGGTATGCTGGTGGTAGCAGATGTTGACCATGACCAACTTCTGAGGAATGTGGCTGCATCATTTAATATTACGTAATGGCAAATATAGATTCATGCCTTCAAGATATTAAGTCAGGTGACAGAAATGGGCTGTCGTGCAGGGAAATGGTGTAGCTGCTGTATGTAATATTGTACTGAGGGCAGAAAGGATTAAAGCAATGTTGTACATTTGCTTAAAACTATAAAGTGAAACTTGTGCTTTTAAATTAATTTCCAAAGGAGAATATTTGGATAAACAGTAACGTTGATTTGTTTTAATTTTGACAGCCTTCATTTTGAGAACAGTTAAGGTTACAGTGTATTAATGACTCGCGCTTAGGATAAGTTACTCTGAAATTAAAATATTTAATGTACAAGGTTGGTAATTGACAGTCATTGTGAAGGCAGCATTGGTGGTATTTCTCCAGCGCTTTGAGGTGTCAACTGTACATGGTCCACGTCTCTGAGCTATGCAGGAAGGCGGGTATCACTACTGCCCTGTAGACCGTAAGCTTGGTGCCAGATTTGAGGTCCAGGCCTTCAAACATTCTCTTCCTCAGGTGACCAAAGGCTGTGCTGGCACGCTGTAGGCGGTGTTGGACCTCGTCATCGATGTCTGCCCTTGCTGATAGTACTCCCGAGGTATGGAAAATAGTCCACGTTGTCCAAGGCAGCACCATGGATTTTGATGACTGGGGGGGGCAGTGCTGTGTGGTGGGGTCAGGTTGGTGGAGGACCTTTGTTTTACAGACGTTTAGTGTAAGGCCCATGCTTCCATATGCCTCTGTGAAGATGTTGACTCTGCAAGATCCTGCAAATCCACTGAGAGGACAGACGCACCGACGTTGGTGTTCTCGCTCAGGCCAACATCCTCAGCACCGAAGCACTGACCGCACCCGACCAGCTCCGTTGGGCGGGCCACGTTGCCCGCATGCCCGACATGAGAATCCCAAAGCAAGCGCTCTACTCAGAACTCCTACACGGCAAGCGAACCCCAGGTGGGCAGAGGAAACGTTTCAAGGACACCCTCAAAGCCTCCTTGATAAAGTGCAACATCTCCACTGGCACCTGGGAGTCCCTGGCCCAAGACCGCCCTAAGTGGTGGAAGAGCATCCGGGAGGGTACTGAGCACCTCGAGTCTCGTCGCGAGAGCATGCAGAAATCAAGCGCCGACAGCGGAAGGAGCATGCGGCAAACCAGACTCCCCACCCACCCTTTCATTCAACCACTGTCTGTCCCACCTGTGACAGAGACACTAATTCCCACATTGGACTGTACAGTCACCTGAGGACTCACTTTTAGAGTGGAAGCAAGTCTTCCTTGATATTGAGGGACTGCTTCTCATGATGATGATGACAGTCATTAAATGGAAACTAAAGCAAGTACAGTAAATTAAGTACGTTACTGGACAAAGGAAGGTGCAGCTGAGTGATCAGCAAAACCTACTATCTCTGAAAAGCAGTAGCCCAAGAGATGTTGGGGCCGAAATTGCCACCAGACTGAAAGTAGGTGCGCCTACCGTTTCTGAAGATTTTTCTCCGCCCCAATTCATGGGGTGGAGAGCAGAGCAATGTTCAGGACTTGAAAAAATGTCGGACAACAAATGAAATAAAATGGAGGCCGCGGGAGTGCTTTAAGGGCGGACGCGCCGGCTAGGCACACGCAGCTTCCCACCAGGGAAAGCTGTCAGTGGCACCAACCCGCGGGGTGGAAAGGGGTTACCGCCGGTCAGAAGGGGGTCGGCGCGTGCCCGCCGGGGCGGCAGCACAGGTGGCGCAGAAACCCGTTCCAATTTATGAAGGGTCGGCCCATCCACCTGCTCCCAGCCTGTGAGGCCTATCCGCACCATTACTACCTCTTGGAGGTAATGGACTTCAAGGAGGAGGGCAATTTTGGCCCCTTTATTTTCACAGAACAGTGTACTCTAAATGTGTGTGTTTTCTCTGCCAATTGCAAAGGGAGTAAACCTCCTTAGATGTACGATCTAGATTAGTTTACTTTTTTGAAAACTGCATAATGTCTCAGCTCCCACACATTAAAATACTATCCTTTCTTCTCAGTCCTGACTGATGGCATTGCTCTTGTTCTCTAATTAAAATAGAGTGGGGTGAATTTTGTTTTGATAGATTCAGCCAGATCCTAATTGCCACTAGTCCACGGTGCAAGGTTACCTCCATGTTAACTAAATGCACCTGGAGTTGTAGCAGGGCACTACAATTGGTCTCTGTGGGTTAGAACACTTTACACTTGTCTGTATTAAGCTTCATCTGGTATTGATCTGCCCACTTACATATTTTGTCTAATTCATTTTGACCAGTTCATATTGAGCTTCTGAATCAGTCATTATCATAGACATTGAAGTCACAGCACAGAGGTTGTTTAGCTTATCGTGCCTGTAATCTAATTTTCCTGCATTCCCTGTATTCTTTTATATTCTTCCTTTACAAATATTTAACCAATTCCCTCCTAAATTATGCTGCAGCCTATGACTAAGACTACAAAATATTGACCGAGCGTTAAAAATATGCATTCATAATATGCATATTTGTGAAAACCAAGATTTCTTGGTGACACACCTTTTTTTTTAAGTGTCTCAAATTTTAAGCGCATTTAACAATTTCAAAAGTGGAACGTTGTCATCTAAAGTTAAGGTAGATGTAGGTTTAGAGGTTTATTGTGTAATTCTGTTTAAGGTTTTGGATTCTGTTAGAGACGATTTGCCATCTTGTGGTGAATTTAAGGAATTGCAGCAGAATAAAGGCTTTTACTACTGAAGTATGTTAAACTTCCAGTCAAACCTGTCATGACTTTTTCTTCATGTAACTTTATTTTACTGTTAATGAGTTGTGCATTATTTTACACATTTTTGGTAAAATGCAGAATAATGACGTACATGCTATTTTATTGTAAACAGTTCCTTCTCCTCAGGCACTGTCCCTTCTCATCACCCCCTTCCTGTTAAAAATAAACACCTCTATATCCTTGAAAATTACCACCCCATCTCCAAGTTCCCTTTTCTCTCAAAAGTTCTTGAACATGTTGTCGCCTCCCAAAGTCATGTCCATCTTTCCTGCAACTCCTTGTTTAAATATCCCCAATCAGTATTCAGCTCCTGTCACAGCACTGAAATGGCCCTAATCAAAGTCGCAGTTGACATCCTCTGTAACTGTAATTGTGGTCCATTATACCACCTCGACTTCTTTGACCTCTCTTCAGCTTTTGGAACAGTTGATTACACAATCCTCCACCACCGCCTCTGCTCCGTTGTGCAGCTGAGTATGACTGCGCTTGGTTAAACTCTTACCTATCCAATTGCAACCAAATCATCTCCAGCAATGGCATCTTTTCCAGCACCTGCATAATCACTTCTGGAGTCTCCACCCAAGGATCTATCCTTTGACCCCCCCCTCTTTCTCATCTACATGCTTCCCCTTAGCAACATCATCTTAAGACATGGGCTAGAATTTCCCCTAGGATCGCCCATTTAATGTAAATTACCGCCCTGTACCACCCCTTTCACCTCCCGATTATTGCCGGCTGTAATTTCGGCCTACCATTACCGCCGGCGTTGCTGCAAATCGCCCAAAATTCGCCCCCCAGCGTTAATTTCCACCAAAAAGTACTTTTTAAGGCCCGCTACCATGTGTTATCGCTCCGATCACAACCGTCCATTTTTAAAGTAGCTACCTGACTTTGGCCCAATGTTATGCACGATTAAGTATTGCCAGCTGGGATACAAACTTCATTCAGAGTGGAGATTACTTTTCACCATCATAACAAGCTGGCTGATCACCCCAGCTATTCCATCTTCTCCAATTTATTTTATATCACAAAGCCAGAAACTTTAAAAGAGCAGTCACATAGACACTAATCTGACCGTAAATGGTAACCAAAACCATGGACCTGCAAAAGCGCAGCTCAAACAAGGCACAGCTCCAGCAGGGAAACTTCATATACTTTTGTGTTTTATACAATCTGCTATTTGCATTTTCAGGTCATTTCAAAATTAAGAGGGATTTTGATAGAGTAAAATAAGGAGAAGCTGTTTCCACTGGCAGAAGGGTCAGATTTAAGATAATTGCCCAAAGAGCCAGAGGGGAGGAGAAGATTTAAAAAAAATATATAAATGCAGCGGCTGGTTAGTGGGTTACAACAACGAGATCAGGTTTAATTCTCAGTTTGTGTCGAGTTGGCTAATCGAGGTGAAACTGATATCTTTGGAATTGGCCTTGACACCCACAATCTGGGAGAAGAGTATGAAAACCAGGGTTTGAGCTCCTGATCACTGTCTAATGACCCCTGCTGGAAATTGCATGGATGGGCACGCGCACACTCCTTCGGGTGGCAGGCGAGCGAGAGGCGACAGGACAGATTCGGGCACCCTCCAGGAATACAAGGTGATTGGGCGTTGCCTGCCCAGCCCTGCTCTGTATCGGATGCGCATCTTCACTCCAAATCATATTGTTGCCAAGTCTCGATTCTGGTACTTCATTTCTTTGATGAAGAAACTGAAAAAGTCTGCTGGTGAAATTGTCAATTGTGGATAGGTTTTTGAGAAGTCACCAGAAGAAGTGAAGAACTTTGGTATTTGGCTGTGCTAAGGCGCTCGTAGTGGAACCCATAATATGTACAGTGAGTACAGGGACCTGACCATTGCTGGTGCTGTCACCCAGTGCTACCGTGACATGGGGGCTCACCATCGTGCTTGTGCTCACTCCATTCAGATCATGAAGGTAGAAGAGATTCCATCGAGCAAGTGTCGCTGGCCTGCTATGATTTTAGATACAGAGTAAAGCTCCCTCTACACTGTCCCATCAAACACTCCCGGGGCAGATACAGCACAGGTTACATACAGAGTAAGGCTCCCTTTAAGCTCGGGCACCATAGGTCAAAGGCCAGTATTGAGCCCATTCTGCTATGAGCACCGAAACAAGCTTGATCATTACCTCTCCTTCATGTTGGCACTGGTCTCGTCCTTGGTCTTCTCCATTCCGAGGGGCGGCAGTCCCAACATGCTGTCGAGGCAGGTTTTGATCAGATTGACCATGTCCGCCTCGTTCAGAAAAGGATCCAGCTTCCTGCCGCCCAGGTGAAGGAAAACAGGTCAGACAGCCCTCAGAAAGGGAACGTGACCCCTGACCCCCCCGCCCCTGGGGCCCGGCGGGAGCGGGAGAGGCGTGCACTCTGAAGTCTCCGTCTCCCGTGGGACTGGAGACTGTTTGAGCCCAGACAGTAAAGGTCAGCAGGTGGTCCCATGGGTCAGGGAACAGGTGAAGGCCCGGATGGGAGCCTCCCATTCCCTGACCCGGAGAGGGATCACCCCCCCCCCCCCCCCAATCCCTGACCCGGAGGGGAATCGTGCCCCCCCCCTCCCCATTCCCCGACCCGGAGAGGGATCGTCCTTTCACCCCTCCCCCCCCCCCCCATTCCCCCATTTCCTGACCCAGAGGGAGATCACCCCCTCCCCTAACATTCCCCGACCCGGAGGGGGAAACCCCCTTCCCTGACCCGGTTTGGGATGCCCCCCCCCCCATTCTGTGACCCAGAGGGGGATCGTCCCGTCCTGTCCCCCATTCCCCGACCCGGAGGGGGATCGCCCCACCCCCCTCCCCTCCAATTCCCTGACCTGGAAGGGGATCGCGGCCCCCTCCCCCCATTCCCTGACCCGGAGGGGGAACCCCCATTGCCTATTCCATGATTCCAAGATCAATTTCCCTCTGCCACACAAATCCTTCGTCGCTAGCACAAGCTGCGCTTCATCACCAAGAGACCAAACACTTCTAAAATGTATTGATATACTGTTGGATCACCTCAGCAGGCTCGGCTGCAATGCACCCATAGAGCCAAGAGCTGGAAAGTGGGATTAGGCTGGATAGTTCTTGGTCAGCTGGCACGGACACGATGAGCCGAGATGGCCTCCTTCCGTGCTGTAAATTTGATTCTATGATTCATAGTCAAATAGCCCAAAATTTGCCAGGCTGAAAGGGATAGCCACTTGGGTGAGGTGCTGCAGGGCTGCTATGGATCAGAGCTCCAAGGAGAAGCAGTGCTTCCAGAGAAGAAAATAGGCTGCCACCCCTTTTCAATCTCACTATCAGGCAATATAATAGTCTGGGGAGATTGCCCCCATCTTCCCAACAGCTTTTTCTCCCCATTAAATCCAACCAGAGATTTTTGAATTAGACCGACGAGGAGCAGCCTCAGCATTTGTTCCATCAACATCACGAGTTGAACTTCCATCAAGCTCCTGGGCCAACTTCAGTTACTGGAGCAGTTTGCATGTTTTGTGGAGCTCCGCCTTATTGCCCGCTAATTTTTTCTGCAATGGTGACAAAAAATATGCGTGAACTAATTTGACAGCTACTAATTCAGAACATATACATACATACATGCATACACAATATATAGGCACACAACCCCAATTAACCGTCCCTCTGTCTTTTCATCAACGAGTGCACGATTTAAGTTTTGTTAGCACACAAATGTAGCATGATGAACACATGAAAATACAGTGGGCTAACATAATCAGCCCGATGATGGGAAATACAAATGACATCAAGCTTTACAACATAATAAAATGTGGCATTACTTCAGAGTAAATTGTCAATGCATGATAAAAGCTAGTACTTACTCTCGCAGACCCAATGATGTCATTCCACCATTTGCGGCACTGGTTCGGCCCCCGCATCACGGATACGACGGAGGACACTGCCTCAGCGATCTCTCGCCATAACCGCCGATACACGGGCGGTGACGGTTTCCCTCGCCCACTCCGTGTTAACTGATTCCAACGGGCCTCCACATCGTTCACCAATGACTCCTGGCTTCCTCCGAGAAACGAGTGGCCCTTTTCCTCCCACCGAACTCCTACTCCACTTCCATGGCTTGATTCTCCATTGGATTGATATTTATTCATATATATATAATTTGACTTTATTTATTTATTTATTATTACTATTTTTTTTAAACGATTTTAAGATCTATTATCATAATTACTAATTATATTATTAATTATTATTTTATATTATATATACTGAATATAATCAATGTGCTCCTCAAAACACCTCACAAATCCTCTCACAGCTCCTCTCTCACTGGCTTCAACCAACTTCTGCAGCCTCAAGATGTCCAGCGCTGTCCTATTCTTCTCTGCACATGTGCAGGGTCACCCTTGACCCCGAAATCGCTGGAGAATGACCACGCATGCACTGAGAAGATTTTCCGGCCATTTTCTGCAGTGGTTCTGCTTCTCTCACTAAAGGTATGGAGATCGGCGACTTTTCTTCCGTTTTCGCTGCCCGCTCCAGTTCACTATCGCTAGGCTTCGCCAGCACCGAGGACCTGAAAACCGCGGGAGTGCGCACCAGCGGTATTCCGGCGGTTAAAACGATGCAACCGCCAGAATACTCACCTCCGCCCCTGCCTCAGCCCATCTGCAGCTAAATCCCTCATCCATGTCTGTGTCACCTCCAGGCTTAACTATTCCAATGGTCTTCTGGCCAGCCTCCCATCCTCCATCGCTGTGAACATCAGCGAATTCTAACACTCTGCTGCCTGTATCTTAACCCACACCAAGACCTGTTCCGCTATCATACCTATCCTTGCTACCTCCATTTGCTCCTCCAATTTAAAATGATTGTCCTTGTGTTTAAATCCCTCCATGGCCTTGCCCCTCCTTCTCTCGCTAACCTCCTCCAGCTGTACGATTCCCCCGGAACTCTCCATTTCTCTGAGTCTGGCTTCTCTTCCCCACTTCAGCAACTGTCTCTTCAGCTATCTAGGCCCAAGCTCTGGATTTCCCTCTAAACCCCTCCTCCTTTAAGACCCTCCTTAACAATCACCCCTTTTACCAAACTTTGATTACGTCTCCTAATATCTCCTTCTTTGGCTCGATATCCACTTGTGCCCGATTATGCCTTTATGAAATGTCTTGGGATGTTTCTACATTAAAGGTGCTATACTTGTACAAATACAATTTGTTATTTTATGGATTACACGGAACATGCTGAAAGTTCTGTACAGCTACACAGGTCTTCATATTTGGGGAGAATTGTTATTTGGCAGGATCATGGCTTTGATAAAAGTAGTATGTTCTGGAGCAGGATTAAACATATTTGTGATGCTTACATAGTCAAATAGTCTACGGACACTTTGGCCTAAGCTTTCCCCTCGCTTCCATCATTCTTTTGGCAAATTTGGGGTGGAGAACTACATGAGGACGAGCTCTGTCTCCCTGCTATTTTCCAGGGGTGGGTCCCTGTAATGCCAGATTTTGTGGACTGGCATATGCCACTTTGATGTATGTGAAGAAAACACTGCCTTCTCCATGTTCCTCATATTTACCCAGGGACTATGGGCCTGAAATTGATGAAGGCCTCCGCCTGCCCAAGTGCTGCCCAAAGGACTGCTGATGGCCGCCGAGGTACCTGACGGTTCTTTGGGCGGGATTTTCATCACCAAGGTCCCTCGAAGGTTGGCGGACGGCAAATGATGGAATTACGCTGCCAATCTGGCGCTTGCCATCCAAGTGCCACCGAGGATGGAGACAGGCCCATGGAGGGTCCAAGACCTGCCAATAAAAATCATCAGGGGAAAAAAAACATTGGAAGACCTTCAGGGGACCCCATTGAGGTAAGTCGCTGTGGAAAAGAAAAAAAATGTTTACGAACTTTTTTTTCAAGATCTTCATACTTGCCTTCGGGGACAGACCAACCTCCAGCCAGCGGTCTTTCCCCATTCTGGCGTCGATTCCCGCCCGCACCAATCTGGCATCTCGGCGGGCGGGAGGTTAGTTGCGCCACTTGGCCATCCGCTGACGTCAGCGGGCGGTTCCTGGCAGCTCTCCCTTCCCGCCCGCTCCAGCCCACATCGAAAGTGGCACTGGGTGGATCTTCCAGAAGAATGTCGGCAGCAGTGGCCGACAGTTGGCGGTACTGGGTGGTGAGTTTCGGGCCCTACATTTTAAGACCCGGCATCCAGTGTCCAAAGATTGACAAAGCGTGCCTTGGGGCTTCAAGAGAAGTGGTGCTGTGCAAGTGATTTCAAAGCATGGTCATGTCCAGGCCCCATCATCAAAAGCAACATTTTCATGGTCAAGAAAATGATTCCCTGGCAGATGACTGTGTTGTAGAAACTGAAGATGTATATTATTACATTCACTTTGGAAAAAAAACAGAATATAGACCATTATTTTGAATTCTATAATTCTCGTGAATTGTTTTTCAGATTTTCCCCCACATACTTGCTATCTGTGAAACTTTAGTTAACTGTCGTGGTACTAAGGTAGAGGACTTTTAGTTCCTTCTCACTGGGTTTCCATGTTATGCTTGCCTCGTCGTACAGAAGAAGAAAACGTGGCATTAAGATTCCAAGTGAAATGTCATTTTATGTCTGTTCCTGTTTAATTATACACAATCCTTGATTGTTTACATTAACACACATGTGCTTATTTATAATATAGTCCATATTGCTAAATGTAGGCTGTGTTGCTGAACATGATAAAATTAGGTTAAGTTCATTACTGTCTTGTACTCAATGCTCTTTTAGGCTTCAACGACCCAGTGGTTAACCCCAGAGGAAAGAGAACAACTTTTACCAGAATTAAAAGCAGCTGGGTGGGAAGATGTTGAAGACAGAGATGCACTTTTCAAAGAATTTTCATTCAAGAATTTTAACCAGGTACAGTATTTTGTAATCCAATAAGAGTTACCATGGCTAGGCAGTAATCCTCTCAACAAATATTTGTTTCCCCTCCTCCATATATAACCCATGGCATAAGCGAATGGAAGCGTTCTGACGAAAGGTCATCAACCTGAAAAGTTACCTTTGTTTCTGACTCCATAGATGCTGCCTGACTTGCTGTGTATTTCCAGCATTTTCTGTTTTTATTTCATAAGCTAGGGGTGTGTGATTAACTGGGTTTGATGAGTACCTATAAAGTGTCCTGGACAACTTTATCAACAAGGTGGTTAAGAAGAGCATACAGAATACTTGCCTTTATTAGCTGAGGCATAGAATATAAGAGCAGGGAGGTTATGCTTGAACTGTATAAATCACTAGTTAGGTCACAGCTAGAGTACTGCGTGCAGTTCTGGCCACCACATTACAGGAAAGATGTGATTGCACTAGAGAGGATACAGAGGAGATTTACGAGGATGTTGCCTGGACTGGAGAATTTTAGCTGTGAGGAAAGATTGGATAGGCTGGGTTTGTTTTCTTTGGAACAGAGGAGGCTGAGGGGAGACCTTATTGAGGTGTATAAAATTATGAGGGGCGTAGATATAGAGTGAACAGGACATACCTATTTCCCTTAGCAGAGGGGTCAACAACCAGGGGGCATAGATTTAAAGTAATTGGTAGAAGGATTAGAGGGGATTTGGGGAAATTTTTTCACCCAGAGGGTGGTGGGGGTATGGAACTCACTGCCTGAAAGGGTGGTAGAGGCAGAAACCCTCACCACATTTAAAAAGTACTTGGATGTGCACTTGAAGAGCCGTAACCTACAAGGCTACGGACCAAGAACTGGAAAGTGGGATTGGGCTGGATAACTCTTTGTTGGCCGGAGCGAACATGATGGGCCAAAATGGCCTCCTTCTGTGCTGTAACTTTCTATGATTCTATGAATAACAACAACTTGTATTTATACAGCGCTTTTAATGTAGCAAAATGTCCCAAGGTGTTTCACAGGAATATTATAAGACAAAAGAAAAATTGACACCGAGCCACATAATGAGAAGTTAGGGCAGGTGACCAAAAGCTTGGTCAAAGAGGTAGGTTTTAAGGAATGCCTTAAGGGAGGAAAGAGAGGCGGAGAGGTTTAGGCAGGGAATTCCAGAGTTTAGGGCCTCGGGAACAGAAGGCACGGCCACCAAAGGCTGAGCGATTATAATCCGGGATGTTCAAGAGGGCAGAATTAGAGGAGCGCAGAATTCTCGAGGGCTTATAGGGCTGGAGAAGATTAGAGCTAGGGAGGGATGAGGCCATGGAGGCATTTGAAAACAGGGATGAGAATTTTGAAATTGAAGCGTTGCTTAACCGGCCATCAATGTAGGTCAGCGAGTACAGGGATGATGGGTGAATGGGATTTGTTGCAAGTTAGGACATGGGCAGCCGAGTTTTCGATGAACTCAGGTTTATGTGAGTTGGAACGTGGGAGGCCAGCCAGGAGTGCATTGGAATAGTCAAGTCTAGGGGGCAACAAAGGCATGGATGAGGGTTTCAGCAGCAGATGAGCTTGAGGCAATATTATGGGTGATGGGCGATATTATGGAAGTGGAAATAGGCAGTGTTAGTTATGCCGCGGATCATCACCATCATCATAGACAGTCCTCGGAATCGAGGAAGACTTGCTTCCACTACTAAAGTGAGTTCTTTGGTGGCTGAACAGTCCAACACAAGAGCCACAGACCTTGTCACAGGTGGGACAGACATTCGTCGGTAGAAAGGGAGGGGGGAGTGGGACTGATTTACTGCACGCTCCTTCTGCTGCCTGTACCTGTCCTCTTCACGCTCTCAGTGTTCAGATTCGAAGAGCTCCACACCCTCCCAGATGCACTTTCTCCACCTAGGGCGGTCTTCGGCCAGGGTCTCCCAGGTATCAGTGGTGATATCGCACTTCACCAGGGAGGCTTTGAGAATGTCCTTGTAACGTTTCCGCTGGCCACCTTTGGCTCGGTTTACATGAAGGAGCTCCACGTAGAGCAATTGCTTAGGGAATCCCATGTCTGGCATGCGAACTAAGTGGCCTGCCCAGCGAAGTTGATCGAGTGTGGTTAGTGCTTCAATGCTGGGGATGTTAGCCTGGGCGTGGACACTGATGTTGGTGCATCCCAGGGGATTTGCAGGATCTTGCGGAGACATCTCCAGCGACTTGAGGTGTCTTCTGCCCATCGTCCATGCCTCTGATCCGTACAGGAGGGCGGGAATTACTACAGCCCTGTGGACCATGAGCTTGGTGGTAGGTTTGAGGGCCTGGTCTTCGAACACTTTTTTCCTCAGGCGGCTGAAGGCTGCACTGTCGCACTGGAGGCAATGTTGAATCTCCGCTTCAATGTCTGCTTTTGTTGGCAAGAGGCTCCCGAGGTATGGGAAGTGGTCCACGTTTTCGAGGGCCGCGACGTGATTCTTGATGACTGGGGAGCAGTGCTGTGCGGCGAGGGTAGGCTGGTGGAGGACCTTTGTCTTACAGATGTTAAGCGTGAGGCCCATATTTTCATATGCCTCAGTGAATACATCGACTATATCCTGGAGTTCAGCCTCAGAATGTGCGCAGACGCAGGCGTTCGCGTACTGCAGCTCAACGATAGAGGTTGGGGTGAGCTTGGACCTGGCCTGGAGGCGGCGTAGTTTAAACAGCTTCCCAATGGTTCTGTAGTTTAGTTCTACTCCAGTAGAATGATATGTGGTTGGAAGCTCACTTCAAGATCAAGTATGACACCAAGGTAGCGCACAGTGTGGTTCAGCCATAAACAGATGTTGGGGAGAGGGATTTAGTCAGTGGCTAGGGAACAGAGTTTGTGGCGGGGACCGAAATCAATGGCTTCGGTCTTCCCGATATTTAATTGGAGAAAATTTCTGCTCATCCCGAACTGGATGTTGGACAATTTAGAGACCATGGAGGGGTCAAGAGAAGTAGTGAGGTAGAGCTGGGTGTGGTCAGCGTACATGTGGAAACTGACGCTGTGTTTTCAGATGTTGTCACCAAGGGACAGCATGTAAATAAGAAATAGTGAATCGTTTAATAATAATTGGAATAAAAATGAATAAAGGCTTGTATTGAAAGGATGTGAGGCTGAAATTCCTCCTGATAATTTTAGGGGAAAAGTGTGAAAACAAAATAGGTGTACATGAATTGTACTTGTCGTAACATCTGATAGGAGGAATTTCACCTCACAAGTTCTTTGTAGATGAGGGACTTGGTGTCATTGTTGGTTATAGCCCTGTTCTTTCACCTCTAGTATCTAGATTTAAAATCAGCCCAGACCAACGGGATGAAAATCTCCCATCATTGGGTTTCGTGGTGGCTCAGTGGTACTGAGCAATGCAGACTAGTAATGCCCCAGGTTTGATTCTTGGTCTGTTCTGCCAAAATTGCTCACTATTCCAGAATCATTCTGGAATGTAAAAATAAACCCTAGCTTCTATTCTCCACTGCTAACCATCTTTTTAAACCCCTCTCCCCAGTCTCCACCCTCACCTCCGGCGATAAGTGAGGAGCTCATGGACTTCTTTGTCTCTAAGATTGAGACTGTCCTGTCGGCTGCCTCTGCCTCTTCCTTTAGCTCACTGGGCCAAACTTCCTCTTAAGGCTCTGCCGTGCCCTCGCCCTGACCTCACATCTTTCTCCAGTTTCTCTCCAATCTCCCCTCGTGACTTTCCGAGCTCATCCTGTCCAGGAGATCCACTTCCTGCTCCCCTTGACCCTATTCCCACCAAATTGCTGACCACCCAACTTCCTTTTCTGGCTCCCATGTTAGCCGACTTTCTTAACGGTTCTCCTCATGTACTATCCCCCTTAAATCTGCCGTCATCACCCCTTCTTCAAAAAATCAATCCTCGAGCCCTCTGTCCTCGCAAACTACAGCCCCATCTCCAAACTCCCTTTCCTCACCAAAGTCTTTGAATGTTTTGTCGCCTACTAAATCCGTGCTCATCTTTCCCGCAATTTCGTGTTTGAATCCCTCTAATCCGGCTTCCGCGCCTGCCACAGTACCAAAACGACTCTCATCAAAGTCACAAATGACATCCTTTGCGACTGTGACAAAGGCAAACTATCCCTCCTCGTCCTTCTTGACTTGTCTGCAGCCTTTGACACAGTTGACCACTCTATCCTTCTCCAACACCTCTCCACCATTGCCCAGCTGGGTGGGACTGTGCTCACCTGGTTCCATTCTTATTTATCTAATCACAGACAGAGAATCACCTGCAACAGCTTCTTTTTCTGTCCCGCATCGTTAGCTCTGGTGTCTCCCAAGGATCTATCCTTGGCCCCCTCTTACTTCTCATCTACATGTTGCTCCTTGGCGACATCATCCGAAAACACAGCGTCAGTTTCCACATGTATGCTAATGACACCCAGCTCTACCTCACTACCACTTCTCTCGACCTCTCCATGGTCTTTATATTATCAGATTGCTTGTCCGACATCCAGTTCTGGATGAGCAGAAATTTTCTCCATTTGAATATTGGGAAAACTGAAGCCATTGTTTTCAGTCCCCGCCACAAACTCCGTTCACTAGCCACTGACTCCATTCCTCTCCCCAACATCTGTTTATGGCTGAACCACACTGTAGAAACATAGAAACATAGAAATTTGCAGCGCAGAAAGAGGCCGTTTCGGCCCATCGTGTTCTCGCCGACCGACACAGAGCCACACGGTCTTTGGTCAGCAGCCCTAAAGGTTACATATAAACCTATGAACAATTACGGAAAGGCAAAGAGCACCCAGCCCAACCAGTCCTCCTCACACAACTGAGACACCACTTATACTGAAAACATCTACACTCCACCCCAATCGGAGCCCTGTGATCATCTGGGAGAGGCAAAAAACAGATAACAAACCAAGGCCAATTTAGGGAGAAATAAAATCTGGGAAAATTCCTCTCCGACCCATCCAGGTAGTCCAGGAGATCACCCTGGCCGTATTCTATTCCCTGCAGTACTTACTGTTATATCTGCGCCGTCCAACAAAAGGTCATTCAGTCTAACCCAATTACCAACTCTAGATCTGTAACCCTGCAGGTTATGACACTTTTAAGAGCCCATCCAACCATCTGTTAAAAGTGATGAGGGTTTCTGCATCCACCACTCTTCCAGGCAGCGAATTCCAGATCCCCACAACCCTCTGTGAACAAGCCCCCCCTCAAATCCCCTCTAAACCTTCCACCAGGCACCTTAAAACTATGTCCCCTTGTAATAGACCCCTCCATCAATGGAAATAGGCCCTTACTATCCACTATGTCCAGGCCCCTCAATATTTTGTACATCTCGATGAGGTCTCCTCTCAACCTCCTCTGTTCCAATGAGAACAAACCCAGCCTATCCAATCTGTCCTCATAACTAAGATTTTCCATTCCAGGCAGCATCCTAGGAAATCTCCTCTGCATCCTCTCTAGTGCAATCACGTCCTTTCTATAATACGGCGGCCAGAACTGCACGCAGTACTCCAGCTGTGGCTTAACCAAAGTATTATACAATTTAAGCATAACCTCCCTGCTCTTATATTCTATGCCTCGGCCAATAAAGGCAAGCATTCCGTATGCCTTCTTAACCACCTTATCCACCTGGCCTGCTACTTTCAGGGATCTGTGGACAATCACTCCAAGGTCCCTTTGTTCATCTACACTATTAAGTGGCCTACCGCTTAATGTGTATACCCTTTCCTTATTAGCCCTCCCAAAGTGCATCCCCTCACACTTATATGAATTAAATTCCATTTGCCACTGCTCTGCCCACCTGACCAGCAGATTGATATCCTCCTGCAGCCCATGACTTTCCTCTTCCTTATCAACCACACGGCCAATTTTAGTGTCGTCTGCAAACTTCTTAATCATACTCCTTATATTCAAATCTAAATCATTGATATATACCACAAAAAGCAAGGGACCCAGTACTGAGCCCTGCGGAACCTCACTGGAAACATCCTTCCAGTCAAAAAAACATCCCATCAGTCATTACCCTTTGCTTCCCACCTCCAAGCCAATTTTGGATCCAACTTGCCACTTTGCCCTGTATCCCATGGGCTTTAACCTTCATGACCAGTCTACCATGCAGGACCTCATCAAAAGCCTTGCTAAAGTCCATTTATACTTCATTGTACGCACTATCCTCATCGACCCTCTTGGTTACCTCCTCAAAAAATTCAATCAGGTTAGTCAAACACGATCTTCGATTAACAAACCCGTGCTGACTGTCCCTAATTAATCCTTGCCTTTCCAAATGCAGATGTATCCTGTCTTTCAGGATTTTTTCCAATAATTTTCCCACCACTGAGCTTAGGCTGACAGGCCAGTAATTACTTGGCCTGTCCCTTTCTCCCTTCTTAAACAAGGGTACTACATTAGCAGCTCTCCAATCCTCCGGCACCATGCCCAGATCCAAAGAGGACTGGAAAATGATGGCCAAGACCTCTGCTATTTACTCTTTTACTTCGCTCAACAGCCTGGGATGCATGATAAAAATGTCTCAAATTTGTCACTAATTAGCCGTGTCACACAGATTGGTATCAGTCACTCGAGAAAGCTAATTCTTATTCCTGGACTCAGTACTTTTCAAAGTCGCACAAGTCAGTAGACTGAATGGACTACTCCATGGCAGGGTGCCCACTCTGCAACATTGCAGAAAGACATGACCAGGCGGTCCTGTACAACTGGAGCTGCAGCACAAAGATTTTATCTCCTTGTTTATAACAGCAATAAAAGTGTTACTTTAGCTTCACCTCAACACTCTGAATCTAAAGTCTAGTGGCAAAACATAAAAGTCTCCAGTGGGCGGAGGTGGGGGGGGGCGGGGACGGGGGCGCATTGTGTTGGGGTCACATGGCATGCATCATATTCCGCATGGACACAAAACAAAAATAAACATACAAACTGTCTGGAAATCACATTCATAGACAGAGTCATATTTTAGAAATCATGAATGCTCTTTTAATGTGAAGAAAAATAATTACGTATATACATGTATTTCACAAGTTTTTGCAAAATAATTCAGTTTTTAACATTGTTATGACAGGTTAAATAAAATGTAAGACACAGTTTTTTCTCTCAAGTATGCCATGGGGAGATTAACAAAAGTTAATTTAAAGTTTATGTTTCAAATTACTTTGCTCTAAAGCTTTGCAAACTTAAATGAAGACTGTAAATTGCATGTATCTGAAGACTGATACTGCTGTCGCCTGTAAACTCGGGAGTTTTGGGCAGTTGTTAATATTGCATAGCACTAAAGAAAAGTAGGTGGTGCATGCAGCATAATATCCAGGAGCCAAATTGCATGGATCCAGATACAGAAAAAATGAAGTCAGCGGCACTCCATAATGTTAAGGAAAAAGGAGGCAGCCGGAGGTGAGTGAGGTTTTAAATTATGCTGGAAATATCGGCTGGCGTGGACACGATGGGCCGAAATGGCCTCCTTCTGCGCTGTAAATTTCGATGTTTCTAATTTCTATG
This sequence comes from Pristiophorus japonicus, assembly GCF_044704955.1. Taxonomy (NCBI): domain Eukaryota; kingdom Metazoa; phylum Chordata; class Chondrichthyes; family Pristiophoridae; genus Pristiophorus; species Pristiophorus japonicus. The sequence goes on from NC_091980.1 coordinate 56,992,257, forward strand.
TTTCCTAAATGAATTGCTGGATCAGATGAATTAGATTAGACAAATTTGCACATTCAAGTAATTTAATTCCACCAACTTCTCACTCACCTCTGCCATATCTCTGGCTGCCTCCCTATTCCTTACACAGGGAGTGCTGTTGACTTAGTCACTTTTGTTGGGATTTGTAAATTTTATACTATTTGCTACCATTCTTCTCCATTTCCTGGATCCTGAGATTTTTGTGGCCACCTGCAACTCCTAATTTTAGTAACCCTGCAGCCTGACTTAAATTTTAAACTACCGATATTAATCTTTGGGCGTGCACCACATGCTACATCCAACTATGCCTATTCTGCTACTCAAATTTCAATGCTGTGGACTAACACCCTTTCACTAGTGAATAATATGCAGACCATAAAATTACTTCAATGGTCTACTGTTGAGGTACTGTTGTCTGTGTCTATGCGTAGGTATGCCTGATATGTTCTACCAACAGATTTTCATTGAGATCTATAATGTTTCTTTGGGTTCAAGCAAGCTATGCAGGGGGACTAATAAGTATCTGTTGGTTCTTGCACTAGAACATCACATCTCCATCAGTCAGAGGGCGAGTCGGACCTTTTGCAAGCGTGGAACTTTCAAAAGGATTAGTGTTCTTGGGTTTTTATTCCCCATGGCAAATTGTTTCAGGTTTTTGTGATGGGAAATAAATATCTGAGGCTTGCGGGAAACTGCTGTGAATATCATAAATATAATTTTAGCCACTGGAGTAGAAACCTTGCTAAATGTTGATGGTGTCAGTGAATAAAAGCCAAAGCTGTACATCTGTGGAATGCATTGGTTTACTAATGCTGTGAAAAGAATCTGAAAACTTGTTGTCCTTTGTTTAATCTCCACCTGTGCATGTGGCAAGAAAAAACCTACATTTCTTTATTGCCTTATTATCCTAAAATGCTTCACAACTAATGCATTACTTTTGAACCATAGTTACTATTGCTTCTGCAAGCATGGTATACAATTTACAAGGCCTCATAAACAGCATTAGTTGTAGAATCACAGGCAATGTACTCTCTGCATACACTGTTGATTGACGATTGAAATCGATGGGGATGGTTATAGTCCAGGCAGTGGAATAAAGTTGGCCTATTGGTTCTTCTACCAGAACACCACAGCACGAATAATCACTGGTAAAGCCATCAGTAGGCTTCCACCAATGACCAGTGGATACATGCCAGTGTGATGTGGTACTGAACGATAGAGTTGGAAGGGCCAGGTTTGGTCCTTGGTCCGTGTTGAGTTAGCTGGGATAGCAGAAGAGTGCTGCATTTGACTTGATTTTTCCAAACCTCCTAACCCCCAAATCAATAAATGTTGCCCTGATTGCTATTTAGTAACTTCTGCTTAAAATGTATCTATGTGGGCATCAGTGAATTGTCTGCTGTCCATCATACAGTTGAATAGCTGCCTGGGTGGGATACCAGAGGCTGTTACATACTGTTGAATTACTGACTTTAGAATAGTCAGGAAAAGAAAAGGAATATTACTATGTAAGCCTTATTGTTAGAGATTTTCATTTTGTGTCTCGTTTATAGCGCAAAGGATCAGCATGGCTACATTACGATAGGAAACCAGACCATGAGGCTCTCATTTTAAACAAATTTGGTCTTGGCAAGTGAATCCTTTGCTAATTATCAAAGGCTGGGTGATGATTAGTTGCAGGTGTAACCCACATGAATAGTATTTGACCCCTCACGGTAAGCTAAATAAAATCACTAATTTTAATCAAGGTTTGGTTCAATTATACAGACTAATAATAAAAAAATCTGATTAACTTTATATGCAGGACTTTGTATGCAAAGTATTTTATCTATGTTAGGTTTTACTTAAAAAGATTTGACATTTAAAACAAAGCTAAAGTTGTCTGTAAATCTCCTTGGTTGATGGAGTATTATTGAGATCTATACTGGGATTCAGCACTCTCTTGTTTACAGTCAGGTTTCTTTTTGAAGTGATAATCCCATTTTAATCTTTCACTTTGCCACTCTCCCGCACAGATATTTTTCAGTGCACAGATATTTTTGAGTGCACTGCGTAAGCGAGGGCGATGTTGTTTCAGTATCTTGAATCTGGGCTGACTCTTGTACAAGCTCGTAAGCGAAATTGGATGTGTCGGCAAGAGTACTTTTAAATTTTTTTGCTGAACTATAACTTTTTTTGTCTATTTTAACTAAGTAAAGCAAATTCATATTCTTGAAGTTTGTGGTTAGTTGTCCTGTTCATGGAAAGTTCCACCTCCGAAAGTTGAAGCAGCTTCATGCTGACTTGAACCTTGAAATTATGCTGTTGAGAGAAAAATAACGTGAAAATTAGTAGCATGTTTGTCTGAAATTCTTCTTTACTGGAGATGTGAACCTCTTTAAAATAAAAGGGTTAACACCTGGGCTAAATAGCAGAGAAATAAAATTAAGAGTGCTATTTAAAGGCCTTGTTTTTTTTTTTGAATTTTTGCAATTGACAATTGCAGTATTTGTGCTTTAGCCTGTACAAATAAAGTAAAATAGGCATAATATATTATATAGTAGGTAATTGTCTCTCAGCTCATGTATAGAGAATCTGGGTACAAATCTGTGTCCTGTCGCTCCATGCTCCAGTACATTTTACAGAAAGGGGAGGCTGGTTGACATTTGGGTTGGAGATCCTTTGTCAAAGCATAGCACTGATGGGGTTTGAGTCTGTGGTGTGGACCTATTCTTCTCATGATTGGTGGATCCACCGTGCTTTACTTGCATTTTCTGTTTTAATTTCATATTTGCTGCTTGTGTTTCTTTCCTCTTTCTCTTTCCCTCCCCCCCCACCTTTCTCTCTTTTTTGTTTGTGTGGATCTCTAAGACATCACTTCACCTTCCACTATTCCTACACATTTGTTTATCATTTCTTTACCTCATCACCACCTCACGGAGTATCTTTTATATCAGCTATTTTCTATTTAGCAGTTTGCAGGTTATTTAACCCATCCCCCCTCTGTGATTGGTGGATCTGTTGGCTCTCTCCAACCCCCTCGCAACTTTTATTCTCTCCAGTTTTTTTACAACCGTACTAAAATGCCTCTCTAACTTTGTCTTCAGTTCTGATGAAGGGTACATACTTGAAATGCCATAACCTGTCCTACCTCTTGATATTGTGTGCCTGATGTCCTAGCACACTGCTCTTCTATGAGCTAATGTCCAGTTGGAGTTTTTTTTTCTTAAAGTGGAATTATTTTAATCTGTGAGATTCATTTTTGGATTAGGAGCTATGGCAGAAACTCTGTTTTCCACTGTCCTGGACAGGAATTGAGGTGACTTTGGATCACCATATCATGTAACTATTCATCTACATTTATTTGGTCTGTAATAGTAAGAACTGTCTTCAAAGCTTTCCTTTGTGCACAGAATATAAAATAAAAATTGTAACCTTGATTTTTCCAAATCTGAATTTTCTAAATTAGTTCACACAAACTTTAAATTCTCTTTTCTTCCCTTCTGCCAAAGTGGTCACACATACCGGGTTTTTTTTTGTATTTATTCATTCACGGGATGGGGGCGTTGCTGGCAAGGCCAGCATTTATTGTCCATCCCTAATTGCCCTCGAGAAGGTGGTGGTGAGCCGCCTTCTTGAACCGCTGCAGCCCGCGTGGTGAAGGTACTCCCACAGTGCTGATTTTGTTGTAGCGGTTTGGTACAACTGAGTGGCTTGCTAGACCATTTCAGAGGGCAGTTAAGAGTCAGCCACTTTGGTGTGGGTCTGGAGTCATATAAAGGCCAGACCGGGTAAGGACGGCAGATTTCCTGCCCTAAAAGACGTTAGTGAACCAGATGGGTTTTTACACCAATCTGCTAGTGTCATACTGATACTTTTTAGTTCCAGATTTATTTAATTAACTGTATTTAAATTCCACAGCTGCCGTGGTGGAATTTGAACTCACATCTACGGATTATTAGTCCAGGCTTCTGGATTACTAGTCCAGTAACATAACCACTATGCTATTGTACCCTCTGCAGATGCCTGCATCAGGGGTAAGAATGTAGTCAGAGTAGGAATCGCAGGATAGCGCAGGTGAATACGTGGCTTGAGCAGCGGTGCAGCAGGGAGGGATTCAAATTCCTGGGGCATTGGAACCGGTTCTGGGGGAGGTGGGACCAGTACAAACTGGACGGTCTGCACCTGGGCAGGATCGGAACCAATGTCCTCAGGGGAGTGTTTGCTAGTGCTGTTGGGGAGGAGTTAAACTAATATGGCAGGGGGATGGGAACCAATGCAGGGAGACAGAGGGAAACAAAAAGGAGACAAAAGCAAAAGACAGAAAGGAGATGAGGAAAAGTGGAGGGCAGAGAAACACAAGGCAAAGAACAAAAAGGGCCACTGTACAGCAAAATTCTAAAAGGACAAAGGGTGTTAAAAAACAAGCCTGAAGGCTTTGTGTCTTAATGCAAGGAGTATCCGTAATAAGGTGGATGAATTAACTGTGCAAATAGATGTTAACAAATATGATGTGATTGGGATTACAGAGACGTGGCTCCAGGATGATCAGGGCTGGGTACTCAACATCCAGGGGTATTCAACGTTCAGGAAGGATAGAATAAAAGGAAAAGGAGGTGGGGTAGCATTGCTGGTTAAAGAGGAGATTAATGCAATAATTAGGAAGGACATAAGCTTGGATGATGTGGAATCTATATGGCTAGAGCTGCAGAATACCAAAGGGCAAAAATAGTTAGTGGGAGTTGTGTACAGACCTCCAAACAGTAGTAGTGATGTTGGGGAGGGCATCAAACAGGAAATTAGGGGTGCATGCAATAAAGGTGCAGCAGTTATAATGGGCGACTTTAATATGCACATAGATTGGGCTAACCAAACTGGAAGCAATACGGTGGAGGAGGATTTCCTGGAGTGCATAAGGGATGGTTTTCTAGACCAATATGTCGAGGAACCAACGAGGGGGGAGGCCATCTTCGACTGGGTGTTATGTAATGAGAGAGGATTAATTAGCAATCTCGTTGTGCGAGGCCCCTTGGGGAAGAGTGACCATAATATGGTGGAATTCTGCATTAGGATGGAGAATGAAACAGTTAATTCAGAGACCATCGTCCAGAACTTAAAGAAGGGTAACTTTGAAGGTATGAGGCGTGAATTGGCTAGGATAGATTGGCGAATGATACTTAAGGGGTTGACTGTGGATGGGCAATGGCAGACATTTAGAGACTGCATGGATGAACTACAACAATTGTACATTCCTGTCTGGCATAAAAATAAAAAAGGGAAGGTGGCTCAACCGTGGCTATCAAGGGAAATCAGGGATAGTATTAAAGCCAAGGAAGTGGCATACAAATTGGCCAGAAATAGCAGCGAACCCAGGGACTGGGAGAAATTTAGAACTCAGCAGAGGAGGACAAAGGGTTTGATTAGGGCAGGGAAAATAGAGTACGAGAAGAAGCTTGCAGGGAACATTAAGACGGATTGCAAAAGTTTCTATAGATATGTAAAGAGAAAAAGGTTAGTAAAGACAAACGTAGGTCCCCTGCAGTCAGAATCAGGGGAAGTCATAACGGGGAACAAAGAAATGGTAGACCAATTGAAGAAGTACTTTGGTTCGGTATTCACTAAGGAGGTCACAAACAACCTTCCGGATATAAAAGGGGTCCGAGGGTCTAGTAAGGAGGAGGAACTGAGGGGAATCCTTATTAGTCGGGACATTGTGTTGGGAAAATTGATGGGATTGAAGGGCGATAAATCCCCAGGGCCTGATGGACTGCATCCCAGAGTACTTAAGGAGGTGGCCTTGGAAATAGCGGATGCATTGACAATAATTTTCCAACATTCCATTGACTCTGGGTCAGTTCCTATCGAGTGGAGGGTAGCCAATGTAACCCCACTTTTTAAAAAAAAGGAGGGAGGGAGAAAACAGGGAATTATAGACCGGTCAGCCTGACCTCAGTAGTGGGTAAAATGATGGAATCAATTATTAAGGATGTCATAGCAGCACATTTGGAAAGAGGTGACATGATAGGTCCAAGTCAGCATGGATTTGTGAAAGGGAAATCATGCTTGACAAATCTTATGGAATTTTTTGAGGATGTTTCCAGTAGAGTGGACAAGGGAGAACCAGTTGATGTGGTATATTTGGACTTTCAGAATGCTTTTGACAAGGTCCCACACAAGAGATTGATGTGCAAAGTTAAAGCACATGGGATTGGGGGTAGTGTGCTGACATGGATTGAGAACTGGTTGTCAGACAGGAAGCAAAGAGTAGGAGTAAATGGGTACTTTTCAGAATGGCAGGCAATGACTAGTGGGGTACCGCAAGGTTCTGTGCTGGGGCCCCAGCTGTTTATACGGTACATTAATGATTTAGACGAGGGGATTAAATGTATTATCTCCAAATCTCCAAAGTTGGGTGGCAGTGTGAGCTGCGAGGAGGATGCTATGAGGCTGCAGAGTGACTTGGATAGGTTAGGTGAGTGGGCAAATGCATGGCAGATGAAGTATAATGTGGATAAATGTGAGGTTATCCACTTTGGTGGTAAAAACAGAGAGACAGACTATTATATGAATGGTGACAGATTAGGAAAAGGGGAGGTGCAACGAGACCTGGGTGTCATGGTACATCAGTCATTGAAGGTTGGCATGCAGGTACAGCAGGCAGTTAAGAAAGCAAATGGCATGTTGGCCTTCATAGCGAGGGGATTTGAGTACAGGGGCAGGGAGGTGTTGCTACTGTTGTACAGGGCCTTGGTGAGGCCACACCTGGAGTATTGTGTACAGTTTTGGTCTCCTAACTTGAGGAAGGACATTCTTGCTATTGAGGGAGTGCAGCGAAGGTTCACCAGACTGATTCCTGGGATGGTGGGACTGACCTATCAAGAAAGACTGGATCAACTGGGCTTGTATTCACTGGAGTTCAGAAAAATGAGAGGGGTTCTCATAGAACCGTTTAAAATTCTGATGGGTTCAGACAGGTTAGATGCAGGAAGAGTGTTCCCAATGTTGGGGAAGTCCAGAACCAGGGGTCACAGTCTAAGGATAAGGGGTAAGCCATTTAGGACCGAGATGAGGAGAAACTTCTTCACCCAGAGAGTGGTAAACCTGTGGAATTCTCTACCACAGAAAGTTGTTGAGGCCAATTCACTAAATATATTCAAAAAGGAGTTAGATGAAGTCCTTACTACTAGGGGGATCAAGGGGTATGGCGAGAAAGCAGGAATGGGGTACTGAAGTTGCATGTTCAGCCATGAACTCATTGAATGGCGGTGCAGGCTAGAAGGGCCGAATGGCCTACTCCTGCACCTATTTTCTATGTTCTATGTTTCTATAAGAACATAACATAAGAAATATTAATGGGCCATTTGGCCCCTCGAGCCTGCTCTGCCATTCAATAAGATCATGGCTTTCGCAAATGGTTATTCTGTGAAGGTAATGATTAGGGACTGAATATTTGGCTGGGATATGATGGGGTTGCAGAGCCTAATCCTGTATCATTGAATATCACTGAGTCATTGAATATATTCAAGGCTGAGATAGACAGATTCTTCAACTATAGGAGAGTCAAGGGTTATGGGGAATAGGCATGAAAGTGGAGTTGAGGCCAAGATTAGATCAGCCTTGATTTTATTGAATGGCGGAGCAGGCTCAAGGGACCGTATGGCCTACTCCTGCTCCTATTTCTTAAGTTCTCGTGTCTCTCTCCATTCATGCATGCACGCTTTCTATCAAGAGGTCATTAAGCAATCAAGAGCAGGAACCAACACTGTTCGTTTACCTTTCAGTCTCTCCAGCTGAGGACACTGAGGTCAGTTGTAGTGTCCCCACGGCCTGCTCTTCCAGCTGAAGGACCTCTTCTGAGGTTACAGCACCATCTATATTGGTGAGCCTGATTCACAGCCTGTGATGTACTGGGACCAAAGCCAAGAGGTGGAAAAGGGCAGAGGCGGCAATATTGAAATCAGGCCAGAGTAGTAAACACTTGAGTATGCTGGGAATGAAAGATAGAATGACTGGGACACGCTTGGAAGAAGACATTTAAAAAGAAATATCACGTGTATGAATATGGCAAAGCGAGTAGATTGAACCTGCAGAGACCGGCTGTTGTTTAGACTGGAGCTGGTCCAGCTGGTTTTAATCAAACTGTCTGAAGCTTTTTTTTTTAAGTCAATATTCAATCATGTCTTTTTTTTAAAGTTTTATTTTCTAAACATTGTCTCAATTTCTTAAAGTTATTTTAGGTTGATTGTAAGTCTGCAGTGGTGTCCACCATTAGACATGGCTTGCTGGTTCATTCAATTTAAAATGGAGTACTGATGATGCTGACCGACTTCCTGTATTTCAGCATGCGATTGCTGCCAGGTGCTGCATTAACTGGAAGTGGGGTAAATGAGGGGACAGTGCTGGCTTATCATTAGACAAATGTTTGGGCAAACCATACCCAATAGTGTTCATAAATGTAGATTGCATTGAGCACGCCAGTTTTTTTTTCTAAAACATGATGAACTTGATTGTATTTCAGTTTTTTAACTTTTCAATTAAATTTAAGGGCATCCTCAAGGCAGAGAGTAATGATTGCTTTTTTTTACCAATACAATAAGATTTTAAAGAGTGTTTTACTGGAAACCTATCTCCAACTATGGTATTAAGTTATTAAATGCATTCCAGGGGTAACATGAGATGAGGTTACTTGTTTCTATGCACCATATGTATTTTATGATGAATTTTCCACATGGAGTCTTTGGTATCGTACTGTGTTAAATTAAGTTCCAGCTGTTCTCAACATGGAATCATATCAAATGTTGTTTTATCTGTTAAATCAGTTTGTAAAGCTAGTTTACCTATTTAGCTCTTTCGTCATTGAATTGTTTCATGGCTGGTGAGAGAATAACAATTTAAGCTCACCTATATAGTAATACTTTTCTTTGCAAATTATAAATCCCCACTGAGTTGCTGTAAGTCTTTCTGAGGTACCGATCTGTATTCCAGTTTGAACAAACTTTGCTCCAGCAATTTCTGTGTGTAAGATTGTTCCTGATTTTCTCTTTGTATAATGGGAATGTCAGCAACTCTAGTTCGGGTTCGCACTCATGAATGGTCTCCTGTAATACCGGCTATAAAGTGCATGTGCGAGCAAAGGTGAGCACAGGACCAGGCCGGTAGTCTGCTGGAGTTTGTACATCAAGAATGGCCACTTGAGCGAGATAATGCAGGGCTGCTGGCACCTATGGAACTGTACCTAAGCGTGAATCGGTGCCTTCAGGTGAGTGGAGTAGAAAATGGAGGGAAGTATCCTTCCCCAACACCCATACATATATATTTAAAAGCACAGACATCTTTAGTGGGCCTGGTATTCCTGGGTTGTAGAGGCTGCTTCCAATGTGTAATTTGCACTTGGGTAGATTTTGGGGTGGGACACAGTTTTGCTGGCTCCCCACCTCTTTGTTTTGGCTAATGTTCTTTGGCCTGAATGCCCATCCTTTGATGGATGGGAAAATTGCTGCACTGAAATTCTTGGTGACCCTTCCGCACCCACCCCCCCTCCCACCCCCAACCCTTATGGGATGCATATTCAGTGAATACAGTCGTGGTGTGGTCACTTCATGCAAATGACCTCTTTTGGGGGATTTGGAATGGAGGCGAAGATGGGGCCGAGTGCCAGCTGCAACCTGCCTCATTACACTTCAGGTAGTGAATCTGGCTTCCAACAATTTCGGGCACCTAGGCCCCAAGTTTCCACATGATTTGCTCCTGATTTTTAGGAGCAACTGGTGGAGAACGGACTATCTTAGAAATCGGAATTCTCCACATTTAAGTTTTCTGCAGTTCTAGTCAGGTAGAACAGTTTCACTTTTGAACAGAATTTTTTTTTCAAAAGGGTGCGTGTCCGGCCACTGACGCCTGATTTGAAAGTTTCCACAGTGAAAACGTCCTCCAAACTAACTTAGAATGGAGCAAGTGAAGATTTTTGTTGGCTTGAAAAAACCTTGTCTACACATTAAAAAATCAGGCGCAGGTTACAAATTAGGCGTCCGGAACGAGGTGGGGGGGGGGGTGGCGGAGGGGGGGAAGGGAAGTCATTAAATTCTACAATAAATCCTTAGTTATACTTATACAAATATTATACAAATAAATCCAACCTGAATAAAAATTTATAAGCAAAGAAAAGATTAAATAAACCATGTTCCTACCTGTGTGAAAGTGCTTCAGGCAGGCCTTTCAGGCAGCCGTTTGCCGTCGGGCTGGACGGACGGCAGGAGGAGGGAGGGAGAAAGCTGCAGGAAGCCTCAGTACTTGAGGCAGCGGTTTGCCGTCGGGCCTGACGGATGGCAGGGGGAGAAAGCTGCAAGAAGCCTCAGTGCTGATCATGGAAGGGCAATGTGGTTTTATTAAAAAATGTTAAAAATTGAACAGTTACAAAGAATTTGAATAGTCTCAAACAAGTGCATGTGTCCCGTTTATCACAGTCTATCTTTAATTACAGAATGCACTCTCTCACCCTCACACACAGAAATATCAAGAAAATTAAAATACAAGCCTTTGCAAGGGTTCAATAAACAAATTTTCACTTTTTCTGCAGCACTTTTTAAAATGGCCGAGTGCCAATGTTTACTTCAGACTGCGCGTGCGCGAACGCTCCAACGCGCACGCGCAGGGTTGCCGGCACGAAAAAAACTAATTTAAATTGTACCCGCCCCCTCCTACTTACAAAATCGGCGCGAGTGTTGGCTCCGCCCCCTGTGCGCCGCGCCAAGCAGACATCGAGCTGCAAAGCGCTCGAGAATAGCGCGTTTTTTTTCGGGCGGTGTTTTCGGCGCGAAAAACGGGCGCCCAGCTCGGAGGGGCGCCTGTTTTGCCGCGTGTGGAAACTTGGGGCCATAGTGTCTAGAATTCAGTGCAAGGTGGTGACATTATTTCTAAGTGTTGAACAGGCAAAATACAATGTTCACGTTTGCTTCATAACGTGCTATAGTTTGTGTTGCTCAATATGTGAATGTGACCAGAATTGCAAGATGAAAGGTAAAGGTTAAGGCACAGCTCAGTCGCTTGGTGGACACCTGACCCAGTCTGGATCACTGGATTGTACTTCATCTATAAGCCCCTGTCTTATAAAAGGAACCTGCCTAAATGATCTCCTCACACACAAACACAAATGCACAATACTACGGATGTTGGAATCTGGAATCTGGAATAAAAACAGAAAATGCTGGAAATCTCAGCGGGTCAGGCAGCATCTGTGGAGAGGAAGCAGAGTTAACGTTTCGGGTCGATGACCCTTCGTCAGAACTGGGAGAGTGTTCGGAAAGAACAGATTCTTAACGAGCACTGAAAGGGGGAAGGGAAGAAAGAACAAAAGGGATGGTCTGTGATAGGGTGGAAGGCAGGAGAGATTAGAGAGACAAAAGGGATGATGGGCCAAATTGAAATGGTAATGCCAGGAGTTAGAAAAACATTAGTCAAGATAGGGTGTGAATGGCGGAATAATAACCAGCTGACATTAGAGACAAGGAGAAAGAAAGAAACAGGCCCGGGGGTGGAGTGGAGGAGGGAGCCAAAGAATGACAACGGTTACGCTCTGAAATTGTTGAACTCAATGTTATGTTGAGCTTTGTTGGAATAGTGTAGGAGACCGAGAGTGGAGTGGAGTGGAGAATTAAAATGACAGGCGACTGGAAGCTCAGGGTCACACTTGCGGACTGAACGGAGGTGCTCCGCAAAGCAGTCACCCAATCTAAGCTTGGTCTCCCCAATGTAGAGGAGACCACATTGTGAGCAGTGACTACAGTATACTAAATTGAAAGAAGTAAAAGTAAATTATTTGTATATATATTTATATATATTATAAATAATTCCCTCCTGTGCATTAGTCTTAGCAAATCTGTAATGTATTGGGCCTGAAATTCCAGAGGTCCTTCGCAGCTGGCAGAAGCGTGGTGCGATGGATTTCTTCCACCCATGAACCAAGACGTAAAGCCCAATCCAATTTTGCACGAATGGGGCCATTTGCATTGTTGAATGGGTTGCTGGTGTCTGCAAGAACCCTTCAGCAGCATCTCCCTTATCCGCCCTTACAAGGCGGAACCCACAGCCACTTTTGCCTGAGGTTCCCCAAGGCCCTCTGGGCTGAAGGGAAAAAATCCTCAAGTCTTTCTGCCTTCAGATTAAAAATAATCAAACCTCTGGGATTGCTTACCTTAGTTTGGATAAGATTTGGAGCTTTTTAGGAGGCCTCAACGGGACTGGTGCCAGCTTCCCATTCACAAGAGTTTCATTGAGGCCTTGTAAGGGGCTACTGGATGGAATTCCCAGGGAACTCTCCCAGATAATGGAAATTAAATTGGACATTTTTTTATAACTGACGCCTGATCTGTAACACCAGTTTTACCCTGAGTGGCAAGTTGAAAATTTACCCATGGTATTTGAAGGGGGATGAAGATTTCCACACATACCTTACTGGAAAGTGGCAGCACAAAAGAAACTGATGGAACTTAGTTCTAGTCAGATGCCACCCCATTTTCTGCTCCACAATCCAGAGACTCACTGGGGTTCTGCTGGGGTTCTGCCTTGGCCATGACTGGAATTTTGTAAACCTGTTTATGTAAAGTCCTTACTCTACAGTATGAAACCACACGAGGCACATTCTGGGGACAAGGTCACTCTGTGACCTTAGCTCTTTATTCACAGGACTCCAAAGACGATGACCCTGCGTGGGGCCACCCTTTTTATACCTGTGTGATCAGGTAAGGAGTGTCTCCCACAAGTTCACCCCTGGTGGTTAAGGTGTGCATCTATGTTGAGTGTATACAGTAATACAGTGGTGTTACATTGTGGTTACGTACATGACATCACCTTTCCCCCCCCCACTCAAAGTCTTATTGGGATCATAGGTTTAGTCTTTCAGGTGGTCTACGCTCCCTCGTGGAGCGCCGCAGTTGGGGCTCTGGTTGTTGGACACTGACATGAGTGCCTGTCATCTGTGGTGATTCCGGGCTGACCGCAGGGACTGTGCATTCTTCTGATTGCTCTTGTTGCTCGTTCACTGGCGGTGTTGTGAGCTCCATCTCATGGTCTTCTTCAGGTTCCTCTGTGTCGATGCTGAATCTTTTTTTCACTTGGTCCAGATGCTTACGGCATATCTGACCATTGCTGAGTTTTACCACGATGACCCTATTCCTCGAATTACGGTCATGGTACTCGTTTTGTGACATGCGCTTGCGTATAGGGATACCGTTTAATAAAACCCTCATCATCATTGGTGGCGTTTTGGTGTATGAACTGTGAATATTCACCACGTGAACCCGCTGAACCTCGGCGTCCATCGATTTGTCCAAAAGTCATCCTGCCTCAACGAACCCTCTTCTGGTCCATCCGCCTCATATATCAGTCTGGTTGCAGGCTTCCTGCACATTTGAGCTAAATGGCCACTGAGATTGCAGTTCCTGCAGACAAACTGTTGAAATCTGCAAGATCTAGCTGAGTGTTTTCCCCCACACCTCCAGCATGAGTTAAAGTTTCCGTTGTTGGGGAGAAAGGGACTATGGCCAGGCACTCTGCGCTGACTGTCCCGTTGACTGCTCTTAAGTACCCTATTAGTGGGTGTCAATGGCCCCATCGCGGGCTGCATTGTCCACTGTGATGGCGTGAATGTCCATTCAGCCTGCCATTGTCTCTGTTGAAGTCCTACTCTGGAGTCTATTGCTGCTTGGGGAGTGTCAGACTGCCCCTGCCTGCCTGCTGGGCTCTGAGTTGCATCGATGATGTTGACTCCCTGATCCATCGCCGTGTTAGAGGCAGAATTGCGCGCGTATATTTCCGTCTCTTCCTCCCCCACCATGAAAGTTTGAGCGATCAACGCCACCGCTTCCAAGGTCAAATCCTTGGTCTCAATTAATTTGCGGAAAATTCCCATTTGACCGATGCCCTCGATAAAGAAGTCCCTTAGCATCTCCCCCCTGCAGGCGTCTGTGATCTTACAGAGGCTGGCCAAATGCCGGAGGTCCGCTACGAAGTCCGGTATGCTCTGTCCTTCACGACGTCGGTGGGTGTAGAATCTGTGTCAGGCCATATGTATGCTACTCGCTGGTTTGAGGTGCTCCCCGATCAATTTGCTAAGTTCTTCAAAGGTTTTGTCCGTCGGCTTTTCGGGTGCTAGTAAGTCCTTCATGAACGCGTAAGTCTGTGGTCCGCAGCTGGTCAAAAGATGAGCCCTTCGCTTGTCGGCCGCTGCATCCCCCAGCCATTCTTTTGTAATGAAGCTTTGCTGAAGCCTCTCGACAAAATCGTCCCAGTCTTCCCCAACACAGTACCGTTCATCTGTGCTACCAGTGGTCATTCTCATGGGTCATTCCCGTTTCTCGTCGCCAATGTAAAGTCCTTACTCTACAGTATGAAACCACACGAGGCATATTCTGGGGACAAGGTCACTCTGTGACCTTCGCTCTTTATTCACAGGACTCCAAAGACGATGACCCTGCGTGGGAACTCCCTTTTTATATCTGTGTGAACAGGTAAGGAGTGTCTCCCACACGTTCACCCCTGGTGGTCAAGGTGTGCATCTAGGTTGAATGTATACAGTATTACAGTGGTGTTACATTGTGGTTACATACATGACAGTTTACTAATGTGTTGACATTAACACAAGTAAAATAGAGGGTTAACAATCTGATCGAGATAAATGGGCTGAATAATTAATTGGTGAAGTAGACTAGGTTTTAAAGAGGACGTGTAGGAATTTAATTTTTCCTCAAAACTCTTCTTTTCGAGTCTTAATCGTTCTCTTTGTAAGATGTTTTCTCCCTGCATCATGCTCTACCCCCACCAAAGCTGGGAAACATGCTCAAAGGTTTTCACCACTGTTGTTTTGAAAAGACCTGCTAGAAAATATGAGAAACACTTGATCTTTGCTCAGCATTTGTACCTGGTTGAGACTGGGAACTTGTCAGGAAATTTCAGGTACATCAGACGTGAACATTTTGAAGGGAAATCCAGTGCTTCTGCCCTTCATTGTTCCATATGATTTTGTGCTATCTAATATTGACTGGAGAAACCTGAAAGCACTTATACCTTTGTTGGGATACTTATGATGCCTTGTTAGTCTGTTGGATGACAGTGTTTTGCTGGCACTATTGTTTGTGATATAATTTTGCAGCACACCAAATTAATCTGTAAGTACCATGTTTACTATGTTATTTTGCTCCCATTCCCTTCTCTCAGCCCTTTTAATTCCATGCAGTATTGCCTGGCTGAAATGGAAATTTTCTTCTCTTGATGCTGTTCTGCAATTGGCTGTTAGTAGCCCAGAGTGATTCTCCCTCCAATATCTCTCTGTCCTCCTCCTTCTCCTGTGGTAATCTACCTGATATCACACTGACAGCACAGCCGAGACCAGGTACTTTCCATAAATAATCATGGACTTGAAACCAACATCGTAACACTTTAGAGTGCGCTATGTTGGAATATCACCATAGCTTGTAGGACTCCATTATAAACTGCACCATAAAGTGTCATAGCAAAGTTGAAGTAACATACATCTGGCTTGCAGTGATCCCCCGCCCCCTCCTTGCAATTTTTTGATTACAGCTCTGTTTCTGTAACATTGAGTTGTTGTGTCTGATTAAGATGCCCAAATTACTTCAATTATATCCTGAAGATTCAATTATATGTAAAAGGCTGCTTCAGCAGTTTTGCTGCTTGGCTGGTGTTTTGATCACAAATCTTCAAGTGACCGGTAGCCAAATTTTGGCTGTTTATGGTTTGAAATGCGATCCTTTGGTGTACTTCAGATGACTAATGATGCATAATGACAGAGCATTTAATAATATTTTATAGCTTCTTAATTTTTTATTTAATCAAAGTTGAAGAAGTACAGACTCTAGCCAAATTAAGGAAGGTTTTGTTGCCGGAATCCTACAATTACTTTAATTGGGTCTCAGGACAGATACCATGCAAAGTAATTACACTTAATGATAGATCACATGACAAGATGTGAAAAATGTCAAACATGGTTAAGTATGAAACCCAAGTATAGGACTATATCTGAATGTTGTTTCCTTTTTATTGCCAGCTATACTCAATGAAGTTAGTATGTTGGTACACTGCAAATATTTAAAGGATAATAAGACACCACTTAAATAATAGACTTCTAATTTACCTGATTAGTGTTGGAATTCATCTAGAGCCCATTGGCAAAAAAGTACCTTCTTGAGGCATATTAAACATGAATTAATTAAGATTGCCATGAGAATTGCTTTGGGAAATTAGTCTTTAAATTGCTGGTGCTTATTTTCTTGGTGGGAGTTATTTTTGTAAAAGACTGTTCTAGCAAATTGAAATGTGGACAAAAATGAAGTAAGTCCAAATTTAGAGAGACTGGGTGATGCATAGTTAACAATCTTTCACTTCTGGACTTGGGATCGAATTGTGTTCAGACTTATACAAGGCAGGAAGTCTTAACATTATATGGGGTGTGGGGTGGGTGCAATCTCTCGTGTCCTTATTATTTCTAATAAATTATCTGGTGTTTGGAGAATTTGAGCGAATATGCCATTGATGGATTGAGATATTGTAATGAAAAATTCTGAGATTTATAAGGATTCAGCCTATTAATGCTACAAAACCTTTTCCATTCCCTAATTTTGAAATGTGCGTATAAAGCAGATTGTCCTCTTTGTGTCAATGTTTGGCTATTTGCTAAGATTAGTGTAATGCCAAAGAATAAGCCTTAATGTGTTTACTTTATCTTTGTGTGTCAGCAGCATCTGTGGTTGTGGATGCCAAATGACAGCCCCACCCTTTGATTGTGATGTTCTGTGAGTCTATTGAGTACTTTTCAGTTGACAAGTACGAAAGTGTAGCTGGTTTATAATATTTATAAATGTATGGCAGCAACAACAACACTAACTTGTATTTATATAGTGCCTTTAACATAGTAAAACGTCCCCAAGGCACTTCATAGGAGCGTTCTAAAACAAAATTTGACACCAAGGAGATATTGGCACAGATGTCAAGAGGTAGGTTTTAAGGGGTGTCTTAAAGGAAGAAAGAGAGGTTTAGGGGAGGGAATTCCCAAGCTTGGGCCTTGGCAGCCGAAGGCATGGCCACCAATGGTGGAGCGATTTAAAATCAGGGATGCTCAAGAGGGCAGAACTGGAAGAGCGCAGATATGGAGGGTAGAACGTGGGAGGCCGGCCAGGTGACCATTGGAATAGTCAATTCTAGAGGTAACAAAGGCATGGATGAGAGTTTCAGCAGCAGATGAGCTGAGGCAGGAGTGGGGTCGGGCGATGTTCTGGGGGTGGAAATAGGCGGTTTTAGTGATGGCGTGGATATGTGTTCGGAAGCTCATTTCCGCGGAGGTCAAATATGATGCCAAGGCAACTCCGCTTTCTTACCAGGGCTGTTATTTTCAGCGTGGGCAGGCTAGTCATCCAAGGTCATGATCTCTTCCCATGCATTACATGGTACCGAGGATCATGATGTGCGACTTTAGACAGGACCCGTTTGGGTTAGAGAATTGATCACCGAACATTTTAAACAAATTACATTTTAATACATCAAATCACTATTTTTGCACCACTCTGTACCCGTGGTGTGGCAATCATGAATTCATAACTGTGCTCATAGTGCTTTCTTCACCAGTGCACCAGTTTCTATTTAGTATGTGCGAAGAAGAATTGTGTTTCTACAAAAATACATCATACCATATGATGGAATTACCCTCACAACGACGGTTTAAATACTTGTTGGCCACAACAAAATGACATTGTTTCGCCCCCTTAGTCACCCTAGATGATGAGTTTGGGATGGATTGTTGTATCCGTATGAAAGAGGCTGAGTTTTGCTGGCCTCAAACTGACTTTTCTGGCTTTATTACACATTCTTCAATGCCTGTGGTGCATTCTACAGATAGTTGGCACTATAATCAGGATTGAAGTCGACATAACTGGATAAGAGGACAGTATATTTATTTATTGGCTAACATTCGCACACTGTGCCACTCAACCCAACATTTGCAGAGGAAATCAAATATATTTCACAGCATGAAAGATTTTACTTTCTGTTGGCATGAACATTTATTGCAAATATATATTTGTACTGAGTATTTCAATTTTTAATAACTTATAAAATCACTTTGTTTTTTGAAGACTCGCATTTGAAATGTGTCCTTCAATTGTTTCATGATGCATATTGACAGATTTATGTTTGAGTTTCTGCCACGTTCCAAGATTTTTGATCATTTTTTTTCATGGAAGTATTTTGGGATTGAGCTAGAGAAAGAAAGACTCGCATTTATGTAGCATCTTTCATGACCGTACAATGTCCCACAGCGCTTTACAGCCAAATAAATACTTTTGACACGTAGTTACTGCTGTAATGTAATGTTCAGGGGTTGTGTTTTAAAACAAAGTGAATTTGTGCAGGGGTGGGGGTGCGGGGTTGCTGGTGACTTGAACAAAGGTCTGGCACACACTTTTTGGTCCAGAACTGAAAGCTAAAAATGCAGGAGGATAGGTCTTGCGATTAGAAATTGTTTAGAGCAGTGTTGTCCGATAGAAATCGTTGACACTGTTTTAGCCACATGCACTAATTTTAGTAGAAAACACCTTGCATGCAATGTAGGTAAATGCACTTCACGTATATTTGCTTAACAAACATCTACCACCAATGATTGGAAATACATATGTGAGGTATCATGTGAGAGATATGATATCCAATCCAGATCACAGGGGTCCTGATGTTACACCCTGAGTTATGCAATTGTGTAGTTAGATATTGGAAAGCAAAATGCTCAGACTCCTTGGGAAAGCACTGCCACATCTCAGAGAATTGCTAAAGGAGACCTTAAACTTGTAATAATCATACAGTGAAAAAGTGGTTTGAAAAGTGAAATAGATGAAAGCGAATTGTTAGTAATCCTGACTACCATTAAGGGAGGTTGTGAATTTACCATCTCTGCAATCTCAGAATGGCTTATTTAGCACAAATAGAAAAGAATAATGGGCTAGAGTTTCTGTCTATTGATTATAAATGGGTGGAAATTCAATCCCAATATTATAAAGAAAAAATTCTATTATTTGGGGAACAGAAAGAATAGTTTGGAAATTAGTACCATGAAACGTTTGAAAGCTTCCTGAAGGTAGCTTGCATATCTATATGTAATTGCTAGAAGGTTCTATGGTCACTAATTGCAGAGCAATCTTCTCCTTCTTTAGCAGTCTCCTGGAGTCGAGGATGACTTGCTTCCACACTAATATGAATTCATAAGGTGACTGATGAGACCAATGCGGGATCTACATTTCTGTCACTGGTTGGGCAGGTGGTGGTTAAAGGGGCGGGTGGATGGGGTGCTTAGTTTGTCTTACACTCCTTCCGTTGTTTGTGCTTGGTTTCCATGTACTCCAAATGAAGAGACTCGAAGTGTTCGGCACCTTCTTGGATGATTCTCCTCCACTTTGAGCGGTCTTCGGCCATGGATTCCCGAGAGTTGTTGGGGATGTTGCATTTTTTCAAGGTGGCTTTGAGGGTGTTCTTGAAGTGTTTTCTCTGCCCTCCTGTGACTCGCTTGCCATGCCAGAGCTCAGAATAAAGTGCTTGTTTCGGGAGTCTAGCATCGGGCATGTGGACAGTGTGGCCCGTCTATCGGAGATGATCGATTGTGGTCAATGCTTCGATGCTGGGGATTTTGGCCTGAGAGAGCCATGGATTTGCAGGATCTTGCGGAGGCAATGTTGGTGGTACTTCTCCAGTGCTTTGAGGTGCCTACTGTACATAGTCCATGTCTCTGAAGCACATAGGAGGGTGGGTATCACTACTGCTCTGTAGATCATGAGCTTGGTCTTTGAAAACTTTTTACCTCAGGCGACCAAAGGCTGCACTGACACTCTGAAGGCAGTGTTGGACTTTGTCATCGATGGTCTGTCTTTGGTATGGAAAGTGGTGCACATTGTCCAAGGTCTCGACATGCATCTTGATAATCGGTGGGCAGTGCTGTGTGGTGGGGGCAGGTTGGTAGAGAACCTTTGTCTTATGGATGTTTAATGTAAGGCCCAGACTCTCGTACGCTTCGGTGAAGGTGTCAACGATGGTTTGGAGTTCGGCGTCAGAGTGTGCACATGCGTAAGCGTCGTTTGCATACTGTAGTTCAATGACCGAGGTTGAAACAATCTTGGATCTGGACTGGAGGCGACGGAGGTTGAACAATTTCCCGTTTGTCCTGTAGATTAACTCCACTCCAGCAGGAAGCTTGTTAGAGGTGAAATGAAGCATTGCAGCGAAGAAGATTGAGAAGAGCGTTGGTGCGATGACAATCACTGCAGAGCTAGTCAGCAGTCACATTGAGAGGATTGAATAAAGACAAAATAGCTTCTATTACTGTGTAGTGTTTCTTTGTTATTGAAAGAACTGTAAGAGAGCTTATCTATTGAAAATCCTTTCTCTTCTTGCTCGAGGTAGTTTTATTTCAATGATGATAACTAGAGCCACATAGAAATGATTGAACAAGTCCTTTAATAGTGGTGTGCAATCATTTATAATTGTAGTTATAAGCAAAAATCACTGGTGTAGTAAATCTACAATATACTACTTTATAGAAAAAACAATGAATATTAAAAATCAGTTTTTAAAGATTAAAATGCAATAAAAAAAAAGCTTAAATGTTAATGAACAAAAACGGTCAATATATTGTGGGTTAAGTAAACGGAACCAATTTAATGAAATCCTAAATTGAAAGTAGCATCTCTGAAGGATGACTTTGACATGTATGAGCATGACTATTACTTAAACCCTTTCTGTAAAAAAAATGCTTGACGTCAATTTGTTTTTGAAAATAATGTGCTTTTAATTGTCTGTGAAACTTGGGCTTATTGCCCATTTTCTGAAGTAGTGCATAAGTAAATGTTTTCTTTAAACTGTTGAAATGTTTTGTATGCTTGGCTTTCAGGCCCATTTTCAATATAACATGCTGTGTGTTTGTAAAACATTATGGTAATCAATTGATCATGCAGATGGAGCACACTTTAATGTGGCTGTAAAATACCCTCGAACTGCCACTTCTATTTTGTTAATTTACCATTTTATTTGCTTGCTGAGTTCCTTAGGGCCCAAGTTTCGGCCTCAGTTGCTCCTGATTTTTTGGAGCAACTGGTGTAGAACGGAGTATCTTAGAAATTCAAATTCTCGGCATTTAGTTTGCTCCAGTTCTAGTCAGTTAGAACAGTTTCACTTTGGAACAGAATTTTTTTTCAAAAGGGGGCGTGTCCGGCCATTTACGCCTGTTTTCAAAGTTTCGGCAGTGAAAACTTACTCCAAACTAACTTAGAATGGAGTAAGTGAAGATTTTTGTACGCTCGAAAAAACCTTGTCTACACTTTAGAAAATCAGGCGTAGGTTACAAATCAGGCGTAGGGAATGGGGGGGGGGGGGTGTTTAAAGGGAAGTTTACAAACATTAAACACTTCAGTTTTACAAATAAAGAGCCATCATCAATAATAAATGATAAAAACATCAATAAATCAACCAATAAATCAATCAAAAACAATTAATAAGAAATAATTTTTTAAAATCAACAAATAAAACATTTGCTACTTACCGACTGCAGCACCGGGAGCCCTCCAACAGTCTGTCTGTGTGTCTCTCACTCTCCGTCTGTCAGTGTCTGTGTTTCTGACAGCGAGGGAAGGGGGATGAGGGGGGAGCAAGGAGAAGGGGGGGAAAGGAGAAGGGGGGAGAAGGGGAAAGGGGAAGGAGAGGGGGGGAGCAAGGAGAAGGGGGGGAAAGGAGAAGGTGGGGGGAAAGGAGAAGGGGGAGGGAGGCTGAACGGGCCGGGCCCAGCCAGGCCCAGCCAGGCCCAAGACTTCGGGCAGGACCCGTCCCCAGCACCAGATTTTACAGGTAGGTGGCATTGGGTCGGGTCGGGTCGGGGGGGCGGAGGGAGGTCGGGTCGGGTCCAGTCCGGTCCAGGCGTGGGAGGGGGGGCGGTCGGGAGCACGGGTCGGGTCGGGGGGGGGGGGGGAGAGGAGGTCGGGTTGGTTCGGGTAGGGGGGGGAAGGAGGGAGCGCGGGTCGGGTCGGTTCCGGCGGGGGGATGGAGGTCAGGTTGGGTCGGGTCGGTTCGGGGGCGGGGGGAGGGAGGTCAGGTTGGGTCCGGGTCGGTTCGGGGGGGGGGGGGGGGGGGCGGGGGAGGGAGTCGGGTCCGGTCTGGGAGCGGGGAGGGGAGGAGGGAGCGGGAGTCGAGTCGGGTCGGGAGGAAGCAGGAGCTGGGCGTGGGAGGCAGCCTTATGCACGCAGCCCCAGTGAGGCCATTCGGCCAGGGCTAGGGGCTGCGTGTGCTTCGGGCCCCTCCCATACAGTTTTGGGTGCCTGGAGCTACTGCACTTGCGCGCCCACTGTAGCGCGCATGTGCAGAGGTCCCAGCACTGTTTTCAGGCAGGGACCTAGCTCCGCCCCTACAGCTCGTGTTGCGCCGCGCCTGACTCCAGAGGACCAGCAGGGAGCCAGAGAATCTAAGTTTTTTTTAGGCGCACTTTGTGGCGCGAAGAAACGAGCGTCCAGGTCGGGAGAAAGGCGCGGCCGAAACTTGGACCCTTAGAGTTGTGCTTATTTCATTCCTAAAATGGTGCTTGAATGTGACATTTAGGGCCCAAGTTTCGGGACGCGCCTAAAAACGGCGCAGCCGGACCTGCATGCCCGTTTTGCGGCAGAAAGTGCGCCTAAAAAAAAAAAATCCCTATCTTCGGCTCCCTGCAGGTCTTCTACAGCCGGGCGCAGCGGCAGCACGAGCTGTTGGGGATGGAGCCAGGTCCCTGCGCGAAAACAGTGCCGGGACCTCTGCACATTCTGCGCTACAGTGGCGCGCATGTGCAGTAGCTCCAGGCGCCCAAAATTATGTGGGAGGGGCCCGAAGCACGCAGCCCCTAGCCCTGGCCGAATGGCCTCACTGGGGCTGTGTGAATAAGGCTCCTCCCACGCCCAGCTCCTGCTTCCTCCGACCCAATTCGACTCCCGCTCGCCCCCACCCCCGGCGATCCGACCTCCGCGACTCTCTCTCCCCCACCCCCCCCCCCCGGACCTCCGTGCCCCCCTCCCCCCACCCGAGACCCGACACCACCTACCTGTAAATCTAGTCCGAGGTCTTGGGCCCGCCGTTCAGCTCCTTCTCTCCCTCCCCCATCCCCTCCTCCTTCCTCATTCCTCCTCCTTCCTCTCCCTCCACCTCCCCTCTCTCCTCCCTCCCCCCTCCTTCCTCCTTCCCTCCCTCTTTTTTTCCTCCCTCCTCTCTCCTTCCCTCCCTCCCCTCCTCTCTCCTTCCCTCCTCCCTCACTCCCTCTCCTTCCCCCCTCCCTACATCCTCCTCTCCCTCTCCCCTTCTCCCCCCTTCTCCCCCTCCCCCCACTTCCCTTCTCCCCACCTCCCTTCCCCCACCTCCCTTCTCCCCCCCCCACCTCCCTTCTCCTCCCCCTCCCTTCTCCCCCCCTCCCACCTCCCTTTTCTCTCACCTCCCACCTCCCTTCTCCCCCCCCCCCCACCTCCCTTCTTCCCCTTCTCCCCTTCTCCACCTCCCTTCTTCCCCTCCCCTTCTCCCCTTCCCCTTCTCCCCCCCCCACCTCCCTTCTTCCCCTCCCCTTCCCCTTCTCCCCCTCCCCTTCTCCCCCTCCCCCCCTTCTCCCCCTCCCCTCGCTGTCAGAAACACAGACACTGACAGACAGAGAGTGAGAGACACACAGACAGACAGATAGAGACACTGACAGAGACACACTGGGGGGACCGTCCCAGCACGCTGTTGGAGAACTCCCGGTGCTGCAGTCGGTAAGTAGAAAATGTTTTATTTATTGATTTTTTAAATTTTTTTTATTTTTTATTAATTTTTTTTGATTGATTTATTGGTTGATTTATTGATGTATTTATCATTTATTATTGATGATGGCTCTTTATTTGTAAAACTGAAGTGTTTAATGTTTGTAAACTTCCCTTTAAACCCCCCCCCCTCCCCATTCCCTACGCCTAATTTGTAACCTACGCCTGATTTTCTAAAGTGTAGACAAGGTTTTTTCAAACGTACAAAAATCTTCACTTACTCCACTCTAAGTTAGTATGGAGTAAGTTTTCACTGACGAAACTTTGAAAACAGGCGTAAGTGGCCGGACACGCCCCCTTTTGAAAAAAAAATTCTGTTCCAAAGTGAAACTGTTCTAACTGACTAGAACTGGAGCAAACTAAATGCCGAGAATTTGAATTTCTAAGATACTCCGTTCTACACCAGTTGCTCCAAAAAATCAGGAGCAACTGAGACCGAAACTTGGGCCCTCAATGTGGAAAAAATATGTCACTGAACTAAAATGAATGAATTGTGTAGAAACTATGATGGTATAGGCATAGAATAAGGCTGATGTTTTCCCACACAATAGCCAGTTTGAGGGCGACTGCCCCAGTCTACTCTTAGCACTGGATCTCTGAGGAGCAATGCCAGAGGTTTCCAGTCTGTTCCATTGGATGAAAATATTTTGCAGTGGAAGGAGACCCAAGAAAGAGGGAAATAATTTTTTAAAGGGAGCATTCCTCTGGAAAAAAACAATACTTGAAGCTTTCTGTTGGTGAAACGATCTATATATAAATGGACAGACACATGGCAGGTGAAATTTAATACCAAGAAGTGTGAAGTGTTTCATTTTGGTAGGATGAATGAGGAGAGGCAATATAAACTAAATGGTACAATTTTAAAGGAGGTGTAGAAACAGAGACCTGGGGGTGTATATAAACATGTCTTTGAAGGTGGCAGGACAAGTTGAGGCTGTTAAAAAGGCACATGAATCCTTGGCTTTATAATAGGCACAGAGTACAATAACAAAGAAGTTATGCTAAATCTTTTATAAAACACTGGTTAGGCCCCTGCTGGAGTAATGTGGCCAATTCTGCACACCACACTTAAGGAAGGATGTTGAAGCATTGGAAAGGGTGCAGATGAGATTTACTAGAATGGTTCCAGGGCTGAAAGTCTTCAGTTACAGAGAGACTAAAGAAACTGGGGTTGTTTTCCTTAGAGCGGAGAAAGTTAAGGGGAGATTTGAGAGAGGTGTTCAAAAATCTTGAATGGTTTTGATAGGGTAAATAAGAACAAACTGTATCCAGTGGCAGAAGTGAGAAACTGTTTACAGTGGCAGATGCATTGGTAACCAGAGGACACAGATTTAAGGTAATTGGCAAAAGAACCAGAGGCAACACGAGGAAAAAAATGTTTATGCAGTGAATTATTATGATCTGGAATGCACTACCTGAAATTGCACTCGTTTTGAGAAGTGTTTTTTTCCCTTGAATTTCTGCTCAAACTCATTTGCATATTGTCGAATGTTAAATCTGTCATGAACCAGTGCAATTAGGCAGCGTTTTAAAACTTAATTTAAAAAAAAATTATTCGATACCGGTATATTTTTACGCGTTCAGTTTGATTAATACAGCTGAAAATGGGTTTGTCACAAAAAAATAACAATTTTTAATCTGCCAATTCACCAACCATGAGTAACCTGATTTTAAATGACTGAAAATTATTAAAACAGAATATACATAACAATTTCTAGTTATATTGGGGTACAGTAGTCGATTTCTTAGTAAATTAAATAAATTACATTCAAAACATTCAAAAACTTACCTATTAGTTGTCCTTTTGCCCCCCAAAACAGCTTAATTTTTAGAGGCTCTTCGAAGGCCTGAAAAGATGCATATATTAGCAGAAACTCCCAATGGTGCTATTGCACCCTGGGGGCGTGGCCAGTTTTATGGGCGGGGCCAGATTCTAGAATTATGTTTTTATAAACTAGCGCAAAAGATCGCTGAAACTTGATTTGCACCAAGCATAATTTGCACTTAAAATTCTGTGATCTTTTGCGTCGATTACACCGATTTTTTTATTTCTAGTGAATTGCGCTGATAGAAACAAGGCAGCCGAGCGGAAACTCTACCCCTTACATTTACATGCTGTTGACAAATCATAGAAACTGGTCTGTGAGCAACTTACAGGTTCTGTTAGTAACAAGTACCTTTAGTCATTAGTTTTTCTGGATTTAGATTCGCATCAGATGTCAAAATTCCAAAACTAGTCAATATCGTGAGATTTATTTCCAAATCTTTTAAAACAGGTACCTTGTGTAAACTGGTTGCAGTGCCTTTTTATATTTATTAGATTTAACCCACTCACCAGAGTAATGAACATTATGATTTCATGCAGAGCTAATGGAGTTGTTCTTGTAATGCTCATATCCACCTGTTCAAATATTTAACAGTTCTTATTCATGCCAAATTTTGGCCAGTTTTTGATATATAGTTGCATCTGCTAGGAACTTTGTTGAACTTATCCAAATTGACTTAATTTTAAGATGTTTACAGTCAGCAGAGAGGAGACCTTTTTCCCCCATCAGTCTGAAGTGTGTTCTAACCCAGATCACTGAGGTGAAAAGATTGTGTACTGTGTCAGCTAATGATTTTCCTACTCTTAATTAGTTATGTGGTTTGAAAGGTTGAAATTTGTTCTGGTGAGTTTGTAACTAGAGTGCTGGACTTTCAGTTAGGTGTGGGGTGGGAGCAGCAGGGACTGTAGTCAATCGATTTTTGAGCCATATTGCTGCTCAGGCTAATCTATTCTCACAGCCAAAACTAGAGGCCCAGGATGAAAAAGAGGCATTTTGGTGTTGGCCTCTCTTTTCCATTCGTCTTTTCCTCTTGACCCATTCTTAAAGCTTGGACAAATATGTATTTCTGACACAATCAATATGACAGTATATTCTCTTCTATAAAGACCTGATGAAACCTCTCTCAAGATGGCGTTCTTGTAAACAATGATCGCCGACTTAATTTTTCAAAATACAGATACATTTCCACCAAGATTGATTTGAGCAACTCGATGAACAATTAATTTGAGAAATTCACAGCATCAAAAATCATTGATTCTTGCTATACTAGGAACAAACCAGGCCTAGAAATTGTGTTTAATCTAGGATTTGATGCAAAAATACTTAATGCAGTCCTTAAGGATGGTTGCTCTCTGGTCATGACACAACATTAATCTTTAAATTAGGCTCTTTTTTAATTTTGGAGGGTTTAAAAAAAAAAGTTTTTGCACAATATTATCTACTGCTACTCACAGAAGTTTATCAAAATTTGAGTCGTGTATTCAACTTGCCCTTTTTGATAGTTTGTTGAATGATGGTTTTGTTGGAAGTTGTTAACTTTTTGTTAAAACAAAATCTCATTCCAGGCCTTTGGGTTTATGACACGTGTGGCTTTACAAGCAGAGAAACTAAATCATCACCCTGAATGGTTCAATGTGTACCACAAGGTAATGTGAACACTGGTGAGTTTGACAGTAAATTGTAGTATATTCTCTCTGTCTGTCTATCTATATCTATCACATATATCTATCATATATATCATATATATAAAAATTGTTTTTTAATATATATATATATATATCATTACTTTCAAACCCAGTTATACAGAGTGATGTGTCTACAGGCACACCATATTTCCCCCACACTCCAAAGCAGTGTGATCATGTTTTTTGCAAAAAGGCGCATAGTTAGGTATGAAACTTGTCAGGTATTACAAGCCCTTACTAGTGTGTTCTCAGACATATTGCTATCTTGGTTAATGTGCTACTGCTGGTTGGCTCTGAATCTTTCCTTTGATGTTTGTTACAGAGATCTGCACAGGAGGATCAAAGGGGCTTAACCATTAGTAGCGTGGCAACTAAGAGCATTATGTGTGAGTTTAGTGCTGCTTTTAGCCCATCCAGACTATTGCCAATTTAAACTGAGATCAGAGTAAGTGCTAGGATTGCTTCCTATATTTTATTTTGATATCCGCTATGTTAACCCACAGAGTAGATCTAGTATATGTACATCATTCTGACAAGAAGTGCTAGATGCATTTTGTAAGGAACTGCTTTTTAGAATGGAATTCTATTCTGTTCTAAACCAAAAATATAGAATAGTGCAGATGCTGGAAATCTGAAACAAAACCATAAAATCCTTGAAACACTCATTCAGGCAGCTGCTGTAAAGAAAGGAAAAATATTAACCTTTCAGACATGGCCCTTTATCAGAACTGGAAGATGGTGTATTTGGACTTCCAGAAGGCATTTGACAAGGTGCCACATAAAAGGTTACTGCACAAGATAAAAGTTCACTGGGTTGGGGGTAATATATTAGCATGGTTAGAGGAATGCTAACGAACAGAGAACAGAGAGTCGGGATAAATGGTTGTCGATCAGTAACTGGTGGGGTGCCGCAGGGATCTCAACTATTTACAATCTATATTAACGACTTGGAAGAAGTGACTGAGTGTAACGTAGCCAAGTTTGCTGATGAAACAAAGATGGGAGGAAAAGCAATGTGTGAGGAGGACACAAAAAATCTGCAAAAGGACATAGACTGGTTAAGTGAGTGGGCAAAAATTTGGCAGATGGAGTATAATGTTGGAAAGTGTGAGGTCATGCACTTTGGCAGAAAAAAATCAAAGAGCAAGTTATTATTTAAATGGAGAAAGATTGCAAAGTGCCGCAGTACTGCAAGACCTGGGGGTACTTATGCATGAAACACAAAAGGATGGTATGCAGGTACAGCAAGTAATCAGGAAGGCCAATGATATCTTGGCTTTGGAGTTCAGAGAAGGTTCACAAGGTTGATTCCGGGGATGAGGGGGTTGACATGAAGAAAGGTTGAGTAGGTTGGGCCTCTACTCGTTGAAATTCAGATGAATGAGAGGTGATCTTATCAAAATGTATAAGATTATGAGGGAGCTTGACAAGGTGGATGCAGAGAGGATGTTTCCATTGATGGGGAGACTAGAACTAGAGGGCACAATCTTAGAATAAGGGGCTGCCCATTTAAAACAGAGCTGAGGAGAAATTTCTTCTCTCAGAGGGTTGTAAATCTGTGGAATTCACTGCCCCAGTGGGCTGTAGAAGCTGGGATATGGAATAAATGTGACAGAAATAGACAATTTCTTAAACGATAAGGGGTTATGGGGAGCGGGCGGGGAAGTGGAGCTGAGTCCATGATCAGATCAGACATGATTTTATTGAATGGCGGAGCAGGCTCGAGAGGCCGCATGGCCTACTCGTGTTCCTAATTATTATGTTCTTATGTTCTAAGAAGGAACTGAGCAAGGGAAGGAGGTAGGGTGGGAGGGAGAAAAACATGCACAAGAAAAGAATAAGCTGAAGGTGAAGAAATGACAGGAGTGATAATGGCATAAGGCAAAAGGTGAGAGAAATTAAGTGTAAAAGAGATAAAGGGGAGAAATGGAAAAACTTGCATTTATATCGAGCCTTTTCACAGCCTCAGAACGTCCCAAAGCACTTTACAACAAATGAAGTACTTTTGGAGCGTGGTCATAGTTTTGTAAGGAAACGCGGCAACCAATTTACGCACATTTGCAAACGACAATGTGATGATGATCAGATAATCTGTTTTAGTGATGTTGGTTGAGTGATAAATATTGACCAGGAAACCAAGAAGGGCTCCCCTGCTCTTCTACAAAATAATGCCATGTCTACCCGAGAGGGCAAAAGGGGCCACGGCAATTTTGCCTTTGAGCTGCGGCTGGGCAGCGATCCGGAGGTAGCGGCTAGGCCACACAACGACTTTACAATTGAAATAACTGCGCATGCCCGAGAAATGGAATGGGCTGCGCAGCCGTTAAAGGGGCCACGCACCCAAACAAAAATTAGCGGGAACATTGGGCCTCGGTTTAACGTCTCATCCAAAAGACGGCACTCTGACAGTGCAGCATTCCCTCAGTACTTCACTGAAATGTCAGCCTGGATTTTGAGCTCTAGTCTCCGGAGTGGGACTTGTACCCACAACCTTATGACTCAGATGATTTTGCTACCACTGAGCTGTGCTAACATTGTGTCTTAGTAGTAGCATGAACATCAACCATAGCTCATATGTGCAATTATATAATGGAATTAGATTCTAATTGTCCTGAGGGTATCTGTGCACTTGCTGTAATATTTTTGTTGTCCTTTGTTACAAACTGGGGCAAGCATTTGTGTACAACTTTGCCCTATGTGACATTATGAAGTTTCACTCCAATGAAATAAATTGGAAGTGCTGCTGCTTTCAGGTGACTGGTCATTTTCCTGTCATGGAATGGAATATTATATCTCATGAGGGGGAGAGTTCTGTACAAAATGCATGCTTCTAGATATCTAGCAAGCAATGCAAAGTATAAAACGCTAACAACTGGAACCCTCAGTAATTGTGCGGATATCCCTTCCTGACATTTGGAATTATGGGATAAGTCAAATGAAAATACTTCCCATTTAACTAGCGGTGAAAGCAAAGATCACTGATTTGGATGTGTGCTTTTGGTCACATATGCTGTGGTAGGATGTGAGTTTACACCAATTATTTTGTTCGCACATGACCAGTTCCTGATCTTAACCAGGCTTTTGGGGGACGGGGTAGCACAAAAACTGTCTGCCATGGAGGGAGGAACAAATGATGCTTGAATGCCTCCAACTGCAACTCGGGATCGGCATAAGTAGTGGCTTTAGAGTAACATTTTTGATGGCTGTTTGATGGGCAAATAATGCGATACAAGAGAAAATTTCAAAAAAATTGTTTTTGCTGGGGAAACGAAAATAAATTGTTCTTGTATCAGTGTGTTCACAAATATTACTTCCAGGAGGCATCTTTCTGAATTATTCCATGCCAGCTAGCATGTGGGACAGGAAGGGGCGTTGGGTGGTCACCGATTTAGTGTGAATAAGATCAATGGAGCAGGAGTTGGGTCTGGTGCACAAAATGAGCTCAGAGGGAATATGGGGAGATGGAAGAAACTCGAGAAAGGCACAGGTTGAGAGCTGGGCAGGGGGGGACTGCTGAGGGATGTTTGGGTCAGGGAAGGGGGAGAAGCAGCAGTGGCAGCTGATTTGTTTTTTTGGGGTATTGATTGGCCAGGACACTAGGAGAACTCCTCTGCTCCCTTAATAGTGCCATGGGACCTTTTGTGTCTATCTGAACAAGGAGTCAGGACCTCGGTTTAACATCTGAGCCAAAAGGTGGTGCCTCTGACAATGTGGCACTCCATCAGTGCTGCACTGAAGTGTCAGCCTCAGTTATTCACTCAAGTTTTGGAGTGGGGTTTGAACTCATGACATTTTGACTTGGAGGCCAGATATTTATAGATGCAAATTGGAGATTAAACACTGGTATAATCACAAATCGGAGCAGGTGGAATAAACAAAACTCACCTTTTTATTACAAATGCGGATAGAAGCGCACACTTGAACCTTTAGTTGTGAAAAAAATAGATGCCACCTACCTTCAACAGTTTTGCCTAAAATTAGCTGCTCATGTATAAATTAAACTTGACAGTAGAATATGACCTCTACTCTAGAAATTTCTCAGGCGTTTTCTTTTTGTTTGAGAGCCTCTTGTCTCTGTAGTAAAAACTGTCAACAACTTTTCATCACCCTTCTTCTGTTTTATTTCCCATCTTTCAAGAACTACAAAAGCCACATAAGAGACTGTACAAAGCAACAGCTCCAATGAAAACAAGCAAAGCCGAAACAAAAAGGAGATTGTGAAATTCATTCAGCCCACTGTAAGATTGCCTCTCCCCTACATATTAACATTGAATATTTCCATTCCTCCCCAGGTTCAGATAACTCTTTTCACACATGACTGTGGTGGTCTCTCCAAAAAAGATGTCAAACTCGCAAAGTTCATCGAACAGGCGGCTGCTTCAATAAATTAGTTATTTTTATGCTTTTTTTAAAAAAAAAAAGGTTCAATGTGAAATGTGATTCATTCTAAGGTACTTTAAACCGAGCTAAACATTCAGATTAGAAGCAATAATAGAATATGTAATCCTGAATTTGAAGAAATATTTAGTCAAAAATTAGGATGCTAAAACTGGAACTGCAAAGAATGGAAAGTTATTTTTGAGCTGAGTTCTCCTCTGTTTACTGATCACTGCAAAATCATTTGTAACAATCTGCTGGTATAATACAGAAACCAACAATTTGAATACAGCAGTGCAAGGACATCAGACTTGTCCTTGTATCTGGGATGCTGCTGGTGCAGTATTCATGGGAAATTGTGTTGCTTCTGCTGGGTTTGGTTTGCATAATGGCAGGAATAATAAAGGCAAATGGAATATCCATTAATAGAAACATAGAAATTTACAGTGCAGAAGGAGGCCACTTCGGCCCATCGTGTCCGCGCCAGCCGACAAAGAGCCGCACGGCCCTTGGTCAGGAGCCCTGAAGGTTACATATAAACCTATGAACAATGACGGCAAGGCAAAGAACACTCAGCTAAACCAATCCGCCTCACACAACTGCGACACCCCTTATATTGAAACATTCTACACTCCACCCCAACTGGAGCCATGTGATCTCCTGGGAGAGGCAAAAACCAGATTAAAAACCTAGGCCAATTTAGGGAGAAAAAATCTGGGAAAATTCCTCTCTGACCCATCCAGGCGATCGAAATTAGTCCAGGAGATCACCCTGGCCTTATTTTATTCCCTGCAGTACTTACCATTATATCTGCCCCATCCAACAAAAGGTTATCCAGCCTAATACCAATTACCAGCTCAAGGTCCGTAACCCTGCAGGTTACTGCACTTTAAGTACCCATCCAACCATCTGTTAAAAGTGGTGAGGGTTTCTACATCCATCACTCTTCCAGGCAACGAGTTCCAGATCCCCACAACCCTCTGCATAAAGAAGCCCCCCCGCCCCATAATCCCATTAAACCTTCCACCAACCACCTTAAAACTATGCCCCCTCATAATAGACCCCTCCACCAATGGAAATAGGCCCTTACTATCCACTATGTCCAGGCCCCTCAACATTTTGTACACCTCAATGAGGTCTCCTCTCAACCTCTTTTGTTCCAATGAGAACAAACCCAGCCTATCCAATCTGTCCTCATAACTAAGATTCCCCATTCCAGGCAGCATCCGAGTAAATCTCCTCTGCACCCTCTCTAGTGCAATCACGTCCTTCCTATAATACGACGACCAGAACTGCACGCAGTACACCAGCTGTGGCCTAACCAAAGTATTATACAATTTAAGCATAATCTCCCTGCTCTTATATTGCCTCGGCCAATAAAGGCAAGCATTCCGTATGCCTTCTTAACCACCTTATCCAGCTGGCCTGCTACTTTCAGGGATCTGTGGACAAGGACTCCAAGGCCCCTTTGTTCATCTACACTATTAAGTGGCCTACCACTTAATGTGTATATCCTTTCCTTATTAGCCTTCCCAAAGTGCATCACCTCACACTTCTCGGAATTAAATTCCATTTGCCACTGCTCTGTCCACCTGACCAGTAGAAACATAGAAACGTAGAAATTAGGTGCAGGAGCAGGCCATTCGGCCCTTCGAGCCTGCACCGCCATTCAATCAAATCATGGCTGAACATTCAACCTCAGTACTCTTTTCCTGCTTTCTCTCCATACCCCTTGATCCCTTTGGCCGTAAGGGCCGTATCTAACTCCCTTTTGAATATATCTAACGAACTGGCCTCAACAACTTACTGCGGTAGAGAATTCCACAGGTTAACCACGTTCTGAGTGAAGAAGTTTCTCCTCATCTTGGTCCTAAATGGCTTACCTCTTATTCTTAGACTGTGACTCCTGGTTCTGGAACTCCCCAGCAACGGGAACATTCTTCCTGCCTCTAACCTGTCCAATCCCGTCAGAATTTTATATGTTTCCATGAGATCTCCTCTCATTCTTCTAAACAAAAGATTACTGCAGAAGATAGAGGTATGCGGAGTCAGAGGAAATGTATTAGCATGGATAGAGAATTGGCTGTCGAGCAGAAAGCAGAGAGTCGGGATAAATTGGTCCTTTTCGGGTTGGAAATCGGTGGTTAGTGTGTGCCACAGGGATCGGTGCTGGGACCACAACTGTTTACAATATACATAGATGACCTGGCAGAGGGGACAGAGTGTAGTGTAACAAAATTTGCAGATGACACAAAGATTAGTGGGAAAGCGGGTTGTATAGAGGACACAGAGAGGCTGCAAAGAGATTTGGATAGGTTAAGCGAATGGGCTAAGGTTTGGCAGATGGAATACAATGTCGGAAAATGTGAGGTCATCCACCTTGGGAAAAAAAACAGTAAAAGGGAATATTATTTGAATGGGGAGAAATTAGAACATGCTGCGGTGCAGAGGGACCTGGGGGTCCTTGTACATGAATCCCAAAAAGTTAGTTTGCAGGTGCAGCAGGTAATCAGGAAGGCGAATGGAATGTTGGCCTTCATTGCGAGAGGGATGGAGTACAAAAGCAGGGAGGTCCTGCTGCAACTGTATAGGGTATTGGTAAGGCCGCACCTGGAGTACTGCGTGCAGTTTTGGTCACCTTACTTAAGGAAGGATATACTGGCTTTGGAGGGGGTACAGAGATGATTCAATAGACTGATTCCGGAGATGAGGGAGTTACCTTATGATGATAGATTGGGTGGACTGGGTCTTTACTCGTTGGAGTTCAGAAGGATGAGGGGTGATCTTATAGAAACATTTAAAATAATGAAAGGGATAGACAAGATAGAGGCGGAGAGGTTGTTTCCACTGGTCGGGGAGATGAGAACTAGGGGGCAGAGCCTCAAAATACGGGGGAGCCAATTTAAAACCGAGTTGAGAAGGAATTTCTTCTCCCAGAGGGTTGTGAATCTGTGGAATTCTCTGCCCAAGGAAGTAGTTGAGGCTAGCTCATTGAATGTATTCAAGTCACAGATAGATAGATTTTTAACCAATAAGGGAATTAAGGGTTACGGGGAGCGGGCGGGTAAGTGGAGCTGAGTCCACGGCCAGATCAGCCATGATCTTATTGAATGGCGGAGCAGGCTCGAGGGGCTAGATGGCCTACTCCTGTTCCTAATTCTTATGTTCTTATGTTCTTATGTTGTTATAACTCCAGTGGATACAAGCCCAGTTGATCCAGTCTCTCATATGTCAGTCCTGCCATCCTGGGAATCAACCTGGTGAATCTTCGCTGTACTCCCTCAATAGCAAGAACATCCTTCCTCAGATTAGGAGACCAAAACTGAACACAATATTCCAAGTGTGGCCTCACCAAGGCTCTGTACAACTGCAGTAAGACCTCCCTGCTCCTATACTCAAATCCTCTAGCTATGAAGGCCAACATGGCATTTGCCTTCTTCACCGCCTGCTGTACCTGCATGCCAAACTTCAATGACTGATGTACCATGACACCCAGGTCTCGTTGCACCTCCCCTTTCCCTAATCTGTCACCATTCAAATAATATTCTGTCTTCCTGTTTTTGATTGACATCCTCCTGCAGCCCATGACTTTCCTCTTCATTATCACCCACACAGCCAATTTTAGTGCCGTCTGCAAACTTCTTAATCATGTTCCCTATATTCAAATCTAAATCGTTGATATACACCACAAAAAGCAAGGGGCCCACTACTGAGCTCTGTGGAACCCCACTGGAAACACCCTTCCAGTCACAAAAACTTTCAATTTGCTTCCTACCTCCAACTTGCCACTTTGCCCTGGATCCCATGGGCTTTAACCTTCATGACCAGTCTACTATGCGGGACCTCATCAAAAGCCTTGCTAAAGTCCATTTATACTACATCGTACGCACTACCCTCATCGACCATCTTGGTTACCTCCTCAAAAAATTCAATCAGGTTAGCCAAACACGATCTTCCCTTAACATATCCGTGCTGACTGCCCCTAATTAATCTTTGCCTTTCCTTATGCAGATGTATCCTGTCTTTCAGGATTTTTTCCAATAATTTTCCCACCACTGAGGTTAGGCTGACAGGCCTGTAATTACTCGGCCTATCCCTTTTTCCCTTCTTAAACATGGGTACTACATTAGCAGTCCTCCAATCCTCCGGCACCATGCTCAGATCCAATGTAGGTTCCATTTCCCTAAATATATATAATATCTAGTGTCTACACACACTTCCTGTCTGTAGTATCTTACTTTCTTTTATCACAATTTTTGGCAAACATTTTCCTATTGTAAATTCCTATGTCCACATTTATAATGGAAACTGTCTTATCACTTTGTCATTCACCCTTCCACTAAGTGTTTTAGCACCTCAGTTTTGCATCTCCCAGTTCTTCAGCCTTTATAGCAGAGGAGCTTTTATGCTTCAATGAACTCTACTGGTTCCTAAATTGTCATCAATTTTGTTATATCAAATCACAGTATTCTATATGAAATAAGGACCGAATATATGACTTTAAAATGGGAACTTAATTCTGTCTGTGTGCCCTGGTCCAATTATCTCCCATCCTCCTGTTCTGTTTCACCTGAAGGCAACTCTTGGTCTTGACTCCTCAGAACTAATAAATTTGCACAGTAAATTAGGGCAGTTTGGAGGTGCCACAGAGCAGTGGAGTGCAGAGCGAATTCTTCCTCCATTTCATTAAGTTTCCAATTTTAGCCATGTTGCTGTGGGGAAGGGTTGTATGACTTCCTATCGGCCACTTTCAAATGCTGCGAAAGGTTTTGGCTGAAGAAAGCTTTGCTGCATAGATTAATGTTTAAATTGACTTTATATTTTGTTCTAACCACAAGACAAGTTCTATTATTCAAGCCATGACTAAATCTCTCAGCAGAAAAATGAAAACTTCCAGCAAGTATTTTCATTTCAGTTGCAGAGCAGTTAATGTCTTCATGGTGAAAACCTTTACAAACAAGGAAAGTCAGAAACATAGGAATAGGAGTAGGCCATTCAGCCCCTTGAGCCTGTTCCACCATTCGATGAGATCATGGCTAACTCTATATACCTACCTTTGGCCCATATCCCTTAATACCTTTGGTTAACAAAACACTATCAATCTCCAATTTAAAATGAACAACTGATCTAGCATCAATTGTCGTTTGCGGAAGAGAGTTCCAAACTTCTACCACCCTTTGGGCCCAAGTTTCCATATGATTTGCGCCTGATTTTTAGGAGCAACTGGTGGAGAACGGACTATCTTAGAAATCGCAATTCTCCACATTTTTTTTTCTGCAGTTCTAGTCAGGTAGAACAGTTCTACTTTGGAACAGAATTTTTTCTTCAAAAGGGGGCGTGTCCGGCCACTGACGCCTGATTTGAAAGTTTCCACAGTGAAAACGTACTCCAAACTAAAGTAGAATGGAGCCAGTGAAGATTTTTGTAGAACTGAAAAAACCTGTTCTACACATTAAAAAATCAGGCGCAGGTTACAAATTAGGCGTCCAGAACGAGGTGGGGGGGGGAAGGGAACTCATTAAATTCTACAATAAATCCTTATTTATACTTCTACAAATATTATACAAATAAATCCAACCTGAATAAACATTTATAAGCCAAGAAAAGATTAAATAAACCATCTTCCTACCTGTGTGACAGTGCTTCAGGCACGGAGAATTCTGCAGCCGTTCGTGCCGCTGAGCGAGAGGGGGAGGGGGGGGGTGGGGGGGAGAAAGCCGTTCGTGTCGCTGAGCGGGAGGGGGAGAGAGAGAGAGGGAGGGATGGAGAGAGAGAGGGAGGGACGGAGAGAGAGAGGGAGAGAGGTGGAGGGAGAGAGAGAGGGAGGGTCGGAGGGAGAGAGAGGGAGGGACGGAGAGAGAGAGAGAGAGAGAGGTGGAGGGAGGAAAAGAGGGGGAGAAAGAGAGAGAGGGGAGAGAGGTGGAGGGAGGAAGAGAGGGGGAGAGAGAGAGAGAGAGAGAGGGGGAGAGGGGGAGGGAGAGAGAGAGAGAGAGGGGGAGAGGGAGGGAGAGGGAGGGAGAGAGGGGGAGGGAGAGCGAGAGAGAGAGAGAGAGGGGGAGGGAGGGAGGGAGGGAGGGAGAGGTCAGGTCGGATCGGATCCAGTCCGGGAGCGGGAGTCGGGTCCAGTGGGGGGGGGGGCGGGAGCGCGGGTCGGGTTGGGTCCAGTCGGGGGGGGGGAGCGGGGAGCGGGAACAGGAGCGTGGGTCGGGTCAGGTCAGTCGGGGGGGGGGGGAGCGGGTCTCGGGGTGGGGGGGGGGGAGCGGGTGTCGGGTCTGGTCGGCGGGGGGGGGGGGGCGGGGAGCGGGTGTCGGGTCTGGTCCGGAGGCAGGGGGGGGAGCGAGTGTCGGGTCTGGTCGGGCGGGGGGGGAAGCAGGAGCTGGCCGTGGGAGGAGCCTTATTCACGCAGCCCCAGTGAGGCCATTCAGCCAGGGCTAGGGGCTGCGTGCTTCGGGCCCCTCCCACACAGTTCGGCGCCTGGAGCTACTGCACTTGCATGCCCACTGTAGCGCGCATGTGCAGAGGTCCCGGCACTGTTTTCAGCGCAGGGACCTGGCTCCGCCCCCCCACAGCTCGTGCTGGCTGCGCCGAGGGCCAGAGGACCTCCAGGTAGGTGGAGAATACTGAGGATTTTTTTAGGCGCCGTTTTAGGCGCGAAAAACGGGCGCCCAGCTCGGAGGGGCGCCCGTTTCTTTTCTTGTGGAAACTTGGGTCCTTTGTATGTAGAAGTGTTTCCTAATTTCACTCCTGAAAGGTCTGACTCTAATTTTTAGACCATGCCCCTAGTCCTAGAATTCCCAACCAGCAGAAATAGTTTCTCTCTATCTACCCTATCTGTTCCCCTTAAAATCCTGACAACTTCACTCAGATCACCTCTTAACCTTCTAAATTCTAGGGAATACAACACTAAACTGTTTAATCTCTCCTCATGACTTAACCCTTGAAGTCCCGGTGTCATTCTGATAAACCTGCGCTGCACTCCTTCCAAGAAAGTAGAGGAAGCAGCAAATTGATAAATGGAGAATAATGGGTGGCTGGAATCTAGTCGAGCAGTTCAGTTGATTTGTATAGAAAATATAAAAATAAATACTTACGAGTGGGCTACAAGCTAGAACCTAATTGCGGGGTTCAGATGATGTCATGAATCAGAACAAAATTTGAGATTTATAAATAACTCTGCACCACAAGTTTGTAAACCGGACCTGAATTCCATTCCCATTATTGTTTTTATACCAGTAATGTTGAACTAATGGAATACCATTTTTTCTTGTAGTTTTGGACT
This sequence comes from Pristiophorus japonicus, assembly GCF_044704955.1. Classification (NCBI taxonomy): domain Eukaryota; kingdom Metazoa; phylum Chordata; class Chondrichthyes; family Pristiophoridae; genus Pristiophorus; species Pristiophorus japonicus. Next base: position 57,031,267 of record NC_091980.1, read on the forward strand.
TTCACCTTTTTTCTTTTTGCTTGCTGTGATGTTGTTTCAGTTGACAGTTGATACAAAAGAAGATATTCATAATGACATCCTCAGGAGGGCCAGTTACTATTTTAAATGTTGTTGAGTGGCAGGAATTTCTGCTGCATTGTAATATTGACTTAGTGGCTGCTGCGCTGTGGGTGGTGCTTGCTCATCCGGACTTTTGCGTGTGAACACTGGAACCACAATGCAAGAGCTATTGATGCCATCCTGAACAAGCATTGATGCAGTCTGGGACTGGTCCATCTCCCTTAACACGCCCTTTTCATGGAATTGGTGAGGGTTTAAGGAATGTACTCTTAAGTGTATCAATTAGTCAATGGACTATTGTGCTGAATGAAAAGTGTTTCTGTAAATGTCAGTGAAAATGTTTTTGTAAGTGTCAATTAAATGTGACTTTAGTAGGTTACCAATGTACTGTAATAGCATTTTGCAATGTAGGTTGCTTAGGTGTGATTGCTGCATTTCTCTATTTATATTTCTCAACTTTAACTCCAATTTTAGAGCCTGCCTGTATGCATTTTCCGTGCTAATTTTTCCCCCACTGTCCCCAAAAATCTCTAAACAATTACAAATTAATATTTATTGCTGGAGCGGTTTTCTGTCATCATTCCCAGATGCTCTCAATATGGTGAGATGAAAAGAAAAAATGCTGGTAATCTGAAATTAAATTGTAGTGTTCTGAATATGAATGGCAAGATAGGTTAATGTTTCACTTCTGACCCTTCATCAGAACTGGATGGTTCTGGTGAAGGGTCAGAAGTGATGATCACAACAGATGTCCCAACGTGCTGTGCAATTCCAACATTTTCTGATTCATTATTTAGCACTATTGTAACCCAATCATTCTGCAATGTTGTGTCACTGAATTGTTGAACTAATGGAATTGATTGCCATCATTGCCATCTCCAAGGTGCCTTGAACATGTCATCATCATAGGCAGTCCCTCGGAATTGAGGAAGATTTGCTTTCACTCTTAGCATGAGTTCTTAGGTGGCTGAACAGTCCAATATGAGAACCACAGTCTCTGTCACAGGTGTGGTACAGATAGTCGTTGAGGGAAGGGGTGGGTGGGACTGGTTTGCTGCACTCTCTTTCTGCTGCCTGTGCTTGATTTCTGAAGAGAGAGAGAGAGAGAGAGAGAGAGAGGGGCGGGAGGGGGAAGAAGAGAGAGCAGGGGCCGGGGGGGGGGAGGGGAGAAGAGAGAGGGGTAAAGAGAGAGAGGGGGTTGGTAAAGAGAGAGGGGGGTAAAGAGAGAGGGGGAAAGGGGGGGAAGAGAAAGAGAGAGAGGGGGAAGAGAGAGAGGGAGAGGTGGGAAGAGAGAATGACAGAGAGAGTGGGGGGGGAACAAGAGAGAGCGAGTGGGGGTGAAGAGAGGGGGGGGAAGAGAGAGAAAGAGGGGGGAAGAGAGGAGAATAAGAGAGAGTGAGAGAGGAGGGGGGTGGGGAGAAGAGGGAGCGAGGGGGGGGAGAAGAAACATAGAAACATAGAAAATAGGTGCAGGAGTAGGTCATTCGGCCCTTCGAGCCTGCACCGCCATTCAATGAGTTCATGGCTGAACATGCAACTTCAGTACCCATTCCTGCTTTCTCCCTTGATCCTCCAAGTAGTAAGGACGACATCTAACTCCTTTTTGAATATATTTAGTGAATTGGCCTCAACAACTTTCTGTGGTAGACAATTCCACATGCTCACAATTCTCTGGGTGAAGAAGTTTCTCCTCATCTCGGTCCTAAATGGCTTACCCCTTATCCTTAGACTGTGACCTCTGGTTCTGGACTTCCCCAACATTGGGAACATTCTTCCTGCATCTAACCTGTCGAAAGCCTTCAGAATTTTAAACGTTTCGATGAGATCCCCTCTTCTGAACTCCAGTGAATACAAGCCCAGTTTATCCAGAATTTCTTGATATGTCAGTCCCGCCATCCCGGGAATCAGTCTGGTGAACCTTCGCTGTACTCCCTCAATAGCAAGAATGTCCTTCCTCAAGTTAGGAGACCAAAACTGTACACAATACTCCAGGTGTGGCCTCACCAAGGCCCTGTACAACTGTAGTAACACCTCTCTGCCCCTGTACTCAAATCCCCTCGCTATGAAGGCCAACATGCCACTTTCTTTCTTAACCGCCTGCTGTACCTGCATGCCAAAGAGAGAGCGAGGGGGGGAAGAGAGAGAGAGCAAGGGGGGAAAGGAAGAGAGAGAGAACGAGAGAGAGGGGGGAAGAAAGAGAGAGGGGGGCAAGAAGAGAGCACGAGAGGGGGTGGGAAGAAGAGAGAGCGAGCGTGGGAAGAGAGAGGGGGGGGAAGAGAGAGAGGGGCGAAAAGAGAGAGGGTGGGAAGAGAGAGGGGGAAGAAGAGAGAGCGATGGGGGGGAGGGGGGCGGAATAAGAGAGGGGAGGGGGGGAGGGGCGGTGGGACCACCACTTCTGTACCACCAAAACCAAAAGTTTGAGGCCTAACTTTTCAAACATTATTCCAAGGAAGAATAGGAAGAAACTCATATTATTCTTGGCCCAATTATCAGTTGGGCTGCTAAATGTTACTGGGAGGAGATCACCAGGTGACTTGTTTGAATTATGTGCTTGAAATAGCAAACGTTCTAATCTTCAAATGGGAAAATATATTCAAATAAAACTGGTTTTATCACCTAATAAATCATGAATAAAATAAATCAGCCGACCAGTGACAATTGTGACATTCTTTATAAAAGAATTTTGATCTTTCCATTTTATTCTGAAGAAAATATCAAAAAGATATAAACCCTCAGTGTAGAGGTTGGAATTGAAGCCAGTCACTGAACAAATTCATTTCATTTTTTCGGCTCACAGCTCATAGAAACATAGAAAATAGGTGCAGGAGTAGGCCATTCGACCCTTTGAGCCTGCACCACCATTCAATAAGATCATGGGTGATCACTCACCTCACTACCCCTTTCCTGCTTTCTCTCCATACATCTTGATCCCTTTAGCCGTAAGGGCCATATCTAACTCCCTCTTGAATATATTCAATGAACATCAACAACTCTCTGCGGCAGGGAATTCCACAGGTTAATAATTCTCTGAGTGAAGAAGTTTCTCCTCATCTCACTCCTAAATGGCTTACCCCTTATACTTAGACGGTGCCTTCTGGTTCTGGACTTCCCCAACATCGGGAACATTCTTCCTGCATCTAACCTGTCCAGTCCCGTCAGAATTTTCTATGTTTCTATGAGATCCCCTCTCATCCTTCTAAACTCCAGTGAATACAGGCCCAGTCGATCCAGTCTCTCCTCGTATGTCAGTCCTGCCATCCTGGGAATCAGTTTGATGAACCTTCGCTGCACTCCCTCAATAGCAAGAACGTCCTTCCTCAGAATAGGAGACCAAAACTGAACACAATATTCCAGGTGAGGACTCACCAAGATCCTATACAACTACAGTAAGACCTCCATGCTCCTATATTCAAATCCCCGAGCTATGAAAGCCAACATACCATTTGCCTTCTTCACCGCCTGCAGTACCTGCATGCCAACTTTCAATGACTGATGTACCATGACACCCAGGTCTCGTTGCACCTCCCCTTTTCCTAATCTGCCGCCATTCAGATAATATTCTGCCTTTGTGTTTTTGCCCCCAAAGTGGATAACCTCACATTTATCCACATTATACTGCATCTGCTATGCATTTGCCCACTCACCTAACCTGTCCAAGTCATCCTGCAGCCTCTTAGCATCCTCCTTACAGCTCACACTGCCACCCAGCTTAGTGTCATCTGCAAACTTGGAGATATTACACTCAATTCCTTCATCTAAATCATTAATGTATATTGTAAATAGCTGGGGTCCCAGCTCTGAGCCCTGCGGCATCTCACTAGTCACTGCCTGCCATTCTGAAAAGGACCCATTTATCCCGACTCTCTGCTTCCTGTCTGGCAACCAGTTCTCCATCCACGTCAGTACATTACCCCCAATATCATGTGCTTTAATTTTGCACACCAATCTCTTGTGTGGGACCTTGTCAAAAGCCTTTTGAAAGTCCAAATACACCACATCCACTGGTTCTCCCTTTTCCATTCTACTAGTTACACCCTCAAAAAATTCCAGAAGATTAGTCAAGCATGATTTCCCTTTCATAAATCCATGCTGACTTGGACCGATCCTGTCACTGCTTTCCAAATGTGCTGCTATTTCATCTTTAATAATTGATTCCAACATTTTCCCCACTACTGATGTCAGGCTAACCGGTCTATAATTACCCGTTTTCTCTCCTTTTTTAAAAAGTGGTGTTACATTAGCTACCCTCCAGTCCATAGGAACTGATCCAGAGTCGATAGACTGTTGGAAATTGATCACCAATGCATCCACTATTTCTAAGGCCACTTCTTTAAGTACTCTGGGATGCAGACTATCAGGCCCCAGGGACTTATCGGCCTTCAATCCCATCAATGTCCCTAACACAATTTCCCGCCTAATAAGGATTTCCTTCAGTTCCTCCTTCTCACGAGACCCTTGGTCCCCTCGTATTTCCGGAAGGTTATTTGTGTCTTTCTTCGTGAAGACAGAACCAAATTATTTGTTCAACTGGACTGCCATTTCTTTGTTCCCCATTTATAAATTCACCTGAATCTGACTGCAAGGGACCTACGTTTGTCTTCACTAATCTTTTTCTCTTCACATATCTATAGAAGCTTTTGCAGTCAGTTTTTATGTTTCCAACAAGCTTCTTCTCATACTCTATTTCCCCCCTCCTAATTAAACCCTTTGTCTTCCTCTACTGAATTCTAAATTTCTCCCAGTCCTCAGGTTTGCTGCTTTTTCTGGCCAATTGAGTCCACCTAGGTCAATAGCTGCTAATCAGCTTTACTGTCAGTTTTTAACATAGGATTACAGAGAATATACAGCACAGAAACAGGCCATTCGGCCCAGGTAGTCTGTGCTGGTGTTTATACTCCACACGGGGCCCAGAAGAGGCGAGGGCCCAGGGGCAGCACGGGCCAGCCCACACTGCAATATGTGTATGCACTAGGTCCGTGCAGCAGAGCAGGTCTCCAGTCGTCTTGGTTAATCTTTGCTACTGGACCAAGACGTAGCTCTGTCAAGCCCGTGTGGTGGCTAGTGTGCAACTGTCACCAGACATTAAAAAAATCCAAGCACAGGCATCTTCCACCCTTCAAGATTTAGTTCGGACCTGGAATTTTAGGTCCATCATTGAAACACCTGTGAACTTTTTGACATGGAAGCAAGTCATCCTCAGTTTGAGGGACTGCCTATGATGATGATGATGACTCCACACGAGTCTCCTCCCATTCCATCTGCCTCCTCTCAGCCTTTCAGCATATTTCTGTTCCTTTTTCTCTCATTTACTTGTCTAGTATCCTTTTGAAAGCATCTAAGCCATTTGACTCAACCACTTTCTGTGTTGTACCAAATGCTGGTAAAGTACTTGAGAGGAGTATTCGAACATAGGATGTCAATTTAATTTTTTTAGAAATGTTTTTTTTAATTTTGTACTTAAGGTGAGGGATGCCCGTACTGGGAAATGAACTCTACCTAACGTTGGCATAAAGCACACCCAGAGCAAGTCATCATCATAGGTGGACCCTCGAACGAGGATGACTTGTTTCCACATGAGTTCACAGATGTTTCAATGAAGGATCCGATGTTCCAGTCCTGAACTCCAATTGAAGGGTGGAAGTTGCCTGTGCGTAGATTTTTTTAACGTGTGGCGACCGTTGCACATCAGCCACCACATGGCTTGACAAAGCTAGACCTTTATTCAGTGGCAAGGGTTAACCAGAATGATTGGAGATCTGCTCTGCTGCACGGACCTAGTGCGCACACATATAGCAGTGTGGGCTGGCCCGTGCTGCCCCTGGGCCTTCGGCTCTTCAAAGGCAGTGTACAGCTCCTGTTACTCTGTCGTAACATACCTCAGCTTCAACTATTTTTTTCCCTTTCTCATTTAAGCCATCCTACTGCGTCTCTAAGTAATATAATCAGTGCTGAATTAGAGAAGCTTTGGGCTGTACATTACAAACTCAGGTTGGCAGGCTGTAACTAGTGGAGTGCCGCAAGGATCGGTGCTTGGGCCTCAGGTATTTACAGTCTACATTAATGACCTAGATGAAGGGACCAAATGCAATGTATCCAAGTTTACTGACGATACAAAACTAGGTGGGAAAGTAAAATGTGAGGACACAAAGAGCTTGCAAAGGGATATAGACAGGTTAAGTGAGTGGGCAATAAGGTGGCAGATGGACTATAATGTGGAGAAATGTGAGGTTATCCAATTTGGTAGGAAGAATAGGAAATCAGAATATTTTTTTAAATGGTGAGCAACTATTAAATCTTGGTATTCAGAGATTTAGGTGTCCTAGTAAAAGAAGCACAGAGTGAGCATATAGATACAGTAAGCATTTAGGAAGGCAAATAGCATGTTGTCCTTTATTGCATGGAGGGTTGGGGTACAAGAATAAGGAAGTCTTGATACAATTGTACAGGGATTTGGTGAGACCACACCTGGAGTACTGTGCACTGTTTTGGTCTCATCTAAGGAAAGGTATACATGCCTTAGAGGCGGTGCAACAAAGGTTTACTAGATTGATTCCTGGGAGGAGAGGGTTGTAATATGAGGAGAAATAGGATAGATTAGGCCTGTACTCTCTGGAGTTTAGAAGAATTAGAGGTGATCTCCATGAAACATATAAGATTCTGAGGAGAATTGACAGGATAAATGCTGAGTGATTGTTTCCCATGGCTGGAGAGTCTAGAACTAGGGGCATAGTTTCAGGAAAAGGGGTCGGCCTTTTAAGAGAGATAAGGAGGAATTTCTTCAGAGGGTTGTGAACCTTTGGAATTCTCTGCCCGAAGGACTGTGGATGCTCAGTCGTTGAGTATAGTCAAGGCTGAGATAGATAGATTTTTGGAGGGCGAAATTCGGTACCGCCCCTGTAACAGCAAAATATCACACTCCACTTCCCCTCGGGGACAGAAGCAGGGCGCAAAGCCACACAAAGTTAGCAGCACTACGTGGTGGGATGCATAGCGCTGGCTCATAGACATTAAAGGGGAGGTCCAAGCTGCCGACTCTGCGGGCGGTAAACAGGGCCACCAGGGAGCAGAGTGCCGGGCTGCAAGATCACGGCATGGAGCCCGCGATCAACAAACAAGAAGGCGCTTCGTGGGGGTTGCCGAGTTTTCGCTCCAGGGCGCACGGGGATGACGTAGTCGTTGCTGGCACAGCGGAGATCTACTGGAAGGAGCGGGCACTACCAGTTACCGCCGCCGTTAAACTACCGTGGAATTTTGCAGGGGTCGACAGCAGCACTGCACCCGGGTGAAAAGCCATTTGCAAACCCCCTGTTAGCGGAGCGCTAATGGGAGGCGCAAACGCTCTGAATTTTTCTCCCATAGACTCTAGGGGAATCAAGGGATATGGCGATTGGGTGGGAAAGTGGAGCTGAGGTCGAAGATCAGCCATGATCATAATGGGCCAGAAATTCCGATCGAGGTATTCCCATGGGCAAACTACTGAAAAAAGGGAAAAAATGCGCACTTACCTGAAGGTGCTGCGCTCGCGCGAACTTCCGATCCTGAGACCTTCACTCACTGCGCATCAGAGCGCGTGCACGTTGGGACGTCCGTATGCTGGAGTCACATGGCTCTGGGCAGCCAATCAAGGTGCAGTATTTTCTCATTCATAATAATGGGAACTCCGTAAGTTGGACTTCCCATTATTATGAATGAGAACCCCCCCTCCCAAACACACAAAACACTAATAAAAAATAGAAAAATACATTGCATATTTAAGATTCATTTAAATTAAAGTTCTTATAAAAAAATATATTTTCCCTACTTTTTAAAAAGTTTTTAAAATTAAGCTGTAGTGGGGAACGTTTTTAACAATAAAATATGTTTTCATATGTGTTTATTTAATTTAATTTTAATGTTTATGTTTTTAAACACTTGCACCTGTAAAAGTAGGCTATTCGCCTGCTTTTTAAGGCGCAAGATATTTGAGGACATTTGCTGGGCAAGATATGCATAAATATCGCAAATCTTGCCCTGCAAGTGTCCTCGCTCCCAATATGCGTGAGATCTGTCAAGCCAGAAACTTGACAGATTGGAAAAGCCGGTTTTCAGCACATGCGCATTGCACGTTGAAAACTGGCTTTTCCGATGCCTTCCCGGGTCCGTAGAAACTTCGTATGGATCCGAGACATCGGAATTTCAGGGTCATTGAATGAGGGAGCAGGCTATAGGAGCCATATGGCCTACACCTGCTCCTAATTCTTATGTTATGTAACTCATTTCAAATAGGACCCTTACAGCCAGAGGAGAATTTCATATTATTATGGACTGGAATTTCATCCTATTAGTATGGACTGGATTTGAACTTAAGTCCCATGTGAAAAGCCAGTGTCTAACCACTGCACTGTGCAGTTCCCTGGGGAATTATTTTAGGGGTATTACAGACAAGTGCAACTATGCTCTTTGCTTCAATTTTAACAGTTTGTTTATTGAAACAATGGGTAGATTTTCATCGCTGGTGTAAATCGGGCGGATAGTGGGTGGGTCATCTACATAATTTTTCTATTCTTTCCGGGATGTAGGCGTCGCTGGCAAGTCCAGCATTTATTGTACCTCCCTAATTGTCCTTGAGAAAATGGTGGTGAGCCACCTTCTTAAACTGCTGCAGTCCTGGTGGTAAAGGTACGCCCACAGCTCTGTTGGGGAGGGAATTCCAGGATTTTGAATCAGCGACGGTGAACGGCGATTTATTTCCAAGTCAGGATGCTGTGTAACTTGGAGGGGAACTTTCAGGTGATGGTATTCCCATGAACCTGCTGCCCTCGTCCTTCTAGGTGGTAGAGGTCATGGGTTTGGGAGTTGCTGCAGTACATCTTGCAGATGGTACACACTGCAGCCATGGTGCACAGTGGTGGAGGGAGTGAATGTTGAAGGTGGTGGATGGGGTGCCAATCGAGTGGGCTCTATTCTTTCAATTACACTGGATGGAGAGAATTATAATCTATTATATAGAATACAGTCACATTAATTTATTGTGTTTGAGGGAGGATAAAAAGGAAAAAGCACATAGAAAAGGAATCGATTTAATAAGATTTATTGGGATATTCAGGCACTTCTGTTCGACTGCAGGGATGTTTTTCTCCTGGTTTTCTGCATCATTTTCCTGTGCTCCTTGCAAACAATGGAAAATATAAAATTGGTCCAATAATATGACATAGTAAAGGAAGAAAATTCTTCCGGTTGAAACTATTAGACCTCATTATCCCGCAAGTGACCTTCCACAATGGGACCAATGCACTGAAAATTCCTGGTTGATGATGTCAGGTCACATCCCCATGGAGGAAACTCATATCCTGCCTGTTGTTTCATACACCTCGTTATGTCCCAGTTTTATCACTACAATAGAAATTCAAAACAAAGCTCACAATACGAATAAAGCATTTAACTTACTGAATCTATCACAGCCTGTTTACACAGAGGACACGTCAATATATGAATGCCAAGGCTTACAGCTCATGCAAGAGCCCTGACTGAGAAAAAGCCAGCCTTTTACAGTGGGGTTCCTGCAGTGTGGGACTGTGGTTGCCCGTGGAGAGGCAGCAGGCCAGGGTTGAATGGACATAGATACATATTTTGCAGTTTTCTTTAGCTTCGGCGACCTTTCCTCATAATATAAGACAGATGGAGTAAAGTCCATGATGAGTAAATCATCTGTAATCTGTAACTGAACTTGGTGGGTCTAATATCCTTTGACCGTTCCCAAGATCTGCCTACATACATCCCAGCATTGTAAGCTAGGGATAGAAAATTAGTCAGAGATCCGCTTATATATATTTTTTTAATCTCGGCTGATTCAGAAAAGATCCCTTATGACTGCAAGTAACAAATATAACACCATTATTTTAAAATAGACAAATCTGGAAATTTTAAACAATACAGTTAAGCATCAATAATAGGGAAAATCTTTGAACAAGTTTCAAGGGACATGCAAACTTTGACATCTTTTTCTACTATGGCGCCATATAAATACAAGATGTCGTAAGGAACAACTGGAAAAACACAAGCTGCACAGAACAATTAGTGAAGTTGTGTTGAAACAACTTTATAGCCTCCCCCCTCCCCATCTCTGCAATCTTTTCCAGCCCAACACTCTGAGATCTCTGCACTCCTCCAATTCTGGCCTCTTGAGCATCTGATTTTAACCGCTCCACCATTGGTGGCCGTGGTTTCAGCTACCAAGGCCCTAAGCTCTGGAATTCCCTCCCTAAACCTTTTATGCTTTAAGACTCTGCTTAAAACCTAACTCTTTGACCAAGCTTTTGGTCATCTGCCCTATTATCTCTATGTGGCTTGGTGCCAAATTTTGTTTGATAATGCTCCTGTGAAGCACCTTGGGACATTTTACTATGTTAAAGGTACTAGAGAAATGAAAGTTGTTATATTATACACACACACAGAAAATGGTGGAAATTCTCAGGTCCGGCAGCATCAGTAGGGAGAGAAACAGAGTTAACATTTCTGTCTGACGAAAGGTCATCGACCTGAAACATTGGCCTCAATTTTCCCCAAAGCTTTTTTTTGGCGTACTTGAAGAGTTACGCCCATTTTTTGGGGGCCCAAATACCCACAAAAAAATGTTCCAAGTTTCCCCGTTGGATATCTTCAGTTTGGCGCAGCCTAACCTGTTCTTTAGTTTTAAGGGTGGAGCCTTGATCTGCACCAAAAAGATCAGGTTGCCACGGTAACCAGGGACACAATGCGAGCTGAGGCTGGAAAGTGAAACATACAGCCAGCTCGCAACACATTAAAACACATTGCATCAACTTAAAAACACATTAAAATATATTGCAGTAACTTACCTCCCGATGTCGGTGCCGCTCCCCACCCCTATCCCACGCCGAAAGACATCCCGGTCTGCTTCCCCTGCCTCCCGCTCGCTCACCCGACCCTAACCCCGAGTGCCTTGCCGATCTGTTTCTCTAGCCCGCCCCAAGTCCCAAGTGCCTTACCGGTCCCACTCTCTCACCAGTCCCCAGCCCCGAGCCCCTTGCCGGTGCTGATCCAGCTCCCTCGCCCTGGCTGAAGGGCTTGCTGGTCTGCTTCACTAGCCCGCCCGAGTGCCTTGCCGTTCCCGCTCCGCCCCCACCCCCTCCGGACCCAGCCCCGAGTGCTTTGCCAGACCCGCTCCCCTCCCACTCCCAAGTGCTTTGCTGATCCTCCACCCCAGCCCCGAGCTCCTTGCCGGTCTAGCTCCCCCACCCCTAGCACTGGCCGAAAGGCTTGCCGGTCTGCTTCCAAAGCTGGCCCGAGCCCCTTGCCGGTCCAGCTCCAGCTCCAAGTGCTTTGCCGGTCCCGTCCCTAGCCCAGGCCGAATGGCCTCCCGGTCCGCTCCCCCGCCCCTATCCCAGGTTGAATGGCCTCCTTCCGCCCAGTGCGCGCGCTCTCTCCTTTCGCTCGCTCTCTGTCTCTCTCTCTCCCCCCTTGAGCCTGCTCCGCCGTTCAATGAGATCATGTCTGACCTACCTCAACTCCACTTACCTTCACTATCTCCATATCCTTTAATTCTCTTAATATCCAAAAATCTATCTATCTCTGCCTTGAATATACTCAAAGACTGAGCCTCCACAGCCCTCTGGGGTAAAGAATACCAACGATTCACCACCCTCTGAGTAAAGAAATTTCTCCTCATCTCAGTCCTAAATGGCTGACCCCTTATTCTGAGATGGTGACCACTGGTTCTAGACTCCTCAGCTGGAAGAAACATTCCCCCTGCCTCTACTCTGTCAAGCCCTGTAAGAATTTTGTATGTTTCAATGAGATTATATCTCATTCTTCTAAACTCTAGAGAATATAGGCCTAGTCTACTCAATCTCTCCTCATAGAACAATCCCCCCATCCTAGGAATCAGTCTGGTGAACCTTTGTTGCATTCCCTCAATGGCAAGTATATCCTTCCTTAGGTAAGGAGACCAAAACAGTACACAATACTCCACGTGTAGTCTCAACAGGACCCTATATAATTGCAGTAAGACATCTTTACTTATACTCAAATGCACTTGTAATAAAGGCCAACATTCCATTTGCTTTTTTAATTGCTTGCTGTACCTGCATGTTAACTTTCAGTAATTTGTGTACAAGGATACCCAGGTTCTCGGGACACCAACATTTTCCAATCTCTTACCATTTAAAAAATACTTTGCTTTTCTATTTTTCCTACCAAGGTGGATAACTTCACATTTCTCCACATTATATTTAATTTGCCGTGTTCTTGCCCATTCACTTAGCCTGTGCCCCTTGAAATCTCTGCATCCTCCTCACAACTTAAATTCCCACCAAGCTTTGTATCATCAACAAACTTGGATATATTACATTTGGTCCCATCATCCAAATCATTGATATATATTGTGAATAGCTGAGGTCCAAGCACCAATTCTTGCGGCACCCCACTAGTTAGAGCCTGCCAACTTGAAAATGACCCGTTTATTCCTACTCTCTGTTTTCTGTCCGGTAACCAATCCTCAATCCATGCTAGTGTTGTCATATATGTATACTCTGTACATACTATGCTGGTATCACTAGAGGGTGCAGCTGTGGGAGGCCCAGGCAGCAGCTGTATAAAAGGCTGGTCACCACATTGCTGCCTCACTCTGGGTTACAATAAAGAGACTAAGGTCACAGTAGAACAAGGACAGCACTAGGCCTCATGGAGTTATTCTACAGATAATTAGAGACGAATTAATTGGGGATGAGAACAGATCACGGACTTACACGCAGAGATGGCTGCCGTTGGTAGTTTAGAAAAGTTTACAAAGGGTGAAGTCTTTACTCGGGTTTCGCTGGCCAGGTATCGCTTCTACGCACACTGCTGCACCGAGGGCCAGGATTTAGCGGAATATGTCGCGGACCTATGAAGGCTCGCGGAACCGTGCGAATTTGCGAACTGAACAATGTATTGTGGGACGTTTTCGTGACAGGACGGGACATGAAGCAGACCATCACCGTAGCCAGGTGTTCATGACCTCAACGTTGAGATTCTCCCAGAATCAAAACTCACTGGCAAGTACTGTGAAGAAAATAACTGTTCAAAGAATTAGTCCGACTCAGAGTCTGCCAAGGAGTGTAAATATAAATCGTTTAACATGCTGGCATTGCGGGGGTAATCATCGGGTCCGTCTGTGTCGATTCAGACACTGTGTATAAAGGCTGCGGCCAAAAGGGCCATCCACAGCGAATGTGCAGAAGAACTGCGACTCAAAGCATAGCAGAGGAGTCGGCAGGAGATTTCCGATCCAGCAAGGATCACAAAGTACAAGCTAGAGAGGCGACTCAGCCCGAGGAAGCAGTGCACGAGGTGTACACCTTCACTACCAAAAGTCCATTCATGATGATGAAAGTCAAGATAAATGGCATTCCTGTTTCCATGGAGTTGGACACGGGGGTGAGTCAATCACTTATGAGCCAGAAGACATTTGAGAGGCTGTGGGGCAACAAAGAACAAAGACCCAAGCTGAGCCTAATTCAGACAAAGCTGCACACTTACACCAAGGAACTGATCCCAGTTATCGGCAGTGCAAATATAAAGGTATCCTATGATGGACGAATTGCCACTGTGGGTTGTACCAGGCGATGGGCCAGCGCTGCTTGGCAGAAGCTGGATGGGGAAGATTCGGTGGAACTGGGAAGACGTCAAAGCACTATCTTCAGTGGACGATGCTTCCTGTGCTCAAGTGCTGAGCAAGTTTCCATCCCTATTTGAACCAGGCATCGGCAACTTCACAGGCACCAAAGTGCAGATCCACTTGGTCCCCGAGGCACAGCCTGTTCATCACAAGGCTCGAGCGGTCCCTTACATGACGAGGAAGAAAGTGGAGATCGAATTGGACAGACTTCAATGCGAGGGAATCATATCACCAGTCGAATTCAACGCGTGGGCCAGTCCGATTGTTCGGGTGCTTAAGAACGATGGCACGGTCAGAATCTGCGGCGACTACAAGGTAACAATCAACCGAGTTTCATTACAGGACCAGTACCCGCTATCCAAAGCCGATGATATCTTTGCGACATTAACAGGGGGAAAGGCATTTACCAATCTGGATCTAACCTCCGCTTACATGACCCAGGAGCTGGCTGAGTCGTTGAAAAAATTAACGTGCATTAACACACACAAGGGACTGTTTTTGTATCACAGGTGCCCGTTCGGGATCCACTCGGCTGCAGTCATCTTCCAAAGGAACATGGTGAGTCTGTTGAAATCCATCCCATGCACCGTTGTATTTCAGGATGACATCCTAATCACTGGTCGCGACACCACCGAACACCTGCACAACCTGCAAGAGGTTTCAAGTCGACTAAACAGAGTCGGACTCTGCTTGAAATGATTCAAGTGTGTCTTTCTGGCACCAGAGGTAGAATCCCTGGGAGGGAGATTGCGGCAGACGACATCAGGCCCACGGACTCGAAGACAGAGGCCATCAAGAATGCATCCAGACCATGAAAGGTACCAGAGCTGCGCTCGTTCCTGGGACTCCTCAACTATTTCGGTAACTTTTTTCCAGGGTTGAGCACTTTGCTCAAACCATTGCACAAGTTGCTACGCAAGGGAGACGACTGGATTTGGGGTCAAAATCATTGGCCGCCTTCAAAAAGGCCAGAAGCTTGCTATGTTCGAACAAGTTGCTTGTATTGTATGACCCAAGCAAATGTCTAGTTTTAGCATGTGATGCATCATCGTACGGTGTCGCGTGTGTTTTACAGCAAGCAAATGTAGCGGGCAAACTCCAACTGGTTGCATATGCGTCTAGAAGTCTACCCAAGGCCGCAAGAGGATACAGTATGGTCGAGAAGGAAGCTTTGGCTTGTGTCTATGGGGTAAAAAAAATGCACCAGTATTTATTCTGACTTGGGTTCGAGTTAGAAACTGACCACAAGCTCCTAATCTCACTGTTTTCAGAAAGCAAAGGCATACTAGTTATGGGCCTCGATCTCCTGCTCCCGAACTGCTGCTCCTCCTCCTCGCCGAGTTCGGGAGGAGGAGCAGCAGTTCGGGAGCGGGAGATCGAGGCCGAAGGTAAAACAAAGATGTAAAAAGAAATCGATGTGTGATGTCATAGCCAAGCAGGTAAGTGATTGGCTGGTTGATTAGTGAGTAGTTTTTCTTTTTTCTTTATCCTTTTCTTTTCTTATCAGTAAGAAATCATTGGCATTACTGCCAAATTAAGTTAATTTACGAGTTAAGTCATGGCAGGAGAGCCCAGACCTGTGTCATGCTCCTCCTGTGCTATGTGGGAAATCAGGAACACTTCCAGTGTCCCTGACTACTATGTGTGCAGGAAGTGTATCCAGCTGCAGCTCCTGACAGACTGCATTGTGGCACTGGAGCTCCGCATGGATTCACTCTGGAGCATCCGCGATGCTGAGGATGTCGTGAATAGCACGTTTTGTGAGTTGGTCTCACTGCAAGCAAAGGTTACAAAGGCAGATAGGAAATGGGTGACCATCAGGCAGAGCAATGGAAGGAAGATAGTGCAGGGGTCGCCTGCGGTCATCTCCCTCCAAAACAGATATACCGTTTTGGGTATTGTTGGGGGAGATGGCCCATCAGGGGAAGGCAGCAGCAGCCAAGTTCATGGCACCATGGGAGGCTCTGCTGCACAGGAGGGCAGGAAAAAGAGTGGGAGAGCTATAGTGGTAGGGGATTCTATTGGAAGGGGAATAGATATGCGTTTCTGTGGCCACAATCAAGACTCCAGGATGGAATGTTGCCTCCCTGGTGCAAGGGTCAATGATGTCTCGGAACGGCTGCAGGGCATTCTGGAGGGGGAGGTGAACAACCAGTTGTCGTGGTGCATATAGGTACCAACGATATAGATAAAAAATGGGATGAGGTCCTACAAGCTGAATTTAGGGAGCTAGGAGTTAAATTAAAAAGTAGGACCTCAAAGGTAGTAATCTCAGGATTGCTACCACATGCTAGTCAAAGTAGAAATAGCAGGATAGTTAAGATGAATACGTGGCTTGAGGAGTAGTGCAAGAGGGAGGGATTCAAATTCATGGGACATTGGAACCGGTTCTGGGGGAGGTGGGACCAGTACAAACCGGACGGTCTGCACCTGGGCAGGACCGGACCATTGTCCTAGGGGGAGTGTTTCCTAGTGCTGTTGGGGAGGGTTTAAACTAATATGGCAGGGGGATGGGAACCTATGCAGGGAATCAGAGGGAAGTAAAATGGGGGCAGAAGGAAAAGGTAGAAAGGAGATAATAAAAAGTGGAGGGCAGAGAAATCAAAGGCAAAAATCAAAAAGAGCCACATTACAACATAATTCTAAAAGGA
Organism: Pristiophorus japonicus; assembly: GCF_044704955.1. Taxonomy (NCBI): domain Eukaryota; kingdom Metazoa; phylum Chordata; class Chondrichthyes; family Pristiophoridae; genus Pristiophorus; species Pristiophorus japonicus. Next base: position 57,047,632 of record NC_091980.1, read on the forward strand.
CAAAAAGTATCAAAAAAACAAACCTGATGGCTCTGTGTCTCAATGCGAGGAGCATTTGTAATAAGGCGGATGAATTAACTGTGCAGATAGCTGTTAATGGATATGATGTAATTGGGATTACGGAGACAGACTCCAGGGTGACCAAGGCTGGGAACTCAACATCCAGGGGTATTCAATATTCAGGAAGGATAGACAGAAAGGAAAAAGAGGTGGGGTAGCATTGCTGGTTAAAGAGGAGATTAACGCAATAGTAAGGAAGGACATTACTTTGATTGATATGGAATCTGTATGGGTGGAGCTGCGGAACACCAAAGGGCAGAAAACGCGAGTGGGAGTTGTGTACAGACCACCAAACAGTGGTGGCGAGGTTGTGGATGGCATCAAACAGGAAATTAGGGACACATGCAATAAGGGTACAGCAGTTATCATGGGTGACTTTAATCTACATATAGATTGGGCTAACTAAACTGGTAGCAATATGGTGGAGGCGGATTTCCTGGAGTGTATAAGGGATGGTTTTCTAGACCAATATGTCAAGGAACCAACTAGAGAGCTGGTCATCCTAGACTGGGTGTTGTGTAATGAGAGAGAATTAATTAGCAACCTTGTTGTGCGAGGCCCCTTGGGAAAGAGTGACCATAATATGGTAGAATTCTTCATGAAGATGGAGAGTGACACAGTCAATTCAGAGACTAGGGTCCTGAACTTAAAGAAAGGTAACTTTGATGGTATGAGATGTGAATTGGCTAGAATAGATTGGAGAATGATACTTAAAGGGTTGACGGTGGATAGGCAATGGCAGACATTTAAAGATCACATGGATGATCTTCAACAATTGTACATCCCTGTCTGGCGTAAAAATAAAACGGGGAAGGTGGCTCAACTGTGGCTAGCAAGGGAAATTAGGGATAGTGTTAAATCCAAGGAAGAGGCATATAAATTGACCAGAAAAAGCAGCAAACCTGATGACTGGGAGAAATTTAGAATTCAGCAGAGGAGGACAAAGGGTTTAATTATAAGGGGGAACATAGAGTATGAGAGTAAGCTTGCAGGGAACATAAAAACTGACTACAAAAGCTTCTATAGATATGTGAAGAGAAAAAGATTGGTGAAGACAAATGTAGGTCCTTTGCAGTCAGAATCAGGTGAATTTATAATGGGGAACAAAGAAATGGCAGACTAATTGAACAAATACTTTGGTTCTGTCTTCACTAAGGAAGACACAAATAACCTTCCGGAAATACTAGGGGACCGAGGGTCTAGCAAGAAGGAGGAACTGAAGGAAATCCTTATTAGTCAGGAAATTGTGTTAGGAAAATTGATTCGATTGAAGGCCAATAAATTCCCAGGGCCTGATAGTTTGCATCCTACTGTACTTAAGGAAGTGGCCCTAGAAATAGTCGATGCATTGGTGATCATTTTCCAACATGTATTGTGTGCAGTTTTGGTCTCCTAATCTGAGGAAGGACATTCTTGATATTGAGAGAGTGCAGCGAATGTTCACCAGACTGATTCCCGGGATGGCTGGACTGACATATGACTGGATCGACTAGGCTTATATTCATTAGAATTTAGAAGAATGAGAGGGGATCTCATTGAAACATATAAAATTCTGACGGGATTGGACAGGTGAGATGCAGGAAGAATGTTCCTGATGTTGGGGAAGTCCAGAACCAGGGGTCACAGTTTAAGGATAAGGGGTAAGCCATTTAGGACCGAGATGAGGAGAAACTTCTTCACTCAGAGTATTGTGAACCTGTGGAATTCTCTACCACAGAAAGTTGTTGAGGCCAATTCGTTAGATATATTCAAAAGGGAGTTGGATGTGGCCCTTATGGCTAAAGGGATCAAGGGGTGTGGAGAGAAAGCAGGAATGGGGTACTGAAGTTGCATGATCAGCTATGATCATATTGAATGGTGGTGCAGGCTCGAAGGGCCGAATGGCCTACTCCTGCACCTATTTTCTATGTTTCTATGTTTCTATAAACACCAATGCTTTGTCGCGAATCCAAAGATGGGCACTAACACTGTCGACCTACGATTATACGATCCACCACAGGCCAGGCACTGAGAACGGCGCCGATGCCCTCAGCCGGCCACGGTTGCCCACCACCGGGGTGGAAATGGCGCAGCCTGCAGACCTGTGCCTGGTCATGGATATCTTCGAAAGCGAAGAGTCATCCGTAATGGCCCGCCTGATCAGGACCTGGACCAACCAGGACCCCGTGTTATCTCTTGTAAAAAGTTGCTTCCTCAATGGGGGCTGGTCAGCGGTCCCAAGAGAAATGCAAGACGAGATAAAGCCGTTTCAACATCGTAAAGACGAAATGTCCATCTAATCGGATTGCCTCTTATGGGGCAACTGCGTCATCCTTCCAAAAAAAGGCAGGGCAACCTTCATATGTGACCTACACAGTGCCCACCCAGGCATAGTCATGATGAAGGCTATCACCAGGTCCCATGTTTGGTGGCTCAGAATTGACTCAGACTTGGAGTAGTGCGTGCGCCAATGCAACACTTGCTCACAATTGAGCAATGCCCCCAGGGAGGCTCCACTTAGTCTGTGGTCCTGGCCCTCAAAACCATGGTCCAGGATCCACATAGATTATGCGGACCCCTTTCTTGGAAAAATGTTCTTTGTTGTAGTGGATGCCTACTCTAAGTGGATGGAATGTGTAATAATGGCATCCAGCACGTCCACCGCCACCATTGAAAGCCTCAGGGACATGTTAGCCACCCATGACTTGCCCGACATTCTGTTCAGCGATAATGGTCCGTGTTTCACCAGCTCGGAATTCAATGAATTCATGAGCCGCAATGGCATCAAGCATCTCAGGTCTGCCCTGCTCAAGCCCGCATCCAACGGACAAGCGGAGCGGGAAGTCCAAACCATAAAGCAGAGCTTGAAACGCGTCACGAAAAGCTCCTTAGAAACCCGCCTATCCCGGGTGCTGATCAATTACAGGACCCGACCCCACTTGCTTACCGGGGTCCTCCCTGCGGAGTTACTAATGAAACGTGCACTCAAAACCAAGCTCTCCTTAGTCCACCCTGACCTCAACGATCAGATGGAAACCAGGCGTTATCGGCAAAAGATGTACCATGATCGCGCATCTGTATTATGCGACATCAATGTAAACGACCCGGTGTTTGTGCTGAATCATGTTCATGGCCCCAAAAGGGTCGCTGGCACTGTTCTTGCCAAGGAGGGGAATAGAGTGTTTTTTGTCAAACTGCTTAACAGGCAAACGTGCAGAAAGCACTTGGACCAGACCAAATTGCGATTTACAGGTATCCAGGAACTACCGGGAGAGGAGCTTACCTTCAATGATCCACCTACACACACTCAATCAGCAACAGACCTAGCTGCCAACCATGAGGATGATTCTACCATCTCCATCAGTCCAGTCAGACCAACAGTGCTGCAAGACAGCAGTGGCCCGACCAACTCACCCATGCCAGAAGTGACACTCAGACGATCAACCAGGGAGCGCAGATTTCCGGATCACCTCAACCTGTAACTAACTCGCATCAAAGACTTTGGGGGGAATATTGTCAAATATGTATACTCTGTACATACTATGCTGGTACCACTCGAGGGTGCAGCTGTGGGAGGCCCAGGCAGCAGCTGTATAAAAGGCTGGTCACCACATTGCTGCCTCACTCTGGGTTACAATAAAGAGACTAAGGTCACAGTAGAACAAGCACAGCACAGCACTAGGCCTTGTGGAGTTATTCTACAGATAAGTAGAGACATATTAAGTATATTACCCCTAATCCCATGAGCCCTAATTTTGTTCAATAACCGCTTGTGTGGCACCTTATTGAATGCCTATTGAAAATCCAAATACACCACATCCACTGGATTCCCCTTATCCTGCTAGTTGCAACCTCAAAAAACTCTTAACAGATTTGCCAAACATGATGATTTCCCTTTCATAAATCTATGTTGACTCTGTCCAATCCTATTGTTATTTTCTAAGTGCCCTGTAACCACATCCTTAATAATAGATTCGAGCATTTTCCCTACTACTGATGTCATGCTAACTGGTCTGTAGTTCCCCATTTTCTCTCTCCTTCCATTCTTAAATAGCGGAGTTACATTAGCTACTTTCCAATCTGAGGGAACCGTTCTAGAATCTATAGCATTTTGGAAGATGACAACCAATGCATCCGCTATCTCTATAGCCACCTCTTTCAAAACCTTAGGATGTAGGCCATCAGGTCCATTAATTTCTCCAATACGTTTTTTTATTAATACTAATTTCTTTCAGTTCCTCATTGTCACTAGACCCTTGGTATTCCATTATTTCCGCGGGGTTTTTCGTGCCCTCTTCTGTGAAGACAGGCACAAATTATTTGTTTAATTTTGCTGCCATTTCTTTATTCCCCATTATAATTTCTCCTGTCTCAGCTTATAGGGGACCCACATTTACTTTTGCTAATCTTTTCCTTTTTATATACCTATAGATGCTTTTACAGTCTGTTTTTATGTATCTCGCTAGTTTACTCTCATTCTATTTTCCCTTTATCAATTTCTTGATCCTCCTTTGCTGAATTCTAAAATGCTCCCAATCCTCAGGGTGACTGCTCTTTTTGGCAACATTATAAGCCTCTTCCTTTGATCTAATACTATCTTTAACTTATCTTGTTTGCCACAGTTGAACTACTGTGGGGTTTTTGTGCCCTAAAGGAATGTATGTTTGCTGTAAATTATGTATTAATACTTTAAATGTGAGATCTATAGAAATAAGTAGACATTCCACCACGCTGAAAAGAAATCAACCTGACAATTGAATAGACAAAATACTTAAAAATTTGAACTATTTTAGTTTTGGCTGAGTGGGATATTTCTGTCAACTATTCATGGTTGTCACTCTTCTCTTAGGCTTCTGCGAAGGCTTTAATGTAAACTCCACTAATCGCATTCAGTCTGTTGTAATTATCAACTGAGCACCATACCCATAATTAAGCACTGATCCCAGTCTTGGTGCTTCAGAGGGTTTAAGATACATGTAATGGAGGCCATGCAGCTCTTGAAGTGTTTTAAGAATTGAAAAGGCTGGTACTAAATTGATTTTGTTTCCTTTCAGGCCCTTTGCATTGCTTTTCCCACCTTTCTCCCCTGCTTTAACACTAGTAAACCATAAGAACTCATTATGATCCAGGACCAGGTATTAAATGGCCTTTGTTGGAAAGTATGACCCATGGAAACAGAAACTGCTTGATAATGTGGGCATTCATGAGTCACCATCTCCAATTCCCCTGGAAGTTGGATCCAGAAGAACATAAGAACATAAGCAATAGGAACAGGAGAAGGCCATACGGCCCCTCGAGCCTGCTCCACCATTTAATAAGATCATGGCTGATCTGATCATGGACTCAGCTCCACTTCCCAACCCGCTCCCCATAACCCCTTATCCCCTTATTGTTTAAGAAATTTCTGTCTTAAATTTATTCAATGTCCCAGCTTCCACAGCTCTCTGAGGCAGCGAATCCCACTGTTCCACAACCCTCTGAGAGAAGAAATTTCTCCTCATATCAGTTTTAAATGGGCGGCCCTTTATTCTAAGAACATACCCTCTAGTTCTAGTCTCCCCCATCAGTGGAAACATCCTCTCTGCATCGACCTTGTCAAGCCCCCTCATAATCTTATACGTTTCGATAAGATCACCTCTCATTCGTCTCAATTCCAATGAGTAGAGGCCCAACCTACTCAACCTTTCCTCATAAGTCAACCCTCTCATCCCTGGAATCAACCTAGTGAACCTTCTCTGAACTGCCTTCAAAGCAAGTATATCCTTTTGTAAATATGGAAACCAAAACTGCACGCAGTATTCCAGGTGTGGCCTCATCAATGCCTTATATAGCTGTAGCAAGACTTCCCTGCTTTTATACTCCATCCCCTTTGCAATAAAGGCCAAGATACCATTGGCCTTCCTGATCACTTGCTGTACCTGCATACTATCCTTTTGTGTTTCATGCACAGGTGGTACCCACAGGTCCCGCTGTACTGTGGCACTTTGCAATCTTTCTCCATTTAAATAATAACTTGCTCTTTGAGTTTTTTCTGCCAAAGTGCATGACCTCACACTTTACAACATTATACTCCATCTACCACTCACTTAGCCTGTCTATGTCCTTTTGAAGATTTTTTGTGTCCACCTCACACATTGCTTTTCATCCCATCTTTTATCATCAGCAAACTTGGCTTCGTTGCATTCAGTCCCTTCTTCCAAGTCGTTAATATAGATTGTAAATAGTTGGGGTCCCAGCTCTGATCCCTGCGGCACCCCACTAGTTACTGGTTGCCAACCAGAGAATGAACCATTTATTCCGACTCTCTGTTTTCTGTTAGTTAGCCAATCCTCTATCAATGCTAATATATTACCCCCAATCCCCTGAACTTTTATCTTGTGCAGTAACTTTTTATGTGGCACCTTGTCAAATGCCTTCTGGAAGTCCAAATACACCACATCCACTGGTTCCCCTTTATCCACCCTGTTCGTTACATCCTCAAAGAACTCCAGCAAATTTGTCAAACATGACTTTCCCTTCATAAATCCATGCTGACTCTACCTGACCGAATTTTGTTTTTCCAAATGTCCTGCTACTACTTCTTTAATAATGGACTCCAACATTTTCCCAACCACAGATGTTAGGCTAACTGGCCTATAGTTTCCTGCTTTTTGTCTGCCTCCTTTTTTAAATAGGGGCATTACATTTTCAGTTTTGCTATCTGCTGGGACCTCCCCAGAATCCAGAGAATTTTGGTAAATTACAACAAATACATGCACAATCCCTGCCACTACTTCTCTTAAGACCCTAGGATGCAAGCCATCAGGTCCAGGGGATTTATCTGCCTTTAGTCCCATTATCTTACTGAGTACGACCTCCTTAGTGATTGTGATTGTGTTAAGTTCCTCCCCCCCGATAGCCCCTTGACTATCCACTGTCGGAATATTGTTAGTGTTCTCTACTGTAAAGACTGATACAAAATATTTGTTCAGAGTTTCTGCCATCTCCATTTTCCCCATTACTAATTCCCCGGTCACGTCCTCTAAGGGACCAACATTTACTTTAGCCACTCTTTTCCTTTTTTATATACCTATAGAAACTCTTGCTATCTGTTTTTATATTTTGTGCTAGTTTACTTTCATAGTCTATCTTCCCTTAATCATTTTTTTAGTCATTCTTTGCTGGATTTTAAAAGCTTTCCAGTCTTCTTGCCCTCTCACTTAGCCTGTCTATATCCCCTTGAAGTCTCTTTGCATCCTCCTCACAACTTACATTCCCATCTAGCTTTGTATCATCCGCAAACTTGGATATATTACATTTGGTCCCCTCGTCCAAATCATTGATATAAGTTGTGAATATCTGGGGCCCAAGCACTGATCCTTGCGGCACCCCACTAGTTACAGCCTGCCAACCCGAAAATGACCCGTTTATTCCTCCTCTCTGTTTTCTGTCCATTAACCAATCCTCAATCCATGCTAGTATATTACCCCCAATCCCATGAGCCTTAATTTTGTTTAATAACCTCTTGTGTGGCACCTTATCGAATGCCTTCTGAAAATCCAAATACACCACATCCACTGAATCTCCCTTATCTATTTTGCTAGTTATAACCTCAAAAAACTCTTAACAGATTTGTCAAACATGATTTCCCTTTCATAAATCCAGGTTAACTCTGCCCAATCTTATTATTATTTTCTAAATGCCATGTTATCACATCTTTAATAATAGTTTCTAGCACCTTCCCTGCTACTGATTTCAGGCTAACTGGTCTGTAGATCCCCATTTTCTCTCTCCCTTCTTTCTTAAACAGCGGGGTTACATTAGCTATCATCCAATCTGCGGGAACCGTTCTAGAATCTATGGAATTTTGGAAGATGAGAACCAATGCATCCATTATCTCAATCGTATGTGAATGGCTTTTGTGATTGATGTGAGTTTCTTGCTCCCTAATATCAATTGGCCTAGCCACTTTACATATAGATGTCCAATGCCACCTTCCTCTTATCAGGCTTCCCTTTCCCCTGCTGCTAACCACACATCTGTTGCTTTGTGCTTACAGATGACCAGCCAGAAGCACAGCAGCCTTCCTGTGAGCCGATGACATCTTGGCACGGGGGAGATGGCGAGGGAGGGGATGACAGTGTGCTCCCTGAGCGGAAGACCCCATCAGTCCCACTGAGTGGGGATACAGCATCGGGGGACGATGTCTCCTTTGAAGGCTTTGATGAGTCGGAGGCTTCTGGCTCCAGTGGCCTACAGCAATGTCCAGTGGGAAGGGAAGCTCAGAGGCGAGCTCCCTGGAGAGTGAGTCGGCCCAGTAGTCCTGCTTAGAGACAGTTAGACGTGGACCTGGACTTTATCCAGGGAGAACACGGAAATGCACCGCGACCTCATGTATGCATTGAGTAGGGTCCCTCAGAGCATTGACGCACTTGCTGTGAGTGGCGGAGGCAGCCTCAAGCATTGCCTGTGCATCTCAGGACTCCAGCAAGCCCATCCTTGGCCTCTCACAGAGGCGGGTGGGCTCCAGCAGCGATAGTGGTGTCCCAGAGGGGATGGAGCGTGCCATGGGTGATGTGGCAGCAACGATCGCATCGCAGGCACAAGCCATGCAACAGCTAGGTGATGCCACATGATCACTGACTGCTGCCATCCTCTCTGTGATCCCCAACGGGGATGTGAAGCAGACCAGCAAGTTGTGGTCACACATCGTGCTCTAGATGCTGAGGCACAGCCCCGTGTGAGTGGCAGTGGCCCCCTGGAAATGGAAGGTGCTGACCTTTTTCAAGATGACAGAATTCTGACTCCCAGCACTGCTACTTCGGCCTTGCACCTAACACGGTCCACGCTGGGCTTTCCAGGCCCAGAGCTGGTCCAGGGCGTCGTCCTAGACCGTCTGCACTATCTGTCCCACTAATACAGCAGCCCTGAAGCAACCTTGCTGTAGACACTGAGGCCTCATTGAGGAGGAGCAGTAGGGGGGAGGGGGGGAAAGCTCAGGACAAGTTGGATTAAGGACTAAGACCACGTTGGGGACATGCATTGAGAATTGTTAATCCTGCCGTTAAATAGTTAAGGTACATTGCTGCACTTCATTATTGTTGAGTGTTACAACAGGACGTTGTATTTTTTTTTGAGGGGGGTGTATTTGTTTCAGTAAAATGTTACTTTGACCATTTGTCATTGGCATCTTATGTATCATGCAAACTTCAACCGAGATTGCCATTATGATGGCACATTGCACGGCCAGTATTAGCTGCATCCCACAATTTCCTCCATTCAAGAGAACCGATCCATTATGAGCTTGCCAACATGCGGCTCTTGGCAAGCTCCATGGATGGTGTGACTGGCGATTCGGGGCCTTGCCATGTTCGTGTTCATCGTCCTCCTTCTCCTGAGGTGGGACTGCAATCCTCAGTGACAATGTCGGGCCCCTCATGATAGCAAATTGTGTCGTATGCAGCACGCCACAATGAATTTCAATACCTGTTGAGGGGAGAATTGAAGGCTGCCTCCAGAGCGGTCCAGGCATCAGAAACGCTGTTTGAGCACCACTATTGTCTGCTCGATGGTGTTGCAGGTGGCCGCATGGCTCTCATTGTAGCGCTGCTCTGCTTGTGTGGTGGGGTTGCGGAAAGGGGTCATGAGCCAGGTGGCTAGGCCATATCCTATGTCCCCAAGCAGCCAGCTGCGCCGTTCCCATGGTGGCCAAAACAATCGTGAGACAGTGCTCTCATGCAGGATGAAAGCATCATGTGTGCTCCCTGGATAGTGGGTATTCACTGCGAGGATGTGATGCATGTGGTTGCACATCAGCTGCACATTTAGGGAGTGGTATCCCTTTCGGTTTCTGAATACCACTGCGTTGTGTAATGGTGCTTGCAAAGGCCACATGTATATGCAGTCAATGACTCCTTGAACCTTTGGGAAGCCCACAATTCTGCAAAACCCACATGTCCACTCATTCTGACTCTTGCTGCTCATTAGGAACGTTATAAAATCCATTCTGCGGGCGTACAGAGCCTTTGTGACGTGGCGAATGCAGCGATGTGCAGTATATTGAGAGATGTTGCATATGTCCCCTGCTGCAGCCTAGAAGGAGCCGAAGGCATAGAAGGCCAGCGCCACAGTCACCATCACTGCGACGGGCAGCGCAGTCGTGTTGCCGCTGTAAAGCTGCAGGTCTGCCTGTTGGAGATGGCATATCCCTGTCAGCATTTCCTTTCAGAAGCGCAGCCTTCTCACACACTGCTCCTTAGGGAGCTGGCTGTATGAGCGTTGCTGCCTATAAACCCATGGAGGGTAAGTCCTTCTCCCTAGACGTTTTCAGCCTCTCTTCATTTGTGGGCTGACATGGCCAAGAGCCCTTCTATCTTGACGCCACCTAGCAATAGCATGGAGCAGGATAGGTGAACTAATAATGCCCCCATTAAATTATTTCACTGAGGTTGTAAGGACACTCTAATGGCAAATAGAGCTACCGCTTTAAATTCTGAGCTTCACATGCACAAACGTCGCAGTAAAAGTGACCTCCGATTTAGGATCCTCCTCCCGCAATTTAAACACGCAGCAAATAGCGCCTACTCAAACGTGGGACTGCCTGGTTTTTCAGGCGTCACTTGGGGCAGACGTTAAATGCAACGTTAGCACCTCATTTTGCAACCGGGGCGCTAGCGGAATGTTGCATGATGATTGACGTCATGATGTGAATGAATCTACAGGGCAGGGCGGTAAGTTTTTGCGCCGCCGGGAGCCCTGAGCTGATTTTGATGGCCAGGCTGTAAAAGCTGGCCACCTGGCGGTAAGCATTTAGACACCCTTTACCGCTCCTCCGGGCCCTAACAGAGGCGCAAGCCAGCCGAAAATCCAACCCCTAGAGTGTAACAATGCAACTCCTTTGAGTTTTGGACTGGATCTCCATGTCTTACGCACGTATACTCTCAATCTCTCAAATGTGGACTGAGTAAACACTGGATGCGGGGAAATTTGGTTTGATTCATTCCACAGCAGGTAAAACACAAAGAACAATGAGATTTGATAGTCATTTGATTTAATTGGCATAACTTCCATTCGAGCACTGTTACAAACAAAACAAAAAACATGTGCAGGCTCGCCTGCATTGGAGAACCCTGACTTAATATAAAGAGAAAGTCTGTCTCTGATACTTGTCCTGCTGACCAGGACAGTGGCTGTTCCCATTCAAAGGCTGCTGCTATCTGACTCAACCTCTGTGTTCTGATTTTTAAAAGCCTTATTTCAAAGAACCCCAGATATTAAAAATAGTTCATTTTAACACCAAGGTGCTTATGTATTCCCTGAAGGACCGGAGGTGTTAACAAATTGGCCATTGTTTGAGCTCTGCAAAACAAATTCCCATCTCACATTCTAAATACCTTTTTCCTGCCCACCGATTTACAGTTCAGCATGGGACTGACCCGAAAGGTTAACACCTTTTGGTACCTTTTGCTCAGAACACTGAACTGTGTCATGGGACTTGTAAGTAATATACGATCTTACAAAGGCCTTTGACACTGTTGACCGTGAGGGCTTATGGAGCATCCTCCTCCGTTTTGAATGCCCCCGAAAGTTTGTCAACATACTTCGTCTGTTCCATGACTACATGCAGGCTGTGATCCTTACTAGCGGATCCATTACAAACTCATTCCACGCCAGGACCTGGGTCAAACAGGGCTGTGTCATTGCTCCGACCCTCTTCTCAATCTTCTTTGCTGCCATGCTCCACCTCATGGTCAACAAGCTGGAGTGGAACTAAACTACAGAATCAGCGGGAAGCTGTTTAACCTACGCCGTCTCCAGGCCAGGTCCAAGATCACCCCAACCTCTGTCACTGAGCTACAGTACGCGGACAACGCCTGTGTCGGCGCACATTCTGAGCTGAACTCCAGGATATAGTCGATGTATTCACCGAGGCATATGAAATCATGGGCCTTACGCTAAGACAAAGGTCCTCCACCAGCCTGCTCTCGCCGCACAACACTGCTCCCCAGTTATCCAGATTCACGACGCGGCCCTCAGAAACGTGGACCACTTCCCATACCTCGGGAGCCTCTTGTCAACAAAGGCAGACATTGATGCGGTGATTCAACATCGCCTCCAGCGCGCCAGTGCAGCCTTCGGCCGCCTGAGAAAAAGAGTGTTCAAAGACCAGGCCCTCAAACCTACCACCAAGCTCATGGTCTACAGGGCTGTAGTAATACCTGCTCTCCTGTTTGGATCAGAGGCATGGACGATGTACAGAAGGCACCTCAAGTCGCTGGAGATATATCACCAGCGATGTCGTCGCAAGATCCTGCAAATCCCCTAGGAGGACAGATGCAGCAACATCAGTGTCCTCGCCCAGGCTAACATCCCCAGCATTGAAGCAGTAACCACTCATGATCAGCTTCACTGGGCAGGCCACTTAGTTCGCATGCCAGACACGAGACTCCCTAAGCAATTGCTCTACGCAGAGCTCCTTCATGGCAATCGAGCCAAAGGTGGGCAGCGGAAACATTACAAGGACACCCTCAAAGCTCTCTGGTGCAGTGCGACAACATCGCTGACACCGGGGAGACCCTGGCCAAAGACCGCCCTGGGTAGAGAAAGTGCATCTGGGAGAGCGTTGAGCTCTTCGAATGTCATCACTGCGAACGTGAAGAGGTCAGGCGCAGGCAGCGGAAGGAGCGTGTGGTAAATCAGTGCCACCCCCCCTTCCCCCCTACGAATGTCTGTCCCACCTGTGACAGGGTCTGTGGCTCTCGTTTTGGAATGTTCAGCCACCAAAGAACTCACTTTAGAAGTGGAAGCAAGTCTTCCTCGATTTCAAGGGACTGCCTATGATGATGGGGCACTGAAGATGACCCACTCAGAGTAATGATTACTTTGAGAACTAAATTTTCTGCTAATCTTTGTGTTCAGTCTCACAGTATATTCTACTTACTCCTTATTGAGAACCATAATTAACATCAAAAGGATGTGATTTTGGGAGCTATGTTGAAATACTACAATGCCGCAGTTACACTGTAAGCATCAGTTGATGCGGCTATCAATTGATAATGGTAATTAATGAATGTGAAACACTGTCTTTTATCTTGTTATGCTGTGGCTCAGTGGCAGCACTCTCACCTATGAGAGAAGGTTGTGGGTTCAAGTCCCACTCCAGAGACTTGAGCACAAAATCGAGGCCGATACTCTGTGCAATACTGACGGAATGCTGTACTGTCAGATGTGCTGTATTTTAAATGAGGCATTAAACCGAGGCCCCTCAGGTAGTGTAAAAGATCCCATGACACTATTCACAGAAGAGCAGGTGTTTTCTCTGATGTCCTCAACCAACATCACTAAAAACAGATTATCTGGTCATTTATCTCATTGCATGCAAATAGTGTGCAAATTGTCTGCCGTGTCTCTTACATTAAAACAATGACTACCCGACAAAAAGTGTTTCATTAGCTGTAAAGTGTTTTGGGACAGGCTGAGGTCGTCAAAAGCACTATATATAAATGCAAGTCTTTCTTTTTACTTTCATCTCTCATTGCTTAGTCAAAAATTTGTCCACAGGTTTCTGGCATAAATACTTTTAATTTTACAAAAGTGCAGAACAAAATGTCATATTTTTACTGATATTAAAACCTCAGCTGGCCCACATGGAACTGGTGTATCCTCCTCCATCTCCACCCCCGCCTCCCCCTCCACTGGCTCCAGGATCAGCGGCTCCTCCTCTTCCTCTTTATCTTCATCATCTCTGGCAGTAGTGAAGTCGGGAGAGGACTGGATGAATCCAGAGGTGGAGGCAGTGGGTCTGTCGTCTGGTCTCTTTGTGGAGGTCTGGTCTGAATCGTCAGACTCTGGAAGTATGAAACAACATTTAAAAATGCTTTGCACCAGGGGCGGGGTCAGGGTTACATGAGTACATGAGTACAGTGGCTTAGCACAGTCTTACTTAAATGCCCACCACTGCTGCATTACTGCATTACATATCGCAGACAGACAATACATATATGCATTGCATTACATGCCCCCAACATTGCAGTACATCACATGAGGCCAACATTACAGTGCAATAAACTTGCATTACATTACATGAGGCCAACATTACAGTTACAATTACATAACATGACATGACAGGACCGCAACACAGACCGGGGTTTATATTGAACTGACCATCCTGTGTGGGTGGGTCAGCTCCAATGCCATTGGTGGTGAGCATCCGTGATTATAACCACTCAACCATTGGTGGCCATGCCTTCTGTTGCCTAGGTCGTAAGCTCTGGAACGCCCTGCCTAAACCTCTCCACTTCTCTACCTCTCTTTCCTCCTTCAAGACGCTCCTTAAAATTTACCTCTTTGACCAACCTGCCCTAATTTCTCCTTAAGTGGCTCGGTGTCAAATTTTTTGTCTCATAATACTCCTGTGAAGCGCCTTGGGACGATTCACTACATTAAAGGTGCTATATAAATACAAGTTGCTGTTGTATTTCAACCCAAAGTCTTAAGGTTGACATGATTGCATCAGGTGATATATCAGATGACGTATAAAACTGATTCAAAACAGGAAAGGGCTCCACCAAATAAATACTGTAATTACTTACATACAGGGACAGACTGGCTCTCCTGAAAGGATGTAGGATTCCACAAGATTCTCATGGAAAAAGGAGAGACCAGTAATATGGCATAATGGAACCATTCATGGGGGCACTTAGCTGGGATATCTCTCCAGTTCGACTCTGCATGCATATCCTTAGCTCCTGCACATAGGCTGTACTACAAATTTAAGCCCTCTCCTGGGAAAAATATAACTCGTGTATGCTGCACTGTGAGCACAAACAATTTGTTTTGTGCTTTAAAAGTTCAGGCTATATTTGAGTAATACGGTAAACCTGTCTGCAGTATTGTAAGGGTTTGTCTTAGTGTTTGTTTAACTATTCTTTCTACCTCGTTGTGAATGTAAATATGAACAGATTTTAGAATCAATAGTTTGGGAAGGGAGTGAGTCCCTCTTACAAGTAGCTAGCTGCAATCGTAGCACTGATATCATTTATAAATAACCTTGTGAGAGGAAATATTCCTTTGATCGCTATTTTTAGTGAAATCATATACCTGTGCTTTTAGAGCACGTTAACAATTTCAATAGAAATAGAACGCAGAGGAAATCTTCCTACTATGCTTTCACTGTTGCTGACACATAGGGCCCTGGCTGAAATCGGATGGGGTGACAGTTAAAATGAGGGCAGTGTCTTACCCCCTCTGATCCCGCTGCTTTCCCGCCATGTCTCGATGTTAACTTACTCTTAGAGGGGGTCCTTCTTTAAATAAAGAGATGGGGTCCAAATCTGAAATTTTACTTGGAGGCCTGAGCAGGGGAGCAGTGATAGCTTCCCCGTCAGGCCAGAAATACCGGGAGGGGGATCGTGGGTCAGATGAGGTCCAAGAGGTAAGTTATTTTAAAAAAATGAGGTGTCCTTGTGGGCCAGGAACAGCAGGACTTTTTGAGATAGTAGATGATCTCCTGGAGAAAGTTGAAAGCTTTATCATAGACAGACCTGGGAGGAAAGAAAGTGCGTATTAAAATATAATTATTGACATAATTTGAAAGAAAAGTCTATTTTCTTTCTAAATTGTGGATCTCCCATAGCTTTGCTTATGGAAATCAGGGCAAAGCAAATGTCCCTCAAAGTGTATTAGTGATCCTGTAGGTATAGGTTTTGGGGATCAATAACTTTTGGACCTTATGAAGTTCTATCTAGTGGCAGAAGTGCAGCTGCAAGCATGTCACAGAATGGTGTTAGATATTAATAGAATTACATAGAATTTACAGCACAGAAACAGGTCATTCAGCCCAACCTATGCCGGTGTTTATGCTCCACATGAGCCTCCTCCCACTCTATTTATGTCATCTCCCCCATCACCATATCCTTCTCAATCATAAAATAATAGAAATTTACGGTACAGTAGGAGGCCATTTGGCTCATCATGTCGGTGCCAGTCGTAAAAGAGCTTTTCAGCCTAATCTCATTTTCCAGCCCTTGATCCGTAGCCCTGTAGGTTACAGCACTTCAAGTCCATATTCAAGAACTTTTTAAATGTGATGAGGGTTTCTGCCTTTACCACCCTTTTAGGCTGTGACTATCAGATCCCCACCACCCTATGGGTGAAAAAAGTTCTGCTCAACTCCCCTCTAATCCTTCTAACAATTACTTTAAATCTATGCCCGCTGGTTATTGACATCTCTGCTAAGGAAAACAGGTCCTTCCTGTCCACTTTATCTAGGCACCTCATAATTTTATACATCTCAAGTAAATCTCCCTTCAGCCTTTTCTGTTCCAAAGAAAACAACCCCAGGATATCCAATCTTTCCTCGTAGCTAATGTTTTCCAGTCCTGGCAACATCCTCGTAAATCTCCTCTGCACCCTCTCTAGTGCAATCACATCTTTCCTGCAATGTGGTGATCAGAACTGTACGTAGTACTCCAGCTGTGACCTAACTAGTGTTTTATACAATTCAAGCATAACTTCCCAGCTCTTATATTCTATGCCTCGGCTAATAAAGGAAAGTATCCTGTATGCTTTCATAACCACCTTATCGACCTGTTCTGCTACCTTCTGTGGACTTGCACGCCAAGGTCCTTTGGGAACAAGGTCTCTCTGTTCCTCTACAATATTCCTTTCTTCCTTATGTACTTATCTAGCTTCCACTTAAATGCATTTCAATATCATCATCATTATAGGCAGTCCCTCAGGATCGAGGAAGACTTGCTTCCACTCTTAGCATGAGTTCTTAGGTGGTTGTACAGTCCAATACGAGAACCACAGTTTCTGTTACAGGTGGGACAGATAGTCGTTGAGGGAAAGGATGGGCAGTGAGCCTGGTTTGCTGCATGCTCCTTCCGCTGCCTGCGCTTGATTTCTACATGCTCTCGGCGACGATACTCGAGGAGTTCAGCGCCCTCCCGAATGCACTTCCTCCACTTAGGGCGGTCTATGGCCAGGGACTCCAGGTGTCAGTGGGGATGTTGCACTTTATCAGGGAGGCTTTGAGGATGTCCTTGTAACGTTTCCTCTGCCCGCTTTGGCTCGTTTGCCGTGGACGAGTTCCGAGTAGAGCGCTTGCTTTGGAAGTTTCGTGTCTGGCATGCGAACTATGTGGCCTGCCCAGCGGAGCTGATCAAGTGTGGTCAGTGCTTCAATGCTGGGGATGTTGGCCTGGACAAGGATGCTAATGTTGGTGCATCTGTCCTCCCAGGGGATTTGCAGGATCTTGCGGAGACATCGCTGGTGGTATTTCTCCAGCGACTTGAGGTGTCTACTGTACATGGTCCATGTCGCTGAGCCATACAGGAGGGCTTGGTGTCAAATTTTGTTTGATAACGCTCCCATGAAACGTCTTGGGACGTTTTAATATGTCAAAGGTGCTATATAAATGTAAGTTGTTCCTGTTGTATCTATGCTATTCACCTCATCCACTCCATTTTCGCAGCAAGTTCCACATTCCCACCACAATATGGAGCAATGACCTACATATCAAGTTTAATATATTGTAGATTTTTAGTGAAACATAGAGACATAGAAAATAGGAGCAGTAGTAGGTCATTCTGCCTTTCGAGTCTGCACCGCTATTCAATATGATCATGGCTGATCCTCTATCTCAACACCATATTCCTGCCTTTTCCCCATGCCCCTTGATGTCTTTTGTGACTAGAAATCTATCTATCTCCCTCTTAAATACAATCAGTGACTTGACCGCCACAGCTTTCTATGGTAGAGAATTCCACAGGTTCACCACCCTCTGAGTGAAAACATTTCTCCTCATCTCGGTCCTAAATTTCCTACCCCGTGTCCTGAGACTGTGACCCTTTGTTCTAGACTTCCCAGACAGATTTTTGGTGAAGGTTTGTGCTCTTTATTGCAAGAGGTAGCAGTGCTAGGAAATTGAATATTTTTTATCTTAGCCACCCAGTGTCAGTATTGAGCATTCTAAGTACAGCATGCAGACTTACGCTCCTTTTGTTGTGTCTCAAAAATGTTAGTCCCAGCCCCAGAAGAACACCCTCTACATTTCTATTTCTTACGTACCAGCTGCATTTATGGTCTCACTGACATTGCAAATTAGTACTAAATTATAGGCTGTTTTTTGGAACACAACTCAGTTGCAAGCTACTAAATCCCTGTATTTTTGAAACTGCCTCTGGTGGTTTAGTGAGTAACTGCTCTATACGATAAGTTAGTGAGTTATACAGACCAGGAAAGTCCCACATTCACTTCTGTGCTAGCTGGGCTAGGGAGGAGAAAGAAATCAGCCTGCCATCTCTCATTGCCTAAGTTCACAAATGAAGACTAGACACCAGGGCAAGAATGCTGCTCGAGCCTACTGTCAGCATCAGGCCAGTTAGTTTAACCTCGGTGGTGGGCAAATTATTAGAATCAATTCTGAGGGATAGTATAAACCTTCATTTAGAAAGACACAGATTAATTAAGCATGAATTTGTTAAGGGAAGGTCACGTCTGACTAACTTGATTGCATTTTTTGAGGAGGTAACAAGGAAGGTCGATGAAAGCAGTGTGTTTGATGTAGTCTATATGGATTTTAGCAAGGCTTTTGACAAGGTCCCACATGTCAGGCTGATCAAAAAAGTAAAATCCCATGGGATCTGTAATGTATTTGCTTCATGGGCTCTTTGCTTAAGAATTCATAGCAACACATTGCTAGTAAGAACTAGTTGGTTTATTAACAAAGGTTTAACAATCACACTACACATCTCCAGTTCATCCTCTGGACCCAAGGGAGATTGAATCTAAAATTGGCTCAGTGGCAGGAAGCAAAGTGTAATGGTTGATGGGTGTTTTTGCGACTGGGCTCAGTACTTGTCCTTTGTTTTATGTAATATATAGCAATGATTTAGTCTTAGGGGGCATGATAAAGAAGTTTGCAGATAATACAAAAATTGTCCATGTGGTTGACAATGAGTAGGAAAGCTTTAGACCGCAGGAAGGTTTCGATGCACTGGTCAGTTGGGGAAGAAATTGGAATTCAATCCAAGAAAATGTGAGGTAATGCATTTGGCGAGGGGCAATAATACAAGGGAATACACAATAAATGGGAGGATACAGAGAGGTGTGAAGGAACAGAGGGATCTTGGAGTGTATGTCCACAGATCCTTAAAGGTAGCAAGACAGGCCGATAAGATAGTTAAAAAGGCATATGGAATGCTTTCCTTTATTAGCCGAGGCATGGAATATAAGAGCAGGGAAGTTATGCTCGAACTATGTACAACACTAGTTAGGCCACAGCTTGAGTACTGCGTACAGTTCTGGTCATCACATTATAGGAAAGATGTGATTGCACTAGAGAGGGTGCAGAGGAGATTTACGAGGATGTTGCCAGGTCTGGAAAACATTAGCTATGAGGGAAGATTGGATATCCTGGGGTTGTTTTCTTTGGAACAGAGAAGGCTGAAGGGAGATTTACTTGATGTGTATAAAATTATGAGTGGCCTAGATAGAGTGGATAGGTTGGACCTATTTCCCTAAGCAGAGGAATCAATAACCAGGGGGCATAGATTTAGCTGATAGAAAGATTAGAGGGGCGATGAGGGAAAAGAAATTCACCCAGAGGGTGGTGGGGGTCTAGAACTCACTGTCTGAAAGGGTGGTAGAGGCAGAAACACTCATCACATTTAAAAAGTACTTGGATGTGCACTTGAAGAGCCGTAATCTACAAGGCTACGGACCAAGAGCTGGAAGGTGGGATTAGGCTGGGTAGTTCTTTTCCAACTGACACGGACACGATGGACCGAATGGCATCCTTCTGTGTCATAATTTTCTATGATTCTATGATCAGTCACCACATACAGGGAAGAAAGAGACAAAACAGAGACAAAATTAATGGATGGGAGAAATTTGGTATTCAATGGCTTTTCATGAGGTATTCGCTTTCTTATATAAATACAAGTTGTCATTCTCTTCCTTCTCTCAGTGTTCGTTATATTTTGGAATGTCTGTACGTCACAATCACTTTGTTTTGATGTTTGCTCTGTTGCTATGTATTATTCCATTCTAGAACTGTTTAAAATAAATTACACACAATCATTTTTTTTCCAATGCTGTGTGATCTTTCATTACTGATGAATTGTAATGTTTGCAGACAGATGGCAGACTGCAGAAAACAATGAAATTCTAAATCAAAAGCAATCAATACATTTCCTATAGTCTAGAGGAGGAACATATTATCTGAGTTATGGTATTTGGCATGCAAATCCATCCCTTTGCGCACCACCGGTTTGATCAGAAGTCTTTTGACATTATCTATTTCCAAAAAAGGCGGTAAGTAAATCCAAGGTTTTAGAGCTTTTACTATCTCTTTGGAAAGACCAGTTCTTACACTCCATCTGAATCTCTTTTGCTAGGAGAGACGCTGAATGGCATAACTATGTGAAAAGGCTTACGAAGAGCTGGGTTTTCAAAGGATTCATCTTCGCTACAATTTTAGCAAATTCTCTTATCATGGCGCTTGAGAGTGATTACCAAAGAGAGAATGAATTTTACGTATTCTTTAACGTAAGAAAAGCACAATATTTTTAAAATATATTTTAACTGTTGTATTTAATAGTATTTTTCCCTATTGATTTGAGGGCGTGAGCCCCTCATTTCCTACAGTTTTCCTATGCAATACCTCACCTGCTGAGAGGATGGGCAGATGACTGACTTCCATGCTGCTGTTAATGCCACCCCGAGCCAATCTAAAGTGCTAAAGTTTCCTGCGGATAACTATACCTCTGTTGGCCCTTTCCTTATTCGCAGAGAGGTGTGTGCTGTCAGCTCAGTACTTTTCTACAGGATCAGAGTTCAAATCAGCACTCCTTTAGTAACATACCTGCCAACCTAGAAAACACAAAAGCTGCCCAACAGTTTCAAACAGCTCTGAATATAAGGCATGTGAAGGTATGTGTAAATAGGTAATAACACTGAAAGTGCAGTGGGCTGTGCTAAAAATGAAAGCCTGAAGAGGAATATAAAGGGTGAAAGCAGAAGATTTGTCTTCTATGATGTCTGGGGGCATGCCTCCCTTATCCTGAAAATTAAGATGTTTTACTATTTATTTGGATTATTTTCCAGAGATTTGGACATTGAATTTTTTAAAACTTTAATAAGAAAGAACATTTGCTCAGTTTTACTGAAATCTATTTTTTATTTAACATTTCTGAAAAGAAAAAAGGAAATGATAAACCAAATTAAGAAGAAGGGAAGGGTGCTGCCACACATGAAAGTGTTTGTGGCAGGGGGCCCAAGTATCAGATGGAGGGGCAGGGAGGGCATGAGAATGTCGAGCTTGCTAGATAGAACTTTTTAATTAACTTTTTAATCCCAATTAATTTGTTTTCATTTGGTTAGGTGGCTGAACAGCTGTTCTTGGCAGTTTACACGGTGGAGTTCGTAGCAAAGTTTTATGTTGACCCGATCAAGTATTGGAAGACTGGTTTCAATGTGTTCGATTTCATAGTGCTGGTCCTATCACTTATCAACCGCTTCCTCACTGACAAAACAAAGCAATCTGTGCCCTGGTTTCATATAGTGCGGCCCCTCAGAACATTCAGGACAATCTCCTTTATCCGTGGCTTGAAGGTAAAGTGTGTTGAGTGCATTGTGAAGAAAATTAAATATAATTTAGATTGTTTGAGCAGATAAATGAATGATGAAATCAGGCATTTTTGATCGAAATCAAAATGAATGACAAGCTTATTCTTTAAACTGATTCCCTGACCTTTTTGGAATGATTTCCCATTTTGTTTTCCCTGTTCCATAGTTCCTGTCTGGTGCCTTGGTAAAGACGTTGAAGAGTGTTTTCTATGTCCTGTTCCTCCTCGCCCTGCTGATGACCGTTTTCGCATTGATCGGATATTATTTCTTTGGAAGCACAGAAAACAGTGATTTCAAAAACTGGGGGAGCCTTAGAGCTTCATTCTTCACACTCTTCAGTTTAGTAACGGTAATGAAACTTCACCATCATTCTATAACACAGCTGTGGTTGATTGAAAGAGCACAGCCAAATTAATGATTACTTCTCGCAAAGCTCATAAATCCTAATAATTGACATTTTAAAAAGTCAGATTCATTGGGGTAATGTTGGTGGCCTTAACGCCCACTGCCGCCTGCTGCCGCCAACTGCCGCCGAGTTTTGCTTCCGGTTTCCTCTCTCTCCCAGTTTCCACTTGGGCTGGAGCGGGTGGGAGGGGAGTACCGCCAGGAACCGCGTGTGGCCGTCCTCTGGTGGCCAAGTCGCGTAAGTGGCCTCCCAGCCCCCGAGATGCTAGATTGGTGCGGGCGGGAGTCGGCGGGAGTTGGCGCCAGCAGGCGGAAGGACCGCTGCGGGAGGCAGGTCTACCCCCGACAGTAGGTATGAAGAAAGGGCATAAAAGGTTAGTGACCATAAGTAAAATGTATTTTTTACAGCGACTTACCTGGATGGGGTGTCCTGAAGGTGTTGCAGTGTTTCTTTTTTTTTTACTTTTCAGTTCTTCCACCCTCCCTGGGCCCGACTCCATCCTCGGCAGCACTTGGGTGGCAAGCTCATTTGCCACTGAGATGGAGAGCTTCCGCCCGCTGCCGCCCAGATTGACGGCGTAAGCCGTTATTTTGCTGCCGGGTGGTACTGCCACCTCTTTTAGAGGAATCCTTCAGGCAAAGTACTGCCCGGTCTCTCGCCGGCATTCGGTGGTCCTTTGGACGGCACTTGGGCAGATGTTGCAGCTCATGAAAAGCGGGGCCATAGTTTTGGATTTAAAAGGGGGGTGCTATCGCCTCATAAGAACATAAGGATTAGGCCATTCGGCCCATCGAGCTTGCTCCAGCATTCAATAAGATCATGGCTGATCTGATCATGGACTCAGCTCCACTTCCCTGCCCGCTCCCATAACCCTTTACTCCCTTATCGCTCAAAAATCTGTCTATCTCGGCCTTAAATATATTCAAAGACTCAGCCTCCACAGCTCTCTGGGGCAGAGAATTCCATAGATTTACAACCCTCTGAGAGAAGAAATTCCTCCTCATCTCAGTTTTAAATGGGCGACCCTTATTCTGAGATTATGTCCCCTAGTTTTAGTGTCCCCTATGAGTGGAAATATCCTTTCTGCATTCACCTTGTCAAGCCTCCTCATTATCGTATATGTTTCGATAAGATCACCTCTCATTCTTCTGAACTCCAATGTGTTTAGGCCCAATCAACCTATCTTCATAAGTCAACCTCCTCATCTCCGGAATCAACCGAGTGAACCTTCTCTGAACAGCCAAGTATATCCTTCCTTAAATATAGAGACCAAACCTGTACGCAGTTCTCTAGATGTGGCCTCACCAATATCCTGTACAGTTGTAGCAGGACTTCTCTGCTTTTATACTCTATCCCCTTTGCAATAAAGGCCAACATTCCATTTGCCTTCCTGATCACTTGCTTACCCGCATACTAACTTTTTGTGTTTCATGCACAAAGGACCCCCAGGTCCCTCTGTACTGTAACACTTTGCAATTTTTCTCCATTTAAATTATAATTTGCTTTTCTAATTTACTGCCAAAGTGGATAACCTCATTTTCCCATGTTATACTCCATCTGCCAGATTTTTGCCCACTCACTTAGCCTGTCTATATCCCTCTGCAGATGTTTTGTGTCCTCCTCACAGTTTACTTTCTCACCCATCTTTGTATCATCAGCAAACTTGGCTACATTACACTCGGTCCCTTCATCCAAGTCATTAGTATAGATTGTAAATAGTTGAGGCCCCAGCACCGATCCCTGTGGCACTCCACTAGTTACCGTTTGCCAACCGGAAAATTACCCATTCATCCCGACTCTCTGTTTTCTGATGGTTAGCCAGTCCTCTATCCATGCTAATATATTACCCCCAACCCCGTGAGCTTTTATCTTGTGCAGTAACCTTTTATGTGGCACCTTATCGAATGCCTTCTAGAAATCCAAATACACCACAACCACTAAGGACCCTGCTCCTTATCTACCCTGCTCGTTACATCCTCAAAGATCTCCAGCAAATTTGTCAAGCATGATTTCCCTTTCATATAACCATGCTGACTCTGCTTGATTGAATTATGCGTTTCCAAATATCCCGCTACTGCTTCCTTAATAATGCACTCTAGCATTTTCCCAACGACAGATGTTAGGCTAACTGGTCTATAGTTTCCTGATTTCTGTCTGCCTCCTTTTTTAAATAGGGTCGTTACATTTACAGTTTTCCAATCTGCTGGGACCGCCCCAGAATCCAGCGAATTTTGGTAGATTACAACCAATGCATCCACTGTCTCAGCAGCCACCTCTTTTAAGACCTTAGGATGTAAGCCATCAGTTCCAGGGGACTTATCCGTCTTTATTTTACCCTGTACTACTTCATTTGTGATAGTGATTGTATTAAGTTCCTCCCTCCCTATAGCCACTTGGTTATCCACTATTGGGATGTTTTTAGTGTTGTTTACCGTGAAGACTGACATAAAATATTTGTTCAATGTTTCTGCCATTTCCCTGTTCTCCATTATTAATTCCCCAGTCTCATCCTCTAGGGGACCAACATTTACTTTAGCCACTCTTTTCCTTTTTATGTACCTGTAGAAACTCTTACTATCTGTTTTTATATTTCATGCTAGTTTACTCTCATAATCTATCTTCCCTCACTTTATCATTTTTTTACTGGTTCTTTGCTGGCTTTTAAAAGTTTCCCAATTCTCTGGCCTCCCATTAGTCTTGGCCACATTGTTTGCCCTTGATTTCAATTTGATACCCTCCGTTATTTCCTTAGTTAGCCACGGATGGTTATCCCTTCTCTTACAGTCTTTCCTTCTCATTGGGATATATTTATGTTGCGAGTTGTGGAATATCTCCTTAAATGTCTGCCACATCTCATCAACCGTCCCATACTTTAATCTATTTTCCCAGTCCACTTTATGCAACTCTGCCCTCATACCTTTGTAGTCTCCTTTATTTAAGCTGAGGACCCTGGTTTGAGAACCAACTTTCTCACCCTCGAACTGAATTTGAAATTCAACCATGTTATGGTCACTCCTAGAAGATCCTTTACTACGAGATCATTTATTAATCCTGTCTCATTACACAGTACCAGATCTAAGATAGCCTGCTCCCTGGTTGGTTCCGCAACGTACTGTTGAAGGAAACTATCCCGGATACACTCTAAGAACTCTTCCTCAAGGCTGCCCTGGCCAATTTGCATTGTCCAATCAATACGAAAGTTAAAATTGCCCATGATTATAGCTTCTTTATTACAAGCCTCCCTTATTTCTTGATTTATACTCCATCCAACTGTGTAGCTACTGTTGGGGGGCAAATAGACTACGCCCACCAGCGACCTTTTCCCCTTATTATTCCTTATCTCCATCCAAACTGATTCAACATCTTTATCTACTGAGCCAATATCATTCCTCACTAGCACTGATCCCATCCTTTATTAACAGTGCTACCCCACGTCCTTTTCCTTTCTGTCTGTCCTTCCAAATTGTCAAATACCCCTGAATATTTAGTTCCCAATTCTGGTCACCTTGCAACCACGTCTCTGTAATGGCTATCAGATCATACCCATTTGTATCTATTTGTGTCTTTAATTCATCTATTTTGTTATGAATGCTACGTGCATTCAGATAAAGAGCTTTTAAATTTGTTTTTTTTACCATTTTTTCCTGCTTTTACCCCATTTTCTGCTTCACCTTTATGCTTATACACTCTGTCCCTTCCTGGCACGCTCTAGTTTTTATTTCCTCCAGTGTTACTCTGATCTATTGCCTTCTCCTTGTTATTTGACGTTTTCAATTTTCGCTCAGCTGAACCCTCCCCCTCCCTAATTAGTTTAAAGCCCTCTCTACAGCCCTAGTTATTTTTTGCCAGGACCCTAGACCCAACATGGTTTAAGTAGAGCCTGTCCAAACGGAACAGCTCCCTCTTACCCCAGTACTGGTGCCAGTGTCCCATGAACCAAAACCTATTTCTCCCACACCAGTATTTGAGCCACGTGTTTAACTCTCTGATCTTATTTACCCGATGCAAATTTGCTCGTGGCTCGGGTAGTAATCCAGCGATTATTACCTTTGTGGTTCTGCTTTTTAATTTGGCCCCTAGCTGCTCATACTCTCTCAGTAGAACCTCTTTCTTTGTCCTATCTCTGTCATTGATACCCACGTGGACCACGACAACTGGATCTTCCCCCTCCCACTCCAGGTTCCTCTGCAGCCCTGAGGAGAACATAAGAACATAAGCATTAGGAACAGGAGTAGGCCATTTAGCCCCTCGAGCCTGCTCCGCCATTCGACAAGGTCATGGCTGATCTGGCCGTTGACTCAGCTCCACTTACCCGCCCGCTCTCCATAACCCTTAATTCCCTTATTGGTTAAATTTCCCTTATTGGTTAAATGTCCTTAATCCTGGCACCGGGCAGGCAACACAGCCTTCACGACTCACTCTCTCGGCTGTAGAGAACTGTATCTATCCCCCTAATGATACTGTCCCCTACCACTACAACATTTCTTTTTAATCGCCCCGCTTGAAAGGCCCCCTGTACCACGGTGCTGTGGTCAGTTTGCTCATCCTCACTGCAGACCCTGCTCTCATCCAACAGGGACCTGTTGCACAAGAGCAAGGGCTGAGGCTTCTCAATCACTACATTCTGGGTCCCCTTACCTGTCTCGCTTATAGTCACACCCTCCACTCCCTGACCACGGACCAAATTTGAATGAATTAATCTAAGGGGTGTGACTGCCTCCTGGAACACAGCCTCCAGGTAACTCTCCCTCTCCCTGATGTGCCTTAGTATCTGCAGCTCGGACTCCAGTTCATCAACGCGGAGCAGAAGTTCCTCGAGCTGCAGACACTTGCTGCAGATGTGGTCGTGATGGACCTCAATGGGGTCAACCAGCTCCTACATACAACAGCAGAAACACATCGCCTGTCCTGCCATCTCTCATGTATTTAATTAATTAGATTTAGTTTGGAGTTATTAATCCCGGCCCCGAATGTAAGGCCCTTAATTTAAAACAAGAAAAAAAAGAGAGAAAAAACTCACCAACCAATCATTTCCCTCCCTTCCTGTGCCGTCGAATGTAGTCGCCCTTTTCTCCTTTACCGCCCTCTTTTACCTGCTTGCTCTGCTCCCTGCAGGGGCTGGCTGCTCACTGCTTTGACTGCTGCCGTTGGTGTGGTGCTCCCTCACAGGTCCGGGTGGTCGGCGCTCTGAAATTGCCTGGGAGTTTGCGGAGGCAGTGCTGCGCAACCGCGAATGACGTCATCGCTGTGCACGGTGACCCTTCACCGCCCTGCGCGGACCCCTTACCGTCCTGCGGGGGAAATTGCCCCGCGGGCCGCGAGGCTGGGTCGAGCAGATGTGAACACCAGCTTCGGGGTTCGCCTAATGGTGAGGGCGCCAGCGCCCCGAGCCGCCATCTTCTTTTGTCAGCCAACTCTCGGGTTGGCTCGACGATGGCGGCCCTAGCCCAGCACACCGTCTTGGATGCCAGGCTGCAGGCGAGGCCATCAGAGGCTGTGCAGAGTGTGCAGCGGCCCTCTCTTTTAAGCGAAGAGGAGGGGCGTTGAAGTGCGTCAGCACTAAAAATCCCGGCCCCGGAAGGTTACCGCCCCAATCGGGACGCGGGGCAATTTCGCCCCCAAGCACTCTTGTCTCTGAGTCCGAAGATTGTGGGTTCAAGTCCCACTCCAGAGATTGAACCCTTAATCTCGGCTGATAATCCAGTGCAGTACTGAGGGAGAGCTGCACTGTTGGAGGTGCTGTCATTTGGATGAGAAGTTAAACCAAGGCCCCGCCTGCCTTCTCAGGTGGACGCAAAAGATCCCATGGCACGATTTGAAGAATAGTAGGGAGGTTATCCCAATGTCCTGGTCAACACTTATCTCTCAACTAACATCAGTAAAACTAATGGGGGCCGAAATTTACTTCCGCCCGAAACGGGTCGCTCCGAAAGTTTTTTTTCCTGCTGCGTGGATCAGGTCGCTTCTTTCTGTAAATTCAGCTCTTTGTCAGTTATTTTTAAGCGGACCGGAAGTCGGTCATAATGGAGTGGAAGTGGAGCAGTAAGTGCTGTAGAGGAGCGGAAGTGGAGGCGGGACGCTGTCAGTCAGCAGCGGAGTGAGATGACCATGACGCGTGTGCGTCACCACGCTTTCCCCTTCACGTAAAGGGGA
Organism: Pristiophorus japonicus; assembly: GCF_044704955.1. Classification (NCBI taxonomy): domain Eukaryota; kingdom Metazoa; phylum Chordata; class Chondrichthyes; family Pristiophoridae; genus Pristiophorus; species Pristiophorus japonicus. The sequence continues at coordinate 57,075,842 of NC_091980.1, forward strand.
GAGCCTTCAGCATTTTGAAACTTTGGTCTACTGGGCCACCAGGGAGGGTTTCGGCCAGGCCAGCGTCTTGGCACCCAAGAGGCAGTGCGACAGATGAAAGAATTTTGGAGCTAAATTTCGCGGGAGGTGCGGGAGATTGATGGTGCGCCCTTTGATGACGCACTTTGAACGGTCAGCAGCAGCGGGGTGGAGTGGGGACCACTAGAAAAATCCCCAAGCTAAATTTAGCTGGCGGCGTCCATTGGACTGGAATTCGGCGGTCGCTCGACTCCGTCGCCTGGCCGCAGCTTTTGGTGGTAAGAGGCCTTTTTGGGAGCTGAATTTCAACCCCATAATCTGGTTATTGATCTCATTGCTGTTTGTGGGACCTTGCTGTGTGAAAATTAGCTGCCATGTTTCCCTATATTACAACAGTGATTAGACTTCAAAAAGTATTTAATTGTCTGTGAAGTGCTGAGGTCATGAAAAGTGCTATATAAATGTAAGTGCTTTTTAAATTTTTCTTTCTTTCTTTGATGTATCCATTGCTTTTGTACCTGAAAATAAGGATGGAAATCTAGTCGCTGCAGTCGGCCTGAGAGATAACGGCCACCAGTTTTGAGGTCCTTTGGCTGCTGTCCAAATACCACTACCGAAAGGCCTCTAGCCATGAAAAAAAAGGGCACTTACTTTATCGGCTCCTCCATAGCCCCTGAGAAGTTTCCCACCTTACTTGCATAGAATTACCCTGCTTACACCTGATTTTGGCATAACTGATCCAATTTCTCACCTCCATCTCAGGGGATCCTCAGGAAATCTCTGAACATTACAACAGGGACAGGGATCAAGCGTAATGGATCTCTGGCTCTTTCTGGTCAGCTTTGCACCAGAAAATAAGCATATACAGCAGAGAAAATTGGCTGTCTATGTTTCATGAGTGTTCACTGAATAGGGCTCAGACTGACAGTTCTGGCCAATTTTGTTTATCCCAAGCATTTGTTTTCAGGTAAACCTGATTGTAACACTTTAAATTGGCACAGACCTAAAACTGCATTTTCCTGGTCTTCTTGGCTCAGTATCATACCACCCACTCAGCTACAGTGGATGTCTAAGGGCTAGAAACCTGGACTTTTTTTGCATGCTTAACGCGCATTTAACGCCCATTTTACCGCTGAAATGACGTATAACGCCCAGATATTGCCCATTTAGCCACAAAATGGAAACTGACGCCCATTTTTAGGAAACTTATCGCTGAGCGTTACTTTTCCCATGTGGGCGGTAATATCTTTTCTACCCACCCAGTTTTTTTGGGCGGAATCATCAGAATGGGTGAAATCCACGCCCATAATATCGTCCAGCGTTAATTTCCGCACGGATTTAACGGCAAGATTCAATATTAACGCCCGCCCACTTTTTTTTTTCGTGAAGAGCATATTTACATAGAAACATAGAAAATAGGTGCAGGAGTAGGCCATTCGGCCCTTCGAGCCTGCACCACCATTCAATATGATCATGGCTGATCATACAACTTTAGTACCCCATTCCTGCTTTCTCTCCATACCTCTTAATCCCTTTAGCGTAAGGGCCACATCGAACTCCCTTTTGAATATATCTAACGATCTGGCCTCAACAGCTTTCGGTGGTAGATAATTCCACAGGTTCACAATTCTCTGAATGAAGAAGTTTCTCCTCATCTCGGTCCTAAATGACTTACCCCTTATCCTTAGACTATGATCCCTGGTTCTGGACTTCCCCAACATTGGGAACATTCTTCCTGCATCGAACCTGTCCAGTCCCGTCAGAATTTTATATGTTTCTATGAGATCCCCTCTCATTCTAAATTCCAGTGAATATAAGCCTAGTCGATCCAATCTATCTTCATATGTCAGTCCTGCCATCCTGGGAATCAGTCTGGTGAACCTTGGTTGCACTCCCTCAATGGCAAGAATGTCCTTCCTCAGATTAGGAGACCAAAACTGTACACAATATTCAAGATGTGGCCTCACCAAGGCCCTGTACAACTGCAGTACGACCTCCATGCTCCTATACTCAAATCTTCTTGCTATGAAGGCCAACATGCCATTTGCCTTCTTCACCGCCTGCTGTACCTGCATGCCAACTTTCAATGACTGATGTACCATGACACCCAGGTCTTGTTGCACCTCCCCTTTTCCTAATCTGTCACCATTCAGATAATATTCTGCCTTCCTATTTTTGCCACCAAAATGGATAACCTCACATTTATCTACAATAGACTGCATCTGCCATGCATTTTCCCACTCACCTAACCTATCCAAGTCATCCTGCAGCCTCTTAGCATCCTCCTCTCAGCTCACACTGCCACCCAGCTTAGTGTCATCTGCAAACTTGGAGATATTACATTCAATTCCTTCGTCTAAATCATTGATGTATATTGTAAATAGCTGAGGTCCCAGCACTGAGCCCTGCGGCACCCCACTAGTCACTGCCTGCCATTCTGAAAAGGACCTGTTTATCCCGGCTCTCTGCTTTCTGTCTGCCAACCAGTTCTCTATCCATGTCAATACATTACCCCCAATACCATGTGCTTTAATTTTGCACACTAATCTCTTGTATGGGATCTTGTCAAAAGCCTTTTGAAAGTCCAAATACAACACATCCACTGGTTCTCCCTTGTCCACTCTAGTAGTTACATCCTCAAAAAATTCTAGAAGATTTGTCAAGCATGATTTCCCTTTCATAAATCCATGCTGACTTGGACCGATCCTGTCACTGCTTTCCAAATGTGCGTCGCTGAGGAGTGAGTCCGGGGTCGGTGAGAGGCCTATAAAGGCCGCGAGTTCAGCAGTCGGGAGGTGCGTCGCTGAGGCGTGAGTCCGGGGTCGGCGAGAGGCCTATAAAGGCCGCGAGTTAAGCAGTCGGTAGGTGCGTCACTGGGGCGTGAGTCTGGGGTCGGCGAGAGGCCTATAAAGGCCGCGAGTTCAGCAGTCGGGAGGTGCGTTACTGAGGCGTGAGTCTGGGGTCGGCGAGAGGCCTATAAAGGCCGCGAGTTCAGCAGTCGGGAGGTGCGTCGCTGAGGCGTGAGTCCGGGGTCGGCGAGAGGCCTATAAAGGCCGCGAGTTCAGCAGTCGGGAGGTGCGTCACTGAGGCGTGAGTCTGGGTTCGGCGAGAGGCCTATAAAGGCCGTGAGTTCAGCAGTCGGGAGGTGCGTCACTGAGGCGTGAGTCTGGGGTCGGCGAGCGGCCTATAAAGGCCGCGAGTTCAGCAGTCGGGAAGTACGTCACTGAGGCGTGAGTCTGGGGTCGGCGAGAGGCCGATAAAGGCCGCGAGTTCAGCAGTTGGGAGGTGTGTCACTGAGGCGTGAGTCTGGGGTCGGCGAGAGGCCTATAAAGGCCGTGAGTTCAGCAGTCGGGAGGTGTGTCACTGAGGCGTGAGTCTGGGGTCGGCGAGAGGCCGATAAAGGCCGTGAGTTCAGCAGTCGGGAGGTGTGTCACTGAGGCGTGAGTCTGGGGTCGGCGAGAGGCCTATAAAGGCCGCGAGTTCAGCAGTCGGGAGGTGTGTCACTGGGGCGTGAGTCCGGGGTCGGCGAGAGGCCTATAAAGGCCGCGAGTTCAGCAGTCGGGAGGTGCGTCACTGAGGCGTGAGTCTGGGGTCGGCGAGAGGCCTATAAAGGCCGTGAGTTCAGCAGTCGGGAGGTGCGTCACTGAGGCGTGAGTCTGGGGTCGGTGAGAGGCCTATAAAGGCCCAGCTTGTGCAGCTACAGGGAGAAGGCAAAAAAGAAGTAGAAAGAAACAGAAAGGTGACATCACAGCCAAGGGGGTAAGTGATTGGCTGGTGATTGGTGAGTAGTTTTTATTTTTTCTCTTCTATAACAGTGAGTAAACTTTTGCATTGTTGTTGCCAATTTAAGTGTATCTAAGGGTTAAGTCATGGCAGGAGAGCTCGGTCACGTGATATGCTCCTCCTGTACCATGTGGGAACTCAGGGACACTTCCGGTGTCCCTGACGACTACATGTGCGGGAAGTGTATCCGCCTCCAGCTCCTGACGGTCCGCATTGCGGAATTGGAGCTGAGGGTGGATTTACTCTGGAGCATCCACGATGCTGAGAATGACGTGAGTAGCACGTGTAGCGAGTTGGTCTTACCGCAGATGAAGGGTCCACAGCCAGATAGGGAATGGTAGACCAGCAGGAAGAGCAGTGCAAGGAAGGTAGTGCAGGGGTCCCCTGCGGTCATCCCCCTGCAAAACAGATACACCGCTTTGAGTACTGTTGAGGGGGATGACTCATCAGGGGAGAGCAGCAGCAGCCAAGTTCATGGCACCGTGGCTGGCTCTGCTGCACAGGAGGGCAGGAAAAAGAGTGGGAGAGTGAAAGTGATAGGGGATTCAATGGTAAGGGGAATAGATAGGCATTTCTGTGGCCGCAACTGAGTCTCCAGGATGGTATGGTGCCTCCCTGGTGCAAGGGTCAAGGATGTCTCGAAGCGGGTGCAGGACATTCTGAAAAGGGAGGGTGAACAGTCAATTGTCGTGGTGCACATTGGTACCAACGATATAGGTAAAAAAAGGGATGAGGTCCTACGAGACGAATTTAAGGAGCTAGGAGCTAAATTAAAATGTAGGACCTCAAAAGTAGTAATCTCGGGATTGCTATCCGTGCCACATGCTAGTCAGAGTAGGAATCGCAGGATAGCTCAGATGAATACGTGGCTTGAGCAGTGGTGCAGCAGGGAGGGATTCAAATTCCTGGGGCATTGGAACCGGTTCTGAGGAAGGTGGGACCAGTACAAACCGGACGATCTGCACCTGGGCAGGACCGGAACCAATGTCCTAGGGGGAGTGTTTGCTAGTGCTGTTGGGGAGGAGTTAAACTAATATGGCAGGGGGATGGGAACCAATGCAGGGAGACAGAGGGAAACAAAATGGAGACAAAAGCAAAAGACAGAAAGGAGATGAGTAAAAGTGGAGGGCAGAGAAACCCAAGGCAAAAAACAAAAAGGGCCACTGTACAGCAAAATTTTAAAGGGTCAAAGTGTAATAAAAAGGCAAGCATGAAAGCTCGGTGCCTCAATGCAAGGAATATTCGGAACCCAGGAGAGAGCTCTGAGCTAGTTAGAGTGGGTGAGAGCTCAGATGAACATGACCCCAAAAAAGAATGCAAAAGGCAGGAGGCAACAGAGCAGAGTAGCACTGGGGTAAGTGTAAACCACAAGGTGATAGGAAGGGACAATATGTATGAATATAAAGGGGCTGCAGGAGGGGTCAAAACTAAAAATCATGGTTTAAAAACTAGTATTAAAACCCTCTACCTAAACGCATGCAGCATTCGAAATAAAGTAAATGAGTTGATGGCACAAATCATTACAAATGGGTATGATTTGGTGGCCATTACAGAAATTTGGTTGCAGGGTGGCCAAGACTGGGAATTAAACATACAGGGGTATCTGACAATTCGGAAAGATAGACAAGAAGGGAAAGGAGGTGGGGCAGCTCTGTTAATAAAGGATGATATCAGAGCAGTTATGAGAGACGATATTGGCTCTAATGAACAAAATGTTGAATCGTGGGTGGAGATTAGAGATAGTAAGGGGAAAAAGTCACTGGTGGGCGTAGTTTATAGGCCCCCAAATAATAACTTCACGGTGGGGCGGGCAATAATCAAGGGAATAATGGAGGCATGTGAAAAAATAATGGCAGTAATCATGGGGGATTTTAACCTAAATATCGATTGGTCAAATCAAATCGCACGGGGTAGCCTTGAGGAGGAATTCATAGAATGCATATGGGATTGTTTCTTAGAACAGTATGTTACAGAACCTACAAGGGAGCAAGCTATTTTCGATCTGGTCCTGTGTAATGAGACAGGAATAATAAACGATCTCCTAGTAAAAGATCCTCTCGGAATGAGTGATCACAGTATGGTTGAATTTGTAATGCAGATTGAGGGTGAGGAAGTAGTGTCTCAAATGAGCGTACAATGCTTAAACAAAGGGGACTACAGTGGGATGAGGGCAGAGTTGGCTAAAGTAGACTGGAAACACAGACTAAATGGTGGCACAATTGAGGAACAGTGGAGGACTTTTAAGGAGCTCTTTCATAGTGCTCAACAAAAATATATTCCAGTGAAAAAGAAGGGCGGTAAGAGAAGGGATAACCAGCCGTGGATAACCAAGGAAATAAAGGAGAGTATCAAATTCAAAACCAATGCGTATAAGGTGGCCAAGGTTAGTGGGAAAATAGAAGAGTGGGAAAATTTTAAACAACAGCAAAGAATGACTAAGAAAGCAATAAAGAAAGGAAAGATAGATTACGAAAGTAAACTTGCCCAAAACATAAAAACAGATAGTAAAAGCATTTACCGATATATAAAACGGAAAAGAATGACTAAAGTAAATGTTGGTCCCTGAGAAGATGAGAAGGAGGATTTAATAATGGGAAATGTGGAAATGGCTGAGACCTTAAACAATTATTTTGCTTCGGTCTTCACAGTGGAAGACACAAAAACCATGCCAAAAATTGCTGGTCACGGGAATGTGGGAAGGGAGGACCTTGAGATAATCACTATCACTAGGGGGGTAGTGCTGGACAGGCTAATGGGACTCAAGGTAGACAAGTCCCCTGGTCCTGATGAAATGCACCCCAGGGTATTAAAAGAGATGGCGGAAGTTATAGCAGATGCATTCGTTATAATGTACCAAAATTCTCTGGACTCTGGGGCGGTACCAGCGGATTAGAAAGCAGCTAATGTAACGCCTCTGTTTAAAAAAGGGGGCAGACAAAAGGCAGGTAACTATAGGACGGTTAGTTTAACATCTGTAGTAGGGAAAATGCTTGAAGCTATCATTAAGGAAGAAATAGCGGGACATCTAGATAGGAATAATGCCATCAAGCAGATGCAACATGGATTCATGAAGGGGAAATCATGTTTAACTAATTTACTGGAATTCTTTGAGGATATAACAAGCATGGTGGATAGAGGTGTACCGATGGATGTGGTGTATTTAGATTTCCAAAAGGCATTCGATAAGGTGCCACACAAAAGGTTACTGCAGAAGATAAAGGTACGCGGAGTCAGAGGAAATGTATTAGCATGGGTAGAGAATTGGCTGGATAACAGAAAGCAGAGAGTCAGGATAAATGGGTCCTTTTCGGGTTGGAAATCGGTGGTTAGTGGTGTGCCACAGGGATCGGTGCTGGAACCTTACTTAAGGAAGGATATACTAGCTTTGGAGGGGGTACAGAGACGATTCACTAGGCTGATTCCGGAGATGAGGGGGTTACCTTATGATGATAGATTGAGTAGACTCGGTCTTTACTCGTTGGAGTTCAGAAGGATGAGGGGTGATCTTATAGTAACATTTAAAATAATGAAAGGGATAGAGGCAGAGAGATTGTTTCCACTGGTCGGGGAGACTAGAACTCGGGGGCACAGCCCCAAAATACGGGGGAGCCAATTTAAAACCGAGTTGAGAAGGAATTTCTTCTCCCAGAGGGTTGTGAATCTGTGGAATTGTCTGCCCAATGAAGCAGTTGAGGCTAGCTCATTGAATGTATTCAAATCACAGATAGATAGATTTTTAACCAATCAGGGAATTAAGGGTTGCGGGGAGCGGGCGGGTAAGTGGAGCTGAGTCCACGGCCAGATCAACCATGATCTTGTTGAATGGCAGAGCAGGCTCGAGGGGCTAGATGGCCTACTCCTGTTCCTAATTCTTATGTTCTTATGTTCTTATGTGCTGCTATTACATCTTTAATCATTGATTCGAACATTTTCCCCACTACCGACGTCAGGCTAACCAGTCTATAATTCCCTGTTTTCTCTCTCCCTCCTTTTTTTAAAAAGTGGGGTTACATTTGCTACCCTCCAATCCATAGGGATTGATCCAGAGTCCATAGAATGTTGGAAAATGACCACCAATGCATCCACTATTTCTAGGGCTACTTCCTTAAGTACTTTTTGATGCAGACTATCAGGCCCTGGCGATTTATTGGCCTTCAATCCCATCAATTTCCTTAACACAATTTCCTGACTAATAACGATTTCCTTCAAGTTCCTCCTTCTCTCTAGATCCTCGGTCCCCTAGTATTTCCAGAAGGTTATTTGTGTCTTCCTTAGTGAAGACAGAACCAAAGTATTTGTTCAATTGTTCTGCCATTTCTTTGTTCCCCATTATAAATTCACCTGATTCTCACTGCAAGGGACCTACATTTGTCTTTACTAATCTTTTTCTCTTCACATATCTATAGAAGCTTTTGCAGTCAGTTTTTATGTTCCCTGCAAGCTTACTCTCATACTCTATTTTTCCCCTCCTAATTAAACCCTTTGTCCTCCTCTGCTGAATTCTAAATTTCTCCCAGTCCTCAGGTTTGCTGTTTTTTCTGGCCAATTTATATGCCTCTTCCTTGGATTTAACACTATACTTAATTTCTCTTGTTAGCCTCAGTTGAGCCACCTTCCCTGTTTTATTTTTATGCCAGACAGGGATGTACAATTGTTGAAGTTCATCCATGTTATCTTTAAATGTCTGCCATTGCCTATCCACCTTCAATCCCTTTAAGTATCATTCGCCAGTCTATCCTAGCCAATTCACGTCTCATCGAGGTTACCTTTCTTAAAGTTCAGGACCCTAGTTTCTGAATTGACTGCGTCACTCTTCATCTTAATGAAGAATTCTATCATATTATGGTGACTCTTCCCCAAGGGGCCTCGCACAACAAGATTGCTAATTAATCCTCTCTCGTTACATAACACCCAGTCTAGGATGGCCAGCTCTCTAGTTAGTTGGTTCCTTGACATACTGGTCCAGAAAACCATCCCTTATGCACTCCAGGAAATCCTCCTCCACCATATTGCTATCAGTTTGGTTAGCCCAATCTATATGTAGATTAAAGAAATGAACCGCCCAGCAGATCGCCCAGCATCAATTTCACCACCTCGCACACATATCGCCCACAATATCACTCGCCCAAAAAACCACCCACAAAAAGTGGAACTGTTCTGAATGAATGCCAACGGTGTGGCTGGCATTTTTAAAATCCCACTCTTATGTGAGGAGCTGATATCTGAACGATTTGCCTGAAAGAGCGTTAATGTGAGTGAGAATGCTGACACACTGCTATGTGTATGCAACTCAGACATCATTGGTACCCATCATCTTGGTGCCAGTTAAAGTTTATGTTGATTGATGTTAAGTTTAACCCTTTCATGTTGAGAAACGGTGTAACGGTGCAGCTATCTGAGACAATGCGTAACAAGGTTATGTTCAATAACAAAAATTTTATACCAACATTGGTCTGAAATCATAAGCATCACAGGCAATAATATCCAAACATTGTCCACACCCCACTTTTTCCACCATTGACATTAATCACATGTTCAACAAATCCAGCAACACAGAATACAAAGGCAAAGCAAGAGCATGGTCCCCAGCCCCCATACATTGCAACAAATTGCATACACCCAGATGGAGATATAACACAGCCATCATCTGCGGACATGCACCTTACTTTCCTTCCCCCTTCCCCTTCTCCCCACGTCTACCCCTTCCCCTCCTCGCTCCATGGCGCCTGGACGAGGAGCTCCTCAGGTGGCGCCTCATTGCGGGGGGATGAATGCAGATGCTGTCGTTGGATGGGTATGGGAGCTGGGTTGCCAAAGGGGCAACATTCTCTGATGCAGAAGCAGGATCTTGGTCCTTGATCTCATCTGTCGTTTGCAGTGGTGGTGCGGAACCTAGGGGTGGAGTGCCGCGCTCGGGGACCACTGGGAGGCCTGTGGCAGCAATGTTCCTGGCTATCGCATCCAGGGACTCCACCATCTGCGGAATGTATTCGGTCATGGTGCTGGAGATGGTGGCCAGCTGTCAATGCTTTGATGAGCTGGCCACAATGTCTACAGTCCTCCTTAACAACTGTACCCTCTCTCCGCTGTCATGTGGCGCTCGTGGAACAGACCTGCCACGTCCACGGGACTTCCGCGAGGTCGGCGCTGTCCCAGGGACAAATGGGTGCCCTGTGGCGAAGTGCTTGGGGCCGGTACCTCCAGAGTGGAGGCGGGAATGACCGGAGGACCACTCGATGGCCTTGGGGTGGAATGGCTTCTGGAGCGTGGCGATGCAGATTCCTCGAAGTCTGTGCTCTCATCCATGGAGAACAGACCCAGCGGATTGACGAGCGAGAATCGGACTTCCTCAGCACCAGATGTTGGATCGTCTGCCGACCCCTGCTCCGCACCCCCACCTTCTGGCCTCTGTGGTCTTGCCTTGTGATGCACTGTTGGCTGAGCTGCAAAACACAAATGAGGTTATTAGAGGAGAAGGGGGTGCTAGGGTGACAAGGTGAGTCCAGCGCTACACACAGCATACGCACAACAAAAGCATCACCGCTCTCAAAATCATCGCAGACATCACATTTCATGACCATCAATATGTTTGCATTTCAATGATTTTCATTAGGTCATCATTATTTCTATGACAATTTTAGAAATCATCTATCATATATGATTGTTCGGATATGAGTGGGTGTGGCACCTATTGACTTTACACGCAATGGTGTAAGCTTTACTCACGTGGCATAATTTCAGGATCTGCAGATGCGTCCATGGCTGTCCGGGTGTGCTTCCCCACGAGTGCGAGCACCCGCTACTCCGTGTCAGTGTTGTCGCTGGGGACTGGTGGCCCCCCACCCGTTCGCCTCTGCACAGATCTCATCGTCGATAGCTTCTTCTATAAAAGGTGACAGGACATAAGATCATTGCGTGATATCATTGCTAGGTACTGTCACAGACACTGATACAACACATAACTGACAGATGTAATCATTATTATTATGATTATTATCATTCTTTACCTAAACACCTATACCTTGACTGCAGTCTTTGAGTAAAACATTCCTGGTAAAAGTGAAAGACCTCACATCTGATGATAGTCACTCATGACTCTTACAAATCAAATTATATAAATACATAAGTACATATAAATCAATGTAATAGTTACTCTGCGGATCCCACAAGGTCGTTCCATCATTTGCAGCATTGGTTGCCCTCACACACCTCATTAGTCGCCGACGAGACCACCTCTGCTAGCTCGGTCCATATCTTCTGGTATGCCTTTGGGGTGGGCTTCCCACGCCCTCCCTGTGTCAAATCACCCCAGCATAACTCGACCTCCTGGAGGAGAGAGGCATTTGCCTCGTCCGAGAACCTCTGAGCTCTTTTGTGCTCTCCAATGTGCTCCTCTCCCACCTCACTGCTCTCTCCAGCATCAGTCTGCACAGTGTGCTGTGATGCCTCCTCCTCTCTCTCCATTATAGGCCAAATTTGGGCAAATATGTGGCTGTAACAGCTAATTTTTGTTTCCCTACTTGCTATGAAGCTCTTAAGTCTCCCTCCTTCCTCCCAAAGCAGCCACACAACACCCAGATACGCCTTCAGTCCCTCTGAGCTCCCTCTCTCTCTGTCTCCTCTTCTGCGCATGGCATGATGAGCCTTGACCTCCTGAATCTCAGGAATTGAGAGTTGCCATGCCGTTGCTCAGGACGGCCACACTTTGCATGCAGTTTTGGTTTCCATATTTACGAAAGGATATACTTGCTTTGGAGGCAGTTCAGAGAAGGTTCACTAGGTTGATTCCAGAGATGAGGGGGTTGGCATAAGGAAAGGTTGAGTAGGTTGGGCCTCTACTCATTGTAGTTCAAAAGAATGAGAGCTGATCTTATCAAAACATATAAGATTATGAGGGGGCTTGCCAAGGTGGATGCAGAGAGGATGTTTCTATTGATAGGGGAGACTAGAACTCGAGGGCGTAATCTTAGAATAAGGGGCCGCCCATTTAAAACTGAGATGAGGAGAAATTTCTTCTCTCAGAGGGTTGTGGAACTGTGGAATTCGCTGCCTCAGAGAGCTGTGAAAGCTGGGACATTGAATAAATTTAAGTCAATTTCTTAAACTATAAGGGAATAAGGGGTTATGGAGAGCAGGCAGGGAAGTGGACCTGAGTTCATGATCAGATCAGCCATGATCGTATTAAATGGTGGAGCAGGTTCGAGGGGTCGTATGGCCTACTCCTGCTCCTATTTCTTATGTTCTACCGCCCATTTTATATCGCTCGTGGTAACATTCATTTTCAAAAGTGGAAACTAGGTGCTTTGAGAATGGGTGAAAACCCTTTTTTAACTCCCACGCCGGAAATATCGGCAACACAAAAGTGCATGTTCTAACCCTAAGTGTTTTATTTGCAGATTATGCCATAACATATTAATTTAATGATATGATTGCGGGGCCCTGAAGTAGGATGGATGGAAGTACATGTCATTGTCTCTGCAGCTGTCCACAGATTCTGCCCAAATTTTTGATCATCAAAATTCTCAGTCGCTTTCCTCTGACCGTGCTGATGAGTGTTAAATGTGATAATTATTTTAAGCAGTATTTCTTACATAGTAAAACATCTTCAGTCCTTTTGAAAGGTCATTTCTTATTTATTTTTCCTGTGTTATGTAAGAGAGGTAAATTCATTCAGATTCAAACTCTCTGAGAAAAGCTACTGTTGATAAAAATTTAAGATAGACTATCGAGCATATTTTCCTCTGTGACGATAAAGAAGCATTTTATTACTAAACATCATGGCCTAGAAATTGGATCGCGCTATGCTTATTTTACATGTGGACGCCTCAAGGTCGAATATGGCAGGTATTGTGCATGTGCTCATTTTATGTTGGAAGTGTGCCACAAGCCTTATTGAATAGGGCATCTCTGCAGACGTCTGGGGCACATGCCGGAAGTTTTAAAAACACTCATTAAAATATTTAAATAAGGGTCCTATGATTGTTGTCAGACCCTTTTGTATAATTGGTCTGCCCCAGCACCTGATACCCACAATTAGAGTCTTGAACAGTGCATGGACAGTACTACCTGTGGCTGTTAAGGTCACTGTGATCCCTAACCTTTATGCAACAGGTTCCTTCCAGGCTGCAGCAAGTGGCATTAGTGACATCTCCCAGTTTAATGTTCACCGTTATATTAGGGAGGTCACTGACACTCTCTATGCCAAATAACAGAGCAAAGCAGGATGAGAGAGTACTATGGTTCATCCGTATTGTCGGCTTCTCCAGGTGCAAAGTGCCATAAACTACACCCAAATTGCCATGTGTGCTCCCCATTATGATCCTGGATCTTTCTGAATAGAAAGGGATTCCTATAAAGTCCTTACTCTACAGTATGAAACCACATGAGGCACATTCTGTGGACAAGGTCACTCTGTGACCTTAACTCTTTATTCCAGGAATCCAAAAGCGATGACCCTGCGTGGGACCTCCCTTTTTATACCTGTGTGATCAGGTAAGGAGTGTCTCTCACAAGTTCACCCCTTGTGGTCAAGGTGTGCATCTAGGTTGAGTGTATACAGTAATACAGTGGTGTTACATTGTGGTTACATACATGACATCACCTCACCCCGCGCCCGCCCCCCCAAATTCTTATTGGGATCATAGGTTTAATCTTTCAGGTGGTCTACGTTCCCTCGTGGAGCGCCGCAGTTGGGGCTCTGGTTGTTGGACACTGACGTGAGTGTCTGTCACCTGTGGTGATTCCGGCCTGTCCGGGCTGACCTCAGGGACTGTGCATTCCTCTGATTGCTCTTGTTGCTCATTCACTGGCAGTGTTGTGAGCTCCATCTCATGGTCTTCTTCAAGTTCCTCCATGTTGATGCTGCACCTTTTTTTGACTTGGTCCAGATGCTTACGGCATATCTGACCATTGTTGAGTTTTACCACGATGACCCTATTCCCCTCTTTGTCAATTACAGTGCCCTCAAGCCATTTGGGTCCCATGGCGCGATTGAGGATGAATACAGGATCATTTATGTCTATACATCTCCTCCTCGAATTGCAGTCATGGTACTTGTTTTGTGACTTGCGCTTGCCCTCAACTATGTCGGTCAGGACTGGGTGAATGAGGGACAACCGAGTTTTGAGTGTCCATTTCATTAGTAGCTCTGCGGGCGGGACCCCCGTGAGCGAGTGCGGTCAGGATCTATAGGCCAGCAGGACACGCGATAGGCGGCATTGTAGGGGGGGTCCTTGAATCTTGAGCATACCTTGCTTAATGATTTGGACCGCACGTTCCGCCTAGCCATTGGAGGCTGGCTTGAACGGCGCAGTCCTGACGTGGTTGATGCCATTGCCCGACATAAACTCTCGGAATTCGTAGCTTGTGAAACATGGATCATTATCACTAACCAGGATGTCTGGCAAGCCATGGGTTGCAAAGATTGCAAGTAGGCTTTCCACGGTGGTGGATGACGTGCATGAATTCAGAATGATGCACTCGATCCATTTCGAGTACACATCTACCACAATAAGGAACATCTTTCCCATGAATGGGCCCGTGTAGTCAACATGAATGCATGACCATGGCCTGGTGGGCCAGGGCCACGGGCTGAGTGGGGCCTCCCTGGGGGATTTACCCAGCTGGGCACATGTCGTGCACCTGCGAACACAGTGTTCTAGGTCTGAATCAATTCCAGGCCACCACACATGTGACCAGGCAATGGCCTTCATCAGCACAATGCCTGGGTGCTCGCTGTGGAGATCCCTGATGAATGCCTCCCTGCCTTTCTGGGAAATAACTACCCGGCTGCCCCATAGTAGGCAGTCGGCTTGGATGGAGAGCTCATCCATCCGTCTGTGGAACGGTCTGACCTCCTCAGGGCATGCTCCGTGTGCAGGCGCCCAATCCCCAGTCAGGACACATTTCTTAAGCAGGGATAGGAGGGGATCTCTCTTTTTCCAGATTTTGATCTGGCGGGCTGTGATGGGAAAGCCTGCGCTGTCAAAGGCATCGACAGCCATGACCATCTCGGCGCTTTGCTCCGCTACCCCCTCAGTGGTGGCCAGTGGAAGCCTGCTGAGCGCGTCAGCGCAATTTTCAGTGCCGGGCTAGTGCCGGATGGAGTAGTCATAAGCAGCCAGCGTGAGAGCCCATCACTGTATGCGAGCTGATGCGTTGGCATTGATAACCTTGCTGTCTGACAACAGGGATGTTAATGGCTTGTGGTCCGTCTCTAATTCAAACTTCCTACCAAAGAGGTACTGATGCATTTTTTTTACACCATCGACACATGCAAGCGCTTCCTTCTCGACCATCCCATATCCCTGTTCTGCTTGAGAGCGCGACCTGAGGCATAAGCCACAGGTTGTGGTTGACCCTCAGCATTGCCCTGCTGCAACATGCACCCAACCCCATCGGACGATGCATCACATGTCAGAACCAATTTTTTACAGGGGTCGTATAAGGTCATCAACTTGTTTGACCAAAGTAGGTTTCGTGCCCGATCAAAAGCCCGTTCCTGACAGTCCCCCCAAAACCAATCGCAACCCTTACGCAGGAGCACGTGTAGCAGCTCCAACAACGTGCTCAAGTTCAGCAGAAAGTTCCCGAAATAGTTCAACAGTCCCATGAATGAACATAACTCCGATGTGTTGCAGGGCCTGGGTGCTCGTTGAATCGCCTGTTTTGGATTCGGTGGGCCGAATCCCATCTGCAGCAACCCTCCTGCCCAGAAACTCAACCTCAGGAGCTAAGAACACATATTTAGACTTCTTGAGTCGCAGGCCTACTCGGTCCAGTCAGGTTGTGGAGGTGTTCCTCAGTGTCTCGACCAGTGATGAGGATGTCGTCCTAGAATATGATCGTTCCAGGAATGGATTTAAGCAGGCTTTCCATGTTTCGTTGAAAAATCGCGGCCGCTGATCGAATGCCAAACGGGCACCTGTTATAAACAAACAGTCCCTTGTGCGTGGTGATGGTGGTCAGTAGTTTAGATTCGTCGGCCAGTTCCTGGGTCATATAGGCTGAAGTGAGGTCCAACTTGGTGAACAGCTTGCCGCCTGCCAGCATGGCGAAGAGGTCCTCCACTCTCGGGAACAGGTATTGATCTTGTAGGGACACCCGATTGATGGTGGCCTTGTAGTCGCCACAGATCCTGACAGAGCCATCCGCTTTTAGGACGGGAACGATGGGGCTCGCCCAGTCACTGAATTCAACAGGCGAGATGATGCCCTCTCGTAACAGCCGGTCCAATTTGCTCTCGATCTTTTCCCGCATCACATACGGCACCGCTCTGGCTTTGTGGTGCACTGGCATGGCGTCCGAGGTGATGTATATCACTACTTTAGTGCCTTTGAAATTCCGACGCCAGGTTGGAATAGTGAAACGAATTATTGTAGGATTTGTGAGCACGAACTTCGCTCTACAGATGACATTGTGTGAACATCCCCCCATTTCCAGTTCATCTCGGCTAACCAGCTCCTCCCCAGCAGTGCGGGACCATTGCCCGGGACAATCCAGAGTGGCAGCCGATTCACTAACCCATTGTGTGTGACAGCCAACATTGCACTGCCTAGTACCGGAATGATTTCTTTAGTGTAAGTCCGTAATTGTGTCTCAATATGTGCTAATTTGGGTTTACTGTCTTTAAGTGGCCATAGCTTCTCAAATTGCTGAACACCCATGAGTAACTGGCTGGCCCCAGTGTCCAGCTCCATGTGTACTGGGATACCGTTTAATAAAACCCTCATCATCATTGGTGGCGTTTTGGTGTATGAACTGTGAATATTCGCCACCTGGACCCGCTGAACCTCAGCATCCATCGATTTGCCCCAAAAGTCATCCTGCCTCAAAGAACCCTCTTCTGGTCCATCCACCTCATATATCAGTCTGGTTGCAGACTTCTTGCACATTCGAGCTAAATGAGATTGCAGTTACTGCAGACAAACTGTTGAAATCGGCAAGATCTAGCTGAGTGTTTTCCCCCACACCTCCAGTTTGAGTTAAAGTTTCCATTGTTGGGAACAAAGGGACTATGGCCAGGCATTCCGCGCTGACTGTCCCTTTGACTGCTCTTAAGTACCCTATTAGTGACTGTCAATGGCTGCATTGTGAATGTCCATTCAGCCTGCCATTGTCTCTGTTGAAGTCCTACTCTGGGGTCTATTGCTGCCTGGGGAGTGTCGGACTGCCCCTGCCTGCCTGCGGGGCTCTGAGTCGCATTGGTGATGTTGACGCCGTGATCCATCGCCGCGTTAGAGGCAGAATTGCGCGCATATATAATTTTCGTCTCTTTATTCCCCGCCATGAAAGTTTGAGCTGTTAACGCCGCCGCTTCCAAGGTCAAATCCTTGGTCTCAATTAATTTGCGGAAAATCCCCGCATGACCGATGCCCTCGATAAAGAAGTCCCTTAGCATCTCCCCCCTGCAGGTGTCTGTGAACTTACAGAGGCTGGCCAAACGCCGGAGGTCCGCTACGAAGTCCGGTATGCTCTGTCCTTCACGACGTCGGTGGGTGTAGAATCTGTGTCGGGCCATATGTATGCTACTCGCCAGTTTGAGGTGCTCCCCGATCAATTTGCTAAGTTCTTTAAAGGTTTTGTTCGCCGGCTTTTCGGGTATTAGTCCTTCGTGAGCGCGTAAGTCATTGGTCCGCAGCTGGTCAAAAGATGAGCCCTTCGCTTGTCGGCCGCTGCATCCCCCAGCCATTCTTTCATAACGAAGCTTTGTTGAAGCCTCTCTTCACAGTCTTCCCCAACACAGTACCGTTCATCTGTGCTACCAGTGGCCATTCTCATGGGTCGTGAATTCCCATTTCTCGTCGCCAATGTAAAGTCCTTACTCTACAGTATGAAACCACATGTGGCACATTCTGGGGACAAGGTCACTCTGTGACCTTAACTCTTTATTCACAGGACTTCAAAAGCGATGACCCTGCATGGGACCTCCCTTTTTATACCTGTGTGATCAGGTAAGGAATGTCTCCCACAAGTTCACCCCTTGTCATCAAGGTGTGCATCTAGGTTGAGTGTATGCAGTAATACAGTGGTGTTACATTGTGGTTACATACATGACAATTCCACTCCTTCAATCTCCAGCTTGTTTGTGATCACAGGCAGCACAACATGCCCTGTTCCCTGGCACCAATCATGATTCATTTATTCTGCATCAGTCCTTTGTGCCCCCTTTATTCCATCAGGTCACAAGCTGGTTACTGGACAACAAGGGATAACCCCTTTAGATATGTCAGGAACTTGGGTACAGTTGTAAATCTGGCCTACAATTAGACTCATGCCGCCACCAGAAACGTCATTGAGCAGACAGTTAGTTTTCTCAAGCAATGTTTCCGCTGTCTGGACCATTTTGGAGGAGCTTTGCATTACATATCCAGATTTGTGGTCATCTACTGCATGTTGCATGGCTTTGCCATAATTAGGGACCTGCCCTCACCACCACCTGGTCAGCAAGTAGTGCAGGAAGAGGATCAGAAGCAACATCGACCATCAGTGCTCCTTGATGCCAGAGCTCTTAGAGAGCAGTTCCTCCAAGAGAGCTTCACGTGAACCATAGTCATGGTCCATGTCGGTAACAACGATATAGATAGAAAAGAGGGATAACGTCCTGCAGGCAGATTTTAGGGAGCTAGAAAAGAGATTAAAAAGCAGGACCTCAAAGGTAGTAATCTCTGGATTACTCCCGGTTCCCCGAGCTAGTGAGCATAGAAAATAAGGATAGAGCAGATGTATCCGTGGCTGGAGAGATGGTGCAAGAGGGAGGACTTTAGGTTCCTGGGATCTTGGGACCGGTTCTTGGGGTGGTGGGATCCATACAGGCCAGACAGGTTGCACCTCAACAGTGCCAGGACCAATATCCTCGCGGATATTGCGGAGGGTTTAAACTAAGAGATGGGCACCAGCATGTAGCTTTAGAAAAGAGAAACGAGGTGCACAAAGGATTGGGAGAGACAGATAACACTAGAGTAAAAAATAGTATGGCATTAAGTGGGGTCAATCTAATAGAGAATACAAGAAGGTCTAAAATATTGTGCATGTGTGTAAACGCACAAAATAAGGTTGGTGAGCTGCAAGCACAAATAGCCAAATGGGGATGTGATGTTGTGGCGTTAACAGAGACCTGGCTCAAAAAAGGGCAAGATTGGGTACTAAATATTCCTGGATATAAGGTGTTCAGGAAAGATAGGGAAGGAAAGAAAGGAGGTGAGTGGCAGTATTGATTAAGGAGAATATTACAATGCTGGAGAGAGAGGATGTCCTGGAGGGGTCAAAGACAGGATCTATTTGGTTAGAATTAAGAAACAATAGAGGTGCCATTACATTACTAGGTGTATTCTATAGGGAAGAATATAGAGGAGCAAAAATGCAGGAAAATGACAGAGAGGTGCAAGAACTATAGAGTAGTGATAATGGGGAACTTCAAATATTCCAATGTAGACTAGGGTAGTAATAGTGTAAAGGGCAGAGAGGGGGAAGAATTTTTGGTGTGTTCAGGAGAACTTTTTTGGTTAGTACGTTTCTGGCCCAACGAGGAAAGAGGAATTGCTGGATCTAGTTCTGGGGAATGAAAGTGTCAATAGGGGAACATTTAGGGAACAGTGAGCATAGTATAACGTTAAGATTGGTATGAGAAAGAACAAGGCGCAATCTAGAGTAAAAATACTTAATTGGAGGAGGGCTAATTTCAGTGGGTTGAGAATGGATCTGGCCCAGGTACAGTCGAGGTGGGAAAGAAAGGTCAACCAAAGCCAGAGCTCCCTGGATGACAAAAGAGATAGAGAGTAAGATGAAGCAGAAAAAGGGGGAGGTTGACAGATGTCAGGTTGAAAATACAAGTGAGAACCAGGCTGAGTATAAAAAGTTCAGAGGGCAAGTGAAAAAGGAAATAAGATGGTAAAAGAGAGAGTATGAAAATAGCCTGGCAGCTAACATAAAAAGAAATCAAAAAGTCTTCTATAGGCATATAAATATGGAATAATTGTCTATATTAGTCAAGGCATGGAATACAAAAGCAAGGACTGTATAAACCTTGAACTGTATAAAACACAGATTAGGCCGCAGCTGGAGTACTGTGTGCAGTTCTGGTCATCACATTACAGGAAAGATGTGATTGCACTGGAAAGGGTGCAGAGGACATTTACAAGAATGTTGCCTGGACTGGAGAATTTTGGCTATGAGGAAAGATTGGAGATGCTGCATCTGTTTTCTTTGGAACAGAGGAGGCTGAGGGGAGACCTGATTAAGGTGTATAAAATTATGAAGGGCCTGGATAGAGTGGATAGGAAGGACCTATTCCCCTTAGCAGAAGGGTCAACAACCAGGAGGCATAGATTTAAAGTAATTGGGGGGAGGTATAGAGGATATATGAGAGGAAATTTCTTTACCCAGAGGGTGGTGGGGGTCTGGAACTCCCTGCTTGAAAACGTGGTAGAGGCAGGAACCCTCACCACATTTTTAAAATACTTGGATGTGGTCTTAAAGTGCCGTAACCTACAGGGCTACGGACCAAGATTTGGAAAGTGGGATTAGGCTGCATAATTCTTGGTCAGCCAGTGTGGACATGATGGGCCAAAATGGCCTCCTTCCATGCAGTAAATTTTATGATTCTATGAAATTGTAAACAGGTAGTATAAGGAGGTGTGGGGCCGATTAAGGACCAAAAAAGAGACCTAAGCATGGAAGCAGAGTGCATGATTGAGATACTAAGGGTCCAGGGCTGGGGGAGGGGGCGGGGGCGGTGTGCGAAGCAGAGCGACCGAACGAGGCATCGGTGGTGAGGGGTGGGGGGGGTGGGGGGAAAGGAGGGGAGAGAGTGAGAGAGCTGCTGGCTGGCCTTCATATCAGGGGGGGTCGGGGGGGCGACTGAACGTGGCATTGCTGGGGGGTGCGGGGGAGGAGGGGAGAGAGTGAGAGAGCTGCTGGCTGGCCTTCATATCAGGGGGGGTCGGGGGGGCGACTGAACGTGGCATCGCTGGGGGGTGCGGGGGAGGAGGGGGGAGAGTGAAAGAGCTGTTGGCTGGCCTTCATATCGGGGGAGAGGGGGGGCGACCGAACATGGCATCGCTGGGGGGTGCGGGGAGGAGGGGAGAGAGTGAGAGAGCTGCTGGCTGCCTTCATATCGAGGGGGGGGTGGGGTGTGGCCAAACGCGGCATCGGTGGTGGGGGAAGGAGGGGAGAGAGAGAGAGAGAGCTGCTGGCTGGCCTTCGTATCGGGGGAGAGGGGGGGGCGACCGAACGCGGCATCTTAATTTGCATACAAACAGCAACACAGGCAGGACACTACTGCAAATTTCGGCGCTACTGTGTGTGCGCGAACACTGGACCCGTGCCACTGCGCATGCGCAATGCTGCCGGCACTGATTTCGATGCAGGGCTGTAGCTCCACCCCCCAGTTTAATCTGTGCCATGCCCGGGCACACCAGACTCTTCAGAACAGCCAAGATGGGGCCATTTTTTTCCGGCGCCGTTTCTAGCGCACTAAAAACGGCACATAAAGGGTAAGTACGCCAAAAAAACAGGTTGGCCAAAATTGGGCCCAATATGTGTACCTTACATTTGTCTTCATCAAGGAAGAAGATGCTGCAGAAGTCATAGTGAAAGAGGAGGTAGTTGAGATACTGGATGGGATACAAATTGATAAAGAGGGGTTACTAGAAAGGCTGGTTGTACTAAAAGTAGATAATCACCAGGACTGGATGGGTTGCTTCCTCGGACATTGAGGGAAGTGAAGGAAGAAATCGTGGAGGTACTGGCCATAATCTTCCAATCCTCCTTAGATATGGCTTTGTATTAGAGGACTGGAGAATTGACAATGTTACACCCTTGTTCAAAAAGTGTGTAACGATAAACCCAGCAACTGCAGGCCAGTCAGTTTAATCTCGGTAGTGGGGAAGATTTTAGAAACAATGATCCTGGCAACATTTACAGTCACTTGGACAAGTGTGGATTAATTAAGGAAAGCCAGCACGGATTTGTGAAGGGCAAATTGTGTTTAAATAACTTGATTGAGTTTTTTGATGAGGTAACAGAGAGGGTTGATGAGGGCAATGTGGTTGATGTGGTGTACATGGACTTCTAAAAGGCATTTGATAAAGCACCACATAATAGGCTTTCCAGCAATGTTGAAGCCTATGGAATAAAAGGGACAGTGGCAGCATCGATATGAAATTGGCTAAGTGACAGGAAACAGAGAATAGTGGTGAACGGTTGTTTTTCGACTGGAGGAAGTAATGCAGTGGTGTTCTCCAGCGGCTGGTATGAGGACCACTGCTTTTCTTGATATATATTAATGGCTTGGGGCTAGAACTTCCATTTTTGTGGTCGATATTTCCATCATGGGCGATAAAAAAGGGTTTTCAGATCGCTGGCTTCAAGCCCATTCTCAAAGCACCTAGTCTCAATTTTTGAAAATAGGCATTACCGCGAGCGATATAAAATGGGTGGTACCGTTACATTTTTTTGACCTTCTGCAGTAAAGTGTGGCCGTCCTTAGCAAATGCATGGCAACGCTCGATTCCCGCGATTCAGGGGGTCAAGGGTCATCATGATATGCGCAGAAAAGGAGACAGAGAGAGAGGGAGCTCAGAGGGACTGAAGGCATGTTTGGGTGTAGTGTGGCTGCTTTGGAAGGAAGGAGGGATACTTTAGAGCTTCACAGCAAGTAGGCAAACAAAAATAAGCTGTTACCAGCCACATATTTGCCCGAATTTGGCCTATAATGGAGAGAGAGGAGGTTGCATCACAGCACGCTGTGGAGACTGACGCTGGAGAGAGCAGTGAGGTGGGAGAGGAGCATATTGGAGGGCGCCAAAGAGCCAGGAGGTTCTCGGACGAGGCAAATGGCTCCCTCCTGCAGGAGGTCGAGTCAGGCTGGGAAGCCCACCCCAAAGGCACCAGAGGATATGGACCGAGATAGCAGAGGTGGTCTCGTTGGCAACCAACGAGGTTCGTGAGGGCAACCAATGCCGCAAACAATGGAATGACCTTGTGGGATCCGCAAGAGTAAGTATTACATTGATTTACATGTACATATGTATTTATATAATTTGATTTGTAACAGTCATGAGTGACTATCATCAGATGTGAGGTCTTTAACTTTTACCGGGAATGTTTTACTCAAAGCCTGCGATCACGGTGAACGTCTTTAGGTAAAGAATGATAATTTTCATAAACGACAAATGTAATCATGATTATTATGTGTTGTATCAGTCTCTATGACAGTACCTAGCAATGATATCACGCAATGATCTCAAGCCATGTTGTCCTATCACCTTTTACAGAAGAAGCTATCGACGATGAGGTCTGTGCAGAGGTGAACGGGTGGGGGGCCACCAGTCCCTAGCGACATCACTGACATGGAGGAGCGGGTGCTCACACTTGTGGGGAAGCACTCCCGGACAGCCACGGACGCATCTGCAGACTCTGAAGTGATGCCACGTGAGTAAAGCTTACACCATTGTGTGATGTAAAGTCAATAGATGCCACATCCACTCATATCCGAACAATCATATATGATAGATGATTTCTAAAATTGTCATAGTAATAATAATCATGATTACATCTGTTGTTTATGAAAATTATGATGGCCTAATGGAATGTAAATGTGCTGATGGTCATGAAATGTGATGCCTGCGATGATTTTGAGAGCGGTGGTGCTTTTGTCGTGTATATGCTGTGTTCAATGCTGGACTCACTTTGTGACCCTAGCACCTCTTCTCCTCTAATCACCTCATTTGTGTTTTGCAAATCAGCCAGCAGCGTGTCCCAAGGCAAGACCACAGAGGCCAGAAGATGGGGACGCAGGGCCCGACTCTCCGGACGATCCAACATCTGGTGCTGAGGAGCTCCGATTCTTGCCCGTCAATCTGTTGGGTCTGTTCTCCACGGATGAGAGCGTGGACTTTGAGGAACCTGCATCGCCATGCTCCAGAAGACATTCCACCCCAAGGCCATCAAGTGGTCCTCCAGTCATCCCACCTCCACTCTGGAGGTACCAGCCCTAAGCACCTCACCACAGGGCACCCCATTTGTCCCCAGGATGGCGCCGACCCTGTGGAGGTCTTGTGGACGTGGCAGGTCTGTTCCATGAGTGCCACATGACAGCGGAGAGGTGGTACAGGAGGACTGTAGACATTGGTGACCAGCTCATCAAAGCATTGGGGGGCATATCCCGACAGTGGCCGAGTACTTTCTGCAGGTGGCGGAGGCCCTGCCACACTACTGCCACAGGCCTCCCAGTGGTCCCCGAGTGCAGCATTCCACCCCTATGTTCCGCACCACCACGACAGATGAGAGCAAGGACCAAGATCCTGCTTCTGCATCAGAGAATGTTGCCCCCCTCGGCACCCCCCGCTCCCGTACCCGTGCAACGACCGCATCTGCCTTCATCCCCTCCAATGAGGCACCGCCTGAGGAGCTCCTCGGCCAGGCTCCGTAGAGCGAGGAGGGGAATGGGTAGAGGTGGGGAGTAGAAGGGGAGAGGGGAAGGAAAGTGAGGCGCATGTCCGCAGGTGATGGCTGTATTATATCTCCATCTGGTGTATCCAATTTGTTGTAATGTATGGGGGCTGGGGACCACCCTCCTGCTTTGCCTTTGTATTCTGTGTTGCTGGATATGTTGAACATTTGATTGAAGTCAATGGTGGAAAAAGTGGGGTGTGGGCAGGGTCTGGGTGTTATTTGGCTGTGATGCTTATTATTTCAGACCAATGTTGGTATAAAATTTTTGTTATTGAACATAACCTTGTTACGCATTGTCTCAGATAGCTGCACCGTTACACACTGCTGATTCCTTAGCATGAAAGGGTTAAACTTAACATCAATCAACGTAAGCTTTAACTGGCACTAAGATGATGGGCACCATTGATGTCTGAGCTGCACACACACAGCAATGTGTCAGCGTTGTCACTTATATCAACGCTCTTTCAGACAAATCGTTCAGATATCAGCTCCTCACGTAGGTTTGCAATTAAAAAAATGCCAGCCACACCGCTGGCGTTCGTTCAGAACAGTTCCACTTTTTCTGGCCGTTTTTTGGGCGAATGATATTGTGGCCGATATGTGTGCGAGGTGGTGAAAGTGACAGTGAGCGATCTCCTGGGCATTAGTTTCGCCAGATGTGCTCTTTATGACAAAAACAGTAGACGGGCGGTATTATTGAATCTCGCCGTTAATTCTGTGCGGAATGTAATGCTGGGTGATGTTATGAGTGTTGATTTCGCCCGTTGTGATGATTCCGCCCCAAAAAAGTGGGCGGGTGGTAATATTGTTTCCCGGCATTAAGCACATGGGGAAAATAACGCTCAGCGATAAGTTTCCTAAAAATGCCTGTCAGTTTTCATTTTGTGCCAAAATGGGCAATATATGGGTGTTATACGTCATTTCAGCAGTAAAATGGGCATTAAGTGGGCATTAAGCATGCAAAAAAAGTGGAGGTTCTAGCCCTTGGACTTGGATGTACAGGACACAATTTCACAATTTGCAGATGACGTAAAACTTGGACGTATAGTGAACAATAGTGATAGAATTCAAGAGAACATAGACAAGCTGGTGGAATGGGTAAGCACATGGCAGATGTAATTTAACACAGATGTAAGTGATACATTTTGATTGGAAGAACAAGGAGAGGCAATATAAACTAAAGGGTACAATTCTAAAGGGGGTGCATGAACAGAGAGTCCTGGGGTATATGTGCACACGTTGTTGAAAGTGGCAGGGCAGGTTGAGAAAACGGTTAAAAAATGCCTATGGATCCTGGGCTTCATAAATAAAGGCATACAATAAAAAAGCAAGGAAGTTATGACAAACTTTTGTAAAACACTGGTTTGGTCTCAACTGGAGTATCGTGTCAAATTTTGGGCATCACACTTTAGGAAGGATATGAAGGCCTTAGTGAGGGTGCAGAAAAGATGTTCAAGAATGGTTCCAGGGATGAGGGACTTACGTGGATAGGCTGGAGAAGCTGGGGTTGTTCACCTTGGAGCAGAAAAGATTGAGAGGAGATTTGATAGAGAACTTCAAAAATCATCAGGGGTCTAAACAGAGTGGATATAGAGAAACTGTTCCCATTGGCGGAAGGGTCGAGAACCAGATGACACAGATTAAAGGTGATTGGCAAAAGAACCAAAAGCAACACGAGGAAACGTATTTTAATGCAACAAGCGTTTATGATCTGGAATGTTCTGCATGAAAGGGTGCAGATTCAGTTGTGGCTTTCAAAAGTGAATTGGGCAAGCACCTGAAGGAAAATAAATTTCAGGGCAGCGGGGGATGGGCGGGGGATTGGAATTAGCTGAAGTACTCTCACAGTGAGCCGGCACGGGCTCGACAGGCCGAATGGCCTCCTTCTGTGTTGTAACCATTCTATGATTCTATGAACCGTCTCTCCCATCCCCAACAGTCTCCTGTTGGCACCTGTGACAACCTACCTACATGTGAAGACCTTTCCTCTAGCCTACCCTGTAAAGTGCGTGTGATACCAGACTCTGAACTGGTGCTTGCTCATGTCAAAACTTCTGGCGCTACATGTTCAGGAAGACTGACCATCATCTTTCTGAAGTGGCAAAGGGACGTCGACAGTTTCAGCACTTGACCTGAAAGAGAGGGTCAAGGGTTAGTTGTTATTGTGAAGGGAGAGCAGAGTTTGTATGGATAGATAGCAGTAAGAATGGAAAAAGAGGATAAGGTGTAAAGAAACCCTGAGCGACATGTTCTGCAGCATTGCCGCTCAGTATGGCCATAATGGTCTCCTGGTCTGTGCTTCACAGGGGAGAGGATGTGCTAGCTGTTTCAGCCTGCTCCGATCGCGACCTCCTGTCACATGAATCCTGTAACAGAAAACGGAGAATCGGGAAAAATGGGTCATTTTCTGGTTGGCAAACAATAACTAGTGGGACGCCGCAAGGATCGGTGCTGGGACCTCAACTATTTACAATCTATATTAATGACTTGGATGAAGGGACCGAGTGTAATGTAGCCAAGTTTGCTGATGATACAAAGATGAGTGGGAAAGTAAATTGTGAGGATACAAAAAATCTGCAAAGGGATATAGGGCTAGATTTTACACTTTTGTGCAGATCGCCCAAAAATGGGTGTTATTTCCGGCATAGGCGGTAAAAATGGGGTTTCAGATCGCAGGTTTCTCGCCCATTCTCAAAGCACCTAGTCTCCATTTTTGAAATTGGGCGTTACCACGAGCGATATGAAATGGCCGATAATGTTAAATCTCTCTGACCTTCTGCCATAAAGTGTTGCCGTCCTTAGCAATTGCATGGCAACGCTCGATTCCTGTGATTCAGAAGGTCAAGGGTCATCATAACATGCGCAGAAGAGGAGACAGAGAGAGGGAGCTGAGAGGGACTGAAGGCGTGTGTGGGTGTGGTGTGGCTGCTTTGGGAGGAGGAAGGGAGAGTTTAGAACTTCAGAGCAAATAGGGAAACAAAAATTAGCTGTTACCAGCCACGTATTTGCCTGAATTTGGCCTATAATGGAGGGAGAGGAGGAAGCATCACAGCACGCTGTGGAGACTGATGCTGGAGAGAGCAGTAAGGTGGGAAGGGAGCACATTGGAGGGCGCAGAAGAGCGAGGAGGTTCTCAGACGTGTCAAATGCCTCCCTCCTACAGGAGGTCGAGTTACGCTGGGGTGATTTGACACAGCGAGGGCGTGGGAAGCCCACCCCTAGGCCTACCAGAAGATATGGACCGAGATAGCAGAGGTCTCGTCGCCGACCAACGAGGTCCTTGAGGGCAACCAATGCCGCAAACGATGGAACGACCTTGTGGGATCCGCAAGAGTAAGTATTACATTTATTTACATGTACTTATGTATTTATTTATATAATTTGATTTGTAAGAGTCATGAGTGACTATCATCAGATGTGAGTTCTTTCACTTTTACCGGGAATGTTGTAGTCAAAGCCTGCGGTCACGGTGTACATATTAGGTAAAGAATGATAATTATCATAATAATCATGATTACATCTGTCAGTGATGTGTTGTATCAGTCTCTATGACAGTACCTAGCAGTGATATCACGCAATGATCTTATGTCCTGTCACCTTTTACAGAAGAAGCTATCGACGATGAGGCCCGTGCAGAGGCGAATGGGTGGGAGCCATCAGTCCCCAGCGACATCACTGAGATGGAGGAGTGGGTGCTCGCACTCGTGGGGAAGCCCCCCCGGACAGCCATCTGCAGACCCTGAAGTGAAGCGACGTGAGTAATTCTTACACCATTGTGTGATGTAAAGTCAATAGATGCCACACCCAGTCATATCTGAAAAATCATACATGATAGATGATTTCTAACATTGTCCTAGAAATAATGATGGTCTAATGAAAATCATTGCAATGCAAATGCGTTGATGGTCATGAAATGTGATGTCTGTGATGATTTTGATAGCGGTGGTGCTTTTGTCGTGGATATGCTGTGTGTAATGCTGGACTCACCTTGTGACCCGAGCACCCCCTTCTCCTCTAATAACCTCATTTGTGTTTTGCAGCTCAGCCAGCAGCACATCCCCAGGCAAGACCACAGAGGCCAGAAGGTGGGGAGCGTGGCCCGACTCTCCAGACGATCCTACTACATCTGGTGCTGAGGAGCTCCGATTCTCGCCCGTCAATCCACTGGGTCTGTTCTCCACGGATGAGAGCGTGGACTTCGAGGAACCTGCATTGCCATGCTCCAGAAAACATTTCACCCCAAGGCCATCTAGTGCTCCTCCAGTCATTCCCAGTCTGGAGGTACTGGGACCAAGCGCCTTGCCACAGGGCACCCTATTTGTCCCTAGGACGGTGCCGACCCCGCGGAGGCCTCGTGGATGCGGCAGGTCTGGTCCACAAGCTCCACATGAGAGCGGAGAGATGATACAGTTATCCAGGAGGACAGTAGACATTGGTGACCAGCTCATCGAAGCATTGGGGGGCATATCCCGACAGCTGGCCACCATGACTGAGTACATTCCACGGATGGCGGAGGCCCTGGAGGCGATAGCCAGGTACACTGCTGCCACAGGCCTCCCAGTGGTCCCCTAGGTTCCGCACTACCACTGCGAATGGCAGATGAGAGGGAGGACCAAGATCCTGCTTCTGCATCAGAGAATGTTCCCCCCTTGGCACTCCCCACTCCCATACCCATGCAATCACCGCATCTGCCTTCAGGCCCCCCCAATGAGGCACCGCCTGAGGAGCTCTTCAGCCAGGCATTGTGGAGCGAGGAGGGGGAAGGGGTAGAGGTGGGGAGAAGAAGGGGAGGGGGGAAGGAAAGTGAGCAGCATGTCTGCAGGCGATGGCTGTGTTATATCTCCATCTGGGTGTATGCAATTTGTGGTAATGTATAGGGGGAAGGGATCACCCTCCTGCTTTGCATTTGTATTCTGTGTTGCTGGACACGTTGAACATTTGATTGATGTCAATGGTAGAAAAAGTAAGGTGTGGGCGGGGGTTGAGTGATTTTGCCTGTGATACTTATGATTTCAGACCAATGTTGGTATACATTTTTTTTATTGAACATAACCTTGTTGCGCATTGTCTCAGATAGCTGCACCATTACACACTGGTGATTCCTTAACATGAAAGGGTTAAATAAAACTTAACTTCAATCAACATAAACTTTAACTGGCACCAAGGTGATATGCACCATTGATGTCTGAGCTGCACACCCACAGCAGTGTATCAGCGTTGTCACTCATAGCAACGTTCTTTCAGGCAAATCATTCAGATATCAGCTCCTCATGTAAGAGTCTTGCAGCTATGTAGCCACCACGGGCCCTTTCCTGCGGTCTGGAGGAGGTTGTGGGCAAGGTTGCATAGCCAGCCTGATTGTCTGGCTCTAGGTCAGCGTCCAGCCCCTCGACCTCCTCTTCCTCTCTCTCCTGAGGTGGAGCATCGTCCTTTCTGGCAATTCTTGGCCCCTCCTGATAGCCAGGTTGGAGCACACAACCACAAATTTACCTACTTACTCAGGGTTGTATTGTAGCTCCCCTCCTGGGTGGTCCAGACATCTGAAGCACTGCTTAAGCACAGTTGTTGTTTTCTGGACCACATTGCGTGTGTCTCTATGGCTCTGGTTGTATCGCTTCTCGGTCTCGGTGTGGGTGTCACGCAGGGGGGGCCATCAGCCAAGTGGCTAGGCCATATTGGTTATCAGCAAGCATCCAGCATTGTTCTTGTGGCTGACTCTTAAAGATGACAGCGCTCTCATGCAGGATGTGAGCCTCATCGAAGCTGCTCGGACATTTGGCATTCATTGCCATTATGATCTGGTTGTGGTCGACAACTAGTTGGACCTTCAGGGAGTGAAATCCTTTTCTGTTACGAAAAAGCTCCAGGTCCTGAGAAGGTGGCCGCATGGCGATGTGAGTGCACTGTATTGCTCCCTGCATCCTGGGGAACTTAGCAATGCGATAGAATGCTCCAGTCCTGTCAGTCTGAGCCTCCGTGGTCATGGGGAAGCTGATAACATCCATCCTTCGCGCATACAGGGCCTCCTTGACCTGTCTAATGCAGCGATGGGTTGCATGGTGAGACAGAGGGCAAATCTCAGCTGCGAAAGCCTGAAAGGAACCGGACGCGTAGAAAGACAGTGCCGCGGTGACCTTGACCTTGACCGACACTGATATCTTAATGGCAGGCTGCCTACATGGCCTGATGAGCTCACATATTTCATTGATCACCACCTTGTGGAAGCACAGTCTCTGAAGGCAGGTGTGATCGGACATGTCGAGGTAAGACCCCTTTTCCGTGTACGTGCGGGGTGTGTATGGTCTGGCCCTCCTCCTCATTCGTGCACGTGTTAAATTGGGCACATAATGATGTGCATCACACATTGAGCCATCTGCACTCTGCAGCATATGCGTATTAATCGATGCAGGCTGAGAAATGGTTGGCCCCATTGCAATCAAAGTATAATAGCGATTGATCAGAACCAATAACTTCCTCACTAAAATACCCCTAGAGTAAACCCCCAATAGTCCTGAGTCTGAAAATATGTCTGTTGAGATGGTCACTTCACCTGAGAAGAACTCCAGAGTACATCCAAACTCCCCTGAAATTGAAGCAGCCTTTTCAATGAAGCGACCTGCGATTTAAAAAATGGCACCCACACCGCTGGCTTTAGTTCAGAACAGTTCCACTTTTTCCGGGCGTTTTTTTGGATGAGCGATATTGTGGGCGATATGTGTGCGAGGTGGTGAAAGTGACAGTGGGCGATCTCCTCGGCATTAGTTTTGGCAAATGTGATCTTTACGAAAGCAAAAAAATGAATGGGCGGTATTATTGAATTTCAGCGTTAATTCCGAGTGGAAACTAATGCTGGGCGATATTATGGCCGTTGATTTCGCCCATTCTTATGATTCCACCCAAAAAAAGTGGTGTGCGGTATTATTTTTTCCTGGCGTTACGCACATGGGGAAAGTAACGCTCGGCGATAAGTTTCTGAATAATGCCCGTCAATTTCCATTTTGTGGCTAAATGGGTGATATATGGGCGTTATACGTCATTTCAACAGTAAAATGGATGTTAAGTGGGCAACAAACATGCAAAAAACGTGGAAAATCTAGCACATAAACAGACTAAGTAAGTGTGCAAAAATTTGGCAGATGGAGTATAATGTGGGAAAATGTGAGGCAGAAAAAATAGAAAAGCAAATTATAATTTAAATGGAGAAAAATTGCAAAGTGCTGCAGTACAGAAGGAGTTGGGGTCATTGTGCATGAAACACAAAAAGTTTGTTCGCAGGTAGAGGGCAGAAAACGTTCCCCAAAGTGCCCAAAACATTAGTGGGAGTTGTGTACAGACCCCCAAACAATAGTAGTGAGGTTGGGGATGGCATCAAATAAAAATTAGGGATGCGTGCAATAAAGGTACAGCAGTTATCATGGGTGACTTTAATCTACATATAGATTGGGCTACCCAAACTGGTAGCAATACTGTGGAGGAAGGTTTCCTGGAGTGTAGGCCATCCTAGACTGGGTGATGTGTACTGAGAGAGGATTAATTAGCAATCATGTCGTGCGAGGCCCCTTGGGGAAGAGTGACCATAATATGGTAGAATTCTTCATTAAGATGGAGAGTGACGCAATTAATTCAGAGACTAGGGTCCTGAACTTAAAGAAAGGTAACTTAGATGGTATGAGACGTGAATTGGCTAGGATAGACTGGAGAATGATACTTAAAGGGTTGATGGTAGATAGGCAATGGCAGACATTTAAAGATCACATGGATGAGCTACAACAATTGTACATCCCTGTCTGATGTAAAAATAAAACGGGGAAGGTGGCTCAACCGTGGCTAACAAGGGAAATTAAGGATAGTGTTAAATCCAAGGAAGAGGCATATAAATTGGCCAGAAAAAACAGCAAACCTGAGGACTGGGAGAAATTTAGAATTCAGCAGTGGAGGACAAAGGGTTTAATTAGGAGGGGGGAAATAGAGTATGAGAGTAAGCTTGCCGGGAACATAAAAACTGACTGCAAAAGCTTCTATAGATATGTGAAGAGAAAAAAATTAGTGAAGACTAATGTAGGTCCCTTGCAGTCAGAATCAGGTGCCTTCATAATGAGGAACAAAGAAATGGCAGAACAATTGAACAAATACTTTGGTTCTGTCTTCACTATGGAAGACACAAATAACCTTCCGTAAATACTGGGGGACCGAGGGTCTAGTGAGAAGGAGGAACTGAGAGAACTGAGGGAAATCCTTATTAGTCAGGAAATTGTGTTAGGGAAATTGATGGCATTGAAGGCCGATAAATCTCCAAGGCCTGATAGTCTGCATCCCAGAGTACTTAAGGAAGTGGCCCTAGAAATAGTAGAAGCATTGGTGGTCATTTTCCAACATTCCATGGACTCTGGATCAGTTCCTATTGATTGGAGGGTAGCTAATGTAACTCCACTTTTTAAAAAAAGAGGCAGAGAGAAAACAGGGAATTATAGACCAGTTAGCCTGACATCGGTAGTGTGGAAAATGCTGGAATCAGTTATTAAAGAATTAATAGCAGCGCATTTGGAAAGCAGTGACAGGATCGGTCCAAGTCAGCATGGATTTATGAAAGGGAAATCCTGCTTGACAAATCTTCTAGAATTTTTTGAGGATGTAACAGTAGGGTGGATAAGGGAGAACCAGTGGATGTGGTGTATTTGGACTTTCAAAAGGCTTTTGACAAGGTCCCATACGAGATTAGTGTGCAAAATTAAGGCACATGGGATTGGGGTAATGTATTGACATGGATAGAAAATTGGTTGGCAGACAGGAAGCAAAGAGTGGGAATAAGCGGGTCCTTTTCAGAATGGCTGGGTGGCAGTGTGAGCTGTGAGGAGGATGCTAAGAGGCTGCAGGATGACTTGGACAGGTTAGGTGAGTGGGCAAATGCATGGCAGATGCAGTATAATGTGGATAATGGGAGGTTATCCACTTTGGTAGCAAAAACAGGAAGGCAGATTATTATCTGAATGGTGACAGATTAAGAAAAGGGGAGGTGCAATGAGACCTGGGTGTCATGGTACATCAGTCACGGAAAGTAGGCATACAGATACAGCAGGCAGTTAAGAAAGCAAATGGCATGTTGGCCTTCATAGCGAGAGGATTTGAGTATAGGAGCAGGGAAGTCTTGCTTCAGTTGTACAGGGCCTTGGTGAGACCACACCTTGAGTATTGTATGCAGTTGTGATCTCCTAATCTGAGGAAGGACATTCTTGCTATTGAGGGAATGCAGCGAAGGTTCACCAGAGTGAATCCCGGGATGGCAGGACTGACATATGAAGAAAGACTGGATCGACTAGGCTTATATTCACTGGAATTTAGAAGAATGAGAGGGGATCTCATCGAAGCATATAAAATTCTGACCGGTTTGGACGGGTTAGATCTAGCAGGAAGAATGTTCCTGATGTTGGGGAAGTCCAGAACCAGGCGTCACAGTCTAAAGATAAGGGGTAAGCCATATAGGACCGAGATGAGGAGAAACTTTTTCACCTAGAGAATTGTGAACCTGTGGAATTCTCTACCATAGAAAGTTGTTGAGTCCAGTTCATTAGATATATTCAAAAGGGAGTTAGATGTGGCCCTTACGTCTAAAGGGATCAGGGGATATGGAGAGAAGGCAGGTGTGGGGTACTGAAGTTGCATGATCAGCCATGATGGTGCAGGCTCGAAGGGTCGAATGGCCTGCTCCTGCACCTATTTTTTATGTTTCTATGTTTTCTATGTTTACAGCAAGTAATCAGGAAGGCAAAAGATTGGCCTTTATTGCAAGTGGGATAGAGTATAAAAGCAGAGAAGTCCTGCTACAACTGTACAGGATATTGGTGAGGCCACACCTAGAGTACTGGGTATAGTTTTGGTCTCCGTATTTAAGGAAGGATATACTTGCATTGGAGGCTATACAGAGAAGGTTCACTAGGTTGATTCTGGAGATGAGGCGGTTGACTTATGAAGATAAGTTGAGTAGGTTGGGCCTATACTCATTGGAGTTCAGAAGAATAAGAGATGATCTTATCGAAACATATAAGCTAATGAGGGGGCTCGACAAGGTGGATGCGGAGAGGATGTTTCCACTCATAGAGGAAACTAAAATTAGGGGACATAGTCTCAGAATAAGGGGCCGCCCATTTAACACTGAGCTGAGGAAGAATTTCTTCTCTCAGAGGATTGTAAATCTATGGAATTCTCTGCCCCAGAGAGCTGTGGAGACTGGATCATTGAATATATTTAAAGCGGCGATAGACAGAACTTTTAGTGACAAGGGAATAAAGGGTTATGAGGACCGAGCAGGGAAGTGGAGCTGAGTTCTTGATCAGATCAGCCATGATCTTATTAAATGGCAGAGCAGGCTCAAGGGGCCAGGTGGTCTACTCCTGTTCCTATTTATTATATTCTTATGTTCTTATGTTCTGCTTGATCATCTCCTGTAAGTAAAAAAGGTGTGTGTTGGTGACCTCCTTGTGAGGTGTTTAGAGAATGTACCTGTCATGGCTGAATAGTTCATATTTGGTGTTTCGGATATGAGGTGTCGAGAAGTGAGGGTTGCAATAGTGGTGAGAACATGCATTGCAGAATATGTGAGTTGGAGGAGAAGGAGTTGGATTGAAGTGTGCTGTAGTGATTGTAGGAGAGTGAAGGGAAGTGGGGGAGGAAATGTTGTGAATAGTGGGGCTGCAGGTGTGAGGAGAGAGTATTTGAGCTAAGTGATAAGATTCTTACCTTGGTAACTCTAATAAGGTTAGTGAACTTCTTTCGGCATTGCAACCATGCCCTAGGAGCGAAGCTCTTTGCATTAACCTCTTCAGTGACCTCTTTCTGGGAAACAGCATCTCTCACCTCCCTTTAACTGCCTGGGTCAGGGGCTCCAACATGGCATCAGAGAACCTGGGTGTGCTTTCTGGCAGCCATTTCTCCACTGACATAGTTTTCCCTCTGTCTGCTGCCTGGGACCATATGAACAGGTACATGCAGCTCACGCACTGCCTCCTGCTAGCTGTTTTTGGGCGCGAGTGACCTTCTAGGCCCATGGCTCTGAAAATCTGTGGCTACTCCAGTGTACTCCTCATGTACACATCGCAGAAGTCAGAACAGCTGGTAACTAAACTTGAAAACTAGATATGCCATGTCCTTACCTTCCAATGAAGGATTGGGCTAGCCTGCTGGGGGTAGACCCTTTGCCCTCCCCAAATATAGCTATCACCATAAGGGGGCCAGGGGTAAGGACCCCCTACTTCAGGAGTTACCATGCCCCATGGTCTTATTAGCACCTGGGCAGACCAACCATACCTCCCCAACAATTGGCACCTCTGAGGCAAATTCAGGGGTTCGGGTTTGAGTTTGGGACCCCTGAAGAAAAGCATATTTTCAACAACAAAAAATTGTATAGCAGTACCCTTACAAAGGGGACCATGGAGAACAGCTACAGCTTCCTGGAGAGGGCCCCAACATGTACCCTGATCACCTTAGTTAGATATTTCAGCTTAGTTTTTATGGCAAGCACCCCAGATATGACCTGAGTGACAACGGCACATGCCAATGGCGTTAATGAACTTTGGTGGGGTCAGTGGGTGGTCCTCGGCATGCACATTTCAATATTTGCATGAAAATTGGCACACTGCAGATTTTTGGGACCCATGATTTTATAATCACAGATTAGAAAAAGATTATTTCTATAGCATTATACACAGAGGAAAATATCTAAAGATTTTAGATTGTTTGGAAAACAAAGCAAAGTTGTTTTGGTTGCAAAAGATAAAGATTTTGTGTGTGGAGAAAACTATAATTTTGTTGAAAAGTTATTTCTTATAGGATGGTTTAACTGATGCCTGCTATCTTGCAGTTGGATGGCTGGACTGATATTGAGGCTGAAACAGATCAACTTGGCTTCAAGTCAAGCCGAATTTTCATAATTGGTTTCATTTTACTGGGATGCTTCCTCTTCTTCAACCTCTTCATTGGAGTCGTTATTATAGATATACGGGTATGTTTATGCTCCTTTTCTTATGCCATTACATTTGTTATTTCATATGCCAGATGTAGATGTGGAGTAACAACTATAATTTTACATTTAGGCGGTTAAGCTAGATAATTGCATCTGGAGTAACGGAGTGTATCGCTATGATGCTTCCTTCGATTTGTGAATTGGTCATTGAATCGTTATATGTTCCATGGTCTGTTCTGGGTGACCACAGTTGCATGCTGGAGAGTTTTAAATTCTCCATTTGTGCCATTAAGTACCTGTTCAGTAAAACTGCCAAAATAAATTATATTGTTATTCCTAGGAAACAACGAGAGAATTTAATAAAGGGGTCCAAGCTGAGCGAGAAACCATGTTGCTCCAAAAGAAACAGGCTATATTGCAAAGGCAGCAAGCTCATATCGCAGAGTTAATGGAAAAACAGGTATTGAATTCATTCTGATTCCATTGAGACATCTCCCAAATTCGAAAATTTGGATTCATTACTTCTGAATGTTTGTGGAATGAATGTTTGAATTGACTTGTGCATGTACAGTTTAACATTCATGAAATAAAGTCATATATGATTACATCATCACAATACTATGCATTGTAGGAAGTTGGATTTTAGATTCATTTTGCCAAGTATGCTGGTTACACTGTATTTTAGGTTTTCTTGTTCTGTAACTTTTTGGTACTAATTTTCTTCTTTTCTTCAATTGCTTTCTTCCTTTACTGAAGCTGATGACGAATGTGGCACTGTTCAACAGGCACTAGCCACCTTCCAACTGGCCATTTTCTTTGTATGTGAGCGGAGTGTCACAGCCAAGCTCAATCCTATCCTCACCGATGTACACACAGCCCCCTTCCAGCTTGGGTCATTGGAAATCAATGAGGAGAGGGAACCCTGCATTATGTTTGCTTTTTGCTGACCTGAGGGCACGGAGGCCAATTGTAGCATCTTCACTCCCACTGCCATTCTGGCTGAGATGAGTGAACTAACACAGACTTGGCCTGGGACTCTCGGCTCTATATAGATTGGCACTACATTGGGTGGTATTTGCCCAGTGAGTTTATATTGTTTCTAATATTTGTAAAAGATAGAGTGGTTTCGCAGATGATCAGATATGCATGTGGATGTCCCTTACATAATACTAGTAGGCAGTGCCCAAACTCAAACTCCCTGCATTCATTCATGTTCACAAATGACTCCCCCAAAATGGATATTCCTCCCTCCCAACAGCTGGTCTGTAAAAAAATGTTGGGAACCTTAGATGAATCTGAACCCTAACTCCATCCCTAATAAGTAGAACTGCTCCCCTTGCACTGGTGCACTGATGCACTGGTGATCAGTGTAACTGCCACTGTGAATATGCCCACACTATGGCCGAAATTTTCATTACCTGGGCGGGTCGGCGTGGAGGCTTGGAACCCTTTTCATCCTGTTCCACAGTGTGACTTTCCGTTAATGGCACCTATTAAGGCAGACTACTCCTCTACATGAGGAGTATGCCGGAGTAGCCACAGATTTTCAGAGCCATGTGCCTAGAAGGTCGCTCGCGCCCAAAAACAGCAAGCAGGAAGCAGTGCGCGCCTACGTGTTTCCCGGCCCTATTAAATGGTGCGGGTCTGATGGCATCATCGATGACTCATTTCCAGTAGGATATTTAAATCAGCCGGCCACTTTGCATTTGAACGTTCATCTAGGCAGTACATTATCACCGATTCATTATTGCTGAGCCTGACACAGATAGCTTCACAGAGACAGAGGGTTGCACCCAGGTTCTCAGATGACTCCGTCCATATTCCTGTGGAGGGAGTCAGAGCACGCATGGAGGTCCTTTTCCCTTCTGATGGGTGCAAGAGACCTCCCCAGGCGACCAGAAGAGCCTGGCTGCAAATTGCAGAGGAGTCAACAGCAGGGATGTGGTGAGGAGGACATAGATGCAGTGCTGGAAGCTCTTCAATGATCTCATGAGATCAGGAAAGGTGAGTGAAAAACCACACTCAATTTCATTCTGCTTTGCCTGTCATCATATTTCCATCACTCTCCCTTCCCAAGCCTACTCCTGCACATCATTCCTCACACCACCCATCCCTCAATCACATCCCCATTTGACTAACCATCCCTCACACTCACCTTCATCCTAATGCAATCATATCAACTAATAATACACAAGGAGGCCACTTTGCATTGGCACTTTGGCGTTGGCATCACACTCCCTCATAGTCACCCTCTAGATGTAACCCACACATTCCTTACACTCAT
Source organism: Pristiophorus japonicus (assembly GCF_044704955.1). Lineage (NCBI taxonomy): Eukaryota > Metazoa > Chordata > Chondrichthyes > Pristiophoridae > Pristiophorus > Pristiophorus japonicus. The sequence continues at coordinate 57,114,337 of NC_091980.1, forward strand.
GCCATCACTCTCACTCAAGCATCTCTTCTTTCCCTCCTAGCAGGAGAAGAGAGCCCACAATATGAGGGAGAGGAAGAGAACGGAGGTGGCGCTCCATCATTCGCCACGTTGACTCCAGCACAGGAGGTCACCCTGGAGGACTCAGGAGTTGCAGAGCAACTTGTAGGAGACGGAAAGAGAGGGGTCTCTCAGCAACCTGATGACAGAATTACATTCCATACAGTCACATGGCATACAGCAGTCACTCAGATGGGCACTAATGTCAGCAACCAGAGAATATTCATCATGTGTATAATGGTATTGTTACCCGTTCTTAATATTACATTTCTCAATCAACTCTTTACTCTCCCAAGGTCCATCTAGATGCCCCCCCCCCCCCATTCTATTGTCCAGCTGGAGGAGGAAGATGACTCCTCATAGGAGCCTCTAGCCTCTGAGGGTGCACCGTCAACAGACATAAGCGCACCCAGCACCACCACAGATAGGCACACCTCGGTGGCTCCTTCGTGAGATAGAGCAGTGTTGTCAACTGGTGTCTCACAGGTCACAAGTGAGCAAGAGCAGATAGTGGAGACACAGAGACAGCAGTGGAGCCTCCTCGCCAGAGGGCACAGGACACTCCCGGCTCTGCTCAGCTGCATGCAGATGTGATATATTCTTACGACATCACTAACAAAAGCACACTACACAAAATGGCTCTAACACAGAAACTGTCATCATGTGACTTTGCCACATGACTTATTATTTACATCAGTAGTTACATTACCACATTAGTCCATTAGGTGGAGCAGTAGTCCACTAGGAGGAGCTCTATTACAGCAGACACTGAGCCACAGGAATCATTGAGAAAGAGGGCGATCCTGGAGGTGCAGGAAGAAGTGCAGGAGGCTCTGACAGGTATTGCAATGACAATGTCTGCAAATGTGCAGAGAATAGAGGAATCCATCAGCAACATGAGCACCACTGTGTCAAGGGAATGACAACGATTGGCTCTTCCATGGCAAGGATGACCACCTGCATGGAGCAGCTAATGTGCCACTCAGTGAAGCATATGCTATCTATGGAGAACAGATGGCAGAGGCTCATAGACCTCCTCTCTAGAAGGAATGTAGATGTAGTTTTGGGTCCTCCTGGCCCCACTGCTATGCAGCAAGGTGCTCTCCAGCTCCTTGCTAGCAGAGAAGTGCGGGTGGCCCAAGAGAGGGATGATGGTGAGAGGAGACATGAAAGTGGGGGCTCCTCTCAAAGTGCTCACACTGCTCCCCGGTTATCTTCCCCTCAGTCAGAGCCCCAGATGCCTCCTCAGATCATGATGCCCGAGTCTGCCCTGCACAGTCACAGGAGCAGCAGACTTTGGCAGGGCCCTCACAGGCTCCAAAACCCAGAGGACGTCTGCCAAAAATGTCTATGCAGTCACAACAGGGAAGTGAGCATGCTGCCCCTATCTCTGCTGAAGCCACAGGGGTTGCACCTCGCAGAAACATGCTTAAGCAAAAATTGACACAGTAGAAGATGAACAAGGGTAAGCACATGGATGTTTAAAGAACTGTTTCCGTTCAGAACCTTATGTCACATATAAAACTATTTATTTTCAACACTTTCCAGTCATGCCCATTTTTGTCTGCTACTTTGGAAGTGGCTTAGTGAGTTGGAGTGAATGTTGAGACAACGTTACCTCCAGCAATGGGAGACAATGTGAAAGAAATGGCTTGGCAATTGTAGGGATGTTTTCTGGTGTTGTTGGAGGTGGACGAACCTAAAACAACATATGGCAGCCATATGGGTGTAGTGCAGGAAGTTATGTAAATCTGGCCATGATGAGGCCATCTCTGGCCTCTCGGGCAGCAAGGTGCTCGAGTGCTGCTGGCATCTGGACCTCAGGTTCCTCCTGCTCCTCATCTTCCAGCTTATGCACAATCTTCACTTCTGAAGAGGCTGTACGCTCTGTGCTCTTCAAGCAGCGCTAATCTTCGATGCTGCAAATGTTGTGCAGCGCAAGCAGATAACTATGATTTTGGATACCCTGGCTGGTGCATACTGAAAGGCTCCTTCAGATCTGTCAAGGCATCTGAAATACATCTTCAGCATGCCTATTGTTTGCTCTATGACACATCTCATCATCGTCATCATAGGCAGTCTCTCGGAGTCGAGGATGACTTGCTTCCACTCTAAAAATGAGTTCTCAGGTGTCCAATGCGGGATCTACAGTCTCTATCACAGATGGGGCAGACAGTAGTTGAGGGAAAGAGTGGTCAGGGAGCATGGGTTGACGGATGCTCCTTCCGCTGTCTGCGTTTGGTTTCTGCTCGTTCTCGGCGATAGGACTCGGGGTGCTCAGCGCCCTCCCAGATGCCCTTCCTCCACTTTGGGCGGTCGTGGGCCAGGGATTCCCAGGAGTCAGTGGGGATGTTGCACTTTGTCAAGGATGTCCTTGAAGCGTTTTCTCTGCCCACCTGGGGATCGTTTGCCATGTCGAAGCTCCGCGTAGAGTGCTTGCTTTGGGAATCTCGTGTTGGGCATGCGGACGATGTGGCCCGCCTAGCGGAGCTGATCGAGCATGGGCAATGCTTCGATGCTGAGGATGTTGGCCTGAGCGAGAACACTGACGTTGGTGCATCTGTCCTGCCAATGGATTTGTAGGATCTTGCAGAAGCAGCACTGGTGGTACTTCTCCAGCGCTTTGAGGTGTCTGCTATATATAGTCCATGTCTCTGAGCTATAAAGGAGGACGGGAATCACTACTGTCCTGGAGACTGTGAGCTTGGTGCTGGATTTGGGATCCTGGTCTTCAAACGCTCTCTTCCTCAGAAGGCTGCGCTGGCGCACTGAAAGCAGTGTTGGATCTTGTCGCCAATGTCTGCTCTTGCTGAGAGTAGGCTCCCGAGGTATGGAAAATGGTCCACGTTATCCAAGGCCACGTCATGGATTTTGATAATTGAGGAGGGCAGTGTTAGCAGAGGACCTTTGTCTTACAGATGTTTAGTGTAAGGCCCATGCTCTCGTAAGCCTTGGTGAAGGTGTTGACGATAGCTTGAAGTTCGGCCTCCGAGTGTGCGCAGATGCAAGCGTCATCTGCATACTGTAGTTCAATGACAGAGGATGGGGCGATCTTGGCTCTGGCTTGGAGGTGGCGGAGGTTGTACAGATTCCCATCTGTTCTATAATTTAGCTTGCTAAGGGTGAGATGTAGCATTGCAGCAAGGAAGATCGAAAGGAGTCTTGGTGCGATGACGCAGCCCTGCTTGACCCTGGCCCGGATGTGAATTGGGTCTGTGGTGGATCCATTGGTCAGGATCAGAGCTTGCATATCATCATGGAGCAGACGGGTGATGGTGACAAACTTTTGAGGGCAGCTGAAACGGAGGAGGAAGTTCCATAATCCCTCATGCTTTTGTGAGGTCAAAGAAGGCCATGTACAAGGGTTGGTGCATGTTCCCTGCATTTCTCTTGTAGTTGTCGCGAGGTGAGGATCATGTCCATTGTACCCTTTAGTATTTTGTATTGGTCTTCATGGTAGAAGACACTAAAAACATCCCAGTAGTGGATAATCAAGGGGCTATAGGGAGGGAGGAACTTTATACAATCACTATCACTAATGAAGTAGTACTCGGTAAAATAATGGGATTAAAGCTGGACAAGTCCCCTGGACCTGATGGCTTACATCCTAGGGTCTTAAAAGAAGTGGCTGCAGAGATAGTGGATGCATTGGTTGTAATCTACCAAAATTCCTTGGATTCTGGGAAAATGCTGGAGTCCATTATTAAGAAAGTAGTAGTGGGACATTTGGAAAAGCATCAATCAATCATGCAGAGTCAGCATGGTTTTATGAAAGGGAAATCACGTTTGACAAATTTGCTGGAGTTCTTGGAGGATGTAATGAGCAGGGTGGATAAGGGGGAACCAGTGGATGTGGTGTATTTGGATTTCCAAAAGGCATTCAATAAGGTGCCACATAAAAGGTTACTGCACAAGATAAAAGTTGACGGGGTTGGGGGTAATATAGAGGATTGGCTAACTAACAGAAAACAGAGAGTTGGGATAAATGGGTCATTTTCCGGTTGGCAAACAGTGACTAGTGGGGTGCTGCAGAGATCGGTGCTGGATGCTCAACTATTTACTATCTATATTAATGACTTGGATGAAGGGACTGAGTGTAATGTAGCCAAGTTTGCTAATGATACAAAGATGGGTGGGAAAGCAAATTGTGAGGAGGACACAAAAAATCTGCAAAGAGATATAGACAGGCTAAGTGAGTGACAAAAATTTGGCAGATGGTGTATAATGTGGGTAAATGTGAGGTTATCCACTTTGGCAGAAAAAATAGAAAAGCAAATTATAATTTAAATGGAGAACAATTACAAAGTGTTGCAGTACAGAGGGACCTGGGCGTCCTTGTGCTTGAAACACAAAAAGTTAGTACGCAGGTACAGCAAGTAATCAGGAAGGCTAATGGAATGTTAGCCTTTATTGCAAGGGGGATAGACTATAAAAGCAGAGAAGTCCTGCTACAACTGTACAGGGTATTGGTGAGGCCACACCTAGAGTACTGTGTACAGTTTTGGTCTCCGTATTTAAGGAAAGATACACTTGCATTGGAGACTGTTCAGAAGATTCATTAGGTTGTTTCCAGAGATGAGGGGTTTGACTTATGAAGATAGGTTGAGTAGGTTGGGCCGATACACATTGGAGTTCAGAAGAATGAGAGGTGATCTTATCGAAACAAATAAGATAATGAGGTGGCTCGACAAGGTGGATGCAAAGAGGATACTTCCACTCATAGGGGAAATGAAAACTAGGGGACATAGTCTCAGAATAAGGGGCCACCCATTTAAAACTGAGATGAGGAGGAATTTCTTCTCTCAGAGGGTTGTAAATCTATGGAATTCACTGCCCCAGAAAGCTGTGGAGGCTGGATCATTTAAGGTGGTGATAGACAGATTTTTGAGCGATAAGGGAGTAAAGGGTTATGGGGAAGTTGAGTCCATGATCGGATCAGCGATGATCTTATTAAATGGTGGAGCAGGTTTGAGGGGCCAGGTGGCCTACTCCTGCTCCTATTTCTTATGTTGTTATGTTAGTGGACGGAATCCGCATTGTGACTCTGGGAGGAGCTCTTCAGCCACAGGGAGAAGACGATTGAAGAGGATTCTTGCAATGACTTTCCCTGTGGCAAACAGCAGGGTGATTCCTCTGTAGTTACCGCAGTTGGACTTGTCCCCTTTTTTGAAGATGATCACGATTACGGCGTCCCTGAAATCTCCTGGCATGCTCTCCTCCTTCCCGATAAGAGAAATGAGATCATGTATTTGTGCCAAAAGTGCTTTTCCGCCATGCTTTAGTGCTTCGGCGGGAATTCCATCTGCTCTTGATGCTTTATTATTCTTCAGCTGATGGTTGACCTTTTCTACCTCGTGCCTGGCTGGGGTTTTGCTGAGATGGTGGCGGGTAGTATACTGCGGGATGGAGTCGAGGACACTCATGTCAAAAATAGAGTCTCGGTTAAGGAGATCTTCGAAATGCTCCTTTCAGCAGGCACTGACTGCCTCTCTGTCCTTGATGAGTACATCGCCGTTGTTGGCCAGCAGTGGGATAGGACCTTGGGTGCTGGGCCGTATATGATCTTGACTGCGCTGAAGAATCCACGTATGGTGTGGTTGTCGGCTAACTGCTGGATCTCCTGTGCTTTCTCTATCCACCATCTGTTTTTTTAGGTCCCAGGTTTTTTATTTGGACCTTGGCCTTCAGACGTCTATAGAGCTGCTTTCTTGCTCTCGTGTTGGGTTGCTGTTTTAAGTTTAGAAATGCCTTGCGCTTTCCGCTTATTAGCTCCTGGATCTGCTGGTCGTTCTCGTCGAACCAGTCTTGGTGTTTCCTGGTCAAGTGACCGAGCGTCTCTGCGCAGGTGCTGATTATGGAGGCCTTGACGGCAGACCTGGCACTGTGGGCACTCTGCGTCTTTGGGTTATCGAGGGTCACCAGATTGGCAGTGAGGCGCTGACTGAATAGGACTTTCTTAACTGGGTCTTTGAGTGCCTCTGCATTGATGTTCCTGCGGGATTGTCTTTGTTGCTGTCGCTGTTTTGGGGCTACATTGATGTTAATGCCAGAACGGATTAGGTGGTGGTCCATCCAGCAGTCGTCGACTCCCATCATGGCCTGTGCTTGGTGCGAGGGTGCTGCCATGATGTCTTGTACATGTCCCTCTGACGGAACAAGGTGTTGGTAATGACAAGGTCATGTTCTAGGCATTTTGTCAGGAGCAGGGTACTGCTGGAGTTGGTTTTCCCTACCCCCTCTCTGCCGATCACACCTCCCCAGAGATATTATCATCTGGTGGATATGGCTTTCATTTCTCTCCTCGGCCTCAGTATGTGGCCTCCTCAAGGGTGTTGTGATCCATGTCTTTAGTGGATAGCCTTTGTCTCTGGGCAGCCAGCCGATAAGTGTGTTTGGAGGTGCGAAGAGCTGAGGGACGAATGAGTCATCACAGCTGTCAGGGAATCTGGCGCACACATGCATATTCATCTTTTTATGGTGGCAGGTGAGCTGCACATAGAGGGAGTGGCAACCCTTGTGGTTCACAAACATTCCTGGGTGATGATGGAGTGCCTTCTTGGCCATATGTATGCAGTCAATGATGTCATGCACCCATGGGAAGCCAGCCAAAGCGACAAAAGCCACGTCTGCTCAGTAACACTGGCTTAATCACTGGCAAAGTTGATATAATTGGTTGACTTATCAAACATGGCATCAGTGACCTCTGTGATGCATCTGTTGCCAGCCAACAGCGAGATCCCGCAAATTTCTGCTTCAGATCCCTGGATGGAGCCTGAGACAAAGAAATTGAGGGCAGTGATGACTTTGAAAGCCATTGGTAAGGCGTGTCCACTAGGTCCTCTGGGCTGCAGGTCTTGCTCCAGTAAGCTGCAAAAGTCTACTACGACCTGTCTGCAATAGCCTGAGCCTCCTTTGGCACTGCTGCTCAGTCATGTTGAGGAGGCTCATCCTCTGCCTGTATACCCTGTGCTGGGGGTATCGCCTCTGGTGCAGTGCAGCCCTGCGCAGATGCCCTCTGTCCTGTGGAGCATCAGGTCATTGAGGAGAAAGTTGTTGGTGCTGTTGCTGCTGCTGCTGGGACTGGGGCTCATCCTGGTCTGATTCTGAGGAAGTGTGAGACAGCATAAATGGCACCCATACTGATCTAATAGATACCAGGCCAAGTAGAGATCAGAGAAGCAATCAGTAAATAGTGTGATAGTTGGTCGTAGCAATGAGGTGAGAGTGGCTTCCAAATTTGCAGAAAAGATTTGTAAACTGCAGACACCTAAATCTGTGCTCAAAATGCACTCAGCAAAACCCTTTCCCTTAGGCAAGTAAGCAGGTGTCATGTGGGAGTATTTATTCGGATTTCCATGCTCTGCAGTAATGACCTCGATCAATGGCCACTGAACTTCCACCTTAGCTTGATAGTCTTGGTTCCCGAGCTGCGTAATTCCTGTGGTCTCGCAGTAGAATTCAAAAGGCATGGTTAAAAGCACTGTTAAGGGTCTGAAAACAGGATATTAATGAAGTAAATTAGACCGCCCACCTCTGCCGTTCAGGTCCGTGCTGCGCTGGCAAACACACTGGGTGAAAGGTGCGAGGAGGTGGGATGATGCCGTGTTCCTGTCCAATCCAGCACACACGGCAACATGAAAATTCCGGCCTATATGTGTGTGTCCCTTTCTTATAAATGAATTAGCCAGTACTTCACTAATGTAACTAGACCCACAAAGAGGTTGAGATAGAGGATCAGCCATGATCATATTGAATGGCGGTGCAGACTCGAAGGGCCGAATGCCTACTACTGCTCCTATTTTCTATGTTTCTATCTTGAACTCCTACACTCTGATCCTATTTTGCTTACCAGTTTTAGTATGAGAATAGATTATGAATACAAGCTATAACCCAAGGGAGACTTGCATTCCATTGAATGCTTGTGATCTGCAGAACTGTATTGTCTTCAGACATTGAGGGCTAAGAATTTGGTACAGCCCCGTTTGGGGGCAGTAACGCTCGCGAGGCATGAGACTTTGCACAGAAGTCTCGCCTCTCGCAAGAAATTGGGGTTACTGCCCCCGAAAGGAAGTGGAGCACTAAATCAGGCATTCTACTTCCTTTCTGGGGCGATAGCAGGTTGGACGCCTTGTAGCGGAGCGCACAGCTCAGCAGCGCTACACACTGGGTCGCGTCGGAGGGGCTCTTCCCTGAATTAAAGGGAAAGGCCCAACTGCTTACTCTGCATTAATGAAAGGGTCCTATCTGGACCACCGGGAAGTGGGGGTGCCGTGCCAACAGCCTGGCACTCAAGCAGAATGCTGGGCTGACCGATCGCGGCACGGACCTTACATCCAAAGCATCAATGGGGTGTACAATAAAATCGGCATTTTTTTAATGAACATTAGCACACCTCCCCATTAACTTTCGCCCTGGTACGTGTCCCCTGAAGATGTCACTGTCATTGCCCGGCGCAGCGTCAGGGGGTGATAACCAATTTAGGGTCCAGGGTACTAACGGGGCGCTGCGCACGGTGATGACGTCAGCATGGCCAGCACAGCAGAGCGGGGCACTATGGGTTACCGCTGCCGTTAAACCCCCACGGAATTTAGCAGGAGTTGTTAGCAGCGCCCGGTCTCAAAATCGTTTGCACACAAGCACGCCCCAGGGGTGCAAACGAGAGTTGCAAATTACCCAAATTTCTCCCCCTGAGTTCCCAATAGGCCCTTGCCCTCTCTTATCTAACTTCTCTGCCCTCTTAGTGCACAACAGAGCATGAAATGTGGGGCTAAGAAATGGAGAAAAAGGAGTCAAGGGGAGGGGATAAGAGATGGGACAGCAAATAAATAAAAGGTGAAAACCTGATGTGGTGAAAGAGCAAAGAGTAGGGATAGGAGCTGGGTGATGTGGTGGGCTGGCAAATGCTCATCAGTCTCACTTTTCATATAAACTTCTGGACCTCACCATTTCTCAAGGCCTTTTCAATCCTGAGGTTTCAATCACTGAAATGGTAATCTCCAACTACATCCTCACCTCCATTTCCAACCTCATTCCCAACTTTTCCTGATCCCACTACTCTCACCATCCACCCTTGGGAAAAACCCTCCCACAACTCTCTCACTGATTCATTCTCAAACTCCCTATTACAAAAATGAAACATTTTTGTCTTTGTTAGACTTTTTTTAATAGCTACTGGCCATTTCTGCAAGTTACAAGAATTAACTATAAGAGGTCAATTTTAACCTCTAGCGGATTTCAGGTGGGCAGATACGGAGCAAGTGCAAAATGCACTTACAGGCCTAAGATTGGGCCCCAGGATATTTTAACTCCCAAACCTCATCTGCATGCCACCGGTCAGCAATTTGCTCAAGATGAGCAGAAAGTGGCAGTTGACTGGCAGATGGATGTGGAAGTCCAGGTGGCCAGAAGCCAGCAGCCAGTATCAAAGGAAGGATCGCCAACATGCAAGTTGCAGGGAGAAAGTCTTGGGAGGGTACTGGGGAAGGGAGATGGAGTCTGGGACAGTGGAGGTGAGATTTTCCTTGTGGAAACACACTCCTGCTCACCCTGGCTCCACAAAGGAAAGATTTTCACCTATTTTGGAGGACCACTTCATCCTCCTGACCTCTTCCGACCTGCCTTCACCTGGTGGAAAAGCCATGATTGCTTCCCACTCAGGCCCAGGTTAAAATGCAATCGGTGGTGCCATTGACATAATGGGGTGGATGAGTTGCAAAGATTTATGAAGCTCCTGCCTGTTTCTGGTAGGCACCTCAACCATCTAATTGTGGTAAGCAGTTAAAATGGTGTCCAACGTGACTCCAGCAGCATCAAGTGGTAAGGCTGAGTGATCCATTTTAAAGGCCTTCTCACCCGGCGGAGTGGTTAAAACTCCCTCCATGGTCTGGCAGGTTGAAGGCAATTAAAATGCATCTGAATTTTGATTTCTGTCAAAAAGAGGTGCATAATATGCAAATTTCAATTGAATGCAGTTGTGTCTAAGGTGAAGATGTGGGTTGACTCTGTAAGAATGCGTATCAGTGATTCTTTGCAACCTCTTTGATGGACAGGTCTGTGGGCAAAGCTTCTGATTGTGGGTTTGTCTGGAGCTGCTGGAACCCAGCTAGTCAGATTCTTGTCAGTTGAGTGACAGCTATTCTGACTTTTTTTTTTAACATGGTATTTTATCACAAAAGAAATGAATAACTCTTTGCAAGGATCAATGATATACTGAGAGATAGCTCAAAAAGAAGCATTTTTGTCGTTTTTGATTATTGAGCATATTTAAATGTCTTGTTATTGTACTATTTGCATTGAATATTGTTCAATTACCTGTTTAATGTTAAATATATTGCCTGTTTCTTTATTGTCTCAGTCAAAGGCCTAGAAATTGGGTTGCACAGCCCCCATTTTTCAGGCGCTACGCGGCCACCTAAATCACCAAGGTGGCGGGCAGCAAGCCCGCTCATACTTCCGACCGGAAGTGCGCCTCCCACCATATTCGGTAAAAACAAACAAGTGCTGTCCGGTACCCACGCCTGAAGTAGGTGTTAGGTCCTTTGCATATGAAAATAAGAGGTCTAACATCTGCTTGAGGTCCCTGTTGCAAGACTGGTTTGCTGTGAGGCAGCCAGTACCATCGCTGGTTGGACTCAGGGAAACCAACCCAACAGAATGCCTACAACAAAAAAGGTAAATTACTTACCCGAATGTTGAGCCAGGAGGAGCAAGAATGCTCCTCCCAACCCTACATTAATCCCCCTTCCCAATCGCAGCTGCTCCCAGCCCAAAATCGATGATCCCCGACCTCCAGGCTAGTGCTGTGCCCTGTTCTCAGTTCCTCCAGGATCTCCGCCCCTGACCCCCGATCCCCCTCTCCCCTGGCCTCAACCTCCAGGCTCCTCGATCTTCCACCCACCCGAACCCAACCTGCAGGCTCCCTGACCCCTGATCTCCCTCTCCCCAGCCTGCCCCGACCTCCAGGCTACGATCCTTCATCTCCCTGCCCCCCGCATGGCCCAACCTCCAGGTTCCCCAGTCCTCAATCTCCCTCCCTCCATGGCCTTGAATTTCAGGCTCCCCAGTCCTTGATCTCCCGTCCTCCATGCCAAGGTCCCGATCCCAAGGGCCACTGTCAGCTAAAGCTGCCATCCCCCCTGCCACTGATCACATGCCCCCCCCCCAAGGCACACAATCTCTCCCCGCGGACCACGTTCCACCCCCCCGAGGTTTATGACGCTCCCTCCTAATAAGGCCCATGCTATGTCCCCAAAGCATTGATTATCAAAACCCTTGTCCTCAAGTCATTTCATAGCCTTGCCCCACCCTCTCTCTGTAACTTCCTATCTTCTATCTCTCCTGCATCCTTCGTTTTTGTGCATTCTCTCACTTTGCCTCATCGTTGGTGACAATCATCAGTTGCTTCAGCCTTAGTCCCCTGGAAGTCCATCCCTAAACCCCTCTGCATCTTCACATCTGTTACCACCTTTAAAAACCATCAAAACAGTTGTCCACTTATCATTTCGACCAAGCTTTTGGTTGCTTTTCCTAATTCACACAACATGGCTTGGCATCTGATCCTTTGTACCTTTTATCTTTTTATTTCCACCTCTTCCTCTTTATAAAACACCTTGATATTTTTTCTACATTAAAGACATAATGGAAGTGATTTTCTGGAACTTTGTCCCCAGGGAATACCCATTTCCTTGGCACAAAGGGCAAGAAAATAGGGATGGAGACCCATTATACCTGGTCTGTGCCCATTTATGTTGCCCTGTGAATTCCAGAGCTTTCTTTAGGAGTATAGAGCAGAGCCTGCACCTGGAAAAGAGGGCGGCCCATGAAGCTGGTATTGGGCTTGTACAGGGAACTCCACTCAAAGCGTCAGGTCTGTGGGGACCCATCCGCAAGCCAAAAAAACAACTTGGAATACATTTCCAACTTACCCATTGGATCTTAGGCCATATTAATGGAGTGGGACAGGAAATTGAGGCATTCTTGATCCTGGACAGGCCCAGTACCAGGCAGAGAGGGGCAAAAATATCGACCACTTTATAAATGCAAGTGGTTGGTGTCAATGGAAGGTGCTGAATGAAGACTGAACCATTCCCTAAAGAACAGAAGGGAATGTTGTCAGGCAAGTCACTCTGTCTTCCATTTTTCTTTGCCTCTAAGATTGAGACCATCTGTTTGACCTCTTAGAAACATAGAAATTAGTGCAGGAGTAGGCCATTCGGCCCTTCGAGCCGGCACCGCCATTCAATAAGATTATGGCTGATCATTCAACCTCAGTACCCCTTTCCTGCTTTCTCTCCATACTCCTTGATCCCTTTGGCCGTAAGGGCCATATCTAACTCCCTTTTGAATATATCTAACGAACTGGCCTCAACAACTTTCTGCGGTTGAGGATACCACAGGTTAACCACTCACTGAGTGAAGAATTTCTCCTCATCTCGGTCCTAAATGGCTTACCCCTTATTCTTAGATTGTGACCCCTGGTTCTGGAACTCCCCAGCAACGGGAACATTCTTCCTGCCTCTATCCTATCCAATTTTATATGTTTCTATGAGATCCCCTCTCATTCTTCTAAACTCCAGTGGATACAAGCCCAGTTGATCCAGTCTCTCCTCATATGTCAGTCCTGCCATCCCGGGAATCAATCTGGTTGATCCCTTCCTATCCTAGCCCACTAAGCCAAACTTCCTTTAAAGATCCCCCCTGCCCTAGACCTAACATCACATCTTTCTCCAGTTTCTCTCTGATCTACCCGCATGACCTTTCCAAGCTCATTCTGTCCATGAGACCCACTTCCTGCTCCCTTGACCCTATTCCCACCAAACTGCTGACCACCCAACTTCCTTTTCTGGCTCCCATGTTAGCTGACATTGTTAATGGTTCTCTCTCCTCAGGTACTGTCCCCTTCTCCCTCAAATCTGCCGTCATCACCCATCTCCTCAAAAACCAACCCTCGACCCCTCCGTCCTTGCAAACTACCGCCCCATCTCCAACCTCCCTTTCCTCTCCAAAGTCCTTGAACGTTTGGTCGTCTCACAAATCCGTGACCATCTTTCCCGCAATTCCATGTTTGAATCCCTTCAATCCGGTTTCCGTGCCAGCCACAGTGCCGAAATTCATGAAAGACTCAAATGAAATTCTTTATGACTGTGACAAAGGCAAACTATCCCTCATCATCCTTCTTGACTTGTCTGCAGCCTTTGACATGGTTGAGCACTCTATACTCCTCCAACACCTCTCCACCATCATCCAGCTGGGTGGAACTGCACTCGCCTGGTTCCATTCTTATTTATCTAATCATAGGCAGAGAATCACCTGCAGTGGCTTCTCTTCACGCTCCCGCATCGTTACCTCTGGGGTCCCCCAAGGATCTATACTTGGCCCCCTCCTATTTCTCATCCACATGTTGCCCATTTGTGACATCATCTTTGCCTCAGCTCATCCGCTGCTGGAGCCCTCATCCATGCCTTTGTTACCTCTAGACTTGACTATCCCAACGCTTCCCACATTCTACCCTACATAAAATAGAAGTGATCTAAAACTCGGCTGCCCATGTTCTAATTCACACCAAGTCCCGCTCACCCATCACCCTTGTGCTCGCTGACCGGTTAAGCAACGTCTTGACTTGAAAATTCTCATCCTTGTTTTCAAATCCCTCCATGGCCTCGCCCCTCTCTATCTCTGTAATCTCCTCCAACCCCACAACCCCCCCAAGATGTCTGCGCTCCTCTAATTCTGCCCTCTTGGGCATCCCTGATTATAATCACTCAACCATTGGTGACCATTCCTTCTGTTGTATAGAACCTAAGCACTGGAATTCCCTGCCTAAACCTCTCTGCCTCTCTACCTTTCTTTCCTCCTTCAAGACGCTCCTTAAAACCTACCTCTTTGACCAAACTTTTGGTCACCTGCCCTGATTTCTCCTTACGTGGCTCAGTGTCAAACTGTTTATCTCATAATACTCCTGTGAAGCGCCTTGGGACGTTTCACTATTTTAAAGGCACTATATAAATACAAGTTGTTGTTGTAGATCAAGAGTGGCAGTGACTAGGGCTCAAATTTCCCCAACCCCTTTTTCTGGCGCCCGCATGCGAGGTGCGCCGCTTTTGTCCGCCTCCAAATGCACCGAAAAAAGACGTCCATATTCTGGCTGCTCCCCAGCCTCTCCTCAGTCGTGGTGCAGCGTGGCCCAATGGATTGGGGGCAGAGCCAGGTCCCGGCGCTGAAAACTGTGCCGGGACCTCTGCACATGCGCACTAGAGTCTGCGCGCATGTGCAGTAGCTCCTGGCAGGCCGTTTCTGCAAACGCGCACTGCAGGCTGTGTGGGAGGCGCCCGAAGCACGCCATCCCTAGCCCCGGCCGAATGGGCTCCCTCATCGCCCGCCCACTACATTCCCTAAGGTAGGACTTCTATTTTTTATTTGTTATTTACTGATTGATTTTAATGCTCTAGGTGCAGGGTTCCTTCTATTTTTTTATTTGTTATTTATTAATTGATTGATTGCTTATTACTTTGGTCTTGGTGCTTAAGGTGCAGGGTTCCTTTTATTTTTTATTTGTTAATTAATTGCTTATTACTTTTTGTGCTTGGTGCAAATGTACTGCTTTGTTTCGCGGCCCCCCCCCCCAACCCGGTGATATCGAGGCCAGCATCTCACTATGCCGCCCCCCCCCCCCCCCACCCACCGCTGCCTTCCCAGGTCGACTTTAACGATTAAGGTAGGATTTACTTGATTTCTATTAGCATGTTACTTGTTTGTGCTTTTTCTAGCAATGTTTGGTGCTTGGTTGTATTGTTTCAGGTTCTCTCCGGTTCCCTTCCCTCCCCATCTCTGCCCTAATGTCCGCCGATGTACTAATGGGCGCTGCTTTCTTCACTGCCCGCAATGTTTTTCAGAGCTGGCCACATACGCTGACCTAAGTCGATTTGGAGTAAGTTTTAGCTGGCCAAAGTGGCATAAATGGCCAAAACTGGCGTAAGTGGCTGGGAAGGCCCCTTTTGGAAAAAAAACTGAACTAAAAAAAAATCGTACCTAACTAAGTTACTCTGGAGCAAGTTTATTGGGGAAAATGGCGTTTTTCAACTTGCGCCAGAAAAAACAACTTACTCCAAAAAATTTGGAGCAAGTCATGGCCAAAATTGGGCCCACAAGAGTCTCTCACTTGCAGTAAATTATGGCTGTGGAGACAAGAGAAAAAAATTCAATTACTCAAAACAGAGAAAAAGAGGAATAACTAGGTTTGTGCCCTATTCTAGAAAACCAGCCAATTTGTAAGCTTCAGTGAAATGGTAGAGAAGTTCAAAAAGACTCTGCGACATGATGATTACGTTTTGTTGGATGATCAATGTTCAAGTCTGTCATTCATTGATATTTACCTCACGAGCCTTGATGAACAGGACAATACTTTGTACAAGTGAGTAAGAAGAGATTCTATGTAAGAGAGTGCAGGCTCACGTGCTGCATGCTTGTATAAAACTGTGCAGGTTCACATGCTCCATGTGTGTACATGGTGTAGGTTCACGTGCCATTCACATTCTCAGGCCACGATCTCTAGTGACCTGTTCTTAGGGTGTTGCCTGTCCGACACTTGAGGTACATGAGAGTCACCTGCAGTTAGTCGCAGTTTCCTTTTACTTTCTCCCCTTTTGGGGCACCTTGGGACATTTTACTACTTTAAGGGCGCTAGATAAATGCAAGTTGTTGTTGTTGGGGTGGTGCCTGGTTTTCTGCTCACTGCGTCTGCAGAACTGCGGTTAAGATCGCGAACTGACTGAGTGGGGAGTGGCATGGGTGCTTTCTCGAGACAAAATAAAATGTTTGAAAAGAACTGAAAATTTGGGAAAGAAGTGAATAATGAAAAAAAAGACAGAGAAAAAAAAAGCATGAAATGGTATCATATCAGGACTGTGAATATTAGCACAGTGACCACTTCTGTTGTTTGTTTGCAATAAAAAAATGGAGTTGACAGTAAAAGTTATCAATATAGTGTGAAATGCAACTTGAAACAATATTTATGTAATGAATGGACCTGACAGGAGGGCTGAAATTGTCAGATGAATATATATGGGGATTTTCTGACATTGGCCATTCGTATCAGCTATTTAGGTTCGAATTCAGCCCATTCTGATAGAATGAAAAAGTCCTCTGCTAGCTGTAGGCATGCTGTGTGAAATGAATTGGGGCAGTATCAATCCAGTTCTGCAGCCTATAGCATTAAACTAGTCTCTAATTCAGCACTAATTGCCAATCTCATTCAGACAGGCCACAGGCGAGATAGTCCAGTAAATGAAAAAAATGTCACACTGGTTCAGTAAGTTACTCTGTAAAGGGTGCAACTGAAGGATGTTGGGTCAAAATAGAGGGAGTTTTATGCTGCATTTGGTTGTGCTATACCTTACTTGGGAGTGCTTGATGCTGATACTGGGTGCCTGAAATGGAAAGAGTTATATTCTCCTGCACTAACATCCTGCATCTTGTTGTGCATAAAAAGGGGTTGAGGAGGGGATATCAGATCAGTTGGAAAACACCTGGTCAATTGTCAGTTTGATAGAGGTTTTTATAATTATGAAGGGATGAGATAAAATAGGTGCAAACAGATTGAAGAGTCTAGGACGAGGGGGATATTGAGACAAGGTTAAACACAAGAGATTTAGGACAGACAGCAGGAGAAATATTTTTAAACACAGTGTTGTGTGGCTGTGAAATGCGCTACTAGACTTGATGATTGAAGGAGAGACCATGTCAACATTTAACAATGTGTTGCATAGGTGGTTGAAGGGAAAGAGAAAAGGGATTAGGGTAGGTTCATGGATCAGGAGTACTGCTCATGTGAAAGCTAAACACCAACGTGGGCTGCTTGGGATGAATGGCTCAATCCCATGTTATAATTTTGATGTAATTTACATGTATAAAATAACCAAGTGGGACAGCAGAAAAACAGAGATTTAAACCCTTAACCAATGAGGAAGAAGAACATTTTTACTGCAAGCTCATTGCTCAAAACGTATAGAACAGACTCAATGCAGACAGACATGAGAAACTTTATCGAGGAGAAATTTCTTCACTCAGAGGGTGGTGAATCTTTGGAATTCTCTACCCCAAAAGGCTGTGGAGCCTTAGTCGTTGAATATAATCAAGACAGACATCGATAGATTTTTGGATATGAAGGGAATCAAGGGCTATAATGCAGTTGAATGCAGGAAAATGGAGTTGAGGTTGAAGATCAGCCATGATCTTATGGATAGAGAATTGGCTGGCTAACAGAAAGCAGAGAGTTGGAATAAATGGGTCCTTTTTGGGTTGGAAATCGGTGGTTAGTGGTGTGCCACAGGGATCGGTACTGGGTCCACAATTGTTTACAATATACATAGATGACCTGGAAGAGGGGACAGAGTGTAGTGTAACAAAATTTGCAGATGACCCAAAGATTAGTGGGAAAGCGGGTTGTGTAGAGGACACAGAGAGGCTGCAAAGAGATTTAGATAGGTTAAGCGAATGGGCTAAGGTTTGGCAGATGGAATACAATGTCGCAAAATGTGAGGTCATCCACCTTGGAAAAAAAAACAGTAAAAGGGAATATTATTTGAATGGGGAGAAATTACAACATGCTGCGGTGCAGAGGGACCTGGGGGTTCTTGTGCATAAATCCCAAAAAGTTAGTTTGCAGGTGCAGCAGGTAATCAGGAAGGCGAATGGAATGTTGGCCTTCATTGCGAGAGGGATAGAGTACAAAAGCAGGGAGGTCCTGCTGCAACTGTACAGGGTATTGGTGAGGCCGCACCTGGAGTACTGCGTGCAGTTTTTGTCACCTTACTTAAGGAAGGATATACTATCTTTGGAGGGGGTACAGAGACGATTCACTAGACTGATTCCGTAGATGAGGGGGTTACCTTATGATGATAGATTGAGTAGACTGGGTCTTTACTCGTTGGAGTTCAGAAGGATGAGGGGTGATCTTATAGAAACATTTAAAATAATGAAAGGGATAGACAAGATAGAGGCCGAGAGGTTGTTTCCACTGGTAGGGGACACGAGAACAAGGGGGCACAGCCTCAAAATGCGGGGGAGCCAATTTAAAACCGAGTTGAGAAGGAATTTCTTCTCCCAGAGGGTTGTGAATCTGTGGAATTCTCTGCCCAGGGAAGCAGTTGAGGCTAGCTCATTGAATGTATTCAAATTACAGATAGATAGATTTTTAGCCAATAAGGGAATTAAGGGTTATCGGGAGGGGGCAGGTAAGTGGAGCTGAGTTCATGGCCAGATCAGCCATGATCTTGTTGAATGGCGGAGCAGGCTCGAGGGGCGAGATGGCCTATTCCTGTTCCTAATTCTTATAGAAACATAGAACATAGAAAATAGGTGCAGGAGTAGGTCATTCAGCCCTTCTAGCCTGCACCGCCATTCAATGAGTTCATGGCTGAACATGCAACTTCAGTACCCCCTTCCTGCTTTCTCGCCATACCCCTTGATCCCCCGAGTAGTAAGGACTTCATCTAACTCCCTTTTGAATATATTTAGTGAATTGGCCTCAACTACCTTCTGTGGTAGAGAATTCCACAGGTTCACCACTCTCTGGGTGAAGAAGTTTCTCCTCATCTCGGTCCTAAATGGCTTACCCTTTATCCTTAGACTGTGACCCCTGGTTCTGGACTTCCCCAACATTGGGAGCATTCTTCCTGCATCTAACCTGTCTAAACCTGTCAGAATTTTAAACGTTTCTATGAGGTCCCCTCTCATTCTTCTGAACTCCAGTGAATACAAGCCCAGTTGATCCAGTCTTTCTTGATAGGTCAGTCCCACCTTCCCGGAAATCAGTCTGGTGAATCTTCGCTGCACTCCCTCAATAGCAAGAATGTCCTTCCTCAAGTTAGGAGACCAAAACTGTACACAATACTCCAGGTGTGGCCTCACCAAGGCCCTATACAACTGTAGCAACACCTCCCTGCCCCTGTACTCAAATCCCCTCGCTATGAAGGCCAACATGCCATTTGCTTTCTTAACCGCCTGCTGTACCTGCATACCAACCTTCAATGAATGATGTACCATGACACCCAGGTCTCGTTGCACCTCCCCCTTTCCTAATCTGCCACCATTCAGATAATAGTCTGTCTCTCTGTTTTTACCACCAAAGTGGATAACCTCACATTTATCCACATTATACTTCATCTGCCATGCATTTGCCCACTCACCTAACCTATCCAAGTCACTCTGCAACCTCATAGCATCCTCCTCGCAGCTCACACTGCCACCCAACTTAGTGTCATCCGCAAATTTGGAGATACTACATTTAATCCCCTCGTCTAAATCATTAATGTACAATGTAAACAGCTGGGGCCCCAGCACAGAAACTTGCGGTACCCCACTAGTCACTGCCTGCCATTCTGAAAAGTACCCATTTACTCCTACTCTTTGCTTCCTGTCTGACAACCAGTTCTCAATCCACGTCAGCACACTACCCCCAATCCCATGTGCTTTAATTTTGCACATTAATCTCTTGCACATTAAAGCCTTCTGAAAGCCCAAATATACCACATCAACTGGTTCTCCCTTGTCCACTTTACTGGAAACATCCTCAAAAAATTCCAGAAGATTTGTCAAGCATGATTTCCCTTTCACAAATCCATGCTGACTTGGACCTATCATGTCACCTCTTTCCAAATGCACTGCTATGACATCCTTAATAATTGATTCCATCATTTTACCCACTACCGATGTCAGGCTGACCGGTCTATAATTCCCTGTTTTCTCTCTCCCTCCTTTTTTAAAAAGTGGGGTTACATTGGCTACCCTCCACTCGATAGGAACTGATCCAGAGTCAATGGAATGTTGGAAAATGACTGTCGATGCATCCGCTATTTCCAAGGCCACCTCCTTAAGTACTCTGGGATGCAGTCCATCAGGCCCTGGGGATTTATCGGCCTTCAATCCCATCAATTTCCCCAACACAATTTCCCGACTAATAAAGATTTCCCTCAGTTCCTCCTCCTTACTAGACCCTCTGACCCCTTTTATATCCGGAAGGTTGTTTGTGTCCTCCTTAGTGAATACCGAACCAAAGTACTTGTTCAATTGGTCTGCCATTTCTTTGTTCCCCATTATGACTTCCTCTGATTCTGACTGCAGGGGACCTATGTTTGTCTTTACTAATCTTTTTCTCTTTACATACCTATAGAAACTTTTGCAATCCGCCTTAATGTTCCCTGCAAGCTTCTTCTCGTACTCCATTTTCCCTGCCCTAATCAAACCCTTTGTCCTCCTCTGCTGAGTTCTAAATTTCTCCCAGTCCCCGGGTTCACTGCTATTTCTGCCAATTTGTATGCCACTTCCTTGGCTTTAATACTATCCCTGATTTCCCTTGATAGCCACGGTTGAGCCACCTTCCCTTTTTTATTTTTACGCCAGACAGGAATGTACAATTGTTGTAGTTCATCCATGCGGTCTCTAAATGTCTGCCATTGCCCATCCACAGTCAACCCCTTAAGTATCATTCGCCAATCTATCCTAGCCAATTCACGCCTCATACCTTCAAAGTTACCCTTCTTTAAGTTCTGGACCATGGTCTCTGAATTAACTGTTTCATTCTCCATCCTAATGCAGAATTCCACCATATTATGGTCACTCTTCCCCAAGGGGCCTCGCACAATGAGATTGTTAATTAATCCTCTCTCATTACACAACACCCAGTCTAAGATGGCCTCCCCCCCTAGTTGGTTCCTCGACATATTGGTCTAGAAAACCATCCCTTATGCACTCCAGGAAATCCTCCTCCACCGTATTGCTTCCAGTTTTGCTCGCCCAATCTATGTACATATTAAAGTCACCCGTTATAACTGCTGCACCTTTATTGCATGCACCCCTAATTTCCTGTTTGATACCCTCCCCAACATCACTACTACTGTTTGGAGGTCTGTACACAACTCCCACTAACGTTTTTTGCCCTTTGGTGTTCTGCAGCTCTACCCATATAGATTCCACATCATCCAAGCTAATGTCTTTCCTAACTATTGCATTAATCTCCTCTTTAACCAGCAATGCTACCCCACCTCCTTTTCCTTTTATTCTATCCTTCCTGAATGTTGAATACCCCTGGATGTTGAGTTCCCAGCCCTGGTCATCCTGGAACCACGTCTCCGTAATCCCAATCACATCATATTTGTTAACATCTATTTGCACAGTTAATTCATCCACCTTATTGCGGATACTCCTTGCATTAAGACACAAAGCCTTCAGGCTTGTTTTTTTAACACCCTTTGTCCTTTTAGAATTTTGCTGTATAGTGGCCCTTTTTGTTCTTTGCCTTGGGTTTCTCTGCCCTCCACTTTTCCTCATCTCCTTTCTGTCTTTTGCTTTTGCCTCCTTTTTGTCTCCCTCTGTCTCCCTGCATTGGTTCCCATCCCCCTGCCATATTAGTTTAACTCCTCCCCAACAGCACTAGCAAACACTCCCCCTAGGACATTGGTTCCGGTCCTGCCCAGGTGCAGACCGTCCGATTTGTACTGGTCCCACCTCCCCCAGAACCGGTTCCAATGCCCCAGGAATTTGAATCCCTCCCTGCTGCACCACTGCTCAAGCCACGTATTCATCTGCGCTATCCTGCGATTCCTACTCTGACTAGCACGTGGCACTGGTAGCAATCCCGAGATTACTACTTTTGAGGTCCTACTTTTTAATTTAGCTCCTAGCTCCTTAAATTCGTTTCGTAGAACTCATCCCTTTTTTTACCGATGTCGTTGGTACCAATGTGCACCACGACAACTGGCTGTTCTCCCTCCCTTTTCAGAATGTCCTGCACCCGCTCCGAAACATCCTTGACCCTTGCACCAGGGAGGCAACATACCATCCTGGAGTCTCGGTTGTGGCTGCAGAAACGCCTATCTATTCCCCTCACCATTGAATCCCCTATCACTATCGCTCTCCCACTCTTTTTCCTGCCCTTCTGTGCAACATGAACTTGGCTGCTGCTGCCCTCCCCTGATGAGTCATCCCCTCCCAACAGTACTCAAAGCGGTGTATCTGTTTTGCAGAGGGATGACCACAGGGGACCCCTGCACTACCTTCCTTGCACTACTCTTCCTGCTGGTCTTCCATTCCCTATCTGGCTGTGGACCTTTCTCCCGCGGTAAGATCAACTCGCTACACGTGCTACTCACGTCATTCTCAGCATCGTGGATGCTCCAGAGTGAACCCACCCGCAGCTCCAACTCTGCAATGCTGACCGTCAGGAGCTCGAGTCGGATACACTTCCCGCACACGTAGTCGTCAGGGACACATGGTACAGGAGGAGCATAACACCCGACCGAGCTCTCCTGCCATGACTTAACCCTTAGATACACTTAAATTGGCAACAACAATGTTAAAAGTTACTGACTAATATAAAAAGAAAAAGAAAAACTACTCACCAATCACCAGCCAATCATTTACCCCCTAGGCTCTCACGTCACCTTTCTGTTTCTTTCTACTTCTTTTTTGCCTTCTCCTTGTAGCTGCACAAGTACACCTTTTATAGGCCTCTGCTGATCCCCGGACTCACGCCTCAGCGACCACGAACTCCCGCTGCCTCTCGCGGCCTTTTATAGGCCTCTGCTGATCCCCGGACTCACGCCTCAGCGACCACGAACTCCCGCTGCCTCTCGCGGCCTTTTATAGGCCTCTGCTGATCCACGGACTCACGCCTCAGCGACCACGAACTCCCGCTGCCTCTCGCGGCCTTTTTTGGCCTCTGCTGATCCCCGGACTCACGCCTCAGCGACCACGAACTCTCGCTGCCTCTCGCGGCCTTTTATAGGCCTCTGCTGATCCCCGGACTCACGCCTCAGCGACCACGAACTCCCGCTGCCTCTCGCAGCCTTTTATAGGCCTCTGCTGATCCCTGGACTCACACCTCAGCGACCACGAACTCCCGCTGCCTCTCGCGGCATTTTATAGGTCTCTGCTGATCCCCGGACTCACGCCTCAGCGACCACGAACTCTCGCTGCCTCTCGCGGCCTTTTATAGGCCTCTGCTGATCCCCGGACTCGCGCCTCAGCAACCACGAACTCCCGCTGCCTCTCGCGGCCTTTTATAGGCCTCTGCTGATCCCCGGACTCACGCCTCAGCAACCACAAACTCCCGCTGCCTCTCGCGGCCTTTTATAGGCCTCTGCTGATCCCCGGACTCACGCCTTCTGTTCTTATGTATTGAATGCCGGAGCTGGCTCGAGGGGCCGAATGGCCTAATGCTGTTACTATTTCTTATGTTCTTATGTTATGTTCTTATTATAAGGATGTCCAAAGGGTTAGGGAACTACAAAGTGCAGTAACTGTTGAATTCCTGATCTGAGCTGTGCTAAGGCAGAGGCAAAGCATTTCTCCTCAAGAGTAACTGATCATCAGAAGGTATATCCTCATTAGGATGCTTTTAGGCAGAGAAGAGCGGCATTGATGGTATGCTGGGAGCAAGCCATCCATTCTGCCCTCTCAGCCACACAGGTGATTACTCCAGAGACAATCTTTAAAGGGACAAAACAGGGGAAAGAGTATGTGCCCTTTCTACAGAGTAATATAATATTTTGTTTTTGTCCTCCACATTCTAGATTACAACAACTTTACTTTGAAATAACATATGTTCTGGGCAACATGTTGGAAGTGGAACGTCACCAAGAGCGCATCGAAAAGAAAGATCTGGAAATGTCTTCCTCGACTAATTAAATAAATTGAAAAGATTTATACATTTTTTAAAGCATTTTTAAAATCATTTTTGTAGTGTTTAATCAGAAGACAAAATTGAGCAGCTGGACTTGCTTCTGCAAATGGCCAAATGACCTTTTCTTTTTCCTTTTTGTGCTCCTTACTCCCCGTCCACTCAGCAACTTTGTCCTCAGGACTTTCAGCCCGCAACAGGTCTAACACCCACTGCTGTGTTACATTAACTTTTCTGAATATGTACAACGAAATTCTATCCCCCATTGCTGATCTTTTGATCTTTAGATCTTCCATAACTGTCTGTTCACTCAAACCAAGGGCCCCTTCATGGTTGCCAGATTCTGGTTTTGCCCTTGGTGGTTTCAAATCACCCCTCTTACAACAGTTCTAGACCCCGGGAATTATAGTAGTGAACAGAATACTCAGTTATAGACAGATCTTTCAGTCTCAACCATCACAATACTTTTATTCAAGTTAAAGCATACACCTGCTTCCAGTAAAACACACCCTGGTGGTGTAAAACAAAAAAACACAATACAATACACAACACTTGCCCATCTGAACAGGCTCCGATTGCGAAGTACCCATGACTAAAACACCCCTGCTTGGCTCAATAGGGCACCACCGAATCTGTCCAACAGACTGTGCGTACGCCTATGATCCGTGCAGAAACCTCCCCACTAAACCCCTAAGGTTTGGTTGGGACACACGACACCCCTTCACACTATGCGGTGGTCTAAAGGATGTGTGGGTTGGGATAATGCTCACCAGTTACCCCTCTGGCTTACTCGCTGCTTCTCCTGATGAGGCGTATCTTTTGGTTTCCTACCAATCTGTGGGTTCCAAGTCCAGTCTCAAGGTCAGCTTCCCAGTCGAAATAGCGAGGCTCTCTTTGCTCATAGATGGTTTTTTCTCTCCATCCCAGATGAAGTGCTCGGTCCTTGAATGCATTGAACGAAGCAAGCAAGCGTAGAAGAGGAAAGGGATATGGCAGCAAGCTGCCTCTCTTATACCTGAAAAAGGCTTGCTGAATTCTCATGCCAAAAAAACAGACCTTTGCCTGAGGCAGTCCAACTAAAGAGCATTGAATCACATCTTCAGCCTGTGCCTT
This sequence comes from Pristiophorus japonicus, assembly GCF_044704955.1. NCBI lineage: Eukaryota > Metazoa > Chordata > Chondrichthyes > Pristiophoridae > Pristiophorus > Pristiophorus japonicus. Next base: position 57,139,181 of record NC_091980.1, read on the forward strand.
TGTTACTGGGCTCTTCCTGGGGATAAAGGCTCCAACGAGTCTGGGTGGCCAAATAGTTTCCTTTGTCCTGAGGTTCCCACGCTCCGGGGATCTCAGTCATTTCGATGGCTTGAGCACTGACAGTTTACCTGATCTCTCACTGATGGGTTTCCATTACATATCAAAAGGGTCCTCCATCTTCATGCAGCCATCCCAGACTATCCCCGCCCACCTGATGTGTATTTCTGTGGAACATACCTGGGCTTGCCCCAGTCATGTTAGCTCTTCTGAAATATGAAAAAGTAATGTCCAAAACTTAAAGTCCAAAGTGTTTATGCCGATGCTGTCGATGTTTATGCCGATGCTTTTGATGTTCATGCCGATGCTTATGGAGGGTATTTAAAGGGATGAGCAACCGAGTTACTCAGAGGTCACAGTGAGTGCTACTGTGCACATAACACAATGTGTGTATCTCTGGGATTGCTGCAGCAGATTGTCTTCAAATTTACAGTTAAGTAGTGATTTCAGGTGTGCATTTAGATGGGTGCAGTGCTAACACGACACCTTCGCCTCCTCCAAGCAATTTGAAGGCGACGTCGACAGAGAAGGGAGATTGGGAATGTGGGGCCCCGAATGAGGAGACCCCGTAGACGTTGGGGAAAGAGGCCTTAACCTCCCACGGGTTTATCGGGAGCACTTATCATACCTAGGCATGAGGAGCAGTGTGTCAGAAGGCTGCGGTTCCGCAAGGAGGTCGTCACCGAACTATGCCTTCTCCTGCAGCCAGACCTAGAGGTTGATATCAGGACCAGGACTTTGCTGTCCATCACAGTAAAGGTTACTGTGGCTCTCAGTTTCTATGCCTCAGCTCCTTCCAGGCTACAGCAGGAGACATCTGCAGCGTGTTGCAATTTGCTACTCATTGCAGCATCCGCAAAGTCACAGACACTCTGTACCGCAGGAGAATGGACTACATAAAGTTTCCCATGACAAGGGAGAAACAGAAGGAACAGTCATGTGGGTTCACCAGGATAGCGGACCTTCCAATGGTTCAGGGCGCCATTGATTACACCCACGTGGCATTGCGTGCACCACACCAAAATGCGGAGGTGTTTTGCAACCGCAAGGGTTATCGCTTTTTCAATGAACAGTTGGTGTGTGACCACACGCATCGCATCCTCGCTGTGAATGCCCGCTATCCTGGCAGTGCATCCTCGCTATCAATCCCCGCTATCCTGGCATCGCATCCTCGCTGTGAAAGCCCGTTGTCCTGGCAGCGTATACAATGCTTTCATCCTGCGGGAGAGCACTATGCCATGACTCTTTCAGCCACCACATGAAGGTCGCGGCTGGCTGCTCGGGGACAAAGACTATGCTCTAGCCACCTGGCTCATGACACCCCTCCACAACCCCAACACCCGTGCTGAGCATCGATACAACGAGAGCCATGTGACCACCTGGATCCTCATAGAACAGAATATTGGGGTACTAAAATAGCATTTCTTGTGCCATGACCGCTCTGGAGGCAGCCTTCAGTACTCCCCTGATCAAGTCTCACTCTTCATTGTGGTCTGCTGCATGCTGCACAACCTGGTCATCATGACAGCCCAGATATTGCCATTAGGGATTGCAGCTCCACCTCAGGAGGAGGAAGAGGAAGAAGAGCATGATGATGTACAGCATGGTGAGGCAGACGAGGAGGATCAGCAGCCACAGAGGAGGCGCCGTGCCAATGTCACTGCACGTCAGTGCCTCATCCTACATCGATTCTGATGAATCATCGATCAGATAACAACTGGGCCTCATAGTCACATCGCTATATGTTAGGCTGATGGTGCAACTCCGTCAAATTCACAATAATACACATGATGGCAATGCAAACGGTCAAATCCACATTTTATTATCTCTAAGCAGCACACCAATAACGCTTCACCAGCAATTAATAAAGAATGTAACAAATACCCCCTGAAACAGCAAGCAACTTCATGATTATATATACAAACACCCCTCCCACCTGAAATACAAGACCAGCTCCCATGAACCATATTATGCCAAGAACCTTTCACAAATAACAGGCGCCAAACATCAGCAACAAAATATGTACAATTATATTTACAAGATGTGGACATCTGGCAATGGTTGGAAAAGTCCTTATTGGGACTTACTCTGTATTGTATGGGGTTAATCACATACTGTTAATTATGATATGTAGACATTTACAGTGTGTCTCTGTCCTATGCCTCGTAGAATGTTGTTGCTATAGAGAGAGAGGGAAGCGACCTTGGGATGCACATCAGCTTGTTATGAGACGGTCGGCGCCTCGAGAGCTCATGCTTTGTGGACAAACAGCTGGGGCCTTACAGATTAGGAGTTGGCCATAAGCCACATACACCCATGTTTTGTTCAATAGTATGTTTGTTTAATAGTATAAAGGAGCGGCACTGTCCCGTAGCTCTTCGAATTTCACCTTGGACAGTGATTCGCGAGCGGTGCCGGGACCCCCAAGGCTCCAGACCAGCCGTCGTTGTGGAGTTCCCGACGGGTTGAAGGCTGTGAGCTTTGTTGCATCTTATCATACTTCTCTTTTCTTCGTAAACTGTATTATTATATTTCTTTTCTCTCAGTAAACGGTGTTTTATTCTTTACTTCATTTGTCTTGTCTCGTGTTTAACATTCATCCAGATCCCGAACCTGGGTCTATTATTATCGATCCAAAGCATTTTGGCGTCACGAACAGGATCTGGTAAAATGTTGAAGTGAAAAGACAAGAAGCAGTCTCCTCCTGCGGGAGAGAAGTATAGAATACCAGGGTGGAGTACGGGGGATGAGGGTTATGGCTCTCTTGCCAATGTGCTAGCCCGGTTTGGACCCCCACAACATGGGGATACGTCGTTATTGGAACAGAACAAAGATAGAGCCGTACCCCACGCGGTACTGTCTCTCCTGGAGGAAGCGGACTTCCCACAGGAGAAAAATAGTCCCCCACCAATGGGGTGGATTTTGTTGACAGCCTTAAGGGCGATGTGTAAACAACTTAAGGAAAGTGAGGCAGAAAACCTGCAGTTAAAAACAGCTGCTAAGGTTTTGGAAAGTCAAAACTCGATCCTGACTGAAGCGGTCGGTCCGCACTGCACAAGAACGGGCGGACAAGGTCAATGAACAATCAGAAACTTTAATATGCCATCTGGCGACAGTACAAAATAAAAAGAAAGCCAGACCACGGAAATTACAGATGGCTTTGAAATATATCATTTGTATTGCACTGATTTTCTGCTGCATGTGGTTTGTACTTGCTCAATCAGATCCCAGTGAGTGTTTAAAAGCCAATGCAAAATCATGTGGTGAATGTATACAAGCTGGGAAAAATATCTGGTACTCCTTTGACTCAGAATGTGAACGGACAGCTGGAAGGGGATGGGTGGCAGAACGGGAGGAAACTAAAGACCCTCTCCCAAACGATCTGAGCATGGAAGCTAGACCCCTTATGACAAATAAGATGAAACAGCAAAATGGGGAACAGCCGATAACCACTTCACCACTAGTGAGTTACAAGAAATAGGATCTCGATTTCGTCAAAAACCCGGGGAATCATTGTCAGGAGGGCTAACCCGGATTTGGGACCAGGGAGCATCAGGCGTAATACCTAACCCCGAAGAGTTAACAAAAATGGGGACTATGACTACGGACCACCATATCACAGCAGTGCTACAGAATGTCCAGGGCACAAGTTCACTATGGGACATGGTTACTATACGGGTCCGGCAAAAATATCCCTCTGCCGTTGATTGGGAAGGTGGGTAAAACCTTGGAATACTATGGCGGAGGGTGCGATACAGTTGCGCAACATGGCAACACATGGAGGAATATATCACCAACCATATGGGGGGCCAGATCAGAAGCTCTTTACGGCAGGAATGCAGAGCAGACTGATGAAGAGTGACCCTCCTATGATGAGGGATGCGCTACTCACATTATTGGGACCAGCCCAAGGGCAGCGGGTGGGGCACGCTTGCCTATTGTTAGGACAGTTAGAGGATGCAGAAGATAGTGTGCGAGAGTTGAGAATGGCTAATGTAGAGGGGGATCGGGATCAGCAACAAGGTTCGACCTCTGGGAAAGGTACAGGGCCAGTAAAGACAGAAAAAAGAATTTTACGCGGAGGGACATGTTCGCGGCTTTACTGAAGGCAGGGGTCCCCAAGGGAAAAATTGATGGAATCCCAACAGGAGTGATGTATTCTATGTGGAAGCAACACTGCGTCCCGGGAACAGAGAAGGGTGAAAGGAGGGAGGTAAGGGAGACTAAGTCAGATAGCGATAAGTTTGCGGATGCGGAGAAACCACCTCCCGCTAGCCTATACCCCAACGTAGAAGAGCTGTGGAAGGCTAGTAATCCCCTCGACTAGGGGTGTGGCCAGGATCCGGGAGTGCCCCCCGTTAGAACCACATCAACCCAAGCTCCCGGGGACCTGAGGCCACACGTTCCGATGACGATACATTGGCGGGGGGGGGGGGGGGAACATACGAAGAGATGTTGCTTTACTAGACACAGGGGCAGAAGTTACTGTTATCCATGGAAATCCTAGGAAACACACAGGGACCCGTATGATAATTAATGGGTTCGGAGGGGCAGAAACGCCCGCTGTCTGAACAACTATCAGAATGGCGTTGGGAAACGGGCCTCCGTGCTGGGTAACGGTCTTAATATCGGCAGTAAAGGAACATATTATTGGGATGGATCTTTTAAAGGGAACCACACACAACACCTCGTTCGGGTGATTCTCATTCGGGATACGGGCGATCACTTTGATTGCAGGGGAAGCAAAGTGGGAACCAGTGGTAATACCACGGCCATCGCATATAGTGACTATGAAACAGTACCGAAGACCTGGGGGACACAAAGAAATAGGGGAAACCATACAAGGGCTCTTGGAGGCAAGTATCATTAGACATGCGGTGTCCCCCTACAATAGCCCTGTTTGGCCTGTGCAGAAACCGACAAAAGTTGGACGATGACTGTGGACTACCAACAACTGAACAAATTTGCCCCTCCCCTGGCAACCGCTGTCCTAGATGTAGTAACTACAACAGAGCGGCTGTCTGAAGAAGGTGCAGAGTGGTATGCGGTAATCGACCTGGCCAATGCCTTTTTCTCCATTCTAATAGCGGAAGAATCACAGGACCAGTTTGCATTCACTTGGGAAGGGAGGCAATACACGTTTAAACGCCTATCTCAAGGTTACCTACATAGCCCTACCCTATGCCACGGATTGGTGGCCAGGGACCTGGACATGTACACGTTGGCTCCTAATGTCTCACTGGCACACTACATCGATGATGTACTAATAAGGGGTCCCACCGAGGCAGTGGTGTCAGAAGCCCTAGCTACTTTAGTCCAACACATGCGAGACAGGGGCTGGGAGATAAATCCGAAGAAGGTGCAGGGCCCTAGCCAGATTGTCCAGTTTTTGGGGATCCAATGGTCTCGGGGTGAGCACATCATACCCGAGCCTGTGAAGAATAAAATTCAAGAAATGGCCACCCCCACAAATAAAACTGAGACACAACGGTTTGTGGGACTATTGGGTTACTGGAGGAGACACATACCTCACCTCACAATGTTATTAAAACTGCTGTATGCCGTAACATGAAAAAAGGCCCACTTCGAGCGGGGAAAGGAACAGCAGGTGGCCTTTGGTGCAGCCAAAGAAGCCGTAGCTCAAGCTTTACCCCTAGCCCCGCGAGTGCCTGGACAGCCTTTTGAGCTACAGGTATCCGTTACCAATGATACTGCGGTATGGAGTTTGTGGCAGGTTCAACATGGCACTCGTATACCGTTCAGGTTCTGGTCTAGAAAATTGACAGATGCTGCTACTCATTACACTCCATTTGAGAAACAATTATTAGCATGTTATTGGGCCCTAACAGAAACAGAAGAACAGACAGGGGATGACAAAGTCAGTTTAAGACCAGACCTACCCATATTATCCTGGGTTCTCTCAGAAAATGAGACACACAAGGTCGGGCGAGCGCAGCAAAGCTCCATAGTATGCTGGAAATGGTATATCGCAGACAGAGCAAGTAAAGGAAGAGAAGGAATCACCCAACTACATGAGCATGTGGCTGAATACTCACAAACAGCTGAGAGTAAACTTACGCAGTCGTCTGTCAGTTTAACCAAAGTGACACCGATCTCCTGGGGCGTGTCTTTTGAACAGTTAACACCATGCTTGGTTCACAGATGGCTCAGCGGTCTGGCGAAACAGCCTTCGGTGATGGCGAGCCGCTGCCTTCAATCCAAAAACCCAGACAATTGTGCATGGTGAGGGCGTGGGAGGCTCCAGCCAGCTAGCAGAACTAGCAGCTGTAGACCTTGCGTTAGAAGAGGAACAGCAACAAGTACATATATATACTGACTCATGGGCAGTAGCCAATGGCATGGCGAGCTGGATGCGAAACTGGCATGAACATAACTGGCAAATAACTGGAAAAGACTTGTGGGGAAAGCACCTATGGGAACAAATATGGTCCAAAGCCCAAAAGATGAAAATAACTGTATATCATGTGGACGCTCACATGAAAAACACTTCAAAGACCTCTGAATATAATAACACCGTTGATAATATAGCCTGGGTACGGGCTGTCAAAGAGGCGGAAGAGGAAGAATATGGCATAGGCAAGTGGGCCCACCACAAATCTGGACATTTGGGCATTCAGGGTATGATACAATGGGCATGAAATAGGGGGTTACATTTGACTACGGACGGTGTTAAACAGATCATAAACACATGTGAAATTTGTCAAAAGGTGAAGCATTTTCCCCTACAATGACAACCCGGTGCCCATATTAAGAGAGGGACTCAACCAGCACAAATATGGCAAGTTGATTATGTAGGACCTTTACCATTGCAACAACGATTCCAATATTTGCTCACTGCTGTTGATACCTATTCTGGACTTTTGATAGCTTATCCAGTGACTAAAGCGAATCAACAAAGTACGATTAAAGGACTGGAGAATTTAATCACATACTACGGTGAGCCAGCAGAAGTACAGTCCGATAATGGGTCACATGTCACAGGTCAAACAGTGCAACAGTGGGCGGTAGACAACGGGATCTGTTGGATGTTCCACATACCTTACTATCCGCAAGCTGCAGGGTTAATAGAACGCATGAATGGACTACTTAAGCAACAGATTAAAATACTAACTCCCACTAACACATTGCAAGGGTGGTTAAAGGTCTTACCACAAGCAGTGCGCAATCTGAATCACCGACCATTGCGGGGGGCAACTCCCATATGCCACATGTTAGGCAAAGTTAGTGTCACTACTATTGAAAAAGAAAATCAGACTCAGGACACAGTTTGTGAAGGAGGAAAAGTGTGGATGCAGTACCCCCAGAAACCCTTACAAGCAGGGGAAATCTTAGCGAAAGGAGAAGGAAACACTTATTGGGTGTTCCTGATTGGTCAAGATATTCCTCTCTGTATTGACAAGGATAAATTGACTAAACGAGGCTGAAATTAATATACTCATGTTTCCTCCCACAGGAATTCTGCCCAAAATGGCGACTTACCAACTCGTGCTGGCAAGTCTCTGTGTCTCGTTATCTGTGACTGTGCTACTTCCATCCTCAAACACAGCATGGGCTGGCTGTATAGGGTGGCGGTTAGCTAACACTGATCGTACGCAAGACAATGAAGGGTGGATTGTATTGGTGGGACATCTTTTACAGATGGCCCTCAAAAACATTCGCCGCTTTGAAGCTGTTAATACATCATATCATTGTTTTACTCATGTTATTACTGATATTACTGCCTGTATGTATTCTTTGGTGTAGATTACGGGCGTTGCTTGCGCATAATCAACGTGTAACTGATGCATTACGCCTTCAACTTGATTATATTACTTAGAATGTCTAAATATCAAGGGTGGATTGTATTATATGGGGTTAATCACATACTGTTAATTATGATATTTAGACATTTACAGTGTGTCTCTGTCCCATGCCCCGTAGAATGTTGTTGCTATAGAGAGAGAGGGAAGTGACCTTGGGACACACACCAGCTTGTTATGAGACGGTCGGCGCCTCGAGAGCTCATGCTTTGTGGACAAACAGCTGGGGCCTTACAAATTAGGAGTTGGCCATAAGTCACATGCACCCATGTTTTGTTCAATAGTATGTTTGTTTAATAGTATAAAGGAGCGGCACTCTCCCGTAGCTCTTCGAATTTCACCTTGGACCGTGATTCGCGAGCGGTGCCGGGACCTCCAAGGCTCCAGACCAGCCGTCGTTGCAGAGTTCCCGATGGGCTGAAGGCTGTGAGCTTTGTTGCATCTTATCATACATCTCCTTTCTTTGTAAACTGTATTATTATGTTTCTTTTCTCTCAGTAAACGGTGTTTTATTCTTTACTACATTTGTCTTGTCTCTTGTTTAACATTCATCCAGATCCCGAACCTGGATCTATTATTATCGATCCAAAACATACTCACATATTTCCCACCCCTTCCCATTTCCCTGCTCCCACGCCTAGTGCTCCTCCTTAATGTGTCCACAGTGCTTGCAGCAAGGCTGCTTAAAGGCTGCTGTGTCTGTGAGGCAGAGACTGCAGATGGCCAAGCAGGACGCCCTGGCCCAGCTCTGGGCCTGGAAGGCCCGGCTACGGACTGCATCACCTCAGCATGGGCGGCAGCAGTCTGGGATGGGTGGGGTGCAGACAGCAGCAGGTGCTAAGGTGGAGTGGCAGTGGTGGGAGCTGGATTGCTATAATCGTGAGAGAGGACAGCGCCTTCCATTTCCATCGACACTGCCACTCCCCCGGGGCAGAGCCTCAGCATCTGGAGCAATCGGCTGGAGCACAGATTGCTGGCCTGCATCAGCGCAGTGAGTTCTGCGTTGGACTGTGGGGAATCCAGAGAGGATGGCAGCAGTCAGTGCTTGCATGGGATCAATCTGAATCTGCATGAGAGCAAACTGACTCTGCCGTGCAGCAGACTGAGGATTAATGCCACCAACTAGTGACTGCATCACATCACAAAGGCCTCGCGTTATTCGGCCTATGCTGTGATAGCTGCTGCCACATCAGCCATGACATGCACCATCACCTCTGGGCCCCCACAATCGCTCATCAACTCCAACATCCTTTGGTTGCCAAGGATGGGCTCGATGGAATGCTCAGAGGCATGGGCGATGCTTGAGGTGACCTCCCCCAACCTTACAGCAAGTGCATCCATGCTCTGCAGGACCCTTGCCAATGGTCCAGAACTTAAAGAAGGGTAACTTTGAAGGTATGAGGCGTGAATTGGCTAGGATAGATTGGCGAATGATACTTAAGGGGTTGACTGTGGATGGGCAATGGCAGACATTTAGAGACCGCATGGATGAACTACAATTCTGTCTGGCGTAAAAATAAAAAAGGGAAGGTGGCTCAACCGTGGCTATCAAGGGATAGTATTAAAGCCAAGGAAGTGGCATACAAATTGGCCAGAAATAGCAGCGAACCCGGGGACTGGGAGAGATTTAGAACTCAGCAGAGGAGGACAAAGGGTTTGATTAGGGCAGGGAAAATGGAGTACGAGAAGAAGCTTGCAGGGAACATTAAGACGGATTGCAAAAGTTTCTATAGATATGTAAAGAGAAAAAGGTTAGTAAAGACAAACGTAGGTCCCCTGCAGTCAGAATCAGGGGAAGTCATAACGGGGAACAAAGAAATGGCGCACCAATTGAACAAGTATTTTGGTTCGGTATTCACTAAGGAGGACACAAACAACCTTCCGGATATAAAAGAGATCGGAGGGTCTAGTAAGGAGGAGGAACTGAGGGAAATCCTTATTAGTCAGGAAATTGTGTTGGGGAAATTGATGGGATTGAAGGCCGATAAATCCCCAGGGCCTGATGGACTGCATCCCAGAGTACTTAAGGAGGTGGCCTTGGAAATAGTGGATACATTGACAGTCATTTTCCAACATTCCATTGACTCTGGATCAGTTCCTATGGAGTGGAGGGTAGCCAATGTAACCCCACTTTTTAAAAAAGGAGGGAGAAAGATAACAGGGAATTATAGACCGGTCAGCCTGACATCGGCAGTGGGTAAAATGATGGAATCAATTATTAAGGATGTCATAGCAGTGCATTTGGAAAGAGGTGACATGATAGGTCCAAGTCAGCATGGATTTGTGAAAGGGAAATCATGCTTGACAAATCTTCTGGAATTTTTTGAGGATGTTTCCAGTAGAGTGGACAAGGGAGAACCAGTTGATGTGGTATATTTGGACTTTCAGAAGGCTTTCGACAAGGTCCCACACAAGAGATTAATGTGCAAAGTTAAAGCACATGGGATTGGGGGTAGTGTGCTGACATGGATTGAGAACTGGTTGTCCGACAGGAAGCAAAGAGTAGGAGTAAATGGGGACTTTTCAGAATGGCAGGCAGTGACTAGTGGGGTACTGCAAGGTTCTGTGCTGGGGCCCCAGCTGTTTACACTGTACATTAATGATTTAGATGAGGGGATTAAATGTAGTATCTCCAAATTTGTGGATGACACTAAGTTGGGTGGCAGTGTGAGCTGCGAGGAGGATGCTATGAGGCTGCAGAGCGACTTGGATAGGTTAGGTGAGTGGGCAAATGCATGGCAGATGAAGTATAATGTGGATAAATGTGAGGTTATCCACTTTGGTGGTAAAAACAGAGAGACAGACTATTATCTGAATGGTGACAGATTAGGAAAAGGGGAGGTGCAAAGAGACCTGGGTGTCATGGTACATCAGTCATTGAAGGTTGGCATGCAGGTACAGCAGGCGGACAAGAAAGCAAATGGCATGTTGGCCTTCATAGCGAGGGGATTTGAGTACAGGGGCAGGGAGGTGTTGCTACAGTTGTACAGGGCCTTGGTGAGGCCACACCTGGAGTATTGTGTACAGTTTTGGTCTCCTAACCTGAGGAAGGACATTCTTGCTATTGAGGGAGTGCAGCGACGGTTCACCAGACTAATTCCCGGGATGGCGGGACTGATCTATCAAGAAAGACTGGATCAACTGGGCTTGTATTCACTGGAGTTCAGAAGAATGAGAGGGGACCTCATAGAAACGTTTAAAATTCTGACGGGGTTAGACAGGTTAGATGCAGGAAGAATGTTCCCAATGTTGGGGAAGTCCAGAACCAGGGGACACAGTCTAAGGATAAGGGGGAAGCCATTTAGGACCGAGATGAGGAGGAATTTCTTCACCCAGAGAGTGGTGAACCTGTTGAATTCTCGATCACAGAAAGTTGTGGAGGCCAATTCACTAAATATATTCAAAAGGGAGTTAGATGAAGTCCTTACTACTAGGGGGAATCAAGGGGTATGGTGAGAAAGCAGGAATGGGGTACTGAAGTTGCATGTTCAGCCATGAACTCATTGAATGGCGGTGCAGGCTAGAAGGGCCGAATGGCCTACTCCTGCACCTATTTTCTATGTTTCTATGTTTCTATGAACCCATAAGTTCACGGTGCATCCTCTGAGTCTCTGTCGTCATACCCTCCAAATCCAGGTCCACATCTGAGTCATGCTCAGCAGGTCTCAGGCGCCGACTCACCCTCCGGGGAGGTGGACCCCGAGCTTGCCTTCGTGCTGGGCGTTGCTGCAGGCCACTGGGTCCAGGAACCTCAGGCTCATCAAACTCCAGGATGATAGGCTCATCCACCGAGGTGATGTCCTCAGTCTGCAGTGGATGGATCGTGCCGGGCTGACGCAGAACTGTCGTTTCCTTCCTCCTCATCTCCCCCGTTGTTGGAGGTGGACGCCTTCTGTTGCGTTTCTGGCTCATTATCTGTAAGCACAAAGCAACAGAAGTGTGGTTAGCAGCAGGGAAGAGGCAGGATAGGAAGGAGGTGACATAGGACATTTTTATGTAAAGTGGGAAAGACATGTAGTTTCAGGGGTAAATGGTCTCATATAAGAGGGAAAGGGGATGAACATACCGTCGCTGTCCCCAGGGGGCTGGGCTTCCCCGACTGCTGCCGCACCCACTTGTGCGCCCATGAGGGCAGCCACTCATTCTTCCACCTCCGTGAGGGTGTGGTGGTCAGGCTCCCCTCTTCTGGTCCGCATTTGTTATCACCTGTTGTGAGTGAGTTTTGCCTGCAATAACAAACAGGAGAGGTGTGACTAAATGTGCAGCTAATCGTCTGTCACATGTGTCTTGCAGAGTTGAATAGCTGCTACTGTATGGAAGTGTACAGGTGTCCATTTGACTCTCAGTAGGTGCGCAGAGTGGCTGTGTGAATGGTGGGATTTGGTGGCTACCAGCTAAGATTAAGGATAAGGCTAAAGTTTTGCAAATGCATACAAGGAGTGAAAAGGTAGTAAAAGTAGGGGTGGGGTTGAGTAGGGACCAAGAAGGAGAGCTACGCATGGAGGCCCAGGGTATGGCTACTGAACTGAGCCGGAATTTTGCAGCTCTCTTCAGCAATGAAGAACATGGCCTGGTACACACAGTGAAGGAGCAGGTACTGCATAGACTGTACATTGTGTGAGACAGTGAGGCTCACATTATGGTATTGCAAGGTTAATAGAAAGGGTACTCACCCTGACGACCTGAGTGAGGTCGTTCAACTTCTTGCGACATTGTGTCGCAGTTCTAGGCACCGTGCTCCTTGCCGACATGTGCTGTGCCACCTCCCTCCACAAATGTCTGAAAACTCCTGCCACTCTCAGGCTGAAGGACGTCGTTCGCCTCACCACAGCCTCCATCAAAGCCTCCAGGGTCGTGTTGGAAAAGCAGTGGGCACGCTGGCGAGCTGCACCCTCAGCATGTTGTCGCTCTGACCAGACTGCGATGGTGAAAGTGCGCCTGCACTTTAAGACCTCCTCTTTAAAAAGTGGCCATCACCTCACCCACATTTGATTGGGGTATGTATCGCAACGTTTTCGGCTTTACCGCCCTAAGAGAATTGTGCAACGAATCATTTACCGATCCATTTCTCTCTTGGAGCGCTGAAGCCGAATTTTGCAGCAGACGCTGTTAACTTTCACAAGGAGCTACACTTACTGACCAGCCGGGATTACCGGCTCAAAATGGGCGATGCCGAATTTCTAGCCTCGAGTCTTTTCTTCATTGATAACTTTGCTAATGGTATGGTTGAACTGCAGGAGTTCCCAACATAAATGTAAACTTGCATCTTACAATTTTGATGGCTGGAGTCATACCTAGCACAAAGGAAGATCTTTGTGGTTGTTGGAGGTCAATCATGTCAGCCCCAGGACATCGCTGCAGGTGTTCCTCAGAGCAGTGTCTCAGGCCCAACCATTTTCAGCGGCTTCATCAATGATCTTCCCTCCATCATATGGTCAGAATGGGGCTGATCGCTGATGATTGCACAATGTTGAGTTCCATTTGCAATTCCTCAGAAAATGAGAATTCCATGCCCACATGCAGCAAACCTAGACTATACGTAGGCTTGGGCTGAGAAGTGGCCAGTAATATTTGCACCAAGTGCCAAGCAATGATCATCTCCAACAAGAGAGAGTCTAACTACCTTCCCTTGCCAATCAACAGCATTACCATAATTGAATCCCCCAGCGTCAACATCTGGGGGTCACCATTGACCAGATACTTAACTGGACCAGCCACATAAATACAGTAGCTGCGAGAGCAGGTCAGAGGCATGCTCAAAATCATGAGGGGTCTAGACAGAGTAGATCAAGAGAAATTGTCCCCTTTGCTATACGGGTCGAGAACTAGAGGTGACAGATTTAAGGTGATTGGCAGAAGAACTGAAGGCGACGTGAAGAAATACTTTTTCACGCAGCAAGTGGTTATGATCGGGAATGCAGGGCCTGAAAGGGTGGAGAAGGCAGATTTAATCATGGCTTTCAAAAAGGAATTGGATAAGCACCTGAAGGGGAAAATTTTCAGGACTATAGGGAAAGGGTGGGGAAGTGGGACTAGCTGAGGTGCTCTTGCAGAGAGCAGGCATGGGCTCCATGGGCCAAATGGCCTCTTTGAGTGCTGTAACCATTCTATGATTGTATGAGGCTGGATATTCTGCGGCGTGTGATTCACCTCCTGACTCCCCAAAGCCTTTCCATCACCTATAAGGCACAATTCAGGAGTGTAATGGAATACTCTCCACTTGCCTGGTTGAGTGCAGCTCCAACAACACTCAAGAAGTTTGACACCATCCAGAACAAAGCAATCCACTTTATTGGCACCCCATCAGCCACCATAACCATCCACTCCCTCCAACACCGGTGCAATGTGGCTGCAGCAACTCACCAACAACAACGCATTTTACAGTTGTGATATCAAACAAAATTTGACATCAAGCCACTTGAAATATTAGGGAAAATGAGCGAAAGCTTAGTCAAAGTGGTAGGTTTTAAGGAGTGTCTAAAAGGAGGAAAGAGCGGTAGAGAGGCGGAGAGGTTTAGGGAGGGCACTCCAGAGCTTAGAGCCTTGGGCCCTGAATTTGATCACCTTACCACCCACTGCTGCCGACTGCCACCCACTGCCACCGACATTCCTCAAGAAGATCTGACCAGTGCTTGGGCTGGAGCAGATGGGAGGGGAGAGCCACCGGGAACCACCTGCTGAGGTCAGTGGATGGCTGAGTGGCGTAAGTGACCTCCCGCCCGCTGAGCTGCCATATTGGTGTGGGCATGAGTTGGCGCCAGAACGGGGGTGGACTGCTGGCTGGAGGCTGGTCTGTCCCCGACGGTAGGTAGGACGATCCTGAAAAAATGGTTAGTGATCTTTAAAAAAAAATGTTCACAGCGACTTACCTCAATGGTGTCCCCTGAAGGTCTGCCAATGGATTTTTTTTCCTGACGATTTTAGTTTTCAGGTCTTCGACCTTCTGTGGGCCTGACTCTAACCTCGGCGGCACTTGAGCAGCAAGCGCCTTTGTCGCTGAGAATGAGAGCTCCCATCGGCTGCTGCCCAGATTGGCGGCGTACATTGCAGATTTGTCGCCCGCCGACCTTCGAGGGACTTGGGTGATGAAAAACATGCCAACGAACCATCAGGAAACTCGGCGGCCATCCTTTGGGTGACACTTGGGCAGGCGGAGGCCTTCATCAAATTTGGGCCCTTGATGGTTAAAGGCACGGTCACCAATGGTGGAGCGATTAAAATCGGGGATGATCAAGAGGCCAGAATTGGAGGAGGGCAGATATCTTGGGGTGTTGTAGAGCTGGAGAAGATTACAGAGATAGGGAGGAGTGATGCCATGGAGGGATTTGAAAACAAGGATGAGAATTTTGAAATCAAGGCATTGCTTAACCAGAAGCTAATGCAGGTCAGCGGCATAGGGGCGATGGGTGAAAGGGACTTGGTGTGAGTTAGGACACGGGCAACCGAGTTTTGGACTACCTCAACTTTACGGAGGGTCGAACGTGGGAGGCTCGCCAGGAGTGCATTGGAATAGTCAAGTCTAGAGGTAACAAAGGCATGGATGAGCGTTTTAGTGGCAGATGAGCTGGGACAGGAGTGGAGTAGGGCGATGTTTGACAGCACCTCCCAAACCCACGACCTCTACTACCTCGAAAGAGGCACAAGTCAGGAGTGTGATGGAATGTGCGCAGCTCAATAACACTCAAGAAGCTCAACATTATCCAGGACAAAGCAGCCCACATGATCGGCACCCCATCTACCACCTTAAACACTCGCTCACTCCACCACTGGCACTCCGTGGCTGCAGTGTGTACCATCTACAAGATGCACTGCAGCAACTTGCCAAGGCTTCTTCGACAGCACCTCCAAACCCTCTACCCTCTACCACCCAGAAGGACAAGGACAGCAGAAGCATGAGAACATCACCACCTCCAAGTCACATACCATCCTGACTTGGAAATATATTGCCATTCCTTCATCGTTGCTTGGTCAAAGTCCTGGAACTCCCTACCTAACAGCACTGTGGGAGTACCTTCACCACACAGAGTGCAGCGGTTGAAGAATCTAGAATCTTCTCAAAGGCAATTAGGGCCTTGCTAGCAATTCCCACATCCCGTGAATGAATAAAAATAAGTGATGTATTACAGAGAACATTATAAATGAATGCTTGACCTGGGATCTCTTAAATGTTTGAAGAATTGGTTCTCCATTAACCATTGGCAGATTTGTTGACCATTTTGATGCTCTGGTGGAGCTGGCAAATACTATGTTCTTAGAATCATAGAACCATAGAAAATAGATGCAGGAGTAGGCCATTCGGCCCATCGCGCCTGCACCACCATTCAATATGATCATGGCTGATCATGCAACTTCAGTACCCCATTCCTGCTTTCTCTCTATACCCCTTGATCCCTTCGCTCGATCAGCTTCGCTGGGCAGGCCACATAGTTCGCATGCCAGATACGAGACTCCCGAAGCAAATGCTTTATGTGGAGCTCCTTCATGGTAAACGAGCCAAAGGAGGACAGTGGAAACGTTATAAGGACACCTTCAAAGCCTCCCTGGTAAAGTGCGACATCATCACTGACACCTAGGAGACCCTGGCCAGAGACCGCCCTAAGTGGAGGAAGAGCAGCTGGGAGGACGCTGAGCACCTCGAGTCTTGTCGCCGAGAGCATGCAGAAAGCAAACGCAGGATGAGTGTGCAAGACCACTTTGAACGCTGCTCTCTTATCTTTGGGTGGCATAACTGAATTTTGCAGTTTGAAGCTACACCTACCGCCTGGCGTTAAAATCAGCACTCAGCTGGTGCAACCACCTCAAAAAAGGCAGGACCGAGTTTCGACCCCTCAGTTCTGGTATCATTCTTGTAAATCTTTTTGTGCACTTTCTCCAGTGCCTCATTATCCTTTTTGTAATACGGAGACCAGAACTGTTCACAGTACTCTATGTATGGTCTAACCAAGATTCTATATAAGTTTAACATGAAGTCTCTGCTTTTGGGGACAGTCCTCGGCAATCTTGAAATATCAAGGCTTGGCGGAGGGCTTGGTGGGTTTGGTGCCCACCAATCGGGGGAAAGGAAAGATCGGGGCTTGGTGGGGATCTAGCAACCTCAGAACCAGGGGATAAGGGGTAGGCCATTTAGGACTGAGATGAGGAGAAACCTCTTCACTCAGAGAGTTGTTAACCTGTGGAATTCCCTGCCGCAGAGAGTTGTTGATGCCAGTTCATTGGATATATTCAAGAGGGAGTTAGATATGGCCCTTATGGCTCAGGGGATCAAGGGGTATGGAGAGAAAGCAGGAAAGGGGTACTGAGGTGATGATCAGCCATGATCTTATTGAATGGCGGTGCAGGCTCGAAGGGCCAAATGGCCTACTCCTGCACCTATTTTCTATGTTTCTATGTTTAATCAGGAGGGAGAGAAAAATCGATAGTGGAAATTATATAGAGATAAATTTGGGCTGGTTTTGATGATCTGGGGACAGAAATGGCGACGGGGCGGTAAAGTTTGCGCCTGGGAACAGTTTGCGCATCAGTAATAAAATTGTGCATCTGAGCCATGAGTCAGGAGGTGCAGCGCTAAGGGAGGCATTGTACACCTCTCTTAGGGTATTGGCATGGGAAAATCCCAAGCTAAAGAGCCAGGCCGGGAGCGCTCCGAGAGACGCTTGGGGAGAAAAAAACCTAAAATAAAACCACACGAGCATTCCCAAAACATTGCCGACAACACCACAACATAAATCGCAAAAAAAAATTAAAAGAAAAAACAATCACATTTACCTTAGGAGTCCATTACTTATCTCTCTGCAGTCGGTATCGTTGGACCCCCTGATTTCCCAGGTGTTCACTGTGGGGCGCGCTGCGGGGCGTACGGGTCAGGCTGAGGTCAGAACTTGCACCGGTGTTGCACCAGGGATGTTGCACACTGGCTCAACTCTTCTGGGGAATGCTACTCCGCACCGCCGCAGAACCGTATCTGAGGATCACTGCGAGGCGCTGGAGGCTGACCACCCGCTCAGAAGACCTCACCGCTGCCATTGCCGCCGCTCCAGGGTGAAAAACGGAGCGCAGAACACCCGAAAATCCTCCCTAAACTATTTCCTCTGGCGGGTGAATCAAGGATAAGGGGGCATATCCTTAAAATTAGAGCTAGGCCATTCAAAGGTGATGCTGGGAAGTAGTTCTTCACACAAAGGGTAGTGGAAATCTGATCTCTCTCCACCAAAATCTGTTGAGGATATGTCAATTGAAAATTTCAAAACTGAGATTGATAGATATTTTTCAGGAAAGAGTATTAGGGGATATGTAACCAAGGTCGGTAAATGGAGTAAAGTAACAGATCAGCCATGATCTGAAGGAATGGCAGAACAGGCTCGAGGGACTGAAGGGCCTACTTCTGTTCCTATGTTTGTATGTTCATTAATGGGCAGTAAATCACCTCTCTAGCTCTTCGAAGACAACCTTGGATTCCAGTATGGCTTGCATGAACTTTGCACCTCATCTCTTCTCTCACCTGGAGTGGTATACCTAATGAAACTTCCTATCCTATATGCTGAGTTAATTTCTAATGCTGAATACATAGCATTTCTCACATCATTCTAACTGACATTCTCAACAATTTCAGATCTTTATCTATTACAGTGGCTTTCTGAATCTTGGTTATTCCATCGTCAAATAGGGGTAAATATTTTGAGTATTGATAATTTCTGTCTCTTTTTCTGAATGTCTATCAATAACATGACTACTTCGTTGTCAACTATTCTGCTCAGCAAGAAGCACTTCCTTGTCCCTTGTTGACAACATCAAAGTTATATTTTTGCAGATGTAACATCATTCTCTGAAACCATTTGGGTACATCTTTCAAAATGGTTTCAAATGATTTGTGATTACTTTCCATAGTAATTTTATTTCCAAAGTCACACTATTCAATTTCTCCAAAGCAAAAAACAATGGGTAAAAGGTTCTTTTTTAATCTAAGGAAAATTTACCTTTGTTTCTATTAGAAATCTTGAGGCATAAGCCACAGATTGACCTTCTTGTATGAGGCATGCTCTCAGTCTTCTTCCAGATGTGTAATGTTGTCGAGGTACATACTTGCAGTCAAAGAGAGCATAGGAGAAATGTATTTACACACAGGGTTATTGGAGCATTGATTGCATCCACAGTGGTGAACAGTTTCACTTTCACTAGTTTGGGCCGCTCATTGTCTATGGTTCAACATGGCTAGTGATTAAGTTTGAAGGCTCCTATTTTTTTGGAGCAACTAGTTCAGAATGGAGCATCTTAGAAATTGCAATTCTTGGCATTTAGTTTGCTCCAGTTCTAGTGAGTTAGAACAGTTTCATTTTAGAACAGATTTTTTTTCTCAAAAGGGGGGCATGTCCAGCCACTTACGCCTGTTTTGAAAGTTTAGGCAGTAAAAACTTACTCCAAATTAACTTAGAATGGAGTAAGTATAGATTTTTGTATGCTCAAAAAAACCTTGCCTACACTTACAAATCAGGCATAGGTTACAAATCAGGCATAAGGAATGAGAGATGGGGAGCGTGGGGGTGGGGGGGCGGGGAAGGGAAGTAATTAAATTTTACAAGCATTCAACAGTCTCACTTATACAAATAAAGAGCCATCCTGAATAATAAATTATAAACAAAGCAAATAAAAAAATACATTGAATTTTCCTACCTGTCTGAAGCAGCAGCAGCAGCAGCCTTCGAGCTGCGAAGCTTCAGACCATTCGGCCAGGGGACAGGGGCGGCGTCAGTCCAACGACGGCAGCCCAATGAGGGCAGCCCAACGATAGCAGCAGCAGTTTTCGAGCTGCGAAGCTTCAGGTTGTTCGGCCAGGGGACAGGGGCGCCGTCAGGCCACCCACAGAGGCAACGCTTCCCGAGCTGCGCTATGACTTCGGCCACTCGGCCAGGAGAAAGGGGCGGGACACAGTTGGGGCCACACACAGAGACAACGCAGCAGCTTCCACAGCTGTGAAGTTATTTTTATAGGCTGCAGGCCGTTTGGCCAGGAGACAAGGGAGGCGTACAAAGCACCGGGAGGGAGAGCCAGCCAGCGAGCCAGCTAGCCAGCAAGTTTAAAAGTTAAATTTGTAATTCAAGTATGGGTGCTGCATTATCAACACCACGGATTATGCAATGGTTCGCCATCAATTCACTGCATAGGCGAGAATTGATTGGAGCTCACCGCACCAGGAACGTCGTAGCCCGTAGGCTGATGGGCAGGGGACCTTACCCACATTGGCAATATCGAGCCAGGCGTTCGTACCTGGACATGAGCGAGGCTGATTGTGTCAAAAGGCTGCATTGCCGCAGAGAAGTTGTCGTTGAGATCTGTGATATGCTAAGAGCAGATTTGCAGCCCAGAAGCAGAATGCCAACTGCCTTGTCTGTTGAAGTGAAGGTAATAGCTGCACTTGCCTTCTATGCCTCAGGATCATTTCAAGCTACAACTGGAGATGTGTGTGCCATCTATCAACGTGCAATACATGCCTGTGTTTACCAGGTCATGGCTGCACTGTATGCACGGAGGAATGACTTCATCAAGTTCCCAATGACTGCACAAGCAATGCATGACAAGGCTGTGGGCTTCTTCAGGATTGCTGGCTTCCCAAAGGTACAGGGCTGCATTGATTGTACCCACATCGCCTTGCGAGCACCTGTGGAGGATTCCGAGCAGTACAGCAACAGAAAAAGTTTCCACTCCATTAATGTGTAGCTCGTGTGTGATGACAAGCAGCGCATCATGTCAGTCGATGCGAGATACCCTGGCAGCACCCATGATGCATTCATCCTATGTGACAGCGTTATATCTGACATGTTTGAGCAGCAGCCAGAAGGGCAGAGCTGGCTACTGGGAGACAAAGGGTACAGCCTGGTCACCTGGCTCATGACGCCCCTACGCGTAACACGGATGGAAGCTGACCATCAATACAACTTGGCGCACATTGCGATGCGCAGCATCATAGAGAGGACCATTGGCATCTTGAAACAGCGTTTCCGATGCCTGGACCATTCTGGAGGCTACTTGCAATACTCTCCTCAGATTGTCGGTCACTTCACTGTTGTGTGCTACATGCTGCATAACTTAGCCATCATGAGGCAGCAGGAGCTGGTAATGGAACCAGAAGACCCACATGAGGAGCCAGTGCCTGATGATAGTAATTTGGAAGAGCAGGATGAAGATGATAACGATGATCAGGAAAGCATGCAAGTGACTGATGCCGGAGCACGAGGTCGGAGGAGGGTGGTCCATCGTGCTCCTATAACGATTGCTCGAGCCCTGCGCCAGCAGCTCATCCGTGAACGCTTCAATTACTGATGCCTGAGGACTCTGCGACAACTGTTGCGCATGGACATGTTTATTTTTTGGAGTTGTTCCTACGTTGTGTTGTGTTAATGGAACATGATTCAGTTTTAATGAAAACGTTTTTATTGAAAAGTTAACGTTGGTGTAATAAAATATTTGTTGTATCAAACTTTACTTTTTAATATGACTCTTTAAAATCACTTAAAAACTTTAAGATCACTTATAAACTTGTAAAGTTACAAAAGTTACAAAACAATTTCAATGTGAAAAATCTTACACTCTTAAGATCACTTAAACTTCAAAATCACTTTTTAGGTGCAAAATTAAATAAGTTACATGGAGCATTTACACAATAAGATCACTTAAAAACCCTAAGATCACTTATAAGTTGTAAAGTTACAAAACTTACAAAACAATTTCAATTTGAAAAACGTTACTACAGTTACATCAAGAACAAGAACAAAAGCAGCAAAGAAAGGCTGCAACCATCTCTCATCCACATCTCAGTGAATGTTCACTTCTTCATGGGGATGTCATTTGATTGGCCGGGCTGTGTGCCCTTATTGCAGCAGCTATCTCCATGAAGGCCTGTGCCGTCACTTGCATGCCCTCCCTGACGGCCTGTGCCGTCACTTGCATGCTCTCCCTGACGACCTGTGCCGTCGATTGCACTCCCTCGGACATTCCCTCCCTCATTTCCCGTGTCATTACTACTATTTCTCCCATCAGTACCGTCACCTCATCACTCACTGCACACGCTGCCCACGAGTGATCGGGTAAGCTCATTGGTCTCCATACCCAATGCCACAACTTGAGCCGCATCTGTTGCACGCTGCATCTCAGGAGAGCGTGTCTCCAATCTCCTTCTCCTCTGCCTGGGTCTGCCTCGTGGCACCACTGCACTGGGAACCGCGGGCGGGGATGGTGGGACGCTCGTTGTTCCAAACGGCAGCACTAGAGTGGGAGGCGCGGGCTGGGATGGTGCGGCCCTGGGTCTTGAATCCGGCACCACTCGAATGCGAGCCGTGGGCTGGAATGGTGGGTAAATGGGTGTAAACTGCTCCATTATATCACCAGCACCACTGGGACCTGCAACGTCGGAATCAAAACTATGGAAGGTGGAACCAGAACCTATGCGAGTGGGAGGCGTAGGCTGGGACGGTGGGGCACTGGCTGTAAACTGCTGGATTACACCAGCAGCACCACTGAGACCCGCAACATCGGAATCAAAACCACAGAAGGTGGAACCAGAACCTATGCAAGGGATTGAAACTCTGATGCCCGTTAATGTGAGCTTATAAATATTAATTTGGAAGATCTCCCCTGAAGACATTTCAGTCATCGCCGCCTGCAGCCAGTCTGGATCGCCCGCATCTGGTTCTTCTGGTTCTTGTTCTGGATCTTCAGGATCTTCAGGGTTGGCATCATCATCACCTTCTGCAAAATATTTCAGAACAGTCAAATGTTTAGCAGCAGTGGAAGGGGCAGGATGGGTGGCATGAGTACTCTCACACATAGCAGGTCAGGCAGCAGGTTGATATGAAGGGCCACGATGCATTTTCAGGACGTACCCTCTTCCTCGCGTGCGGGCCCAGCTCGTGCTGTACTGATTGCTTTTCTCCATGTGCAACTCATCATAGCAGCTACCCTCTGTTCCAAGGGTGTCAGTGGATGCAGATTGGGCGTGCCTCCTCTTGTTTGAGTTATTTCCCTTTTGTTGTGGGTCAATTTCTTCTGCAAAGAGTAAAATATAACTTTTTACAGAGTGCGTCTTTCTGCAGCGTGGGACATACAGCTAGTCACATTTACAATTACGATTGCATTAAAAAATGAAAATATTACTTACACTAACTACTTGACCAAGGTCATGCCATTTCTTTTTACACAGACTTCCAGATCTCATGGTATGCACCACTGCGCAGTAATCTTCTGCAACTTGGTTTCAGCGTTTCTTCATTTCTTTGGGTGGCACTTTTATGCGACCTCTGTTGCTGGTATCCAGCTCCTGCCATCTCTGCTCAATGACGTTGACTAATATCTCCACTTCCTTATGCAAGAAATTCTTTGTTCTTGGTGGACATTGTTCCATTGTTGTATTGAATTGACACTCTGATTTTTTAAAACACACAGTCCTTATTTTGCATGCACCTGTGCAGCACTTGTTCTGGAAGTTCAGCAGCAAAAAGCAACACTCACTGATTTCAGCAGGTGATTTCTTCAAGCAAATTTCTGCTGCTAAAAGCACTCCTTCAGGCACAAAAATATCACTAAGATTCATTTCCAAGCCTTTCCACAGCTCCTCAAGTACCTTTAAAAATGGCCGAGTGCCAATGTTTGTGTCTCACTGCGCATGAGCGCACGCTCCAACACGCAGGGCTGCCGGCACGACATCTTCTGCTGTAAGAAGGCCCCGCCCTCCTGCACTCTCAAAATCGGCGCGACGCTTTGGCCCCACCTCCCGCTGATTGCTACGCGCTGCGCCGAGCTGCAAGGAAGCTGCTGGGAAGCCGAGAATTCCTCTGTGAGTCTTTGACGTGCTTTTGAGCATGGAAAACCGGCGTGGGAGCTGCGCCGTTTGAGGCGCGCCCCAAAACTTGAGGCCATAAATCGGTGCAGGAGTAGGATATTTGGCCCTTCGAGCCTGCACCACCATTCTATAAGATCATGGCTGATCATCACCTCAGTTGCCCTTCCCTGCTTTCTCTCCATACCCCTTGATCCCTTTAGCCGTAAGGGTAAACTCCCTCTTGAATACATCCAACGAATTGGCATCAACTACTCTCTGCAGCAGAGAATTCCACAGGTTAACAACTCTCTGAGTGAAGAAGTTTCTCCTCATCTCGGTACTAAATAGCTTACCCCTTATCCTTAGACTGCGTTCCCTGGTTCTGGACTTCCCCAACATCGGGAACATTCTTCCTGCATCTAACCTGTCCAGTCCAGTCAGTATTTTATATGTTTCTATGAGATCCCCTCTCATTCTTCTAAACTCCAGTGAATACAGGCACAGTCGATCCAGTCTCTACTCATATGTCAGTTCTGCCTTCCCGGGAATCAGTCTGATGAACCTTCGCTGCACTCACTCAATAGCGAGAACATCCTTCCTCAGATTAGGAGACCAAAACTGAACACAATATTCCAGATGAGACCTCACCAAGGCCCTGTACAACTGCAGTAAGAACTCCCTGCTCCTATACTCAAATCCCCTAGCTTTAAAGGCCAACATGCCACCGCCTGCTGTACCTGCATGCCAACTTTCAATGACTGATGTACCATGACACCCAGGTCTCGATGCACCTCCCCTTTTCCTAATCTGTCGCCATTCAGATAATATTTTGCTTTCGTGTTTTTGCCCCCAAAGTGGATAACCTCACATTTATCCACATTATACTGCATCTGCCATGCATTTGCCCACTCACGTAACCTGTCCAAGTCACCCTGCAGCCTCTTAGCATCCTCTTCGCAGCTCACACCGTCACCCAGCTTAGTGTCATCTGCAAACTTGGAGATATTACACTCAATTCCTTCATCTAAATCATTGATGTATATTGTAAATAGCTGGGGTCCCAGCACTAAGCTCTGCGGCACCCCAATAGCCTGCCATTCTGAAAAGGACTCATTTATCCCGACTCTTTGCTTCCTGTCTGCCAACCAGTTCGCTATCCACGTCAATACAGTATCCCCAATATAATGTGCTTTAATTTTGCACACCAATCTCTTGGGTGGGACCTTGTCAAAAGCCTTTTGAAAGTCCAAATACACTACATCCACTGGTTCTCCCCTGTCCATTCTACTAGTTACATCCTCAAAAAATTCCAGAAGATTTGTCAAGCATGATTTCCCTTTCATAAATCCATGTTCACTTGGACCAATCCTGTCACTGCTTTCCAAATGCGTTATTATTTCATCTTTAATAATTGATTCCAACATTTTCCCCAGCACTGATGTCAGGCTAACCGGTCTATAATTCCCCATTTTCTCTCTCCCTCCTTTCTTAAAAAGTGGTATTACATTAGCTACCCTCCAGTCCATAGGAACTGATCCAGAGTCCATAGACTGCTGGAAAATGATCACCAATGCATCCACTATTTCAAGGGCCACTTCCTTAAGTACTCTGCGATGCAGACTATCAGGCCCTTGGAATTTATCGGCCTTCATACCCATCAATTTCCCTAACACAATTTCATGACAAATAAGGATTTCCTTCTGTTCCTCCTTCTCCCTAGACCCTCTGCCCTCTAGTATTTCCGGAAGGTTATTTGTGTCTTCCTTCATGAAGACAGAACCAAAGTATTTGTTCAATTGGTCTGCCATTTCTTTGTTCCCCATTATAAATTCACCTAATTCTGACTGCAAGGGACCTATGTTTGTCTTCACTAATCTTTTTCTCTTCACATATTTATAGAAGCTTTTGCAGTCAGTTTTTATGTTCCCAGCAAGCTTCCTTTCATACTCTATTTTCCCTCTCCTAATTAAACCCTTTGTCCTCCTCTGCTAAATTCTAAATTTCTCCCAGTTCTCAGGTTTGCTGCTTTTTCTGGACAATTTTTATGCCTCCTCCTTCGATTTAACAATATCCTTAATTTCCCTTGTTAGCCACGGTTGAGCCACCTTCCCCGTTTTATTTTTACTCCAGACAGGGATATACAATTGTTGAAGTTCATCCACGTGACCTTTAAATGTTTGCCATTGCCTATCCACCATCAACACTTTAAATATCTTTTACCAGTCTATTGTAGCCAATTCACGTCTCATACCATTGAAGTTATCTTTCCCTAACTTCAGGACCCTAGTCTCTGAATTAACTCTGTCACTCTCCATCTTAATAAAGAATTCTACCATATTATGGTCACTCTTTCCCAAGGGGCTTCACATAACAAAATTGCTAACTAGTCCTTTCTCATTACACATCACCCAGTCTAGGATGACCAGTCCTCTAGTTGGTTCCTCGATATATTGGTCTAGAAAACTTTCCCTAATCGATTCCAGGAAATCCTCCTCCACCATATTGCTATCAGTTTGGTTAGCCCAATCTATATTTAGATTAAAGTCGCCCATGATAACTGCTGTACCCTTAATGCACGCATCCCTAATTTCTTGTTTGATGCTATCCCCAACCTCACTACTACTGTTTGGCGGTCTGTACACAACTCCCACTAGCGTTTTCTGCCCTTTGCTATTCCGCAGCTCTACCCATACAGATTCCACCTCATCCAAGCTAATGTCCTTCCTTACTATTGCGCTCATTTCCTTTTTAACCAGCAATGCTACCCCACCTCCTTTTCCTTTCTCTCTATCCTTCTTGAATGTTGAATACCCCTGACTTTTGAGTTCCCAGCCTTGGTCACCCTGGAGCGATGTCTACGTAATGCCAATTATATCATATTCGTTAATAGCTGCCTGCGCAGTTAATTTGTCCACCTTATTACGAATATTCCTCGCATTGAGGCACAGAGCCTTCAGGCTTGTCTTTTTAACACACTTGGCCCCTTTAGAATTTTGCTGTAATGTGGCCCTTTTTGATTTTCGCCTGGGGTTCTCTGCCCTGCACTTTTATTTTTCTTCTTTCTATCTTTTGCTTCTGCCCCCATTCTACTTCCCTCTGTCTCCCTGCATAGGTTCCCATCCCCCTGCCATATTAGTTTAACCCCTCCCCAACAGCTCTAGCAAACACTGTGCTCTTGGCAAATGATTTTAGAGCTAGAGGTAGATTTGTGGCTGGCAATTGTGTAGGTGTGACCCTGGGACCAATTTGAATGTGCAGAGTGCATGTGGAGCCAATAATTAGACAGCCTGGCTGGTGGTCCTGCATCAAAGTTTCTAGTCTGTTTACATGTGCTCTACCCTTGGGTCTAAGTATCCAAGACTCCCTCCCCCACCCCCTGCAATGACTTTGTTCTATTGTGAAGACCAGAATTCAGTCCCTGGAATGTTGTCAAGCTCCTCTCTTCCCTCATCATCATAGGCAGTTCCTCAAAATCGAGGAAGACTTGCTTCCACTCTAAAAGTGAGTTCTCAGGTAGCTGTACAGTCCAAAGAGGGAATTACAGTCTCTGTAACAGGTGGGACAGACAGTGGTTGAAGGAAAGGGTGGGTGGGGAGTCTGATTTGCCGCACGCTCCTTCCGCTGTCTGTGCTTGTTTTCTGCATGCTCTCGGTGACGAGACTCAAGGTGCTCAGTCCCCTCCCGGATGCTCTTCCTCCACTTTGGGCGGTCTTGGGCCAGGGATTCCCAGGTGCCGGTGGGGATGTTGCACTTTATCAAGGAGACTTTGAGGATGTCCTTGAAGCGTTTCCTCTGCCCACCTGGGGCTTGCTTGCCGTGTAGGATTTCCAAGTAGAGCGCTTGCTTTGGGAGTCTTGTGTCAGGCATGCGAACAATATGGCCCGCCCAACGGAGCTGGTCGAGTGTGGTCAGTGCTTCGATGCTGGGGATGTTTGCCTGATCGAGGACACTAACGTTGGTGTGGCTGTCCTCCCAGGGGATTTGCAGAATCTTACGGAGACATTGTGGTGGTATTTCTCCAGCGATTTGAGGTATCTACTCTATATGGTCCACGTCTCTGAGCCATATAGGAGGGCGGGTATCACTGCAGCCCTGTAGACCATGAGCTTAGTGCCAGATTTGAGGACCTGATCTACGAACACTCTCTTCCTCAGGCGATCGAAGGCTGCACTGGCGCACTGGAGGCGATGTTGAACCTCGTCGTCGATGTCTGCCCTTGCTGATAATAGGCTCCCGAGATATGGAAAGTGGTTCACATTGTCCAGGGCTACGCCGTGGATCTTGATGACTGGGGGGCAGTGCTGTGTGGCGGGATCAGGTTGGTGGAGGACCTTTGTGTTACGGATGTTTAGCTTAAGGCCCATGCTTTTGAACACCTCGTGAAGATGACTTGGAGTTCAGCCTCTGAATGTGCGCAGATGCAAGCTGTATATAATCTACGTCTCTGAGCCATATAGGAGAGCAGGTATCATTACTGCCCAGTAAACCAGAAACTTGGTGTCAGATTGGAGGATCTTGTCTTCAAAACCTCTCTTCCTCAGGCGACCGAAGGCACTCAACGTCTCAGTTAAGAAAGCTCTATACAGCCAGCGCCTCACTGCTAACCTGCCCACCCTCGATGATCCCCAAGACACAGAGTGCCTGCAATGCCTGGTCTGCCCTCAAAGTCTCCATAAACATCGCCTGCGAAGAGACGCTCGGTCACTCAACCAGCAAACACCAAGACTGGTTTGACGAGAATGACCAGGAGATCCAGGAGCTAATAAGCCGCAACGCGAGGCATTATTGAACTTAAAGCAGCAACCCAACTCGGGAGCAGCAAAGCAGCTCTACAGGCGGCTGAAGGCCGAGTTCCAACAATAAACTCACGACCTAAAGAATAGATGGTGGGTGGAGAAAGCACAGGAGATCCAACAGCTGGCCGACAACCATGACGTGTGAGGATTCTTCAGTGCAGTCAAGACCACCTACAGCCCAAGGCCCCATCCCACGGCTGGCGAAGAACAGAGAGGCACTCATTAAAGACACTGAGGCAGTCAGGGCCCGCTGAAGGAGCACTTCGAAGATCTCCTTAACCGAGACTCTGCCTTCGACACGAGTGTCTTCGACTCTCTTCCCTATGTTTACACTAAGGGCTGGGTGATCAAGGTTTTCTCTAAAGGTGCAATCTTTGTGCATTATAGAAATTCCTTTCATTCCAGAGATGTGAAATATAACTGACTCTTTACATTCACTGTGTAACTTGCCTGAAACCTTACTGAATTGTTATGGTGGTGCTGGTATGGCCTGATTGTACCCGGTGCTCCAACTGTTGATTTGCCATCCCAAAGGCAAAAAGGTAAATATTGGCATGCATTGTATATACCTGCAGTGATGTATGCAGTTGTCAGCTTCAGAATAGAAACATCAAAGTATTCAAATACATTGCATCAATTTTGACATTGATTTTGAGCAAGTGTGCTCCTCCTGAGTCCACAAGGAAAGTGTAAGCCTCCTCTGCCCTGGGTTTATCTTCTCTCCCGAACATGAGGCTCTTCCCAGCCCCCTCCCAGTGACTTTACATGAGTGCCGGGGAGCCCTCCATCAATCCCTGTTGCCAGTCCTTGCCCCCTTATTATTGTGCTCGTACCCACCTCCCGTCAGTTTTTTGCGGGAACCTGCCTGGGCCTATGCAGATGAGGCCCAGGAGCTAAAATCTCTATTGCCTCATGCTGCTGAGGTCGGGGTAATTTGCCCCTCACCCACATGACTGCTACCCCAAGATAAAATTGGGGCTAAAGCGAAAATCAAGAACTAGGTAATTTTCCCTCCCCAGGCTGCTTAGATGTGCTTTCTAGCAGCTGGTTCCAAGGGAATTGGAGAAAGTTTGCAAATGAGTGTTGCTTACTATTTCTAAATCTGTTACAATCGTAGAATATGACTTCATTTAGATTAACCTGGTGTAGGCTAGCTGTCCTTAAAGATTTAGAAAAAGGGATCCCGGGGACAGAGGAGGCACAAATTCTGGTATAGAACACAAACTCACTTTGGTCCTACCACCTGGATACCAGAATTTTCCTATTCCTTTATGTGTGTAATACACATTCAATTACAAGCTATTTGATAGTTACATTTGTTACACAAGTTAAATAACAGAGCGTCTCATGATAGCAATGGTTTAGTCAGAAGTGAAGTCTTCTTTCTCCTTTGCCTGATGGTCTCTCCCCAACTATTTTAACCTGTTATAGACCAGCTATCCAAAAGATTTAGAAAAGGGATGAATGACATAGGATTAATTGGACGTGAAGTCTTCTTCATCCTTCTTTGTCTGGTGGTATCTCTCCTCAGGCTAGGGCACGATCTTTGGATATTTCTTCCAGCACAGGGTTCATAACTTGACTGTTCTCCAGTTGTCTGGTTAGTTTTATTTATGTCCTTTTTTTCATTATAAATTCTGCCAACCTAGACAGACTCATCTGCTCAACCTTAGAGCAGATATACAAGTTCTAATTATCAATTTCAACAATGGTACGCAGTTCAAATCAGACATTTGCAAGTGATCCATTCCACTTCCTTGTTTGTTTTTCTCATGGTTCCGTTTTGATTGAATTCACACTTTTGACAGTGTTAATTAGTTGTTTTAAAAAGCTTTTTCTTTCTTTAGGGTTACCAGTTTTGTGGATTTTTGTAGTTCACAACTAGTTTTAATGTAATAAAATTATATTTACCAAATACAAAATGAAACTACAATAAGTGATAAAATGCATGTTACAGAATACAATTATACATCACAACACAAGTCACCTGCTCACTCTTTTATGAAGGATGATGCATATTATAAGGAGACCCAGAAAAGGGGGAAAAATACCTTGAATGAGGGACTGCAACCCTTGAAGACATGAAAATAAATGCATTTTGTAAATTTCTACTGGGGTAAATAGTCTTGTAATGGTTTGCATTACCAGTCCACATTATAAATTTGCTTGCCACGCTTTAGTTGCAGGCCTACCACCAGTAGGTGATAGAAGTGTAAGTTTGCTGACAATACAAAGATGGGAGGAAAAGCAATGTGTGAGGAGGACACAAACAATTTGCAAAAGGACATAGACAGGCTAAGTGAGCGGGCAAAAATTTGGCAGATGGAGTATAATGTTGGAAAGTGTGAGGTCATGCACTTTGGCGGAAAAAAATCAAAGAGCAAGTTATTATTTAAATGGAGAAAGATTGCAAAGTGCCGCAGTACAGCAGGACCTGGAGGTACTTGTGCGTGAAACCCAAACGGATAGTATGCAGGTACAACAAGTGATCAGGAAGGGCAATGGAATCTTGGCCTTTTTTGCAAAGGGGATGGAATAAAAAAGCAGGGAAGTCTTGCTACAGCTATATAAGATATTGGTGAGGCCACACATAAGAACATAAGAACATAAGAATTAGGAACAGGAGTAGGCCATCTAGCCCCTCGAGCCTGCTCCGCCATTCAACAAGATCATGGCTGATCTGGCCGTGGACTCAGCTCCACTTACCCGCCCGCTCCCCATAACCCTTAATTACCTTATTGGTTAAAAATCTATCTATCTGTGACTTGAATACATTCAATGAGCTAGCCTTAACTGCTTCCTTGGGCAGAGAATTCCACAGATTTACAACCCTCTGGGAGAAGAAATTCCTTCTCAATTCGGTTTTAAATTGGCTCCCCTCGTATTTTGAGGCTGTGCCACCTAGTTCTAGTCTCCCCGACCAGTGGAAACAACCTCTCTTCCTCTATCTTGTCTATCCCTTTCATGATTTTAAATGTTTCTATAAGATCACCCCTCATCCTTCTGAACTCCAACGAGTAAAGACCCAGTCTACTCAATCTATCATGATAAGGTAACCCCCTCATCTCCGGAATCAGCGAGGTGTATCGTCTCTGTACCCCCTCCAAAACTAGTATATCCTTCCTTAAGTAAGCTGACCAAAACTGCACGCAGTACTCCACGTGCGGCCTCACCAATACCCTGTACAGTTGCAGCAAGACCTCCCTGCTTTTGTACTCCATCTCTCTCGCAATGAAGGCCAACATTCCATTCGCCTTCCTGATTACCTGCTGCACCTGCAAACTAACTTTTTGGGATTTATGCACAAGGACCCCCAGGTCCCTCTGCACCGCAGCATGTTGTAATTTCTCCCCATTCAAATAATATTCCCTTTTACTGTTTTTTTTCCCAAGCTGGATGACCTCACACTTTCCGACATTGTATTCCATCTGCCAAACCTTAGCCCATTCGCTTAACCTATCCAAATCTCTTTGCGGCCTCTCTGTGTCCTCTACACAACCCGCTTTCCCACTAATCTTTGTGTCATCTGCAAATTTTGTTACACTACACTCTGTCCCCTCTTCCAGGTCATCTATGTATATTGTAAACAGTTGTGGTCCCAGCACCGATCCCTGTGGCACACCACTAACCACCGATTTCCAACCCGAAAAGGACCCATTTATCCCGACTCTCTGCTTTCTGTTAGCCAGCCAATTCTCTATCCATGCTAATACATTTCCTCTGACTCCGCATACCTTTATCTTCTGCAGTAACCTTTTGTGTGGCACCTTATCGAATGCCTTTTGGAAATCTAAATACACCACATCCATCAGTACACCTCTATCCACCATGCTTGTTATATCCTCAAAGAATTCCAGTAAATTAGTTAAACATGATTTCCCCTTCATGAATCCATGCTGCGTCTGCTTGATTGCGCTATTCCTATCTAGATGTCCCGCTATTTCTTCCTTAATGATAGTTTCAAGCATTTTCCCCACTACAGATGTTAAACTAACCGGCCTATAGTTACCTGCCTTTTGTCTGCCCCCTTTTTTAAACAGAGGTGTTACATTAGCTGCTTTCCAATCTGCTGGTACCTCCCCAGAGTCCAGAGAATTTTGGTAGATTATAACAAATGCATCTGCTATAACTTCTGGCATCTCTTTTAATACCCTGGGGTGCATTTAATGAGGACCAGGGGACTTGTCTACCTTGAGTCCCATTAGCCTGTCCAGAATTACCCACCTAGTGATAGTGATTGTCTCAAGGTCCTCCCTTCTCACATTCCTGTGACCAGCAATTTTTGGCATGGTTTTTGTGTCTTCCACTGTGAAGACCGAAGCAAAATAATTGTTGAAGGTCTCAGCCATTTCCACATTTCCCATTATTAAATTCCCCCTTCTCATCTTCTCAGGGACCAACATTTACTTTAGTCACTCTTTTCCATTTTATATATCTGTAAAAGCTTTTGCTATCTGTTTTTATGTTTTGCGCAAGTTTACCTTCATAATCTATCTTTCCTTTCTTTATTGCTTTCTTAGTCATTCGTTGCTGTTGTTTAAAATTTTCCCAATCTTCTAGTTTCCCACTAACCTTGGCCACCTTATACGCATTGGTCTTTAATTTGATACTCTCCTTTATTTCCTTGGTTATCCACGGCTGGTTATCCCTTCTCTTACCGCCCTTCTTTTTCACTGGAATATATTTTTGTTGAGCACGATGAAAGAGCTCCTTAAAAGTCCTCCACTGTTCCTCAATTGTGCCACCGTTTAGTCTGTGTTTTCAGTCTACTTTAGCCAATTCTGTCCTCATCCCTCTGTAATCCCCTTTGTTTAAGCATAGTACGCTCGTTTTAGACACTACACCTGGAATACTGCGTGCAGTTCTGGTTTCCATATTTATGAAAAGATATACTTGCTTTGGAGGTGTCATGTATCTCATACTACTGAACATAACTGTATCTTACCATGCTATACATGACTGTAACTAGAGATGACCTGTAACCACAAGCATACCTTACCACCAGGGGTGCACTTGCAGGAGGCACTGGATACCTGTTCCACACTGGTATATAACGACAGGTCTCAGGCAAGTGTGGCATTCAAGAGCTGTGTAATAAAGGTGCAGGTCCTGAGTGACTTTGACTTCAGTATGTGCCTTGTACTGCAGGGACAGGACTTTACAGTGGCAACGAGTTACGAGATTACAGAATCCACAGAATAGCGACCAATGGCTCAGATGAAAAATACAATGCTGGAGATAATTGGGAGGACTTTATAGAAAGGCTCCAGCAAAGCTTTGTAACCAAAGACTGGTTCGGTGACGATAAGGCAGACCAGCTGTGGCTCGAAAACATACGAAAACTTAATGAAGGACCTCCTGGCACCCGAGAAACCAGCAAGCAAGTCGTTTGAAGAGTTGAGCACTCTGGTAAGAGACCACCTGAAGCCAGCAAGCAGCCTACACATGGCCAGACACAGGTTCTACAACTACAGACGCTATGTGTGCCAGAGCATACCCGGCTTTGTGGCGGAACTTCGGAGGTTGGCTAGCTTATGTGAGTTCTCCGATGAACTAAGGAGAGAAGTACTGAGAGACATTTTTATTGAAGGAATAGGCCACGCAGGTATATTCCGAAAGCTCATAGAGACCAAGAACTTGACCCGAGAGGCAGCAGCACTGGTTGCACAGACATTATTAGCAGGAGAAGAAGAAACGAGGTTGATCTACACTGCGGGTATGACAACTAACGAAACATCGGAACAAGGGGTTCACAGCGTGAAACAAGCTGCTACCCCCAAACACAGACAAAGGCAGGAGAGCAGGCCCTCAACAGCAGGCAGTGGCGCCAGAAGCCATCAAGGGCGACATGAACGGCTGTTCATACCTCATCAACCACAATGCGAGCAATCAACTACAAACTGAGAGAAGCTCAAGAGAGATCAGCCAGACGCAGCTCATTTCTTGGAACCAATGGAAGCGGTCTGTGCTCGAGATGTGGGGGAACGAACTCATCAAGGGGGTGTCGATTTCAGCATGCTGTTTGCAGAAACTGTAACTATACAGGACATCTGGCCCACATGTGCAGAAAAACGGCAGCTCGGCTGGTATACGATTCGGAAGGGTCGGAAAGCGAACCAGAAGACGGTGGGGACAGTACCCGGGACACCGATGTACAGCAGGTCAACACGATCAATGGCCACTGCTCTTACAACAAGATACCTCCAATAATGATGAGGGTCCTACTCAACGGGATACCCGTCAACATGGAGCTGGATACGGGAGCGCGTCAATCTCTCATGAGCGCTCAACAATTTGAACAGCTGTGGCCGCACAAAAGAGACAGACCAAAACTCACAAGGGTCGATACCAAACTAAGGACCTATACCAAAGAAATTGTCCCAGTCCTTGGCAGCGCCATGCTCTCAGTCACACACAAAGAGACAGTGAACCGACTTCCCCTGTGGATTGTCCCTGGAGACACCCCAGCACTGCTGGGGAGAAGCTGGCTGGCAAAACTAAATTGGAAATGGGATGATGTTCATGCCATGTCGTCAGAGGAACGAACCTCCTGCTCAACAGTTCTAAGTCGATTTGAACATCTCTTTCAGCCAGGTGTGGGCACCTTCAAAGGGGCTAAAGTCAAAATCTACATCACACAGGATGCTACACCGGTCCATCACAAGGCTAGAGCTGTGCCCTTTGTGATGAGGGAAAAGATAGAACATGAACTGGACAGGCTTCTGCGGGAAGGCATTATCTCACCCATGGAATTTAGCGACTGGGCAAGTCCCATCATCCCAGTCATGAAGCCTGATGGATCCGTACGAATCCGTGGGGATTACAAATCTACCATAAACAGAGTCTCCCTACAGGACCAATACCCGCTGCCCAGAGCGGAGGACCTATTTGCCACATTGGCTGGAGGAAAACTTTTCTCAAAACTAGATCTCACATCTGCGTACATGACGCAAGAACTGACCGAAGAGTCTAAGCTACTCACCACCATCAACACACATCGAGGCCTTTTCATGTACAATCGATGCCCATTCGGCATCAGGTCGGCAGTTGCTATATTCCAGCGCAACATGGAGAGTCTGCTCAAGTCCATCCCGGGGATGGTTGTATTTCAAGACGACATACTTATCACGGGCAGGGACACCAACTCCCATCTCCGTAATTTGGAGGAAGTACTAAAGCGGTTGGATCGGGTAGGCCTACGATCAAGAAATCCAAGTGCCTGTTTCTCGCACCCGAGGTTGAATTTTTGGGCAGAAGGATTGCCGCTGATGGAATCCGCCCAACAGAGTCCAAAACCGAAGCAATTCGCCTGGCACCCAGGCCCTGGAATGTCTCGGAACTGCGCGCCTTTCTCGGGCTACTCAATTACTTTGGGAACTTTATACAGAACTTAAGCACGCTGCTGGAGCCTCTCCACGTGCTAGTCAGAAAGGGGTGCGATTGGTTTTGGGGGGACGCCCAGGAACGCGCCTTCAATAAGGCACGCAACCTTCTGTGTTCCAACACTGTTTTGGCTTTCTTTGATCCAGGTAAAAAGCTAGTTCTCACATGTGATGCGTCAGCGTATGGGGTCGGGTGCGTTTTACAACATGTCAATGGTGCGGGTAAATTACAACCCATAACTTATGCCTCCAGGTCACTTTCGCGGGCGGAGCGCAGGTACGGACTGGTGGAGAAGGAGGCGCTCGCGTGCGTGTATGGTGTCAAAAAGATGCACCAGTATCTTTTCGGGGCCAAGTTCGCATTAGAAACCGACCACAAGCCCCTCACGTCCCTACTATCCGAGAGCAAGGCAATAAACAGCAATGCCTTGGCGCGCATTCAACGGTGGGCACTCATGCTGGCGTCTTACGATGACACCATAAGGCACAGACCAGGCGCAGACAACTGTGCCGACGCGCTTAGCAGGCTACCCCTGGCAACCATGGAAGGGTCTGACGAACAGGACTGTGAGATAGTCATGGCAATCAATGCCTTTGAGTCCACAGGTTCGCCTATGATGGTTCGCCAAATCAGAGCCTGGACGACCAGCAACCCCACGTTATCCTTAGTAAAAAGATGTGTCTTAACTGGTGACTGGGCAGAGGCTCGCGATGCCTGCCCCGAGGAGATCAAACCTTTCCATAGGCGCATGCATGAGCTATCACTACAAGCAGACTGCCTGATGTGGGGCAACTGAGTAGTTATGCCTCTGTGAGGCAGAAAGGCATTTGTCCGGTAGCTCCACCGCGAGCACCCGGGGATCGTTCTCATGAAGGCCATAGCCAGATCCCACGTCTGATGGCCTGGCATTGATGCGGACTTGGAGTTCTGCGTCCGGTAGTGCACCACTTGTGCCCAACTCAGTAATGTCTCAAGAGAGGCCCCCCTGAGCCCCTGGCCCTGGCTCACCAAACCGTGGTCGCGGGTGAACATAGACTATGCGGGCCCATTCATGGGCAAAATGTTCCTCGTAGTTGTAGATGCATTTTCAAAGTGGATCGAATGCACCATTTTAAACTCGAGCACCACCTCCACCACTGTGGAGAGCCTTGGAACTATGTTTGCAATGCACAGAATTCCTGACATATTGGTCAGTGATAATGGTCCGTGCTTCACCAGCGCAGAATTCCAAGATTTCATAAGTGACCACGGCATAAATCACGTTAAGACGGCACCTTTCAAGCCGGCCTCCAACAGCCAGGTGGAGCAAGCAGTGCAGATCATTAAACAAGGCATGCTCAAAATCCAAGGTCCCACGCTGCAGGGCCGCCTGTCACGACTGCTGCTGGCATACAGATCTCATCCGCATTCATTGACTGGAGTTCCCCCTGCGCAACTATTGATGAAATGGACCTTAAAGACAAGGCTCTCATTAATCCTCCCAGACATGCATGAAATCATTGAGGCAAAGCGCCATAAGCTAACTGAGTACCATGACCAAAATTCGAGGGGGAGGTGGAATGAGATAGGGGACAAAGTGTTTGTGCTAAACTATGGCAGGTGTCCCAAATGGCTTGCAGGGACAGTAACAGGCAAGGACGGAAACAGGCTACTGGTGGTACAAATGGACAATGGCCAAACCTGCCGCAGGCATGTAGACCAAGTCAAAAGTAGATTTACGAACATCACTGCTGAACCAGAGGCAGACTACAATGTGGAACTCACACCACACCTGGTGGACAGACCAGAGGGAACAACCTGAGGAAAGGGCAATCCCAACAGACAGCCCAGGCGAGACACCAACAATCATATTGAACAAAACAGACAGCCCAGGTGAGTTACCAGCAGTCACACCGGAACAAAAACAGACACCAAGGCAAACAACTGAACCACAACTAAGACGCTCCACGCGAGGGCGTAGACCACCTGAGAGACTAAACCTATAAAGACAATAAGACCTTGGGGGAGGGTAATGTCATATATCTCACATTACTGTACATAACTGTATCTTACCATGCTATACAGGACTGTAACTAGAGATGACCTTTAATCACAAGCTTACCTTACCACCAGGGGTGCACTTGCAGGAGACACTGGATACCTGTTCCACACAGGTATATAAAGACAGGTCTCAGGCAAGTGTGGCATTCAAGAGCTGTGTAATAAAGGTGCAGGTCCTGAGTGACCTTGACTTCAGTGTGTGCCTCGTGTGAATCTGTACTGCAGGGACAGGACTTTACAGGAGGCAGTTCAGAGAAGGTTCACTAGGTTGATTCTGGGGATGAGGGGATTGATTTATGAGGAAAGGTTGAGTAGGTTGGGCCTCTACTCATTGGAATTCAGAAGAATGAGAGGTGATCTTATCGAAACATTTAAGATTATGAGGGGGCTTGACAAGGTGGATGCAGGGAGAATGTTTCCACTGATGGGGGAGACTAGACCTAGAGGGCATGATCTTAGAATAAGGGGCCGCCCATTTAAAATAGAGATGAGGAGAAATTTCCTCTCTCAGAGGTTTGTAAATCTGTGGAATTCGCTGTCTCAGCGAGCTGTGGAAGATGGGACATTGAATAAATTTAAGACAGAAATAGACAATTTCTTAAACGCTAAGGGGATAAGGGGTTATGGGGAGTGGGCGGGGAAGTGAAGCTGAGTCCATGATCAGATCAGCCATGATCTTATTGAATGGTGGATCAGGCTCGAGGGGCCATATGGCCTACTCCTGTTCCTATTTATTATGTTCTTATGTTCTTAAGTCATCCAACTCTGCCTGGCATTTAGATTTTCACCCGATGTTTGTGGAATTTTATTCCAACCTTTCTGTTTCAAACCTGATTTCTGGGGCACTCGGGAACTCCGCCACCCCCTGATCAATGGCAAACTGGAATTCACTGCCTAAAAGGGTGGTAGAGGCAGAAAGCCTCATCACATTTAAAAAGTACTTGGATGTCCACTTAAAGAGCCGTAATCTACAGGGCTACAGACCTAGTGCTGAAAGGTGGGATTAGATGGGTAGCTCTTTTTCAATCGGCACGGACATGATGGGCCGAATGGCCTCCTTCTGTGTCGTAATTTTTTTTTTAGGATTCTATGATTCTATGAATACTGAGTATCAGGCTGAAGCATAGCATCTGAAGGAGTGGCCATCAAAAGTGGTGCAAAGGGCAAGTGTTAGAAGAGCAGATGGTGCAATCCAGGAATGTAAAGCAGGAGGAGAACATTAAGTAGGGTGGGGTGAGCCCATGGAGTGATTTGAAAATGATTTTTGAGAGCTTTGAAGTCAACTCGTTGGGGCACATCAAGCAAGTGGAGCTTGGGCTGTGGCATTTTGGATGAGTTTAAGCTTGTGGATGGTTAAGGCGGGGGACAGGCAAAGCATTAGATAAGCTAAGCCTCGAGGTAATGAAGGCATGAATTATGGTTTCAAGAGGTGATGGGAGTGAGGTAGGGAAGGAGGCAGCCAATGTTGCAGAGGTAGAAGAAAGCAGTCTTAGCTATGAAGCAAATGTGGGGGATGAAGCTGAGTTCAGATTCAAGCCGTAAGACAAAGTTCTGCAACTCTACTGGGGGAGATTGTGACATTTTCCATACAATGCTTCTCTGCATAATGACATCACACCTACATGACAAGTACAACAACATTCTCCTACCTCTGCACTCTACTGCCACAAATCTCCCTTTTCTATGTACTATACTGCCACAAATCTTCCCTTTCTATATACTATATTGCCACAAATCTCCCTTTTCTATGTACTATGCTGCCACAAATCTTCCTTTTCTATGTACTATACTGCCACAAATCTCCCTTTTCTATGTACTATACTGCCACTTAATGCCAATTTTACCGCTGAAATGACGTATAACGCCCATATATTGCCCATTTTGGTACAAAATGGAAACTGACGGGCATTTTTAGGAAACTTATCGCCGAGTGTTACTTTCCCCATGTGCTTAACTCCGAGAAAAAATATTAACACCCGACCACCTTTTTGGGGCGGAATCAACAGAATGGGAGAATTCAATGCCCATAATATCGCCCAGCATTACTTTCCACACGGATTTAACACCGAGTTTCAATATTAACGCCCGCTCACTTTTTTTTTGTCATAAAGAGCATATTTACCGAAACTAGCGGCCATGAGATCGCCCATCGTCAATTTCACCACCTCGCACACATATCGCCCACAATATCGCTCGCTCAAAAAATCGCCCACAAAAAGTGGAACTAACCGGAACGAATGCCAGCGGTGTGGCTGGCATTTGTTAAATCCCACTCTTAGGTGAGGAGCTGATATCCGAAAGATTTGCCTGAAAGAGCGCTGATGTGAGTGACAACGCTGACAAACTGCTGTATGTGTGCAGCTCAGACATCAATGGTTCCCATCATCTTGGTGCCAGTTAAAGGTTACGTTGATTGATGTTAAGTTGTATTTAACCCTTTCATGTTAAGGAATCACCAGTGTGTAACGGTCCAGCTATCTGAGACAATGTACAACAACAAAAGTTTAATACCAACATTGGTCTGAAATCAAAAGTATCACAGTTAATAACACCCAACCCCCACCCATACTCCACTTTTACAACCATTGACATAAATCACATGTTCAACATGTCCAGCAATACAAAGGCAAAGCAGGAGCATGGTCCCCAGCCCACATACATTGCAACAAATTGCATACACCCAGATGGAGATATAACACAGCCATCACCTGCGCACATGCACCTCACTTTCCTTCCCCCCACCCTTATTCTCCCCACCTCTATCTCTTCCCCTCCTCACTCCACGGCACCTGACAGAGGAGCTCTTCAGGCGGTGCCTCATTGGGGGGATGAAGGCAGATGTGGTCTTTGGATGGGGATGGAAGAGGGGGGTGCCAAGGGGGCAACATTCTCTGATGCAGAAGCAGGATCTTGGTCCTTGCTCTCATCTGTCGTTTGCAGTGGTGGGGTGGAACCTAGGGGAGGAGTGCGCGCTCGGGGACCACTGGGAGGCCGGTGGCAGCAGTGCTCCTGGCTATCGCATCCAGGGCTTCCGCCATGTGCAGAATGTACTCGGTCATGGTGGCTAGCTGTCAGGATATGCCCTCCAATGCTTCGATGAGCTGATCACCAATGTCTACAGTCCTCCTGGACAACTGTACCATCTCTCCGCTCTCATGTCGTGCTCGTGGAACAGACCTGCCGCGTCCACGAGGCCTACGCGGGGTCGGCGCCGTCCTGGGGACAAATGGGGTGCCCTGTGGTGAGGTGCTTGGGTCCGGTACCTCCAGAGTGGAAGCAGGAATGACCGGAGGACCACTAGATGGCCTTGGGGTGGAATGGCTTCTGGAGCATGGCGATGCAGGTTCTGCGAAGTCCGCGTTCTCATCCATGGAGAACAGACCCAGCGGATTGATGGGCGAGAATCGGGGATCCTCCACACCAGATGTAGTAGGATCGTGCGCCGACTCCTGCCCTGCGCCCTCACCTTCTGGCCTCTGTGGTCTTGCTTGGGGACACGCTGCTGGCTGAGATGTAAAACACAAATGAGGTTATTAGAGGAGAAGTGGGTGCTAGAGTGACAAGGTGAGTCCAGCGCTGCACACAGCATATGCACCACAAAAACATCACCACTATCAAAATCATCACAGACATCACATTTCATGACCATCAACACATTGTGCATTGCAATGATTTTCATTAGGCCAGCGTTATTTCTATGACAATTTTAGAAATCATCTATCATATATGATTGATAGGATATGAGTGGGTGTGGCATCTATTGACTTTACATGACGCAATGGTGTAAGCTTTACTCACATGGCATCACTTCAGGGTCTGCAGATGCGTCCGTGGCTGTCCGGGGGGGGGGGGCTTCCCCACAAGTGTGAGCACCCGCTCCTCCATGTCAGTGATGTCGCTAGGGACTGGTGGCCCCCCCCCACCCGTTCGCCTCTGCACAGACCTCATCGTCGATAGCTTCTTCTGTAAAAGGTGACAGGACGACATGGCATGAGATCATTGCGTGATATCATTGCTAGATACTGTCACAGAGACTGATACAACACATAACCGACAGATGTAATCATGATTATTATGATCATTATCATTCTTTACCTGAAGACATACACCGTGACTGCAGGCTTTAAGTAAAACATTCCCGTAAAAGTGCAAGACCTCACATCTGCTGATAGTCACTCATGACTGTTACAAATTAAATTATATAAATACATAAGTACATGTAAATCAATGTAATACTTACTCTTGCAGATCCCACAAAGTTGTTCCATCGTTTGCAGCATTGGTTGCCCTCAAGGACCTCGTTGGTCGCCGACGAGACCACCTCTGCTATCTCGGCCCATATCTTCTGCTAGGCCTTTGGGGTGGGCTTCCCACGCCCTCCCTGTGTCAAATCACCTCAGCATAACTCGACCTCCTGCAGGAAGAAGGCATTTCATCTGAGAACCTCCTGGCTCTTTTGCGCCCTCAAATGTGCTCCTCTCCCAGCTCACTGCTCTCTCCAGGTTCAGTCTCCACAGCGTGCTGTGATGCCTTCTCCTCTCTCTCCATTATAGGCCAAATTTGGTCAAATATGTGACTAGTAACAGCTACTTTTTGTTTGCCTGCTTGCTGTGAAGCTCTAAAGTCTCCCTCCTTCCTCCCAAAGCAGCCACACTACACCCAGCCACGCCTTCAGTCCCTCTGAGCTCCCTCTCTCTCTGTCTCCTCTTCTGCGCATGTCATGGTGACCCTTGACCTCCAGAATTGCCGGAATCGAGCGTTGCCATGCCATTGCTAAGGATGGCCACACTTTACAGCAGCAGGTCAGAAAAATTTAACGCTACCACTCATTTTATATTGCTCGCGGTAACGCCCATTTTCAAAAGTGGTTTGAGATTGGGCGAGAAGCCAACGATCTGAAAACTTTTTTTTACTGCCCACACCGGAAATATCGCCCATTTTTGGGCGATAAACACAAAAGTGGAGGTTCTAGCCCATAATATTTACAACACAGAAAGAGGCCATTCGGCAATTACTACATAAGGTTTTGTAAAAGATCATGAATGAATGATATAAGTTTTCTTTCAAATTAATCCTAGCTTATTGTCATATCTCCAGAGGGCACTGGTTTTACTTAAATTACCATTTAAATATAATTCTGGTAAATAACACAAACTCACTTGGGTCCTCCCACCCTCCAGGTGGGTCCGGGCACAGAGGTCATTCCATGCAAACTTTAAATGGAAGCCCTCATGGGTCCTGTAATTGACAGTTAATTTAAAAAATATTCTATTTATATATTTGGATGGTCGTAGATGATAGAACTTCAGTATTCATGATTAACTACCAAAGTCAGTTAAAGTGAGCCTCGAACCATTTCCTGGTGAGAATATTGAGGGAAAATTTAGGAGGAGAAAAGATGGGTAATGAAGAAATATATTAGGGGATCTTATGGTGAGTTGGAGGAATCGCTGTTTTCTCAACCCATGACTACATAAATGATTGCTCTGCCATCCATGATAACATGAATCTTCGTGTCAGTCATGGCTCAGTTGGCAATAACCTCGCCTCTGAGTCAGAAGGTTGTGGAATCAAGTCCCACTTCAGAGGCCTCGGCACAAAAATCTAGGCTGACACTCCAGTGCAGTACTGAGGGAGTGCTCCACTGTCAGAGGTGCCGTCTTTCGGATGAGACACTGTCTGCTCTCTCAGGTGATGTAAAAGATCCCATGGCACTATTTCGAAGAAGAGTAGGGAGTTCTGGCCAATATTTCTCCCTCACTCAACATCCCCCAAAAAACACAGATAATCTGGTCATTATTGCATTGCTGTTTGTGAGCGCTTGCTGTGTGCAAATTGGCTGCTGCGTTTCCTACATTACAACAATGACTACATTCAAAAGTACTTCATTGGTTGTAAAGCGCATTGGGACATCTAGAGGTAATGAATGGTGCTATATAAATGCAAGTCTTTGTTTCTTTAAAGGTATGTTTAAAAACTGGTTTTGTTTGCTAAGGCATTAAAGAGCAGTAATTATATATTTGTACAGTATATGTACATAATAAGTGTTCGTAAAGTATTCAGTGGAAATCGGTCACTCAGAGTACAATCCTGAAGGAAAGGAAGATGGAGGTGTTATGTATATAATTATGTAATACTTGCCACCAG
Organism: Pristiophorus japonicus; assembly: GCF_044704955.1. Taxonomy (NCBI): domain Eukaryota; kingdom Metazoa; phylum Chordata; class Chondrichthyes; family Pristiophoridae; genus Pristiophorus; species Pristiophorus japonicus. The sequence goes on from NC_091980.1 coordinate 57,183,232, forward strand.
AGGGCGCGACTGTTGGAGTCCTAATGGTTACATGTACACACATGCAGGGCCAGTATAAAAGGTTGGCCATGTTGTTTAGGCACTCTGGAGTTGTAATAAGGAAGACTAAGGTCACACTAAGTTTAGCTCACAGTACCCAGCCTCATGGAGTTCTTCTATACACAACGATTGACGACGAGTAACAGAATACGAACCTTCATGCAACCATGGCTGCCATTGGAATATTAGAGAGATTCGTAGAGGGTGATGATTGTGAAGCCTTCGTTGAGCATCTCTGTCATGTATGTAATCTTCATGCAACTGTAACCTTCATAACAACACTGCATACTGTATACACCTAAGAAATACACACCTTGACCACAGGGGGTGAACTTGTGGGAGACACTCCTCAACTGGTCATCCAGGTATATAAAGGGAGGTCCCACGCAGGGTCATCACTTCTTGGTCCTGTGAATAAAGGTTCAGGTCACAGAGTGACCTTATCTGCAGAATGTGCCTCGTGTGAATTTATAGTAGTGTGTAAGAACATTACATTTGGCGACGAGAAACGGGAATCAACGCCTCATGAGAATGGTCACCGGTAGCACAGAGGAATGGTACTGTGTTGGTGAGGACTAGGACGATTTTGTTGAGAGGCTCCAGCAGAGCTTTGTCACAAAGGACTGGCTGGGAGATGCAGCGGCTGACAAGCGAAGGGTGCATCTACTGACCAGCTGTGGACCTAAGACATACGCGCTGATGAAAGACCTGCTCGCACCCGAGAAGCTGGCGGACAAAACCTTTGAAGAACTCAGCAAACTGATCGGTGAGCACCTCAAACCAGCGAGCAGTATACACATGGCCCAACACCGATTCTATACACACCGACGTCGGGAAGGACAGAGCATGCCGGACTTCATTGCGGACCTTCGGCGCTTGGCCAGCCTCTGTAAGTTCACAAACGCCTGCAGGGGGGAGATGTTAAGGGATTTCTTTATTGAGGGCATTAGTCATGCCAGGATTTTCAGAAAGCTAATTGAGATCAAGGACTTGACCTTGGAAGTGGCGGCGTTCATGGCTCAGACCTTCATGGCGGGGGAGGAGGAAATCAAGATAATATACGCGTGCAACTCTGCTTCCAATGTGGCGATGGATCAGGGAGTTAACATTGTAAACGTGACTCAGAACCCCGCAGGCAGGCAAGGGCAATTCGACACCACCCAGGCAGCAACAGACTCTAGAGTGGGTCCTCAACAGAGACAATGGCAGGTTGAACGGACATTTACGCCATCACGGTGGACAATGCGTGCTGGGATGGGGCCATTGACACCCATTAACAGGGAGTGCTCAAGAATAATCTAAGAGACAATCAGAGAGGAATGCCTGGTAACAGCCCTTTTGTTCACAACGATCTCAGCTCATGCTGGAGGTGCAGGGGCAGACATGCTGCAAAAACCTGTAGGTTTCAACAATTTATCTGTAGAAATTGTAACTTCAGTGGACATTTAGCCAGAATGTGCAACTATACCCGCAGCGAGGCTAATTTACGAGGCAGATGAACCAGAAGAGGGATCTGCAAGGCAGTTTGATGCTTGGGACAAAGCAATGGACGCTGAAGTTCAGCGGGTTCATGTGGCTAACATCCACAGCTCATATACCAAAACGCCACCTATGATGATGAAAGTCCTATTAAACGGCATCCTGGTATCCATGGAGCTGGACACAGGGGCCAGCCAGTCACTTATGAGTGTCCAACAATTCGAGAAACTATGGCCACTCAGAGCTAGCAGACCCAAACTAGAACGCATTGACACGCAATTATGGACATACACCAAAGAGATCATCCCAGTGCTAGGCAGTGCAATTTTGGTGGTCACACATAATGGATCAGAGAACCGGCTGCCACTCTGGATTGTCCCGGGAAATGGTCTTGCGCTTTTGGGGAGGAGCTGGCTAGCTGAGATGAACTGGAAATGGGGGGATGTGCACGCCATTTCATCTGTGGAGCGAAGTTCATGCTCACAGGTCCTACAGAAATCTGAGTCACTATTTCAACCTGGTGTCGGGACTTTCAAAGGTACAAAAGTAGTGATACGCATCACCCCGGATGCCAGACCAGTGCACCACAAAGCCAGAGCTGTGCCGTATGTGATGCGGGAGAAAATTGAGAGCGAGTTGGACATGTTCTAAGTTAGGGCATAATTTCACCTGTTGAATTCAACGACTGGGCAAGCCCCATCGTCCCTGTCCTAAAAACGGATGGCTCGGTCAGGATCTGTGGCGACTACAAGGCCACTATCAACCGAGTGTCACTATAAGACCAATACCCGCTTCCGAGAGCGGAGGATCTTTTTGCCACGCTGGCAGGCGGCAAGCTGTTCACCAAGTTGGACCTCACTTCAGCCTACATGACCCAGGAACTGGCCGAAGAATCCAAGCTACTGACCACCATCACCACGCACAAGGGGCTGTTTGTCTACAACAGGTGTCCATTTGGCATTCGATCAGCGGCCGCTATCTTTCAAAGGAACATGGAAAGCCTGCTCAAATCCATCCTCGGAACAATTGTATTTCAGGACCACATCCTTATCACGGGTCCAGACACCGAGGAACACCTCCACAACCTGGAGGAGGTGCTACGCCTACTGGACCGGGTTGGCCTGCAACTAAATAAGTCCAAGTGTGTGTTTTTGACCCCAGAGGTCGAGTTTTTGGGCAGGAGGATTGCCGCAGACGGGATCCGGACTACTGAATCCAAAATGGAGGCGATTTGTCACGCGCCCAGGCCCGGCAACACGTCGGAGTTGCGTCCATTTCTGGGACTCTTGAACTATTTCGGGAACTTTCTGCCGAACGTAAGCACATTGTTGGAGCTGCTACATGTGCTCCTGCGTAAGGGTTGCGATTGGTTTTAGGGGGACTGTCAGGAACGGGCTTTCAATTGGGCACGGAACCTGCTTTGTTCTAATAAGCTGTTGACTCTGTACAACCCCTGTAAGAAATTGGTTTTGACATGTGATGCATCATCCTATGGGGTTGGGTGCGTGTTGCAGCAGAGTAATGATGAGGGTCAACTCCAACCTGTGGCTTATGCCTCCAGGTCGCTCTCCCAAGCAGAACGGGTATATGGGATGGTTGAAAAGGAAGCACTCGCATGTGTCTACAGGGTGAAAAAGATGCACCAGTACCTTTTTGGCAGAAGGTTCGAGTTAGAAACGGGCCACAAGCCGTTAACATCCCTGTTGTCAGACAGCAAAGCTGTCAATGCCAATGCGTCAGCTTGTATACAGCGATGGGCTCTCACGCTGGCTGCGTATGACTACACCATACGGCACCGGCCAGGCACCGAAAATTGCGCTGACGCGCTCAGCAGGCTTCCACTGGCCACCACTGAGGGGGCAGCGGAGCAAAGCGCTGAGATGGTCATAGCCGTTGAAGCCTTTGACAGCGCAGGCTCCCCCATCACAGCCCGCCAGATCAAAATCTGGACAAACAGAGATCCCCTCCTATCCTTGATTAAGAAATGTGTCCTGACTGGGGATTGGGCGCCCACACACGGAGCATGCCCCGAGGAGTTCAGACCATTTCACAGACGGATGGATGAACTCTCCATCCAAGCAGACTGCCTACTATGGGGCAGCCGGGTAGTCATGCCCCAGAAGGGGAAGGAAGCATTCATCAGGGAACTCCACAGCGAGCACCCTGGCATCGTGCTAATAAAGGCCATTGCCCGACCACATGTATGGTGGCCGGGAATTGACTCAGACCTGGAACACTGTGTTCGCAGGTGCATGACGCGTGCCCAGCTGGGCAATGCCCCCAGGGAGGCCCCACTCATCCCATAGCCTTGGCCCACCAGGCCATGGTCACGTATTCATGTAAACTACGCGAGCCCGTTCATGGGAAAAATGTTCCTCATTGTTGTTGATGCGTACTCGAAATGGATTGAATGCATCATATTGAATTCGTGCATGACATCCACCACTGTGGAGAGTCTGCGTGCAGTCTTTGCGACCCACGGCTTGCCGGACATCCTGGTTAGCGACAACGGCCCATGTTTCACTAGCTATGTATTCCGGGAGTTCATGTCGGGTAATGTCATCAAACATGTCAGGACGGCACCGTTCAAGCCGGCTTCCAATGGCCAAGCGGAACGTGCGGTCCAAATCATAAAACAGGGCATGCTCCAGATTCAAGGACCCTCCCTTCAATGCCTCCTGCTGGCCTATAGGTCCCGACCGCATTCGCTCACAGGAGTCCCGCCTGCGGAACTACTCATGAAACGTACACTTAAAACTCGGCTGTCCCTCATTCATCCAGTCCTGTCAGACATTGTTGAGGGCAAGTGCCAGTCCCAAAATGAGTGCCTGACCGTAACTCAAAGGGGAGATGTATAGAAATCGATGACCCGGTATTTGTTCTTAATCACGCTTTGGGGCCCAAGTGGCTTGAGGGTACTGTAATTGGCAAAGAGGGGAATAGGGTCATAGTGGTCAGACTTAACAATGGACAGATATGCCGCAAGCATCTGGACCAAGTAAAAAAAAAGTTCAGCATGGACACTGAGGAACCTGAGGAAGATCATGAGATGTTGCCCACACCACTGCCAGTGAACGAGCAACAAGAACTTTCAGCAGCATGCACAGTCTCTGTGGCCAGACCGGACAAGCCGGAATCACTACAGGTGACAGAGACACATGCCAAGGCTCAACAACCAGAGCCCCAACTGCGGCGCTCCACAAGAGACCGTCGACTGCCTGAAAGACTTAATCTTTGACCCCATAAGACGTCGGGGGGGGGGGGGGGGGCGGGAGGTGATGTCATGTATGTAACCTTCATATAACTGTAACCTTCATAACAACACTGCATACTGTATACACCTAGGAAATACACACCTTGACCACAGGGGGTGAACTTGTGGGAGACACTCCTCACCTGGTCATCCAGGTATATAAAGGGAGGTCCCACGCAGGATCACCACTTCTTGGTCCTGTGAATAAAGGTTCAGGTCACAGAGTGACCTTGTCTGCAGAATGTGCCTTGTGTGAGACACTAACGTGGCCAAGCGCAGGGCGGTTCTCCTCACCGTCTGTGGGCCTAAAATATACGGCCTCATCAAGAATCTGCTCGCACCGACAAAACCAACGGAGAAGGAATATACGCTGGTTCAGGACCACCTCAAGCTGAAGAAGAGTATCCTCATGGCCAGATATCGTTTTTACACGCACCATAGCTCCGGTGGCCAGGACGTGGCGGATTATGTCGCTGACCTGAGATGCCTAGCGGGATCTTGCGACTTTGGATCTGTGTTGGAGCAAATGCCGCGGGACTTTTTCATGCTGGACATCAGCCATGAGGTAATTCTTCGAAAGCTGCTGGCTGCCGAAACCCTAGACCTGAGCAGTGCCATCGCGATCACCCAGGCATGCATGGCCATGGACAATAACACCAAACAGATATCTTCTCAACATCAAAGCTCACCGGCAAGTACGATGCATAAAATGACGTCGTTAGCAGGCCGAACTGCATATGGCAGAGCCTATACATCTGTGGCTGCAAGACCTGTGATGACTCAGAGTCCGCCATTGTGGGTGAATGTGAATCCATTAGCACCGTTTTGGCGCTGCGGGGGTAATCATCGAGCCCATCAATGTTGATTCAAGCACTACATGTGCAAAGACTGCGCAATGATGGGGCACCTCCAGTGAATGTGCAAATGTGCTGCGACATACCACGTGGCAGAGGATGATCAATCCGGCATGGATCACGCAGCACAGGCAACTGAACCCGAGGAAGTATATGGGATACATACCTTCACCACCAAGAGCCCTCCTATAATGCTGAAAGTCAAATTAAATGGAGTTCCAGTATCCATGGAGTTGGACACGGATGCGAGTCAGTCAATAATGAGCCAGAAGGCTTTCGAGAAACTGTGGGGCAATAAAACACAAAGGCCCAAACTGAGCCCGATTAATGTCAAGCTGCGTACCTACACCAAAGAGCTCATACCAGTCATTGGAGGTGCGGCAGTGAAGGTATCGTATGATGGAGCTGTGCATGACCTATCATTGTGGATTGTTCCAGGCAATGGCCCAACGCTGTTCAGCAGAAGCTGGCTAGAAAAGATTAGATGGAATTGGAATAACACCAAAGCACTATCTTCAGTGGATGACGCCTCGTGTGCTCAAATGCTGAGCAAGTTTCCCTCGCTATTTGAACCAGGCGCCAACTTCACAGGCGCCAAGGTACAGATCCATCTAGGCCCCAATGCATGGCCCATCCATCACAAGGCTCGGGCGGTTCCGTACACGATGAGGGAGAAAGTCGAGATCGAACTGGACAGACTCCAACGCAAAGGAATCATATCGCCAGTCGAGTTAACGAGTGAGCCAGTCCAATTGTTCCAGTGTTGAAAAGCGATGGCACGGTCAGAATCTGCGGAGACTAAAAGGTAATGATTAACCGAGTCTCACTACAGGACCAGTACCCGCTGCCCAAGGCGGATGACCTGTTCACAACGTTAGCGGGGTGGTGGGAAGTCGTTCACCAGTTGGACCCAACCTCCGCCTACATGACACAGGAGCTGGCTAAATCTTCGAAAAGACTGACGTGCATCAACACACGCAAAGGGCTGTTTATATACCACAGGTGCCCTTTTGGGCTTCACTCGGCTGTAGCCATTTTCCAGAGAAACATGGAGAGTTTGCTGAAATCTGTCCCACGCACCGTTGTGTTTCAAGACAAATTCCTGATCACCGGTTGTGACACCATTGGACATCTACACAACCTGGAAGAGGTTCTAAGCCACCTAGACAGAGTGGGACTCAGGCTGAAACACTCCAAGTGTGTTTTCCTGGTGCCAGAAGTCGAATTTTTGGGGAGAAAGATTGCAGCAGACGGCATCAGACCCACGGACTGAAAGACAGAGGCCATCAAGAATGCACCCAGACCACAGAATGTGACGGAGCTGCGTTTGTTCCTGGGACTCCTCAGCTAGTTCGGTAACTTTCTACTCGGGTTGAGCACGTTGTTAGAGCCTTTGCACATGTTGCTACGTAAGGGTGATGACTGGGTTTGGGGCAAACCTCAAGACATAGCCTTTGAGAAGGCCAGGAGCCTGCTATGTTCAAATAAGTTACTTGTACACAATGACCCATGTAAATGTTTCATGCTAGCTTGTGACACCTCATCGTACGGGGTCGGCTGTGTGTTACAGTAAGCCAATGTATCTGGCAACTGGTTGCAGACGCATCTAGACGTCTGTCTAATGCTGAAAGAGCCGATAGTATGGTCGAGAAAGAGGTGTTAGCATGTGTATATGGGGTTAAGAAAATGCACCAATACCTAGTTGGACTTTGGTTTGAGCTTGAAACTGACCACAAGCCGCTCATTTTGCTGTTTTCAGAGAGCACAGGTATAAATATCAATGCTTCGTCCCGCATCCAAAGATGGGCACTAACATTATCCGCTTATGACTGTGTTCTCCGCCACAGACCAGGCACTGAAAACTGTGCCGATGCTCTCAGCCAGCTACCATTACCCACCACTGGGGTTGAAATGGCGCAGTCCGCATCATGGATGATTTTGAGAGCGAGGAGTCACCCGTCACAGCTCGCCAGATCAGGACCTGGACCAGCCAGGATCCTGTGCTATCATTAGTAAAGAATTGTGTCCTAAATGGGAACTGGTCAGCTGTTCCCAGGGAAATGCAAGATGAAATTAAGCCGTTTCACATACGCAAAGATGAAATGTCCATCCAGTCGGATTGTCTCTTATGGGGTAATCGCGCGGTTTTGCCAAAAAATGGCAGGGAAAAGATTATACGCGACCTACACAGTACCCACCCAGGCATTGTCATGATGAAGGCAATTGCCAGGCCACATGTTTGGTGGCCCGGCATTGACTCGGACTTGGAGTCATGCTTGCAACACTTGCTCGCAACTGTGCAATGCACCAAGGGAGGCTCCACTGAGTCTGTGGTCATGGCCCTCCATAGATCTATGTAGATTTTGCCGGCCCCTTTCTAGGAAAGATGTTTTTAATAGTTGTGGATGCTTACTCCAAATGGATTGAATGCATAATCATGTCATCCAGCACATCCACAGCCACCATTGAAAGCCTCCGGGCCATGTTCACCACCTATGGCTTGCCCGATGTCCTTGTCAGTGACAATGGACCGTGTTTCACCAGCGCGGAATTCAACGAGCTTATGACCCGCAATGGCATCAAGCATGTCAGGTCTGCTCCGTTTAAGCCCGCGTCTAATGGTCAAGCAGAGCGGGCAGTCCAAACAATCAAGCAGAGCATGAAATGCTTGATGGCTGGCTCCCTGCAGACCCGCTTGTCTCACATTCTGCTCAGTTGCCGGACACGACCCCACTCGCTCATCGAGGCTCCCCCCGCAGAATTGTTAATGAAGAGAGCCCTCAAAACCAGGCTCTCCCTAGTCCACCCAGATCTTTATTATCATATGAAAACCCGGCATCACCGGCAGAACATGTACCACGATTGCGCGGCTGTTTCACGTGACATTGATGTTAACGGCCCTGTGTTTGTCCTGAATTACGGTCATGGTCCCGAGTGGGTTGCTGGCACTGTTTTGGCCAAGGAAGGGAATAGGGTAATTATAATCAAACTGCTAAATGGCTAAACGTGCAGAAAGCATTTAGATCAGATCAAATTATGATTTACTGACAACCAGGAACGACTTGAAGAGCACATCACCATCGACGATCCATCAACACACACCCAACCAGCAATCGACCTCGCTGTTAATCACGAGGATGAACCCACCGTTCCTGACAGTCCGGTCAGACCAGCCGCTGCAGTGCATCAATGGTCCGGCCAACTCACACATGCCAGGGTTTGAACTTAAATGATCAACCAGGGAGCGAAGGGCTCCGAATCGCCTCAACTTGTAAATTACTTGTACCAAAGACTTTGTGGGGGGGGGGGGGGGGGGGGGGGTGGCGGGGGAGTGATGTTATGTATGTAACTATGTAATACTTGCCACCAGAGGGTGTGACTGTTGGAGTCCTAATGGTCACCTACACACACATGCAGGGCCAGTATAAAAGGTTGACTGCCATGTTGTTTAGGCACTCTGGCGTTGTAATACAGAAGACTAAGGTCACACTAAGTTTAGCTCATAGTACCCAGCCTTGTGGGGTTCTTCTATACACAACAGGAGGGTTGTGAATTCAGGAATTGCAGGGATAGGGGATCATGAGATCAGTCTACAAGGCCCAAGATGGTAGGCCACAGTCTTAACTACAACTGATGAGGATATGGAACCTGGAGAATGGGAAGGGAAGTAGGCCCAAGCACTAGGCTGGGAGGCCAAATCACTACTAACAAGGAAAGGAAATAGAGCAGGTGCAAGTGCATAGCCCAATTTTCTCTGCCTCTTTCACCTTCCGTTTTAAAAAATCTCTTCAAAATCTTTCTCTTCGAGTGTACCTTTGGTCCCTCACCATAAAGCTCTTCATTTCTCCCTTTCCCCAACCTGCTCAGTGTTCATTGTTCCTTTCCCTGAGTGTAAAGCATTTTGAGACATCTTCCTGCATGCAAGAAGAGCTATACAAAAAGGTCAGTAAAATTGTGTAACCAAATTTGGAAAGAATAGCAGTCAAATCCCCTCAACAAAGGCCACAAAACTTTGTTAAATTTTGTTTTTGTAGAGTCAGAAGGAACAGGTGTGTCTCATGCTCCACAAAACAACTGTGGGCCGTCTCCTCTCTTGATCGTCTCCCCCTTCTTCGCAGACTTACTTGTGTGCTTCAGCGCTAGCTGAAATTTGTTAGGCCCAGACAGTTGAGCTGCATCAGGGTGCCTGTTGGCAGTCGCAGCTCACCTGAATTATAAAGATGAGGCCTGAGGATTAATTTAGTTTGATCCTCAGGCCTCTCTGTTCTGGTGCGTTATTGCTGTGAGCTGCTGAAATCAAGGCCCATTTGGGTCACTAATGAATTTAGGTCCTGTTATGCACATAAATGATGGTGTGATGGCTTCAAACTTTAATATTAATAATATCAGTAAGATAAAGAGAGACTTAAAGACGGAAGTTGTCATATGATCTGTGCTTTTCTCTGGTCTGGATTGCTTATGCTGATTTCCGCTTGTTTAATGCAGGTTTTTATATAATGCATGCTAATGCAATTTGCAGGAATTTGGGATGTAGCAGTAACCGACATACATTTCAGTGTAATATCTGCATAAGCGCGATCCAGGTAATTCAAGCCATTCATCACATTGATGTGGACTGGATTCAAACTGAATCCCAGTCGTTCAAGGATACTGTTGTCACAGACTATGACCCTTGATTCGTTCCATCTCATTGCACTGTCAAATCTCCTCTCAATGGATTCAGTTTTCAGTAAGTTTTCATACTCCAATTAATTCTGTATAAAATTCCCATTCTGGGAACTGATTAATTCTGTCCGATTAAAGGATTTTAACATTTACTTTTGAGAAACTATGGAAATCACTCTCAGAGAGAAAGAATCTGACTGTAACCCTTACAGATTGAGTTCTTATGATATCACCCAACAGGAGACTTTATGGGATTGGGTACTACAGTAAGTCAGCACACAGCACTTTGACCTCTAGGGCTTGAGTTTCAGATCCAGACAAGACCAATATGAGCTTCCTCTTTGCTGACTGTAAGGGTCCTATGTGCAATGAGTTGGGTATTCTTAACTCATGCTCTATGGTACAATAGAATGGGAAGAGGGTTGTAGGTGGGCATCAGTATCTTCTACATCCTCTGCTCTGCCAACATTTTTGTAGGCAACTGTAACTTGTAAACTGGCTGGTACTCAATATAACACTAGTAAGAATTTTCTGTCATCATACTCTTCCCAGCTGTTTTGTTGAAAGAAAGAGAGAAAACAGATATAACCTATTTTGTTTTAATATATAGGCTATAGAATCATAGAATCATAGAATAGTACAGAACAGAAGGAGACCATTCGGCCCATTGAGTTTGCACCGGCTTTTTTGAAGAGCAATCCAGTTTTTAAAAATGTGTTCATGGGATGTGGGCATCGCTGGCAAGGCCAGCATTTATTGCCCATCCCTAATTGCCATTGATCGTGGTGAGCCGCCTTCTAAAACCAATGCAGTCCGTGTGGTGAAGGTACTCCCACAGTATTGTTAGGGAGGGAGTACAAGGATTTTGACCCATTGACGATGAAGAAATGGAAATATACTTCCAAGTTAGGATGGTGTGTGACTTAGAAACATAGGGGTCAAGTTTCGGCCTGAGTTGCTCCTATTTTTTTGGAGCAACTGGTTTAGAATGGAGTATCTTAGAAATTGCAATTCTCGGCATTTAGTTTGCTCCAGTTCTAGTCAGTTAGAACAGTTTCAGTTTGGAACAGATTTTGTTTTCAAAAGGGGGCGTGTCTGGCCACTTACGCCCGTTTTGAAAGTTTAGGCAGTGAAAACTTACTCCAAACTAACTTAGAATGGAGTAAGTGTAGATTTTTGTACGCTCATAAAAACCTTGTCTACACTTAGAAAATCAGGCGTAGGTTACAAATCAGGCGTAGGGAACAGGGGTGAGGGGGGGTTGAGGGAAGTTTACAAACATTAAACACTTCAGTTTTACAATTAAAGAGCCATCATCAATAATAAATGATAAATACATCAATAAATCAACCAATAAATCAATAAAAAAAAAAAAAAAATCAATAAATAAAAAATTAAGTTTCTACTCACTGACTGCAGCACCGGGAGCCCTCCAACAGCGTGCTGGAATGGGCCCTCCCCCCCCCAGTGTGTCTCTCTCTGCCTCTGTCAGTGTCTCTCTCTCTCTCTCTGTCTGTCAGTGTCTCTCTCTCACTCTGTCTGTCAGTGTCAGTGTCTCTCTCTCTGCCTGTCAGTGTCAGTGTCTCTCTCTCTCTCTTGTCAGTGTCAATGTCTATGTGTTTCTGACAGCGAGGGGAGGGGGGGAGGAGGAGGGGGGGAGGGGAGGGGGAGGAGGAGGGGGGAGGGAGGGGGGAGAGAGAGGGAGGGAGGGAGAGGAGAGGAAGGGAGGGAAGAGGAGAGGAGAGGGAGAGAGGAGAAGGAGAGGAGAGGGAGGGAAGGGAAAGGAGAGGGAGGGAAGGGGAGGGAAGGGAAGGGAGAGGAGAGGGAGGGAAGGGAAGGGGGAGAGGAGAGGGAGGGAGGGAGGGAGGGGGAGAGGAGAGGAGAGGGAGGGGGTAAGAGGAGAGGGAGGGATGGGGAGAGGAGAGGGAGGGAGGATGAGAGGAGAGGGAGGGACGGGGAGAGGAGAGGGAGGGAGTGGGAGAGGAGAGGGAGGGACGGGGAGAGGAGAGGGAGGGAGGGGAAGGGGAGAGGGAGGAGGCTGAACGGGCCCGGCCGACGCGAAGAAGCCGGGCCCAAGACCTCGGGCGGGGGGGAGGGGAGGGGGAGGAGGAAGGGGGAGGGAGGGGGGGAGAGGGAGGGAGGGAGGGAGAGAGAGGAGAGGAAGGGAGGGGAGAGGAGAGGAGAGGGAGAGAGAAGGGAGCGGACCGGAGTTGAAGTTAGGTGGCTAGGGGAGCCGGAGCAGAGCGGAGCGGAGCGGGAGCTGGGGGGGAGCAGAGGGAGCGGAGCGGAAGCTGGGGGGGGCGGGAGCGAGAGCTGGGGGAGCGGGTACCGAGCGGGAGCTGGTGGGGTGAGAGAGCCAGAGGGAGCGTCAGCTGAACAGGGGAGGAAGCTGGAGCCACAGCTGGAGCAGGAGCTGGACAAGGGAGGTGCAGCCTGTTCTTCGCCGCCTCAGTGAGCCCATTGGGCCAGGGCTAGGTGCGGTGTGCTTCGGGCCCCTCCCACACAGTTTCAGGCGCCTGGAGCTACTGCACATGCGCGTCCACTGTAGCGCGCCTGTGCAGAGGTCCCGGCACTGATTTCAGCACAGGGGCCTGGCTCTGCCCCCCCACGGCTCGTGCTGCACGCGGCGAGGGCCTGGATCGACCTGAGGGAGTGGAGAATACCGAGGTAAGTTTTCGGCGCGGTTTTGAGTACAGAAATCAGGTATGGCTCGCAGGGCTGCGCCGTTCTAGGCGCAGCCCGTAACTTGACCCCATAGAAACATAGAAACATAGAAAATAGTTGCAGGAGTAGGCCATTCGGCCCTTCGAGCCTGCACTGCCATTCAATAAGATCATGGCTGCGCATTCCTTCAGTACCCCTTTCCTGCTTTTTCTCCATATCCCTTGATCCCTTTAGCTGTAAGGGCCATATCTAACTCCCTCTTAAATATATCCAATGAACTGGCATCAACAACTCTCTGTGGCAGGGAATTCCACAGGTTAACAACTCTCTGACTGAAGAAGTTTCTCCTCATCTCAGTCCTAAATGGCCTGCCCCTTATCCTAAGGCTATGTCCCCTGGTTCTGGACTTCCCCAATATCGGGAACATTCTTCCCGCATCTAACCTGTCCAGTACCGTCAGAATCTTATACGTTTCTATGAGATCCCCTCTCATCCTTCCAAACTCCAGTGAATAAAGGCCCAGTTGATCCAGTCTCTCCTCATATGACAGTCCAGCCATCCCTGGAATCAGTCTGGTGAACCTTCGCTGCACTCCCTCAATAGCAAGAAAGTCCTTCCTCAGATTAGGAGACCAGAACTGAACACAATATTCCAGGTGAGGCCGCACTGCCATGTAAAACTGCAGTAAGACCTCCCTGCTTCTAAATCCGCTAGCTATGAAGGCCAACATACCATTTTCTTTCTTTACCGTCTGCTGTAGCTGCATGCCCACTTTTAGTGACTGATGTACCATGACACCCAGGTCTCATTGCACCTCCCCTTTTCCTAATCTGCCGCCATTCAGATAATATTCTGCCTTCGTGTTTTTGCCCCCAAAGTGGATAACCTCACATTTATCCACATTATACTGCATCTGCCATGCATTTTCCCACTCCCCTAACCTGTCCAAGTCACCCTGCAGCCTCTTAGCATCCTCCTCACAGCTCACACCGCCACCCAGTTTAGTGTCATCCGCAAACTTGGAGGGGAACTTGGAGTTGGTGGTGTTCCCATGTACTTGCTACCTTTGTCCTTCTAGGTGGTAGAGATCGCAGGTTTGGGAGGTGCTGCTGAAGAAGCCTTGGTGAGTTGCTGCAGTGCATTTTGTAGATGGTACACACTGCAGACTCGGTATGCCAGTGGCAGAGGGAGTGCAAGTTTAAAGTGCTGGATGGGGTGCCAATCAAGCGGGCTGCATTGTCCTGGATGGTGTCGAGCTTGTTGAGTGTTTTTTGGAGCTGCACTCATCCTAGCAAGTAGAGAGTATTCCATCACACTCCTGACTTGTGCCTTGTAGATGGCGGAAAGGCTTTGGGGAGGTCCACCACCATTCATGACTGGACATGGCAAGATTGCAGAGCTTTGATCTGATCCTTTGATTGTGGGATCACGTAACTCTGTTTATAGCCTGCTGCTTCCGCTTTTATCATGCACATAGTCCTGTGTTGCAGCTTCCCCAGGTTGGCGCCGCATTTTGTTTCAATACCCGTGTTGCTACTCCGACATGCTCTTCTCTCCTCTTCATTGAACCATGTTTGGTCATTTGGATTAATGGTAATGGTAGAGTGAGGGATACAATTCCATTGCTGCTGATGGCCCAAGCGCCTCATGGATGCCCAGTTATGAGTTGCTAGATCTATCCCATTTAGCACAGTGGTAGTGCCACACAACACAATGGAGGGTGTCCTCAGTGTGAAGACAGGACTTCATGTCTACAATGACTGTGTGATGGTCACTGTGACCAATGCGGTCACGGACAATGCATCTGAGGATGAGGTCAAGTAGGTTTTTCGCTCGTGTTGGTTCTCTCACCACCTAACAGAAAGCAGAGAGTCGGGATAAATGGGTCCTTTTCGGGCCCTTTTCAGGAAGCAGTTGAGGCTAGCTCGTTGAATGTATTCAAGTCACAGATAGATAGATTTTTAACCAATAAGGGAATTAAGGGTTACGGGGAGAGGGCGGTTAAGTGGAGCTGAGTCCACGGCCAGATCAGCCATGATCTTATTGAATGGCGGAGCAGGCTCGAGGGGCTAGATGGCCTACTCCTGTTCCTAATTCTTATGTTCTTATTATGCCGCAGGACCAGTCTGGCAGCTATGTCCTTCAGGACTTAGCCAGCTCGGTCAGTAGTGGTGCTACCGAGCTATTCTTGATGATGGACATTGAAGTCCCCCAACCAGAGTACTGATTCATCAACTGAAGGAGTGGGCTAGGTAGTAATCATGCCCATGCTTAACCTGAAGCCATGAGACTTCATTGGTTCCGGACTCTCAGGACCACTCCCTCCCAACCTTATACCACTGTGCCACCATCCCTGATGGGTCTGTCCTGCCGGTGAGACAGGACATATCCAGAGATGGTGATGGAGGAGTCTGGGACATTGGCTGAAAGGTAGGATTCTGTGAGTATGGCTATGTCAGGCTGTTGCTTGACTCGTCTGTGGAACAGCTCTCCCCATTTTGGCACGTCCCCAGATGTTGGTGAGGAGGACTTTGCAGGGTTGACTGGGCTGGCTGTGCCAAGTATGATACCGAGTGGTCCATCTGGTTTTATTCTTCTATTTAAGAACATAAGAACATAAGAACATAAGAATTAGGAACAGGAGTAGGCCATCTAGCCCCTCGAGCCTGCTCCGCCATTCAATAAGATCATGGCTGATCTGGTCGTGGACTCAGCTCCACTTAACCGCCCTCTCCCTGTAACCCTTAATTCCCTTATTGGTTAAAAATCTATCTATCTGTGACTTGAATACATTCAACGAGCTAGCCTCAACTGCTTCCTTGGGCAGAGAATTCCACGGATTCAATACCTTTTGGGAGAAGAAATTCATAGAAACATAGAAACATAGAAAATAGGTGCAGGAGTAGGCCATTCGGCCCCTCCAGCCTGCACCGCCACTCAATGAGTTCATGGCTGAATATGCAACTTCAGTACCCCACTCCTGTTTTCTCGCCATACCCCTTGATCCCCCTAGTAGGAAGGACTTCATCTAACTCCTTTTTAAATTCCTTCTCAACTCGGTTTTAAATTGGCTCCCCCGTATTTTGAGGCTGTGCCCCCTAGTTCTAGTCTCCCCGACCAGTGGAAACAACCTCTCTGCCTTTATCTTGTCTATCCCTTTCATGGTTTTAAATGTTTCTATAAGATCACCCCTCATCCTTCTGAACTCCAACGAGTAAAGACCCAGTCTACTCAATCTATCATCATAAGGTAACCCCCTCATCTCCGGAATCAGCCTAGTGAATCGTCTCTGTACCCCCTCCAAAGCGAGTATATCCTTCCTTAAGTAAGACCAAAACTGCACGCAGTACTCCAGGTGCGGCCTCACCAATACCCTGTACAGTTGCAGAAGGACCTCCCTGCTTTTGTACTCCATCCCTCTCGCAATGAAGGCCAACATTCCATTCGCCTTCCTGATTACCTGCTGCACCTGCAAACTAACTTTTTGGGATTCATGCACAAGGACCAATTGTGGAGCAGTGGAGGCGTGTCCTGCTCAGTTGGAGCTGTGAGTAGTGAGGAGAGCAGCTATCAACTTTTGCTCCTGCCTGGAGAGCCCTGAGACCAGCCCAGGGAGAGAAGGAAGGAAGGGGCTTCACCACCAACTTTTACCCAGAGGGAGAGGAGGAGAACAGAAAACTTTGAACAACTTTACCATTTCTGCAAGGAGTTGGAGAGAGGGGGAAAAACCAACAACAACAACATCCAGTGTGGAAGGAGGGAGACTCTACACTTTCTACAGGTGGGTGTGGGTGCATTTCCCAAACAGACTTTGTTGTATCGGTGGGGGGAGGAAAGAAGACCACTGAGGGCCGGAACATCGCGGGGGGTGTGTGTGTGTGTGGTAGTGTGTGTGGGGGCCTTGCTTACAACTAGGCCCCCCCCCACAATTGGAACCCCCCCCACCCCCCACATTTGCCTAGCCTGGGATAGCTGGAGCTACCAGGCTGAAGATTTTCATTAATCACCCTATTAAAGATCGTTAGGAGTGTGTGCCTGGTGGCTCTAGCTACCCCAGGTGAAGACATCTTCTCCCCCCCCACCTGAAGACCACCCCAAAGACTTTTTGTTTTGCCATCTGGGATTGCACCCACCCACAGCTGCGAGGGGAGACCTGCCCTCGCAGTTCCACCCCCTTCCCACCCCCCCGTCTCTCTTTCTCTGTTACTCTGTTTCTCCCCTCTCTCTCTGAGGCCTCTTTCTCCCAAATTAATAAAAAAAAACAATTAAGACAACTGAGCAGAGGGAGCAAGGCCCCTCCCCAATTGCCAACTAGGGGAGAGGTACCTCATTAAGGGCTTCTCTGCTCAGTCTAATCAAACGAGGCCAATTAAGACCATTAAGGCCTGTGACTTTGGGATGGGTGTAGCCCTTAAAGGGACCCCGTGATGGCGACCCCATCCACGCCGGTGGCAGGGCCAGCGAAGACGTATGCGCAGGTGGCAACCGCTTCCACGGCACCTCCTGCGCCACCCGCTGCCCTGCCACCTTTCAGATTAATCACCAAAAAACACGGGGTCAAGAGCTACACTCACCCCACAATGAGCATTGAGGAGTGCGTGCGGGCGATGGCTGGGGTAGTCGGCCCCTCGGGTATTGTCGCAGCCTCCAAGATGTCTGGGAAGGCCGTGTTCTTCCTGGGGTCGGAGCGGGCGGTGTCCCTGGCCCTCGAAAAGGGGCACACGGTGGGCAGGACGTTCCTGCCGGTGGACCCTCTCGAGGCCACCGCGCAGAGGGTCATCATATCGAACGTCCCGCCCTTTGTTCCCGCTGAGCTCCTCCTCCCTCACCTACACCAACTGGGGGAGGTAAGGTCGGGGATCAACCCCATACCGCTCGGCCTCAGGGAGAGCAGCCTGCGCCACGTGTTCTCCTTCCGCCGCCAGCTCTTTGTCCGGCTGGCGCGGGAGGAGACGATGGAGGGGAACTTTAATGTGGTGCACGAGGGGACTGCCTACCGCGTCTTCTGGACGTCGGACGGCGTGCGGTGCCATGCCTGTAGGGAGGTGGGGCATGTTCGTAAGAACTGCCCCGCCTCCAAGGCCGCCAAACCACCGAAGGCGGCCAAGGCTGGCGCCGCCGCCACCCCTCCCCCTAGTTGCGTCCGCGTGCCGGGAGCCGTAGGTGCGCGGGCATCGTCGGAGGCCTTTGTTTTCAGGGCCTCCGGCGGGGGGGAGGGAGAGCGTCCGACCGGAAAGAGGGCGCGGAAGAAGGCAAAACATCAAGAGGCGGGTCCCCTCAGTGCGCCAGATAATTTGACCACCGCGCTCAGCCCAACCCAGTCATCGGCGAGCACGGGGTGCCCCGAGCCCGTGACCGAGCCCTTGAACAACACCACAGAGGGGCCCGGGCGCGGGCAAGAAAAGGAAAAGGGGGGGGCGGAGCGGGAGGCCTCGGCAGACATGGAGGTCTCCCTGACTCCGCGCGCCCCCAGGAACAAAAGGAGGCGCGGCTCCGATGAGGCGGAGGGGGAACAACATCCCTCCGCAGAGGAGTCGGTGCCCGCCGCATGTCCCGCGTCCCCCACCAGCGCCCCCAAGGTGCGCCGTAGGCGGGAAGAGTCTGTCCCCGGGGAGGGTGAGACAGTTGAGGCTGCCCAGCCTCAGCCTCCCGGGGATGGCGTGGAAGATCTGCCTGTCGTGGGGGGCGTGGGGACCGCGGAGGAATGCGTAGCCGCCGGGCCGGGCGTCCCGGGGACTGAGGCGGGCGGGGCCGAAAAGGCCGAACCTGAGCCCGCCCAGCCAATACCCAACTTCCCCCGGGAGTCACTCGACCCGGCAGAAATACAAACTATGAAGAAATTTAATGACACTGTAGATGCTGGGCCGGGGGGTGGCAGCGGGGAGGGGGAGGAACACCCACCCTCGCCCCTTACTTTGGAGCTGGTGCACTTGGGGAGCCTGGGGATTTCCTATGGCCGGGTCTCTCCTTGTTCCCCGGTTCCTGGGGCGGAGGGGGAACCCCTTCCGCTGTCATTTCCCGACCCAGCACCATTTTTAAAAGAGCCCAGTGGGGACTCCTCTGCCGACGATCCTGGGCGTGGGATCGGGGCAGAGCCAGGGTCGGTTGGAGCGGCCGGTTCATTTGCCGTACCTTGTGCGGTCGATGGGCCGGCTGCTGGCGGCCACCTCCCGGAGGAGGACGGGGACTCGGTGGGGGACGCGGGTGAAGACCTAGAGACCACCGCCAGCGAGGCGGTGGATCTGCTCGCGGCCGCCGCTGAGACCATCCTCATTCCTGCAAAGGAACTCCGGGACTTTTTGGCCCAGAGCCGGGGTCGCTGCGACCAAGCCCGACTGGCCCTGGAAAAATGGTCCGAGCCAGAGCTGATCAAGGGGTCCGTCCGCGCCGCCGTCAAAACCTTGGCCGCGGGCGGGCCCTTGACAAAAGCGCAACACCTTGAGCTGCGCGAGCTCGAGGGACTCCTCGCTGGGCTGCGGAGGGAGCGGAGTTCAACAAAAGACTCCGCTCCCTTCCCCACAATAGGTTAAGGTAAAGGTTGCACTATGCTTTTGCCATGAAGATAACCATAGCCAGCCTCAACATCAACGGCGGCAGAGGGGCACGCCGTAGATTTGACAATTTTTCGCTCCTGCGGGAGGGGAAATATGCGGTGTGCTTCCTGCAAGAAACCCACACCGTTCCGGGAGACGAAGCCACGTGGCTCCTGGAATGGCAAGGAGAGGTCCGCATGAGCCACCTCACCGCCATTTCTAGTGGGGTGGCCATCTTGCTGGGCCCGCATTTTCAGCCGGAGATCTTGGGGGTCGAGGAGCCCGTGCCAGGCCGCTTGCTGCACGTAACGGTTCGCCTGGGGGACGTGCCGCTCCATCTCGTGAACGTGTACGCCCCTCAGCCCGGCCCGCAGCAAACGCGCTTCTTTGAAGAGGTGTCCGCTCTTCTTGGCTCCGTCGACGTCGGCGACTGCATTGCCCGCGGGGGGGATTTTAACTGCACCCTCGAGGCGAGGGACCGCTCCGGTGCCCCGCAGTGCATGACGGCGATGGAGAAGTTGAGGGACCTGGTCGGGTCCTTCGACTTGGTGGACGTCTGGCGAAATCTCCACCCCGACTCCAGCGCCTTTACTTGGGTGAGGCTTGGAGTAGGATGGTCTAGAGTCGACCGCCTTTACGTGTCTCGGGCGTACGTTTCCTGCGTCCCGGCGGCCTCCATGCGGCCGGTGCCGTGTTCGGACCACCACCAGGTGTGGGCGGAGCTCGCTTCGCTCCGTGCGAGGACGGGGTCCGCGTACTGGCACTTTAACAACCGGCTGCTGGAGGACGTGCGGTTCCAGGACTCGTTCCGTCGATTCTGGTCCGACTGGAGAAGGAAGCAGGGGGGCTTCCCCTCCTTGAGGCTATGGTGGGACGTGGGCAAGGCTCACGTCCGCGTCTTCTGTCAAGAGTACGCGAAGGGGTCGACCAAGAGGCGGGCGGCCAGAGTCGGGCGCCTAGAAAAAGAGGTGCTCGACCTGGAAGCCCGTCTCGGTCAAGTCGTCCAGGACCCGGCCCTGCGGACGGTGTACGAAGCGAAGAAGGCCGCGCTGAAGGACCTGCAGCTCGTCGGGTCCCGAGGCGCGTTCGTGAGGTCGCGGATCCGGTTCCTGCGGGATCTGGACCGCGGCTCCACCTTCTTCTACCCGCTGGAAAAAAGGCAGAGTGTCCGTAAGCAGCTCTTGACGCTGCTGGCCGACGACGGCTCTCTCGTCTCGGATCCGGAGGGCGTCAACAACAGGGCCCGTGAATATTACGGGGCTCTGTTCTCTCCGGATCCGTCCAGCGAGGAAGCGCGTAGAGTTTTATGGGAGGACTTGCCGAAGGTCAGCCCGGAGGGCGCCGAAAATCTGGAAGCTCCGCTAAGCCTGGCGGAGCTGACCGGTGCCCTCGCCCGGCTCTCGAGGGGAAAATCCCCGGGGCTGGACGGGCTGACCGTGGAGTTCCACAGGGCGTTCTGGGACGTCCTGGGGAGCGACTACGCGCGGGTCCTGGGGGAAAGTCTGGCGACCGGGGAGATGCCCCTCTCTTGGCGCAGGGCAGTCATCGTCCTGCTGCCTAAGAAGGGCGATCTCCGCCTCCTTAAGAACTGGCGCCCGGTCTCTCTCCTCAGCACGGACTACAAAATCTTCGCCAGGGCGATGTCTGCACGTCTTGGTGCCGTGCTGGACCACATGATCCACCCCGACCAGTCCTACACGGTCCCGGGCCGGACAATCCACGACAACATCCATCTGGTCCGGGACCTCATCCATTGTTCCCAGGAGGCTGGTCTGTCGGTCGCCTTCCTATCCCTCGACTAAGAGAAGGCGTTCGACAGGGTGGATCACGACTATCTGCTCGGAACTCTGCGCGCTTTCGGGTTCGGGACGCATTTCGTCGCCCGGATCCGACTTTTGTACGCCGCCGCGGAGTGTCTGATTAAGGTTAACGGGTCCTTGACGGCGCCCCTTCGCTTTAGGAGAGGGGTGCGCCAGGGATGCCCCATGTCCGGCCAGTTATACGCCGTTTGCGTGGAGCCTTTCCTGCGCCTCTTGCGGACGAGGTTGACGGGACTGGCTCTGCAAGGGCCGGGCGTGGAGGTCGTCCTCTCGGCTTACGCCGATGACGTGCTCCTCGCGATAGAGGATCCCGCTGACCTGCGGAGGATGCGTGAGTGCCAGGAGATTTACTCGGCCGCGTCCTCCGCCAGGATCAACTGGGAGAAATGTTCCGGACTCCTGGTGGGTCAGTGGCGGGTGGACTCCCTGCCGGAGGAGCTCAGGCCTTTTGCCTGGAGCACGACCCATCTCCTCTATCTGGGAGTCTACCTTAGCCCCGACGAGGGAGCCTGGCCGGCGAACTGGCAGGAGCTGGAGGCCAAGGTCGCCGCTCGCCTAGGGAGCTGGACAGGACTGCTCCGAGTGCTGTCCTACAGGGGTCGAGCGCTAGTCATAAACCAGCTGGTGGCCGCAATGTTGTGGTACCGGCTGGTCACTTTGACCCCTCCCCCTGCGTTTGTCGCCAAGATACAGAAGAAGCTGGTGGACTTCTTCTGGAACAACAGGAAGCACTGGGTCTCTGCTGCGGTCTTGAGTCTCCCGCTTGAGGAGGGCGGTCAGTCGTTGGTGTGCGTCAGCGCCCAGCTCGCGACTTTCCGTCTTCAGACCCTGCAGAGATACCTTTACGTCGAGCCCCCTCCTAGGTGGTGCGCTCTGGCGAGGTATTTCTTCCGCCAGCAGCGCGACCTCAATTATGACACGCAGCTCCTGTTTGTGAACTTGGGGGGTGCCAGGACCGCCCTCCGGGAGCTGCCTGTCTTTTACAGGGAACTCATCAGGGTCTGGAACAAAGTCTCCACCAAGCGCAGCTCTCCGCCGGCTGGAGTGGCGGCCGTCCTGCAGGAACCGCTGCTCGGGAATCCGTACCTCCACGGCCGAGGCTTTATGTGGCGGTTGGAAGAGAGGGCTGTGGCTGGTGAGGTGACCAGGGTCAGGGACCTGCTCGATGGCGGAGGAGCGGGCTGGATGGCGCCAGACACGCTGGCGCGGCGCCTAAATTCTGCCAACGTCCGCCACGCGGCCGATGCCATCGAGTCGCTAAAAACAGCTCTGGGCCCTGACTCCGTTAGGTGCATCGAGGAGGCTCAAGCACGTGGGGAGATCCCGTCCGAACTGACCCCCGTCCGGACGGAATTCCTCATCGGCGCCAAACCCCGGAACCTCCCTTGGGGGCCGGCGCCTCACAACTTGAGCCGCCTCGGGAAAATCCCCTCCGTGCCTTTCAGTTCCGCGCGGATGGGTTTCCTGTACGGGCTGCTCCTGCACACTCTCAACTTTGCCATCCTCGCCGGCCGTCCGGACACGCCATGGCGTACCATCTTGCCGTCCGGAGGAGGCGGGGGTCCCCGATGGAGGGCACTCTACGCAGGGGTCCTCCCACTATTCATCGGGGACTTGGCCTGGAGGGTGGTGCACGGAGCAGTGCCGTGCAACAAATTTTTAAGCCGGTTCACGGACTCCCAGGCCGCCTGCAATTTCTGCGGTCTGGAGGAGTCCGTGTTCCATGTTTTTATTGAGTGCACGAGGTTGCAGCCCCTGTTCCATTATTTGAAGGGGCTGCTCCTGAAATTCTGGCTGCACTTCAGTCCCACTCTCCTGATCTTTGGGCACCCTGTGCGGAGGGGAGCGGGTAGGTCCGAAGGCCTCCTCGTAGGACTGCTCCTGGGCACGGCCAAGGGTGCCATCAGCCGGTCCAGGCAGCGGGCGGTCGAGGGGGTCGTTCAACCTGACTGCCTGCCTCTCTTCCGCTCTTACATCCGGTCCAGGGTGTCCTTGGAGATGGAGCACGCGGTGTCCACCGGTACGCTCGCGGCCTTCCGCGAGAGGTGGGCACCGGAGGGACTGGAGTGCATCATCACGCCCGGCAACCAAATTTTAATTTGATTTTACGTTTTTAAGTTTCATTTGTTTTAATTGCCGGTGCTTTTAGTGTCCCCCTTCCCTTTTATAGGGGGCACTGGGGAAAATTGTGATTTTAGTGCCCAAAAAAAAAACCAAAAAAGAAAAACACAAAAAAAAAAGGGGGAAAAAAAAAGGGCCTTGTAAATGTCTGGAGTGTCACCCAGGTCGGGTGGCACCGTTTAGTGTTTTATGTTTTCGCAGGTAAACTCAAAAGAGTTTCATGCACAAGGACCAATTGTGGAGCAGTGGAGGCGTGTCCTGCTCAGTTGGAGCTGTGAGCAGTGAAGAGAGCAGCTATCAACTTTTGCTCCTGCCTGGAGAGCCCTGAGACCAGCCCAGGGAGAGAAGGAAGGAAGGGGCTTCACCACCAACTTTTACCCAGAGGGAGAGGAGGAGAACAGAAAACTTTGAACAACTTTACCATTTCTGCAAAGAGTTGGAGAGAGGGGGAAAAACCAACAACATCCAGTGTGGAAGGAGGGAGACTCTACATCTTCTACAGGTGGGTGTGGGTGCATTTCCCAAAAAGACTTTGTTGTATCGGTGGGGGGAGGAAAGAAGACCACTGAGGGCCGGAACATCGCGGGGGGTGTGTGTGTGTGTGGAAGTGTGTGTGGGGGCCTTGCTTACAACTAGGCCCCCCCCACAATTGGAACCCCCCCCCACCCCCCACATTTGCCTAGCCTGGGATAGCTGGAGCTACCAGGCTGAAGATTTTCATTAATCACCCTATTAAAGATCGTTAGGTGTGTGTGCCTGGTGGCTCGAGCTGCCCCAGGTGAAGACGTCTTCTCCCCCCACCTGAAGACCAACCCAAAGACTGTGTTTTTTTGTGTGTTTTTGCCATCTGGGGAGTGCACCCACCCACAGCTGCGAGGGGAGACCTGCCCTCGCAGTTCCCCCCCCCCTTCCCACCCCCCTCTCTCTTTCTCTGTTACTCTGTTTCTCCCCTCTCTCTCTGAGGCCTCTTTCTCCCAAATTAATTTAAAAAAAAACAATTAAGACAACTGAGCAGAGGGAGCAAGGCCCCTCCCCAATTGTCAACTAGGGGAGAGGTACCTCATTAAGGGCTCCTCTGCTCAGTCTAATCAAACGAGGCCAATTAAGACCATTAAGGCCTGTGACTTTGGGGTGGGTGTAGCCCTTAAAGGGACCCCGTGATGGCGACCCCATCCACGCCGGTGGCAGGGCCAGCGAAGACGTATGCGCAGGTGGCAACCGCTTCCACGGCACCTCCTGCGCCACCCGCTGCCCTGCCATCTTTCAGATTAATCACCAAAAAACACGGGGTCAAGAGCTACACTCACCCCACAATGAGCATTGAGGAGTGCGTGCGGGCGATGGCTGGGGTAGTCGGCCCCTCGGCCATTGTCGCAGCCTCCAAGATGTCTGGGAAGGCCGTGTTCTTCCTGGGGTCGGAGCGGGCGGTGTCCCTGGCCCTCGAAAAGGGGCTCACGGTGGGCGGGACGTTCCTGCCGGTGGACCCTCTCGAGGCCACCGCGCAGAGGGTCATCATATCGAACGTCCCGCCCTTTGTTCCCGCTGAGCTCCTCCTCCCTCACCTACACCAACTGGGGGAGGTAAGGTCGGGGATCAACCCCATACCGCTCGGCCTCAGGGAGAGCAGCCTGCGCCACGTGTTCTCCTTCCGCCGCCAGCTCTTTGTCCGGCTGGCGCGGGAGGAGACGACGGAGGGGAACTTTAATGTGGTGCACGAGGGGACTGCCTACCGCGTCTTCTGGACGTCGGACGGCGTGCGGTGCCATGCCTCCAAGGCCGCCAAACCACCTAAGGCGGCCAAGGCTGGCGCCGCCGCCACCCCTCCCCCTAGTTGCGTCCGCGTGCCGGGAGCCGTAGGTGCGCGGGCATCGTCGGAGGCCTTTGTTTTCAGGGCCTCCGGCGGGGGGGAGGGAGAGCGTCCGACCGGAAAGAAGGCGCGGAAGAAGGCAAAACATCAAGAGGCGGGTCCACTCAGTGCGCCAGATAATTTGACCACCGCGCTCAGCCCAACCCAGTCACCGGCGAGCGCGGGGTGCCCCGAGCCCGTGCCCGAGTCCTTGAAGAACACCACAGAGGGGCCCGGAGGCGGGCAAGAAAAAGAAAAGGGGGGGGGCGGAGCGGGAGGCCTCGGCAGACATGGAGGTCTCCCTGACTCCGCGCGCCCCCAGGAACAAAAGGAGGCACGGCTCCGTTGAGGCGGAGGGGGAACAACATCCCTCCGCGGAGGAGTCGGTGCCTGCCGCGTGTCCCGCGTCCCCCACCAGCGCCCCCAAGCAGCGCCGTAGGCGAGAAGAGTCTGTCCCCGGGGAGGGTGAGACAGTTGAGGCTGCCCAGCCTCAGCCTCCCGGGGATGGCGTGGAAGATCTGCCTGTCGTGGGGGGCGTGGGGACCGCGGAGGAATGCGTAGCCGCCGGGCCGGGCGTCCCGGGGACTGAGGCGGGCGGGGCCGAAAAGGCCGAACCTGAGCCCGCCCAGCCAATACCCAACTTCCCCCGGGAGTCGTTCGACCCAGCAGAAATACAAACTATTAAGAAATTTAATGACACTGTAGATGCTGGGCCGGGGGGTGGCAGCGGGGAGGGGGAGGAACACCCACCCTCGCCTCTTACTTTGGAGCTGGTGCACTTGGGGAGCCTGGGGATTTCCTATGGCCGGGTCTCTCCTTGTTCCCCGGTTCCTGGGGCGGAGGGGGAACCCCTTCCGCTGTCATTTCCCGACCCAGCACCATTTTTAAAAGAGCCCAGTGGGGACTCCTCTGCCGACGATCCTGGGGGTGGGATCGGGGCAGAGCCAGGGCCGGTTGGAGCGGCCGGTTCATTTGCCGTACCTTGTGCGGTCGATGGGCCGGCTGCTGGCGGCCACCTCCCGGAGGAGGACGGGGACTCGGTGGGGGACGCGGGTGAAGACCTAGAGACCACCGCCAGCGAGGCGGTGGATCTGCTCGCAGCCGCCGCCGAGACCATCCTCATTCCTGCAAAGGAACTCCGGGACTTTTTGGCCCAGAGCCGGGGTCGCTGCGACCAAGCCCGACTGGCCCTGGAAAAATGGTCCGAGCCAGAGCTGATCAAGGGGTCCGTCCGCGCCGCCGTTAAAACCTTGGCCGCGGGCGGGCCCTTGACAAAGGCGCAACACCTTGAGCTGCGCGAGCTCGAGGGACTCCTCGCTGGGCTGCGGAGGGAGCGGAGTTCAACAAAAGACTCCGCTCCCTCCCCCACAATAGGTTAAGGTAGAGGTTGCACTATGCTTTTGCCATGAAGATAACCATAGCCAGCCTCAACATCAACGGAGGCAGAGGGGCACGCCGTAGATTTGACAATTTTTCGCTCCTGCAGGAGGGGAAATATGCGGTGTGCTTCCTGCAAGAAACTCACACCGTTCCGGGAGACGAAGCCACGTGGCTCCTGGAATGGCAAGGAGAGGTCCGCATGAGCCACCTCACCGCCATTTCTAGTGGGGTGGCCATCTTGCTGGGCCCGCATTTTCAGCCGGAGATTTTGGGGGTCGAGGAGCCCGTGCCAGGCCGCTTGCTGCACGTAACGGTTCGCCTGGGGGACGTGCCGCTCCATCTCGTTAACGTGTACGCCCCTCAGCCCGGCCCGCAGCAAACGCGCTTCTTTGAAGAGGTGTCCGCTCTTCTTGGCTCCGTCGACGTCGGCGACTGCATTGTCCTCGGGGGGGATTTTAACTGCACCCTCGAGGCGAGGGACCGCTCCGGTGCCCCGCAGTGCATGACGGCGATGGAGAAGTTGAGGGACCTGGTCGGGTCCTTCGACTTGGTGGACGTCTGGCGAAATCTCCACCCCGACTCCAGCGCCTTTACTTGGGTGAGGCCTGGAGTAGGATGGTCTCGAGTCGACCGCCTTTACGTGTCTTGGGCGTACGTTTCCTGCGTCCCGGCGGCCTCCATGCGGCCGGTGCCGTGTTCGGACCACCACCTGGTGTGGGCGGAGCTCGCTTCGCTCCGCGCGAGGACGGGGTCCGCGTACTGGCACTTTAACAACCGGCTGCTGGAGGACGTGCGGTTCCAGGACTCGTTCCGTCGATTCTGGGCCGACTGGAGAAGGAAGCAGGGGGGCTTCCCCTCCTTGAGGCTATGGTGGGACGTGGGCAAGGCTCACGTCCGCGTCTTCTGTCAAGAGTACGCGAGGGGGTCGACCAAGAGGCGGGCGGCCAGAGTCGGGCGCCTAGAAAAAGAGGTGCTCGACCTGGAAGCCCGTCTCGGTCAAGTCGTCCAGGACCCGGCCCTGCGGACGGTGTACGAAGCGAAGAAAGCCGCGCTGAAGGATCTGCAGCTCGTCGGGTCCCGAGGCGCGTTCGTGAGGTCGCGGATCCGGTTCCTGCGGGATCTGGACCGCGGCTCCCCCTTCTTCTACTCGCTGGAAAAAAGGCAGAGTGTCCGTAAGCAGCTCTTGACGCTGCTGGCCGACGACGGCTCTCTCGTCTCGGATCCGGAGGGCGTCAACAACAGGGCCCGTGAATATTACGGGGCTCTGTTCTCTCCGGATCCGTCCAGCGAGGAAGCGCATAGAGTTTTGTGGGAGGACCTGCCGAAGGTCAGCCCGGAGGGCGCCGAAAATCTGGAAGCTCCGCTAAGCCTGGCGGAGCTGACCGGTGCCCTCGCCCGGCTCTCGAGGGGAAAATCCCCGGGGCTGGACGGGCTGACCGTGGAGTTCCACAGGGCGTTCTGGGACGTCCTGGGGAGCGACTACGCGTGGGTCCTGGGGGAAAGTCGGGCGACCGGGGAGATGCCCCTCTCTTGGCGCAGGGCAGTCATCGTCCTGCTGCCTAAGAAGGGCGATCTCCGCCTCCTTAAGAACTGGCGCCCGGTCTCCCTCCTCAGCACGGACTACAAAATCTTCGCCAGGGCGATGTCTGCTCGCCTTGGTGCCGTGCTGGACCACATGATCCACCCCGACCAGTCCTACACGGTCCCGGGCCGGACAATCCACGATAACATCCATCTGGTCCGGGACCTCATCCATTGTTCCCAGGAGGCTGGTCTGTCGGTCGCCTTCCTATCCCTCGACCAAGAGAAGGCGTTCGACAGGGTGGATCACGACTATCTGCTCGGAACTCTGCGCGCTTTCGGGTTCGGGACGCATTTCGTCGCCCGGATCCGACTTTTGTACGCCGCCGTGGAGTGTCTGACTAAGGTTAACGGGTCCTTGACGGCGCCCCTTCGCTTTAGGAGAGGGGTGCGCCAGGGATGCCCCATGTCCGGCCAGTTATACGCCGTTTGCGTGGAGCCTTTCCTGCGCCTCTTGCGGACGAGGTTGATGGGACTGGCTCTGCAAGGGCCGGGCGTGGAGGTCGTCCTCTCGGCTTACGCCGATGACGTGCTCCTCGCGATAGAGGATCCCGCTGACCTGCGGAGGATGCGTGAGTGCCAGGAGATTTACTCGGCCGCGTCCTCCGCCAGGATCAACTGGGAGAAATGTTCCGGACTCCTGGTGGGTCAGTGGCGGGTGGACTCCCTGCCGGAGGAGCTCAGGCCTTTTGCCTGGAGCACGACCCATCTCCTCTATCTGGGAGTCTACCTTAGCCCCGACGAGGGAGCCTGGCCGGCGAACTGGCAGGAGCTGGAGGCCAAGGTCGCCGCTCGCCTAGGGCGCTGGACAGGACTGCTCCGAGTGCTGTCCTACAGGGGTCGAGCGCTAGTCATAAACCAGCTGGTGGCCGCAATGTTGTGGTACCGGCTGGTCACTTTGACCCCTCCCCCTGCGTTTGTCGCCAAGATACAGAAGAAGCTGGTGGACTTCTTCTGGAACAACAGGAAGCACTGGGTCTCTGCCGCGGTCTTGAGTCTCCCGCTTGAGGAGGGCGGTCAGTCGTTGGTGTGCGTCAGCGCCCAGCTCGCGACTTTCCGTCTTCAGACCCTGCAGAGATACCTTTACGTCGAGCCCCCTCCCAGGTGGTGTGCTCTGGTGAGGTATTTCTTCCGCCAGCAGCGCGACCTCAATTATGACACGCAGCTCCTGTTTGTGCACTTGGGGGGTGCCAGGACCGCCCTCCGGGAGCTGCCTGTCTTTTACAGGGAACTCATCAGGGTCTGGAACAAAGTCTCCACCAAGCGCAGCTCTCCGCCGGCTGGAGTGACGGCCGTCCTGCAGGAACCGCTGCTCGGGAATCCGTACCTCCACGACCGAGGTTTTATGTGGCGGTCGGAAGAGAGGGCTGTGGCTGGTGAGGTGACCAGGGTCAGGGACCTGCTCGATGGCGGAGGAGTGGGCTGGATGGCGCCAGACACGCTGGCGCGGCGCCTAAACTCTGCCAACGTCCGCCACGCGGCCGATGCCATCGAGTCGCTAAAAACAGCTCTCGGCCCTGACTCCGTTAGGTGCATCGAGGAGGCTCAAGCACGTGGGGAGATCCCGTCCGAACTGACCCCCGTCCGGACGGAATTCCTCATCGGTGCCAAACCCCGGAACCTCCCTCGGGGGCCGGCGCCTCACAACTTGAGCCGCCTCAGGGAAATCCCCTCCGTGCCTTTCAGTTCCGCGCGGAGGGGTTTCCTGTACGGGCTGCTCCTGCACACCCTCAACTTTGCCATCCTCGCCGGCCGTCCGGACACGCCATGGCGTACCATTTGCCGTCCGGAGGAGGCGGGGGTCCCCGATGGAGGGCACTCTACGCAGGGGTCCTCCCACTATTCATCGGGGACTTGGCCTGGAGGGTGGTGCACGGAGCAGTGCCGTGCAACAAATTTTTAAGCCGGTTCACGGACTCCCAGGCCGCCTGCAATTTCTGCGGTCTGGAGGAGTCCGTGTTCCATGTTTTTATTGAGTGCACGAGGTTGCAGCCCCTGTTCCATTATTTGAAGGGGCTGCTCCTGAAATTCTGGCTGCACTTCAGTCCCACTCTCCTGATCTTTGGGCACCCTGTGCGGAGGGGAGCGGGTAGGTCCGAAGGCCTCCTCGTAGGACTGCTCCTGGGCACGGCCAAGGGTGCCATCAGCCGGTCCAGGCAGCGGGCGGTCGAGGGGGTCGTTCAACCTGACTGCCTGCCTCTCTTCCGCTCTTACATCCGGTCCAGGGTGTCCTTGGAGATGGAGCACGCGGTGTCCACCGGTACGCTCGCGGCCTTCCGCGAGAGGTGGGCACCGGAGGGACTGGAGTGCATCATCATGCCCGGCAACCAAATTTTAATTTGATTTTACGTTTTTAAGTTTAATTTGTTTTAATTGCCGGTGCTTTTAGTGTCCCCCTTCCCTTTCATAGGGGGCACTGGGGAAAATTGTGATTTTAGTGCCCAAAAAAAAAAAGAAAGAAAAACACAAAAAAAAAAGGGGGGGAAAAAAACAGGGCCTTGTAAATGTCTGGAGTGTCACCCAGGTCGGGTGGCGCCGTTTAATGTTTAATGTTTTGCAGGTGAACTCCAAAAAGAGTTTCATGCACAAGGACCAATTGTGGAGCAGTGGAGGCGTGTCCTGCTCAGTTGCAGCTGTGAGCAGTGAGGAGAGCAGCTATCAACTTTTGCTCCTGCCTGGAGAGCCCTGAGACCAGCCCAGGAAGAGAAGGAAGGAAGGGGCTTCACCACCAACTTTCACCCAGAGGGAGAGGAGGAGAAAGCAGAAAACTTTGTACATCTTTTTACCATTCTGCAAATAGTTGGAGAGAGGGGGAAAAACCAACAACAAACCAGTGTGGAAGGAGGGAGACTCTACATTTCTACAGGTGGGTGTGGGTGCATATCCCAAAAAGACTTTGTTGAATCGGTGGGGGGAGGAAAGAAGACCACCGAGGGCCGGAACATCGCGGGGGGTGTGTGTGTGTGGAAAGTGTGTGTGGGGGCCTTGCTTGCAACTAGGCCCCACACACATTTGACCCCCCCCCCAATTGCCTAGCCTGGGATAGCTGGAGCTACCAGGCTTAAGAATTTCCTTAATCACCCTAATTAAACATCGTTGGGAGTGTGTGCCTGGTGGCTCTAGCTGCCCCAGGTGAAGACATCTTCTCCCCTCACCTGAAGACCACCCCAAAGACTTTGTGTTTTGCCATCTGGGGATTGCACCCACCCACAGCTGCGAGGGGAGACCTGCCCTCGCAGTTCCCCCCCTCCTTCCCACCACCCTCTCTCTTTCTCTGTTACTCTGTTTCTCCCCTCTCTCTCAGGCCCCTTTCTCCTAATTTAAAAAAAAAACAATTGAGACAACTGAGCAGAGGGAGCAAGGCCCCTCCCCAATTGCCAACTAGGGGAGTGGTGCCTCGTTAAGGGCTCCTCTGCTCAGTTAAATATACAAGGCCAATAAAGACCATTAAGGCCTGTGACTTTGGGGTGGGTGTAGCCCTTAAAGGGACCCCGTGATGGCGACCCCATCCACGCCGGTGGCAGGGCCAGCGAAGACGTATGCGCAGGTGGCAACCACTTCAACGGCACGTCCTGCGCCACCCGCTGCCCTGCCACTTTTTCAACTTATAACCAGGAAACACGGGGTCAAGAGCTACACTCACCCCACAATGAGCATTGAGGAGTGCGTGCGGGCGATGGCTGGGGTAGTCGGCCCCTCGGCCATTGTCGTGGCCTCCAAGATGTCTGGGAAGGCTGTTTTCTTCCTGGGGTCGGAGCGGGCGGTGTCCCTGGCCCTTGAAAAGGGGCTCACGGTGGGCGGGACGTTCCTGCCGGTGGATCCTCTCGAGGCCACCGCGCAGAGGGTCATCGTGTCAAACGTCCCGCCCTTTGTTTCCGCTGAGCTCCTCCTCCCTCACCTACACCAACTGGCGGAGGTAAGGTCGGGGATCAACCCCATACCGCTCGGCCTCAGGGAGAACAGCCTGCGCCACGTGTTCTCCTTCCGCCGCCAGCTCTTTGTCCGGATGGCGCGGGAGGACATGACGGAAGGGCACTTTAATGTGGTGCACGAGGGGACTGCCTACCGCGTCTTCTGGACGTCGGACGGCGTGCGGTGCCATGCCTGCAGAGAGGTGGGGCACGTTCGCAAGAACTGCCCCGCCTCCAAGGCCGCCAAACCACCGAAGGCGGCCAAGGCTGGCGCCGCCGCCACCCCTCCCCCGAGTTGCGTCCGCGTGCCGGGAGCCATAGGTGCGCGGGCATCGTCGGAGGCCTTTGTTTTCAGGGCCTCCGGCGGGGGGGAGGGAGAGCGTCCGAACGGAAAGAAGGCGCGGAACAAGGAGAAACATCTAGAGGCGGGTCCCCTCGGTGCGCCAGACAATTTGTTTACCGCGCTCGGCCCAACCCAGTCACCGGCGAGCGCGGGGTGCCCCGAGCCCGTGCCCGAGCCCTTAAACAACACCGCAGAGGGCCCCGGGCGCGGGCAAGAAAAGAAAAAGGGGGGGGCGGAGCGGGAGGCCTCGGCAGACATGGAGGTCTCCCTGCCTCAGCGCACCTCCAGCTACAAAAGGAGGCGCCGCTCCGTTGAGGCGGAGGGGGAACAACATCCCTCCGCGGAGGAGTCGGTGCCCGAAGCGTGTCCCGCGTCCACCACCAGCGCCCCCAAGCAGCGCCGTAGGCGGGAGGAATCTGTCCCCGGGGAGGGTGAGACAGTTGAGGCTGCCCAGCCTCTGCCTCCCGGGGATGGCGTGGAAGATCTGCCCGTCGTGGGGGGCGTGGGGACCGCGGAGGAATGCATTGCCGCCGGGCCGGGCGCCCCGGGGACTGAGGCGGGCGGGGCCGAAAAGGCCGAACCTGAGCCCGCCCAGCCAATACCCAACTTCCCCCGGGAGTCTCTCGACCCGGCAGAAACCGAAACAAATGTTAATTATGACACTGTAGATGCTGGGCCGGGGGGTGGCAGCGGGGAGGGGGAGGAGCACCCACCCTCGCCCCTTACTTTGGAGCTGGAGCACTTGGAGAGCCTGGGGATTTCCTATGGCCGGGTCTCTCCTTGTTCCCCAGTTCCTGGGGCGGAGGGGGAACCCCATCCGCTGTCATTTCCCGACCCAGCACCATTTTTAAAAGAGCCCAGTGGGGACTCCTCTGCCGACGATCCTGGGGGTGGGATCGGGGCAGAGCCAGGGCCGGTTGGAGCGGCCGGTTCATTTGCCGTACCTTGTGCGGTCGATGGGCCGGCTGCTGGCGGCCACCTCCCGGAGGAGGACGGGGACTCGGTGGGGGACGCGGGTGAAGACCGAGAGACCACCGCCAGCGAGGCGGTGGATCTGCTCGCGGCCGCCGCCGAGACCATCCTCATTCCTGCAAAGGAACTCCGGGACTTTTTGGCGCAGAGCCGGGGTCGCTGCAACCAAGCCCGACTGGCCCTGGAAAAATGGTCCGAGCCAGAGCTGATCAAGGGGTCAGTCCGCGCCGCCGTCAAAACCTTGGCCGCGGGCGGGCCCTTGACAAAGGCGCAACACCTTGTGCTGCGCGAGCTCGAGGGACTCCTCGCTGGGCTGCGGAGGGAGCGGAGTTCAACAAAAGACTCCGCTCCCTCACCCACAATAGGTTAAGGTAGAGGTTGCACTATGCTTTTGCCATGAAGATAACCATAGCCAGCCTCAACATCAACGGCGGCAGAGGGGCACGCCGTAGATTTGACAATTTTTCGCTCCTACGGGAGGGGAAATATGCGGTGTGCTTCCTGCAAG
The DNA here is from genome assembly GCF_044704955.1 of Pristiophorus japonicus. Lineage (NCBI taxonomy): Eukaryota > Metazoa > Chordata > Chondrichthyes > Pristiophoridae > Pristiophorus > Pristiophorus japonicus. The sequence goes on from NC_091980.1 coordinate 57,217,201, forward strand.
AAACCCACACCGTTCCGGGAGACGAAGCCACGTGGCTCCTGGAATGGCAAGGAGAGGTCCGCATGAGCCACCTCACCGCCATTTCTAGTGGGGTGGCCATCTTGCTGGGCCCGCATTTTCAGCCGGAGATCTTGGGGGTCGAGGAGCCCGTGCCAGGCCGCTTGCTGCACGTAACGGTTCGCCTGGGGGACGTGCCGCTCCATCTCGTGAACGTGTACGCCCCTCAGCCCGGCCCGCAGCAAACGCGCTTCTTTGAAGAGGTGTCCGCTCTTCTTGGCTCCGTCGACGTCGGCGACTGCATTGTCCTCGGGGGGGATTTTAACTGCACCCTCGAGGCGAGGGACCGCTCCGGTGCCCCGCAGTGCATGACGGCGATGGAGAAGTTGAGGGACCTGGTCGGGTCCTTCGACTTGGTGGACGTCTGGCGAAATCTCCACCCCGACTCCAGCGCCTTTACTTGGGTGAGGCCTGGAGTAGGATGGTCTAGAGTCGACCGCCTTTACGTGTCTCGGGCGTACGTTTCCTGCGTCCCGGCGGCCTCCATGCGGCCGGTGCCGTGTTCGGACCACCATCTGGTGTGGGCGGAGCTCGCTTCGCTCCGCGCGAGGACGGGGTCCGCGTACTGGCACTTTAACAACCGGCTGCTGGAGGACGTGCGGTTCCAGGACTCGTTCCGTCGATTCTGGTCCGACTGGAGAAGGAAGCAGGGGGGCTTCCCCTCCTTGAGGCTATGGTGGGACGTGGGCAAGGCTCACGTCCGCGTCTTCTGTCAAGAGTACGCGAGGGGGTCGACCAAGAGGCGGGCGGCCAGAGTCGGGCGCCTAGAAAAAGAGGTGCTCGACCTGGAAGCCCGTCTCGGTCAAGTCGTCCAGGACCCGGCCCTGCGGACGGTGTACGAAGCGAAGAAGGCCGCGCTGAAGGACCTGCAGCTCGTCGGGTCCCGAGGCGCGTTCGTGAGGTCGCGGATCCGGTTCCTGCGGGATCTGGACTGCGGCTCCCCCTTCTTCTACTCGCTGGAAAAAAGGCAGAGTGTCCGTAAGCTTCTCTTGACGCTGCTGGCCGACGACGGCTCTCTCGTCTCGGATCCGGAGGGCGTCAACAACAGGGCCCATGAATATTACGGGGCTCTGTTCTCTCCGGATCCGTCCAGCGAGGAAGCGCGTAGAGTTTTGTGGGAGGACCTGCCGAAGGTCAGTCCGGAGGGCGCCGAAAATCTGGAAGCTCCGCTAAGCCTGGCGGAGCTGACCAGTGCCCTCGCCCGGCTCTCGAGGGGAAAATCCCCGGGGCTGGACGGGCTGACCATGGAGTTCCACAGGACGTTCTGGGACGTCCTGGGGGGCGACTACGCGCGGGTCCTGGGGGAAAGTCTGGCGACCGGGGAGATGCCCCTCTCTTGGCGCAGGGCAGTCATCGTCCTGCTGCCTAAGAAGGGCGATCTCCGCCTCCTTAAGAACTGGCGCCCGGTCTCACTCCTCAGCACGGACTACAAAATCTTCGCCAGGGCGATGTCTGCTCGCCTTGGTGCCGTGCTGGACCACATGATCCACCCCGACCAGTCCTACACGGTCCCGGGCCGGACAATCCACGATAACATCCATCTGGTCCGGGACCTCATCCATTGTTCCCAGGAGGCTGGTCTGTCGGTCGCCTTCCTATCCCTCGACCAAGAGAAGGCGTTCGACAGGGTGGATCACGACTATCTGCTCGGAACTCTGCGCGCTTTCGGGTTCGGGACGCATTTCGTCGCCCGGATCCGACTTTTGTACGCCGCCGCGGAGTGTCTGATTAAGGTTAACGGGTCCTTGACGGCGCCCCTTCGCTTTAGGAGGTGGGTGCGCCAGGGATGCCCCATGTCCGGCCAGTTATACGCCGTTTGCGTGGAGCCTTTCCTGCGCCTCTTGCGGACGAGGTTGACGGGACTGGCTCTGCAAGGGCCGGGCGTGGAGGTCGTCCTCTCGGCTTACGCCGATGACGTGCTCCTCGCGATAGAGGATCCCGCTGACCTGCGGAGGATGCGTGAGTGCCAGGAGATTTACTCGGCCGCGTCCTCCGCCAGGATCAACTGGGAGAAATGTTCCTGACTCCTGGTGGGTCAGTGGCGGGTGGACTCCCTGCCGGAGGAGCTCAGGCCTTTTGCCTGGAGCACGACCCATCTCCTCTATCTGGGAGTCTACCTTAGCCCCGACGAGGGAGCCTGGCCGGCGAACTGGCACATTGCTGGAGGCCAAGGTCGCCGCTCGCCTAGGGCGCTGGACAGGACTGCTCCGAGTGCTGTCCTACAGGGGTCGAGCGCTAGTCATAAACCAGCTGGTGGCCGCAATGTTGTGGTACCGGCTGGTCACTTTGACCCCTCCCCCTGCGTTTGTCGCCAAGATACAGAAGAAGCTGGTGGACTTCTTCTGGAACAACAGGAAGCACTGGGTCTCTGCCGCGGTCTTGAGTCTCCCGCTTGAGGAGGGCGGTCAGTCGTTGGTGTGCGTCAGCGCCCAGCTCGCGACTTTCCGTCTTCAGACCCTGCAGAGATACCTTTACGTCGAGCCCCCTCCCAGGTGGTGTGCTCTGGCGAGGTATTTCTTCCGCCAGCAGCGCGACCTCAATTATGACACGCAGCTCATGTTTGTGAACTTGGGGGGTGCCAGGACCGCCCTCCGGGAGCTGCCTGTCTTTTACAGGGAACTCATCAGGGTCTGGAACAAAGTCTCCACCAAGCGCAGCTCTCCGCCGGCTGGAGTGGCGGCCGTCCTGCAGGAGCCGCTGCTCGGGAATCCGTACCTACACGGCCGAGGTTTCATGTGGCGGTCAGAAGAGAGGGCTGTGGCTGGTGAGGTGACCAGGGTCAGGGACCTGCTCGATGGCGGAGGAGCGGGCTGGATGGCGCCTGACACGCTGGCGCGGCGCCTAAACTCTGCCAACGTCCGCCACGCGGCCGATGCCATCGAGTCGCTAAAAACAGCTCTGGGCCCTGACTCCGTTAGGTGCATCGAGGAGGCTCAAGCATGTGGGGAGATCCCGTCCGAACTGACCCCCGTCCGGACGGAATTCCTCATCGGCGCCAAACCCCGGAACCTCCCTCGGGGGCCGGCGCCTCACAACTTGAGCCGCCTCGGGGAAATCCCCTCCGTGCCTTTCAGTTCCGCGCGGAGGGGTTTCCTGTACGGGCTGCTCCTGCACACCCTCAACTTTGCCATCCTCGCCGGCCGTCCGGACACGCCATGGCGTACCATCTTGCCGTCCGGAGGAGGCGGGGGTCTCTGATGGAGGGCACTCTACGCAGGGGTCCTCCCACTATTCATCGGGGACTTGGCCTGGAGGGTGGTGCACGGAGCAGTGCCGTGCAACAAAATTTTAAGCCGGTTCACGGACTCCCAGGCCGCCTGCAATTTCTGCGGTCTGGAGGAGTCCGTGTTCCATGTTTTTATTGAGTGCACGAGGTTGCAGCCCCTGTTCCATTATTTGAAGGGGCTGCTCCTGAAATTCTGGCTGCACTTCAGTCCCACTCTCCTGATCTTTGGGCACCCTGTGCGGAGGGGAGCGGGTAGGTCCGAAGGCCTCCTCGTAGGACTGCTCCTGGGCACGGCCAAGGGTGCCATCAGCCGGTCCAGGCAGCGAGCGGTCGAGGGGGTCGTTCAACCTGACTGCCTGCCTCTCTTCCGCTCTTACATCCGGTCCAGGGTGTCCTTGGAGATGGAGCACGCGGTGTCCACCGGTACGCTCGCGGCCTTCCGCGAGAGGTGGGCACCGGAGGGACTGGAGTGCATCATCATGCCCGGCAACCAAATTTTAATTTGATTTTACGTTTTTAAGTTTAATTTGTTTTAATTGCCGGTGCTTTTAGTGTCCCCCTTCCCTTTCATAGGGGGCACTGGGGAAAATTGTGATTTTAGTGCCCAAAAAAAAAAAAAAAGAAAAACACAAAAAAAAAAGGGGGGGGAAAAAACAGGGCCTTGTAAATGTCTGGAGTGTCACCCAGGTCGGGTGGCACCGTTTAATGTTTAATGTTTTGCAGGTGAACTCCAAAAAGAGTTTCATGCACAAGGACCAATTGTGGAGCAGTGGAGGCGTGTCCTGCTCAGTTGCAGCTGTGAGCAGTGAGGAGAGCAGCTATCAACTTTTGCTCCTGCCTGGAGAGCCCTGAGACCAGCCCAGGAAGAGAAGGAAGGAAGGGGCTTCACCACCAACTTTCACCCAGAGGGAGAGGAGGAGAAAGCAGAAAACTTTGTACATCTTTTTACCATTCTGCAAATAGTTGGAGAGAGGGGGAAAAACCAACAACAAACCAGTGTGGAAGGAGGGAGACTCTACATTTCTACAGGTGGGTGTGGGTGCATATCCCAAAAAGACTTTGTTGAATCGGTGGGGGGAGGAAAGAAGACCACCGAGGGCCGGAACATCGCGGGGGGTGTGTGTGTGTGGAAAGTGTGTGTGGGGGCCTTGCTTGCAACTAGGCCCCACACACATTTGACCCCCCCCCCCAATTGCCTAGCCTGGGATAGCTGGAGCTACCAGGCTCAAGAATTTCCTTAATCACCCTAATTAAACATCGTTGGGAGTGTGTGCCTGGTGGCTCTAGCTGCCCCAGGTGAAGACATCTTCTCCCCTCACCTGAAGACCACCCCAAAGACTTTGTGTTTTGCCATCTGGGGATTGCACCCACCCACAGCTGCGAGGGGAGACCTGCCCTCGCAGTTCCCCCCCTCCTTCCCACCCCCCTCTCTCTTTCTCTGTTACTCTGTTTCTCCCCTCTCTCTCAGGCCCCTTTCTCCTAATTTAAAAAAAAAACAATTGAGACAACTGAGCAGAAGGAGCAAGGCCCCTCCCCAATTGCCAACTAGGGGAGTGGTGCCTCGTTAAGGGCTCCTCTGCTCAGTTAAATATACAAGGCCAATAAAGACCATTAAGGCCTGTGACTTTGGGGTGGGTGTAGCTCTTAAAGGGACCCCGTGATGGCGACCCCATCCACGCCGGTGGCAGGGCCAGCGAAGACGTATGCGCAGGTGGCAACCACTTCAACGGCACGTCCTGCGCCACCCGCTGCCCTGCCACTTTTTCAACTTATAACCAGGAAACACGGGGTCAAGAGCTACACTCACCCCACAATGAGCATTGAGGAGTGCGTGCGGGCGATGGCTGGGGTAGTCGGCCCCTCGGCCATTGTCGCGGCCTCCAAGATGTCTGGGAAGGCTGTTTTCTTCCTGGGGTCGGAGCGGGCGGTGTCCCTGGCCCTTGAAAAGGGGCTCACGGTGGGCGGGACGTTCCTGCCGGTGGATCCTCTCGAGGCCACCGCGCAGAGGGTCATCGTGTCAAACGTCCCGCCCTTTGTTTCCGCTGAGCTCCTCCTCCCTCACCTACACCAACTGGCGGAGGTAAGGTCGGGGATCAACCCCACACCGCTCGGCCTCAGGGAGAACAGCCTGCGCCACGTGTTCTCCTTCCGCCGCCAGCTCTTTGTCCGGCTGGCGCGGGAGGACATGACGGAAGGGCACTTTAATGTGGTGCACGAGGGGACTGCTTACCGCGTCTTCTGGACGTCGGACGGCGTGCGGTGCCATGCCTGCAGAGAGGTGGGGCACGTTCGCAAGAACTGCCCCGCCTCCAAGGCCGCCAAACCACCGAAGGCGGCCAAGGCTGGCGCCGCCGCCACCCCTCCCCCGAGTTGCGTCCGCGTGCCGGGAGCCATAGGTGCGCGGGCATCGTCGGAGGCCTTTGTTTTCAGGGCCTCCGGCGGGGGGGAGGGAGAGCGTCCGAACGGAAAGAAGGCGCGGAACAAGGAGAAACATCTAGAGGCGGGTCCCCTCGGTGCGCCAGACAATTTGTTTACCGCGCTCGGCCCAACCCAGTCACCGGCGAGCGCGGGGTGCCCTGAGCCCGTGCCCGAGCCCTTAAACAACACCGCAGAGGGCCCCGGGCGCGGGCAAGAAAAGAAAAAGGGGGGGGCGGAGCGGGAGGCCTCGGCAGACATGGAGGTCTCCCTGCCTCAGCGCACCTCCAGCTACAAAAGGAGGCGCCGCTCCGTTGAGGCGGAGGGGGAACAACATCCCTCCGCGGAGGAGCCGGTGCCCGAAGCGTGTCCCGCGTCCCCCACCAGCGCCCCCAAGCAGCGCCGTAGGCGGGAGGAATCTGTCCCCGGGGAGGGTGAGACAGTTGAGGCTGCCCAGCCTCTGCCTCCCGGGGATGGCGTGGAAGATCTGCCTGTCGGGGGGGGCGTGGGGACCGCGGAGGAATGCATTGCCGCCGGGCCGGGCGCCCCGGGGACTGAGGCGGGCGGGGCCGAAAAGGCCGAACCTGAGCCCGCCCAGCCAATACCCAACTTCCCCCGGGAGTCGCTCGACCCGGCAGAAACCGAAACAAATGTTAATTATGACACTGTAGATGCTGGGCCGGGGGGTGGCAGCGGGGAGGGGGAGGAGCACCCACCCTCGCCCCTTACTTTGGAGCTGGTGCACTTGGGGAGCCTGGGGATTTCCTATGGCCGGGTCTCTCCTTGTTCCCCAGTTCCTGGGGCGGAGGGGGAACCCCTTCCGCTGTCATTTCCCGACCCAGCACCATTTTTAAAAGAGCCCAGTGGGGACTCCTCTGCCGACGATCCTGGGGGTGGGATCGGGGCAGAGCCAGGGCCGGTTGGAGCGGCCGGTTCATTTGCCGTACCTTGTGCGGTCGATGGGCCGGCTGCTGGCGGCCACCTCCCGGAGGAGGACGGGGACTCGGTGGGGGACGCGGGTGAAGACCGAGAGACCACCGCCAGCGAGGCGGTGGATCTGCTCGCGGCCGCCGCCGAGACCATCCTCATTCCTGCAAAGGAACTCCGGGACTTTTTGGCCCAGAGCCGGGGTCGCTGCAACCAAGCCCGACTGGCCCTGGAAAAATGGTCCGAGCCAGAGCTGATCAAGGGGTCCGTCCGCGCCGCCGTCAAAACCTTGGCCGCGGGCGGGCCCTTGACAAAGGCGCAACACCTTGTGCTGCGCGAGCTCGAGGGACTCCTCGCTGGGCTGCGGAGGGAGCGGAGTTCAACAAAAGACTCCGCTCCCTCACCCACAATAGGTTAAGGTAGAGGTTGCACTATGCTTTTGCCATGAAGATAACCATAGCCAGCCTCAACATCAACGGCGGCAGAGGGGCACGCCGTAGATTTGACAATTTTTCGCTCCTGCGGGAGGGGAAATATGCGGTGTGCTTCCTGCAAGAAACCCACACCGTTCCGGGAGACGAAGCCACGTGGCTCCTGGAATGGCAAGGAGAGGTCCGCATGAGCCACCTCACCGCCATTTCTAGTGGGGTGGCCATCTTGCTGGGCCCGCATTTTCAGCCGGAGATCTTGGGGGTCGAGGAGCCCGTGCCAGGCCGCTTGCTGCACGTAACGGTTCGCCTGGGGGACGTGCCGCTCCATCTCGTGAACGTGTACGCCCCTCAGCCCGGCCCACAGCAAACGCGCTTCTTTGAAGAGGTGTCCGCTCTTCTTGGCTCCGTCGACGTCGGCGACTGCATTGTCCTCGGGGGGGATTTTAACTGCACCCTCGAGGCGAGGGACCGCTCCGGTGCCCCGCAGTGCATGACGGCGATGGAGAAGTTGAGGGACCTGGTCGGGTCCTTCGACTTGGTGGACGCCTGGCGAAATCTCCACCCCGACTCCAGCGCCTTTACTTGGGTGAGGCCTGGAGTAGGATGGTCTAGAGTCGACCGCCTTTACGTGTCTCGGGCGTACGTTTCCTGCGTCCCGGCGGCCTCCATGCGGCCGGTGCCGTGTTCGGACCACCACCTGGTGTGGGCGGAGCTCGCTTCGCTCCGCGCGAGGACGGGGTCCGCGTACTGGCACTTTAACAACCGGCTGCTGGAGGACGTGCGGTTCCAGGACTCGTTCCGTCGATTCTGGTCCGACTGGAGAAGGAAGCAGGGGGGCTTCCCCTCCTTGAGGCTATGGTGGGACGTGGGCAAGGCTCACGTCCGCATCTTCTGTCAAGAGTACGCGAGGGGGTCGACCAAGAGGCGGGCGGCCAGAGTCGGGCGCCTAGAAAAAGAGGTGCTCGACCTGGAAGCCCGTCTCGGTCAAGCCGTCCAGGACTCGGCCCTGCGGACGGTGTACGAAGCGAAGAAGGCCACGCTGAAGGACCTGCAGCTCGTCGGGTCCCGAGGCGCGTTCGTGAGGTCGCGGATCCGGTTCCTGCGGGATCTGGACTGCGGCTCCCCCTTCTTCTACTCGCTGGAAAAAAGGCAGAGTGTCCGTAAGCTTCTCTTGACGCTGCTGGCCGACGACGGCTCTCTCGTCTCGGATCCGGAGGGCGTCAACAACAGGGCCCATGAATATTACGGGGCTCTGTTCTCTCCGGATCCGTCCAGCGAGGAAGCGCGTAGAGTTTTGTGGGAGGACCTGCCGAAGGTCAGTCCGGAGGGCGCCGAAAATCTGGAAGCTCCGCTAAGCCTGGCGGAGCTGACCAGTGCCCTCGCCCGGCTCTCGAAGGGAAAATCCCCGGGGCTGGACGGGCTGACCATGGAGTTCCACAGGGCGTTCTGGGACGTCCTGGGGGGCGACTACGCGCGGGTCCTGGGGGAAAGTCTGGCGACCGGGGAGATGCCCCTCTCTTGGCGCAGGGCAGTCATCGTCCTGCTGCCTAAGAAGGGCGATCTCCGCCTCCTTAAGAACTGGCGCCCGGTCTCCCTCCTCAGCACGGAATACAAAATCTTCGCCAGGGCGATGTCTGCTCGCCTTGGTGCCGTGCTGGACCACATGATCCACCCCGACCAGTCCTACACGGTCCCGGGCCGGACAATCCACGATAACATCCATCTGGTCCGGGACCTCATCCATTGTTCCCAGGAGGCTGGTCTGTCGGTCGCCTTCCTATCCCTCGACCAAGAGAAGGCGTTCGACAGGGTGGATCACGACTATCTGCTCGGAACTCTGCGCGCTTTCGGGTTCGGGACGCATTTCGTCGCCCGGATCCGACTTTTGTACGCCACCGCGGAGTGTCTGATTAAGGTTAACGGGTCCTTGACGGCGCCCCTTCGCTTTAGGAGGGGGGTGCGCCAGGGATGCCCCATGTCCGGCCAGTTATACGCCGTTTGCGTGGAGCCTTTCCTGCGCCTCTTGCGGACGAGGTTGACGGGACTGGCTCTGCAAGGGCCGGGCGTGGAGGTCGTCCTCTCGGCTTACGCCGATGACGTGCTCCTCGCGGTAGAGAATCCCGCTGACCTGCGGAGGATGCGTGAGTGCCAGGAGATTTACTCGGCCGCGTCCTCCACCAGGATCAACTGGGAGAAATGTTCCTGACTCCTGGTGGGTCAGTGGCGGGTGGACTCCCTGCCGGAGGAGCTCAGGCCTTTTGCCTAGAGCACGACCCATCTCCTCTATCTGGGAGTCTACCTTAGCCCCGACGAGGGAGCCTGGCCGGCGAACTGGCACATTGCTGGAGGCCAAGGTCGCCGCTCGCCTAGGGCGCTGGACAGGACTGCTCCGAGTGCTGTCCTACAGGGGTCGAGCGCTAGTCATAAACCAGCTGGTGGCCGCAATGTTGTGGTACCGGCTGGTCACTTTGACCCCTCCCCCTGCGTTTGTCGCCAAGATACAGAAGAAGCTGGTGGACTTCTTCTGGAACAACAGGAAGCACTGGGTCTCTGCCGCGGTCTTGAGTCTCCCGCTTGAGGAGGGCGGTCAGTCGTTGGTGTGCGTCAGCGCCCAGCTCGCGACTTTCCGTCTTCAGACCCTGCAGAGATACCTTTACGTCGAGCCCCCTCCCAGGTGGTGTGCTCTGGTGAGGTATTTCTTCCGCCAGCAGCGCGACCTCAATTATGACACGCAGCTCCTGTTTGTGAACTTGGGGGGTGCCAGGACCGCCCTCCGGGAGCTGCCTGTCTTTTACAGGGAACTCATCAGGGTCTGGAACAAAGTCTCCACCAAGCGCAGCTCTCCGCCGGCTGGAGTGGCGGCCGTCCTGCAGGAGCCGCTGCTCGGGAATCCGTACCTCCACGACCGAGGTTTTATGTGGCGGTCGGAAGAGAGGGCTGTGGCTGGTGAGGTGACCAGGGTCAGGGACCTGCTCGATGGCGGAGGAGCGGGCTGGATGGCGCCTGACACGCTGGCGCGGCGCCTAAACTCTGCCAACGTCCGCCACGCGGCCGATGCCATCGAGTCGCTAAAAACAGCTCTGGGCCCTGACTCCGTTAGGTGCATCGAGGAGGCTCAAGCACGTGGGGAGATCCCGTCCGAACTGACCCCCGTCCGGACGGAATTCCTCATCGGCGCCAAACCCCGGAACCTCCCTCGGGGGCCGGCGCTTCACAACTTGAGCCGCCTCGGGGAAATCCCCTCCGTGCCTTTCAGTTCCGCGCGGAGGGGTTTCCTGTACGGGCTGCTCCTGCACACCCTCAACTTTGCCATCCTCGCCGGCCGTCCGGACACGCCATGGCGTATCATCTTGAACAACACCGCAGAGGGGCCCGGGCGCGGGCAAGAAAAGAAAAAGGGGGGGGCGGAGCGGGAGGCCTCGGCAGACATGGAGGTCTCCCTGCCTCAGCGCACCTCCAGCAACAAAAGGAGGCGCCGCTCCGTTGAGGTGGAGGGGGAACAACATCCCTCCGCGGAGGAGTCGGTGCCCGCCGCGTGTCCCGCGTCCCCCACCAGCGCCCCCAAGCAGCACCGTAGGCGGGAGGAATCTGTCCCCGGGGAGGGTGAGACAGTCGAGGCTGCCCAGCCTCTGCCTCCCGGGGATGGCGTGGAAGATCTGCCTGTCGTGGGGGGCGTGGGGACTGCGGAGGAATGCATTGCCGACGGGCCGGGCGTCCCGGGGACTGAGGCGGGCGGGGCCGAAAAGGCCGAACCTGAGCCCGCCCAGCCAATACCCAACTTCCCCCGGGAGTCGCTCGACCCGGCAGAAACCGAAACAAATATTTATAATGACACTGTAGATGCTGGGCCGGGGGGTGGCAGCGGGGAGGGGGTGGAACACCCACCCTCGCCTCTTGCTGTGGAGCTGGAGCACTTGGAGAGCCTGGGGATTTCCTATGGCCGGGTCTCTCCCTGTTCCCCGGTTCCTGGGGCGGAGGGGGAACCCCTTCCGCTGTCATTTCCCGACCCAGCACCATTTTTAAAAGAGCCCAGTGGGGACTCCTCTGCCGACGATCCTGGGGGTGGGATCGGGGCAGAGCCAGGGCCGGTTGGAGCGGCCGGTTCATTTGCCGTACCTTGTGCGGTCGATGGGCCGGCTGCTGGCGGCCACCTCCCGGAGGAGGACGGGGACTCGGTGGGGGACGCGGGTGAAGACCTAGAGACCACCGCCAGCGAGGCGGTGGATCTGCTCGCGGCCGCCGCCGAGACCATCCTCATTCCTGCAAAGGAACTCCGGGACTTTTTGGCCCAGAGCCGGGGTCGCTGCGACCAAGCACGACTGGCCCTGGAAAAATGGTCCGAGCCGGAGCTGATCAAGGGGTCCGTCCGCGCCGCCGTTAAAACCTTGGCCGCGGGCGGGCCCTTGACAAAGGAGCAACACCTTGAGCTGCGCGAGCTCGAGGGACTCCTCGCTGGGCTGCGGAGGGAGCGGGGTTCAACAAACGACTCCGCTCCCTCCCCCGCAATAGGTTAAGGTAGAGGTTGCACGATGCTTTTGCCATGAAGCTAACCATAGCCAGCCTCAACATCAACGGCGGCAGAGGGGCACGCCGTAGATTTGACAATTTTTCGCTCCTGCGGGAGGGGAAATATGCGGTGTGCTTCCTGCAAGAAACCCACACCGTTCCGGGAGACGAAGCCACGTGGCTCCTGGAATGGCAAGGAGAGGTCCGCATGAGCCACCTCACCGCCATTTCTAGTGGGGTGGCCATCTTGCTGGGCCCGCATTTTCAGCGGAGATCTTGGGGGTCGAGGAGCCCGTGCCAGGCCGCTTGCTGCACGTAACGGTTCGCCTGGGGGACGTGCCGCTCCATCTCGTGAACGTGTACGCCCCTCAGCCCGGCCCGCAGCAAACGCGCTTCTTTGAAGAGGTGTCCGCTCTTCTTGGCTCCGTCGACGTCGGCGACTGCATTGTCCTCGGGGGGGATTTTAACTGCACCCTCGAGGCGAGGGACCGCTCCGGTGCCCCGCAGTGCATGACGGCGATGGAGAAGTTGAGGGACCTGGTCGGGTCCTTCGACTTGGTGGACGTTTGGCGAAATCTCCACCCCGACTCCAGCGCCTTTACTTGGGTGAGGCCTGGAGTAGGATGGTCTAGAGTCGACCGCCTTTACGTGTCTCGGGCGTACGTTTCCTGCGTCCCGGCGGCCTCCATGCGGCCGGTGCCGTGTTCGGACCACCACCAGGTGTGGGCGGAGCTCGCTTCGCTCCGCGCGAGGACGGGGTCCGCGTACTGGCACTTTAACAACCGGCTGCTGGAGGACGTGCGGTTCCAGGACTCGTTCCGTCGATTCTGGTCCGACTGGAGAAGGAAGCAGGGGGGCTTCCCCTCCTTGAGGCTATGGTGGGACGTGGGCAAAGCTCATGTCCGCGTCTTCTGTCAAGAGTACGCGAGGGGGTCGACCAAGAGGCGGGCGGCCAGAGTCGGGCGCCTAGAAAAAGAGGTGCTCGACCTGGAAGCCCGTCTCGGTCAAGTCGTCCAGGACCCGGCCCTGCGGACGGTGTACGAAGCGAAGAAGGCCGCGCTGAAGGACCTGCAGCTCGTCGGGTCCCGAGGCGCGTTCGTGAGGTCGCGGATCCGGTTCCTGCGGGATCTGGACCGCGGCTCCCCCTTCTTCTACTCGCTGGAAAAAAGGCAGAGTGTCCGTAAGCAGCTCTTGACGCTGCTGGCCGACGACGGCTCTCTCGTCTCGGATCCGGAGGGCGTCAACAACAGGGCCCGTGAATATTACGGGGCTCTGTTCTCTCCGGATCCGTCCAGCGAGGAAGCGCGTAGAGTTTTGTGGGAGGACCTGCCGAAGGTCAGCCCGGAGGGCGCCGAAAATCTGGAAGCTCCGCTAAGCCTGGCGGAGCTGACCGGTGCCCTCGCCCGGCTCTCGAGGGGAAAATCCCCGGGGCTGGACGGGCTGACCGTGGAGTTCCACAGGGCGTTCTGGGACGTCCTGGGGAGCGACTACGCGCGGGTCCTGGGGGAAAGTCTGGCGACCGGGGAGATGCCCCTCTCTTGGCGCAGGGCAGTCATCGTCCTGCTGCCTAAGAAAGGTGATCTCCGCCTCCTGAAGAACTGGCGCCCAGTCTCCCTCCTCAGCACGGACTACAAAATCTTCGCCAGGGCGATGTCTGCTCGCCTTGGTGCCGTGCTGGACCACATGATCCGCCCCGACCAGTCCTACACGGTCCCGGGCCGGACAATCCACGATAACATCCATCTGGTCCGGGACCTCATCCATTGTTCCCAGGAGGCTGGTCTGTCGGTCGCCTTCCTATCCCTCGACCAAGAGAAGGCGTTCGACAGGGTGGATCACGACTACCTGCTCGGAACTCTGCGCGCTTTCGGGTTCGGGACGCATTTCGTCGCCCGGATCCGACTATTGTACGCCGCCGCGGAGTGTCTGATTAAGGTTAACGGGTCCTTGACGGCGCCCCTTCGCTTTAGGAGAGGGGTGCGCCTGGAATGCCCCATGTCCGGCCAGTTATACGCCGTTTGCGTGGAGCCTTTCCTGCGCCTCTTGCGGACGAGGTTGACGGGACTGGCTCTGCAAGGGTCGGGCGTGGAGGTCGTCCTCTCGGCTTACGCGAATGACGTGCTCCTCGCGGTAGAGGATCCCGCTGACCTGCGGAGGATGCGGGAGTGCCAGGAGATTTACTCGGCCGCGTCCTCCGCCAGGATCAACTGAGAGAAATGTTCCGGACTCCTGGTGGGTCAGTGGCGGGTGGACTCCCTGCCGGAGGAGCTCAGGCCTTTTGCCTGGAGCACGACCCATCTCCTCTATCTGGGAGTCTACCTTAGCCCCGACGAGGGAGCCTGGCCGGCGAACTGGCAGGAGCTGGAGGCCAAGGTCGCCGCTCGCCTAGGGCGCTGAACAGGACTGCTCCGAGTGCTGTCCTACAGGGGTCGAGCGCTAGTCATAAACCAGCTGGTGGCCGCAATGTTGTGGTACCGACTGGTCACTTTGACCCCTCCCCCTGCGTTTGTCGCCAAGATACAGAAGAAGCTGGTGGACTTCTTCTGGAACAACAGGAAGCACTGGGTCTCTGCTGCGGTCCTGAGTCTCCCGCTTGAGGAGGGCGGTCAGTCGTTGGTGTGCGTCAGCGCCCAGCTCGCGACTTTCCGTCTTCAGACCCTGCAGAGATACCTTTACGTCGAGCCCCCTCCTAGGTGGTGTGCTCTGGCGAGGTATTTCTTCCGCCAGCAGCGCAACCTTAATTATGACACGCAGCTCCTGTTTGTGAACTTGGGGGGTGCCAGGACCGCCCTCCGGGAGCTGCCTGTCTTTTACAGGGAACTCATCAGGGTCTGGAACAAAGTTCACCAGACTGATTCCCGGGATGGCGGGACTGACCTATCAAGAAAGATTGGATCAATTGGGCTTGTATTCACTGGAGTTCAGAAGAATGAGAGGGGACCTCATAGAAACATATAAAATTCTGACGGGTTTAGACAGGTTAGATGCAGAAAGAATGTTCCCAATGTTGGGGAGGTCCAGAACCAGGGGTCACAGTCTGAGGATAAGGGGTAAGCCATTTAGGACCGAGATGAGGAGAAACTTCTTCACCCAGAGAGTGGTGAACCTGTGGAATTCTCTACCACAGAAAGTAGTTGAGGCCAATTCACTAAATATATTCAAAAGGGAGTTAGATGAAGTCCTTACTACTCGGGGGATCAAGGGTTATGGCGAGAAAGCAGGAAGGGGGTACTGAAGTTTCATGTTCAGCCATGAACTCATTGAATGGCGGTGCAGGCTAGAAGGGCTGAATGGCCTGCTCCTGCACCTATTTTCTATGTTTCTATGTTTCTAAGCGCAGCTCTCCGCCGGCTGGAGTGGCAGCCGTCCTGCAGGAGCCGCTGCTCGGGAATCCGTACCTCCACGGCCGAGGTTTCATGTGGCGGTCGGAAGAGAGGGCTGTGGCTGGTGAGGTGACCAGGGTCAGGGACCTGCTCGATGGCGGAGGAGTGGGCTGGATGGCGCCAGACACGCTGGCGCGGCGCCTAAACTCTGCCAACGTCCGCCACGTGGCCGATGCCATCGAGTCGCTAAAAACAGCTCTGGACCCTGACTCCGTTAGGTGCATCGAGGAGGCTCAAGCACGTGGGGAGATCCCGTCCGAACTGACCCCCGTCCGGACGGAACTCCTCATCGGCGCCAAACCCCGGAACCTCCCTCGGGAGCCGGCGCCTCACAAATTGAGCCGCCTCGGGGAAATCCCCTCCGTGCCTTTCAGTTCCGCGCGGAGGGGTTTCCTGTACGGGCTGCTCCTGCACACCCTCAACTTTGCCATCCTCGCCGGCCGTCCGGACACGCCATGGCGTATCATCTTGCCGTCCGGAGGAGGCGGGGGTCCCCGATGGAGGGCACTCTACGCAGGGGTCCTCCCACTATTCATCGGGGACTTGGCCTGGAGGGTGGTGCACGGAGCAGTGCCGTGCAACAAATTTTTAAGCCGGTTCACGGACTCCCAGGCCGCCTGCAATTTCTGCGGTCTGGAGGAGTCCGTGTTCCATGTTTTTATTGAGTGCACGAGGTTGCAGCCCCTGTTCCATTATTTGAAGGGGCTGCTCCTGAAATTCTGGCTGCACTTCAGTCCCACTCTCCTGATCTTTGGGCACCCTGTGCGGAGGGGAGCGGGTAGGTCCGAAGGCCTCCTCGTAGGACTGCTCCTGGGCACGGCCAAGGGTGCCATCAGCCGGTCCAGGCAGCGGGCGGTCGAGGGGGTCGTTCAACCTGACTGCCTGCCTCTCTTCCGCTCTTACATCCGGTCCAGGGTGTCCTTGGAGATGGAGCACGCGGTGTCCACCGGTACGCTCGCGGCCTTCCGCGAGAGGTGGGCACCGGAGGGACTGGAGTGCATCATCACGCCCGGCAACCAAATTTTAATTTGATTTTACGTTTTTAAGTTTAATTTGTTTTAATTGCCGGTGCTTTTAGTGTCCCCCTTCCCTTTTATAGGGGGCACTGGGGAAAATTGTGATTTTAGTGCCCAAAAAAAAACCAAAAAAAGAAAAACACAAAAAAAAACAAAAAAAAGGGGGGGAAAAAAAAGGGCCTTGTAAATGTCTGGAGTGTCACCCAGGTCGGGTGGCACCGTTTAATGTTTAATGTTTTGCAGGTGAACTCCAAAAAGAGTTTCATGCACAAGGACCAATTGTGGAGCAGTGGAGGCGTGTCCTGCTCAGTTGGAGCTGTGAGCAGTGAGGAGAGCAGCTATCAACTTTTGCTCCTGCCTGGAGAGCCCTGAGACCAGCCCAGGAAGAGAAGGAAGGAAGGGGCTTCACCACCAACTTTTACCCAGAGGGAGAGGAGGAGAAAAGAAAACTTTGAACAACTTTACCATTTCTGCAAAGAGTTGGAGAGAGGGGGAAAGACCAACAACATCCAGTGTGGAAGGAGGGAGACTCTACATTTCTACAGGTGGGTGTGGGTGCATTTCCCAAAAAGACTTTGTTATGTCGGTGGGTGGAGGAAAGAAGACCACTGAGGGCCGGAACATCGCGGGGGGTGTGTGTGTGTGGAAAGTGTGTGTGGGGGCCTTGCTTACAACTAGGCCCCCCCCACAATTGGAACCCCCCCCCAATTGCCTAGCCTGGGATAGCTGGAGCTACCAGGCTGAAGATTTTTCTTAATCACCTAATTAAACATCGTTGGGAGTGTGTGCCTGGTGGCTCCAGCTGCCCCAGGTGAAGACATCTTCTCCCCTCACCTGAAGACCAACCCAAAGACTGTGCTTGTGTGTTTTGCCATCTGGGGAGTGCACCCACCCACAGCTGCGAGGGGAGACCTGCCCTCGCAGTCCCCCCCCCCCTTCCCACCCCCCTCTCTCCTTCTCTGTTACTCTGTTTCTCCCCTCTCTCTCTGAGACCCCTTTCTTCTAATTTAAAAAAAAAGATAAAACAATTAAGACAACTGAGCAGAGGGAGCAAGGCGCCTCCACAATTGCCAACTAGGGGAGAGGTGTGCCTCATTAAGGGCTCCTCTGCTCAGTTAATATACGAGGCCAATAAAGACCATTAAGGCCTGTGACTTTGGGGTGGGTGTAGCCCTTAAAGGGACCCCGTGATGGCGACCCCATCCACGCCGGTGGCAGGGCCAGCGAGGACATATGCGCAGGTGGCAACCGCTTCCACGGCACCTCCTGCGCCACCCGCTGCCCTGCCACCTTTTCAACTTATCACCAGGAAACACGGGGTCAAGAGCTACACACACCCCACAATGAGCATTGAGGAGTGCGTGCGGGCGATGGCTGGGGTAGTCGGCCCCTCTGCCATTGTCGCAGCCTCCAAGATGTCTGGGAAGGCCGTGTTCTTCCTGGGGTCGGAGCGGGCGGTGTCCCTGGCCCTTGAAAAGGGGCTCACAGTGGGCGGGACGTTCCTGCCGGTGGACCCTCTCGAGGCCACCGCGCAGAGGGTCATCGTGTCAAACGTCCCGCCCTTTGTTTCCGCTGAGCTCCTCCTCCCTCACCTACACCAACTGGGGGAGGTAAGGTCGGGGATCAACCCCATACCGCTCGGCCTCAGGGAGAACAGCCTGCGCCACGTGTTCTCCTTCCGCCGCCAGCTCTTTGTCCGGCTGGCACGGGAGGACATGACGGAAGGGCACTTTAATGTGGTGCACGAGGGGACTGCCTACCGCGTCTTCTGGACGTCGGACGGCGTGCGGTGCCATGCCTGTAGGGAGGTAGGGCACGTTCGTAAGTACTGCCCCGCCTCCAAGGCCGCCAAACCACCGAAGGCGGCCAAGGCTGGCGCCGACGCCACCCCTCCCCCTAGTTGCGTCCGCGTGCCGGGAGCCATGGGTGCGCGGGCATCGTCTGGGGCCTTTGTTTTCACGGCCTCCGGCGGGGGGGAGGGAGAGCGTCCGATCGAAAAGAAGGCGCGGAAGAAGACGAGACATCTAGAGGCGGGTCCCCTCAATACGCCGGAAAGTTTGACCACCGCGCTCAGCCCAACCCAGTCACCGGCGAGCGCGGGGTGCCCTGAGCCCGTGCCCGAGCCCTTGACCAATACCGCAGAGGGGCTCGGGCGAGGGCAAGATAAGGAAAAGGGGAGGGCGGAGCGGGAGGCCTCGGCAGACATGGAGGTCTCCCTGCCTCCGCGCACCCCCAGGAACAAAAGGAGGCACCACCCCAATGAGGCAGAGGGGGAACAACATCCCTCCGCGGAGGAGGCGGTGCCCGCCGCGTGTCCCGCGTCCCCCACCAGCGCCCCCAAATTGCGCTGCAGGCGCGAGGAGTCTGTCCCCGGGGAGGGTGAGGCAGTCGAGGCTGCCCAGCCGCTGCCTCCTGGGGATGGCGTGTAAGATCTGCCCGTCGTGGGGGGCGTGGGGCCGGCGGAAGAATGCGTAGCCGCCGGGTCGAGCATCCCGGGGACTGAGGCGGGCGGGGCCGGAAAGGCCGAACCTGAGCCCGCCCAGCCAATACCCAACTTCCCCCGGGATTTGCTCGACTCGGCAGAAACTGAAAATTTGAACATACATCCACACGCTGGGCCGGGGGGTGGCGGCGGGGAGGGGTAGAACAACAACTCTCGCCCCCTACTTTGGAGCTGAGGGACTTGGTGGACCTGGAGAATTTTCTAAACCGGGTCTCTCCGTGTTCCCCGGCTCCTGGGGCGGAGGAGGAACCCCTTCCGCTGTCGCTTCCCGACCCAGCACCAATTTTAAAAGAGCCCAGTGGGGACTCCTCTGCCGACGATCCTGGGGGTGGGATCGGGGCAGAGCCAGGGCCAGATGGAGCGGCCGGGCCGTTTGCCGTACCTCGTGCGGTCGACGGGCCGGCTGCTAGCGGCGACCTCCCGGAGGGGGACGGGGACTCGGTGGAGGACGCGGGTGAAGATCTCGAGTCCATCGCCAGTGAGGCGGTGGATCTGCTCGCGGCCGCCACTGAGACCCTCCTCATTCCCGCAGAGGAACTCCGGGACTTTTTGGTCCAGTGCCGGGGTCGCCGCGACCAAGCCTGTCTGGCCCTGGAAAGATGGTCCGAGCCGGGGCTGCTCGTCGCGTCCGTCCGCGCCGCCGCTAAAACCATGGCCGCGGGCGGGCCCTTATCAAAGGCTCAAGGCCTTGAGCTGCACCGGCTCAAAAAGTTCCTCGCTGGGCTGCTGAAGGAGCGGAGTTCAACAAACGACTCCACTCCCCCCCCACAATAGGTTAGGTAGAGGTTGCACTATGCTCTAGTCATGAAGATAACCATAGCCAGCCTCAACATCAACGGCGGTAGATTTGACAATTTTTCGCTCCTGCGGGAGGGGAAATATGCGGTGTGCTTCCTGCAAGAAACCCACACCGTTCCGGGAGACGAAGCCACGTGGCTCCTGGAATGGCAAGGAGAGGTCCGCATGAGCCACCTCACCGCCATTTCTAGTGGGGTGGCCATCTTGCTGGGCCCGCATTTTCAGCCGGAGATCTTGGGGGTCGAGGAGCCCGTGCCAGGCCGCTTGCTGCACGTAACGGTTCGCCTGGGGGACGTGCCGCTCCATCTCGTGAACGTGTACGCCCCTCATCCCGGCCCGCAGCAGACGCGCTTCTTTGAAGAGGTGTCCGCTCTTCTTGGCTCCGTCGACGTCGGCGACTGCATTGTCCTCGGGGGGGATTTTAACTGCACCCTCGAGGCGAGGGACCGCTCCGGTGCCCCGCAGTGCATGACGGCGATGGAGAAGTTGAGGGACCTGGTCGGGTCCTTCGACTTGGTGGACGTCTGGCGAAATCTCCACCCCGACTCCAGCGCCTTTACTTGGGTGAGGCCTGGAGTAGGATGGTCTAGAGTCGACCGCCTTTACGTGTCTCGGGCGTACGTTTCCTGCGTCCCGGCGGCCTCCATGCGGTCGGTGCTGTGTTCGGACCACCACCTGGTGTGGGCGGAGCTCGCTTCGCTCCGCGCGAGGACGGGGTCCGCGTACTGGCACTTTAACAACCGGCTGCTGGAGGACGTGCGGTTCCAGGACTCGTTCCGTCGATTCTGGTCCGACTGGAGAAGGAAGCAGGGGGGCTTCCCCTCCTTGAGGCTATGGTGGGACGTGGGCAAGGCTCACGTCCGCGTCTTCTGTCAAGAGTACGCGAGGGGGTCGACCAAGAGGCGGGCGGCCAGAGTCGGGCGCCTAGAAAAAGAGGTGCTCGACCTGGAAGCCCGTCTCAGTCAAGTCGTCCAGGACCCGGCCCTGCGGACGGTGTACGAAGCGAAGAAGGCCGCGCTGAAGGACCTGCAGCACGTCGGGTCCCGAGGCGCGTTTGTGAGGTCGCGGATCCGGTTCCTGCGGGATCTGGACCGCGGCTCCCCCTTCTTCTACTCGCTGGAAAAAAGGCAGTGTGTCCGTAAGCAGCTCTTGACACTGCTGGCCGACGACGGCTCTCTCGTCTTGGATCCGGAGGGCGTCAACAACAGGGTCCGTGAATATTACGGGGCTCTGTTCTCTCCGGATCCGTCCAGCGAGGAAGCGCATAGAGTTTTGTGGGAGGACCTGCCGAAGGTCAGCCCGGAGGGCGCCGAAAATCTGGAAGCTCCGCTAAGCCTGGCGGAGCTGACCGGTGCCCTCGCCAGGCTCTCGAGGGGAAAATCCCCGGGGCTGGACGGGCTGACCGTGGAGTTCCACAGGGCGTTCTGGGACGTCCTGGGGAGCGACTACGCGTGGGTCCTGGGGGAAAGTCTGGCGACCGGGGAGATGCCCCTCTCTTGGCGCAGGGCAGTCATCGTCCTGCTGCCTAAGAAGGGCGATCTCCGCCTCCTTAAGAACTGGCGCCCGGTCTCCCTCCTCAGCACGGACTACAAAATCTTCGCCAGGGCGATGTCTGCTCGCCTTGGTGCCGTGCTGGACCACATGATCCACCCCGACCACTCCTACACGGTCCCGGGCCGGACAATCCACGATAACATCCATCTGGTCCGGGACCTCATCCATTGTTCCCAGGAGGCTGGTCTGTCGGTCGCCTTCCTATCCCTCGACCAAGAGAAGGCGTTCGACAGGGTGGATCACGACTATCTGCTCGGAACTCTGCGCGCTTTCGGGTTCGGGACGCATTTCGTCGCCCGGATCCGACTTTTGTACGCCGCCGTGGAGTGTCTGATTAAGGTTAACGGGTCCTTGACGGCGCCCCTTCGCTTTAGGAGAGGGGTGCGCCAGGGATGCCCCATGTCCGGCCAGTTATACGCCGTTTGCGTGGAGCCTTTCCTGCGCCTCTTGCGGACGAGGTTGACGGGACTGGCTCTGCAAGGGCCGGGCGTGGAGGTCATCCTCTCGGCTTACGCCGATGACGTGCTCCTCGCGGTAGAGGATCCCGCTGACCTGCGGAGGATGCGGGAGTGCCAGGAGATTTACTCGGCAGCGTCCTCCGCCAGGATCAACTGGGAGAAATGTTCCGGACTCCTGGTGGGTCAGTGGCGGGTGGACTCCCTGCCGGAGGAGCTCAGGCCTTTTGCCTGGAGCACGACCCATCTCCTCTATCTGGGAGTCTACCTTAGCCCCGACGAGGGAGCCTGGCCGGCGAACTGGCAGGAGCTGGAGGCCAAGGTCGCCGCTCGCCTAGGACGCTGGACAGGACTGCTCCGAGTGCTGTCCTACAGGGGTCGAGCGCTAGTCATAAACCAGCTGGTGGCCGCAATGCTGTGGTACCGGCTGGTCACTTTGACCCCTCCCCCTGCGTTTGTCGCCAAGATACAGAAGAAGCTGGTGGACTTCTTCTGGAACAACAGGAAGCACTGGGTCTCTGCCGCGGTCTTGAGTCTCCCGCTTGAGGAGGGCGGTCAGTCGTTGGTGTGCGTCAGCGCCCAGCTCGCGACTTTCCGTCTTCAGACCCTGCAGAGATACCTTTACGTCGAGACCCCTCCTAGGTGGTGTGCTCTGGCGAGGTATTTCTTCCGCCAGCAGCGCGACCTCAATTATGACACGCAGCTCCTGTTTGTGAACTTGGGGGGTGCCAGGACCGCCCTCCGGGAGCTGCCTGTCTTTTACAGGGAACTCATCAGGGTCTGGAACAAAGTCTCCACCAAGCGCAGCTCTCCGCCGGCTGGAGTGGCGGCCGTCCTGCAGGAACCGCTGCTCGGGAATCCGTACCTCCACGGCCGAGGTTTTATGTGGCGGTCAGAAGAGAGGGCTGTGGCTGGTGAGGTGACCAGGGTCAGGGACCTGCTCGATGGCGGAGGAGCGGGCTGGATGGCGCCAGACACGCTGGCGCGGCGCCTTAATTCTGCCAACGTCCGCCACGCGGCCGATGCCATCGAGTCGCTAAAAACAGCTCTGGGCCCTGACTCCGTTAGGTGCATCGAGGAGGCTCAAGCACGTGGGGAGATCCCGTCCGAACTGACCCCCGTCCGGACGGAATTCCTCATCGGCGCCAAACCCCGGAACCTCCCTCGGGGGCCGGCGCCTCACAACTTGAGCCGCCTCGGGGAAATCCCCTCCGTGCCTTTCAGTTCCGTGCGGAGGGGTTTCCTGTACGGGCTGCTCCTGCACACCCTCAACTTTGCCATCCTAGCCGGCCGTCCGGACACGCCATGGCGTACCATCTTGCCGTCCGGAGGAGGCGGGGGTCCCCGATGGAGGGCACTCTACGCAGGGGTCCTCCCACTATTCATCGGGGACTTGGCCTGGAGGGTGGTGCACGGAGCAGTGCCGTGCAACAAATTTTTAAGCCGGTTCACGGACTCCCAGGCCGCCTGCAATTTCTGCGGTCTGGAAGAGTCCGTGTTCCATGTTTTTATGGAATGCACAAGGTTGCAGCCCCTGTTTTATTATTTGAAGGGGCTGCTCCTGAAATTCTGGCTGCACTTCAGTCCCACTCTCCTGATCTTTGGGCACCCTGTGCGGAGGGGAGCGGGTAGGTCCGAAGGCCTCCTCGTAGGACTGCTCCTGGGCACGGCCAAGGGTGCCATCAGCCGGTCCAGGCAGCGGGCGGTCGAGGGGGTCGTTCAACCTGACTGCCTGCCTCTCTTCCGCTCTTACATCCGGTCCAGGGTGTCCTTGGAGATGGAGCACGCGGTGTCCACTGGTACGCTCGCGGCCTTCCGCGAGAGGTGGGCACCGGAGGGACTGGAGTGCATCATCACGCCCGGCAACCAAATTTTAATTTGATTTTACGTTTTAAAGTTTAATTTGTTTTAATTGCCGGTGCTTTTAGTGTCCCCTTCCCTTTTATAGGGGGCACCGGAGAAATTGTGATTTTAGTGCCCCAAAAAAAAAAAAAAAAAAAAAAACAAAAACACAAAAAAAAAACCAAAAAAAGGAAAAAAAGGGCCTTGTAAATGTCTGGTGTGTCACCCAGGTCGGGTGGCACAGTTTAATGTTTATGTTTTGCAGGTAGACTCTAAAAGAGTTTCATGCACAAGGACCCTCAGGTCCCTCTGCACCGCAGCATGTTGTAATTTCTCCCCATTCAAATAATATTCCCTTTTACTGTTTTTTTTCCCAAGGTGGATGACCTCACACTTTCCGACATTGTATTCCATCTGCCAAACCTCAGCCCATTCGCTTAACCTATCTAAATCTCTTTGCAGCCTCTCTGAGTCCTCTACACAACCCGCTTTCCCACTAATCTTAGTGTCATCTGCAAATTTTGTTACAGTACACTCTGTCCCCTCTTCCAGGTCATCTATGTATATTGTAAACAGTTGTGGTCCCAGCACTGATCCCTGTGGCACACCACTAACCACCGATTTCCAACCCGAAAAGGACCCATTTATCCTGACTCTCTGCTTTCTGTTAGCCAGCCAATTCTCTATCCATGCTAATACATTTCCTCTGACTCCGCGTACCTCTATCTTCTGCAGTAACCTTTTGTGTGACACCTTATCGAATGCCTTTTGGAAATCTAAATACACCACATCCATCGGTACACCTCTATCCACCATGCTCGTTATATCCTCAAAGAATTCCAGTAAATTAGTTAAACATGATTTCCCTTCATGAATCCATGCTGCGTCTGCTTGATTGCACTATTCCTATCTAGATGTCTCGCTATTTCTTCCTTAATGATAGTTTCAAGCATTTTCCCCACTACAGATGCTTCTTGTAATGGTTTGTTACAACAGAGTGGCTTGCTAGACCATTGCAGAGGGCACTTAAGAGTCAACCACTTTGCTGTGGATCTGTAGTCACATATAGATTCCCTAGATGCCATGCTGGGATTTGAACTCACAGTCTCTGGATTATTAGTCCAGGCCTCTGGATTACTAGTCCAGTAACATTACCACGATGCTAACATTCCCATATCCCTTTTGAAGCCTTCTACTGAACCTGGTTCCACCACTCTATTAGACAGTGCATTCCAAATCCTAATCACTCTTTGCGTAAAACAATTTTTTCCTCAGCATAAGCTGTGACTCAGTGGGTAGTGTGTCAAAAGGTTGTGCGTTCAAGTCCCACCCCAGGGACTTGAACACATAAGATACTAGGCAGTACTGAGGGTGTGCTGCACTGTTGGAGGTGCCGACTTTTTGATGAGACATTAAACTGAATCCCCGTCTGCTCTCTCAAGTGGAAGAAAAAGATCCCATGGCATTATTTTGAAGAAGAGCAGGGAATTATCCCCGGTGTCCTGGCCAATAGTTATCCCTGAATCAGCATAACAAAAACAGATTATCTTGTGATTATCACACTGCTGTTTGTGAATGCTGTGTGCAAATTGGCTGTTGCGTTTCCCACATTACAATAGTGACTTTACTCCAAAAGTATATCATTGGCTGTAAAGCGCTTTGAGACGTCCGGTGGTCATGAAAGAACATAAGAACATAAGAAATAGGAGCAGGAGTAGGCCATTCGGCCCATCGAGCCTGCTCCGTCATTCTATAAGATCATGGCTGATCTGATCATGGGTTCAGCTCCACTTCCCTGCCTGCTCCTCATAACCCTTTACTCCCTTATCTTTCAAAAATCTGTCTACCTCCACCTTAAATATATGCAATGACCCAGCCTCCACAGCTCTCTGGGGCAGAGAATTCAACAGATTTACAACCCTCTGAGAGAAGAAATTCCTCCTCATCTTAGTTCTAAATGGGCGAGCCCTTATTCTTAAACTATGCCCCCTAATTCTAGATTCCCCCACAAGTGGAAACATTCTCTCTGAATCTACCTTGTCAAGTCCCCCTCAGTATCTTATTTGTTTCAATAAGATCACCTCTCATTCTTCTAAACTCCAATGAGTATTGGCCCAACCTGCTCAACATTTCTTCATAAGTCAATCCCTTCATCTCAGGAATCAACCTAGTGAACCTTCTTTGAACTGCCTCCAATGGAAGTATATCTCTCCTTAAATAAGGAGACCAAAACTGTATGCAGTACTCTAGGTGTGGTCTCACCAATGCCCTACACAATTGCAGCAGTACTTTCCTGCTTTTATACTTCATCCCCCTTGCAATAAAGGCCAACATTCCATTTGCCTTCCTGGTTACTTGCTGGACCTGCATACTAACCTTTTTGTGTTTCATGCACAAGGACCCCCAGGTACTGCAGCATTTTGTAATCTGACTCCATTTAAATAATAATTTGCATTTTTATTTTTCCTGCCAAAATGGATAACCTCACACTTTCCCACATTATGCCAAATATTTGCCTACTCACTTAACCTGTCTATATCCTTTTGCAGATTCTTTGTGTCCTCCTCGTAACTTGCTTTCCCACCCATGTTTGTACATTACACTCGGTCCCCATCTAAGTCATTAATATAGATTGTAAATAGTTGAGGCCCCAGCACTGATCCCTGTAGTACCCCACTGGTTACCGTTTGCCAACTGGAAAATTACCCATTTATCCCAACTCTCTGCTTTCTGTTAGCCAGTGCACTATCCACGCTAATATATTACCCCCAACTCTGTGAGCTTTTATCTTGTACAGTAACCTTTTATGTGGCACCTTATCGAATGCCTTCTGGAAATCTAAATACATCACATTCACTGGTTCCCCTTTATCCACCCTGCTCATTACATCCTCTAATAACTCAAGCAAATTTGTGAAACATGATTCCCCTTTCATAAAACCATGCTGACTCTGCTTGACTATTATGCTTTTTCAAATGTCCTGCTACTGCCTCCTTAATACTGGACTCCAGTATTTTCCCAACAAAATGCGCTATATAAATGCAAGTCTTTCTTTCTATGTTACCTCTGGTTATTTTGCCAATCACCTTAAATCTGTGCTCTCTGTTTATCGACACATCAGCCATTGGAAATGTTTTTCTTTATTTACTCTATCTAAACCATTCATGATTTTAAACACGTCGCTGCTGAACAGGCCTGCTGCACTCGGAGAATCGCGAGGTAAATTTTTGGCGAGCTTTTCATTCCACAAAATAGGCGGATCTCTCGGAGGTGTGTCGTTCGAGCGGATATTAGAAACTTGGGCCCATAATGCCGTGAAAGAGACAATGGATAGAGTGCAACATGCAGGTGGACATCAGCATTCTAGACCTCTGAATTGTTGCATTCTGTGCTCCTCTACATCGCCACCCTAGGTCCATATTCAGCAGACATTCAGTAGCTACATAGAGAGCCAAGACAGAAAGAGAAAGAAGCAATGCCACACAAAATAGGGAAGTCGAGAGTAAGGCAAAAGAAACACTGACAGAGCAAGACTTGATGTGGAAGAAGAGAGATGGAAAGAAAGGAAACACACACGCAGAATATTTAAAAATATATATTCAAATTATTGAAAAAGTTGTAAGTATATGGCTAATTTGTACACAATATAAATTTAAGCTGGATAATATCAGAAATGATGAAACAAATATACACCTTCATTAATAAAGCGCTGACTGTTTTGTTGCTCTGCTAACATTAAAACTGTAAAGCTACTGCAGTAGACAGCTTGGCAATTTTTAAAGTTCTAATTTTGGTTTTACATTGGTTGCAGTTATAATTAAGTTATCTCTCACACTTGTAGCCAAAAGCCAAGCCAATGATGATTTGGCTGCAGTTATGATGCAGTTTGCATTTCTGTGAAGCTGAAAATGATCTGTAGCAATGCACAGTAAACTACCCTACAAGATTGTTTACTATAATCATTGTACTGGCACTATTTATGGTTCCTTTTGTTTTGTGAAATTAATACCTTGGATAATTTCAATTTGGGTGCATGGGAAATGCTTTCATTCTTGTTTTGCCTTGGGTTGAGAGACCCTTTAAAAAAAAACATATTTTCATAATTAAAGTAAAATTAAAGTTCAGTACTGAACTCCTGAGACAAGCCAGGTGTACTGATCAAGTACCTGTACTGCAGTAGCTTTAGAATGGGTCATATGAAAGGATGCAGTGTTTCATGACTAGCTGTGCCACTGCTGCTTTAACATAGAAATTAGTCTGATCCTGCTTCTGGACACAGACTGGATGCTGCACAGGCACCGCACGCCCAACTGGGGAGGCCCAAAGCTGGCCCGAAATTGGGCCTCGAGCCTCATTAACATTTTATGCACTAGCTGACGCCACTTGACATACCTCCACAAGTTCCTCGTGCATTGCAGATGCCAAATCTCAGGCAGCCTGCCTCGCTGGCATCAGCCCGAAGGTAAGTCCCAGGAGAGAGGTTGAAATGGGCAACCTGGGGGGATGGTGGTGGATTGCGATGATTGTGGAGGCAGGGGCGCACTCCTGCTCCTCCCGGCTCCATAAGCAGGTTTGTTTTTATAGCTGTTCTGGAATAGCTTAGCTAAGGAGATACCTAGCACTGGTCGGCAGCTCTTCAGCACCACATTCAGGGTGTTGTCAGGGCCCGTAGCCTTTCCTGTGTCTACTGCACTCAGCTACTTTTGAATGTTACATGCAGTGAATCAGATTACCTAGACATTGGTGTCAATGGTGGTGGGTCCTTGGGAGGAGATCAGTACTTTTGGCTGAGCTTACAAGCACTTCAGTTTTCCTCTAGTACTCGTGCTAGGTTTCATCATGTTTGAAGGTGTGACAGTTCATGGAACCTCCTGTTAGTTACCTATTTTCAAAATGGCAGCTTCTTTTGTGACTTTGATTTTGCTAAACATATTAAGATAAGCAGCTGCATGATCAATTTTCTTTTTGCTGAATTTTTGCTCAGCAAGGTGGGAAATGTTAATGGAACATTTTATCATTTTGGGCACTCATTCTCAATACCAAGATTGGGCATATAATGATAGAGTAAAGCCCTTCTACCTTGCCCATAAAATGTTCCCTAATGCCAACCTCAGAAAGCAATTCCCTTGTCATTGTGAAATTCCATTGACAGACATTCTACGCCTTTTTTGAGGAAGGTTAACAATTTAGTTCCAATTAGAGCCAAGTTAAGGGCTGTTTTGTGCTTTGAGGAGCTAAGTTGAAGTCGGCCAAATTAATTTCA
Organism: Pristiophorus japonicus; assembly: GCF_044704955.1. Taxonomy (NCBI): domain Eukaryota; kingdom Metazoa; phylum Chordata; class Chondrichthyes; family Pristiophoridae; genus Pristiophorus; species Pristiophorus japonicus. The sequence continues at coordinate 57,245,577 of NC_091980.1, forward strand.
GTTTGCACAATTATGGCCTTATTGTATTGATATATTCTTATTGTGTTTAAATTCATGTCTATGGGCTAGAACCACCACTTTTTTGCATGCTTAACGCCCACTTAACGCCCATTTTACCGCTGAAATGACGTATAACGCCCATATATTGCCCATTTTGGCACAAAATGGAAACTGGGCATTTTTAGGAAACTTATCGGCGAGTGTTACTTTCCCCACGTGCTCAACATCGGGAAAAAATATTACTGCCCGCCCACTTTTTTTGGGTGAAATCATCAGAATGGGCGAAATCAACGCCCATAATATCGCCCAGCATTAATTTCCGCAGGGAATTAACGCTGAGATTCAATAATACCGCCCGCTCACTTTTTTTTGTCGTGAAGAGCACACTTGGCAAAACTAACGCCCAGGAGATCACCCACCGTCACTTTCACCACTTCGCACACATATCGCCCACAACATCGCTTGCCCAAAAAAACGCCCAGAAAAAGTGGAACTGTTCTGAACGAACGCCAGCGGTGTGGCTGGCATTTTTAAAATCGCAGGTCGCTCATTGAAAAGGCTGCCTCAACTTCGGGGGAGCTTGCATTGACTCTGGAATTCTTCTCAGGTGAAGTGAACATCTCAACAGACATATTTTCAGAATCTGGACTATTGGGGCTTTACTCCAGATGTATTTTAGTGAGGAAATCATCGCTTCTGATCAATTGCTATTAAACTTTCAATGCAATGGAGCCACCAAACAATAACTGTGCTTAAGCAGCGCTTCAGATGTCTTGATCACTCAGGAGGGGAGCTACAATACAACCCTGAGCAAGTAGGTAAATTTGTGGTCATGTGCTCGATGCTGCACAACCTGACTATTATGAGGGGCCGAGAATTGCCAGAAGGCACTGATGCTCCACCTCAGGAGAGAGAGGAAGAGATCGACGAGGGGCTGGACGCTGACCTAGTGCCAGACAATCAGGCTGGCCATGCAACCATGCTCACGATCCCCTCCAGAACTCAGGAAAAGGCCCGTGGTGGCTACATAGCTGCAAGAGTCTTACGTGAGGAGCTGATAGCTGAATGATTTGCCTGAAAGAGCATTGATGTGAGTGACAACGCTGACACACTGCTGTGTCCGTGCAGCTCAGACATCAATGGTGCCCATCACCTTGGTGCCAGTTAAGGTTTATGTTGATTGATGTTAAGTTGTATTTAACCCTTTCATGTTAAGGAATCATCAATGTGTAATGGTGCAGCTATCTGAGACAATGTGCAACAAGGTTATGTTCAATTAAAAAAAAATTATACCAACATTGGTCTGAAATTATAAGTATCACAGGCAATAACATCCAACCTCCGCCCACACCCCACTTTTTCCACCATTGACATCAATCAATGTTCAACATGTCCAGCAACACAGAATGCAATGGCAAAGCAGAAGGGTGTCCCCAGCCCCCATACATTACAACAAATTGCATACACCCAGATGGAGATATAACATAGCCATCACCTGCGGATATGTACCTCACTTTCCTTCCCCCCCTCCCCTTCTTCTCCCCACCTCTACCCCTTCCCCTTCTGACTCCTGACTCCTGACTCCAAGCCACCTGGCCGAGGAGCTCCTCAGGTGATGCTTCATTGGGGGGGGGGGGGGGGGGGATGGGGGGCTGAGGGGTGACGGCCGAAACGCTGCTTGGACAGACACAGAAGAGGACGGTCCCAAGGTGGGAACGTGTTCCAAGCCAGAAGCAAGGTGTTGCTGCTGGCTCTCATGTGTGGTTGGCAATGGGGGTGCGGCACCTTGGGGTGCCGTGCCGCACTCTGGGACCACTGGGAGCCCTCTGCCATCAGTGTTCTTGGCTACCAGCTCCAGGGTCTCCTCCATCCCTTCCATGTTATATCTTATTTGTTGGACAAAAACTCGGTGCCAACTATGTTCTTGGTGCTTAGTAGGCTTTTTGCTGCTGGTGAATCTCCGTCGTGCCTCCCACAACAGCCAGACAAGCACACACCACAGCCACACACGCTTTCAGTGCCTCTGAGCTCCCTCTCTCTCTGTCTCCTCTTCAGCGCATATCATGATGACCCTTGACCTCCTGAATTGCAGGAATCGAGCATTGCCATGCTTTTGCTAAGGACGGCCACACTTTACGGCAGAAGGTCAAAAAAATGTAACACTACCGCCCATTTCATATCGTTCGCGGTAACGCCCATTTTCAAAAATGGAGACTAGGTGCTTTGAGAATGGGCGAGAAGCCGGCGATCTGAAAACCCTTTTTTACTGCCCACGCCAGAAATAATGCCCATTTTTGAGCAATAAGCACAAAAGTGGAGGTTCTAGCCCTATGTATTACTGACAGAAGTAAATTTGTGACAATATGTGACCTTGCAACTTGTGGACAAAGACCAATTCTACTTCTTATGCAGTTGGTAAAGTAAATAGATGGGAGGAGAGGCTGAATTTGTAAATGATTATGGTGGGTGGCCTTCCTGCTCTTTTTCAAATAGTGTTATGGGATCTTTTACATCCACCTGCGAGAACAGGCATATAGGTTAGGATTTTCTGATGCCCGTGTAGGCGGCAATGAAGGCGAGTCAGGTGGGAAATTTGAAATAACTTGGAGCGGGTTGTGAATCCGCCATCATCCCGCCCCCATGCGCCTTTAATTTGGGCGTGCTTTCCAGCGTGACAGCAACCCGAACAGCAGAGGCAACCAAGCTAATTCAGATGATTATGAGGTACTTGTCAGGCCCATAATCGTCCACTTAACCCTAAATTTCAAATTTCCCTGGATGACCACAGGAATCACGCAGCTCGAGAACCACGTCTGTAAACCTGAAGCAGAAGTTGAGTAGCCATTGATCCAGCTCATTAGTGCACAGCATGGAAAGCACAATAAATGCTCCCACCTGACACCTGGTCACTTTCCTAAAGCAGATGCTGTTGGTGAGTGCATTGTCAGAACAGAGATAGCTTTCTAGAGGTTGCAAGTCTTTTCAGCAAAGTCAAGATCCACTGTCACCTCACAGGAGAACCTATCACAGCATTGATAGATTGCTTCTGTCATCACTACTTGACCTGCCATTTATTACCTCAGCATGGGTGCTGTTTATACTGTGTTATCTTCGTCCTCTGAATTGGACCTCGATGAGCCCCAACACCAGCAGCACCAAGCACACCAGCAGCATCAACAACAACACCACCAACCTTCTCCTCACCAACCTCATGCTGCACAGGACAGAGGGCATCTGCGCAGGGCTGCATCTGCTGGAGGCAATACCCCAAAACAGGGTACACAGGCAGAGGATGACCTTCCCCAACATGACTGAGCAGCAGTGCCAAAAGAAGCTCAGTCTTTCGTGCCAGGCCATTACAGACATTTGCACATTGCTGCAGCAAGACCTGCAGTCCAGAGGAATGAGTGGCCATGCTTACCAGTGGCTATCAAAGTCACCACGCCCTCAACTTCTTCGCCTCAGGCTCCTTTCAGAGATCTGCAGCAGACATTTGCGGCATCTCGCAGTTGGTTGCCCACAGATGCATCACATAGGTCACTGATGCCATGTTTGGCAATTCAGCCACTTATATCAACTTTGCCACTGATGAAGCAGTGTTAATGAGCAGGCCTTTGACGCTTCGGCTGGCTTCCCACAGGTGCAAGGCGTCATCGTCTGCACACATGTGGCCCTCAGTGCACCCCATCATCACCCAGGAGTTGTTATCAACTACAAGAGCTTCCACTCCCTCAATGTACAGCTTGCCTGCAACCATAGGAAGATCATCATGCGTGAATGCGTCAAATTCCCTGGATGCTGCCATGAATCTTTCATCCTCTGCCAGTCCACTCTCCCTCAGTTCTTCACTGCTCCAAACAGACTTTACAGCTGGCTGCTTGGATACAAGGGCTATCCACTGAAGACATGCTTCATGACACCCAAGTATTGAGGCCCAGCAGAGATATAATGAAAGTGACATTTCCACCAGCCTTGTCATACAGCAGACTGAAAATGTGCTTCAAACGCCTTGACAGATCTGGAGGAGCCCTTCAGTACACACCAGCCAGGGACTCCAGAATCATCATGCTCTTCTGTGCCTGCACAACACAGCGCAGCAACGAGGATTAGTGCTGCATGAGGAGCAAGGCGCAGAGCCTCTTCAGAGGAGAAGGAGGAGCATCAGCTGGAAGATGAGGAGGAGGAGGAGAGGCAGGAGGAGCCACCAACACTCAAGCACATTGCTGCCCGGGAGGTCAGGGATGGCTTCGTCATGGCCAGATGTACCTAACTTCTGGCTAACACCTACATGGTTGCCATATGATGCGCCAGGCTCCCAACACCTCACACCAACACCATAAAGCATCCCTACAATGACCAGGCCATTCCTTTCACACTGACCACCATTGTTGAAGGTAACGTTATGTCTCATCATTCACTCCAACTCATTAAGCCACTTCAAAAGTTGCAGACACAATTGCCATGGCCGGAAAGTGGTGAAAGTAAGAATTTTTTCTGTAACATCACATTAATGGAAACTTCACACAGTTATTAAAACATCCAAGTGCTTACCCTTATGCATCTACTTGTGTGTCATCTTTCTCTTATGCGTGCTTTTATGAGATGCAACCCCTGTTGTAAAGTCCTATCCCCTCAGTACGATTCACACGAGGCATGTAGTGAATTCAAGGTCACTCTGGACCTGCACCTTTATTTCACAGCTCTGGAATGCTGCACTTGCCTGAGACCTGTCCTTATATAAGAGACCTGTCTCTTGCAAGTGCACCCCTGGTGGTAAGGTATGCTGGTGGTTACAGGTCATATCTTATTACAGTCATGTATAGCATGTTAGGATACAGTTATATATAATAATGTAAGATACATGACATCACCCTCCCCCAAGGTTAATTGTCTTTATAGGTTCAGTCTCTCAGGTGGTCTACGCTCTCACGTGGAGGGTCTGTGTTGTGGTTCAGTTGTTTGCCTTGGTGTCTGCTTTTCTTTGGGTGTGGTTGCTGGTGTCTCGCCTGGGTTGTCTGTTTCGATTGGTGTGATTGTTGTTGACTCGCCTGGGCTGTCTGTTGGGATTGCCCTTTCCTCAGGTTGTTCCTTCTGTCTGTCCATCAGGTGTGGTGCGAGTTCCACATTGTAGTCTGCCTCTGGTTCCGCAGTGTTGTTGGTAAATCTGCTTTTGACTTGGTCAACATGCCTCCGGCAGGTTTTGCCATTGTCCATTTGTACTACCAGTAGCCTGTTTCCTTCCTTGCCTGTTACTGTCCCTGCAAGCCATTTGGGACCCCTGCCATAGTTTAGTACAAACACTTTGTTCCCTATCTCATTCCATCTCCCCCTTGAATTTCTGTCATGGTACTCAGTTAGCTTACGGCGCTTTTCCTCAACGATTTCATGCATGTCTGGGAGGATTAATGAGAGCATTGTTTTTAAAATCCTTTTCATCAACAGTTGCACGGGGGGATCCCAGTCAGTGAGTGCAGATGAGATCTGTATGCCAGCAGCAGTCACGACAGGCGACCCTGCAGCGTGGGACCTTGGATATTAAGCATGCCTTGTTTAATGATTTGCACTGTTCTCTCCGCCTGGCCGTTGGAGGCCGGCTTGAACGGTGCCGTCTTGATGTGATTTATGCCGTGGTCAATTATAAAGACTTGGAATTCTGCGCTGGTGAAGCATGGACCATTGTCACTGACCAATATGTCAGGGATTCCGTGCGTTGCAAACATCGTTGCGAGGCTCTCCACAGTGGTGGAGGTTGTGCTCGAGTTTAAAATGGTGCATTCGATCCAGTTTGAAAATGCATCTACAACTACGAGGTACATTTTGCCCATGAATGGGCCCACATAGTCTACGTGCACCCGCGACCACGGTTTGGTAGGCCAGGGCCAGGGGCTCAATGGAGCCTCCCTGGGGCATTGCTGAGTTAGGCACAAATGGTGCACGTTTGGGCGCAGAGCTCCAAGTCCGCGTCAATACCAGGCCACCAGACGTGGGATCTGGCTATGACCTTCATGAGAACGATCCCCGGGTGCTCGCTGTGGAGCTCCCGGACAAATGTCTCTCTGCCTCGCAGAGGCATGACTACTCGGCTGCCCCACTTCAGGCAGTCTGCTTGTAGTGATAGCTCATGCATGCACCTGTGAAAGGGTTTTAATTCCTCGGGGCAGGCATCGCGAGCCTCTGTCCAGTCACGGTTAGGACACATCTTTTTATTAAGGATAACGTGGGGTCGCTGGTCGTCCAGGCTCTGATTTGGCGAGCTGTCATGGGCAGACCTGTGGACTCAAAGGCATTGATTGCCATGACTATCTCACAGTCCTGTTCGTCAAACTCTTCCGTGGTCGCCAGGGGTAGCCTGCTGAGCGTGTCGGCACAGTTGTCTGTGCCTGGTCTGTGCCTTATGGTATAGTCGTAGAACGCCAGCATGAGTGCCCACCGTTGAATTCGCGCCAAGGCGTTGGCGTTTATTGCCTTGCTCTCGGATAGGAGGGGCGTGAGGGGCTTGTGGTCGGTTTCTAACATGAACTTGGCCCCGAAAAGGTATTGGTGCATCTTTTTGACACCGTACACGCACGCGAGCGCCTCCTTCTCTACCATTCCGTACATGTGCTCCGCCCACGAAAGTGACCTGGAGGCATTAGCTATGGGTTGTAATTTGCCCGCACTATTGACATGTTGCAAAATGCACCCGACCCCATACGCTGACGCATCGCATGTGAGAACTAGCTTTTTACCTGGGTCAAAGAAAGTCAAAACACTGTTGGAACACAGAAGGTTGCGTGCCTTATTGAAGGCGCGTTCCTGGGCGTCCCCCCAAAACCAATCGCACCCCTTCCTGATTAGCACATGGAGAGGCTCCAGCAGTGTGCTTAAGTTCTGCATAAAGTTCCCAAAGTAATTGAGTAGCCCGAGAAAGGCGCGCAGTTCTGAGACATTCCGGGGCCTGGGTGCCAGGTGAATTGCTTCTGTTTTGGACTCTGTTGGGCGGATTCCATCAGCGGCAATCCTTCTGCCCAAAAATTCAACCTCGGGTGCGAGAAACAGGCACTTGGATTTCTTGACTCGTAGGCCTACCCGATCTAACCGCTTTAGTACTTCTTCCAAATTACGGAGATGGGAGTCGGTGTCCCTGCCCGTGATAAGTGTGTCGTCTTGAAATACAACCGTCCCCGGGATGGACTTGAGCAGACTCTCCATATTGCGCTGGAATATGGCAGCTGCCGACCTGATGCCGAATGGGCATCGATTGTACATGAAAAGGCCTCGATGTGTGTTGATGGTGGTGAGTAGCTTGGATTCCTCGGTCAATTATTGCGTCATATACGCAGATGTGAGGTCTAATTTTGAGAAAAGTTTACCTCCAGCCAATGTGGCAAATAAGTCCTCCGCTCTGGACAGCGGGTACTGGTCCTGTAGGGAGACTCTGTTTATGGTAGATTTGTAGTCCCCACATATTCATACGGATCCATCAGGCTTCATGACTGAGACGATGGGACTTGCCCAGTCGCTAAATTCCACAGGTGATATAATGCCTTCCCGCAGAAGCCTGTCTAGTTCATGTTCAATATTTTCCCTCATCACATAGGGTACAGCTCTGGCCTTGTGATGGACCGGTCTAGCATCCTGTATGATGTAGATTTTGACTTTAGCCCCTTTGAAGGTGCCCACACCTGGCTGAAAGAGATGTTCAAATCGCTTTATAACTGTTGAGCAGGAGGTCCGTTCCTCTAATGACACGGCATGGACATCATCCCATTTCCAGTTTAGTTTTGCCAGCCAGCATCTCCCCAGCAGTGCTGGGGGGTCTCCGGGGACAATCCACAGGGGAAGTCGGTTCATTGTCCCTTTGTGTGTGACAGAGAGCATGGCGCTGCTGAGGACTGGTACGATTTCTTTGGTATAGGTCCTTAGTTTGGTCCTTGTGAGTTTTGGTCTGTCTCTTTTATGCGGCCACAGTTGTTCAAATTGTTGAGCGCCCATGAGAGATTGACTCGCTCCCGTATCCAGCTCCATGTTGACAGATATCCCGTTGAGTAGGACCCTCATCATTATAGGAGGCATCCTGTTGTAGAGCAGCGGCCATTGATCATGTTGGCCCGCTGTACATCAGTGTCCCGGGTACTGTCCCCACCATCTTCTGGTCCGCTTTCCGACCCATCCGATTCGTATACCAGCCGAGCTGCCGTTTTTTTGCACATGCAGGCCAAATGCCCTGTATATTCACAATTTCTGCAAACAGCCTGCTGAAATTGACATCCCCTTGACGAGTGCCCACCCCCACACCTCCAGCACAGACCTGTTGCATTGTTCAAAGGGTTCCCAAAGAATGAGCTGCGTCTGGCTGATCTCTCTTGAGCTTCTCTCAGTTTGTAGTTGATTGCTCGCATTGTGGGTTGATGAGGTGTGAATGGCCGTTCCTGTTGCCCTTGATGGCTTCTGCCTGCTGTCGAGAGCCTGTTCTCCCGGTTTTTTCTGTATGTGGGGGTAGCAGCTTGTTTAGTGCTGTGAACTTCTTGTTCCGATATTTCGTTAGTTGTCGTACCTGCATTGTAAATCAACCTCGTTTCTTTTTCCCCTACCAAGAATGTCTGTGCAACCAGTGCTGCTGCCTCTAAGGTCAGGTTCTTGGTCTCTATGAGCTTTCAGAATATGCCTGTGTGGCCTATTCCTTCAATGAAAAAGTCTCTCAGCATTTCTCTCCTCAGTTCATCGGAGAACTCACATAAACTAGCCAACCTCCGAAGTTCCGCCACGAAGTCGGGTATGCTCTGGCCCACACAGCGTCTGTAGTTGTAGAATCTGTGTCTGGCCATGTGTAGGCTGCTCGCTGGCTTCAGGTTGTCTCTTACCAGTGTGCTCAGTTCTTCAAACGACTTGCTTGCTGGTTTCTCGGGTGTCAACAGACCCTTCATTAAAGCGTATGTTTTCGAGCCACAGCTGATCAAGAGATGGGCTCTTCTCTTGTCTGCCTTATCATCACCTAACCAGTCTTTGGTTACAAAGCTTTTCTGGAGCCTTTCTATAAAGTCCTCCCAATTATCTCCCGCATTGTACTTTTCATCTGATCCGTTGTTCGCCATTCTGTGGATTCTGTAATCCCGTAACTCGTCGCCACTGTAAAGTCCTGTCCCCTCAGTACAGATTCACACGAGGCATGTAGTGAAGACAAGGTCACTCTGGACCTGCACCTTTATTTCACAGCTCTGGAATGCTGCACTTGCCTGAGACCTGTCCTTATATACCTGTCTCTTGCAAGTGCACCCCTGGTGGTTACAGGTCATATCTTATTACAGTCATGTATAGCATGTTAGGATACAGTTATATATAATAATGTAAGATACATGACACCTGTAGCTTCAGCAAAGGTACAAGCAGCCTGCTCACTTCTCTGCTGCAACTGCAGAGACGCTTTTGATGGATGTCCTCTTGGTCTTGGAGCCTGTGATGACCCCGCAAAAGTCTGCTCTTCCTACGACTGTGTGGGGGCACACTTGGCCATCGGGATCCAAGGAGACATCTGGGCCTCTGACAGAGGGGGAGGCAATGGGGGAGAAGTGTGAGTACTTTGAGAGTAACTCCCATTCCCATGTTCCCTCTCACGATCAACCCTCTCATGGACCACCCACATTTCCTGTTAGCAAGGAGCAGGAAATCACCTTGCTGCACAGCAGTGGGGCCATGAGGACCCAAATGTATGTTTATATGCCTCCTGGAGAAGAGGTCTATGAGCATCTGCCATCTATTCTTCATAGATAGCCATCTATTCTCCATAGATACCATGTGCTCCTGTGAGTGGCGCATTAGCTGCTCCATGGCCACCCTTTCCATGGAAGAGCTTACAGTTGCCACCGCCTGTGACATGGTAGAGTTCCTGTTGGAAATGGACTCCTCCATTCTCTGTACATTTACAGACATCGTGGTCACAAAACCTGTCAAAGCCTCCTGCACTTCTTCCTGCACCTCCAGGATCGCCCTCTCTCTCGATGGCTCCTGTGGCTCAGTGTCTGGATGCAGCTGAACAGGGCAAGGAGTGTCCATTGCTGTCCCTGTCTCCACCATCTGGTCTTGTTCACTTGTGACTTTTGAGACACCGGGTGACACCACTACTCTGTCTCGCAAGGGACCCACCAAAGTGCAAGTATCAGCTCCGGTGCTGGGTGTGCTTATGTCCGATGATGGTGCACCCTCAGAGACTGGAGGCTCCTCTTCCTCCTGGACAGTTGGGGGGGAGGGGGTGGAGGGGGGGATTTTGATGGACCTGTGGGAGAGTAAAGAGATGATTTAGAAATGTCATATCAAAAAAATGTAACAATACCATTATGCACATGATGAACATTTACTGGCTGCTGCCATCAGTCCCCATATGAGAGACTACTGTGGTTGCATGAGTTGTAATTCTGTCACCAGGTTGCTGAGCTGTCCCCCTCTTTCTGTGTCCCACCTTCAGCTGCTCTGTAACTCCTGAGACTTCAAGGGTGACCTCCTCTGCTGCAGTGAAGGCAGCGAATGTTGAAGGTTGACCTTTGGTTCTCACCCTCTCCCTCTTGTTGTGGGCTCTCTTCTTCTGCAAGGAGGCAAAGAAGAGAAGTTTGAGTTAGAGTGATGGAATGAGTGTAAGGAATGGATGGTTGTCTTTAGAAGGGAGTGTGATGCCAATGCCAAGTGATCTCCTTGCGTATTGTTAGTTGGTATGATTGCATTAGGATGAGGGTGAGTGTGAGAGGTGGTTTGCAGTGGGAATGCAATAATGTAGATAGAGGGGTGTAGGTGGATGTGCAACATACGTTGGTGTGAATAAGGATTTGCAGGAGCAGGCTTAAAGGCACTCACCTTTCCTGATCTAATGAGGTCATTGACACTTTTCCGGCACTGCACTCAGGTCCTTCTGACAACATCCCTGCAGTTGACTTCTTCTGCTATTTGAAGCCAGGCTCCTTTGTCTGCTCGGGAGGTCTCTTCCACCCATCAGATTAAAGTGTAGGATGGTTGATGAACAGTGGTGTACATTTAAGGAGATATTTCACAACTCTCAAGAAAAATATATTCCAGTGAGGAGGAAAGGGTGTAAGAGAAAGGATAGCCATCCGTGGCTAACTAATGAAATAAAGGACGGTATCCAATTAAAAACAAGGGCAAACAAAGTGGCCAAAACTAGTGGGAGGACAGAAGACTGCGAAGCTTTTAAAAGCCAGCAAAGTACGACTAAAAAAATGATTAAGAAAGGGATGATAGACTCTGAAAGTAAACTAGCACAAAATATAAAAATAGATAGCAAGAGTTTCTATAGGTATATAAAAAGGAAAAGAGCGGCTAAAGTAAATGTTGGTCCCTTAGAGGATGAGACCGGGGAACTAGTAATGGGGAACATGGAGATGGCAGAAACTCAGAACAAATATTTTGTATCAGTCTTTACGGTAGAGGACACTAACAATATTCCAACAGTGGATAGTCAAGGGGGGGAGGAACTTAACACAATCACAATCACTAAGAAGGTGGTATTCCGTAAGATAATGGGACTAAAGGCAGATAAGTCCCCTGGACCTGATGGCTTGCATCCTAGGGTCTTAAGAGAAGTAGTGGCAGAGATTGTGAATGCATTGGTTGTAATTTACCAACATTCCCTGGATTCTGGGGAGGTCCCAACAGATTGGAAAACTGAAAATGTAATGCCCCTATTTAAAAAAGGAGGCAGACAAAAAGCAGGAAACTATAGACCAGTTAATCTAACATCTGTGATTGGGAAAATGTTGAGTCCATTATTAAAGAAGCAGTAGCAGGACATTTGGAAAAGCAAAATTCGGTTAGGCAGAGTCAGCATGGATTTATGAAGGGGAAGTCATGTTTGACAAATTTGCTGGAGTTCTTTGAGGATGTAACGAACAGGGTGGATAAAGGAGAACCAGTGGATGTGGTGTATTTGGACTTCCAAAAGGCATTTGACAAGATGCCACATAAAAGGTTACTGCACAAGATAAAATGTACGGGATTGGGGGTAATATATTAACATGGATAGAGGATTGGCTAACTAACAGAAAACAGAGAGTCGGGATAAATGGTTCATTCTCTGGTTGGCAACCAGTAACTAGTGGGGTGCCGCAGGGATCAGTGCTGGGACCCCAACTATTTACAATCTATATTAACGACTTGGAAGAAGGGACTGAGTGTAACGAGCCAAGTTTGCTGATGATACAAAGATGGGAGGAAAAGCAATGTGTGAGGAGGACACAAAAAATCTGCAAAAGGACATAGACAGGCTAAGTGAGTGGGCAAAAATTTGGCAGATGGAATATAAAGTTGGAAAGTGTGAGGTCATGCACTTTGGCAGAAAAAAATCAAAGAGCAAGTTATTATTTAAATGGAGAAAGATTGCAAAGTGCCACAGTACAGCAGGACCTGGGCGTACTTCTGCATGAAACACAAAAGAATAGTATGCAGGTACAGCAAGTTATCAGGAAGTCCAATGGTATCTTGGCCTTTATTGCAAAAGGGATGGAGTATAAAAGCAGGGAAGTCTTGCTACAGCTATATAAAGTGTTGGTGAGGCCACAACTGGAATACTGCATGCAGTTTTGGTTTCCATATTTACGAAAGTATATACTTGCTTTGGAGGCAGTTCAGAGAAGGTTCACTAAGTTGATTCCGGGGATGAGGGGGTTGACTTATGAAGAAAGTTTGAGTAGGTTGGGCCTCTATTCATTTGAGTTCAGAAGAATGAGAGGTGATCTTATCGAAACAGATAAGATTATGAGGGGGCTTGACAAGGTGGATGCAGAGAGGATGGGCGAGACTAGAACTAGAGGGCATGATCTTAGAATAAGGGGCCGTCCACTTAAGACAGAGATGAGGAGGAATTTCTTCTCTCAGAAGGTTGTAAATCTGTGGAATTTGCTGCCTCGGAGAGCTGTGGAGACTGGGGCATTGAATAAATTGAAGACAGAAATAGACAATTTCTTGAGTGATAAGGGGATAAGGGGTTATGGGGAGCGGGCGGGGAAGTGGAGCTGAGTCCATGATCTGATCAGCCATGATCTTATTGAATGGCGGAGCAGGCTCGAGGGGCCATGTGGCCTACTCCTGTTCCTATTTCTTATGTTCTTATGTTCTTATCAGATGGGAAGAGGACCTCCCTGCATGCTCTGACTCCCTCCACTAGCATATGAAGAGAGTTACCTGAGAACCTGGGTACAGCCCTCTGCCTCTGTACAGTCGTATTTGCAAGTGTTTGGAATACTCCAGTGGTGCAGTACAGTGCCTGCACAATCCTACATATACCTTCAAATGCAATGTGGCCACGGCTCCTTTGAAGATCCTGGCTGAAAATGAGTCATCGAATATGTCATCAGACCCGCAACATTTAATAGAGCCAGGTAATGCACAAGGCAGGCTTGATAGTCCCCATTAATGGAAACTCTATCTCAGGAGCGGAATGGAATGAGTATTGAGGTCGCGACCCGCCACAGCAACCACCCACACCCGACACCCCCAGGTACAGAAAATTCAGGCCATGATGTCTCATCTGAAAGATGGCACCTCCAAAAGTGAAGCACTCTCTCAGTACTGCACTGAAGTGTTAGCTTAGATTATGTCATAGAGTCATTGTCATTACAGTGCAGAAGGAGGCTATTCGACCAATTGAGTCCATGCTGGCTCTCTGTAGAGCAATCCAGTCCATCCCATTCCCTCGCTCTATTCCCGTAACCCTACAAGTTTATTTCACTTGTGCCTATCCAATTTCCTTTTGAATTCATTGATCGTCTCCGCTTCCACCACCCTCGCCAGCAGTGAGCTTCAGGTCATTACCACTCGCTGAGTAAAAATGTTCTTCCTCACATCCCACCGGTATCTCTTGCCCAAAATCTTAAATCTTTTCCCTCTAGTCCTTGTAACAACAGCTTATGGGAACAGCCTTTCTCTGTCTACATTATCCAAATCTGTCATAATCTTGTACACCTCTGTCAAATCTCCCCTCAACCTCCTTTGCTCCAAAAAGAACAACCCCAGCTTCTCCAAACTAACCCTGTAGCTAAAATCTCTCATCCCCTGGAACTATTCTGGTAAATCTTCTCTGCACCCTCTCAAGGACCTTCACATTCTTCCTAAAGTGTGGTGACCAGAACTGAAAGCAATACTCTAGTTATGGCCTAACCAGAGCTTTATAAAGGTTCAGCATAACTTCTTTGCTTTTGTACTCAATACCTCTATTTATGAAGCTTAAGATCCCATATGCTTTGCTAACTACTCTCTCAATATGTCCTGCCACCTTCAAAGATCTATGCACATGAACCCCCAGGTCTCTCTGTCCCTGCACACTCTTTAGAACTGCGCCATTAAGTCTATATTGCCTCTCCCTATCCCTTCTGCCAAAATGCATCACTTCACACTTCTCTGTATTAAATTCCATCAGCCACTGTCTGCCCATTCTGCTAGACTATCTATGTCCTGTTGCAGTCGATTGGTATCATCCTCACTGTTTGCCACACCTCCAAATCGGCACATTTTGAAATGTTACTCTGTATTCCAATATCCAAGTCATTTATATATATCAAAAAAAGCAGTGGTGCTAGTACTGACCCTTGCGGAACACTACTGTCTACCATCCTCCAGTCTGAATAACAACCATTTACCATGACTCGCTGTTTTCTGTCCTTATGCCAATTTCTTACCCAAGCTGACACTGACCCTCCTATTCCATGAGCCTCAATTTTCTTAACCAGCCTTTTATGTGACACTTTGTCAAATGCTTTCTTAAAATCCATATAGACAACACCACTGCATTCCCTTCATCAATCTTCTCTGTTATGTCATCAAAAATGTAATTAGATTAGTCAAACACGATCTGCCTTTTACAAATCTGTGTTGGATCTCCTTAATTAACTTAAACCTCTCCAAGTGCCTGTTAATTTTTTCCCCGATTCCACTGATGTTAAACTGACCAGCCTGTAGTTTCTAGGATTGTCCTTACACCCTTTCTTGAACAAGGGTGTCACATGTGCCACTTTCCAATCCTCTGGCACCTCCGTCAAGTCTCTTGCAGCAGGGCTTGAACCTACTCATCATCATATCATAGGCAGTCCCTCGGAATCGAGGAAGACTTGCTTCCACTCCTGAAGTGAGTTCTTTGATTACTGAGCAGTCCAATACGAGAGCCACAGACTCTGTCACAGGTGGGACAGATAGTCATTGAGGGAAGGGATGGGTGGGACTGGTTTGCCGCATGCTCTTTCCACTGCCTGTGCTTGATTTCTGCACGCTCTCGGCATTGAGACTCGAAGTGCTCAACGCCCTCTCGGATGCACTTTCTCCACTTAGCGCGGTCTTTGACTTGGGACTCCCAGGTGTCAGTGGTGATGTCGCATTTTTTCAGGAAGGCTTTGAGTGCGTCCTTGTAACATTTCTGCTGCCCACCTTTGGCTTGTTTGCCATGAAGGAGATCCGCACAGAGCACTTGCTTTGGGAGTCTCATGTCTGGCATACGAACTATGTGGCCTGCCCAGTGAAGCTGATCGAGTGTGGTCAGTGCTTCAATGCTGGGGATGCTAGACTGGATGAGGACATTGATGAAACCTACTACCTTCTGACTCAGGGATGAAGGGCTACAGCCTCCACTTTTTTTGCCTGCTTAACGCCCACTTAATGCCCATTTTACCACTGAAATGATGTATAACGCCCATATATCGTCCATTTTGGCATAAAACGGAAACTGGTGGGCAATTTTTGGAAACTTATCGCTGAGCGTTACTTTCCCCATGTGGTTAACGCCGAGAAAAAATATTACCGCCCGCCCACTTTTTTGGGGCGGAATCAGCAGAATGGGTGAATTCAACGCCCACAATATCACCCAACGTTACTTTCCACGCAGAATTAACACCGAGATTCAATAGTAACGCCCAGCGACTGTTTTTTGTCATAAAGAGTAAATTTACCTAAACTAGCAGCCATGGAGATCGACCATCGTCAATTTCACCACCTCGCACACATTTCGCCTATAATATCGCTCGCTTAAAAAACTGCCCACAAAAAGTGGACGAATCACAGCGTTATGGATGCCATGTTGTCAATCATATGTCGCACCCTTTAAAAGGCTGCTGTGCTTCAACTTCGGCAGAGTTCGGATGTGCTCTGCAGGTCATTGGAGTTGATGTGAACATCTCGAAAAACATCTTGACCACACTGTGACCAACTATAATTTAAGAAGTGTATTCGTCGGGACATTCCTTGTTTGTGTGCAATTGGTGGAAAACAGAGAGCTACTGCAATGTTCTTTCTCACCCTCTCTTGGTGACCAATTTCATGCAGCAGACTCGACATTGCCGAAGGAACACTGCAGTGCATTATGTGCCTAATGTACGAAGTGACAGATGAGGAAGACCAGATGTTACACCCTCTGCAAGTACAAGGAGAAGTATTTTTACCTCGACTTGCCCAACACCACCTGCCTTCGGAGACTGCGCTTCCACAAAGAAGTTATCACTGAGGTATGCCAGCTGATAAGTGCAGATCTGCAGCCTGCCAGCACCATCAGAACTGCACTATCCGTCAAGGTCAAAGTCACTGTCGTTCTATGCCTCAGGTTCTTTTCAGGCCACAGCTGGCGACATTTGTGGACTTTCTCAGCATGCCACACATTGCTGCATTAGACATGTCACTGAAGCCCTGTACGCATGCAGGAGGGACTTGATCAGTTTCCCTATGACCAGGGAGGCACAGAGTGAGAGGACTCTAGGTTTCTCCAGAATTGCAAACTTCTCCAAGGTGCAGGGAGGAATAGACTGTACTCACATCGTGATGCAGGCACCTTTTCAGGATGCTGAGGTTTTGAGGAACTGCAAGAGATTCCACTCCCTGAATGTCCAGCTGGTTATCGACCACCAGCAAATTATACTGGCAGCAAATGCTCAATTTCTGGGCAGCATACATGATGCGCACATCCTGCGTGACAGCACTGTATCTGACTTGTTTGACAATGAGCCACAAGGTCAATGTTGGATGCTTGGGGACAAAGGATATGGCCTCGCCACCTGCCTGATGACCCCACTGCGTGACAACCACATTGAGGCAAAGAGGCAATACAACGAGAGCTACAGAGTAATTCGCAATATCGTGGATAAAACCATTGGAGTGCTGAAGCAGGGCTTCAGTTGCCTGGACCACTCAGGAGGCGAGCTTCAATACAACCCTGAGCAGGTAACTCAATTCGTGGTGGTCTGCTCCATGCTACACAACTTGGCTATCAGGAGGGGACAGGAATTTCCTTATAAGTCTGACAGTCTACTTCACCACAGAGAGGAAGAGGAGGATGAGGAGGTGGACGCTGACATCAGGCCAGACAATCAGGCTGATGAGGAAGCCATGCCCCCACCCCCTGTAGACCACATGAAAGGGCCCATAGTGGCATGGTAGCTGCAAGAGCCTTACATCAGGAGCTCATCAATGATCGCTTTGCCTGAAAGAACGTCGGTGTTATTTACAAGGCCGACACACTGCTGGGTGTGCAGGTCATACATCAATGGTGGGCATCACCTTGGTGACAGTTAAAGTTTAAGTTGATTGAAGGTAAGTGTAATTATAGCTTTTGATGTTAAAGAATCACCACCATGTAATGGCGCAGCTATCTGAGTCAATGTGCTGCAATGTTTTGTTAAGTAAAAAACATTTAAACTGAACATTAGTCTGAAATTATCTGTATTTCTGTACAAACCAACCCTCCCCACCCCCGCTTCTCCTCCCCACCTCTATGCCTTCCCCTTACCCTCCTGACTTCTTGACTCCAAGCCACCTGGTCGAGGAGGTCCTCAGGTGATGCTTCATTGGGTAGGGGGTGATGGCCGAAGTGCTGCTTGGACAGATACGGGAGAGAATGGTGCCAAGGTGGGAGCGTGCTCCGAGCCATAAGCAAGATGTTGCTGCTGGCTCTCCATGTGTGGTTGGCAATGGTGGTGCGTCACCTTGGGGTGCAGTGCGTTGCTCCAGGACCACTGGGAGCCCTTTGCCACCAGTGTTCCTGGCTACCAGCTCCAGGGCCTCTTCCATCCTTCCATTTTATATATTATTTGTTTGTCAAAAACTCAGTGCCAACTATGTTCTTGGTGCTTAGTGGGCTTTTTGCTGCTGGTGAATCTCCATCGTTCCTCCCACAGCAGCCAAACAAGTGCACACCACAGCCACACATGCTTTCAGTGCCTCTGAGCTCCCTCTTTCTCTGTCTCCTCTTCTGCACATGTCATGATGACCCTTGACCTCCTGAATCACGGGAATTGAGCGTTGCCATGCCGTTGCTAAGGACGGCCACACTTTACGGCAGAAGGTCAGAAAAATGTAATGCTACCGCCTATTTGATATCGTCGCGGTAACGTCCATTTTCAAAAATGTAAACTGGGTGTTTTGAGAATAGGCGAGAAGCCAGCGATCTGAAAACACTTTTTTGAAGCCCATGCTGGAAATAACATCCATTTTTGGGTGAAAAGCACAAAGTGGAGGTTCTAGCCTGAAGTGTGCTATCACTGAGCCAAGGCTGACACCAATGCAATGTAATTTCCGTTCGGAACTGGGTTCAGACTATGCAAAATTGGTAGCATTGAGGACTATTATAGCTAGCTGAGAGAAAAGAATTTAATTGCATCATTCTGCTCTGTATTTAACTAGTCTTAATAGGTCAAAGGATGGCGTGGTAACCCACTGCATTATAAAATGTCCAGATAATTATTTTTGACAGTAGTTTGGGGAAGGGATGTACTCTCATTTGATGTCAAGCTAGATTTGCTAGACAGTTTATGTGTGCAGCCTGATCTCTCATAATACTATGTTTCTGTCAAAACACAGTTGGCTATTTTTTGCATTTATATTGAAACAGCTGACATTTCAATGGAGTGGGAAAGAGGGAAAATTGGATGTGAGGAGGATCTGCATTAGATCATTTGTAAATGAAATACTGTAATATTTTGGAGTTACTGATCTTATAAAAACAGGGCTGTGAGTTTGTGAGAACTAAGAACCAGATTCCCCCCAAACAAGTTTATTTAATTAATTACTCCAAACGTTTTTCTTAAGTGAAACCCATGGGACAAATACTCTGATTATTTGTTTTCGAATGTGCTCAATTTATTCTGCAAGTCGTCACCACAACCAACGGATTGGGAACAAGCTTATAGCAATTGGTTAAAGGTGCCTGCACCTGCTTGCTACCCACTTCGCGCCTACACGATGAGAAGTAAATAAAGAATAGTTCATCAAAATGACTTAGGGTTCCTAGTCTTGTACTCAATTTAGCAAGGGCTGCTAGAAATTGATTTATTTGGATGTTGGGCGAGAAAAGCTTCGGGTTTGGCCGTAAAGGCCTCCAACTAAATGGTTGAAGAGCCCACTGATCTTCCCGGTTCCGATTCACATAAGAAATGGCCAGTTGGAGTGGTCCTGAAGGATTGCTGGCATTCATGGAACAGCAACCAGCACGAGTCATCGGACAGAGGGAGAGAGAGAGAGGTAAAGGAAATAAACTGTCAGAAGGAAGATGTAGGAATAGAAAGTAATTGTGAAATGTTTATATTCATTTAATTTGCTCGCAGCAGATTGTGGTTAAGGCGCTTGCATCATCTGGCACAGTTGCATTAAAATAATGTAAAGTGTATGCTGTGATCTGTAAGTAAAAGGTGGATTACCTGATTGCATTAATAAGATCATGCAATACTAGTGCATTTGGGGCTGTTATGTGTTAAGATCAGGGGGAATCAGCTCTTTTCCAATTTGGTACCTGTATGTTAGTTACGGTCAATGATCAATACAATAATTCGAAGCCAATCCCAGGGGCTTTACTCAACTCGTAAATTTGCGTTCCGTGTATCTTTTGTATCTTCCATTTTACTTTGCTAACATGCTCGTGTAAGCCTTGCTCTAAGGCATAAACATGAGGCAGACCACACAGAAGTCACAATGAGCAGCAGGGCCTGTTGTAGCGGCCAGGTAAACCTTCATACACTCAACACTGCTTGTATGTGTCCAGTCCTTGTTTTGTGGATCCGGCCATTGTTTATTGCATTTCTGGGACTGTAAGCAAATCATTTTTTGCCTTGGGTCTGAAGTTGTACAATTTTATTCATGAGGCCATCAGACATTCAGTGGTAATGGAATCAATTCATAGCAGGCAGAGGCGGATGAGAGAGAATGGAGCAGAATCATTACATACCCAGTAATGTAACAGTAGAAATGATGGTCATAATTATAATGACAAAACATTTCAAAACAAGAATGGGAAATCAGTGCGAAAATTAAAAATCGTATTGCAAGACGCATTTAACGAGCGCAGGGTACCTGTGTGTACCACATTCAATAAATGATTGTATGTATGCAGGCTGTAGAGAAATAAAAGCCAAATAAGTCAATCGCTTCATAAAAAGAGGAAACACACACAACACATTTGCAGCAAGTGGAATAATGTTCGAGAATTAGAAGAGAGAAATCCAATCGTGAATCCTAAAATAAATGACAGGCACATAAGTGTACACACATCAGCAGGAGCCGTTGATTGAATTGCAGCATTTTACTCTCTCTGTGGCGTAGTATTTTACGCGTTGCAGTATAGCACTTGTTCACTCTTTAATCCCCTTCCGTAGATTTGTTTTTAATATTCTACAATAAGCAACTGAATAACCTTGTGATCGGATCTACTTTCACTTCTTCCTTTGCCATCCCAGCAGCTGTCGGCTCACCATAACTGAAATTCCGAGAAGTCACGAAAATGAGTTGCGAAATCCGGCAGTCCTTTTACATCTTTCAGCCTTTGCACGTGGCATATATCCGACCACCTTCCTTGTGGTTGAAAAGTTAAGAACGTGTAGGCTAGGCTTCCAAAACTATCGGTAAACACCTTCAGGATGAAAACCGTAGCACCTTGACACTTGGCCTGTCATCATGGGGTTTAGCAACCAGGGTTGTTGCGGTGGCACTTTGAGTCTTGTGAGCAATTAGCAGCGCTGCATCCTCACGATCCCTTTGTGGGACGGCGCAAAACCTTTGAAGATGCATAAAGTATTTTTTTAAATTAGTTATGATACGGGTGTTGCTGAACATCTAAACAAACGCTGTATTCACCGATTGTGGAACGCGAACATTTAACAATATACCTAGTGCCCGTCTTTTGCTGTTATATACAGAGCAGTGTTCGAGTTGTGAATTGTATTCACATAATAATTTAACTTGTATAATTGCTAGTTACCCTACCGATACTCCTGACAAACCGATATCTCTAGTGCGATGTGCAATCCCCTAACCCGGAGTTATATTGCTGGTTGCACTTGCCATTGAAGTCAGAAATCTCTTATTTGAATGCATACCTGCTCCCTGGACCGGTTGTTTTTTTTAACACCACGAGAACGCGAGACGCACGCTATTTCTCATAACGTTAAGGTTGCACCTGAGTGTTGGTGCCAAACAGTTTCGCCTCCCTCGGGGAAGGAGTCTTACCCCGGTCAGGTCATGAAATCAAACTATTGCAGTCTAAAAAATAAGATTCCATACTAAATTTAAGTTCCCAGAAGATCCAACCGACTGTTAGGATATGTTTTTTTAAACGTAGCCGAGATTATTGAACAGTCCGGACAAAGCCTGAGCGTGTGAAACCATCCACTAAACATGATCTCAAACCATCTGGCTTTGGTGCACTTGGAAATCAGAGTGGGAGAAGGCTCCCAACTTATGCTACCATTCTCGTGTCCGTGCTTGGGGCAACTGCTTTGCATCGCAAAAGTGCGAGTATAACGGCAGACTTAGAATGCAGCATCACAATCGCCGTTTCCCATAATTCAATACTTCTTTATTACACGACAGTGAGGACCGTTTATACGTTTAAAAAAAAAAGGCTATGCTTGGATCTGAATGATTTTAAAGCCGAAGTTTATGGAGAATAGGGATCGCCTGTGTAGGAAGGGAAGGGTGTGTAGGGAAATGTTTTGATAGTATTTTGCTGGGTTGCATTTAGGTCCGTGGGCATGCGTTTGACTTTATGATGTGTGTTTAATTATAGGTATACTTACTATAACATTAAAAACATAGTTGTCAATTTCTGTCAACGATCAATGTGTGTATCAAACAAGATATTTGCAAGTATTGCAGAAATGAGTAATACTGCGTCCTGATGTGTTTACAGCTTGTGCTCCAGATACACCGGTAATTGATTTACTTCAATCAATTGCAGCATCGTTCGCTTTCATCTTTATTGCTTCTTCCTGCGTCTCATTTAATTGTGTGGTTTTATCAGCTATAATTATTTTTCCTTTAATGTGCCTGTCGTTATTATTCCATTCTTTTAAAATGATACTGATAAAAAATAAATGCATTAATTAATACAAAGTCCCAGTAAGTAAAACTCAATAACATTCGTGTATAAATGATGGAGTTACCTATGCAACCTTGCGATGACTTTCTTGCCGACTTACTGATCCTTGCAGACGATTGTAAACATTTCAAGGTAATAAATAACAATGTTATTATTAACCAGCAAGCAGCCATTGCTTCGTTTCACATTTTTTGGAATTCCCGTGCTATACTCCACTTCTCAAATAATCACAATCAAATAGCAATCATAAATGTAATCATAAATGTAATCACAAAGATAAATGTGAGCATTGAGTAACTGCAATCGTCCACGCGAAGGAACAACATTCCTATTACTAGCGCTATTCGTTTACTTCAGGAGTGTGATGGAGCAACGCTCGAATTTTATCCGAAATCCACCACCGACGGAAATAGACACCTGTAGGTTTCACGCATCCGAACGCGACCTGGTTTCAGCAGAAACTTTCGTTTGAATAATGTCTTGGCCACTATTTCCACCTTTTGTTCGAATTCAAGTTATTATTGTGCTCGGGTTTTTGAGGGAGGCGGAATTATTTGATACTGTGATCATGGCGCTACATAGCAAAGCCAGTGTACAGAAAACATTCCACTTCAATCCTTTTTAACTGGATTGGCTATCAATGCTAGAGCAGTGATAGCTAAATTAGCGTCTTGCGGCTGAAATTAAACAATATTTTTTTATATATATGAAATACTGACCATCAATTCTTTACTGTTTAAAATTGAGGACACAACGAACAGAACCGGTAATATTAACTCCCGCCTCCCAAACCCACCACCGCAGTAAGAAATGTATTTATCGAGAGTGAGACATCGCCGGTTTTGTCAGTAAATTCAAGATGCTGCAATGATCGAAAACAAGAGGATGCTCCTGTATTGAGGGATGGGAACCACGCGGAGTCACTCAAAACAACTGTAATACATTTGTTAGTTCAGAACCGATTTATTTTTATAGCATTTTTGTGCTCAACGTGCTCTGTAACCGATTTTAGAAAGGAAACAAGAAATGCGCTGTGATATTTAATTAATTAAATATGCATCCAATATAAAGTATTTCCAGGTTTAATTGTTGCGGCAGATCGGTTGCGGATTACGCTCGACAACCACAAGATTTGAGTGTTCTTGAACGTTTTGGGGCAGATTAAACGTTACATTAAATTACCTAAATATATACGAACGAGTTCTGCAGGTGCAGATGCGCAGGATACTTTTTCTGCATTCAGTGCAGAGGGTGTAAGCAATCTTCCCAATAAACTGCGTGTTATATACTTTGCAAAATCAACATTATCAGGTGATCAACTTGTGAATTTCTGTTTTTTGATATGCCTTTTAGCAGCAAATGGGTCCAATCGAAGTCCTTTACGTCAACTAATCCTGTTGGAGTCGAGGACAAAAGGCAAACATTACTTTTAACAAATATTTCAGCACACAGCATTCATAAAATATGATATAAGATATACGATGAATCAAATCTATATATAGTTATATGTATAATGATGTCCACATTTATAAAGTGATTGCAGTACAACAAAAATCAAATGCACCAAATAAAAATTCAGAATACTATTCAGACAAATTAACGATGCCAAAGATGTTATGAATTTAGTGGCGCCTTTAAAATATCCCCACCCCTTGGCCTCTCTGGGATGGACATTTGAGTTTCCACAGAATGTATTCCAACTCAGGCAGCATGGTATTGCCGGCGGGAGGTCCCCGATGGGTATTAATTACTCCGCTCCCGCACCACCACCCCCCCCCCCCCTCGCCCCTCCTCCTCCCCTTCATATATCAGTTTCGGAATGAATCCGGTTAAATATTCACAAATTGTTGCGTGATTCGGCCCATCCCGTTAAGCAAAAGCAAGTTGCAAATTCGCTTCTGTGATTTAGCAGGTTTGAAGAGAAATGTAATTAACTAGGAATAATCAAGGTCTAGAAATATGTAGAAAAAGTCCCAGCTATGGACTCAGCTTCTATAAATAAACTTTACTAACTCCAGCTGATTATAGACCTTCCAAAATTGTATTTGGGATATTAAGGACGGCTGAGTCAGAAACTGAACATATTTAAAAGGTTTTGAACAAAAAAAAACAAGGAAATAAGCAACCTTAATTTGAAAAGCAGCAGATATTCCCCAGGGGTCACTTTGATTTGGGTCGTTTTAAATGTATTTATACCCTTTAATTTATCCTCCCCCGCGTACCTTCGCAGGTTTGCTTTTGTCTTTTATGCTTCTGGTCACAGTTCTGGGCGCTCCCAGCGCAGTGCAGAAAGTGCATTCTCTTACTAATAAAGTAGCTAGGTCTGACGGGTTCATCATGACTCAGGCCCACATTTAAATCTGGAATCCAGCGCAAGATACATCTCTGTACTTCAACTGTCTACAATTATTTCGAGTAACTTCGAAAAGCATGGTTTACTGAAGTCTTCACATTTAACCCTAGTTATACACAGCGTAGATGTTACATGGTTATAAATACTGGACGTTGCTTCAATTCAGACCTTCTGTAGTGTACCAATTTTTATAAACCTTTCGTCCTCCGTAATTAACATTGAGTCCCAAATAAATACAACGTTTAAGTTTTAGCGATTCTTATTTTAGAAACAAAATTGTAAAAGGTGGGGAAAAAAGCCACGCGTAGTTTACTAAATGAAAAAAAACATCGCCTGTTTTGCCGTCTCCTAGGCCAAAATGTCAATACAATCATAGCACCGATTTCACAAAGGCCTGTTAATAAAGGAAACAACACAGGGCAGCGTGTCACATTCAATCAATAATATTTCAGTAAATATTGTTTCATGGGCACGATTTATTCACAATCACGAACTCAATGAAAAACAATTAATTAGCATTGGAACTAGTCTCTTAAAAAAATACATTTACCTCGATGTTATGTTCAAAGCAGATTCATAAAAATAGCAGTAACATGGATCTGCGTATCTGCGACTGTTGAAATGGGGCAAAGTTAAAAATGTAAAAAGGGCAGCGGGCTTTGTTTGGAATCACGATGCAATATCTTCGAGCAAATATCATGACTGACTTTTACAATAACAATTGCAATCGAAGGAGTCAAACTATGATACTATTATAAATTCATAATTTATAGGGCACTTGAGGAAAGCACTCGATCTTGTCAACACAAAGGCGATCTCAACGCACACTGAAAGCCTGACTGCTCTGTCCTTGGGTCACCCTGTGGTTGGGAACAGTTCGAAGCATTATGCTGAACTGACAAACACACGTTGCATATTCGAATTCTGTAAACTCCCCCCCCACCCCCGTTGAATATAATCTTCAAACCCAACTGAACGATATTATTCCCAACGAGGCTGTCTCAGACTTCATTGCAACCAGTTTAACGCTTTGAAACATTTCCCGTTATTTTCTCTCTGTAATCGAGATTTAATGCATTTCTGCATCAACCTGACTTTACAAGGGAGTCAGATTCGGGTAAAAAGGCCACGATAGCCACTTGAAACTGAAAGGGCAGACCTGTCGCTGCTCTTTGCAATGCAACCACGTGGAAACAGATGGAAGGTCCGCTCTGGGTCAACTGGAGAATGATAACTTTTGTATAAAAAAGTACATACAAATAAATAGAACATAAAGCAAACGGGAAAAGTTGCGAAGTTAAAAAGAAGAGACCGTTTCGACGTTATTTGTATATTTATAGCAGGCGACATTATAAGGAAGTTCACTCACCCCGATGTGCAAGTTGAGGTCAAGATCCTTCGGTTTGCCTCTTCTGAAGGCCAGCACCGCTCGAACACAATTTTAACAGAAACAATTCGATCTGGCGCCGACTGCCAGTAATCCTTCACAGCTGGTTTGGAGTCCCCCCTCCTCTCCCCCGCCCCAGACTTAATTTCTTAAACGTTTTCCTTTTAATCCTACAAACTGAAATACAATCTCTAAAAAAAAATCAGGTGTCTGGCCCCGGGGCGCTTGGGATTTATGTCACTCCTCGCCCCCTTCCCCCACCCTTTTTTTTTTTACTTTGGTCACTTTAAGGCTTGGACCTTTCGGTAATGATCCCGATCTTACTTTGCCTGTTTTCTATGTTAACTGTTAATGGATTCACAGAGGGTCTGTAGAGAGTCGGAGATAATAACGGCTTTCTAGTTCCAGTTGGTTTGTGGATGAGGAGTTTTGCACCGGCTATTTCTTACCCTGGCCTGCCTGAGTGTTAGACACTGCACCACAGTCTAGTCAATGTCAAGCTCATAAATAATATTTTAAAAACACTGCTTTTACTTAAACGTGTGAGGTTTTGTGTACATAACTGTATATCTACACTATATTTCCTTGTACAAATGATTACTCTATATGTGATCGGTAATTTCGAATCTAATAATTCGCTAGTTAGTTTGGCTGTGCAAAATCAAGCTTGTGAATAGCCACAGGAGGAACATTCGTCTTAATATTTCTCGATTGAATTATAGTAAAATCATTTTACATATGCTGTAGAAAACCTCACGCCAACCAACCCCTGATCTCTGCGTGTTTTAATAATGACGCTATTAAAAACACGGTGCTTGGAGGAAAAGTTCTGTTACATTATTAACAAAACCCAACAGGAGACAGATTTTAACAGGGGGTGGGGGCATTTTCTAATAAATTGCTTCGAGTGAACCGTTTAAATGCTAGACTTTACACAAGGTAAAATTTGACATCGATGTATGAGGTGGAACAAATCATTTCTCTGCACTAACACAACTCATAAACCGTATCATTTAAAAAATCACTGTTAAAACTGGATGGTACGCGGTGTCTCGTTATTATTTACGACGTCGAGTTATGCTTTATATTTTGTACTCTGGGCTTTGGTTAATATCATCTTCAAAACAATGAAAGTCCATTGCATCCGAGTGCATTACTTTCCGATCATAGTCTCACTATAATTCCAATTTCTGCCAGTCTTGTAAGTTCATTGTCAGTTCCCTAGACGAAAACTAACTAAGGGCCTATTTCAATTCTGTGTGTTTATTTCTTTTGGTTTTTTGTGGGCATTTGACGGCGGATAAAGGAATGACTCGTGGAGTTTTGTAAGCGTTACATTTTTTATGATTCGGTCACGGTTATATCTTTACACATTTGCAAATTGATATCGTTTTCCAAAGCATGCGGTCGAAGAATTGTTTTAAAGCTTTCTTCCTGATAAATTGTGGTACAAAGTTACAACTGGGCGTGAAATTTATGAATTGGACACATGTATAAAAATGCAATCGGTGCACATTGTCCAGCACGGTTCGAATAGAAACAGCTTGATATCTTACTGGTGCTAAAAGCCGCGGGCCCTACTTAATCAGGGACAAGAGGAGTTGGGTCACTATTATTATGGACTGCACTTAACTTTCGGCCGATTGTAATACATTTTATTCTGAGGGGACCGGGGTGGAGAGAAATCAATTCATCCAGATAATTTTCTTTTTAAATGTTTTCAGATTTTATTACAGCAATCTACACTGTACAACCCTGCTTCCGAACTGCCACCAGGAAGAGAAATCGGCCATCGTTTTTGACACTGACCGGAAGTGGAGACATAGCAAAGATAGTTCAGCTTTTAAAACATATATAGATAATATTTATACTCTCCGTGGGGGTTTAAAAAATCTATCCCGTTAAAAGCAATTCAATGTAAAAACACAGTCCATTTTTAATAGCATGCTACTTTTTAAAATTCGAGTTATTTTCATTTTGGGGTGAAATAATCCCAGGCTAGAGGTAGGTTTTATTTACTGTGGAGTTAGGAATGGCGGTAATTTATAACATTCCTTCATCTGAAGTACAGCAATAGACATGCAATTTTTTTGTTTGTTTAAACATTTTTAAAACTTTATATTTATCAACGTATTGCAACATATAACAATAATAGAATTGATTTCTATATATACACAAATCCACTTTCAATTGTTCAGTATTAATAGTAAACTTAAGCTTAAAAAAGACTTTCACGGATACCCGGACTACAGTACCCAACTGAATATTAAAAAGAAATCGCACTCAAGTTCTTGCAATTAAATATGTTTTTTTCCGAGAATTGAACAGAATGGTGATTGAAATCCAGGAGAGTGGCAACCCGCACACGCCATTAAAATGTTGCAATAAAATCCTATTTTACTGGAGCTTTTCCCCCCTCTGTGAATCTGCATCAAATGTCCAGTTATTTTGCATATTACACGGGTCTGTCAACTGCATACTGACACGCATTAAGACTAGACCCTGGACTTTGCAAAGTGCTGTATCCAAAACTGCTGTGTTGCTTGGGTTTCAGTCTGAGACCAGCAAGGCCTGGGTTACAAGTGTCCCGATAAACATAAGGAGGAGTCGGTGGTGCGTACGGGCAGGCAGCCGAGGACATGGCTGAATTGAGAGAGGAACTGTTGAGATTATTAATGTTACTGAGGCTCGAGCCTGGCATTCCTGGTACAGCCGAATGCACCATAGTGGACTGCATTGTCATGGAGGAGATGGTGCTTGGAGCAGAGAACATAGATTGAGAAGACAATGGGTTCATGGAGCTGAGAAATGGGAAGCTTTTGGAGGACAGCGGGCCTGGGGCCAGGCTCTTGGCCGCCCAGTTGTTGTAGCTATAACCGGTGTACATGTCATCGTAAGGCTGCATCAGGCCGTTAAACTGCGGCATAAATCCATTTTTACACAAATCCACCTGCTGATTGCGTTCCCTCTTCCTCCATTTTGCTCTGCGGTTCTTAAACCAAACCTATAGAGGAAGACAGTGCCCAATCAGAATTAAACATGATCAATGCTGTACTCATATATACTGCACGAGGCTGTCAGTGATATAGCGCGACAAGAAATAAGAAATTGCTGCTTCTGCTTAAAACAGCTGAGTTCGCAGCAACAAATCACAAAAAGTTTGGCAGTTCATGTTTTTTTTTTAAAAAGTGTAAACTTAAGAGCGTAAACCGTTTCACTGTATTCCTATAGATGACTTGAGTACAGGCACTCCGGACGAAGAGATCGCATTCGCAGTATGAATATCACATGATATAAATGTTCAGAAGAAACCCGTCGATTTGAAAATGTTCGAGATGTCAACAGTGGCCAACAGATGGTAGTTTATTTTTGTGCGATTCAAACTACTACTATAATCGTTCTTTTTTTAAACTGCCATTCGCTTGGTTTTTGTTTCCATCTCTTATTTAGCAGGATTTTTTAAAAGGCGTGCGGTTTGGTGCCCGTGACCTTATCTGTTTATAGAGAGAGTTACATTGATAAGCACCAAAATGATTGATTCTGAATTTCATTAAACTGATCAACGAGCGCTCTGAGAAAGGGTTCAAAGACCAGTTTCAGAGAAAACGCTTCGCTTCCTTTCTAGAACAGTCCACTGTTCAGATGTGAAACATTCTGCCTATTTTATAATGCGATTTCGATATATTTCTATTCCTCTGAACTCAGTAAAGCTCATCGTTAATAACTTTCCGCCTGCGATTAATGTCACTTGTAAAATCACTGCCCCACTGATCGAGCTCACTTTGTTTCCGGGAAGAAGGGCAACGTTGAACAAAATTCATTTCCCGCCAGTGAAAATAAAATAATATTTAAACGCATAATTAATGACAGGACAGTATATCGTTGTTGGAGCAGCAATATAATGAGCGCCAACCGGCGAAACCCACCCGATTTTCTTCAGTTAAAATCGCATTTTATTTGTATAACTGAGATAAGGAGAAAGTTATATGACCAGCAGAGGTTCTCGAATAATTCGCTCTTCAATTGATAGCGATTCCCATGGACCTTCTCGTAAGCTGCATTTATGTAGAAAATAAATCAATGATCCTATAATTATGGAAGCTCGTTTTAATTTACTGAGCTGTTCTGCTATTCTTACTGCTGAAAATTAATAGAATATGACATTTAAATTAACTGGATAATTATTAGTTTTAGGGAATGTTGTAAGATGTCGTAATAGCAGGGTTAACAGAAATTTCAAAACATGTGTGTCTAATTTTACGGTCTGAAAAATACTAGACAATGGGGTTATTGTCATTATTTCAGGTGAAAACACACTGCGAAATATATAGGTGCTTATTACCCGCTCACTAACACGGGTTGTTTCCCTGGTAATGGTTGTAACCGCCATGATCTCAATTTGGCTTGTTGGAATACAAAAATATTCCCTAACAGTGGTTTCTTCCATCTATAGAGCTGACACTGCAAATGTTTGCAACACATTAAAACTTGTCTGCTTACCAGTCAACAGAGTTCTCAGGGGCAAACACACGAGTTTATTTAAAGACAAATGCATGATGTAACCATGTGGATTATAATATATTATTCGTATCCACTGATCTTCATCACCAAGGCTTGCACGAACATGCGATTTGAGAGCTCGGACAGTTTACTCTGATTAAATATTCTTAATATATCCTTGGGGCATTATTGGAGTTCGAATAAAGCTCCAAAAGACAGCCATGTTGAGGAAATGCATTAAATTTTCATGTTCCATATTTTATTATAAATGGCGCTTGCCTGACTAATTCGGTTCAGACAGTCAGGGTTCTGTTCTACTTTATTTGGGACCATAGCACGGTGACTGTCCTGTATGATTGATTCCCATTGCACTACTACAACAACTACTCGGCTAGCTCGTTTAATCTCATAAGCATCATTGCAGCAAATAGTATTTTCCTATATAAAGGTACTTTAATTCCACATGGTTTTTATTGTTACAATCTCAAGAAATACTGCGATATTTAGCTATATAATCTCACCGTAAGTCGAACATTTTAACAACACTTTCATTGTAGGATGGCCAATAAGGAAATATTTCATATGGCTATAGTGAAGTCTAGATCCCTAGCTGTGCAATTTAATCCTTGATACTCTGAGTTTGTCATGTCAGTATTTACAAAAATAAATGGAACTAATCAAGAGGTTAAAGATACTCACTCGAACCCTGGCCTCGGTAAGATTGGTCCAAACGGCGATCTCCTCTCTCATTGACATGTCTGGATATCGGTTCCTCTGGAAGGTCGCTTCCAGCTCCTGCAGTTGCTGGCTGGTGAAATGTGTTCTCTGACGTCTCTGCCGTTTCTTCTTGGATGGATCGTCTGTATTGCAATCTTCTGATTTGTTCGGCATCGACTTTTCTTTATCTACAAAACACAAACATAGATATGCAACATTTGCACATTACAATAACTCGGCCAGAGCCCGATAAAAAAGCGGTGGTACAATTACCAAAGAAAACAGTTCATTGTTATGAACACAGTGCGTTATCAGTGATCAAATTCCATCAAAATACGAGACTGACTCACGTGCAGGACCGGCAATAGCAACAAGGGATCAGTAAAAGATAATTATTGACAGTGGCCAAGTGTCAATATTACTATAAATCAAGATTGCTCTGTTTAGGAATTGCTCTAAGGCACGCGGATTGTTGTGAGGAAGAAAACACTTCACGGTCACAGAAAGCTGCAGTTAATGCTAGTTTATCGACGGTTAATGTTCATTTGTATACTGACGGTTCAGAGCATACAACGCGGCTCCATTTTACTTTATCATAGAATCGTCTCTGACAAACCCGCTGACCAAGGAGCCATTCGCAAACAGCCCTAAAACGGCAGTCATGTGTGCAACACGTAAACCTGTTTCATTCTGTCACTCTGTCAACGAACTGGGTTAAACATTAACTTTTACCATTTAACAGAACAAAATGTGCTTTTATGATGACAGCTTTTATCCCTCGATCACGTATTTATCTCGCTTTATCATGCAATGAACAGAAGGTAAAAATAGCTTCACGGAAATCTGACGTTTACTTTTAGATTTAATTATGCACGGTTATCATTCCTTTCATTTCTACACGAGGGGCAAACACTAATAAATCTTGGTGTCTGGCTTTATTCCGGAGACTTGATATCAGAGACGGTCGGAAGATCATTTGTTCCCTCCGGAGCACTCCTTATACCAACATAAAGGAACTCGGTGCACCCATTACCTGCAGCCTCCGTGTCCGAAGATTCGCTAGCTGTGTTTTCTAATCGTTCTCTGCTTTCACCCGACCGCAGCAAAGGGAAACTAGAAGCTGCCATGTCACAAGGCGCCTGGGATCTTCCGCTTTCAGCTAGTCGCTCCACATTCATCGCACCTTGAAAAACAGTTCACCGTTCTTTTACTATTTCATCGATTTTTCTTTTAATTTATATCCACAGGATAAGATCCGAATGTTCAGATAAAATAAATATATATTTGTTTCTTTCAATGAAACATGATGTCTTTTCTAACAGTCAGGCTGAATGCTTCAGCCGAACATTTGAAGCCTGTGTGGATTATGTTAGGGAGGCAGGAGCTGGATTTGTATACTGTGCGGAGAGCAGGAATGACCCGCCTGGATAAGGTGGTGGAGCTGATATAGAACTCCTCCCACCGCCAGAAGATTCCTCCTAGTTTTTGCTGATGAGTCACCACCCACAAAACATCAGTACTCGACTGAGCTAATCTGGGGAAACAAGCTCCCAGCGTCCGCCAAATCACAAGACACAATTCACCTCAACAGGGCCCGTTAAACAAGTCCAATTGTAAAGTGGCGATTAAGGATTTTCTTTCCAAATTCAATAAAGCGGCAGGTCGACAATAATTACAACTTAATATTAAAGATTTTGCAGTAAAGACCCAGAGAATTAAGATTTCAGAATTCCTAAAACCTTTGAATTATTCAATCAATTAACTGTGTACCACTACACTCATAATTAATGCACTATGAACGATAATTTAATGAATTACAATATTCCCAGAACTAAAATCATAGAATAATCCAGGATTCCGGCAGCCAACCATTCCTTATTCTGATTGTAAAACAGTTGAATTAATAAATGAATTCAAAAATAGATTTTTATATGAATTGAATGGGGATTATTGTTAGCGTTTAGTGCACTTTATAACTCCATTACGTTATGATGCTCTTCTCGCCTCCCTTCAGAAATCGTTACACTCTTCAAAATGCCTTAAAATGTGGATGAAGTATTGAATTCGTCGGTCTTTCATATCAATGCCCAATTGCAGAGTCAGTATATGTTGTTAACATAGAAATAAAACCAATCTTAATTTTTTCAGTAATTGGGTTCTCTTGGTTTCCCCTACAAGGACAATGATGCATTCAAACAAATGTGTTTTTTTTTTACATTATTTAAAATGAGCAGGACAACTAAGAAATAAATCCAATATCTGTTAGGTTGAGTTTGAGGCTGGGGCGCCACTCACCGTGGCACTTGCCGCAGACGGGGCTTGGGAGCGTTCGAGGCTGGCTCATATTCTAGTTACCGGGCTAGATGAATTAGCTAGAAAGTAGTCCTAGCTCTGCAGCTGAATATACTTATGACTTCACACGTGTGAAAATATGATTTATATCCCACAGTTTTGGGGCCACATATGTGATACAGGTATATGGAGAAAGTGGACACAACATAAAATATTTATTACCATAATTTTCCTCTGCGTATATTAAATAAACATATTCAAAATGTTTCCATTGTACGTTTTCTTATTTTTTCTTAGGGGCCAAATTGTTGCCCGTTTTAGGATAATGAAGTGGCTTAGCAACTGTGTATATATAGTACCAGACCCTGCATGATTTACGTAGACAGCTATGATAATTACAAATAGTGACATTGGTATAGGGTTTTCAACGAGGAAGGGATGGTTGGTCAGAGCTTTAAATTCAATGAATTTATCTTATGCAATTAGCAAGCTTTGCTCTGTTTTTTATTTTATTTTTTGTATTATATATATATATATTTAGATAGATAGATAGACATACGAGAGACAGTAAATGGGGCACAAGGAGAGACAGTGTTAGAAAGTGGAATTATACAATAAATAACGGATATCTGGAAATATTTTGCATCGGGTTCAAACGGCATCATAAATAGCGAGAACAAAGCTTGATAGCGGATTGTAAAGTCATTTGAAACTAGCATAGTGTTGCAGCCAAAATGTTTACACTTTTATACAACTGTTGTGTAAAATTATATAGATTTGCAATCGTTGGCAATGTTTAAACAGTCATGTTGTCCTTTCTTTGCAACTGTGCAGTATGAGTTTGCTTCAGTAGCTTTCTAACTGTTAGGAAACACACACGTATTCTGTCATTTCATTCGTGGCATTCAGATGAAGCCATATTGTGGAATGGTTGTTCTTGCTGTGCAATACTGGATCTTTCAGAGCTCTGTATCATCACAATACAGTAACACCCAACTGACCAACTAATCACCTACCCACCCAGTGCAAATAATCCACGGAACTCCACCAATACAATTTCAGATTTTATATAAGTAACAACGTGATTTAGTTACTTATGGCCTAACTACTTATGTTCAGTCTTTCTAGAGAATATTTGGAGTGGAGGTTCTGCTTGAGGTATTTTTGACTCATGTAAGGATTTATAGCGTCTCCGGGATAGCAGGAAGTTATTTTCTTTTCCTTACGTGGCTTTCTGGCTGCAATTGTGTTTGTAGAAGAGGTGCCCACTATTGTCGCCATTGCCTCGAGCATTACGCAGTGTAGGAATACTAAGGAGGAGCTGGCATGGTGTTGGATATTTGGAATCATAGCTTGGACCCTTTGCGTGTTTCCTTAGCTGCATATATGTTTTCTTTAAAAAGAATGGGACGATTCAACTGTATTATAAACATAACCTTGGACACTAATTATGGTGCTTTACATCACTATAAAGTATTCCATTTGGTAAGATTTTAAATAGTTTTGCCCCAATGCTAACCTTGACTGAATAATTAAAATGCTGTTTTCACTACATGCAATTGGGGGATTGTCATCTGCACTTGGGGATCCAATTCCATAATTTCATCTATTTATCTATGACTGAATAAGCCATCATTTGTTTTTATTACATGGGATTACAGGATTTTCTGGAGAATTACTGATTTTTGGGGAGACCATATCATGCAACATCCATTTTTTCATGGAAACTACAAATCAGCGACCTTAATATTAAACTAATACGAATGACCCTCTCCGTGAGAATTGTCCGGTGAGCCTTTTGTTGCCATTGGTGAAAAGAAAAACACGCTTCATTTTCTTCACGTTGATATCACACGAGTGACTTGAGTTTTAACACAATTTATGTAATTTTATTGTTTTACACAATACTGGAAGGGTTTGTCAAACACATTTTCATTAAGATAGTGCCCATCTAACATAGAATGTGGGATTAATGCCTATAATCTTCAGATTCTGTGGTTAGTAAGAAACACTGCAGTCCAAATAATGCAATGATCAGGACTTGCTTTTTTAATTATATTCTACTAATATTAAAAATGTTTTAATTCTGGCTACAAAATTAAAATATGAGAACACATCAATTGTGGAAATGATTGCCCCACTCAAATCTTAGTGTGTCAGTCTTGGCTCAATGCTAGCACTCTCGCCTCTGAGTCAGAGGTTGTGGGTTCAAATCCCACTCCAGGATTTGAGCACATAGTCCAAGCTGACACTCCAGTGCAGGACTGAGGGATTTTGGACTGTTGGAGATGCCTGGAGGGGATGTTAAACCCAGGCTCTGTATGTCCTCTTAGGTGGATGTCAAAGATCGATGTTCCCTTTTGAAGAAGGGGAGGCGATTTCCCATGATGTCTTGGCCTACTGTTATGCCTCAACCAACATCACTAAAAAAAGTTAAATTGGCCATTTGTCTGATTGCTGTTTGTGGGACCTTTCGGTGAGCAAATTAGCTGCTGTGTTTCACTACATTACAACAGTGACTTTATCGGCCCCGAGGTCGTGAAAGGTTCTATATAAATTCAACTTCTTTCTTACACTGATTGTTTTATATTTTGATGCAGTAAGAAAGGAGGAGAATTGAAGGTTGCAACTGATATCTGGACCGTGAGATATTTTCAATTATAATTATACAATAATTTATTTGGCCAAATGGGTTATCAAATGGAAAACTGTATGAGGAAATGGACATAACCCCAATAGAAGGTGCGATCGGTAAAAGGAAGTGGAGTTGGATCGGCCATCTGGTGAGGATCAACAAAGAAAGTATTCCACGTACAATCGTCAAATTTATTCTAATTGGTAGAAGAAGCATGGAGGGTATCTTGACTTGGGAAAAACTGCTGTATTAGAGTGAAGTAAACTGGACTAGTAAATCTGATGGACGTAAAAACACTGAAATTCATTGACAACAGGAGAAGGCCCATCATTACCTTCTCTGGCTAATAAATTTGAGTACCAAATGCGGCCTTGCCAGCGTTACCTACATCCTGAGAACAAATAAATAAGAAAATACATTGATCGTCCATTGTTACTGACTCCTCAAGCAGAGGAGTTAGTCTTCTTTATTCAGTCTTCTTTATTCACTCTATCAAAACTATCCCTAACTTTTAAAACCTCCACCAGGAGCCTGCACACTGGCTAATTCTTGACCTTCCTCGCCCAAGGACTCCACCATCATTCCAGCTGATAAGTTAGGTTTGCACAGACCAGGAGCTGGTCTTGGGATTATCTTGGTCTTCAAGGCTCGGTATCATACCATGTAATACATTGAATCAGGTTGATGGTGTCATTTATTCATTTTTAACAGACATAATTTCACTGTTTTTGTCCCCTACTCTTTTGACATAAAACTTTGGTGCCGTTATTTCAAAGTAAAATTCCAATTTATGTACGTCTTTCAACAAATTAAATTAATTACCAAGCTCAGAAGCAAAGTTACGAGTTTTAAACGAGATGAGAAATAACCGTTGCATTCTCGCCATTGTACTGGGTTTAATTTAATTCATGGTTCTTTCTTTTAGATATATTTTGGTATTTGTTATAAAACAGCTTCAGACACAGATGGTTTTTAATCTATAGCTGTTGATCCCAGGTGCATGCCTGTGACCACGTGACTGTTCTCAAAACCTCACAATGCACGTTTCACTCTCCCACGCTCTGAGGAAACAGCAGTACTTTTTATCAAATAGAAAGGGCTGAAAATGGAAAACAGCAACGCAGATATTGCTGAAAAGCCTGAACAATTCAAACTCGTTAAACAAAAGCGATGCAAATCCGGATTTGATAATTGCATTATTGAAAATAGCTGGGTTGCAACTTTGGAAGGCAATAGCACACTGTTTACAAACTGAAATGGTAAAAGGTAGGGCAGAATATGGTGACACGTCTTCCTTATTAAAGTGTTTTTCATTTAAATATGTGAAAGAATTACATTTTGAAATATAAAAGGACAATATTAATGGGGTATTTATAGACGACTAAACATTCCAAAGACTTACCGTAGTTATTTTCTGACATAGATCACTGACTGATGTCAAAGGAATTAACTATTTTAAGCAAATTATATTTACATTAGTGCTTCAGATTTCCACGCTGTGTAATCCTAGCAGCAAAAAAAAAACTGTAATGAATCGGACAATAATCCTTGTAAAGGATTTACCACGGGGAGTGTACCTACATTGTCTTCCATTTTAGAATGCCCAAAACATATTTACTTAGCCAAGAATGTTCTGCATGAATTAGGATTATGCTGGGATCAAGAAACTTACAAACTCGAGCTAAAAATATCCTTGTACCACAGTTTAATCGGTCATTCGGATCGGATAGGGAAGCCTTAACAAACGGAAATTTTACACAAGGAGTCGAACATGAGTCGGTGTCTGTACACACGAGGAACGCATTGATCACGGTCCAGGAGATGGGCATTAAACACGAGTAACGGAGAATAATGCCTAGTTTAAAAGGATCAGAATTTAAACTTTGCATTATTGGGAATGCACTGCAGTGCAACGGATCTGAATTGAAAGTTGGGATTCCGTGTTTGATCAGGTAGTGTATCTGATCAACTCTATTCCGAAAATCCGACTCCCTGCTGGTACTGTTCTGTGCATCTTCCCGCTTTTTCTTTTGCTGTATTTTATTTCTCGCATTTTCTTCATTCGGAGGTGTTTTGAAAGATTTAGAAGTGAAATTGCCCTGAAACCTCGTAATTGGCTACTGAAATCTCTAAATATTTTCTTCTAAAGAAAAAATGTCGTGCCTTTTTAATTGCAGAACGGTATGAACTGACCAGCCAGCTTCTCACCAAGCCGGCGCGCACACAGCCATAAATGTGGTGGTGGGGTGGGGTGCAGATATCTGTGGGGGGGGAAGGCCAGCTTAAAAATGGCACATCTTTTAACATAGATTATATGCACTGGGCACAGGGAAGCAATATTCTCGCGCTCTTTTTAAAAAGTTGTTTAATTAATCATGGGATGTGAGTTGCACCATGCGAAGAGCAACACAGAAGGCGTTTTGCAAACTAACAGGTTTACGACGATATTTGACCCTTCGGTCTGGAAAAGCAGGGAGTCAAATTAGTCTAAATCCTTAAATTGGGTCTCAAACGGCGAAATAAGTAAATGAGTAAATTATGTAGTAATTTTCTTGTCAGAGTTGTGGAGAGATTGTTCTTCTGCTATTTTCTTCGATGTTAGGGCGACCCCGATAAACAGGGCAGTATGCTCCCGGCTCTCATTGAATGCACTTTCATTGCAGCTCAGCTGTTTAGTTGGCGTTACAAGGCTGCCGAGTTGTAGTGGCGAGGGCATTGCCTCCCGGCTATGGGAAAAACTGATACATTGACGCGATAAGAAATGGCAAGTATAATTTCTTTAAAAAAATCCTGATAAGGCTCAGGTGCTTTCCCCCCCCCCCCCCCACAACTGTTGCTCTGGATCCTAGTGTGGCACCGATGCTTTGTGCCGAATGAACGGACGATATATTTATCTTTGCGCTGTGACCTACAAGTCAAAAACACAGAATCAAATCTAGACATGTGCCGAAAGTTTAAAAAAATATATATATATGCATGAATTGGCCAAGCATAATCCTTTGATTTATGTATTTCTTTTGTCTCAGTGCATCGTTCAACTATTAATATTGTAAAGATAGCAGGATCGGTATTAATAAGCTATTACCAGCCTGAGCAAACGGTGGAAACAAAGTCTAGGTCAACTTTTGGGGCAGTTTCAATCGATGTGTTGGCATCGGTACCAAACCAGCAAGGACTATAATATTCATAAGTGTATAAAATATTAACACGCCGTGCTAATATTTGTTGAATATGGAATACTACATTTAAATGAGATAATACACTGGAATCTTAAAACGAAGCACAGTTTCAAATAATAATTTCACTTCGAACAAAATTAATCGGACTGCTGTTTTATAGGAATCACAGACATAATTGAGATCAATTGTTTCGGGCGTTTAACACGGAGAGGTGTCTGTATACAACCCTTCGAGATCTCTGCCGTGCCTTCAGCTGCCCGAGCCCGAAGCTCTGGAATTCCCTCCCTAAACTTGGCAGTCGCTCTACCTCTCTTTCCTCCTTTAAGACGCTCCTTAAAACCTCTCTCTTTGGCCAAGCTTCTGGTCATCTGCCCTAATATTTCCTTATGTGGCTTGGTGTCAAGTTTTGTTTGATAATGCTCCTGTGAAGCGCCTTGGGTCGTTTTACTACGTTAAAAAGTGCTATATAAATACTCCTTGCTGTTGTTGCATAGTATTAGTTTTAAATACTTTCATTTTGATGCATCAATTAGACGGGTTTATCCTTCACCCGAGGGATCTCACACCTGTAGTTAGCGCTTTATTTTCTTGGGCTCAGGTCTGTAAACCCCACAACATGCTAGCCCTTTCTGGTGGGTACGGGAAGTGATCGAGCAGCGGTTGTAATTTATCATCTCACATACCAGGGCCACTCGATCTGATCCTTGTGGGAAATCCATAAATTACATTTTTAACAGGTATTTTAACACTTACAGTAGAGAAGCTCGTAAGATCCATGACACTGTATTACTTAATTGTTACCAAGGTTTCAAACATTTTGACTCGTTTTAATTTATTTTCATGTCAAATAAACTGAAAGTTTACTGTTGCCTTGGATATACGAGCAGTTCCAGGTTCATGGAGATAAATTAATGTTCACCAGTACCTCAACAAGGAAAAACGCTCCAGAATTGACGAAGTTGCTGCAATTTGGACCATTTCTGGTCTGTGAAATTGTTTAACATTTAAAAAAAAAAACTTATTTTCCAATTTCAGATTATTCTTACCCATTAGAAACGAAATTTCTCTCGCCTTATCTAGTG
Source organism: Pristiophorus japonicus (assembly GCF_044704955.1). Classification (NCBI taxonomy): domain Eukaryota; kingdom Metazoa; phylum Chordata; class Chondrichthyes; family Pristiophoridae; genus Pristiophorus; species Pristiophorus japonicus. Next base: position 57,286,043 of record NC_091980.1, read on the forward strand.
GATAGTACCAATGATCCCAGTACTGCCGGGCTCTATACACTTAAATAAATATTAAAATCCCACTTGTTTTCCTCATGGCAGCAGGAGGTAAGCAAGTTGGATTTAGTGATTACCTTTTAACAATAATATCCTGGGATTTTAATATTACTGTATAGCTATTTTGTTGAAAGCTATATTGCAATAAAATCAATCAAAATGGGAAGCAGTTCAGTACAACAGGGTGTAGGTGGTCTCAGAAATTTGTTTTAATGTTATGTAGCAATTACTTTGAAAAAAGTAACAATGTTTAGCGAAAAGGCTGTCGTTTAGTGTTCTTGACATTTTTACAACACACACATACAATGCTTTCTACACTAGCCCTTTCATTCTATGAGACACAACCTTCAATCAGGCCAGGCCTTTGTAAATGTAGGGTTTATTTGGGGTTTTCTCATAGAAATATAATTGCTCAGTGAGTAAAATGTGGCGCCTTTATTCCGCTAACTGAATAGTTGAGGTTTTTTTTTGACTCTTTATACAAAACTCAAGATTATAGAAACAAAGGAAGCATAGGGAAGTTGCATTAGGATATTATTATAGGCTTTATTTTAACCGGCTCCCTTATAGATGGCATATGTTTGGATGATCTTAAAATTGCCATTTTAAAATCCACCTGTCGTTCGTCTTGGAATTGAGAGTTGGAAGGAGATAGTTTACAACGAGGCCCATTGGTTTCCCCCAAATAAGGCTTTAGAAGAGAAGAGAGAAAGCTTACATGTTCCATGCACGGGACAGGTCTTAAAAAATCCCGACCAGTATTTTATTTCTCCGAATGAAGGAGATCAACTCAATATTGCGGCTCAAATCTTAGGGGGATGGAACAATACTCATTTAGACTGTTCTATGCGTGACAGCAGTATAAAGTTGTGCTAACAGCGCATACGTTACGTTTGCCCAGAATGATTAATGCTTTGGTTTCTTTTGGAACTTGAATTATCAGTGCGCTGCGTCGGTGTACAGTACGTGATGTTTGAGTTTGAGAAAACATAGCCCTAGGCACCCACTTGCCGGTAGCATTGGGGGAGCAACACGCTGCCAGTCCCAAAACTGCTCCTGGTAATTATTAGTCTCGCTCTTGTCCATACCAGTGTTTCTATCAACCGGGATCTTAACTTTCATAGATATAAGCTGGACTAATTATTTAACTTTCTGAACAGTGCCTGCAATATTTGTCAACTTTAGAAAGATATCCAGAAGGTGTGAGAGTCTGTTAAGCTGTTTTAAATTATTCTAGGATAACTGTAGTTTGAATTCCTTTTTTGGTACCAACCCAGGGATTAAAATACTCTTTGGGAATCACACTTTTGTTTCGATAAATGTTTATTCCCGGGTGTTTTTATAGGTGGGAAGTTTATTGCATACAAATTTTGCAGGTGCTTTTTAATGCGGATCATTAATATCCCAGTGCAGTTGCGTTGGCGTGCTTTGCACAATTGCACATACTGAGTCAACTGCCTGGGTAGGGGGCAATTTGGTAGATATCAAAATACTATAGGCATGGCATTGGCTACAATGGTTCCGCTGGTCAAATCCACCATCTTTGTGATTAGGTTCCTGGGAGATTAGGCTGGCTATAACTATCCGACTGGAGCAAAGACATTATTGCTCAGTAGAACTTTGCTTTTTGACGTTCCAACTAGAGATGCTGTAGGGACATTGGTTTGAAAAGAAAATGGTTTACTGGGCTATTACACCACCAATTTAGTGTCAAATGTATGTGAATGCTGATGAAAATTTAACACTAAATTGGTAGTATAACGACAGAGCGAGAGAGAGAGAGAGAGAGAGAGAGAGAGAGATGGGACCTGGAGAAACTGCCTAATTGCAGTCTGGCACGAATCCAGCTTGTTAATTTTTAACATTTAGGTAACAGTCAATATAAATAAAAAATGGTCCAATTCTTAATTGGACACAATACATTCTTTCTCAACATAGAACATTAACAACCTGAGGAAATGAGTCACTAAGTGTTCTCTATTAACATTGTAGATCTTAGCAACTTTACTGAAAATGTGGTCCTATAAATTAAGAAAAAAAATACATTGCTTCTATTTCAGCATAGGGCACCTGAGAATACAAAGTTACCGTTTGACTCCAGCAGGTGCCATAACAGTAAGTTCATTCTTGACTGAGTGAAGAACCCAGGCATTTTTCTAAAAACCAAACGTAATTGATCATTCTGACAGTTGAAAACTACAGCTTGTATCATCTAAAAAAATCATCACATTTATATTGCATCACCTCACCTTCCTTGTACTGATGCAATGTTGGCACCGATAAAGACTAGAGAGTTATTTTTTAAAAATGGAGCAATTTCAGTAAATGTGTAATGTGTTGTTCTGTTCTTAACGTTTTGATAAAGTTGCACACCAGTTATTTCAAGGGCTGGATTTGCAGCTGGGTTAGAGAATCTTTTATGAAGGAAGTTCTTTCTGCTTTTGAATATTCCAGCTATGTTGGATGAGTTGCAGTGGCATTGTCTTCATGAAAAAAAGTATTTGGTGAATCTTAAATAAAAACATTAACAGCTGCAAATGGACAGCAGGTTGATCAGGATCTGAAATAGAAAGTTAGGTTAACATCTTGTGTGTTAATGTAACCATTCATTAGAATTGGACAAACCTGGCAAACTTAGAAGGAAATAACCATACATCATTTTTGCCATGATGTTACATGCAAGTGAAGGTATGATTCATGTTGACATAATTTATGTCCTTGTAAACTGCCTGTAACAAATGATAGTGCCTTTGAATATCTTTAGTAAACAGACCCATGTCTCTATAGGTTCATTAATAAAGACAGACATTTTCAGATTGCACAGCATGGATCTGTGTATGTCTGTATTGTCACTTGTTGCTTGTCTTGATGACTCTTCAAAAACAGCAGGCCTAAGATATGCTCAAGCAGGATTATACAGACTGTTGCTTTGCTAGTTTGATTATTGTATTCGAGTAGTTACTAATACAGCCCAATACATTAACACACATTTCGAAAAACCATTCTATATTTAAAATCAAGCTGTAGCTTAATATACATGTTTAACTCTTAGAATGACAGATTTCCCTTTCTGATAGCTCAATGGAAGCATAATGTGCCTTACAGACCAGTAATATCCCAAATTTGAAGCCTGATCTGCTTTAAGTAATTTCTAGATGCATGTTAAACCAAGGTCCTTTCTTCATATTAAATATTAAACATTTAATCACTATCTAAAAAAGAGCAGAGTGTTATTCCAGTGTCCTGGTCAATATTCCTCCCTCAATCAACAACAACAAATTAACTGGCCATTTATCCCATTGTAGGTATCCAGCTGTCTGAAAAATGGCTGCTGCTTTGCCTACATAACAAAAGTCACTACTCTTCAAATTAATTAATTGCATGTGAAATGCTTGTGTGATGATTCTGATAAGGCATTACATAAATGCAAGTATTTTTTAAAATCTTTGTTTTAGTTCAGTCTATAATTGATCTCGGCTTTTCTGGACTAGGGATAAGCAAAATCAGTAATGCTCCCTGATCATTATCCAGAGAATGCATATATGTAACTGCCACAATCCAGGAAGATCACCTCCTTCTGCACGAATGTGCCATTTTTTGCCTCACATATTAATCCTTGCAGTCCCTCTCTAAGTAAAACTGCTTATTTATTGACAATTTGTGCCATGGATCTATCCCAATATAACCGGGCTATAACTGTCCAAATGTAATTCATATAGGGGCTTCATAGGCAGCAAAGCGACCTTCATTTCACAAATTGGGTTGGATTTGAATCTAAACCCAGAAGTGAAAGTAATATGTTGACCAACCGTGCCACACAATCTCCTAGCTTTCAAGAACACAAGAAATAGGAACAGTAGGCCATTTGACCCCTCGAGCCTGCTCCACCATTTAATAATATCATGGCTGATCGGATCATGGACTCAGTTCCATTTCCCTGCCCGCTCCCCATACCCCTTATCGCTCAAAATTCTGTTTATCTCCGCCTTAAATATATTCAAAGACCCAGCTCTCTGGGGAGTGAATTCCAGAGATTTATAACCATCTGAGAGAAAAAACTGCTCTTCATCAGTTTTAAGTGGGCAGCCCCTTATTCTGAGACTATGCCCTCAGTTTTAGTTTCCCCCATGAGTGGAAATATACTCTCTTCATCCATCTTGTCCAGCCCTCTCATTATCTTATTTGTTTCAATAAGATTGCCTCTCATTCTTCTGAACTCCAATGAGTATAGACCCAACCTATCTTCATAAGTCAACTCCCTCATCTCCAGAATCAACCTAGTGAACCTTCTCTGAACAGCCTCCAATGCAAGTATATCCTTTCTTAAATATGGAGAACAAAACTGCACACAGCACTCTAGGTGTGGCCTCACCAATACCATGTACAGTTGTAACAGGACTTCTTGGCTTTTATACTCTATCCTACTTGCAATAAAGGCCAACATTCCATTAGCCTTCCTGATTATTTGCTGTAACTGCATACTAACTGTGTTTCATGCACAAGGACCCCAAGGTCCCTCTGTACTGAAGCAGATTATAATTTAAAATGGAGAAAAATTGCAATCTGCTTTTTTATTTTTTCTGCCAAAGTGAATAACCTTACATTTTCCCACATTATACTCCATCTGCAAAATTTTTGCCCAATTAGCCTGTCTATATCCCTTTGCAGATTTTGTGTGTCCTCCTCACAATTTGCTTTCCCATCCATCTTTGTATCATCAGCAAACTTGGTTACATTTCACTCGGTCCCTTCATCCAAGTCATTAATATAGATTGTAAATAATTGAGGCCCCAGCACTGATCCCTGTGGCACCCCACTAGTTACTATTTCCAACCGGAAAATGACCCATTTATCCCGACTCTGTTTTCTGTTAGTTAGCCAATCCTCAATCCACTTTTTGATATGAACTGTTTCACTGAACGATATTATAGGTTGAACAAATATAAAGATGGGTGGCAGAGATACTGAAGGCTCTGCATATGTTAAAGCAAAACATAAAAACAGCTTTATCTGCGAGCTATGAGTTGGCAGAAGATAGAACCTTCCATTTATGTTGTTCGCTTCTGCTTGAAACTTAGGGAAGGGATGGAATGAGGGAAGAGGGCAAGACAAGAAATAGCAAAAGGGAGGGGAAAACTAAGAACATGATAAAGGATGAAACTAGAAACTATCTGGCCCATCAAACTTGCTCTTTCCACAGACTATGTAGATTTTTCACTGTCATGAATTCTTTTCACCTTAAATCACCGAGGGAAAATTTTGTAAATTTTCTCCTTCCCTAAAAGACAGCTGGGTAAAACTCAGCAATATTTATACTTGTACTTCTGTTGCAATTAAGGCAGCTGCTTTCTAAAAATCCATTCCCACTTGGTAAATGTATGGTTATGGATGTGACTGAAGTGTATAGGGATAAGCATAGAGGTAATCAAAATCTCTGCAGAAAACTATAATTGCTGGAGCTGTGCAAATGCCATCTGTGGTAAGAGATTAAATCTAATGGATATTGTGGAGTTTTGCTCCACGATTTTGGGGTGTCAGAAAGAAATGTTGGAGAGCTTTGCACCAAATCAAATAAGTGGTAGAGATGATAGAGCAGTTTACACGCAGTTTGTGTGCGGTCTGTAAAATGATGGGGCCCAAACACTTCTTATTCCATGCTTTATTAGTTATCAATGTTCCCTGTAATTTTTTTGGGAGCCACGAGGCCCACTCAAAATACCGCGTTTTTTTGTATTTAAAAGTCGGCAAGCTGTCTGCGCGGGACCTTCAGAGCGCTGCGTGGCCGCGCAGCGTAAAGGGAACATTGGTTATTATCATCTCTCACTTGTTGCCTGTTGTATATTCTAGTAGTATATAGTGCATTTAAGATGTATTTTGAAAATTAATTTATATTTGTTATATATTTAGTGACAATATATCTAACATTAGAAATCATGATTTATTATAATCTTTATGATTTGATTGATTATAAAAGTTTACAAAGATTAAATTCCAGCAAAAATCAATGCAGTTTGTACCATTCGACAATGAGGTTGATAAGAAATATGAAAGACTTACATTTATACAATGCCTTTCACGATCATCGGACATCTCAAAGTGCTTTACAGCCAATCGTGTAGTCACTGTTGTAATGTGGGAAATGCAGCAGCCAATTTGCGCATAGCAAGCTCTAGATAATCTGTTTTTGTTATGTTATTGTGGGGTAAATATGGACGAGGACACCGGGGACAACTCCCCTGCTCTTTTTTGAAATAATGCCATGGGATCTTTTACGTCCACTTGAGAGAGAAGATGGGGCCTCGGTTTAATATCTCATCCGAAAGATGGCACCTCCGACAGTGCAGCACTCCTTCAGCACTGCACGAGTGTCAGCTTAGATTTAAGTGCTCAAGTCCCTGGGTTTGGACTTGAACCCACAACCTTCTGACTCAGAGGCAAGTGTGCTACCCACTGAAGAAAGCTTTAGATTGTAGGAAGATATCAATGGACTGGTGAGGTGGGCAGAACAGTGGTAAACATAGAAACATAGAATAGAAACATAGAAACATAGGAAATAGGTGCAGGAGTAGGCCATTCAATGAGTCCATGGCTGAACATGCAACTTCAGTACACCATTCCTGCTTTCTCACCATACCCCTTGATCCCCCGAGTAGTAAGGACTATATCTAACTCCTTTTTGAATATATTTAGTGAATTGGCCTCAGCAATTTTCTGTGGTAGAGAATTCCACAGGCTCACCACTCTCTGAGTGAAGAAGTTTCTCCTCATCTCCGTCCTAAATGGCTTACCCATTATCCTTAGACTGTGACCCCTGGTTCTGGACTTCCCCAACATTGGGAACATTCTTCCTGCATCTAACCTGTCTAAATCTGTCAGAATTTTAAACGTTTCTATGAGATCCCTTCTCATTCTTCTGAACTCCAGTGAATATAAGCCCAGTTGATCCAGTATTTCTTGATATGTCAGTCCCGCCATCCCGGGAATCAGTCTGGTAAACCTTCGCTGTACTCCCTCAATAGCAAGAATGTCCTTCAAGTTAGGAGACCAAAACTGTACACAATACTCCAGGTGTGGCCTCACCAAGGCCCTGTACAACTGTAGCAACACCTCCCTGCCCCTGTACTCAAATCCCCTCGCTATGAAGGCCTGCTGTACCTGCATGCCAACCTTCAATGACTGATGTACCATGACAGCCAGGTCTCGTTGCACCGCCCCTTTTCCTAATCTGTCACCATCCAGATAAAAGTCTGTCTCTCTGTTTTTACCACCAAAGTGGATAACCTCACATTTATCCACATTATACTTCATCTGCCATGCATTTGCCCACTCACCTAACCTATCCAAGTCACTCTGCAGCCTCATAGCATCCTCCTCGCAGCTCACACTGCCACCCAACTTAGTGTCATCCACAAATTTGGAGATACTACATTTAATCCCCTCGTCTAAATCATTAATGTATAATGGTAAGTAGAATTCAATCCGAGAGATGTATGAGGTAATGCATTTGGGGAGGGCTAACAAGGCAAGGGTATACACAATAAATAGTAGGACTCTGAGAAGTGTAGAGGAACTGAGGGATCTTGGGAGTGCATGTCCACAAATCCCTGAAGGTAGCAGGCCAGGCAGATAAGGTGTACGAGATACTTGCCTTTATTAGCCAAGGTTTGGAATACAAGAGCAGGGAGGTTATTCTTGAACTGTTAGTTAGGCCACAGGTAGAGTACTCTGTGCAGTTCTGGTCACCACATTACAGGAAGGATGTGATTGCACTAGAGGGTACAGAGGAGATTTATGAGGCCATTGCCTAGACTGGAGAATTTTAGCTATGAGGAAAGATTGGAAATGCAGGGGTTGTGTTCTTTGGAACAGAGGAGGCTGAGGGGAGACCCAATTGAGCTGTATAAAATTGAGACCCCTAGATAGAATGGATAGGAAGAATTTATTTCCCTTTGCAGAGGTGTGAACAACCAGGGGGCATAGATTTAAAGTAATTGGTAGGAGGTTGAGGGGATTTGAGTGGAAATATTTTCCCAGAAGGTGGTGGGGGTCTGGAACTCACTGCCTGAAAGGGTGGTAGAGGAATAAACCCACATAGCATTTAAAAATACTTAGATAAGCACTCAAAGTGTCGTAACCTACAAGGCTATGGACCAAGAGCTAGAAAGTGGGATTAGGCTGGATAGCTCTTTGTTGGCTGGCACCGACATGATGGGCCGAATGGCCTCCTTCTATGCTGTAAATTTCTATGATTCTATGAATCTCATCATAGAGGAGCAATATTAAAAATAAAAAATTATTTTTTTTAAATCCAGAAAAATTTCTTTGGATATATTTGTTTAACAAAATAGGTACTGATGTCATTTTTGATGGAATGGGCTCACTAGGGATACTGAGTTCAACTTAAGGGAACTAATTTAACACAAACTGTTGATGCTGAATCATCACTGGGTCTATGACTGTATGACTACTTGTTCATTTACTTCCCTCACACTGTTGGGTTCAGTAAATTATTCATGTTATTTGAATTTATATTTAAACAAAGTTTATAAAAAATTAACAGGAATGGACAGAACAAAACAAAGCCTGTTACTTAGTTTTTTTTTGTAGTTGCTGACCTTTTAAAAAGACTGTGGGAGTTAATGCAGGATGTTGAAGCTTTATTTTATAGTGTCATGGAAAAGTGGGACGGCGTTCAATGTTCACCCATTCCCCGATTTTGTTTTCACTATTTCAGCTGCATTTCCGTAAGGAGATACAGAACAGAACCAAGCACCTTACAGGGGTGCTGGCACTGACCACTATTATGAGCTTCCTACAAGTTTAGTTGAAAAGAAGCATTTCCATTTTTTTTATATGAATTTTTTTGTGATGTTTATGCAATTTTTCCCCTCTAATCTGAGGTTTTTTTGTATTACCTTGTTTGCATTGCTAACTCAGATTTGTCAAGTTGACTCTACTTTTAAGGCTCAGACTTTTGTATTCACTGAATCCTGGAACATTGTTTTCCATTTTCAAGTTCACACAGATGTTATTCCTGGCAGTATAAAATGCATTGTGCCATTGTGGCACCCTCGAAGACACCCAACAACAAATGTGGTACAAGTACATGTGGAACATCTGCCAGGCACAGCTTAAAGCTGGAGAAACACAGTTAGGCAGGCCATTCCCACCCATAACCAGACCAGCCCACAGATAACCCAAGGAGGCACTTCAAGATCCTGCACAATACCAACAAGAACCTATTGCTACTGCACTCTTCACACTCTCCCTAAAAGACCCAGACCTATTACTTAGCACTGCTCACACTAACATATAGGACTCTAACTTTATATAATTGTGACTGCATTTTCCCACAAGTTTTGGGAATTGTGTTCTCTAGCCTGTACTCTGTATGGAACCAAGCCCTAAGTGTGCATATATTTCTTGTATAAAATAAAAAAAGAAAAGCTTTTCAGAGGGCAACAGGTAAACTTTTTTTTTTATTCGTTCATGGGATGTGGGGGTCGCTGGCAAGGCCAGCATTTATTGCCCATCCCTAATTGCCCTCGAGAAGATGGTGATGAGCCGCCTTGAACTGCTGCAGTCCTATAATTATGTACTTGATGGAACATGTATAGGAAGCAAAAAAGGGAGGAGAAATGGAGATTGAATACTGTCAAACTGGTCTCCTACTGGCATGACTTTTTTTGAAATTCAATGAATATGGCAATTTTTAAAAACATGAACATGTAAATCCCATAAAATTAAATGTTTTCTCTGTAGTAAATAGAAATGCACAAGGCTGCTTTTAGGAATAAATTTACCATTTTTCTTTTATAAAATCCATAAAATCACATTAAATGAAAGTGTAAAATAAATCTTTCCTAGTCAGCTAGATTGTCAGACCACACTGTTAAAATGACAAAATTACTGTAGGGTAGTAATGCTGAACAAAACCAAATACTCTGTACATTAACTAAGCCTTAAAAAGCCTTTTGACTATGTATGTGTTTATGTTTACAAATTATGCTTATGCCGCGTCTTATTTCATTTCTAACCCACTCATTGATAGTGCTTTTTTTTTAAAATAGCACTAAGACAAAAAAAACAGTGGAGGAGAAGCTTGTTTTTGCATTATTATCACTTTCAAATAGGAAGGTCCATGATGTCTAAAGACGGTTTCTTGCTATTAATATGTAATTCTATACTTTTTCATGTTATTGAATGGGAGAGGCCGTTTGGCCTAACCTTCCAACAACGTCTAAGTATGGAACAAGAAAAGACATTCAATACATGAAGCTTGTTGCCTCCACAGATTTATGATTTAGCCCAGCATGGTCACTACCCAATCCATTCATTCACTTGAGGTAGCCAACTAACCACAGGTAACCTTCAGCATGATCAGGATCTGTGAAAGTTGTCTCTGATGCTCAATGGAAATCAAGCAAAACTCCTTGTTGAATTGAAAATCAAATTCTCTAAACCTATTCCATTGCAACAATCTTTTTTTGATGGTAGGGAATCCAAATTGCACTCAGTATTCCAAATCTAACCTCAATATATGTTAGAGGGATACAACAATCAAATGCATCTGAGCACATGATTAGCTTTGTTGATAACAGTCTTGACGTTGGCTAGATATTTTCAGTGAATGGTAATAATCTTACTTTTCCCTCTTTCTTGTATCTTTGGAAATGAGCACCCATCAACTGTGTACATAATGGAATATGTTTCCTGTATCAGCAAATGTTGCATCTTCCTCCTTAAGCTTATGAATATTGTGAGAACAAATCCTTGTGGAACTCCACCAGTCAGCACCCACTAACAAGGCAAATCTGTCCACTTGTCTTCATCTTCTTGCATATTACAAACAGTCGCAGTGATGATAGTTCTTCTTTAAGAGAGTCATGATCAACACAATCCCACTGTCAAAGAAGTCTTGATGGCAGGTCTTTCTCATTAAATGTAGTCCTGATAGTGAGAGCTCCCAACTGCCCAACGCGTGCCCCCACCCCCTGCCCCCATTTTCCCTCTCTTCTTGAAGATCTTAATAGGGATGAAAACATTTGAACAGTAATTCATGAAGTTTCTTTGGTTTGTGGTAAGGTGTGATTTCTTTCAAATGCAAATACTGGCCTGGAGTTTCTGCTTGGTTGCATTGTTTTTTTTGGCACAATTCACACAAAATCGGCAAAACCAGCACAAAAGATCGCAGAATTTTAAGTGCTAAGTACATTTAGTGCAAATCAAGTTTCCACTATCTTTTGTGCTAGTTTAAAAAACATAAGGCTAGAAGCAGGCCCCGCCCACAATCCCAACCAGATCGAATCAATCATCATTGGGAGTTTGCGCTAATTGCACTCATTTGCAGACCTTCATAGGAACATAAGAACAGAAGTAGGCCATGCAGCCCCTCAAGCCTGTTCTGCCATTCATTCAATGAGATCATGGCTGATCTGCGACCTAACTCCATATACCCACCTTTGGCCCATATACCTTAATACCTTTGGTTAACAGAAAGGTATCAATCTCCGATTTAAAATTAACAATTGATCTAGCATCAATTGTCATTTGCGGAAGAAAGTTCCAAACTTCTACCATCCTGTGTGTGTAGTAGTGTTACCTAATTTCACACCTGAAAGGTCTGGCTGTAATTTTTAGACTATGCCCCCTAGTTCTAGAATCCCCAACCAGTGGTATTAGTTTCTATCTACCCTATCTGTTCACCTTAATATCTTGAAAACTTCGATCAGATCACCCTTAACCTTCTAAATTCTAGGGACTACAACCCTAATTTGTGTAATCTGTCCTCGTAACTTAACCCATGAATCTGGGTATCATTCTGGTAAACCTACACTGCACTCCCTCCTTCTTAAGGTGTGGTGCCCAGAACTGCTCTCAGTACTCCAGGTGTGGTCTAACCAGGATTTTGTACAGCTGCAGCATAACTTCTACTCCCTTGTATTCCTGTCCTCTAGATATAAAGGCTAGCCAGTAACTGCTCATGACATTTTAATGATCCATGTATCTGGACCCCCAAGTCTCCTTGGACCTCCACCTTTTGCTTTTCACTATTTACAAAGTACCCTGTTCTAGTCTTTTTAGGTCCATAGTGGATGACCACACATTTGCCTACATTGAAGTCCATTTACCACAGTTTTGCCCATTCACTTAATCTGTCGATATCCCTTTGTAATTTTATGCTTCCATCTACACTGCTTACAATGCTGCCTACCTTTGTGTCATCGGTAAATTTGGATAAGTGACTTTCTATGCCATCATCTAAGTTAGTAAATACTGTGAATACTTGAGGCCCCTACACAGATTCCTGTGGGACACCACTACTCACCTCCTGCCAATTTGAGTACTTACCCATTATCCCTACTGCCTGTCTCCTGCCACTCAGCCAATTTCCTAACCAGGTCAATCATTTGCTCTCAATTCCGTGGGCTTCAACCTTAAAAGACTGTTAACTATGTGGGACTTTATCAAATGCCTTCTGGAAGTCCATAGACATTCCCTTATCCACTATTTTAGTCACCTCTTCAAAAAAAATTCAATCAGGTTTCTCAGCACGACCTACCTTTCACAAATCCATGCTTGCTCTCTCTGATCAACTGAAAATTTAAGGTGTTCAGTCGAGGAGGCTCTAAAAATCAAACTGGTTCTTTTGGGTGAAAGGACACTGATAGGCACATTTTAAAAGCTGTTAAATATACATTTTTAAATATTAATGAATTGACTACTATACCCCAATGTAACTAGCAAATGGTTCTGTACAGTTTTTTCTAAATTCATATTCAATTATTTAAAATCAGTTTACTCACATGTGGTGGACTAGATACTCTGATTAAAATGCTTATTCCTTGTGATAAACCCACTTTCATCTGTATTAATGTATCAAACTGAACCAAGTAACCACTCCTAAAATATATCAAGGAATTTTTTTTTTTAAAAAGCAAAAAAATTACATTCTAAAACACTGCTCAATTGCACTGATTCATGGTAGATTTTGCATTCAGCGATATGCAAGTAAGTTCGAGCAGAAACTTGAGAAAATAAATAAACTTCACAAAATTAGCACAATTTTGAGTGCAGCTTATGTCCAAATCGGCGATTGCGGCCATAGCAGAAACTCTACCACACTCGGTTGAACTACAAGAACTGGATGAACCCCCTTCTAAATATAACAGAAGTGAAGCCACTAAACAAATTAATTCAGCCAAATGGGTGTTCAGTCAAGAAACCTCTGTTTGGCAATTGGCCAGATCATGGATCTCAATTTTACACGGTATGCACCTGCCATATACTGATTGCTGACTAATTTAAGCTAGCTGCACTTGAAAAACAAATCTAGCCCAAAACAAACTATTGGCTAGACTGGTGGACTACCTTGATCATAATCATCATCGGCTGTCCCTTGAATCAAGGATGACTTGCTTCCACGCCAAAAAGTTCACAGGTGTTTCAATGAAGGACCTAATATTCCAAGTCCAGAACTAAATCTTGTAAAGTGGAAGATGCCTGTGCATGGATTTTTTTTTTTAAAAACGTGTGATGGCCATTGAACACCAGCCACCACACGGGCTTGACAGAGCTAGGTCTTGCTCCAGTGGCAAGGATTAACCAAGACGACTGGAGACTAGCTCTGCTGCACAGACCTAGTGCGCACACATATCACAGTGTAGGCTGGCCCGTGCTGCCCCTGGGCCCTCGCCTCTTCTAGGCCCCGAACTCACGCCTCTCCTGGGCCCCAATCACTCGCCGCTCCTGCTGTACCTGCCCACGTTACAATCAGCGACCTGGACCTTGAGATGTATATATATATATATATATATATTTATGTGTGAGTGTGTACATGCATCTAGTTTAAAAAAAAGTTACTTTAATAGTAAACCTATTTAATAAAGCTAATAATTTGAGCCTTAGAAAACAAGATCAGATTGATGCTTTTCATTAAAAGGGGCACCATTGCACAATATCATCTCATGTTCAGATAAACCAATATTTCCACCATGATGTAAAGCACTTAGTCAATTTTCTGAAATCTGTGTGTTTTGGAATTATTACTTTAAGGACAAAATGCTAATAGGTGCTCAAATGGCAGCTGTATAAAATCTAGTGCAAAAGGTTCACTTCTGTGCATGTTTTTTGGTTCTATAAATATTTGACAGCAACTTACAACTCATTGAAACAACAATCAGAAATTTTATAAAGAAGTAATACAGGTATACAGTTGGAGCATCCGAAATCTGGAAACCTCGGGACTGAGGCCATTCCGAAATCTAGAAATACCCAAAATCCGGAACGTCTTTCTGACGTCCCTAATTCAGAAATGCCTGGGAAAGGGCAAGGAGGGGGCCGAGGTCAGGTGTCAGCGGCCGGGAAAAACCTGCCTTGAAGATCTGTAAAAAAGGTAAGTTAGTTAAAGTTTTTATTTTAAAATTCTTTTTCAGCAGTTAATTCGGTTTTAAAAAGAAGTCCAGATTCTGGAACATTTTCTGGATTCCAGATGACCCCGCCACGGATCAGCCCGGTGTCCGGATTCCGGAACATTCCGGAACTCCGGATTTCAGACGCTCAACCTGTACTGGGAAAACAATTGGGAAATCAATTTTGAGACAACTGCAGTAAAAGTAATAGACTGGAACAACTGAAGCAGTTGATCTTTAAAAGGTTTCTGTAAACACAGAAAATGAGCAGGGGGTTAAAATAACTCCACCACCAGCAGCAGTTGAGGGCTGCAGAATTCTTGTGCAATATTATACTGTAAGGAAATAAAGAGCTTGCTTTCATGTTAGTGGCCCTTGGGCCTGGGAGATATCAGCTGTCACTACGGTCAATGTCAGTGATAATTTAATTCGCCTGATAAGCTGTTTGGTTTGAACAGTTGGGTGAATATACCCCAAATGCTTTAGAAGTGCTCTCAAATAGCTATAACTGTTAATGTGGAACAAAGTGTATATTGAGAAACTGCACTGAAAAGATCATAGAAGTTAAATAATGAGACTTGCTCTATTAGTGCAAAGGCTCTACTGTGCGATTTGTTGGCTGTGCATGAGATTGCACCCACTTTATAATGGGGAATTAGAGGACAAATGTTGAAAATATTAATACATGTTTAATTGTAAAATATATTTTCCCCATTGTATATTATGTATTGCCAAGCTACACATAGGATTACATAGAAAATATATAGCATGGAAACAGGCTATTTTGCCCAACTAGATTGTGCTGATGTTGACACTCACACGAGTCGCCTCCCATTCCATTTGCCTCAGCTCAGCCTTTCAACGCATCTTTTTCGTCCCCTTTCTCTCATGTATGTGTCTAGTTTCCTTTTGAAAGCAACTAAGCTATTTACCTCACCCACATCTTGTGGCAGCGAGTTCCACATTCTATCACTCTGAGTAAAGTCATTTCTCCTTATTTCCCTGTTGGATTTATTAGTAACTATCTTATATTTATGAATCCGAGTTTTGGATTCTCGCACTACATTCATTATACATTGAGAGGGTAGGCTGGTGAGCAACATGCTTCCAGGTTTCTGACAGTGGTGTGCAAGAGGATAAGAAAGAAAACAATTTGGGGGTAATTTATACTTTTTTTTTCCTTCCCCGTAACATCTTCTTGACAGTATGGCTGAGACTGGGCATTCACCATATGGACTCACTGTTGTAGGTGCAGCCATGATACTTTCTGCACTATAGCACAGCTGGTTGGAATAGCTATGTCTTAAATCTACGCCACAAAATTACCTTTATTTTTGACTCTATTAAACAGTAATAGTTAAAACAGAAATGTTGGAGCATACCCAGAAAATTATTATGCATTATCTTCTCTGCAGATATCAAGCTACATTTTGGTTCCTGAAAAATGTAGAGGATGTAATAAATATCTGCATATGTGAGGCTGGCTGGATGGCACATGAACAATGAAATTGAGTGCAAGTTAAGATTCATCTCCAGAGTGAAAATGTGTGTCACAAACTAGCAATGATATTCATATTTTTGAAATTATCTTTTTAGTTTGGATATAATTAAAATATTTTTGGAGTTCTCAAACATGTTATATAAAGAATAATAATAAAATGTTAGTCATAATCTTGAAAAAGATTGACATTTCCAATGTAAATAACAATATTTTCAGATATTACATGTCAACAAGAAGAATTGTGCAGACTTCTGTGTAAAGCATCAATTGTCTTAATGCTATTAGTTTTTATTGATTACAGCATAGAAACATAGAAAATAGGTGCAGGGGAAGGCCATTCAGCCCTTCGAGCCTGCACCACCATTCAATATGATATTTATAGAAGCAGTTTTAGAATTGGTCACTTAGAAGTTATTAAAATACTTTCATAAATGTGGTCAAACAACCACATTTGAAGTAGTGCAGCACCTTGGAACATCAATACACGACAGAGTGCATGGATCTGGGTTCATGCACATGATTCTCCACAATAATAACTTCTGGATCTCATCCCTGACTTTGTTACCTCTAGACTTGACTATTCCAATGCTCTCCTGGCTGACCTCCCACCTTGTCTGTAAACTTAAGGACATTCAAATCTCTGCTGCACATATCCTAATATGCACCAAATATCTTTCACCTATCACCCATGTGCTCGCTGACTTACATTAGTTCCTGGTCCGGCAAAATCTCGATTTTAAAATTCCCATCCTGGTTTTCAAATCCCTCCCTATCTCTATAACCCCTTCCAGCCCTACAATCATGAGATCTTTTCATTCCTCCAATTCTAGTCTCTTGCACATCCCGAATTTTCATCGCTACCTCAATAGCAGCCATGCCTAAGCTCTAGAATTCTCTCCCTAAACCTCTCCACCTCTAAGAGGCCCCATAAAACCTCTCTCTTTGACCAAGCCTTTGGCCATCTGTCTTAATATCTCCTATGTGTCTTGATGTCAAATTTTGCTTGATGACACTCCTGTGAAGCACCTCGGGACATTACTACTTTAAAGCTGCTATATAAATGCAAGTTGTTGTTGTTGTTGTAACAGGTAAATGCTGAGCAAAGGCAAGGCCATTCCCCAGATATACAATCAACACAAGGGGGAGTGAATTGTTACACACCACCTAGAAGGTGGCACAACAGTAGCATTATCAGAGGCCTGTCTATACTTTTGACTAGGAGATGGCACAAAGAATGAGTGTAATAAAATATTTAAGAAAATAGTGACAAGTAAAAATAAATGGAAGAGCCATCTGTTAGAACAACAGGGATAATTACAAAATATACAATCAAATATTTCCAGTCTAGTGTTTAGGATTTTAGCTTTATAATCTAACCTTTAATACTATTTCTGTTGCATGATAAGATTGCATCTTCGACCTAGAATTAGAATCATACCTACCCAATATATATTTTTTCAAATTTATATTTTTGTTTGGTTTCTATACCCACTGAAGTGAGAAATGTTAGTTTGAGGGAATGGAAAACATTTCAACCAAATGTCAACATCAAGCACACCCAGGTCAGGTATAGTACAGTCATATACGAACTTCTAACAATGTCCATAGTAATAGTAACTACATTTAGTGACATTGCAAATGCATTGAAAAATAATGGTCTTGAATTTGCGGTCGGAGGCTTCCCACGGGGAATTGCCTCCGATCGGCAAATAAAATGCCCACGTATCTGATATTCCAGGAGGTATGGAGACTCACAGTCCAGGGACTCTCCGGGTACCCACGGGAAGAGGCCCATGTGTCTTTGGGGCTCAGGCGATCCACAAGTACTCCTGGGATCATGAGGGCTGGCCCAACAAATGATAGAAGAGAATCCCCATTCATGCTATTGGGGATTCCGTATGTACAGAAACCCCATAAGTATGAATGGAAATACCCAAACCAATTAAAAAAATTATAGTTAAAAATTAATTAAAATGGCATTTAATTAAATATTGAAATCAAAAAAATTTTAAGTTTTGAAAAATAAATGTACCTGTTTTAACAGGGCTAAAGATAAACTTTCCTTATTGCACAGGGTTTTTAAATGTATAAAAGATTGGTAAAATTTTATTTTAATGTTTTTTTAAAACTTTTACACTGGTAAAAGCAGGACTTACAACTAATTTTACAAGGCGTAAGAATTTCACGGGCATTCGCTGGGAATAGCCCAACTCGCTTCACCCACGAATGACCTTTTCCCAAGGATGCGTTGGATCTGCCAAGAAAATTCTTGCCAGATCGCAAGTTCTGGGATTTCATGCATGCATATGAAAACCCAGAACCTGCACGGCCCCACCGGGCGCATACGCACCATAGGGGTCGCAAATTATGGCCCAATGTCTTTACAAGGTTGCTACACATAGAAACTAGAGCTATTGTTTCCTCAGTGTGCCTTAAACCTAACCTCAGAGGAGCTCCCTCCTACTGAACGAGTGTAGGATTTCTATTTCCTACATTAACCAGCCCTGTGATTGACCTTGTCAATTTATTGCCAATTTAGGTCAATTTGTGGGTAGTTTGTGATTTGAACTCATTCACTAGGAACTGGATTGAATCACACCCAAACTCATTTTGTTTAGACCTTTACAGCACACAGTTATATAGAGAAAAAACTCGTCTCAGCTGGATTGGAACCCAGATTAATAGGTGAAATGACTGCTTGCTAATTCCACACTTCTGAGCCCCAGCTTCTGGCTTATATCTTGTTGGCATCTTACATTGAGTTAGTGATAATGTGACCATTGGTTTTCGAAGTAGGCATGACAACAAATACAGATTGTTATACCTGGGGATTTTCCAATCTAATGCACTTTGAGACTGTGCCAATCATAATATTAAATAAACTGCAACAACGATATTTGTTAGTGGGTGGCAAACAGGCTTACTTAGTATAGACTGTTACTTTCTGAATTCATTACTCTATGATTCATGGTTGTAATGGGGACTGAAACTGTATAACTTTAGATCTGTAAGAGTTCTTTCCAAACTCTGCCTAATTCCACACCAGTACCATAATCTCAATCTCAGCCAACAAATAATTATAGCAGAGCTGAAGCAATAACAAAGTAAAATATTTATGAAAACAAGGATGAAAAAGCAACAAAATCAAATATGCTGTTATGTTACACTGAACTAGAAAGATCTATAGAACCACAATTTTAAAATTGTTGTAGTTACTCCAAATCTCAGTACATTTTAGTGTTTTCTACACTTAGAGGGGACATGCATTCTACTCCCTTGTTAAATTTTTTAAAATGCTATAAAGAAAGGTACCTGTACACTTATTGGTGCCACTCAGACTGAATTTATATTATACTCTTTGGGAACTCAAAATGGTGGGAGACAGCCTCCTGAGGATCTTATACCTTAGGGCTTTAATGCATTCGACAGTCTTCTAAGCGATAACTGAGGCTGCTTTTATATTGCCACTCTTGCATTGATGCTCAACCAAAACCACTTTGCATCAAAGTGGCAATATGGAGCCTCAGCTGTCCCTTATTACTGTGTGCCATGCTTTAAAATTGCTGATTAAGGGCAATTTGAGGGCAAATATTTTGTATAGATGTCCTTTAAATGTGTCACTATAAGTGAATGTAGTGTATAAATAAATAGATATCCTGTAACTTTTTGGAGTAGAGAAGTATTGCCTAGTTTTCTCACCCTTAATGTTATCATGGAAAAACATCCTGGTGACACATCAGGGGAGTTCTACACCAAATGTCAGTTTCTTGGATGCTTAAAACCAATAGTTTTGAAGCATTAAGCCGTGGTAACAGAGGTGACTGAAAGACATCAATAAGCACACATATATCTCCCTTTATGACAGTATAGAAACATAGAAAATTGGTGCAGGAGCAGGCCATTCAGCCCTTCTAGCCTGCACCGCCATTCAATGAGTTCATGGCTGAACATGAAACTTCAGTACCCCCTTCCTGCTTTCTCGCCATAACCCTTGATCCCCCGAGTAGTAAGGACTTCATCTAACTCCCTTTTGAATATATTTAGTGAATTGGCCTCAACTACTTTCTGTGGTAGAGAATTCCACAGGTTCACCACTCTCTGGGTGAAGAAGTTTCTCCTCATCTCGGTCCTAAATGGCTTATCCCTTATCCTCAGACTGTGACCCCTGGTTCTGGACTTCCCCAACATTGGGAACATTCTTCCTGCATCTAACCTGTCTAAACCCGTCAGAATTTTAAACGTTTCTATGAGGTCCCCTCTCATTCTTCTGAACTCCAGTGAATACAAGCCCAGTTGATCCAGTCTTTCTTGATAGGTCAGTCCCACCATCCCGGGAATCAGTCTGGTGAATCTTCGCTGCACTCCCTCAATAGCAAGAATGTCCTTCCTCAAGTTAGGAGACCAAAACTGTACACAATACTCCAGGTGTGGCCTCACCAAGGCCCTGTACAACTGTAGCAACACCTCCCTGCCCCTGTACTCAAATCCCCTCGCTATGAAGGCCAACATGCCATTTGCTTTCTTAACCGCCTGCTGTACCTGCATGCCAACCTTCAATGACTGATGTACCATGACACCCAGGTCTCGTTGCACCTTCCCTTTTCCTAATCTGTCACCATTCAGATAATAGTCTGTCTCTCTGTTTTTACCACCAAAGTGGATAACCTCACATTTATCCACATTATACTTCATCTGCCATGCATTTGCCCACTCACCTAATCTATCTAAGTCACTCTGCAGCCTCATAGCATCCTCCTCGCAGCTCACACTGCCACCCAACTTAGTGTCATCCGCAAATTTGGAGATACTGCATTTAATCCCCTCGTCTAAATCATTAATGTACAATGTAAACAGCTGGGGCCCCAGCACAGAACCGTGCGGCACCCCACTAGTCACTGCCTGCCATTCTGAAAAGTACCCGTTTACTCCTACTCTTTGCTTCCTGTCGGACAACTAGTTCTCAATCCACGTCAGCACACTACCCCCAATCCCATGTGCTTTAACTTTGCACATTAATCTCTTGTGTGGGACCTTGTCGAAAGCCTTCTGAAAGTCCAAATATACCACATCAACTGGTTCTCCTTTGTCCACTTTACTGGAAACATCCTCAAAAAATTCCAGAAGATTTGTCAAGCATGATTTCCCTTTCACAAATCCATGCTGACTTGGACCTATCAATGTCACCATTTTCCAAATGCGCTGCTATGACATCCTTAATAATTGATTCCATCATTTTACCCACTACTGAGGTCAGGCTGACCGGTCTATAATTCCCTGTTTTCTCTCTCCCTCCTTTTTTAAAAAGTGGGGTTACATTGGCTACCCTCCACTCAATAGGAACTGATCCAGAGTCAATGGAATGTTGGAAAATGACTGTCAATGCATCCGCTATTTCCAAGGCCACCTCCTCAAGTACTCTGGGATGCAGTCCATCAGGCCCTGGGGATTTATCGGCCTTCAATCCCATCAATTTCCCCAACACAATTTCCCGACTAATAAAGATTTCCCTCAGTTCCCCCTCCTTACTAGACCCTCTGACCCCTTTTATATCCGGAAGGTTGTTTGTATCCTCCTTAATGAATACCGAACCAAAGTACTTGTTCAATTGGTCTGCCATTTCTTTGTTCCCCGTTATGACTTCCCCTGATTCTGACTGCAGGGGACCTACGTTTGTCTTTACTAACCTTTTTCTCTTTACATACCGATAGAAACTTTTGCAATCCGCCTTAATGTTCCCTGCAAGCTTCTTCTCGTACTCCATTTTCCCTGCCCTAATCAAACCCTTTGTCCTCCTCTGCTGAGTTCTAAATTTCTCCCAGTCCCTGGGTTAGTGAGAGAGATTATGTGTCAATTGGCTTGGAGAAGATACTGCATCCAACAGTGTGAAGGAGATAAATTAATATATAGACTTGAAATGACATCATAACTGAAGAGCCCTGAATTAACAAGAGTATCTCCTGATGATAATTCAGCTATCTCACACTCAGTAACTCCTCCCACTTAGTTCCCCCTTCCAGCTTAAGAAAAGCTACTAAAACAGAAGTAGACAAATTAAAAACGAAACAAAATGGATGTTGAAGTTAGACGTAATTTGTGATTAACTTTTAAAAGATGCACTGTTGGCAAGACTCCCTCCCAGGGTGACTGGCACGCTCAGGAAACTGTATTTCGTTTCCCATTTCATCAAAATGCATTACTGACATACCAGCTTCACATAAACTCTGCAGTATGTGATTGGAAGTGAGTTATTGCATGTTAAATCTGAAAAAGGTTACACTGCAAAAACATCTTTAACAATGGGGGGAAAAGGAATGAAAGACCGCTGAGCACATAGCCAGGCTGCACTGTCTATTGAATTGTATCTATTAATACTTGTTGTCATCAGTGAACAAGGCAGGAGATTATTATATTTAGTACTAGCAGGAGTGGATGGGAAGCAACCTTTTTACAGAGCAACAGTACTTTGGATATTATATTTGTTCATTTGAAGTTTTTTTTGTTAAAATTGAAGAGTCAGAATGGCAATTAAGACAATCTAAAGGAAGAAATATCTACTTAAATAACATTTCGATTTCTGACACTTTGTTTATATTGCAGATTTCCAGCTATCTTATTATCTGTGAAACATTTTGGCTTTTGAAATAAAATGTAATTCAAATGGAAAAAAAATAAAACTTTAATTAGAGAACAAATAGGAAGCATGCCCATGAATTAAGGATAATGCAAGAAAAGATATACAAACTAACAACATCTAGGCATCTGCTAGCATTTTGAATGTTTCACAGCTGTTGGGGAGAGTTTTTCCAATTCTATCTTAATTTTAAAAAAAAAATCACACTGGTCTAAAGAATTTGTTTAGATGATTCTAGTCAATTGTAAATGACAGACATTTCAGTCAAGATGTGAAGTCTTTAGAAATTACTAGCAGCCAATTTATTTTTGCTTATTGAAACTTTATTGGAATTCCTTGTTCATGAGGTGGAAGAGGATATTCCTCCAGATATTTGGTTTGGTTTCTTTGATCCTCAAGCACTTTTACAGCTGTGGCCGCAGTAACACATGCATGGTGAAGGTGATTATCATTGAACCCGAGAACCCACTTCATTATTTGAAAACTTTAGAATATGTAAGAGATCAGAGGCCTTAGATATTTAATGTACACTATCACTTGTTTATAATTGCAAGAAGTGAAAAACTGAAACACAAGATTCTCTCTTTTTAATGTTAATTGCTGAAGTAATCTTTCTTCTATTTCAATCCTGATTTCTACAGATCCTAGATTGTTTGAATCGGCAAGTAGATGTAACCTATAAATGTACTCGGTTATTCTGTCCGTTACCATTACCTGACAAAGCGTTTATTTTTTTGGTATTATTCAAAAACAAAATGAAGTAATTTAGAATTGTAAGGGGAAAAGTAATGAATCTTATAGACAGATCTGTGCAACACTAAAACAGTATTATCAGTCTCTAACCTCGGCATTTATTCCCGAGTACTAGTGTGATTATTGATAAATGACAATTCGAATTGTACAAGTGGTTGTGGTTACTGATAGTTTAATTTAGTCGCGATTTTTATTTCGATCGGCATGCGTTTGTAAAATGATAATTGGACAAAATTGATAAGTTTTATTATATGAAGATGACACATGATGAGTTAACCGCCGACTCTTATCTGTAATACTGTACGTGGTCTTTTCATATCGAAAGCCTTTAAAAAAAAGTCTAAAGGAATTGTGTTTACTCTTCAATATCTCATTTCAAAACGCGCGAACAGATCAGATACTAATGGTTGGTATTTCTGAATTTCAAGTACGATTGTCCCGTCTCGAATGAAGTTGGGATGAATCGTTTGCCCGTTTGTGGGAGTGTTTCTATGTTTAAAACATCCTTTAAAATATACGTTACTCAAACTGTAAAGGCATTTCACAGACCAACTATGTCATCGGGATCTTGAAAATAAGATCAACAAACAATCCCAATTAATAAGTAGAATACATTAAACATGTAATTCATTAATTATCGCCGTGATTCAGGAGGATGGTTTGTACATAAACCCCTTTCTGAACTTTAGTTATTAGGGTTCAATTGACTTGATTGAATTCCATAGCAATATTTAGCATTTTGCTTTTAAAACAGAGGTCAATCTGGATCCGGTTTCCCATTTGCTCCACGATAAAGAACTTCCGATAAACGAGACGTTTGGAAATGTCCCTTACCTGAATCTACGCAGACGGGCAAACTCTTCAGGTGACGTTTCCGTTTGGTGCAGAATTTGGATCTCTGCGAAAACAATCAAACAGAAATTTGCTGAAAATAGTCTCATCATTTGGTTGCTAACAGAGGTGTGTAGAATTATTAACGTGCTGGGTCATTACTGCCGATTGTGTACGATCAGCACTTTCCCTCAGTCAACTTATTTCACCAGTTAGAAACGGTAAAGTGAGCGGACAGGCCCACAATTATTATTTGCTGTTACTTTAATAGGTTCGCTTTTGGCGTTATTTCAGTAAATTCATCCACGAATTGCCGAAGCCTCGTGCATGTTGCTACTGCAATTATTCCATTTGAATTAATATGGAAGTGTTTCGAGTTGGAAGCCGACACATGCCTGAGCGTTTGGCGGCAGTAAGAATAAAAATATACAAGGAAACAATTGGTCGAAATTAATAGCTTTTCGTTTCGCTGCAGTTAATTATTTTTCCGGAGATGCCCGTGGTAGGTAAAGGAATCTGTGTCAATATTTGATGGTCAGATTCCGTGCACAAATCACTGAATACCGACCGCAGATCCAGCACTTTTTTTTTGTTTGGTCACGATTTTGTAAAGATATTCTTGGTCTCCTGATTTCTCTCTGCTCCAAAAGCTACAAACTCTAGAAAAGTCTAGACAACAAACATTTTAAACAGAATCGTAACAGTGTTCTCCATGAACTGAAATCTGATAGTTAATTAGCAAATCGAGCAGTCAAGCCATTTGACCCTTGTACTTTGGCCCCCGAGGTCCCAGATTACAAGCGACACCGAACAGTGGCACAAGGGCTGCAATGAACTAAACTAATTGTATCGATAATTTGCGAAACAAATCCTTTCCTTCAGCCGATAACATTACTTGATGATGCTGACTATAATACTTGGTTGCACAGATCCCAGTTTGTTTCCCCTATGCCGACAGAAGCACCAGTGTACTGTATCTGTTTATGTACCCCATCAGTAGAAAAGCAACAAATACACCGGCCCGATTGTTACCCTAGATAGAAATCGCGTCAATGGAATAATACGATCAACAGAACTCTCTGCAAAGGACTGGCTATCAGTTATCAACATTTTACCCATAACCGATCCCCCACCCCATCCTTTTCATCCCGGAGTTGGTTCCGAAACACAAGTAAGTACCTGACGCCATATAATTCTCAGCTATTACTTGATTGTTTATTAAGTGCATAAAACATGATTTTCCGTCATGACTCACATAACATGGTTGTGTGTCCGATATTTCAGTTATTGAAGCACGTAGGTAACTTTAAAAATGAGTGTTAAAGAATTCACTATCACAAAAACAATGTAACTAAATATTTAGAAAAAGCTAGCGGTTCAGCGACTACATCTGTTAATTTGTAAATATCAGTTTCTAAATAATACTGAAGTTCTTGAAATGTGTCGAATCTAAACATGCCCATTTCTATCCAACTACATTTCCTTCTATAAAACTTCAGGTTTCAATAAATACATATTTATATAATAGGCGTTTGTGTTATAAATTATTGGAAAAGGTAATATTTCATGTAGGAAATTATCTCAGGCGTGGACCGTGAAAAATAATACTCTTTTATATACACCATATCTGAACAAGTAGTTATGCGGCCTTCTGTAAGGAGTTTCTATCCGTGTCACAGATCTGGTGTTTAAGAACTGGCTGTTGAGCATTTTACACAAATGTTGAATCAAATCGCATCGCTGTCCATTGCTGGTTTGAAAGGTTGTCAGTAATGTTTATCGACGGTTATTTTGAGACACTGTTCAAGGTAAAGCAGTTTTCATGAAATTTGTCTCTTGTAAGATGTTGTAGGTTTAAATTTATACTTCATGGAAATGCTTTGCAGGACTCCACTAAAACAATTCTAAAATACTGCATAAAGGGGCATTTAAAAACAAGATTTTACCGTTTCCCCTATTTGATGGGAGACAGAACTTGAACAAAAAAAATAACCATTGCTAAATTAAACTGAAATTTAAATTAATTACAATAATTGATATATATTACAGTGGAAAATAATTAAACTCAGCGAATCAAGTTGGTAACGCATTTATAAGAAAACACCAATCGATTATCCACAGGGCCAAATATTATTCACAGGGCCAAATTTAAATTACATTTAAAGGGAGTATTCCATTATCGCTAACTTTTTTTTAACTAGAGTGTTGGGGTTATATTTGGCAAGTTATAGATTCTCTGACTCGA
The DNA here is from genome assembly GCF_044704955.1 of Pristiophorus japonicus. NCBI lineage: Eukaryota > Metazoa > Chordata > Chondrichthyes > Pristiophoridae > Pristiophorus > Pristiophorus japonicus. The sequence continues at coordinate 57,312,451 of NC_091980.1, forward strand.
GAGCGTTACTGTATAACACAGCAATACACACCTTATTTTACTAAATACTGAATTTTTAAATTAAAAATGAATTACAAATTACTATCGAAAGCATTTCTTAAGACGATTTCACAGTCCAATGTCAATTATGGAGCACTCGGCTTCCGAAGCTTTGCCGAAAAGAGAATCACTTAACACCTATTTTGACGTAAATCTTGCAAACTAAAGTGAAGTCAATCGCAAATACAGCATGATAACGATTGATCCACACATACACCCGGCCCACATTATTGGTAAAATCTATAACCAAAGTTGGTTCTGTTTACCTCAACACCAAGGAAATGTGGGAACTGCCTCCTGTTTGATAGAAATATCATTCCTCTCTGGGAGTATAATCTTGAGTCTTGACTGCCTTTAATTCCAGTCACATAAACATAACTCATTCTCCAGTTGGATCTGTCCCGGGTTATAATTATGATAGTGCGTTTTTGTTTTGTTTTTAAGTGCGAATCTCTGACTGTCTGCAATCTGCTCTAACCCCATATTGACATATTGCGTTTTAAACTATGTATGTTATTTTATTTTGCTCGCTTTCTTTACATCACTACAGTAACATGTTGAACCACGCTTGACGGTGGCTTTGCAGGTTGAGTCGAGGTACATGCTGAGTGTTTAATTCGTGTAAGTGTAATATTGCTGTTAGGGAGACACCTTTCTCTCTCCGACAGATTGACACTAACACTTCGATTTTAAAATCTCGGCGAGGTTTGGTCTCAAACACATATCGCAAAGTAGGAAGCAACCGAGTTTAACCCTTTTAACAGAGGTAATAAACGCAAAAAATGATTTACTCCCCTTGTTTGCTTATCAGCGTCTTGCTTTTTCTCCATGATGTAAACCCTCTGGAATTATACTTTCGAACATTTTTTTGTGCGTGTGGCAGGTCTGACAAACTACAGAGTTTCGACATAATTTATACACAGTGTGAAATAAGCCAAAGTATCAGAGGCGAGCGTCCCCAGCCCAGCTTCAGAGTTACAACCAAGAAACTAACCTCTTCATAATGTCTATTTCTATTGACAGCAAACAAAACACTTTTAAAAAGAACATTTTAAGTTATAAAGGGAAGAAAGAGAATTAAAACCAGCGAACGAGTCAAACCTCAGACTTGCTGCTTTACTGTGACCTTTACTTACATTCCCGACAAAATCGAGTGCTGGTCTTTGTGGGAAATGGTTTTGAAATGTTGGGAATCTTTCCGCGAGGATCACGCAGTGATTGAGCTTAATTAGGAGAAATTGCAACATTTGTACAAACGCACGTGTTTCATTTCCTCATTCTGTCTTTCACACAGTTAGGAATAAGCTGTGGACTCACCATTGATCTGTATGAGTTGAAGCTTTGGTATCCTTGATACGTGCTATTCCACATTAATTAAAATAATAGCAAAAACCAGCACCCCCCCCATAACCCTGGGTATTGCAGCAGGATAGGCTGTGCTGAATCGGGGATCGGAGTTTCGGTCCGGCTGCTCTGGGTCGGCAGCTGTCTGCTCGCCTTGACACATGACGTCAGGCCTCCCCACCCACGGGACATGGCCCAGTGCCCAGTCAGCACAGGTTTTGCAAGAGGGCTGCAGGGGGGAGTGAGTGTGCCAGATTTGTGCGCTGGAAAGCAATAGTTATAGCCGAGAGAGAATGGGCGCAATTGATACGTTTGGTAAACACAAGCGGAGCTGCTTCTTTCAGACCGGGCTGGGGTTTGACTGAGCACCGGCAACACTCCTCCCATCCCCCATAATAAGAACGATTGCAGCTATATCCTTCGTCACTTTAACCCTGTGCAAATCATGAACACCTTTCATCTACTTATGTTTAAATATAAATTGAAATGTTGCCTTTATAATCCTTTACGAAACCAGAGTCTATGCAAACGGATAAGGTACATTATCTTCGTGGAAAGGTCAAACCTATTTATATTTGTGTGTGTAATCTCAGTCATGGTGTGTTTGGCGAACTTTTATTTGTTATTTATTTGCAATCTTTCAAGAAGAGAGCGCTCCCTTTACATGTCTCAAGTGTTTACACTTTCACCCGTTCCTTTTGCGACCGATCTCACCATGCCACGCACCACCTGTGCTAGAGAAGCCTGCGGTAAATGTGTTGCTGGGTTCTGTTAGTGCGGCTCTGAACTGGCCACCGGGAGCTACCAGGTATCGGGCGGGCGGGGTTCTTAACCTCCCGACGGAGACAGCGCAGCCTTGCAGCCGGACTGGAATAAGTAACTCGGTGAAAGGAACGAATTCTGCATTTAAAATTCGTGTCACAAGTCCTGGCAGTTTATTGGCGCTCCAATAATTCACCACCTTGCTGTTTGCACCGTGGGTGTTTTGAGGTACATTATTATAAGATAATATATTTATTAAATTGAATGTTATTTATAAACTAAACACATTGCAACACTGATGTTGTTTTTCGTCAGCTATATATTTCGTGAATTTACTATTTTACAATAAAACTATATTTCATATCTTCATCTCATTAACCACTGAAGAAGTTTAGCGTGCAGTTTTACTGCTTTTTTTGCACTGATGCCCAGCACTTTCAGCTCTGCAAAAGTGACAATATAATTCCAGAGTCAAATCCTCATTTTGACTGCCATCATATGGAAGCCAAGTAGTGTGAGATCCAAACAGGAAGGTTTGTGCTCGACACTGTCCGAAGTAAAATTCCAATGTCATGTCAAGTAAGTTTTAAAAAATGCCTCATGTTCTCCTGGACGGACCTCCAGTGTACTTTCTAAACTTACTGTATATTCTTTTTTAATGAAGTGAACACTTCTGCTTGAGCTCTCAAAAAATGAAAAATGTGTTGGCAGAGAGAATGGAGCTCTGTGCACACGTGAAAGCATCTACAGAGCTTCACTCTCCAGGTGGTCAGAGTGCAATTTTCAGTCTGCCGCATAAAATGCTGTTGGCTGAGCTACACACTAAACAGTTTTCTCAGATTGGTATTGCAATATAACCAAAGTCTTAGTGACATATACACATTTCAATTAATTACAGTACATTATTTTGTTTTGAGTATAAATGTAAATATATGAAATGTATATGTAAATGATTTGTGTGATGCATAGACCTAGTTAGATGTCAGCCTTGGTTTAGTGGTAGCACTCTTGCCTCCATGTCAGAAGGTCGTGGGTTCAAACTCCACTCCAGAGACTTGAACACAAAATCCAGCCCATTACTTCAGTACAGTACTGAGGAAGTGCTGCACTGGCAGAGGTGCCATCTTTTAAATGAGATGTTAAAGTAAGGTCTTATCTGCTTTCTCGGGTGAATGTAAAGGAACTAATGGCACTGTTTGAAGAAGAGTGGGGAAGATTTCTTGGTGACCTTGCCAATCTATATCTCTCAACTGACAACATCTCAAAAAAAAAGATTTCCTGCTCTTGTTGTTTATGGGAACTTGCTGTGCAAATTAGCTGCTGCATTTCCCTACATTACAACAATGACTGCACTTCAAAAGTACTTCTTTGGCTGTAAAACACTTTGGGATCTCCTGAGGTCATAAAGAGTGCTGTATATAAATGCAAGTCCTTTCCTTTCCATTTCCTTTTAATTCAGTTGTTGGATCATGCCGCTATATAGTACTGCTCTGTCTATACTGCATGAGTATTTGCAAACTGATTAAATGGAGAAATAGAGTCAAAACTTTATGGTAATATAGAGTTGCTTATTTATGAGTGAATTTCCATGGAGAGATTATTACAGAAAATGTTGATTTTATACCCTTTTTTTCCTAATTAATTCTGTCTGTAGTTGGACAATAAAACGCATGGATGTGCATTGTGAAAATTAGAAAGAGGGACACCAATAACAATAATTTGCATTTAAGTAGCGCCTTTAAAGTAGCAAAAATGTCCCAAGGTCACAGGAGTATTATCAGACCAAATTTGACACTGAGCTACACAAGTAGCTATTAGGACAGCTGGCCAAAAACTTGGTCAAAGAGGTAGGTTTTAAGGAGCATCTTAAAAGAGGAGAGGTTTAGGTAGCTGAAGGTACGGCAATGGTGGAGTAATTAAAATCAGGGATAGAAACATAGAAACATAGAAAATAGGTGCAGGAGTAGGCCATTCGGGCCTTCAAGCCTGCACCGCCATGCAATGAGTTCATGGCTGAACATGCAACTTCAGTACCCCATTCCTGATTTCTCACCATACCCCTTGATCCCCCTAGTAGTAAGGACTACATCCAACTCCTTTTTGAATATATTTAGTGAATTGGCCTCAACAACTTTCTGTGGTAGCGAATTCCACAGGTTCACCACTCTCTGGGTGAAGAAGTTTCTCCTCATCTCAGTCCTAAATGGCTTACCCCTTATCCTTAGACTGTGACCCCTGGTTCTGGACTTCCCCAACATTGGGAACATTCTTCATGCATCTAACCTGTCTAAACCCGTCAGAATTTTAAACGTTTCTATGAGATCCCCTCTCATTCTTCTGAACTCCAGTGAATACAAGCCCAGTTGATCCAGTCTTTCTTGATATGTCAGTCCCGCCATCTCGGGAATCAGTCTGGTGAACTTTCGCTGCACTCCCTCAATAGCAAGAATGTCCTTCCTCAAGTTAGGAGACCAAAACTGTACACAATACTCCAGGTGTGGCCTCACCAAGGCCCTGTACAACTGTAGTAACACCTCCCTGCCCCTGTACTCAAATCCCCTCGCTATGAAGGCCAACATGCCATTTGCTTTCTTAACCGCCTGCTGTACCTGCATGCCAACCTTCAATGACTGATGTACCATGACACCAAGGTCTTGTTGCACCTCCCCTTTTCCCAATCTATAACCATTCAGATAAAAGTCTGTCTCTCTGTTTTTACCACCAAATTGGATAACCTCACATTTATCCACATTATACTTCATCTGCCATGCATTTGCCCACTCACCTAACCTATCCAAGTCACTCTGCAGCCTCATAGCATCCTCCTCGCAGCTCACACTGCCACCCAACTTAGTGTCATCCGCAAATTTGGAGATACTACATTTAATCCTCTCGTCTAAATCATGAATGAATAATGTAAACAGCTGGGGCCCCAGTACAGAACCTTGCGGTACCCCACTAGTCACTGCCTGCCATTCTGAAAAGTACCCATTTCCTCCTACTCTTTGCTTCCTGTCTGCCAACCAGTTCTCAATCCACGTCAGCACACTACCCCCAATCCCATGTGCTTTAACTTTGCACATTAATCTCTTGTGTGGGACCTTGTCGAAAGCCTTCTGAAAGTCCAAATATACCACATCAACTGGTTCTCCTTTGTCCACTCTACTGGAAACATCCTCAAAAAATTCCAGAAGATTTGTCAAGCATGATTTCCCTTTCACAAATCCATGCTGACTTGGACCTATCATGTCACCTTTTTCCAAATGCGCTGCTATGACATCCTTAATAATTGATTCCATCATTTTACCCACTACCGATTTTAGGCTGACTGGTCTATAATTCCCTGTTTTCTCTCTCCCTCCTTTTTTTAAAAGTGGGGTTACATTGGCTACCCTCCACTCCATAGAAACTGATCCAGAGTCTATGGAATGTTGGAAAATGACTGTCAATGCATCCGCTATTTCCAAGGCCATCTCCTTAAGTACTCTGGGATGCAGACCATCAGGCCCTGGGTATTTATCGGCCTTCAGTCCCATCAATTTTCCCAACACAATTTCCTGACTAATAAGGATTTCCCTCAGTTTCTCCTTCTTACTCGACCCTCTGACCCCTTTTATATCCGGAAAGTTGTTTGTGTCCTCCTTGGTGAATACCGAACCAAAGTACTTGTTCAATTGGTCTGCCATTTCTTTATTCCCCGTTATGACTTTCCCTGATTCTAACTGCAGGGTACCTATGTTTGTCGTTACTAACCTTTTTCTCTTTACATATCTATAGAAGCTTTTGCAGTCCGCCTTAATGTTCCCTGCAAGCTTCCTCTCGTACTCTATTTTCCCTGCCCTAATCAAACCCTTTGTCCTCCTCTGCTGAGTTCTAAATTTCTCCCAGTACTGGGTTCAATGCTATTTCTGGCCAATTTGTATGCCACTTCCCTGGCTTTAATACTATCCCTGATTTCCCTTGATAGCCACAGTTGAGCCACCTTCCCTTTTTTATTTTTACGCCAGACAGGGATGTACAATTGTAGTTCATCCATGCACTCTCTAAATGTCTGCCATTGCCCATCCACTGTCAACCCCTTAAGTATCATTCGCCAATCTATCCTAGCCAATTCACACCTCAAAGTTACCCTTCTTTAAGTTCTGGACCATTGTCTCTGAATTAACTGTTTCATTCTCCATCCTAATGTAGAATTCCACCATATTATGGTCACTCTTCCCCAAGGGGCCTCGCACAACGAGATTGCTAATTAATCCTCTCTCATTACACAACACCCAGTCTAAGATGGCCTCCCCCCCTAGTTGGTTCCTCGACATATTGGTCTCGAAAACCATCCCTTATGCACTCCAGGAAATCCTCCTCCACCATATTATTTCCAGTTTGGTTAGCCCAATCTATATGCATATTAAAGTCACCAATGATAACTGCTGCACCTTTATTGCATGCACCCCTAATTTCCTGTTTGATGCTCGCCCCAACATTACTACTACTGTTTGGAGGTCTGTACACAACTCCCACTGGTGTTTTCTGCCCTTTGGTATTCCGTAGCCCCACCCATACCGATTCCACATCATCCAAGCTAATGTCTTTCCTTACAATTGCATTAATTTCCTCTTTAACCAGCAATGCCACCCCGCCTCCTTTTCCTTTCTGTCAATCCTTCCTAAATGTTGAATACCCTTGGATGTTGAGTTCCCAGCCTTGGTCACCCTGGAGCCATGTCTCCGTGATGCCAACCATGTTGTATCTGTTAACTGCTATCTGCACAGTTAATTCATCCACCTTATTCCGAATACTCCTCGCATTGAGGCACAGAGCCCTCAGGCTTGCCTTTGTAACACACTTTGACCCTTTAGAATTTTGTTGCAAAGTGGCCCTTTTTGTTTTTTGCCTTGGGTTTCTCTGCCCTCCACTTTTACTCATCTCCTTTCTGTCTTTTGCTTCTGTCTCCATTTTGTTTCTCTCTGTCTCCCTGCATTGGTTCCCATCCCCCTGCCATATTAGTTTAACTCCTCCCCAACAGCACTAGCAAACAGGCTAGAATTGGAGGAGCCCAGAGATCCTGGAGGACGTTACAGAGATAGGGAGGGATTTGAAAACAAGATTGAGAATTTTTAAATCGAGGTGTTGCCAGACCGGATGCCAATGTAGGTCTGTGAGCACAGGGGTGATGGGTGAATGAAACTTGGTGCACGTTAAGATATGGGCAAATGAGTTTTGGATGAGCTTAATTTCATGTGTTAGTAATGGGGAACATGGAGATGGCAGAAACTCTGAACAAATATTTTGTATCAGTCTCTACGATAGAGTGCAACAATATCCGACAGTGGATAGTGTAGGGGCTATAGGGGGGGAGGTACTTAACACAATCACAATCACTAAGGAGCTGGTACTCAGTAAGATAATGGGACTAAAAGCAGATAAATCCCCTGGACCTGATGGCTTGCATCCTTGGGTCTTAAGAGAAGTAGCAGCAGGGATTGTGGATGCATTGGTTGTAATTTACCAAATTTCCCTTGATTCTGGGAAGGTCCCAGCAATTGGAAAATTGCAAATGTAACGCCCCTATTTAAAAAAGTAGATAGACAAAAAGCAGGAAACTATAGATCAGTTAGCCTAACATCCGTGGTTGGGAAAATGTTGGAGTCCATTATTAAAGAAGCAGTAGCAGGACATTTGGAAAAGCAAAATTTGGTCAGGCAGAATCAGCATGGATTTATGAAGGGGAAGTCATGTTTGACAAATTTTCTGGAGTTCTTTGCTGGATGTAACGAACAGGGTGGATAAAGGGGAACCAGTGAATGTGGTGTATTTGGATTTCCAGAAGACATTTGACAAGGTGCCACATAAAAGGTTACTGCACAAGATAAAAGTTCACGGGGTTGGGGGTAATATATTAGCATGGATAGAGGATTGGCTAACTAACAGAGTTGGGATAAATGGTTCATTCTCTGGTTAGCAACCAGTAACTAGTGGGGTGGCACAGGGATCAGTGCTGGGACCCCAACTATTTACAATTTATACAAACGACTTGGAAGAAGGGACTGAGTGTAAGGTTGCCAAGTTTGTTGACGATACAAAGATGCGAGGAAAAGCAATGTGTGAGGAGGACACAAAAATCTGCAAAAGGACATAGACAGGCTAAGTGAGTGGGCAAAGATTTGGCAGATGAAGTATAATGTTGGAAAGTGTGAGGTCATGCACTTTGGCAGAAAAATCAAAGAGCAAGTTATTATTTAAATGGAGAAAGATTGTAAAGTACCGCAGTACAGTGGGACCTGGGGGTACTTGTGCAAGAAACACAAAAGGATAGTATGCAGGTACAACAAGTGATCAAGAAGGCCAATGGTATCTTGGCCTTTATTGCAAAGGGAATGGGGTATAAAAGCAGGGAAGTCTTACTACAGCTATATAAGGTATTGGTGAGGCCACACCTGGAATACTGCGTGCAGTTTTGGTTTCCATATTTACGAAAGGATATACTTGCTTTGGAGGCAGTTCAGAGAAGGTTCAGTAGGTTGATTCCGGGGATGAGGGGGTTGACTTATGAGGAAAGGTTGAGCAGGTTGGGCCTCTACTCATTGGAATTCAGAGGAATGAGAGGTGATCTTATCGAAATGTATAAGATTATGAGGGGGCTTGACAAGGTAGATGCAGAGAGGATGTTTCCATTGATGGGGGAGACTAGAACTAGAGGGCACGATTTTAGAATAAGGGGCCGCCCATTTAAAACAGAGATGAAGAGAAATTTCATCTGAGGGTTGTAAATCTGTGGAATTTGCTGCCTCAGAGCGCTGTGGCAGCTGGTACATTGAATTAATTTAAGACAGACATAGACAGTTTCTTAAACGATAAGGGGATAAGGGGTTATGGGGAGCGGGTGGGGAAGTGGAGCTGAGTCCATGATCAGATCAGACATGATCTTTTTGAATGGCGGAGCACACTCGAGGGGCCATATGGCCTACTCCTGTTCCTATTTCTTATGTTCTTATGTAGGGTGGAAGGTGGGGGACTGGCTTGAGAGCATTGGAAAAGTCAAGTCCAGAGTAACAAAGGCATGGATGAGGGTTTCAACAGCAGTTGAACTGAGCCAGGGATGGAGTCAGGTGATGTTATGGAGGTGGAAGTAGGCAGTCATAGTGATGGAGCAGATATATGGTTGGAAGCCCATCTCGGGGTCAAATATGACCCCACTGTTGCACATGGTTTAGTTAAACCTCAGACAGCTGCCAGGGAGAGGGATGGATTTGGTGGCTAGGGAACAGAGCTTATTGTGGGGACTGAAGGCAATGCCTTTGGTCTTCCCAATATCCAGTACTGGATGTTGGAGAAGCAATTTGTTGAGACAGTTGAATGGTCGGTAGAAGTGCTGGAGAGGTAGAACTGGGTGTCGTCAGTGTACATGTGGAACCTGATGTGTTTTTGGATGAAGTCACCATATAGATTAGAAATAGGAGGGGCCCAAGAATAGATTTTTGGGGGCTCCAGAAGTAACGGTGCAGGAGCGGGAAGAGAAGCCAATGCAGGTGATTCCCTGGCTTCGACTGGATAGATAAGAATGGAACCAGGTGAGGGCAGCCCCACCTGATGGATGACGGAGGAGAGGCTTGGAGGAGGATGGTGTGGTCAACCATGCCAAAGTCTGTAGACAGGTCAAGAAGAATGAGGAAGGAGAGTGCATCATGGTCACAGTCACGTAGGATGTCCTATACAGCAGGATCATAGACAGGGCGGCAGTGATTTGTTTACATTAACTTATAAGGGACAGAATTTAAACCATAAAGGGATATAATTGATATGTTCCACAATATTTAAAATAGTTGCACAATAAACTTATGGCATGCACACACAATTAATCAAAAATATATATACGTCATTAAAAAGCTATCATGGAGAGGGAACTGAGGAGTACACAATGTTAACATATTGTCCTTTTACCTCTGAGACTTGGGTTTGAATTAAAGTCAGACTAATACACAAAAGTATCCTTTCTCTGCTGGCTTTATTCTAAACTACAAATAATGAGTTTGAGATAGTATCAACCTAATGGATACCACAAACAGATGCATTTAAGAAAATAAGAATATAATAAAACTGTTCAAAATTATGATTCCATTTATTATCATATCAAAAAAAAAATCAAAACAATAACCATAAAATCTTAACAAACTATGAAAAATTTAACTGTAGCAATATAATGAATACACTAGCATTGAATATCTATAAATCAAATTATGTAAATTTATACTATATAAAATAAGATTACATTCTCTATCATATCTATATAATTAAAAGTTTTGTACCTGGCACATGTCCAATATAATCATAGTGTGTGATAAAGTATCTGAGGTGTGTGTGCCACACAATGTATGTTAGCTACCTCGAATTTCACATTCATTAAAAAGCGCCTATCAATAACACTTAAAACATTCATAAACACATAATGCGCTTCATACAAATAAAGGCAAGCTTAGCAGTACCAGCACAGTCAATACTTGATTAGCCTTGATTTTGTAAGTATAGCTCATAGTGTAGGCTCATCTACAGTAACAGCTCACGGGGAAAAGCGCGCTGAATTTTTTGATTGGAGTGGGTCCTCCTAATTTGAGCAGGCTACTGGCCCAGAGAGCTTGGCCTATGGATTGGAAAATCCATTGAGGGAACAAATCTTACAAGGCGGCACCTCGCCATTAAAGAGAAGGATGTGGTGGTGACAGATAAGTGTTGTTCACAATGATGCAGTGGAGATATGTGAGCAATACTGCTCCCTTTAATGCTAAACAGTTCATGGTCTTGCTGCAGAAGGTGCAACAAAGAGGTGGCTGATGGCCACCCTCTCGTAAAAGCACAAGCTCCAGTTGCATGGAGGGAGATTGCTGACTGAATCCTTGCAGTGATGATATGGATGCAATAAAATCTGCATTAAAATAAATAAGTAATAATGATTTAATTTGATTTCCAAAATCATAAATTTATAGAAATATATACAACAGGTCTGAATTATATATTTGTGTTGGCTCTTGTGTGACATTTGCAATATTTCATGCTTAAATCAACCAAGTGCATACAGGGTATATAATTATCTGAGTTTAGAATTTTTAAACATGATTTATGTATTGATATTAATTCTTATATGAATGCTAAATTTCTGAAAGTATTCACACAGTAACTGTTATACGTCTGGAGATATTTATGCAACACAACTGTAATTTCCAGGTATGTTTGTGTACAAAATGTACAAATTAGATTTGTTTAAACATCAGCAGTGCTATTTTTAATTTCCAGTAGAGGAAGCAGCTTTCTGTCACTGAGATTGACTGTTTATGCGGACTGAACTACGTGGATAATTCAGGATTTTCTCCATTTCCATGTCGTGATTTTGCTGAGGTGTAGTCCATAGCTGGATTACTGAACTTGTCATCACTTAAATGGCAATATGGTTAAATAGCAATTTCTTGTCTAAAATTTCACTAAATCACCTGCAGAAAAATTCTGTTCAGCCATCAACTTAATTGGTGGATGTTAATATCTGCCAAAGATAGGGTTGCTAATATTTTCTGGTTGGAAAATACACCTCACATTTCTTCATTTGGCCATTTTGTTTCTTCATTGTACCATGTTTTCTGTTCAGAAAATGATTCCCTGCTGTCCCTCCTCAACAATAGCAAACCTCACTCTCAGATTACAACCGTCCCATTAAAGTACAAACATTTTTCTTCGTAATAAAATCTAATATTTTTCAATCCTGAAGAGATATAGATATTTACATAAAGAAGTATTGTGCTGTGGCATGACAATTTGGCTAATCTTTTTCTTAGAAGAGTCACAAGAATTGTGTGTCATATTTATCACAGCGACATTATACGTGAGTTACATAGTGATACATTTTCATAACATTTGCACCATTGCATTGTACGTTTGTAAACAAATGAAGGCTTGCCAGACACTTATCTTTGAAGTTGACATCCCTTTAAAAGTGGTACACTCAGCATCAGCACTCCTTTTAAAAATAAATATTTACAAATAATTAATTTTAAGTCTTTTTTGATTCTTTCTACCTGCTTCTGGTAATGTTTTAAATATTTCTCTTTATACATGGAATGCTGAAGACTTCACTGGTGAATCTGGCTTGGAGCAGTTACCAGTATTTAGGGAGTAGAATTAACATCAACAGGGATACAATCATCAACCCTGGGTGCTTCGGCAATCATGCCATTTAAACTGTGTGTTAATCCAGCTTCCTTACATTGCTGGACACAGTAATTGCTTCTAGTTAGTTCCCTCAACAATCTTATCAGAACTCGCTATTTAAACAGAAAAATTCCAGAAATAAACAGAAATGGACAGAAATAAACTAAAGGATGTTAAAATGAATCATAGTTCTTTGTAACCATTTTATTTTTTAAAAGGAATCCTAATGGTTAGACTCCCTCTTTAAATGCCAGTTGCCATTGATTAGTACAACTGCTGAGGCTCTCCAGATCGTGCTGAACTAATATCTGCCTCTGCTACACGTTTCCCCCTCCCACGCATACTTGTGTCAATGGCAAACATTGTAATTCTGCTTCTGATCTCCTCAAGGTCACTTGTGCAGATTGTGAATGGTATTGACTAGAGCATTAATCTGCAGGGAGCCCCATTGCTTCACTACAATTCTGTTGATTATCCATTTATAATGATACAGCTTTCTTATTGTCAAGTCTGTCTTCTATTCACTTCACCAATTCTGTGAGCCCTCATCTCTCTGCTTTCAGAACTACTTTGTCAGGTGCCTTTATATAACGTTTACTGGATTGCTCACGTCTACTAACATTTTAACATCCTCAGAAGAATCTAGTAAATTGGTATGGTATAATCATCTGCTCATAAATCCATGTCACCTTTCATGAATCATATTTGTTTTGGCTCAAATATATGGGTTAAATGTCTTAAAATAATCCCTATTTTTTTATTGCTACTGATGGCTATCTAACCAGCTGATAATTTCCAGGGTCATGCCTGTGTCATTTCTAAATGAAATATTAAATATTTCTATTTTTTGAGTATCACCCCAATTCTTTCTGAGCAGTTAACTACTTCAGCTGTATCTCTGTTACCTTGTCCCTCACTTTCTAAATGGGGAAACTCCAATAACTTTATTGGTCGACATTAAACTGACTTACGGGGATCCTGAAATGAAAAGGAAATAGCAAAACTTACAGGTTAAGCATTTTTATTTTCTAACGTCCTTAGCGGTATGAAGATGTGATTCAATATATGCACATGTGGAAAGAGGGGAAGGGAAGTTTGGCTTGACCTGATTCTGTGATTCATCATTAATAATTCACAATTAATTCTTAATAAACTGGCTGCTTCCAGCAAAGAAGTGGGGGATTGCTTATTGGATTGGAATAAAATGACTTTGTATTGAAAATATTAATTCATCTTTGTGCTACACTCAGGATTACAGAGAGTTACAGATAAGAATTAATTATGTAATTCACTTTTGAAATAAAGATTAATTTTAATGCTGGGAATTATGGGGTGCTTAGCCAGACATCAATAGCAATAAAAATATGAGAGATTATTACAAGACTCATAACCCAGATATGATCAAAAACAAATATGATCATGAAAGGCAATATGGATTTACAAGCAGGAGATTGCACGTTACCAATTTACTAGATTTTTTTGAGGTTGTGAAATTGCCAGGAGCAAACCTATCAATGTTATATAAACTAACTTGCAAAGATACTTGACAAAATTTAACCCATTTTACAAATTCAGCATCAGATCAAGCACACCCAATCAGGTATAGCAGGATTACATACACAATAAAACATACTTGACATTGCCCAGTAACATGTCTTAAAGATATTCTTCCATAAGTAAAGTTATGAAGTTTCCCTTTAAAAATCTCAAGGGCTGTCTGTTATTTTGTGACTTGTAGTGATCTGCCCATGAATGGAAACCAATATGATCATGTTGACACACCTTGATGACACCATCACGCCTTTACTTTCCTTTGCTTTCTTGCCAGCCAAGGAAATTGCTTCCCACACAGTGGCCCACAAAATGGGGAGCAGGCAGGGAAGTGGAGTCGAGGCCAAGATCAGACCAGTCATGATCTTATTAAATGGCAGAGCAGGCTTGAGGGGCCAAATGGACTACTCCTGCTCCTATTTTTATGTTCTTGTATGTTCTTATAAAACCTTATGGCCCAGCACATAAAGAGATGAAGTGTGTCTTTATATTTTGCGATAATTAGTAAAATGAACTATTAGTGTAAATTTCTGTGTATAAATTTTATTCATTCATGGGATGTGGGTGTCACTGGCATGGCCAACATTTATTGCCCATCCCTAATTGCTCTTGAGAAGGTGGTGGTGAGCCACCTTCTTGAACCGCTGCAGTCTGTGTGGTGAAAGATTTCCTACGGTGTTGTTAGGGAGTTCCAGATTTTGACCCAGTGAGGATGAAGGAACAGCAATATATTTTGAAGTCAAGGTGGTGTGTGACTTGGAGGGAACTTGGAGGTGATGGTGTTCCCATGCGTCTGCTGCCCTTGTCTTTCTAGGTGGTAGAGGTTGCAGATTTGGGAAATGCTGTCGAAGAAGTCTTGGCGAGTTGTTGCAGTCCATCTTGTAGATGGTAGATACTGCAGCCACAGTGTGCCAGTGGTGGAGGGAGTGAATATTTAAGGTGGTGGATGGATGCCAATCAAGCAGCATGATTTGTCCTGGATGGTTTCAAGCTTCTTGAGTATTTTTGGAGTTGAACTCATCCAGGCAAATGGAAAGTATTTGTTGCATTACACTCTTGACTTGTGCCTTGTAGATGGTGGAAAGAGTTTGGGGAGTCAGGAGGTGAGACTCACTGCAGAATACTCAGCCTCTGACCTGCTCTTGTTACCACAGTATTTATGTGGCTGGTCCAGTTAAGTTTCTGGTCAATGGTGACCCCCAGGATATTGATGGTGGCGGATTCAATGATACCATTGAATGTCAAAGGGAGGTGGTTAGGCTATCTCTTGTTGGAGATGGTCATTGTCTGGCAATTGTATGGCACGAATGTTACTTTCCACTTATCAACACAAGCATGAATGTCATCCAGGTCTTGCTGCATGCGGACTACTTCATTATCTGAGGAAATGCGAATGGAATTGAACAGTGTGCAATCATCAGTGAACATCCCCACTTCTGACCTTATGATGGAGTGAAGATCATTGATGAAGCAGCTGAAGATGTTTGGACTTATGGCACTGCTCTGAGGAACTCCTGCAGTGATGTCCTGAGGCTGAGATGATTGACCTCCAACAACCCCAACCATCTTCCTTTGTGCTAGGTATGACTCCAGCCAGTGGAGAGTTTTCCCCTGATTCCCATTGACTTCAATTCTACTAGGGCTCCTTGATGCCACACTCGGTAAAATGCTGCCTTGATGTCAAGGGCAGTCATTCTCACCTCAATTCTGCTGTTCAGATCATTTATGCATGTTTGGACCAAGGCTGTAATGAGATTTGGAGCTGAGTGGTCCTGGGAGAACCCAAACTGAGCATCAGTGAGCAGGTTATTGGTGAGTAAGTGCCATTTGATAGCACTGTCAACGACTCCTTCCATCAGTTTGTTGATCATTGAGAGTAGACTGATGCAGCGTTAATTGGCCGGATTGGATTTGTCCTGCTTTTTCTGGACAGGACAACCTGGGCAATTTTCCATTTTGTTGGGTAGATGCCAGTGTTGTAGGTATACTGGAATAACTTGGCTATAGGCGTGGCAAGTTTACAAGTCTTCAGCACAACAGCTGGGATGTTGCCCGGGCCCATAGCTTTTGCTATATCTAGTGCACTCAGCAGTTTCTTGATATCATGTGGAGTGAATCAAATTGGTTGAAGACTGGCTCCTGTGATGGTGGGGACCTCAGGAGAAGTCCGAGATGGATCATCCATGTGGCACATAGGTGAAGATGGTTACAAACGCTTCAGCCTTGTCTTTTGCACTCATATGCTGGGCTCTGCTATCATTGAGGATGGGGATGTCATAGAGCCGCCTCCTCTTGTTAGTTGGTTAATGGATAATAATTAGTTGGTTAACGACTGGATGTGGCAGGACTGCAGAGCTTTGATCTGATCCATTGGTTGTGGAATCGCTTAGCTCTGTGGGTGGGTGTGTTTCCCTACTGCCAGCACATTGCAAAATAATGCACATCATTTTAAACTACATATGGAACTGAATTCTTTATGGAGACATTTCACTGACTGCCAATTTCCCTCCTTTATTTCCTCTCGTGAGGTGTATTGACTCCTTGCTAGAATACAGTTCCACAGAATAGTCAGCTTCTTGTCCAAATGGGCATCATTCATGTGTGAGCTTTGACAGTTATTGTCAGTAGGCTGCTTGACTGTGGGACATTGCAACTGAGCCTGATGCTGTCCTCACTTGATGTCCACTTAGATGTATTTCTAAAGGGCAGTTGCTGGATCGTGATCAGGGCTGAAAATCCTGGCAATTTTCCCCTTCCTGACCCAGGATACTGAGGCTAACTGTAGTGCCATCTCCAGAACCAGGCTGAAATTGGTTATCTCAGCTGAGGTTCAACCTTGGACCTTCCTGGCTTGTATAGATCAAATAGAGGACCTTAGTAAAAATGTTTACAAAACAGTCCACAAATTCACTTTTATTTATAAAAGCCACTATTTTACATCAGAAAATAGGTCCATGTATGCGTGTGCATTATGTGAGTCATTTTCTGACTGTATGCTGGCAGTGAGGAATCACATATACTGGGAAAATATCCTCCACATTAAATTTTTTTTGCAGAATCAAACAAAAATGTGCTATGTGCAAGAATACATTAGTTTTTGGCATGCATGTCTGGAATTTTGATAGAGCACTTGAAGTATATGTTCATTTAAGCTTTATAAATTGGATCAAATCTTCCCAATTCTTTAAAAAAATTCATTCAGGGGATGTGGGCGTCGCTGGAAAGCCAGCATTTATTGCCCTTCCCTAATTCTCTTGAGAAGGTGGTGGTGAGCCGCCGCCTTGTACTGCAGCAGTCCATGTGATGAAGGTACTCCCACAGAGCTGTTAGGGAGGGAGTTCCAGAATTTTGACCCAGCGACGATGAAGAAAGGGCGATATATTTTCAAGTCAGGTGCTGTGTGACTTGGAGATGATGGTGTTCCCATGCGTCTGCTGCCTTTGTCCTAGGTGGTAGAGGCCGCAAGTTTGGGAAGTGCTGGCGAATTCAATCTTAAACCAATTATATCTAAATAATCATAGATTATTAGATTGGCTTGATGAAAATATTTGTAGAAAGCTGTCTGTAGCTGTTGAAAATCTACAACTGCTGCAAGATTTACATATACATAAAGTTTGAATTCCTTTATTGTATGAATGAAGTTAAGGAGGGAATCAAGCCAGATTCAGATTTAGGATATTTGAATTAAGAAAGGGCACCTTTGTCTTCAAACAATTCAGATGCGCCTGTTTTCAAATGATTTTTGTGGGGGTTGAAGTGCCCTGTTTCGTAAAACGTCGATGAATCATCGGCACACCATTGCTGGTGTCAGTATCGCTGTATATCTATATGAATGCTGTAGGGCAGCTGAGTCACAATGAAGTACAGTCCTTTGGAGTCACACAGGTTTGTTATGCAGATGAAGATTTTATAGATTTAGCAATGCAAAGTTATATATAATTTGTTGATGTATTTATGAAAGCAGCACATTTACATATGGATCCTTATTTAATGAAACACTCTGGGGTAGAGTTTCCACTTGGGGTGAAATTTCATCCAAAATGCACTTGAATTTGCACAGATTAGGTTATAGTTCAAGTTTCTGACAAAATACATTTGCATAATCACAAACGTAAAAATTTAAATGAACCAGCACAATTGGGTAACGTAATCGTTTCTTTTCTTTCAATTATAAAGAGTTCCTTGATGTATTTAAGAGTGATAACCTGGTGCAATTTTATTAATATAGCCGAAAATGGGTTTATCACCAAAAGTAAGCATTTTTAACTGTGAGTAACCAAATTTAAAATCATTGAACATGACTTTAAAAAGCTAAACTGGACCATTTAATAGTTTAGCTAGTATACACTCGTCAGTTTTGTGGTAAAGTAAATATTTTAAAATAAAAACACTTTTAACGCATGCCTACTAGTGCTTGTACGCCTAAGAAAATGAACTCAATTTGAAGATCTTCCTCTAACTGCGCAATTGGTGGAATCTTGTAATTTTGACCTGGGGTTATGGGCAGTTTCATAGGGCAAATTTAATCTTGAGTAAAATATTGTAGAAATCATGAACGCAAGTGGGTTTGACCGTAAACCACTTGCGGTTAAAATTCCCGAATCTTTTACGGTGCTTCAGCCGATTTCACCTGGATTGCACTGATCTTACTGACATAAGCAAACGGAAACTCTACCCTTCCTTATTTTGCAATAATATTTGCTATTTTAGTACCAACATGAATTACCATAGATTGCTTAATGGTAAATGTCAGCTGTGATTCAGCAGATTCCTTTCTTTTGAATATCTTGCTTCTCTACACAACTTAGTATATGCTGCAAATGTAAGCATTCTATTTAATGTGTGTATTAAGATCATTTCATAGATAGAATCATAGAAATTTACAGCACAGAAGGAGGCCATTTCGGCCCACCATGTCTGCGCCGGCCAACCAAGAGCTATCCAGCCTAATTCCACTATCCAGCTCTTGGTCCGTAACCCTGTAGATTATGGCATTTTAAGTGCACATCCACGTATTTTTTAAATGTGGTGAGGGTTTTTGCCTCTACCACCCTTTCAGGCAATGAGTTTCAGACCCCCACTACCCTCTGGGTGAATACATTTCCCCTCATATCTCCTCTAAACCTCCCTCCAATTACTTTAAATCGCTACCCCCTGATTGTTGACCCCTCTGCAAAAGGAAACAGATCCTTCCTAACAACTCTATCCAGGTCCCTCATAATTTTATACACCTCAATCGGGTCTCCCCTTAGCCTCCTCTGTTCCAAAGAAAACAGACCCAGCTTCTCCAATCTATCCTCATAGCCAAAATTCTCCAGTCCAGGCAACATTCTTGTAAATCTCCTCTGCACCTTTTCTAGTTCAATCACGTCTTTCCTGTAATGTTGTGACCAGAACTGCACACAGTACTCCAGCTGCGGCCTAACCAGTGTTTTATACAGTTCAAGCATAACCTCCTTGCTCTTGTATTCCATGCCTCGACTAATAATGCCTCGGCTGTTAACCGCCGATCGCCGCCTTTGAGTGTGGAGCGGGGGTTGAGGCAGTGGAAACAGTTTCGACTCTGTCCAGATCCCTCATGATTTTGAACACCTTTCAAATCTCCTCTCAACCTTCTCTGCTCGAAGGAGAACAACCCTAGCTTCTCCAGTCTATCCACGTAACTAAAGTCCCTCATCCCTGGAATCATTCGTGTAAATTTTTTCTGCACCCTCTCCAAGGTCTTCACATCCTTCCTAAGGTGCGCTGCCCAGAATTGGATACACTACTCCAGTTGAGGAGTTACTTTGGTAGAAGTAATTGTAGAACAGGTAGCTGCGTGAGAACACCAGTGGCAGGTCGAGGCCATTAGAGGAGTGGTAAACAGCGGCCTGGGAGCTGTGTGGAGGCCCTGGCTGTGAGAACACCAGCGGCAGGTCGGGGCCATAAAAGGAGCAGCAAGCGGAGGCCCTGGGAGCACCCGTGGAGGCATACCACCTCGGAGCAGCGCGAGCTGTGACGGCAGCGAAGAGTGACCTCATCAAGGTCCAGGTCGGTGATTGGAGCGTGGGCAGATACAGCAGGAGTGGCAAGGTCGGGTGAAGGAGCGGTGAGGGACTGTGGAGGGATGTGATCGGGGCCCAGGAGAGGCATGAGTTCGGGACTAGAGGCCCAGGGGCAGCACGGGCCAGCCCACACTTCAATATGTGTGCGCACTAGGCCCGTGCAGCAGAGCAGGTCTCTCGTTGTCTTGGGTAATCCTTGCACTGGACCAAGACCTAGGTCTGTCAAGCCCCTGTGGTGACTAGTGTGCAATGGCCACCACACGTTAAAAAAATCCACGCACAGGCATCTTCCACCCTTCAGGATGTAGCTCAGGACCTGGAATTTTAGATCCTTCATTGGAACACCTGTGAACTTATCCTTTTTTGGTGTGGAAGCAAGTCATCCTCATTTCAAGGGACTGCCTATGATGATGATGAATAAAGGCAAGTATTGAATACGACTTCTTAACCACCTTATCAACCTGGCCTGCTCCCTACAGGGATCTATGGACCTGCACTCCAAGGTCCCTTTGTTCCTCTACACTTTTCAGTGTCGTACCATTTAATGTGTATTTCCTTTCTTGTTAGACCTCCCCAAATGCATTAGCTCACACTTATCCGATTGAATTCCATTTGCCAATGTTCTGCCCACTTGACCAGCAGCTTCCTTCTTCATTATCAACCACACAGCCTATTTTAGTGTCATCTGTAAACTTCTTAATCATACCCCCAACATTTAATTTTTAAGAACTGTGAACAGCAAAGGTTACAGGACCAATTCCAGGAATTTTTGCTGCTCACATTTGTCTAATTCGAACTACTACCATTGATCATTATCCCTTCTTTCATATTATTTAGCCAATTTAATATCCAGTTTACAACATCCTCCTTTAGTCTATCCTCTATCCCAGGAGTGTTCACTTTACGCACAAGTCTTTTATGAAACATGTTACCAAACACCTTCTGAGAATCTGGGTACCTACCATCCATTCTATTACTATCTTTGACTGATTTTGTTACATCTTCAAAGAATTCTAAGAATTTTTACTCACTTCTAGATATGTGGTATTGTATAATAAGGTTAATACCAGCTGGACCACCGGCATCGACCTCGGTCCCGGCTACAGACACGACAACGGAACACCCAACCCAAGCAACCCTGCAGAATCCTCCTCACCAATATTTGGGGACTTGTGTATAAATTGGGAGAGCTGTCCCACAGACAAGTGAAGCAACATAGAGATACTCACAGAATCATACCTTTCAGCCAATGTTACAAACTCCTCCATCACTATCCCAGGGTATGTGTGTCCCACCGGCAGGACAGACCCACCAGGGCTGGCAGGACAGACCCACCAGGGCTGGCAGCACAGTGCTATACAGTTGGGAGGGAGTGGCCTTGGGAGTCCTCAGCATTGACTCCAGACCCCATGAAGTCTCATGGCTTCAGATCAAGCATGGACATAGAAACATAGAAACATAGAAAATAGGTGCAGGAGTAGGCCATTCGGCACTTCGAGCCTGCACCACCATTCAATAAGATCATGGCTGATCATTCACCCCAGTACCCCTTTCCTGCTTTCTCTCAACACGCCTTGATCCCTTTAGCCGTAAGGGCCATATCTAACTCCCTCTCCAATGAACTGCCATCAACAACTCTCTGTGGTAGGGAATTCCACAGGTTAACAACTCTCTGAGTGAAGAAGTTTCTCCTCATCTCAGTCCTAAATGGCTTACCCCTTATCCTTAGATTATGTCCCCTGGTTCTGGACTTCCCCAACATCAGGAACATTCTTCCTGCATGTAACCTGTCCGGACCCGTTAGAATTTTATATGTTTCTATGCGATCCCCTCTCATCCTTATAAACTCCAGTGAATACAGGCCCAGTCGATCCAGTCTCTTCTCGTATGTCAGTCCTACCATCCCTGGAATCAGTCTGGTGAACTTTCGCTGCACTCCCTCAATAGCAAGAACATCTTTCCTCAGATTAGGAGACCAAAACTGAACACAATATTCCAGGTGAGACCTCACTAAGACCCTGTACAACTGCAGAAAGACCTCCCTGCTCCTATACTCAACTCCCCTAGCTATGAAGGCCAACAGACCATTTGCCTTCTTCACCACCTGCTGTACCTGCATGCCAACTTTCAATGATTGATGTACCATGACACCCAGGTCTTGTTGCACCTCCCCTTTTCCTAATCTGCCGCCATTCAGATAATATTCTGCCGCCTTGTTTTTGCCACCAAAGTGGATAAGCTCACATTTATCCACATTATACTGCATCTACTGTGCATTTGCCCATTCACCTAACAGGTCCAATTCACCCTGCAGCCTTTTAGTGTCCTCCTCAGAGCTCACACCACCACCCAGCTTAGTGTCATCTGCAAATTTGGAGATATTATACTCAATTCCCTCATCCAAATCATTAATATATATTGTAAATAGCTGGGGTCCCAGCAATGAGTCCTGCGGCACCCCACTAGTCACTGCCTGCCATTCTGAAAAGGACCCGTTTATCCCAACTCTCTGCTTCCTGTCTGCCAACCAGTTCTCTATCCACGTCAGTACAATACCTCCAATACCATGCGCTTTAATTTTGCACACCAATCTCTTGTGTGGGACCTTTTCAAAAGCCGTTTGAAAGTCCAAATACACCACATTTACTGGTTCTCCCATGTCCACTCTACCAGTTACATCCTCAAAATATTCTAGAAGATTTGTCAAGCAGGATTTCCCTTTCATAAATCCATTCTGACTTGGACTGATCCTGTCACTGCTTTCCATATGTGCTGCTATTTCATCTTTAATAATTGATGCCAACATTTTTCCCACTACCGATATCAGGCTAATTACCCATTTTCTCTCTCCCTCCTTTCGTAAAAAGTGGTGTTACATTAGCTACCCTCCAGTCCATAGGTACTGATCCAGAGTCGATAGACTGTTGGAAAATGATCACCAATGCATCCACTATTTCTAGGGCTACTTCCTTAAGTACTCTGGCATGCAGACCTTCAGGCCCCAGGGATTTATCGGCCTTCAATCCCATCAATTTCCCTAACACAATTTCCCACCTAATAAGGATTTCCTTCAGTTCCTCCTCACTGGACCCTCAATCCCCTAGTATTTCCGGAAGGTTATTTGTGTCTTCCTCCGTGAGGACAGAACCAAAGTATTTGTTTAACTGGTCCGCCATTTCTTTGTTCCCCATTATAAATTCACCTGAATCTGACTGCAAGGGACTTGCGTTCGTTTTCACTAATATTTTTCTTTTCACATATCTATAGAAGCTTTTGCAGTCAGTTTTTATATTCCCAGCAAGCTTCCTCTCATACTCTATTTCCCTTCCCTAATTAAACCCTTTGTCCTCCACTGCTGTATTATAAAATTCTCCCAGTCCTCGGGTTTGCTGCTTTTTCTCTCCAATTTATATGCCTCTTCCTTGGATTTAACACTATCCTTAATTTCCCTTGTTAGCCACGGTTGAGCCACCTTCCCTGTTTTATTTTTACTCCAGACAAGGATGTACAATTGTTGACACGGAAACCTCCTGCTGATTACCACCTACCGCTTTCTCTCAGCTGATGAATCAGTAAACCTCCATATTGAACAACACTTGAAAGAAATACTGAGAGTAGAAAGGGCACAGAATGTACTCTGCGTGGGGGACTTCAATTTCCATCATCAAGTGTGGCTCGGTAGCACCACTATTGACTGAGCTGGCCAAGTCCTGAAGGACATAGCTGCCAGACTGGGCCTGCAACAGGTGGTGAGAGAACCAACATGAGGGAAAAACCTATTTGACCTCGTCCTCACCAACCCACCTGTTGCAGATGCATCTGTCCATGGCAGCATTGGTAGCAGTCACCATTGCACAGTAATTGTGGAGACGAAGTTCCATCTTCACACTGAGTACATCCTTCATCGTGTTGTGTGGCACTGCCACTGTGCTAAATGGGATAGATTCAGAACAGATCTAGCAGCTCAAAACTGGGCATCCATGAGGCACTGTGGGCCATCAGCAGCAGCAGAATTTTATTCACCACAATCTGTAACCTCATGGCCTAGCATATTCCTCACTCTACCATTACCAACAAGCCAGGGAACCAACCCTGGTTCAATAAGGTGCATAGAAGAGCATGCCAGGAGCAGCAACAGGTGTCAACCTGGGTAAGCTGCAACACAGGACTACATGCATGCTAAAAAGCGGAAGTAGCATGCTGTAGACAAGGCTAAGCGATCCCACAAATAATGGATCAGATGAAAGCTCAGTAGCCCTGCCACATCCAGTCGTGAATGGGGGTGGACTATTAACCAACTAACAGGAGGAGGAGGCTCCATGAATATCCCCATCCTCAATGATGGCGGAGCCCAGCATGTGAGTGCAAAAGACAAGGCTGAAGCATTTACAACCATCTTCAGCCAGACGAGTCAAGTGGATGATCCATATCGGCCTCCTCCTGAGGTCCTTACCATCACTGAGTCTTCAGCCAATTCGATTCACTCCACGTGATATCAAGAAACGGCTGAGCGTACTGGATGCAGCAAAAGCTATGGCCCTGACAACTTCACAGCTGTTGTGCTAACGACTTGTGCTCCAGAACTAGCCGTGCCTCTAGTCAAGCTGTTCCAGAACAGCTACAACACTGGCATCTATCTGACAATGTGGAACACTGCCCAGTTGTGTCCTGTACAAGCTGGATGGGTTGCACCTCAACAGAGCCGGGACCAATATCCTCGCGGGGGGGTTTGCTAGTGCTGTTGGGGAAGGTTTAAACTAGCTTGGCAGGAGGATGGGAACCTGAAAATAGATTCAGTAGGGAGGGGAGTAAATCTGAAATTAGAAAGCAAAAATAAAGAAAGTGAGTTTGAAGGAGGAAACAAGCAGGAAAAAAGGGTAAAAAAACAAACTTAAAGACACTTTGTCTAAATGTATGTAGCATTTGTAACAAAATAGATGAGTTGATGGCACAAATTGAAACAAATGGGTATGATCTGATAGACATTACAGAGACATGTTTGCAAGGTGACCAGGACTGGGAGTTAAATATTCAGGGGTACTTGACAATCCGGTAGGACAGACAGAAAGGAAAAGGAGGTGGGGTAGCTCTATTGAAAAAGGATGAAATCACTACAATAGTAAGAAACAATATTGGTTCAAATAATAAGGGTGTTGAAACAGTTTGAGTGGAGGTAACGAACAATAAGGGGAAAAAGTCACTGCTGGGCGTAGTCTATAGTCCCTCTAACAGTAGCAACCCTGTTGGTCGGAGCATAAACCAGGAAAAAGTGGGGGCTTGTAAAAAGGGAACAGCAATAATCATGGGTGATTTTAACCTCCATATTGATTGGACAAATCAAATTGGTCATGGTAGCCTTGAGGAGAAGTTCATAGAGTGCGTAAGGGACGGGTTCCTTGAGCAGTATGTAACGGAACCAACCAGGGGGAAGGCTATCCTAGATCTGGTCCTGTGTAATGAGATAGGATTAATAAACAATTTCTTAGTAAAGGATCCACTCAGAATGAGTGATCATAGCATGATTGAATTTCAAATTCTGATGGAGGATAAGAAAGTTGGATCTCTAACCAGCGTACTAAGCTTAAATAAAGGAGACTATGAGGGCAGAGTTGGATAAAGCGGACTGGGAAAGTTGATTAAAGTGTATGATGTTTGATGAACAATGGTGTATATTTAAGGAGATATTTCATAACTCTCAAGAAAAATATATTCCAGTGAGGAGGAAAGGGTGTAAAAGAAAATAAATCTGCTGGGTAACTGAAGAAATAAAGGACAGGATCCAATTTAAAAACAAAGGCAGATAAAATGGCCAAAGCTAGTAGGAGGACAGAAGACTGGAAAGCTTTTAAAAGCCAGCAAAGAACGACTAAAAAAATGATTAAGAAAGGGAAGATAGGCTATGAAAGTAAACTAGCACAAAATATAAAAACAGATAGCAAGAGTTTCTATAGGTATATAAAAAGGAAAAGAATGGCAAAAGTAAATGTTGGTCCCTTAAAGGACGAGATTGGGGAATTAGTAATGGGGAACATGGAGATGGCAGAAACTCTGAACAAATATTTTGTATCAGTCTTTACGGTAGAGGACACTAACAATATTCTGACAGTGGATAGTCAAGGGGCTACAGGGGGGGAGGAACTGAACACAATCACAATCACTAAGGAGGTGGTACTCAGTAAGATAATGGGACTAAAGACAGATAAATCCCCTGGACCTGATGGCTTGCTTCCTAGGGTCTTAAGAGAAGTAGCGGCAGGGATTGTGGATGCATTGGTTGTAATTTATGAAAATTCCCTAGATTCTGGGGAGGTCCCAGCAGATTGGAAAACTGCAAATCTAACGCCCCTATTTAAAAAAGGAGGCAGAAAAAAAGCAGGGAACTACAGACCAGTTAGCCTAACATCTGTCGTTGAGAAAATGTTGGAATCCATTATTAAAGAAGCAGTAGTAGACATTTGGAAAAGCAAAATTCGATCAAGCAGAGTCAACATGGATTTATGAAGGGGAAGTCATGTTTGACAAATTTGCTGGAGTTCTTTGAGGATGTAACGAACAGGGTGGATAAAGGGGAACCAGTGGATGTGGTGTATTTGGAATTCCAGAAGACATTTGATAATGTGCCACATAAAAGGTTACTGCACAAGGTAAAAGTTCACGGGGTTGGGGGTAATATATTAGCATGGATAGAGGATTGGCTAACTAACAGAAAACAGAGAATCGGGATAAATGGTTCATTCTCTGGTTGGAAACCAGTAACTAGTGGGGTGCTGCAGGGATCAGTGCTGGGACCCCAACTATTTACAATCTATATAAACGACTTGGAAGAAGGGACTGAGTGTAAGGTAGTTACGTTTGCTGACGATACAAAGATGGGAGGAAAAGCAATGTGTGAGGAGGACACAAAAAATCTGCAAAAGGACATAGACAGGCTAAGTGAGTGGGCAAAAATTTGGTAGATGGAGTATAATGTTGGAAATTGTGAGGTCATGCACTTTGGCAGAAAAAAAATCAGAGAGCAAGTTATTATTTAAATGGAGAAAGATTGCAAATGCCTCAGTACAGCGGGACCTGGGGGTACTTGTGCATGAAACACAAAAGGACAGTATGCAGGTACAGCAAGTGATCAGGAAGGCCAATGGTATCTTGGCCTTTATTGCAAAGGGGATGGAGTATAAAAGCAGGGAAGTCTTGCGACAGCTATATAAGGTATTGGTGAGGCCACACCTGGAATACTGCATGCAGTTTTGGTTTCCATATTTACGAAAGGAATACTTGCTTTGGAGGCAGTTCAGAGAAGGTTCACTAGGTTGATTCCGGGGATGAGGGGGTTGACTTATGAGGAAAGGTTGAGTAGGTTGGGCCTCGACTCATTAAGGTCAATTAAGATTATGAAGGGGCTTGACAAGGTGGATGCAGAGAGGATGGTTACACTGATGGTGGAGACTAGAACGAGAGGGCATGATCTTATAATAAGGGGCCGCCTATTTAAAACAGAGATGAGGAAGAAATTTCTTCTCTCAGAGGGTTGTAAATCTGTGGAATGCGATGCCTCAGAGAGCTGTGGCAGCTGGGACATTGAATAAATTTAAGACAGAAATAGACAGTTTCTTAAACGATAAGGGGATAAGGGATTATGGGGAGTGGGCGGGGAAGTGGAGCTGAGTCCATAATCAGATCAGCCATGATCTTATTACATGGCGGAGCAGGCTCGAGGGGCCGTATGGCCTACTCCTGTTCTCATTTCTTATGTTCTTATAAAAACATAGAAACATAGAAAATCAGTGCAGGAGCAGGCCATTCGGCCCCTCGAGCCTGCTCCACCATTCAATAAGATCATGGCTGATCATTCCCTTAGTACCCCTTTCCTGCTTTCTCTCCATACCCCTTGATCCCTTTAGCGGTAAGGGCTATATCTAACTCCCTCTTGAATATATCCAATGAACTGGCTTCAACAACTCTCTGCAGCAGGGAATTCCACAGGTTAACAACTCTCTGAGTGAAGAAGTTTCACCTCATTTCAGTCCTAAATGGCCTACCCCTTATCCTAAGACTGTGTCCCCTGGTTCTGGACTTCCCCAACATCGGGAAAATTCTTCCCGCATCTAACCTGTCCAGTCCCATCAGAATCATATACGTTTCTAGGAGATCCCCTCTCATCCTTCTAAACTCCAATGTATAAAGGCCCAGTTGATCCAATCTTTCCTCATATGTCAGACCAGCCATCCCGGGAATCAGTCTGGTGAACCTTCGCTGCACTCCCTCAATAGCAAGAACGTCCTTCCTCAGATTAGGAGACCAAAACAGAACACAAAATTCCAGGTGTGGTCTTACCGAGGCCCTGTACAACTGCAGTAAGACCTCCCTGCTCCTATACTCAAATCCACTAGCTATGAAGGCCAACATACCATTTGCCGCCTTCACCGCCTGCTGTACCTGCATGCCAACTTTCAATGACTGATGCAGCATGACACCCAGGTCTCGTTGCACCTCCTCTTTTCCTAATCTGCCGCCATTCAGATAATATTCTGCTTTCGTGTTTTTGCCCCCAAAGTGGATAATCTCACATTTATCCACACTATACTGCATCTGCCATGCATTTGCCCACTCACCTAATCTGTCCAAGTCACCCTGCAGCCTCTTGGCGTCCTCCTCACAGCTCACACCACCACCCAGTTTAATGTCATCTGCAAACTTGGAGATACTACACTCAATTCCTTCATCTAAATCATTAATGTATATTGTAATGAGCTGGGGTCCCAGCACTGACCCCTGCAGCACTACATTAATCACTGCCTGCCATTCTGAAAAGGACCCGTTTATCCCGACTTTCCTGTCTGCCAACCAGTTCTTTATCCATGTCAGTACATTACCCCCAATACCATGTGCTTTAATTTTGCACATCAATCTCTTGAGTGGGAACTTGTCAAAAGCCTTTTGAAAGTCCAAATACACCACATCCACTGGTTCTCCCTTGTTCACTCTATTAGTTACATCCTCAAAAAATTCCAGAAGATTTGTCAAGCATGATTTCCCTTTCATAAATCCATGCTGACTTGGACCAATCCTATCACTGCTTTCAAAATGTGCTGCCATTTCATCCTTAATAATTGATTCCAACATTTTCCCCACTACTGATGTCAGGCTTATCGGTCTATAGTTACCCGTTTTCTCCCTCCCTCACTTTTTAAAAAGTGGTGTTACATTAGCTACCCTCAAGTCCATAGGAACTGATCCAGAGTCGATAGACTGTTGGAAAATGATCACCAATGCATCCACTATTTCTAGGGCAACTTCCTTAAGTACTCTGGGATGCAAACTATCCCAGGGAGGCCCCAGGGATTTATCGGCCTTCAATCCCATCAATTTCCCTAACATAATTTCCCGCCTAATAAGGATATCCTTCAGTTCCTCCTTCTCACTAGACCCTCGATCCCCTAGTATTTCCGGAAGGTTATTTGTGCCTTCCTTCGTGAAGACAGAACCAAAGTATTTGTTCAATTGGTCTGCCGTTTCTTTGTTTCCCATTATAACTTCACCTGAATCCAACTGCAAGGGACCTACGTTTGTCTTCACTAATCTTTTTCTCTTCACATATCTATAGAAGCTTTTGCAGTCAGTTTTTATGTTCCCGGCAAGCTTCCTCTCATACTCTATTTTCCCCCTCTTAATTAAACACTTTGTCCTCCTCTGCTGAATTCTAAATTTCTCCCAGTCCTCAGGTTTGCTGCTTTTTCTGGCCAATTTATATGCCTCTTCCTTGGATTTAACACTATCCTTAATTTCCCTTGTTAGCCACAGTTGAGCCACCTTCCCCATTTTATTTTTACTCCAGACAGGGATGCACAATTGCTGAAGTTCATCCATGTGATCTTTAAATGTTTGCCATTGTCTATCCACCGTCAACCCTTTAAGTATCATATGCCAGTCTATTCTAGTCTAGTCAATTCACGCCTCAATCCATCGAAGTTACCTTTCCCTAAGTTCAGAACGCTAGTTTCTGAATTAACTGTGTCACTCTCCATCTTAGTAAAGAATTCTAACATATTATGGTCACTCTTCCTTACAGGGCCTCGCACAACAAGATTGCTAATTAGACCTTTCTCATTACCCAGTCTAGGATGGCCAGCTCTCTAGTTGGTTCCTTGACCTATTGGTCTAGAAAACCATCCCTAATAGACTCCAGGAAATACTCCTCCACCGCATTGCTACCAGTTTGGTTAGCTCATTCAATATGTAGATTAAAGTCACCTATTATAACTGCTGTACCTTTATTGCACGCATCCCTTATTTCTTGATTGATGCTGTCCCCAACCTCACTACTACTATTGGTGATCTGTACACAACTCCCACTAGCGTTTTCTGCCCTTTGGTATTCTGTAGCTTCACCCATACCGATTCCACATCATCCAAGCTAATGTCCTTCCTTACTATTGCATTAATTTCCTCTTTAACCAGCAATGCCACCCTGCCTCCTTTTCCTTTCTGTCTATCCTTCCTAAATGTTGAATACCCCTGCATGTTGAGTTCCCAGTCTTGG
The DNA here is from genome assembly GCF_044704955.1 of Pristiophorus japonicus. Lineage (NCBI taxonomy): Eukaryota > Metazoa > Chordata > Chondrichthyes > Pristiophoridae > Pristiophorus > Pristiophorus japonicus. Next base: position 57,342,919 of record NC_091980.1, read on the forward strand.
TCACCCTGGAGCCATGTCTCCGTGATGCCAATTACATCATAACCGTTAACTGCTATCTGCGCAGTTAATTCGTCCATCTTATTCCGAATACTCCTCGTATTGAGGCACAGAGCCTTCAGGCTTGTCTTTCTAACACACTTTTCCCCTTTAGAATTTTGCTGTAATGTGGCCCTTTTTGCTTTTTGCCTTGGGTTTCTCTGCCCTCCACTTTTACTTTTCTCTTTCTATCTTTTGCTTCTGCCCCCATTCTACTTCCCTCTGTCTCCCTGCAAAGGTTCCCATTCCCCTGCCATATTAGTTTAACTCCTCCCCAACAGCACGAGCAAACACGTCCCATAGTACATTGGTTCCGGTCCTGCCCAGATGTTCTGATCAAGGCAGCATTTGACTGAGTGGCATCCAGCAGCCCTAGTAGAACAGAAGTCAATGAGAATCAGTGGGAAAATTTTTCCACTGGCTGGAGTCATACCTAACGCAAAGGGAAAAGGTTGTGGTGGTTGGAGGGCAATCATCACAGCCCCAAGACATCTTTGCAGGAGTTCCTCAGGGAAATGCCATATGGTCAGAAGTGGGGATGTTTGCTGATGACTGCACAATGTTCAGCTCCTCAGAAAATGAAATAGTCCAAGCTGGAATGCTGCAAGACCTGGACGACATTCAGGCTGATAAGTGGCAAGTAAGATTCACGCCAAACAAGTGCCACGCGAATGCCTAATCACCTACTCTTGACATTACCATCACCGAATTCCCCCACCATCAATACCCTGGTGGTTACCATTGATCAGAAACTTAACAGGGCCAGCCACATAAGTACTGTGGCGACAAGATAAACCCAGAGGCTGGGTATTCTGTGGCAAGTGTCTAACCTCCTCACTCCCCAAAGCTATTCCACCATCTACAAGGCACAGGTCAGGAGTGTGATGGAATACTCTCCATTTGCCTGGATGAGTGCAGCTCCAACAACACTCAAGAAGCTTGACACAATCCAGGACAAAGCATCCCGCTTGATTGGTACCCAATCCAACTCCCTCCACCACCGGCGCACCGTGGCTGCAGTGTGTACCATCTACAAGATGCACTACAGCAACTCACCAAGGCTTCTTCAGCAGTACCTCTGTAACCCACAAACTCTACCATCCCCAGGGACAAGGGCAGCAGGCGCATGAGAAGACCACCATCTCCAAGTTACGCACCATCCTGACTTGAAATATATCGTCATTCCTTCATCGTCGCTCAGTCAAAATCCTGTAACTTCCTCCCTAACAGCACTGTGGGAGCACCAAGAGCATTTAGGAATGGGCAATAAATGCTGGCCTTGCCAGCGACGCCCACATTTCATGAACGAATAAAATTTTTTTTTTAAAGCACTTGATTCCTTTATTAAATTGCAGCTCAGAACTCATTCCCAAGTATCTTTCATTTTACCCTGCACATTAATCATGAATCACTATTGATATACAATTTTAGATAAACATCACAGTCAATTTGCGTAGAGCAAAGTTCCACAAACAACAATGAGATGAATGACCAGTTAATCTGGTTTTCTTTGCTCGTGTTCAATGAAGAATAAATGTTGGCCAGGATACAGGGAGAACTCCTTTCGTCTTCTTTGAATAGTGCAATAGGATGTACTCACCTAAGGGATTAGATGGGGGTCTCTGTTTAACATATCAACCAAAAGACGGCACCTCTGACAATGCAGCACTCTCTCAGCACTGCAACAACAACTTGTATTTAAATAATGTCCTGAATGTAGTGAAGCATCCCAAGACGCTTCACAGGAATATTATGAGATACAAAATTTGACACTGAGTCACCTTAGTAGAAATTAGCGCAGCTGACCAAAAGCATGGTCAAAGAGGTATGTTTTAAGGAGCGTCTTGAAGGAGGAAAGAGAGGTGGAGAGGTTTAGGCAGCGAATTCCAGAGCTTGGGGCCTAGGCAACAGAAGGCATGGCCACCAATGGTTGAGCGATTATAATCAGGGATGCTCAAGAGGGCAGAATTAGGGAAGCGCATACATCTCAGGAGGTTGTGGGGCTGGAGGAGATTTCAGAGATAGGGAGGGGCGAGGCCATGGAGGGATTTGAAAATAAGGATGACAATTTTGAAATCAAGGCATTGCTTACCCGGAAGCCAATGTAGGTCAGCAAACACAGGAGTGATGGGTGAGTGGGACTTGGTGCGAGTTAGGACAAGGGCAGCCGAGTTTTGCATCACTTCTAGTTTCCGTAGGGTAGAATGTGGGAGGCAAGCCAAGAGTGTCTTGGAATAGTCAAGTCTAGAGGTAACAAACGGCTTCAGCAGCGGATGAGTTGAGGCATGGGCAATGTTACGGAGGTGGAAATAGGCGGTCTTAGTTATGCCATGGATATGTTTTCAAAAGCTCATTTCAGGGTCAAATATGACACCAAGGTTGCAAACTGTCTGGTTCAGCCTCAGACAGAGGTTGGGGAGAGGGATAGAGTCAACGGCTAGGGAACGGAGTTTGTGGCGGGGACCGAAAACAATGGCTTTGGTCTCCCCAATATTCAATTGGAGAAAATTTCTGCTCAGCCAGAACTGGATGTTGGACAAGCAGTCTGACAATTTAGAGACTGTGGCGGGATCGAGAGAAGTGGTAGTGACAGCCTGCTGCTCGGGTAGCTAGGCACCCGCTCCGTTCTGCTGACCTCCTGGCCCCAGGCTCCAGCAGCTTTGGCCTTGTTCCAACGGATCATCAAATAGGCCCCACCCTCCCAGGCCCTGTCCCGCTCTTCCCAGACCCCGCCCATCACCCTCTGTGGCTCCTCCCTCTACCAGGTCCTGCCCCTCCCAGACCCCGCCCCATTCTTCCCAGGCCACATCCATAACCCTCTCGAGCCCCTCCCTTTCCCAGGCCACACTGCTTCCTAGGCCCCTCCCCCTGTCAGGTCTTGCTCCACTCCTCCCAGGCCCCACCCATTACCCTCTCTGGCCCCTCCCTCTCCCACGCCCCGCCCCCTCATGATGCATGGTGACTGATGGTTGGTTGAGAAACGTGCTCGGAGTGTGCCTGATTTATTCACACACAGCCCCTCTGCAACATCATCCCAAAACACAACATCACTTTCCACATGTACGCTGACGACACCCAGCCATACCTCACCACCCCGAACTGTGAAAAGACACCACCGCGGGTCGGGAGGATAAAAGAGTGCGACTACTGTAGCTTCCAGCATGAGCTGCTACAAGTGTGCGATGGCTTCGAAGTGGGCGACTGGGTGACATCATCAAAACCTAGGTCGCTGTTTGGAGCTTGGGCAGGAACATCGGCAGGGCCCAGGTACAGCGGAGGAGCGGAAAGGTCATGGCGGAGGAACGGTGAGGGGTTGTGGAGGAGGAACAGTGAGAGATTGTGGCGGAGGTGCGGCAAATGAGGGTTCGGGGCCAAGAAGAGCCAAGGACCCAGGGACAGCACGGGCCAGCCCACACTGCGATATGTGTACACACTAGGTCCGTGCAGCAGAGCTGGTCTCCAGTAGTCCTGGTTAACCCTTGCCATTGGATAAAGACATAACTCTGTCAAGCCCGTGTGGTGGCTGATGTGCAAAAAAATTCACGCACAGGCATCTTCCACCCCTTCAATTGGAGTTCAGGACTGGAATATTGGGTCCTTCATTGAAACATCTGTGAACTCATGTGGAAGCAAGTCATCCTCGTTCAAGGGACCGCCTATAATGAGTGAGGTAGACCTAGGTGTTATCAGCATACATGTGGAAACTGATGCTGTGTTTTCAGATGATGTCGCCAAGGGGCAACATGTTGATGAGAAATAGGAGGGGGCCAAGGTTAGATCCTTGGGGGACACCAGAGGTAACGATGCGGGGGTGGGAAGAGAAGCTGTTGCAGGTTATTCTCTGACTACGATTAGATAGTTAAGAATGGAACCAGGCAAGTGCAGTTCCACCCAGCTGGATGATGGTGGAGAGGCGTTAGAAAGGGATAGAGTGGTCAACCATGTCAAAATCTGCAATCAAGTCAAGAAGGCCGAGGAGGGATAGTGTGCCTTTGTCACAGTCACAAAGGATATCATTTGTGACTTTGATCAGAGCCGTTTCAGTACTGTGGCAGGCGTGGAAACCGGATTGGAGGTATTAACACATGGAATTGTGGGAAAGATGAGCACGGATCTTGCAGGCGACAACACATTCAAAGACTTTGGAGAGGAAAGGGAGGTTGGAGATGGGGCGGTAGTTTCGATGGAGGGATCGAGGGTTGTTTATATGAGGAGAGGAGTGATAATGGCCGATTTGAGGGAGAGCGGGACACTACCTGAGGAGAGAGAACCGTTAACAATGTGAGCTAACATGGGAGCCAGAAAAGGAAGTTGGGTGCGTTGCAAATTGACTGTGTTGCTGTGAAGTGCCAGCCTAGATTCTGTGCTCAAGCCCTGGAATGGGACATGGACCTATGACCTGACACAAAGACAATAGTGCTTTCATTATTCCACTTACAAACCAACAGAATCCCTCAATTAACTTTCTTTCCTTCTTTCCTTCTAGTTTTATGAGACTTCATGTTCAGTGCAAAATGCATCATACATAGCTGGCAGGCCTGTATGCTGGGTTTGAAGTTGTGCCACTCTTTGTGATGGAGCTTTGGGGAAGACGTGAATCAGACTTGGTAAGGCCTCATTAGAGATTTAAAAATATATAATAATAAATCTCTCATGGGAATCCATTTTTTTTCGATAGACTCTGCCCTGCTGCTGAGCTCACCTTTATATAAAATGGACACATCATAAATCTTGTGGCTTGCTCATATAAGTTTCTTAAACCAAGATCATGCTGCACGGTGTTTGTTAAAAGTTTTCTTTTCAGAATTTGCTTAATTTTTCTGTACACTTTCGTTGATTTTTGCTGATTGGGCACCAAATTTGCATTTTGGAATTTGTTTCTGTCATTGTTTTCTTTCTTTGATATTATTGGGCTAGATTTCTACCTTTTCACATTAATGGATAGAACATCTATTCTGATAAAGCTCCGTAACTGCTGCTCTACCTGTATCTGTCCTTGCTGAGCAGGAGTCTATTTTGAAATCATTTTCCATGTTCTGTAATTTAGACTTTAAATTTAAACTTTTTATTTGTTTAACAGCACCAAAATCTACAAGTAAAGATAAAATTAATCATCAGAGAATGACAGGCTGCATGTCTGTGATTTCATGCATTGTGAGTGGTCAGATCACAGAATAGGGTCTAAAAAGAAAAAGTGCAAATGCAAGTTAACCTGCCTTTTGTCTTTTCAGATGCGATGGACCTTCTGTGTATTTCCAGCAATTTTTGTTTTCTTACCTAATACTACAATTGCCTAAATGTTTCTAGTAAAGAAATAATCTGGTGTGTAATGAGGTTGTGGTTCACTGTGGATGGAGTACAGATGACTGTGCACCTGGGTTTCTTTATCTGAGCAGCTGCTTGGAAATGCAAATACAGCAAATAAATCAAAGAACACAGGACGGCTAAGGGATCAGCAGAAACATCTCTGCTTTTTAATCCTCTGTTATTCATTTTAGTCATAATCTTATTAAAATATTAATTAAACCAGCATTACCCTCAGGCTGGAGCAGATTACCAGAGTTTGGGCTATCAACCCCTTCCAAAACAAAAATCTCATGCAGTGTAATAGAGATCTTTTGTAACTTTTTCTTAGGCTGCATCTATACTACAGTTATCAATAGCTGCAGTACGGGTTCCTGCCAGATAGTTCCCTGTTTACATTGCTTGACTAGAACTCCAATGTGTAGTTACATGCATGTGCAGAGTTTCTGACATAGCACTTAAAATTTAAATGTTTGTGCATGTCAGTGTCTACATGATTTATTTAATTGCAGATAAGTTTAAAAAGTGACCAAGCGGTCCATGTTGTTGGCATTAAGCACTGGCACTGTGCAGCCATGGATCGGCAGGAAATTAGGCCTAATGGTATCAATCAGATTAGTGAATCCTTGAAAAATGATTTTCTACAACCTGTTGAAGCCGGAGGAAACAGTCCTCTCCCCTCTGGCCCCCAAGGTTTCTATGAAAGCAGTCTGAACATCAATGGCAGAAGCTAAGCCTGTCCTTAACACCGCTCATGGGGGCCTCTGCTGAAGATTGGCTTGGAGCTACCACAAACTTGAGGGTGGGCTGAAATCCCATCCATCATGATACTGTAGATGCTAGTAGTGGACTCCTTCAATTAATCTGTAGCACATTGTCAGAGACCAACCCCAGTGCTTGCACATGGTGACATCTGGGGAACAGTGACTAGAAGGAACCTATTTGTGATCCCCAGCTGTTTATACTATTTATATATTATACAGAGGAGCATACATCTAATAATATGACATTTTCTGTGAAACTAAGAAATTTGATTATGCTAGAAGAGTGACAGCATTTAACTTGGACAAATTCAGCAGGTGAATTTAGGAATTGGTGAATTGAAGTTAATATGGATATAAATGCAAGACAATAAACATTGAGTGGGTGTCCACTAGAAAAGATAAAAAATCAACAAGATTTGGATGTGACAATCAACTGTTCACTGAAGCAATGTTCAACAAAGCTAATCAATGTACTGAGATATATCTTGAGGTAATTAAGTCAAAGCAAGTTATTTTCATCTTTTATGACTCAATAATAATGACATTTAGAACATTGTGAGTAACTTTATATCTTCAAAGGACATTATTTCATTAGAGATGATTCAGAGAAGAGCAGCACAGTTGATTCAAGGAGTTCAAATGCCAAGTTACAAAGATAAACAAACAGAACTGAACTTATTTGTATTAGAGAAAGAAGCTAAAGAGAGATAGTCCTGCAGGTTTTTAAAATGCTTAAATGCATTATCAAGTTATTCAACTGAAACTGTTATCACAGGACAGGTGTACAAAATTGGCCAGGCTCAAGTGAGATTACAGATTAGAAGATAAAAGGTAGTAGTTGACTCCCGATGGAGCTGAAGAAGGATTGGATGATGCAGTGATTTGCATCCTGTCCACTTTAGGGACCTAAGATTGAACCAAATCCAGATTTACAGATGAAAAGTATCTTCTGTGTATTGGCTATACAGATCCTATGTAAAGTTAATTTGGGTTGTCTCACCCCAGTACTTAGCCAGAAAAGAACATTTCACAATTTAGCACAAATTGACATGAAGTGGACAATGTCATGCAAAGAAGTCAGAAGAATGATAATGTGGGAAATGAAGATGCCATTTGGTGTTCATCAGATTAGGGCTAAATCATATTGTTGGGGCATAAGAACATAAGAAATAGGAGCAAGAGTAGGCCATATGGCCCCTCGAGCCTGCTCAGCCATTTAATACGATCATGGCTGATCCGATCATGGACAGGTCCACTTCCCTGTCCGCTCCCCATAACCCCTTATTCCCTTATCATTTAAGAAACTGTCTATCTCTGTCTTAAATTTATTCAATGACTCAGCTTCCACAGTTTCCTGAGGCAGCGAATTCCACAGATTTACACCCCTCTGAGAGAAGAAATTCCTTCTCATCTCAGTTTTAAATGGGCGGCCCCTTATTCTAAGATTATGCCCTCTAGTTCTAGTCTCCCCTATCAGTGGAAACATCCTCTCTGTATCCACCTTGTCAAGCCCCCTCATAATCTTATACATTTCGATAAGATCACCTCTCATTCTTCTGAATTCCAATGAGTAGAGGCCCAACCTACTCAACCTTTCCTCATAAATCAACCCGCTCATCTCCAGAATCAACCTAGTGAACCTTCTCTGAACTGCCTCCAAAGCAAGTATATCCTTTCTTAAATTTGGAAACCAAAACTGAATACAGTATTCCAGGTGTGGCCTCACCAATACCCTGTATAGCTGTAGCAAGACTTCCCTGCTTTTATACTCCATCCCCTTTACAATAAAAGGCCAAGATTCCATTGGCCTTCCTGATCACTTGCTGTACCTGCATACTAACCTTTTGTGTTTCATGCACCAGGACCCCCAGGTCCCGCTACACTGCAGCACTTTGCAATTTTTCTCCATTTAAATAATAACTTGCTCTTCGATTTTTTTCTGCCAAAGTGCATAACCTCACACTTTCCAACATTATACTCTATCTGCCAAATTTTTGCCCACTCACTTAGCCTGTCTATATCCTTTTGCAGGTTTTTTGTGTCCTCACACATTGCTATTCCTCCCATCTTTGTATCGTCAGCAAACTTGGCTACGTTACACTCGGTCCCTTCATCCAAGTCCCTTCCTCCAAGGGGCACATTGAGGAAGCTTCACTTTGTAGGCAGCAGGACAATATTTGATCTGGGAGTGCATAATGCTGGCAATGGGCAACAAAAGTATAAAATAGTTCTATCTTTCACCTATGACATCCCTCACCCTGATGAAGACAAAATTCACCAAAAATATTTTTCGAATAAAGATTACCAACAAACTAAATGACAATCCACCATCAAACTTCTGAAGAATCTGGTACAACTCAACAAGGACACAACTGGCCATAAACATGGCTGAACCTGCTAACTGTACTATTACAAAACTTGGGGTTGGATTTGCCAACAAACCACTAGGAAATCAGATGAAAGCTACTGAAAAGTTTAGTCCCACATCTTCAAAATGACAGAATTTAAAAAAAATTATACTTTAAATATTTTTCAAGCAACTACCTTTGTTGCTGTGGGTCATACTAACATAGAATTGCATAGAATCATACAATTCTATGTTAATATGCAACTACTCTATGGTAGTGTTTATACTCCACACAAGTCGTGTCCCACTTTAATTACCTCTTCCCAACATGACTCCCTTTCTGTCTATTCGCTTCTCCTTCATGTATGCATCAAGCCTCCCCTTAAAAACATTAATGCTATTTGCTTCAACTACTCCATGTTGCAGCGAGTTCCAAATTCTCACCACTGTGTAAAGAAATTCATCCTAAATTAATCTGTTAGTGGCTATCGTATATTTATGCCCTCTTGTTCTGGATACACCCATAAGTAGAAACAGTTTCTCCACATCCACCTAATCAAACCCCTTCATAATTTTAAAGACCTCTGTCAGGACTCGACATAGTCTCTTTTCCAAAGAAAAGAGCCCCAGCCTGTCTATTCTGTTCGTTGTATCTTCTCAATTCTTGCAACATCCTAGCAAATCTTTTCCATAATTTCTCTAGTGCTTCAATATACTTTTTGCAGAATGGAGACTAGAACTGCACACAATACACCAAAGAAGGTTCTATGCAAATGTAACGCTTTTGCTTTCTATTCCTCTAGAAATGAACTCACAGGCGGAGGGGGCTGGGGATGAGGTAGCAAGAATGGTCAGCTGGGACACCGGCCGAGGGCCTAAGGTGAGCCAAGAATGGGGAGAGGCAATCAGGAGGAGTGAGGGAGTGGTGGTCGGCAGCGGCCCATAATGTTAATGTGGAACCAGGAGCTCAGCTGGCAGTTGTCAGCTATCGCTTGCCCATCTCCCAATTGCTCCCCCACTTCAGACTCTGCTGAGGACCTCAGTCGGCATATGAGCCGATTGATCTTGCTGCCTCCATGCAACTGGTGAGCTACCACCAAGGCCAGCGGGCCGTGGTCCTGCCACCGGCCTCATTAGGCACGTGCAGTGATTTGGATGCGCTCCAATTTCTAGGCCCACAAGTCGTGGTGTAGTGAGTTCTCAAAGCACCAGCAGTTTTGAATTCTAAACACAATAATCCTCCAATAAACAAAAGTCTTATTTGTTTATAATGAATGTTCAAATGTTATAACCAGTTATATCATTACTTGGATATTTAAAGTTGGCGGCAGTCGGGAGCAGCGTCGAGGAGGTGCGTGGAGAGGCCTATAAAAGGCACAGCAGGGAGTCCGGGGCCCAGCGTCGGCGGCAGTCGGGAGCAGCGTCGAGGAGGTGCGTGGAGAGGCCTATAAAAGGCACAGCATGGAGTCCGGGGCCAGCGTCGGCGGCAGTCGGGAGCAGCGTCGAGGAGGTCCGTTGGAGAGGCCTATGAAAGGCGTGACTTGTGCAGCTACAGGGAGAAGGCAAAAAAGAAGTAGAAAGAAATCAAAAGGTGACGTCACAGCCAAGAGGGTAAGTGATTGGCTGGTGATTGGTGAGTAGTTTTTCTTTTTTCTCTTCCATATCAGTGAGTAACTTTTAACATTGTTGTTGCCAATTTAAGTGTAAGGGTTAAGTCATGGCAGGAGAGCTCGGTCGGGTGTTATGCTCCTCCTGTACCATGTGGGAACTCGGGGACGACACCAGTGTCCCTGACGACTACATGTGCGGGAAGTGTATCCACCTCAAGCTCCTGACGGTCCGTGTTGCGGAGTTGGAGCTGAGGGTGGATTCACTCTGGAGCATCCACGATGCTGAGAATGACGTGAGTATCACGTGTAGCGAGTTGGTCGTACCACAGGGAAAGGGTCCACAGCCAGATAGGGAATGGAAGACCAACAGGAAGAGCAGTGCAAGGAAGGTAGTGCAGGAGTCCCCTGTGGTCATCCCCCTGCAAAACAGATACACTGCTTTGGGTACTGTTGAGGGGGATGACTTATCAGGGGAGGGCAGCAGCAGCCAAGTTCATGGCACCATGGCTGGCTCTGCTGCACAGGAGGGCAGAAAAAAGAGTGGGAGAGCAATAGTGATTGGGGATTCAATGGTGAGGGGAATAGATAGGCGTTTCTGCAGCCGCAACCGAGACTCCAGGATGGTATGTTGCCTCCCTGGTGCAAGGGTCAAGGATGTCTCGGAGCGGGTGCAGGACATTCTAAAAAGGGAGGGAGAACAGCCAGTTGTCGTGGTGCACATTGGTACCAACGACATAGGTAAAAAAAGGGATGAGGTCCTACGAAACGAATTTAAGGAGCTAGGAGCTAAATTAAAAAGTAGGACCTCAAAAGTAGTAATCTCGGGATTGCTACCAGTGCCACGTGATAGTCAGAGTAGGAATCGCAGGATAGCGCAGATGAATACGTGGCTTGAGCAGTGGTGCAACAGGGAGGGATTCAAATTCCTGGGGCATTGGAACCGGTTCTGGGGGAGGTGGGACCAGTACAAACCGGACGGTCTGCACCTGGGCAGGACCGGAACCAATGTCCTAGGGGGAGTGTTTGCTAGTGCTGTTGGGGAGGATTTAAACTGATATGGCAGGGTGATGGGAACCAATGCAGGGAGACAGAGGGAAACAAAAAGGAGGCAAAAGCAAAAGACAGAAAGGAGATGAGGAAAAGTGAAGGGCAGAGAAACCCAAGGCAAAGAACAAAAAGGGCCATTGTACAGCAAAATTCTAAAAGGACAAAGGGTGTTAAAAGAACAAGCCTGAAGGCTTTGTGTCTTAATGCAAGGAGTATCCGCAATAAAGTGGATGAATTAACTGTGCAAATAGATGTTAACAAATATGATGTGATTGGGATTACGGAGACGTGGTTCCAGGATGATCAGGGCTGGGAACTCAACATCCAGGGGTATTCAACATTCAGGAAAGATAGAATAAAAGGAAAAGGAGGTGGGGTAGCATTGCTGGTTAAGGAGCAAATTAAGGCAATAGTTCGGAAGGACATTAGCTTGGATGATGTGGAATCTATATGGGTAGAGCTGCAGAATACCAAAGGACAAAAAACGTTAGTGGGAGATTTGTACAGACCTCCAAACAGTAGTAGTGATGTTGGGGAGGGCATCAAACATGAAATTAGGGGTGCGTGCAATAAAGGTGCAGCAGTTATAATGGGTGACTTTAATATGCACATAGATTGGGTTAACCAAACTGGAAGCAATACGGTAGAGGAGGATTTCCTGGAGTGCATAAGGGATGGTTTTTTAGAACAATATGTCGAGGAACCAACTAGGGGGGAGGCCATCTTAGACTGGGTGTTGTGTAATGAGAGAGGATTAATTAGCAATCTCGTTGTGCGAGGCCCCTTGGGGAAGAGTGACCATAATATGGTGGAATTCTGCATTAGGATGGAGAATGAAATAGTTAATTCAGAGACCGTGGTCCAGAACTTAAAGAAGGGTAACTTTGAAGGTATGAGGCGTGAATTGGCTAGGATAGATTGGCGAATGATACTGAAGGGGTTGACTGTGGATGGGCAATGGCAGACATTTAGAGACCGCATGGATGAACTACAACAATTGTACATTCCTGTCTGTCGTAAAAATAAAAAAGGGAAGGTGGCTCAACCGTGGCTATCAAGGGAAATCAGGGATAGCATTAAAGCCAAGGAAGTGGCATACAAATTGGCCAGCAATAGCAGCGAACCCGGGGACTGGGAGAAATTTAGAACTCAGCAGAGGAGGACAAAGGGTTTGATTAGGGCAGGGAAAATGGAGTACGAGAAGAAACTTGCAGGGAACATTAAGACGGATTGCAAAAGTTTCTATAGATATGTAAAGAGAAAAAGGTTAGTAAAGACAAACGTAGGTCCCCTGCAGTCAGAATCAGGGGAAGTCATAACGGGGAACAAAGAAATGGCGGACCAATTGAACAAGTACTTTGGTTCGGTATTCACTGAGGAGGACACAAACAACCTTCCGGATATAAAAGGGGTCGGAGGGTCTAGTAAGGAGGAGGAACTGAGGGAAATCCTTATTAGTCGGGAAATTGTGTTGAGGAAATTGATGGGATTGAAGGCCGATAAATCCCCAGGGCCTGATGGACTGCATCCCAGAGTACTTAAGGAGGTGGCCTTGGAAATAGTGGATGCATTGACAGTCATTTTCCAACATTCCATTGACTCTGGATCAGTTCCTATGGAGTGGAGGGTAGCCAATGTAACCCCACTTTTTAAAAAAGGAGGGAGAGAGAAAACAGGGAATTACAGACCGGTCAGCCTGACATCGGTAGTGGGTAAAATGATGGAATCAATTATTAAGGATGTCATAGCAGTGCATTTGGAAAGAGGTAATATGATAGGTCCAAGTCAGCATGGATTTGTGAAAAGGAAATCATGCTTGACAAATCTTCTGGAATTTTTTGAGGATGTTTCCAGTAGAGTGGACAAGGGAGAACCAGTTGATGTGGTATATTTGGACTTTCAGAAGGCTTTCAACAAGGTCCCACACAAGAGATTAATGTGCAAAGTTAAAGCACATGGGATTGGGGGTAGTGTGCTGACATGGATTGAGAACTGGTTGTCCGACAGGAAGCAAAGAGTAGGAGTAAATGGGGACTTTTCAGAATGGCAGGCAGTGACTAGTGGGGTACCGCAAGGTTCTGTGCTGGGGCCCCAGCTGTTTACACTGTACATTAATGATTTAGATGAGGGGATTAAATGTCGTATCTCCAAATTTGCGGATGACACTAAGTTGGGTGGCAGTGTGAGCTGCAAGGAGGATGCTATGAGGCTGCAGAGCGACTTGGATAGGTTAGGTGAGTGGGCAAATGCATGGCAGATGAAGTATAGTGTGGATAAATGTGAGGTTATCCACTTTGGTGGTAAAAACAGAGAGACAGACTATTATCTGAATGGTGACAGATTAGGAAAAGGGGAGGTACAAAGCGACCTGGGTGTCATGGTACATCAGTCATTGAAGGTTGGCATGCAGGTACAGCAGGCGGTTAAGAAAGCAAATGGCATGTTGGCCTTCATAGCGAGGGGATTTGAGTACAGGGGCAGGGAGGTGTTGCTACAATTGTACAGGGCCTTGTTGAGGCCACACCTGGAGTATTGTGTACAGTTTTGGTCTCCTAACCTGAGGAAGGACATTCTTGCTATTGAGGGAGTGCAGCGAAGGTTCACCAGACTGATTCCCGGGATGGCGGGACTGACCTATCAAGAAAGACTGGATCAACTGGGCTTGTATTCACTGGAGTTCAGAAGAATGAGAGGGGACCTCATAGAAACGTTTAAAATTCTGACGGGGTTAGACAGGTTAGATGCAGGAAGAATGTTCCCAATGTTGGGGAAGTCCAGAACCAGGGGACACAGTCTAAGGATAAGGGGGAAGCCATTTAGGACCGAGATGAGGAGGAATTTCTTCACCCAGAGAGTGGTGAACCTGTGGAATTCTCTATCACAGAAAGTTGTTGAGGCCAATTCACTAAATATATTCAAAAAGGTGTTAGATGAAGTCCTTACTACTAGGGGAATCAAGGGGTATGGTGCGAAAGCAGGAATGGGGTACTGAATTTGCATGTTCAGCCATGAACTCATTGAATGGCGGTGCAGGCTAGAAGGGCCGAATGGCCTACTCCTGCACCTATTTTCTATGTTTCTATGTTTCTATAATAAATCCTTGAACAATACCAGATGAAAACCATTAAAAAATTTGGTCCATCCATTTATATCGTGTAAATATTTACCCCAATACAACAATTCTTATCAGTATATTGGTTATAATGTTATCTGTTGTAAGGCTATTGACTTTTTATGTTACTTTTATGCTGCATTTGCTGGGGCCTATACCTCATTGTGGCAGATGACAAGCTTGGTTTTCCCAAGATTATGCTTTGAGCTTCTGTGAAATGTTAAGGCCTTTACTTCTGAAATCTATCATAATTTGTTTAAGAGAAATAACATCTAGAAATTTAGGAATTACTTTTGGCTGGTCCAATTAAACTAAAGAACATTAACAAGGAAGATTAGCTTTTCCTGTTGTGTTGATAGATGAGACCTGTTGGAGATCAGCTGCTTCTGATTTATGATGTTGTCTGTGAATTAATAGGAGACAAATATAGCAAATAATTTGTCACTTTGAAGATGGAATCTTTCTAAGTGAGAATATGTCGATTAGACTTTCTGGTTTCCGGACATGTGTAACTTAGACAATTTAACTCAAAGAATACATACACCAATATTGACATCAGCTTCTTAAAATATGATGAAGCAGAAAGGAGGAGATTGAATGAGGTTTCTTGTATGAGGGTGATCAGGAGAAAATGCAACTGGGTAAACATTGTAACTCTGTCACTTTCTACTGTACTTATGATTGACAGCTCAGATATACTTTCAACTGTTGGTTTAATAAAGGCCATGTATCGTACATATAACACCTTTTAGTTGAGAGTAGGAAACGGCATAATTTGCATTGCTACCACAACAAACAATGGGCTCAAAATTCATCTAGATTTAAGGTCCGCCCACTTCTCGGCGGTATTCCGGCAGTGCGTGGTTTAGAACCGTCGGAATACCGCTGAGATCGAAGTTCGCTCGTTTCATCATGGCCCAGAAATTCTGGCCTCCCTGGTCCGTACGGAATGTGTATGGACCTGGGAGGACATCGCAGAAGCCGGTTTTCAGCGCACAATGCACATGTGCTGAAAACTGGCTTTTCTGATCTGTCAAGCTGGAGCTTGACAGATCCTCTGCATCTCCACATCCAGGACATTCACATGGGCAAGATTGCGGTGTTTGCCCATATCTTACCCAGCAGATGTCCTGAAAATTCTTGCGCCTGTTAAAATCAGGCGCATAGCCTACTTTTACAGGCGTAAGAGTTTTAAAACACACTTAAAACATAAAAAATAAAATTAAAAAAACACAATTTATTTTTAAAAACCCTGCTCACTCCATCAAATTTGTTTTAAAGTATAATTAAATTTTTTTTTTTAAAAATCGGAAAAATATACTTTTTTAATAATACATAAATAACTTTAATTTAAATTAATATTAAATATGCAGTGTATTTTTTCTATATTTTTATTAATGTTTTGTGTGTTGGGGTGGGGTTCCTCATTCATAATAATGGGAATTCCAACTTACGGAGTTCCCATTATTATGAATGAGAACATACTTTACCTGATTGACTGCCCTGAGCCATGTGACAGCAGCTCCAGCCCTGCGCAAGTCAGTGGAGGCCTCAGGACCGGGATGTCTCGTGGGTGCAAAGCTTCAGGTAAGTGCGCTTCTTTTTTCTAGAATCTAGTCGACCGCCCGTGGGAAGGAGAAACTGGGATTTCAGGCCCTATATTTTTTTAGGTGGTATGCGAGCGGTGTGCAGCAGTCTGTATTCAGTATTATAGTCGATCAAGATCGACTTCTCGATAGACAGTACAACACTGTACTGCACATGCGCAAATTCTTTTTCTGCCGTTTTTTTACAACTCCATTTTCCCCACCATTTCGGGGGTCAGAGGTCACCTGCGCAGAGAGTTGGAGTGGAGGGAGAGAGCAAGAAAGCATTCGAGGGTTGGTTGTTTTGATCAGAAATTCCATAATCAAATAATATTAATAAATAATAATTTAAAAAATCAATACTAATACATATTTAATAAATAACAAATAATATAATAAATATTATAAATATAATAAATACTCAATACTCTATGGAAATGCTTAAAAAGAAGTCTACGCGCCAGAATCTCGAGGATTTGAGGTTGAGGGTGCCCGCCTTTGATGACACGGAGCTACCTGCCCTGCTGGCGACCATCATGGAAACTCTCACTTAACCAAGGGTGGTTGCAGAAAGCCCGCCCCAAAGCTGTACAACAAAATATGGGACGAGATCGGGGAGGCTGTCTTCTCCACAGTACAGTGGTACGCACTGGAGAAAGGTGTCGTAAGAGGTGGAACAACCTGGTGAGGATAGCAAGAGTAAGTAATGATTTTATTTATGCACCCACCATGTGCCATGTACCATGTAAATGTAGGTTCAGTTTCACATGGAAGATGTTATTTATCCCAAGGTTACAGCGATGTATTTGTGCTTCAGCAGGTTGAGATTTTGCCTCACAAAACATATGTAGCTTTATTTTACATTGCTTGGATATTAATGGTAGATTAAAATAAGGACTAGTGCTTTGATGTGTGTGTGAACGTGTGTGTGCGATGTTAAATTGACTGAAGATTTTTACTTTCATTTACTTTCATTTCTACAGAAGAAGACATCTGCAACAGCAGCTCATCAGTGGCTTATGGAGTTCTGTACAATCCCCGGTCTGTGTTGCGGTCATGTAATGTCATGTAATATAACTGTAACTGTAATGTTGGCATCATGTAATCTAATGTAAGTTTATTGCACTGTAATGTTGGGCTCATGTGATGTAATGCAATGTTGGGGGCATGTAACACAATGTATATGTATATGATGCCATGCATTTTAATGTATTGTCTGTCTGCGATATGTAATGCAGTAATGCAGCAGTGGTGGACATTTAAGTCAGACTGTACTCATGTACTCATGTAACCCTGACCCCTCCCCTGGTGCCAGGCACTTAAATGTTGTTTTGTACTTCCAGACTCGGAGAATTCAGACCCGATGACAGACCCACTGCCTCCACTTCTGGCATCACCCAGCCCTCTTCCGATTTCACCCCTGCCAGAGATGAAGAAGAGGAAGAGCAGATCATCCTGGAGCCAGTGGAGGTGGAGGTGGGGGTGGAGACAGAGGAGGAGATAACAATTACATCTGGACCAGCTGGAACATCCTTCACCACCGAGTCGATTATTATCATTAGAGGGGAGGGCTAAGCTGCCAACTGTGCAGACGGGAAACGGGGCCATCGCTGGACCACCAGGGAGCGGGGTGTCGTGGCAGCAGCCCAGCACACAAGCGGCACCGTCATCGCTATACAAAAGTATAGATCAGAGTTTTTTTTAAATGGTAAAAAGATAGGAACAGTGGAGATCCAAAGAAATAATTATAAAGACTAATGGAATGTCAGCGTTTATAGAGAGAGGACTAGAATATAAAGGGGAGGAAATTTTGTTGCAGTTGTGGTTAGACCACATCTGGAACACTGTGTACAGTTCTGGGTGCCACACCTTAGAAAGGTTATATTGGAAGCAATGCAGTGAAGATTCACCAGAATGTTACCAAGGCTCCAAGGGTTAGATTATGAGGACAGATTACAGAAACTAGTCTTGTATTCTTTGGAATATAAGTTTAAGCAGTGATTGATTGAGGTTTTCAGAATTTTGAAAGGAATTAAAAGGTAGATAGAAAGAAACTTTGTCCGTTAGGTTCACCAGACTGATTCCTGGGAGGGGGAGATTGTCCTATGAGGAGAGATTGAGCAGACTAGGCTTATAGAATTTAGAAGAATGAGAGGTGATCTCATTAAAACATACAAAATTCTTACAGGGCGTGACAGGGTAGATGCAGGGAGGATTGTTCCTCGGGCTGGGGAGTCTAGAACCAGGGGTCAGTCTCAGAATAAGGGGTCGGCCATTTAGGACTGAAATGAGGAGACATTTCTTCACTTAGCGGGTGGTGAATCTTTAGAATTCTCTACTCCAGAGGGTTGTGGAGGCTCAGTCTTAGAGTATATTCAAGGCAGAGATCAATAGATTTTTGAATATTAAGGAAATCAAAGGATATGGGGACAGTGCAGGAAGGTAGAGTTGAGGTAGAAAATCAGCCATGATCTTATTGAATGGCGGAGCAGGCTCGGGGGGCCGAATGGCCTACTCCTGCTCCTAACTCTTATATTCTTATGTTAGTGGGGAGTCTAGGGCAAGGGGACACAACCTTAAAATCTGAGCCAGGCTATTCAGGAGAAAAGTTAGGAAACACTTCTTTGTGCAAATGGTGGTAGAAGTGTGGAACCCACTCCCACAAAAAGCAGTAGATGTTAGCTCAATTAATAATTTAAATCTGAGATTGGTAGAGTTTTTGCCATCCAAGGGTATTAAGGGATATGGAGCCAAGGCAGGTGGTTGGAGTTAGGATAGAGACCAGCCATTATCTCATTAAATCATGGAGCAGGCTCGAGGAGCTGAATGGCCTACTCCTCTTCCTATGTCATGCAAAAATGGAGTTGTGTACCATGCCTCATGGTATAGGTTCCACTGTACTGACAGCTCAGGAAATGGGCCACACCTAACTTGATTAGACGTCTGGCAGAGGTACAGCTTGCCTATAAATTTGAGCTTGTAGCACGCTTGGCTAAATTTTTAAGTTGGTTCACGGGCTCCCAGGCCGCCTGCAATTTCTGCGGTCTGGAAGAGTCCGTGTTCCACGTTTTTATTGAATGTACGAGGTTGCAGCCCCTGTTCCATTATTTAAATGGGCTGCTCCTCAATTTCTGGTTGCACTTCAGTCCCACACTCCTGATCTTTGGGCACCCTGTGCGGAGGGGAGCGGGTAGGTCCGAGGGCCTCCTCGTAGGACTGCTCCTGGGCACGGCCAAGGATGCCATCAGCCGGTCCAGGCAGCGGGCGATCGAAGGGGTCATTCAGCCTGACTGCCTGCCTCTCTTCCGCGCCTACATCCGGGCCAGGGTGTCCTTAAAGATGGAGCACGCGGTGTCCACTGGTACGCTCGTGGCCTTCCGCAAGAGGTGGGCGCCAGAGGGCCTGGAGTGCATTGTCACCTCCGGCAACCAAATTTTAATTTGATTTTATATGTTTTAAAATGTAATTTGTTTTAATTGCCGGGTTTTTAGTGTCCCCCTCCCCTTTTATAGGGGGCAATTGAAAAAAATATGATTTTAGTACCCCCAAAAAAAACCCAAAAAAACAAAAGGAAAAAAATGTATAAAACCCCCCCCCCCAAAAAACACAAAAAAGGGACTTGAAAAATGTTTGGAGTGTCCCCCAGATCGGCGGGGCACTTGATTTAATGTTTACTTTTCTCCCCAAAAAGAGTTGTAGCACGCTTGGCTGGGAATGCAAAAGCTGGCAAGGCACCAGGTCTTAAAGGGCTATATCCAGGAAAGGAGAAATTATGATGTTGCAGAAAAGTGGACGAATTGCTCACAATGGCACAGTGGAGACTTATGGACAAACACTGCTTCCGTTGATACTGAAGATTTTGAGGCCTTGCTACAAGAAATGCACCCATGGAGGGTGGCCCTATTTGTGGCTGAAGATCATCTTCCAGCAAAAGCACAAATGTGAACTGCATGGAGAGAGACTTCCAACTGAATCTTGCAGTCACTGGTATTAGCAGTAAGACAAAGATAACTGCACTTCTCACTTGTGCACATATTTCATGTGGGGCCCATAAGGCTTCGCTCAAGAATTGTGCACAATCATTGCCCCTTTGTCACACTTTTCCATTATACAAAAGTTGTATGGCACACTTTTCTTAAAGGTAGAGTTCACAGTTGAAGAACAGCAAACAGATGCTGTGGACATGATGATGCAAAGTATTGTACAAATCATACACTATACAATTAATATGGAACATACCAATGGTTCTTGGATTTCCTTCAATCTCTACAATCTCTC
This sequence comes from Pristiophorus japonicus, assembly GCF_044704955.1. NCBI lineage: Eukaryota > Metazoa > Chordata > Chondrichthyes > Pristiophoridae > Pristiophorus > Pristiophorus japonicus. The sequence continues at coordinate 57,363,003 of NC_091980.1, forward strand.
TGCCTTCCAGACTTTCCAGCCCAAATAAATTAATGATAGGTTCTTCATATGGAGTGAGATTTTGTTAGTTAATTTTTTTTAGTAATAATCTTCCTTCTCAGCTCCATGGGCACCAGTCACCCTCCAATGTGGGCTGTGGAGCTCATGAAGGAGATTCATGCTCCTATTGGCCCCACAAAAATCTTAAAAAAATAAAAACATACCTGTTTGGAGTGGCCTCCAGTGTTCTTTAAAGGAATCTCTTAATGCCTGGAAAAAGTGGGCTAACATGCCCTTTGCACGCTCTGCCCATTTCTCTGAAAATTGAAATTGGGGTCATACAACCAGTGTAGAATCACGATTTACATTTTAAGCAGCCTCCTTCCTGTTTTGGATGGGAGTGCTGGATGCCCAAATAAAAAGCCTGCCTGAATTTCCCCACCAGATTTTCCTCTGTCAGTCGCCTATTTTACAGGCAAGTAATGGATGGCTAACAGTTTAAAATATCCCCCCTCCCTCCCCGCCTCTGTTCCTGATCACTTTTCAGTGATTCCTACTGGAAAGTGTATGCGTGCATTATGCCTATGGTCATGTTCCCTATGGACAAAAAGCCCACCAACACCCATTGTGCAGAATAGCCAATTGGCAAAACCATCAGAGGGCTGCTGATGCTCTGTGAATTATATCTCAGCATGAATCTCTGTCCTCAGCAGAGAAGTATGGACAAAACATTGGAGGAAGAAACATAAGAATCCTGTCATTGGGCTCAGCACGTGATTCTTTTTTGTAGTTATGGTGTTAACCTAGGTCAGCTGGTTCTATTCTGAAATTAAATCCATTCAATAAAATAATTTGTGCTTTAGATCAACAAATATCTCTGATTGGAGTGTTAGTGGAGTAACCTCGCGCACAAGAGAAGTTAAAACATTTTTTAAAACTAGGCTCTCCCCATGACTTAGGGTTAAGTCGAGATTGACTAACTCAGCACAAATCAGAGATTGAACCTGAGACTTTCCTGGAATGTATGGCACCACACCTTTACTGAGCTATCAGTAAAACATCTTTGTTTTCACAGTCTTTTGAATTCATAGGTAAACCCATCAATATTTTTAATGAGTATCATGCCATTTTAATGGCATACAATAAATCACTTTTCTACCATATCAATAATAGTGATGTACTCTGGCAGGAGGATTTAACAGTGGCTCAAGAGTGGTTTGGTACTACCACCATTGACCAAACTGGTCAAGTCCTGAAGGACGTAGGTGCCAAACTGGGCCCATGTCAGATGATGAGAGAACCAACATGAGGGAATAACTTATCTTGATCTCATCCTCACCAACCTACCTGTCACAGACACATCTGTACCTGATAGTATTAGTATGGGTAATCTTACAAAGACAAAGGGGGAGAAATTCGGTTGTGCCTCTATTGTGGCGCTGTCCTGGGCGCAGCAGTAAATTTTGCGCTGGCAAATGGATTGTGTCTGCCGCCGCAAAATTCATCAGCTGGGCCCGGAGTTTGGATCGGAGAGCTAAGGATCGGAGAGCTAAGGGAAGCATTGCACACCTCTTTTAAGACGCTGAGCCAACTGAGCAAGCAAAAATCCCGAGACAAACAGTCGGCCTCGGAGCGCCATACGAGTGGCAGCGGGGGAACCCCCCCATCCCCCACCCCCACAAAAACATTCCCAATACATAACTCATGCCACCACAACATAGGTCAGACCCCAGGCATGACTTAGAATAAGGAGCCAACTTACTGAAGCTACAACACATGGCTACCTGCATATTATGCAACAAAGGCTGCAGTTAAAGACATCACTAAGCAGTTCCCCCATCTAATAGATCAAAATGAGTCAGGCAACCAACAGAAGGATGAACATCTATCATGAACATCTGCAACCTTAACCGATATGGAGCCCAGCAAGTGAGTGCAAGACTTAAGATGAAGTACTTGTAAGCATCATGAGCCAAAAACCAATGTGAGGCTGTTTCTTGATGAGTCTAGAGCGTTCAACTCCATTCACAACTACTCCAATATTGTAACAGTCATTGGTAGCCTGTATCAGAACCTGGATAACATCCAGACTTGGGCTAACATGTAGCAGGTAACATTCATGTCACATAAGTGGTGGGCAATTATCATCTCCAATAAGAAAAGACCCAAACATCTACCAAGGATCTTCAAAACACCACCATCGCTGAGTCCCCCATCATTAACCAGAAGCGTGTCTGGGCTAGCCATATTAACAATGTGGATATGAAAGGTTAGTGTTGGCTACTCTGTAATGAGTGGCTTTCTTGATCCCTCAAAGCCTTTCCAATATCTACAAGGCACAAGTCAGGAATGTGATGGAATATTCATCACTTGCATGGATGAGAGCAGCCACAACACTCAAGAAGCTCAACTACATCCAAGATAAAGCAGTCTGCTTTTTACCGTCCCTGCCACTGAACTCAATATTTACCCCACTGGTGCAAAATGCCTGCAGTATATACTTTCTACAAGATGCACTACAGAAACTCATCAACCTTACTTTGACATCAGCTCACAGCTCTGCGATCTCCACCATCAAGAAGGCAAGAGCAGTAATGCTATCAAAACAGCATCAACTCCAATTTTCCCTCAGTATTACACACCTTGGACATATATTAATGTTTCTTTATCAATTTCTGAGTCAAAATCCTGAAATTCTAACATCATGTAGGAGAACCAGAAGGTTCTGCAGCAGGATTGCAGCACTTCAAGAAGAGCCCACCATCGGCTTCTCAGGCCAAGTAGAGATGGGCAATAAATGCAACCTTTCCAGCATTGCCCACAACCTGAGAATACATTTTAAAAGCTGCTTAAGTTTCCTCTATTTTCTTACGAGCTCTTCCATTCTTTTTATTAATGTATTTATGCAAAATATATAACATGTTTAACGTGTTACACGGAGGATAGTACACAGTTTAGAGTGTGTGATGAAGTAGTAATGGATTGGGAGAGGAGGATAGCTACACTGGTGACAAAAAGTACATTTATCAAAATAATTTAAAATTAATGATGTGCTACTATTTTGAGACACACTCCAAACTATGTATTCATAACTATGTTGCGAAAATGAAACACTATTTTATTATGCGATTCACAATGCAGCATTGTTAGGTTTTATGTCACTGCCTGTAACACCATTGATGACTTATACTACTATTTACTACCTAGTCTGAATTTGAAACATGTGAATCAATAAATTAGAAAAGTGTTGATAGCAACTGACTGCTGATACTCTCACATCTCAGCCTTCATTCATTCAGAAATGAGCTTTGACTCAGTGCATCATTACATGCAAGAGATGTAATTTCATCAAAAAATATGTGTAAAATAAATTATTTCTGTTTATTTTTTTTTGATTTTTAATGGTTTCTTGCTTTTTTAATAATTTGAGTGAATTATTGCAGCAAAGGAGTTGTCTTGATATTAGTTGCTAAAATTCTGTTTGAGTGTAAAATACAAGTGCTGCATTAACATGCTCACATACTCAAATCCTCATCTGTGTGTGTGTGTTCACACCTCAGAACAGAGCTCAACCTTTTACCACTGACCCTATGGCATCTACTGGAAAATCATTTTCAACATGTGCTAAAGTTATCAGGTGGCAGTTTAAGTGGCGTGCAACAACTTCATTATCAAATTACTGTGTAATTATGATGTGGAATGACGAGACATTGGTTTTCACATTTTTACTAACCTGAATTGTAGAGTAGAGCAGCCAATAATGTTTTTGTTATAAATGGTACCATTTAGAGTGTAATTTTATAGTGTCCGCCCTGGTAGCTCTCTCGCCTCTGAGTCAGAAGGTTGTGGCTTCAAGTTCCACTCCAGAGCCTTGAGCACATAATCTAGGCTGATACTACAGTGCAGTACTGAGGGAGGTGCCGTCTTTTGGATGAGACATTAAACTGAGGTCCCGTGTGCACTCTCAGCTGGATATAAGCGATCCCATGAACAGCACGAGAATTCTCCTTGGTGTCCTAGCCAATATTTATCCCTCAACCTACATCACTAAAACAGATTATCTGTTCTTTATCATTTTGCTGTTTGTGGGAGCTGCTATGCACAAATTGGCTGCCGTGTTTCCTAAATTGCAACAGTAACTACACTTCAAAAGTACTTCAGTGTCTGGAAAGCACTTTAGGATGTCGGAGGTCATGAAAGGTGTTCTTTCTTCTTTAATTTGCCATAAAGAAATGTCTGCTTTAGAAAGAGCCAGGTGGTGGTGAGTCACTGACTGATAGTTTGATGAAACAGGAGTGAATCCAAGTCAGTTATATAAAATAGCTCACTTCAAGTTTTCTGCATTCATGAAACTTATTCAAAGAGTGATTCAAAGTTTTAGTAGGGGCGATTTTCAACTGAAAGCTACCCATTTCTCCCCTGAAAGGCCCATTGACACCCAAGGCCTGTTGCTTGCATCGCTCATGCTCCACCCATATGTGCCAGGCATTGAAGGAATTAAAACGGCCAACAAAAAATAGAACTTTTATTTTTGGAATGGGTGGGAATCAGGTGGAACTGATTATCTGGTTGAGCCGGGGATGGCAGTAGAACCTTCTGTTCACAGATGGTGGGAGCTCCATTTCAACATTAAAAAGGGTCACATGTAGCGCCATCACACGCACCAATTTCTGCCTGGAGGCCAAGCTGGATGATATGTCCAATGCTTGCCCAGGAAACCTGGAGGTCATTTAAAAGGCACTGAATTTAACAGGTAAATATTTTTAAGCCATTTGAGGCTATTTTAGTTTGTTTGTTTGCCTCCTGCTGGCACTTAAACTTTAATGAGACATTGTTTCAGTTGTCATTATTTTTTTACTCTGGCCTCAGCTCTCTTTTCTGATACCAATGAGTTTGACAATTGGAGTTTAAAAAAATGTATTCATTCAGGGGATGTGAGCATCGCTGGCAAGGCCACCATTTATTGTCCATTCCTAATTGCTTTCGAGAAAATGGTGATGCGTCTTCTTGAACTGCTGCAATCCTTGTTGTGAAGGTACTCCCATAGTGCTGACTTTGTCGTAGCAGTTTGGTACAACTGAGGAGCTTGCTAGGCCATTTCAGAGGGCAGTTAAGAGTCAATCACATTGCTGTGGATCTGGAGCCATATATAGGCCAGACCAGGTAAGGATGGCAGGTTTCCTTCCCTAAAGGATATTAGTGAACCAGATGGGTTTTTACAATGATCCAGTAGTTTAATGGCTTGACTAGCTTTTTTTAAAAATTCCAGATTTATTTAATTAACTGAATTTAAATTCCCCAGCTGTCATGGTGGGATTTGAACTCATGCCTCTGGATTATTAATCCAGTAACATGACCACTATGTTACCATGCTCCTTAATCCTCCGAGGAGATGTGTTTGGAAGAGGAAGAAGATCTAAGGAGAGATGCCAGGCTTCCGTAGAGTTACTGCATGTCCTCCCATAGCATCACGCACCAGAATCTGTAGAGAAAATTGAAATGAATTCACTTTGACAGATGAAATGCTGGTGCAGGCTCTGGTGCAGAGATGCTCCTTCAGGTCCCTCATTGGTCTTCCTCTGTCAGAGCTTCTCTCCCCACCATTCCACCCTGCATGACCACAATTGCTCCTTTCAGTCCCTGGAGGTGGCCTCCAGCTGCCAGAAATTACTCATTGCTGCCGGATTCAGTGTTCCAAAACTTAAATGAGGCCATGCAACATAATGGCCCAGGCCTCAGGCTGGCGCAGATGTGCGATGTTGACATTCTCTTCAGCCCCCACCGCTGCACTTACACCCCCAGTTGAAATTGGGTGTCGAGAAATTAAATAAACAGTACAGACATATATTGGCATCCACAACAGCAAAATATTGTACCCTTAGATATTTTCTTATTTAACTTATTTTATTAAAGTAGAGACCATTGTGTCTTTTAAGCAAAGAGACACAATAAACATTTGAAACAGAGGAAGTTACAGGGCTATGGGGAGAAAGTGGGGCTGTAGAATTAGTTTTTAATTGCTTTAACAAAGAGACAGCACAAACTGTGTTGTTAACTTCTATGGTTCATTAGTTCTTAGTTAATATACTCTATCGCTCAAGAAAAATAGAAATAATACAAAAAATGAGTACATTTTAAAAAGCAAAAAGCATGTGCCTACAAGATTAGCCAGCCCCGGTGTTTTAAGAAAATCAATTTATCTGCTGGATTAAGTTGGCATCCCTTACTTGTCCCCCATTTATATTGTCAGCCTTCAATTTGGGTCAGGTATCCTCAAGATTTATACTAAGCATTGCTCCCAAGTCAGTTCATGCACTGGTAGGTAATAAAACACTTGCCTGACACATGCGTTGACAGTTTTCCAGCTAAGTCTGGTCAGGGATTCAAATGAAGCTGTTTATACCTCTGACTTCACAGCTTAAATGCCCACTGAGGCCAGGACCTGGGAGATTTAACTACCACGTGGGAGTGATTGTGCATTGGCAGCTTTTGCGTTCTTCTGTTATAGTAAACAGCATTTTACTGAACTTCATAATCATGAAGGGAGAGTTTTCTGTACTAATAATGTAGTTCAGAGACTCTAATTTATGCAAATTTATTTGAGAAGAGTAGTGGGACTGGGATGAACAGAAGCCACATTGATGTCCGGGCGATTTTACTTCCGGGCCTCATTTTGATATGATTGATGAGCTGCCCAACCAATCATGTCAGGAACCAGGCAGCCCAACCAGTTTGGCTGCATATTAATATCTGGCCTATGTAAAGTGGGATACACCTCCTAAAGCAAGGTTGCAGTCCCTGATGTCAGATTTTGCTGTTATACTGTTGGAAGTAGGATCATTAGGTCAATGGATCTCAGAGCTGCCCTCAGATTTCCTGATAGCTCCCTGGAGGGCATGGTGGAGCAGGTCAATGCAGGAAGGAGGTACTGTTCCCAACACCACAGGAGTATCCCCAGGGTCAGTACAAGTAGCATCACCCCACGATCTGGCTTCAGTATAATAAGAGGTTTATGACCTCATGAGAGTATAGCTCTTTATCTCGCCATCTCATTCAACAACACCTGTTAACCCATCTTTCACCTTATTCCACAGCACTCTCAACAATGCCCTTCCCTCCATCACATCCTTCAATCACATTCACAAAGGCACATTGCAACACCTCTCTTTGTCATTGCAAACACACTTACCTCTTCCTTTGATTCGCACACCAACAGCATTCTCTTCTTACATCCTAGAACAAACAATTCATCCCAGGACTCCTTCTTCACTTCACATTCCACATACTTAGCTTTACATTAATCACCTTCCCTTCCTCATTTATCTGGCTTCTATTCCAGCATGACCTTACTCCAGTTTATTTATTCTCAAAGTGAGGATTCAACATGGCTGCCAACATTATATACACAGCTTGCACGTGTCTGCCGGTGACCATTAGGACGCCGACAGTCGCGCCATCCGGTGGAGGTAAAACCCAGTTAACATACATAATATCATTCCCCCAAAGTCCTTGGTACAGGTTGTATTTACAAGTTGAGACGGTCCGGGGCCTTCCGCTCCCTGGTTGATCTTCTCAGTTCGAATGCAAACTTGAGTGAGTTAGTAGAACCATTGCTGCATTGCGGAGCAATCGGTCTGACAGGACTGTCGGGATGGTAGGTTCATCTTCGTGAATGACACAAGGGTCAACTGATGGTTGGATGTGTGTTGGTTGGTCTTTGATGATGTCATCTTCAATTTGTTCTGGGTTGTCTGTGAATCGCAGTTTGGTTTGGTCGATGTGCTTCTTGCATGTTTGGCCATTTAACAGTTTGACTTCGAACACCCTGTTCCCCTCCATGGCCAGCAATCCACTTTGGACCATGACCATAATTCAGGACAAACACAGGGTCAGGAACAGGAATGTCACGTGATACGCGTGATCGTGTATCGCCAGGGCCAGTGCTAGTAGCATCACCCCACGACCTGGCTTCAGTATAGTAAGAGGTTCATGACCTCATGAGAGTATAGCTCTTCATCTCGCCATCTCATTCAACAACACCATTGCTGCCATTGCCTTCTGGTTTTGATGTGATCATTGAGATCTGGGTGTACAAGGGAGAGCATGGTTTTGACACCTCTCTTCATTAAAAGCTCGTCAGGAGGGACCCCAGTGAGCGAGTGGGATCTCGTCCGGTAAATGAACAGAATGTGGGACAAGCGGGTCTGTAGGGAGCCGTGAGTCATGCGTTTTAGGATCTGCTTAATGGTTTGGACAGCCCGTTCCGCTTGATCATTAGTCGCGGGTTTGAAAGGGGCAGATCTGACATGCTTGATGCCATTACGGGTCATAAACTTGTGGAACTCCGAACTGGTGAAACACGGTTCGTTGTTGCTGACAAGGATGTCAGGCAGGCCATGGGTAGCAAACGGAGGCTTTCAATAGTGGCTGTGGACATACTGGATGACATGATTATGCATTCAATCCATTTGGAGTAAGCGTTCGCTACCACTAAAAATATTTTGCCGAGAAAGGGGCTGGAAAAGTCTATGTGGATCCTTGACCACGGTTTGGATGGCCATGACCACAGACTCAGCAGAGCCTCCACAGGTGCGTTACTCAGTTGCATGCAAATGTTGCACTGATGCACGCATGACTCCAAGTCCGACTCAATGCCGGGCCACCAAATGTGAGATCTGGCAATGGCTTTCATCATGACAATGCCTGGGTGGGTACTGTGTAAATCTCACACAAAAGTTTCTCTGCCTTTTTTTGGCATTAAAATATGATTACCCTATAACAGACAATCAGACTGAATAGACAATTCATCTTTGCAGCGGCTATAAGTCTTAATTTCATCCTACATTTTCCTGGGAATGGCTGATCAATTTCCATGTAGGACACACCTTTTTACGCTCGACAGTATAGGATCTTGGCTGGTCCAGGTCCTAATTTGGCGAGCGGCGATCGGTGACTCCTCGCTCTCGAAGGCGTCCATGACCAGCAGCAAGTCTGCGGGCTGCGGCATTTCCACCCCGGTTGTTGGCAATGGTAGCCGGCTAAGCGCATCAGCACAGTTTTCAGTGCCTGGTCTGTGGCAGATGACATAATCATAAGCGGATAATGTCAGTGCCCATCTTTGGATGCGGGATGAGGCATTGGTGTTTATACCTTTGCTCTCAGAAAACAATGAAATGAGTGGCTTGTGGTCTGTTTCAAGCTCAAACCAAAGCCCAAACAGGTATTGGTGTATTTTCCTAACCCAATATATGCATGCTAAAGCTTCTTTCTCTACCATACTATAGGCTCTTTCAGCCTTAAACAGACTTCTGGACACGTATGCAACTGGTTAAAGTTTGCCTGATACATTGGCTTGCTGGAGCACACAACCGACCCCATATGATGAGGCGTCGCAGGCCAGCATTAACTGCTTACATGGACCATAGTGTACCAGTAATTTATTGGAACATAGCAGGTTCCTGGCCTTCTCAAAGGCTCTGTCTTGAGATTTGCGCCAAACCCAGTCAATACCCTTTCTCAGCAACATATTCAAGGACTTTAGCAATGTGCTCAAACTCGGTAGAAAGTTACCGAAATAGTTGAGAAGACCCAGGAACGAACGCAGCTTCGTCACACTCTGGGGTCTGGGTGCATTCTTGATGGCCTCTGTCTTCGAGTCCATGGGCCTGATGCCATTTGCTGCAATCTTTCTCCCCAGGAATTCGACTTCTGGTGCCATGAAAATGCACTTGGAGAGCTTTTGGCCTGAGTCCCACTCTGTCCAGACGACGTAGAACCTCTTCCAGGTTGTGCAGGTGTTCGGTGGCGTCGTGACCGGTGATCAGAATGTCATCTTGGAACACGACGGTTCTCGGGACGGACTTCAGAAAACTCTCCATGTTTCTCTGAAATATGGCTGCCGCTGAGCGAATTCCAAAAGGGCATCTGTGATATATAAATAGTCCTTTGTGCGTGTTGATGCACGTCAGTTTTTTCGATGATTCGATCAGCTCCTGTGTCATGTAAGTAGAGGTCAGGTCCAATTTGGTGAACGACTTCCCCCCTGCTAGCATTGCAAACAGGTCATCAGCCTTGGGTAATGGGTACCGATCCCATATCGAGACTCGGTTTATCGTTACTTTGTCGTCGCCACATATCCTGACCGTGCCATCACTTTTAACACCAGGACAATTGGACTGGCCCATTCGCTGAACTCGACTGGTGATATGATTCCTTCCCATTGAAGTCTGTCCAGTTCGATCTTGACTTTCTCCCTCATCATGTACGGAACCGCCTGAGCCTTGTGATGGACGGGTCTTGCATCCGGGCCTAGGTGGATCTGCACCTTGGCTCCCGTGAAGTTGCCGATGCCTGGTTTGAATAACGAGGGAAACTTGCTCAGCACTTGAGCACACGAAGCATCATCCACTGATGATAAGGCTTTAATATCGTTCCAGTTCCATTTAATTTTCTCAAGCCATCTCCTCCCGAACAGCGTTGGGCCATTGCCTGGAATGATCCACAATGATAAATCATGCACAGCTCCATCGTACGATACTTTTACTGCCGCGCTGCCAATGACTGGTATGAGCTCTTTGCTGTAAGTACGCAGCTTCGCATTGATTGGGCTCAGTTTGGGTCTTTTTGAAAGCCCTCTGGCTCATTATTGACTGATTCGCACCCGTGTCCAATTCCATGGACACTGAAACACCATTTAATTTAACTTCCAGCATTATCGGAGGACTTTTGGTAAAAGAATGTACCCCATACACTTCTTCATCTTGTACCTCAGGTTGAGTTGCCTGTGCCACTTGATCCACGTTGGATCGATCATCCTCAGCCACGCGGTATGTCGCAGCATGCTTGCTCGGTTGCGGACACATTCGCTGAAGGTGCCCCATTATTGCACAGCCTTTGCACACGTAGTGCTTGATTCGGCATTGATGGGCCTGATGATAGCCCCCGCATCGCCAACAAGGTGAGATTTGATTCACCCCCGATGGCGGACTTTGACCAGTTACAGGTCGTACGAATGTGGATGAGTAGGCCCTGCCATGTGCAGCTCTGCCTGTTGATGATATTATTTTATGCACAGTACTTGCCGGTGAGTTTTGATGCTGGGAAGATATCTGTTTCGAGTTTTCGTCTGTGGACATGTATGCCTGGGCGATCGTGATGGCCCTGCTCAGGTCTAAAGATTCAACAGCCGCAGCTTTCGAAGGATGACCTTGTAGCCAATGCCAAGCATGAAAAGGTCCCGCAGCATTTCCTCTAACGCGGCTCCGAAATTGCACGGCCCAGCGAGACGTCTCAGGTTGCCGAAAAATTCCACCACATCCTGGCCCTCGGAGTGATTGTGCGTATAGAGACAATACAGCGCCATGCTGATGCTTTCCTTCAGTTTAAAGTGGTTCCGAACCAGCATACACAATTTATCGTAAGTCTTATCTGTTGGTTGAGTCGGTGAGAGTAGATTCTTGATAAGGCCATAAATCTTTGACCCACAAACGCTGAGGAGAACCGCCCTGTGCTTAATTGCGTTATCGGTTCCTTCCAATCCCTTGGCTACGAAGTACTGGTCGAGGTGATCAGTCTTCCCCTTCCATGAATCGCTCCAAAATTCCAACAGACATGATTGCATGAAAGTTTTTATTTTTAACTTGTCGCCAATTGTTAAGTATCAATTAACTCTTCAGGCATGCCCTTACTCCAGTATATTTATTCTCAAAGTGAGAATTCAACATGGCTGCCAACATTATATACACGGCTTGCATGTGTCTGCCAGTGACCATTAGGACTCCGACAGTCGCGCCCTCCAGTGGCAGGTAAAACCCAGTTAACATACATAACTCTCACCATATGTATGATATGCACAAGCCACATACATCTCCATTTATATTTTCAGCGGCCACTCACTAACTCTCACCCACCCCTTCTGCAGGACAAAACATGTAATGCTAGGGAGAGGAGCAAATCCGGGAGTGCCCTTGCCCTCACCCAAGTGCAGTACGAAATCCTGAAGATTAGAGGCCCGGACAAAGTCATGAGCATCGGGGAAGGCAAGGCTGGCGACATGCGAGCAAAGTGTTTGCATATTAATTGTAACTCTTCATTAATTTCAGCAAATATTCAACAAGCTTCAAGCTGCATTCTCAAGACTGGCATCTGCCAGTGCCCAGCCTCTCAGTGCCTAGCTCTAATGTTAAGATTATGTCCTCTTGTTCTGGATTCCCCGCCCAGAGAAAATAGTTTCTCTGTATCTAACCTATCCAATCGTTTTTATCATTTAAAACACCTTGCTTAGGTCATCCCTCAATGGTATAAACTCAAGAGAATAGAAGACAAGTTTATGCAACCTGTCCTCATAATTTAACCTGGTAGCATTCTGGTGAATTTGCGTTGTATTCCCTGCAAGGCCAATATCTCTTTCCTGAGGTTTGGTGAGTAGTGGATTGTTCGGGCTTGTACTATGAAAAGAAGGTGGCTGACTCATCTGCTAACTCCCCTAAATGATGGTTACGCCCATGTAATCATACGGACTATAATTTGCAGCATCCTACTCAGAAACTCCGAGTATTAAGGAAAACTGCCAGCATAGATCCACTCAGCCTCCTGATGCATTGCTCTTCAGATGGATCCTTGAAAGTGTCTCTTGACATGTGCACTCTGTGTACTGGATATGGCCTCCCTTCAACCACTGTCATCTAATAGGCCCAGTTGCTGCTGGTGCAGGTTGCTGAAGCTTCCGTTGTTGTTGTTACTTCTCTTCCTTCAACTGTTCCTCCATCCAAATGGAACTGGCAATAGCATCCATCATAAGCAGATTGTGTATATTGAAGATAAGTAAAGCAAAACATTTGGGAAAGATTTCGGAACAAATGTCATCATTGTAACACTAAATAAAAGCATATTTACCAATAAAACTATAAACTAAGGATACACATTTAAGGAGGTGAGAATCATTTTATGGAAGGGGAAGGAAGGCCAATGATGGGTGTAGTAAGAAAAAAAAGAAACAACAAAGATAGGACTCAAATTGGTTCTTCAAATTGGTTAGCATCTAACCAAATAAAACATGACAAGTGGGATTATTATAACATCTAAATGTAAAAGAGCCACTAACTTGTCTAATTTTAAAAAGGCAAAGCAAAATAACAAAGATTGTGAGTTTTGAGTTTGATTACAGTAACATGAGAAGAACATTATTATGCAATAAATAGTTATTAATATGTAGAACTTAAAGGTACAAAGTTAAAACAATTTAAATTTAAATAAACTAAATTGAACAATGAGAATTAAGTTATCTGAAAACAATCATGCTTATATTACTACAAAAGAAAACTGCGGATGCTGGAAATCTGAAATAAAAGCAGAAAATGCTGGAACAACTCAGCTGGCCAGGCAGCATCTGTGGAGAGATAAAAACAGAATTAACGTTTCAGATTGATGATCTTCCATCAGAACTGGAAAAAGTTAGAGGTGTAACAGGTTTTAAACAATTACAGAGACGGAAAGGGAGGAAGGGGAGAAAAGAATAAAGGGTGGAAGGCAGGAGAGATTCAATGACAAAACGGATGATTGTGCAAGGTGAAAGGCGGTAGTAATGGTGCAAGAAAAGAAACAAGATGGGACTAGAATGCTTAAATTACCCTCAGTACAAATATTTCAGGGGTTAGTTTGATCAAAGGATGGAAAGTGGCAGTAAATGGGTGCCTGTTTGAGACTCTGGATTTAGCATGCAATCTTCGTCCTAATTGCTGATTACCATAATTTCAACTTGTCTGGAGATGCTAAATCAGATCCCTGCAGATTTAGCACCCGAGTGCTGTTTAGACGCAATTTTCATGGAGCAGTAAATGTGGGCCCCTCGCACCCACTGAAGGTGTGGGTTGCGCTGGCTGGCACACAGCGGCACATTACTGGCCGCCTCAAGGACCAAGGGAGAGGGCACATAGGTTCTCGGATGTGGCACTGGAGGTCCTGGTGGAGGAGGTCCAGAGGAAGAGAGATGTCCTGTACTCGCAGTGGGGAAATACGCTGCCTCCTCCTTCTGCTCCTTGCTCCAGCAGCAACCGTTGCTGCTTTGCCTGGCCTCATGCCCTCCTCTCATTCCTCATTCAGACTAAGGGGGATCCCTAGCAAGATGCCGCTATCACTATCACTCCCTTTCTCCTGGTGATTTATATAAGGTATGCAATAAGGTGAAGTTATAGCACTTACTCTTTTTAGACGAAGTCCTCAGTGAATTTGTGGAATAAATGTTGCTCAGTTGTTGGTGAAGTCTTGACCAAGTATCTCAGAAAGCCTTCTGATGTGCTTCAGAAGTCCTGTTCACAGCTCCAGCAGCGTGAACATGAAATGGTGAGTATTCCTTTAAGTAATGCTTCAAATCCACGTCAATGACTTGTTTACACCCAAACAACTAGTCATTGTTAGGAGAGGGTGTTAGGACAAATGCTAGCCACAAAAATGCTGTGCAGCCTCCTTAATAAGTGCTAGCAGGCTTTTAAAGTGGTAATCAGCCCCTTAAAGAGCCTCCAGGTGGCCTTTCCTTGCACAGGCTTAAACTCCTTTACCAAGATGGCATCTTGCGCTAAACGTGGAGTAAACTGCCGTTTCAGTTCAAGACCCCATCTTGACCACCTTGAAGCATCATTAACGCCTGAACCTGCTGCTGAAAAACTCGAATTGTTCACATTATGGGGGAAAAACTTATTTTTGATGTTTTGTCACTCTCAGATTTAATATATGTATCAGTATAAGAACCAAAGGTTTCCCATTACTTTGGTGACACTGTTTGAATCAGAACAGCTGAAAAATAAGTCATTGGCTTCTGACCAAATGGTAAGTGTATGCTGCATTTATTACAAAATGTGTTACAATAGCTAGTTACACCACAGTCATTTGAACTAGGCCACTCACACCAGGGACAATAACGCCCAGAAAGTGTTTTTGTTTCAAGAATTAAAGATTTGGCTGCTGTATTTTACAAACATCAATTCTTGACTTTCATCCAATGTTATTTGCAGCAAGCCATTTACTACAATTTGCTTATGAAATATTGGTGATCCTCTCTCAATTTGACTAACTGTGTGTATTACAAATAATGGCTGCTTATTGCTTCGCCACACTGCAGCTCTCTTGTCTGAACATTAACTTTAGCAATTTCAGACCTTCGGGTTTCTTCCCTATTTTATCGTCAGTTTCTCCATTCATATTCCACTTTGTTCCTTTCTACTTTGGATCTACAGTATTTTATTCACCTTTCTACTTTCTAAATCCTTGCGGGAAATTTTAACCTAAAAAAATGGATGGGTTCGGATTGTGGGACTAGTTTAATTATTAAAGATTGGATTCCCGAACGGAACCAATCTCCAACCCGTCCACTTCTGGTTTTAACGGCAGCGGGACGGTAAGCAGGATGGTAAGAAGTCAATTTAAATATTACAATGAGGCTGCAAGTCTCTTTTTTAACCTCCATTTTGCATCTGGATGGGTTTTACACAATTCATAAAACACGGAAGCTACAGAAAGGTGAGGACAGCTGCATCCAGGAGGTAAGTGACTTTACGCCTACCTCCTGGATCCAGGGTCCGTGTCTAGCCCACCCCCCATGAACAGGGACCCCCCACGAGGCTTCCGAGCGCTTTCCCAAACCCCCTACCCTACCACCGATCATCCTGAGGCTGGCCATTGTTATGTATTCAACTATTATTGTAACCCATGTATAAGCTGACCTAAGTTGTACATCTTGAGAACATTGACCACAAGGGGGTGAACTTGTGGGAGACACTCCTAACCTGAACTTTCAGGTATAAAAGGGGAAGCTCCACCCACCTTCATCACTTGAGGTCTTGGTAATAAAGGTAACTGGTCACAGAGTGGCCCCCTCTCAAGTATGGGCCTCGTGTGCATTTATATTGTATAGTAAGGACATATCATTGGCTACGACAAACTGGGATTTAATACACGCGAGCATGGCCACTAGCAGCACAGAAGAGAGGTACTGTGTTGGTGATGATTGGGACGACTTTATTGAGAGACTAAGCAACGTTTTGTCACTAATGAATGGTTGGGACTGGATTCGGCCGACAAACGCAGGGCTCATCTCCTGACTGTTTGTGGATCCAGAACGTACTCCCTGATGAAGGACCTTCTACCGCCAGAGAAGCCAGCGGACAAGACGTTCGAAGAGCTCAATAAGTTGATCAGGGAACACCTTAAATCGGCGAGCAGCATGCACATGGCGAGACACCAGTTTTACATGCACCGGCGGCGAGAAGGGCAAAGCGTTCCAGACTGTGTGGCAGATCTCCGGCGACTGGCGAGCCTATGTAAGTTCCCAGATGCATGCAGAGCGGAGATGCTGCGAGACTTTTTTATTGAGGGCATCGGGCATGCTGGGGTTTTCAGGAAACTGATTGAGACCAAAGACTTGACCTTGGAAGCGGCGGCTCTGATAGCCCAGACATTTATCTCAGGGGAGGAAGAGACCAGAATGATGTATGACAAAAATCTTGGCTCAAATGTGGCAAACGACCAGGGAGTCAACATTGTTAATGCAGCACACAGTTCTCAAGGCAGACAAGAGCAATCGAATATGCCCAGCATGTAGTCGAACCCAAAGGGAGAATTCAACAGAGACAATGGCGAGCTGAACGGCGATTCATGCCATCGCAATAGACAATGCGGCCAGTAATGGGGCCATTAACACCTGTTAATGGTGTGCTTAAGGACAGTTACAGAGACAGTCAGAGATGATCGACTGGTAATGGACCTTTTGTTTCCAACAACGGGGCCTCCAGCTCATGCTGGAGGTGTGGAGGCAAACACCCAGCCAGAGGTTGCAGGTATCAGTAATATATGTGCAGAAACTGCAATGTCAGCGGTCACTTGGCGCGTATGTGCAGGAAGCCTGCAGCCAGGTTGATGTACGAGGAGGATGGGCCTGATGTAAGCCCTACGAGGCCAAATGAATACTGGGGGAAATCGCTGGAAGCTGAAGTTCAGCGAGTTCATGTGGAGCACATACACAGTTCATATACCAGGAAGCCACCGATAATGATGAAAGTGCTCCTCAATGGCATCCCAGTATTAATTGAGCTAGACACGGGGGCCAGCCAGTCCTTGGTGAGTATCAAACAGTTCGAAAGGTTGTGGGTGCCCAAGGCCAGGAGGCCAAAATTATTGCCGATTGACGCACAGCTACGGACATATACAAGGGAGATCATTCCGGTGCTAGGCAGCGCCACGGTAGTCGTGACCCACAAAGATTCGGAGAACAGATTGCCACTCTGGATTGTCCCGGGGGACAGTCCCGCACTACTGGGGATGAGTTGGCTTGCTGTCATGAACTGGAAATGGGGTGATGTCAATGCAATTTCTTCTGTGGAGCGAGTATCATGCTCACAGGTCCTGGACAAATTTGACTCATTATTTCAACCCGGCATTGGCACTTTCATGGGGGCCAAGGTAGTGATTCACGTAAACCCGGATGCCAGGCCAGTACACCACAAGGCCAGAGCGGTGCCGTATGTGATGCGGGAAAAGATAGAATGCGAATTGGACCGCCTGCTGAGGGAAGGCATCATCTCGCCAGTCGAATTCAGTGACTGGGCAAGCCCGATCGTGCCGGTGCTCAAGGCGGATGGGTCGGTCAGGATATGTGGTGATTACAAGACCACCATCAATCGAGTATCACTCCAAGACCAGTACCCGCTACCGAGAGCGGAGGACCTCTTTGCGACGCTATCCGGTGGCAAACTTTTTTCTTCGATGTCCCTGCTCTTCTCCCCCTGCCCCCAGTCCCATGATGTCGGCAATCTTTCATTAACCCCCCTGAACCCCACCCTCTGGAGGCCGGCAACCTCCCCCACCCAATCCCTCCCTCCCTCCTCCGTGCAACCTCGTGCCACGGGCCTAGCAACCTGCAGCCAACCAGCCTCTCCATCTGGCTGGCTGCGGGCGGGAAACCGAGGCCTTGCATGCAAGTCAGGCCCTGCCTTTAAAGTTGGCAGGGCCTGTGGGAAACCAGACTGCCTCGGAGCTCCCTCACCCCCAACCCGTCTTCCTCCTTAAAATCTAGCCCCTTTTCACAACCCAACTGAGATGACAATTGGATGTTATCCAGCATTTTTCACCTCTTTCCAGCTTAAAAAAATTCTACTACCTATTAAACCTATTAGGTGATTCTTTATACTAATATTTAACATACTTGACCAACAAATTTGCTCACTGTTTTACCTTTCTCCTTTCCTTTTGGTCAGCCCTTTCCAGTTCTGACAAAAGATCTCCACCTGAAATGTTAGTCTATCTTTACTCTTGTCAGTTGCTGTTGGGTCTTCTATGTAGTTCCAGCAGCTTCTGTTCTTATTTTATTTTGTTTCTAATACGAGGCGGTGAAATACCATTGAAATAAAAGAGGAAGTACTGCAACCCAGAAGCTGTCAGCTGTGGTTCAGTGGGTAGCACACTCAGCTCTGAGTCAGAAGGTTGTGGATTCTAAGTCCCATTCCAGGGACTTGTGCACATAAATCTAGGCTGACACTCCAGCACAGTGCTGAGGGAGTGCTGCACTGCTGGAGGTGCCATCTTTCAAATGAGATGTTAAATTGAGGCCCTGTCTGCTCTCTCAGGTGGACATGAAAGATTCCATGGCACTATTTTGAGGATGGGCATTATCCCTGGTCTCTTCGCCAACATTTATCCCTCAAACAACATAACATAAACAGAATATCTGGTCAATATCACATTGCTGTTTGTGGAAGCTTGCTGTGTGCAAATTGACTGCTGTGTTTCGCACATTACAATAGTGACTGTACTCCAAAAATACTTCATTGGCTGTAAAGTGCTTTGAGACATCTGGTGGTCTTGCAAGGTGCTATAGAAATGCAAGTCTTTCTTTTATAAATGTTAGCAGTAATCTTTGATATCTTATATGTTATCTGAAGCAATTTTCATACAATATTTTTATAGGAAATTAAAATTAAACAGTACATTAAAAGTCCAACTGGGCATTTTCATTTTAACTACTTTCACATTGAAGTATGAATCTTGGAAAAGTGAATAACTGCGTTGCTCCCCCTCATTTAGTTTTGTAATCTGTAGTTGGTTTTCCTGTAAACTTGTTGCATTGTGATAGCCCAATATTCTACCCATGTGTAGAAGTCTGTGACATTTTGGATAGTATGCATTTGTAGAAAGGTGGCATCATGGTGTTGCCTCACAACACCACTGTGGAGGCAATGCCATGCTGTTGCAATTGAAATTAACTGCTGCCACTGCAAAAGCCCCAGCAAGACTGGTGACAGCCAGGAAGACTGAATGAAAAATGGATCTTTCTTGCCAGCGGTCTATAAAATCTAGCAAGTTTAAGTTGATGTGACCATTGGCTGCAGGAGACTTGCACTGTGGGAGCTGGTAGCTGAAGAACAATATAGAAGCATCTTCTGCTCTGAAAGAGCAATTAGAATTGCATTCACAGGCACTAAAACGCAAATTTCCTTGATTGTTTTACCACAATAACAGGGTAATAATAGCATGAGTGCAGAGGAAAGTGAGGAAATTCAGGGCAAAATGTCCTTCATAGCACCACATACGGATAGAAATTACTGTTGGTGATAACAGTGGATGACAGGATGACAGTGTGGCATTTCCCATCTGCTATTTTAATGCAGCTATTAACCCATTACAAGTATTGCAGATAGAGGAATGCACTATAGCATATTAAGCATTCATTCAATATTATCAACAGTAAGGCTTTAGCCTTTCCAGTGCCTTGGAGAGGTTTATTCATCCGGGCACCACTGGGGTGTGTGGGTCACTGTTGAGTTTACTGGGTGTAAGAGAAACTGTGCCATATGTGATATCAGCACACTGTTTAATTGCATGCCTGTTAACTGTGTAAGGAGAACGTGTCAAAGTTTGTTTATTTTATACTTGTTTCATTTAACCATGCATGTACCTAAAATGTATTTGTTACAAATACATTGGTTTGTGTTTAGTGAAAGTGAATTAATATGGAGGAACTGAAATAGAAGCTTGCTATTTTTTTTGTTCTTCCCAGTGTAAGTCCAATAAAATTTGCATGAGTTATTTTTTGTTTTGTTTGCTAACTTTGTACTGGTTTCATAGGAGACAAAACAACTCTCCTGCTCAGGTACAGAATTTAAAAGGAGATTGGTGTTATTTCTTCTTAGGCAGTCCTCCGGAGTCGGGGACGACTTGTTATTTTAGAGCTGCAGCAACCCATTTAAAAAGAACAAGCCAATGTCAAAGTAATGCTGGTCAGGAAGTCTAGACTTACACGTCTTAATGGTTTGGAGGACTGCATATGGCACCTACAATAACTGCAAACTACCCTGTGTAAAATGCAATTCATTACACTGTAGATTGTGAGATTTACCTGCATTTTCCACTGCAAAGCTACTTTTGTTGAGTAATTCTGACAATCCTGCAGAAGAAGTCTTTCATGAGACACCGATGCCTTTATGAGATCATATGCTCTTCAGAAATAAGAACATAAGAAATAAGAGCAGGAGTAGGCCGTTCGGCTCCTTAAATCTGCTCTGCCATTCAATAAGATCATGGCTGATCATCTACCTGAACTCCACTTGCCTGCACTATCTTCATAACCCTTGATTCACTTAATATCCAAAAATCTATCAATCTTTGTCTTGCATATACTCAGTGACTCTACCACAGCCCTCTGGGGTAGAGAATTCCAAAGATTCGCCACCCGATCAGTGAAGACATTTCTCCTCATCTCAGTCCTAAATGGTTGATACCTTATTCTGAGACTGTGACCCCTGGTTCTAGACTCCCCAGCCAGGGGAAACATCCTCCCTGCACCTAACCTGTCAAGCCCTGTAAGAATTTTGTATAGAAACATAGAAACATAGAAAATAGGTGCAGGAGTAGGCCATTCGGCCCTTCGAGCCTGCACCACCATTCAATAACATCATGGCTGATCATTCCTTCAGTATCCCTTTCCTGCTTTCTCTCCATACCCCTTGATCCCTTTAGCCATAAGGACCATATCTAACTCCCTCTTGAATATATCCAATGAACTGGCATCAACAACTCTCTGCGGCAGGGAATTCCACAGGTTAACAACTCTCTGAGTGAAGAAGTTTCTCCTCATCTCAGTCCTAAATGGCCTGCCCCTTATCCTAAGACTGTGTCCCCTGGTTCTGGACTTCCCCAACATCGGGAACATTCTTCCCGCATCTAGCCTGTCCAGTCCAGTCAGAATCTTATATGTTTCTATGAGATCCCCTCTCATCCTTCTATACTGCAGTGTATAAAGGCCCAGTTGATCCAGTATCTCCTCATATGTCAGTCCAGCCATCCCTGGAATCAGTCTGGTGAACCTTCGCTGCACTCCCTCAATAGCAAGAATGTCCTTCCTCAGATTAGGAGACCAAAACTGAACACAATATTCCAGGTGGGGCCTCACCAAGGCCCTGTACAAAGGCAGCAGGACTTCCCTGCTCCTATACTCACATCCCTAGCTATGAAGGCCAACATACCACTTACCCTCCTCACCGCCTGCTGTTCCTGCATGCCAACTTTCAATGACTGATGAACCATGACACCCAGGTCTCGCTGCACCTCCCCTTTTCCTAATCTGCCGCCATTCAGATAATATTCTGCCTTCACGTTGTTGCCACCAAAGTGGATAACCTCACATTTATCCACATTATACTGCATCTGCCATGCATTTGCCCACTCACCTAACCTGTCCAAGTCACCCTGCAGCCTCTTAGTGTCCTCCTCACAGCTCACACCGCCACCAAGTTTAGTGTCATCTGCAAACTTGGAGATATTACACTCAATTCCATCATCTAAATCATGAATATATATTGTAAAGAGCTGGGGTCCCAGCACTGAGCCCTACGGCACTCCATTAGTCACTGCCTGCCATTCTGAAAAGGACCCGTTAATCCCGAGTCTCTGCTTCCTGTCTGCCAACCAGTTCTCTATCCACGCCAGTACATTACCCCCAATACCATGTGCTTTGATTTTGCACACCAATCTCCTGTGTGGGACCTTGTCAAAAGCCGTTTAAAAGTCCAAATACACCACATCCACTGGTTCTCCCTTGTCCACTCTACTAGTTACATCCTCAAAAAATTCCAGAAGATTTGTCAAGCATGATTTCCCTTTCATAAATCTATGCTGACTTGGACCAATCCTATCACTGCTCTCCAAATGCGCTGCTATTTCATCCTTAATGATTGATTCCAACATTTTCCCCACCACCGATGTCAGGCTAACCGGACTATCATAACCCGTTTTCTCTCTCCCTCCTTTTTTAAAAAGTGGTGTTACATTAGCAACCCTCCAGTCCATAGGAACTGATCCAGAGTCAATAGACTGTTGGAAAATGATCACCAATGCATCCACTATTTCTAGGGCCACTTCCTTAAGTACTCTGAGAGTGAGATGTAGACTATCTGGCCCTGGGGATTTATTGGCCTTCAATCCCGTCAATTTCCATAACACAATTTCCCGCCTAATAAGGATATCCTTCAGTTCCTTCTTCTCACTAGACCCTCAGTCCCCTAGTAATCCGGAAGATTATTTGTGTCTTCTTTCATGAAGACAGAACCAAAGTACGTGTTCAATTGGTCTGCTATTTCTTTGTTCCCCATTATAAATTCACCCGAATCCGACTGCAAGGGACCTACTTTTGTCTTTATTAATCTTTTTCTCTTCACATATCTATAGAAGCTTTTGCAGTCTGTAATAACTTTCAAAATGATGAATGTTCAAAAGGAAAATGTTCCAGTGCTTTGGGGTTGGTGCAGGGAGTGGCTCTTTCAGTGAGTCGGACAGGCTTGATGGACCGATTGTTCTCCTTCTGTGCTGTATGATTCCCTGATATGGTGACAGTCTGGGAGCATCTGTCTAAAGTTGAAATGGTGAGTGGTCAGGGAGAGTCCATCACCAAAACAGGGAAATATTACAGAGAGATGTATGTTTCAATATCACCTCTCATTCTTCTAAACTCTAGAGAATATAAGCCTAGTCTACTCAATCTCTCCTCATAAGCCAGGGAAAACATCCTCTTTGCATCTATCCTGTCAAGCCCTGTAAGATTGTTGAATGTTTCAATAAGATCACCTCTCATTCTTCTAAACTCTAGAGAGTATAAGCCTCGTCTACTCAATCTCTCCTCATAAAACAATCTCCCCCATCCCAAGAATCAGTCTGGTGAACTTTCGTTGTACTCCCTCTATGGCAAGTTCATCCTTCCTTAGGTAAGGAGACCAAAATAGTACACAATACTCCAAGTGTGGTCTCACCAGGGCCCTATATAATTGCAGTAAGGCGTCTTTACTCTTATACTCAAATCATCTTGTAATAAAAGCCAACATACCATTTGCTTTCTTAATTGCTTGCTGTATCTGCATGTTAATTTTCAGTGATTTCATTTCATTTCATTTCAGTGTCAGCCACTTCATTTAAACGTATATAAGATTTTGTACAGAGGCAATTATAGTTGTCTCTTATCAGTTGCTTCTGTGCTTTCCCCATAAGTTAGTGACATTTTTCAAAGTTTTGTCTAGTTTCACAAATTAACTTGCAGTTTATGCTCCAAGTTAATATTTTCCTGAAAATAAAAGTTGTCTGGAATGGTGTGCTGAGTTAAGTGGCTGTATTTTCATCGCTGGGAGCTGGGTTTGAATCCAGTCAAATTTGTGGCATTAAAAATCAGGCCTTTTGTCAAATGAGTTTTGGTAATCTCTACTCAGTTCTTATTTGTACAAAACATCCCACAAGCAATGGTAAATTGAAATTCTTACTTGAGAAGTCATAAGATGTCTAGTGTAACAAAATTAAAATTCTTGGTATCATGGGTGTTTGGGAGCTCAGTGGTAGACCTCTTGCCTCTGAGTCAGAAGATCATGCATTCAAGCCCCACTCTAGTGACTTTAGCACATAATCCAGGCTGACACTGCAGTGCAGTACTGAAGAAGTACTGTACTGCAAGAGGTGCTGTCTTTTGGATGAGATGTTAAATTGAGGCTTCATCTGCCTTCTCCGGTGAATGTAAAAGATCCCATGGCACTATTCGAATAAAAGCAGGGGAGGAATCTTAGCCAACATTTATCCCTCAACCAACATTACTAAAACTGATTATTTGGTCATTTATGGGACCTTGTTGTGCCGATACTGGCTGCTATGTTTCCCTACATTATAACAGTGACTACATTTCAAAAGTACTTCATTGGCTGTGAAGCATTTTGGGATGTGCTGCAGTCATGAAAGATGCTATATAAAAGCAAAGTCTTAGTGTTATGTATGTAAACATTGTAAATATGTAAGACATGCCACCAGAGGGCGCAACTGTTGGAGGCCCAAGGGTCACCTGCACACCTCGTGCAAGGGAGCATAAAACATTGTCTGCCATGCTGCTTAGGCACTCTGGAGTTGTATTAAAGAGACAAAGGTAACATCAGAGTTAGCTCACAGTACTCAGTCTTGTGGAGTTCTTCCATATTTAACAATTGGCGATGAGTAACAGATTATGAACTTTCACATGGTCATGGCTGCCGTTGGTATTTTAGAGAGATTTGTAGAGGGTGATGATTGGGAAATCTTCGTTGAGCATCTCGACCAGTACTTCATGGCCAACAAGCTGGATGGGGACGATAAAGCGATCAAGCGCAGGGCGATTCTCCTCACCGTGTGTGGGTCCACAATGTACAGCCTCATCAAGAATCTGCTAGCACTAGAAAAACCAGCGGAGAAGAATGGTTTAGAACCACCTCAAGCTGAAGGAGAGCATCTTTTAATGGCCAGGTATCGCTTCTACACGCACCACCGCTCCGAGGGCTAGGACGTGACGAGTTATGTCGCCGACCTGAGACGCCTTGCGGAAACTTGTGAAATTTTCTGGATTTTTGTGGAAATGCTGCGGGACTTTTTGTGCTTGGCATCGGCCACAGAAACATTCACGTCCGTACCCGTTTCCTGCTATCTCTCCATATCCCTTGATCCCTTTAGCCGTAAGGGCCATATCTAAGTCTCTCTTGAATATATCCAATGAACTGGCATCAAAAACTCTCTGCGGTAGGGAATTCCACAGGTTAACAACTCTCTGAGTGAAGAAGTTTCTCCTCATCTCAGTCCTAAATGGCTTATTCCTTATCCTTAGACTATGTCCTCTGGTTCTGGACTTCCCCAACATCGGGAACATTTCTCCTGCATCTAACTTGTCCAGTCCCATCAGAATTTTATATATTTCTATGAGATCCCCTCTCATCCTTCTAAACTCCAGTGAATACAGGCCCAGTCGATTGAGTCTCTCCTCATATGTCAGTCCTGTCATCCCGCGAAACAGTTTGGTGAACCTTCGCTGCACTCCCTCAATAGCAAGAACGTCCTTTCTCAGATTAGGAGACCAAAACTGAACACAATATTCTAGATGAGGCCTCACCAAGGCCCTGTACAGCTGCAGCAAGACCTCCCTGCTCCTATACTCAAATCCCCTAGCTATGAAGGCCAACATACCTTTTGCCTTCTTCACCGGCTGCTGCACCTGTATGTCAACCTTCAATGACTGATGAACCATGACATCCAGGTCTCGTTGCACCTCCCCGTTTCCTAATCTGCCGCCATTCAAATAATATCCTGCCTTCGTATTTTTGCCACCAAAGTGGATCGCCTCACATTTATCCACATTATACTGCATCTGCCATGCATTTGCCCAGTCACCTAACCTATCTAAGTCACCCTGCAACCTCTTAGTATCCTCCTCACAGCTCACACTGCCACCCAGCTTAGTGTCATCTGCAAACTTGGAGATATTGCTCTCAATTCCAATATCTAAATCATTGATGTATATTGTAAATAGCTGGGGTCCCAGCACTGAGCCCTGTGGCACCCCACTAGTCATTGCCTGCCATTCTGAAAAGGACTCGTTTATCCCCACTCTCTGCTTCCTGACTGCCAACCAGTTCTCTATCCATGTCAATACATTACCCCCAATACCATGTGCTTTAATTTTGCACACTAATCTCTTGTGTGGGGCCTTGTCAAAAGCCGTTTGAAAGTCCAAATACACCACATCCACTGGTTCTCTCTTGTCCACTTTACTAATTACATCCTCAAAAAATTCCAGAAGATTTGTCAAGCATGATTTTCCTTTCATAAATCCATGCTGACTTGGATCGACCTTGTCACTGCTTTCCAAATGCGTTACTATTTCATCTTTAATAATTGATTCCAACATTTATCCCACTACTGATGTCAGGCTAACTGGTCTATAATTCCCCGTTTTCTCTCTCCCTCCTTTCTTAAAAAGTGGTGTTACATTAGCTACCCTCCAGTCCATAGGAACTGATCCAGAGTCGATAGACTATTGGAAAATGATCACCAATGCATCCACTATTTCTAGGGCCACGTCCTTAAGTACTCTGGGATGTAGACTCTCAGGCCCCAGGGATTTATCGGCCTTCAATCCCATCAATTTCCCAAACACAATTTCCCGCCTAATAAGGATTTCCTTCAGTTCCTCCTTCTCGCTAGACCCTCGGTCCCCTAGTATTTCCTGTAGGTTATTTGTGTCTTCCTTCGTGAAGACAGAACCAAAGTATTTGTTCCACTGGTCTGGCATTTCTTTGTTCCCCATTATAAATTCACCTGAATCTGACTGCAAGCTGCTGTTTGTCAAATCCCTAGACCTGAGCAAGGCCATCACGATAGCCCAGGCATTCATATCCACGAGCGATAATAGCAGACAGATATCTTTCCAGCTTCGAAGCTCACTGGCAAGTATTGTGCATAAAATAACGTTGCTAGCAGGCAGAACTGCATATGTCAGGGCCTACACGCCTGCAGAATGATTCATAGTCTGCCATCGGGCGTGAATGCAAATCCATTAGCACCATGTTGGTACTGCGAGGGTAATCATCGAGCCTATCAATGTCGATTCAAGCACTACGTGTGCAAAGGCTGCGAAACAATGGGGCACCTCCAGCGAATGTGCAAGAGTGCTGCGACTCACCACATGGCAGAGTCGGCAGCGGATGATCGATCCGGCGCAGATCACGCAGAACAAACAAGAGAGGCAACTCAACCCGAGGAAGAAGTGTATGGGGCACACACCTTCACTACCAAGAGCCCTCCTATCATGCTGAAAGTCAAATTGAATGGTATTCCTGTATTGATGGAGTTGGACATGGGGCCGAGTCAGTCAATTATGAGCCAGAAGGCTTTTGAGAAACTGCACCAAAGAGCTCATACCAGTCATTGGCAGTGTGGCAGTTAAGGTATCGTACAATGGAGCTGTGCATGATTTATCACTGTGGATTGTACCAGGCGATGGCCCAACGCTATTCGGCAGAAGATTGGCTGGGAAAGATTTGATGGAACTGGGATGACATCAAAGCACTGTCTTCAGTGGATGATGCCTTGTGCGCCCAAGTACTGAGCAAGTTTCCGTCGCTATTTGAACCAGGCATCGGCAACTTCATAGGCGCCAAGGAGCAGATCCATCTAGTCCCCGATGTAAGGCCAGTTCATCACAAGGCTCGGGCGGTTCCATATATGATGAGGGAGAAAGTCGAGATCAAACAGGTCAGACTTCAAAGAGAGGGAATCATTTCACCAGTCGAGTTCAACAATTGAGCCAGTCCGATTGTTCCGGAGTTGAAAAGTGACAGCACGGTCAGAATCTACGGAAGTTACATGGTAACAATCAACCGAGTCTCGTTACAAGACCAGTACCCGCTACCCAAGACGGATGACCTGTTCGCAACATTAGCCGAGAGGAGGTCGTTCACCAAGTTGGACCTAACCGCCGCCTACATGACACAGGAGCTGGCTGAATCTTCGAAAAGATTGACATGCATCAACACGAACAAAGGACTGTTTCTATACCACAGGTGCCCTTTTGGGATTTGCGTGGCTGCTGCCATCTTCCAGAGGAACATGGAGAGTCTGCTGAAATCGGTTCCACACACCGTTGTGTTTCAAGACGATATCCTGATCACCGGTCGTGACACCACCGAACACCTGCACAATCTGGAAGAGCTTCTAAGTCGACTAGACAGAGTGGGACTCAGGCTGAAATGTTCCAAGTGTGTTTTCCTGGCACCATAGGTCGGATTTTTGGGGAGAAAGATTGCGGCAGACGGCATCAGACCCACGGACTCAAAGACAGAGGCCATCAAGAATGCACCCAGACCACAGAATGTGATGGAGCTGCGTTCGTTCCTGGGACTCCTCAACTATTTTGGTCACTTTCTACCGGGATTGAGCACTTTGCTGGAACCTTTGCATTTATTGCTACGTAAGGGTGACGACTGGGTTTGGGGTAAATCTCAAGAGACAGCCTTTGAGAAGGCCAGAAACCTACTTTGTTCTAATAAATTACTTGTACTGTATGATCCGTGTAAACGATTAGTGCTAGCTTATGATGCATCTTCGTACGGGGTCGGCTGTGTGTTACAGCAAACCAATGTATCGGGCAAACTTCAACTGATTGCATATGCGTCTAGAAGTCTGTCTAAGGCTGAAAGAGCACACAGTAAGGTCGAGAAAGAGGCATTAGCATGTGTATATGGGGTTAAGAAAATTTGTCAATACCTATTTGGACTTCGGTTTGAGCTTGAAACCATCCACAAACCATTCATTTCTCTGTTTTCAGAAAGCAAAGATATAAACACCAATGCTTCGTCCCGCATCCAAAGATCGGCAGTAACATAATCCTGTGATTATGTTATCCGCCACACACCAGGCACGGAGAACTGTGCTGATGCCCTCAGTCGGCTACCATTGCCCAATACCGGGGTGGAAATGGTGCAGCCCACAGACTTGCTTCTGGTCATGGATGCTTTTGA
The DNA here is from genome assembly GCF_044704955.1 of Pristiophorus japonicus. Classification (NCBI taxonomy): domain Eukaryota; kingdom Metazoa; phylum Chordata; class Chondrichthyes; family Pristiophoridae; genus Pristiophorus; species Pristiophorus japonicus. The sequence goes on from NC_091980.1 coordinate 57,391,814, forward strand.
GAGTGAGAGCTCACCCGTCGCTGCTCACCAGATCAGGACCTGGACCAGCAAGGATCCTGTGCTATCACTTGTAAAAAGTTGCGTCCTCAATGGGAGCTGGTTGGCCCTTCCCAGGGAAATGCAAGATGAAATGAAGCCGTTTCACCAACACAAAGGTGAAATGTCCATCCAGTCGGATTGTCTCTTACGCGGTAATTGCATGGTTTTGCCAAAAAAAGACAGGGAAACGTTTATACGCGACTTACACAATACCCAGTCAGGCATAGTCATGATGAAGGCTTTAGCCAGGTCGCATGTTTGGTGGCCCGGCATTGACTCGGACTGAGAGTCATGCGTACACCAGTGCAACATGTGCTCACAATTGAGCAATGCACCAAGGGAGGCTCCATTGAGTCTGTGGCCATGGCCCTCCAAACAGTGGTCCAGGATCCACGTAGATTTTGCTGACCCCTTTCTCGGAGAGATGTTTTTAGTTGTAGTGAACGCTTACTCTAAATGGATTGAATGCATAATCATGTCATCCAGAACATCCACTGCCACCATTGAAAACCTCCGGGCTATGTTCGCCACCCATGGTTTGCCCGACATCCTTCTCAGTGACAATGGACCGTGTTTCACCAGCTCGGAATTCAACAAGTTTATGACCCGCAATGGCATCAAGCATGTCAGGTCTGCTCTGTTTTAGCCTGCATCCAACGGTCAAGCGGAACGGGCAGTCCAAACTATCAAGCAGAGCTTGAAACGCGTGACGGAAGGCTCCCTGCAGACCGTTTATCTCGGGTTCTGCTCAGCTACCGGATGCCACCCCACTTGCACACTGGGGATCCCCCAGCAGAATCGTTGATGAAGAGAGCACTCTTTTTCAGAATGGCAGGCAGTGACCAGTGGAGTGCCGCAGGGCTCAGTGCTGGGACCTCTGCTCTTTACGATATACATTAATGATTTAGATGAAGGAATTGAGTGTAATATCTCCAAGTTTGCAGATTACACTAAACTGGGTGGTGATGTGAGCTGTGAGGAGAATGCTTAGAGGCTGCAGGGTGACTTGGACAGGCTAGATGAGTGGGCAAATGCATGGCAGATGCAGTATAATGTGGATAAATGTGAGGTTATCCATTTTGGGGGCAAAAACACGAAGGCAGAATATTATCTGAATGGAGGCAGATTAGGAAAAGGGGAGGTGCAATGAGACCTGGGTGTCATGGTTCATCAGTGATTGAAAGTTGGCATGCAGGTACAGCAGGCGGTGAAGAAGGCAAATGGTATGTTGGCCTTCATAGCTAGGGGATTTGAGTATAGGAGCAGGGAGGTCTTGCTGCAGCTGTACAGGGCCTTGGTGAGGCCTCACCTGGAATATTGTGTTCAGTTTTGGTCTTCTAATCTGAGGAAGAACGTTCTTGCTATTGAGGGAGTGCAGACTGATTCCAGGGATGGCTGGACTGACATATGAGGAGGGACTGGATCAACTGGGCCTTTATTCGCTAGAGTTTAGAAGGATGAGAGGGGATCTCATAGAAACGTATAAGAATCTGATGGGACTGGACAGGTTAGATGCGGGAAGAATGTTCCTGATGTTGGAGAAGTCCAGAACCAGGGGACACAGTCTTAGGATAAGAGGCCATTTAGGAATGAGATGAGGAGAAACTTTTTCACTCAGGGAGTTGTTAACCTGTGGAATTCCCTGCCGCAGAGAGTTGTTGATGCCAGTTCATTGGATATATTCAAGAGGGAGTTAGATATGGTCCTTACGGCTAAAGAGATCAATGGGTATGGAGAGAAAGCAGGAAAGGGGTACTGAGGGAATGATCAGCCATGATCTTATTGAATGGCGATGCAGGCTCGAAGGGACAAATGGCCTACTCATGCACCTATTTTCTATGTTTCTAAACCAGGCTCTCCCTAGTCCATCTAGATCTAAATGATCATGTGGAAACCCGGTGTCACCGGCAAAACATGTACCACGATCGCGCGGCTGTATCGCGTGACATTGATGTTAACAACCCTGTGTTTGTCCTTAATTACGGTCATGGTCCTAAATGGGTCGCTGGCACTGTCTTGGCCAAGGAGGGTAATAGAGTGTTTATAGTCAAACTATTGAATGGACAAACATGCAGAAAGCATTTGGATCAGACCAAATTGCGGTTCACCGACAACCAGGAACAACCTGAAGAGAACAGCCACATCATCGATCCACCAACACACACCCAACCAGCAATCGACCTCACTGTCAATCAAGAGGCTGAACCCACCATTCCCAACAGTCCTGTCAGACCAGCCGCTGCAGTGCAGCAATGGTCCGGCCAACTCACCCATGCCAGAGTTTGAACTCAGACAATCAACCAGGGAGCGTAGGGCCCCGGATCGTCTCAACTTGTAAATAATTTATATTAAAGACTTTGGGGGGTGGGGGGAGTGATATTATGTATGTAAACACTGTAATTCTGTAAGACTTGCCACCAGTGGGTAAAACTGTTGGAGGTCCAAGGGTCACCTGCACACCTCATGCAAGGGAGTATAAAAGGTTGTCTGCCATGCTGCTTAGGCACTCTGGAGTTGTATTAAAGAGAGTAAGGTCACATCAGTTTTAGCTCACAGTACTCAGTCTTGTGGAGTTCTTCCATACTTAACACTTAGGGCTAGATTTTACACTTTTTTTTGCAGGCTTAACGCCCACTTAACGTACAGTTTACCGCTGAAATGAGGTATAACACACAGATATTGCCCATTTAACCACAAAATGGAAACTAATGCCCATTTTTCGAACACTTATCGCTGAGCATTACTTTCCCCATGTGCATAACGCTGGGAAAAAATAATACGGCCCCCCACTTTTTTTGGGTGGAATCATCAGAATGGACGAAACCAACGGCCATAATATCGCCCAGCGTTACTTTCCGCATGTAATTCACGAGATTCAATAATACCGACCACCCACTTTATTTTGTCGTTAAGATCACAATTGCCGAAACTAACGCCCAGGAGATTGCCCAGTGTCACTTTCACCACCACGCACACATTTCGCCCAAAACACCACTTAGAAAAAGTGGAACTGTTCTGAACGAATCACAGCGGTTTGGGCGCCATTTTTAAAATTGCAAGTTGTTTCATTCAAAAGGCTGATTCAACTTTGGGGGAGTTTGGATTGACTCTGGAGTTCTTCTCAGGTGAAGTGACCATCTCAACAGACATATTTTCAGACTCTGCATGATTGGAGTTTACTGTAGGTGTATTTTAATGAGGAAATTATTCCTTCTGATTATTCGCTATTATACTTTCATTGGAATAAGGCCAACCATTTCTCAGCCTGCATCGATTAATATGTAGATGCTGCAGAGTGCAGATGGCTCAATGTGTGATGCACATCATTTTGTGCCCAATTTAGGATGTGCCAGAATGAGGAGGAGAGTCAGACCATGCACACCCCGCACATACAGGGAAAAGAGGTCTTACCTCGATGTGTCTGAGCACACCTGCCTTCGGAGACTGCGCTTCCACAAGGTGGTGATCAATGAAATATGCCAGGTCATCAGGCCACATATGCAGCCTGACATCAGGACATCAGTGTTGGTCAAGGTCAAGGTCACCGTGGCACTATCTTTCTACGCGTCCGGTTCAATTCGGGCCTTTGTGGACAAGATTTGCCCTTTGTCTCACCATGCCACCCATCGCTACATTAGACAGGTCACGGAGGCCCTGTACGCGCAAAGAATGGACTTTATCAGCTTCCCCATGACCATGGTGGCTCAGACTGACAGGGCTGGAGCATCCTACCACATTGCTAAGTTCCCCAGGGTGCAGGAAGCAATGTAGTGCACTCACATCGCCATGTGGGCATTTTCTCAGGACCCAGAGCTTTTTCTTAACAGAAAAGGATTTCACTCCCTGAAGGGCCAACTAGCGTGACACACACACTTCAAGGCCGAGAAGCGATACAACCAGAGCCACAGAGACACATGCAATGTGGTCCAGAAAACAATAACTGCTGAAGCAGCGCTTCAGATGCCTGGAACATTCAAGTAGCTAAATTCGTTGTCATGTGCTCCATGCTGCACAATCTGGCTATCAGGAGGGGACAAGAATTGCCAGAAGGGACTGATGCTCCACCTCAGGAGAAAGTGGAAGAGGAGGATGAGGGGCTGGATGCTGACCTAGGGCCAGACAATCAGGCTGACTATGCAACCATGCCCACGCCCCCCTCAGGACTGCAGGAAAGGGCCCGTAGTGGCTACATCGATGCACGACTCTTCCGTCAGGAGCTCATAACTGAACGATTTGCCTGAAAGAACGTTGCTGTGTGTGTGCAGCTCAGACATCAATGGTCGTCATCACCTTGGTGCCAGTTAAAGTTTAAGTTGATGCAAGTTAAGTTTTATTTAACCCTTTCATGTTAAGGAATCACCAGTGTGTAACGGTCCAGCTATCTGAGACAATGCGCAACAAGGTTATGTTGATTAAAAAACATTTTATACAACCATTGGTTTGAAATCATAAGTATCACGGGCAAAAACACCCCACCCACACCCTACTTTTTTAACCATTGACATCAATCACATATTCAACATGTCCAGCAACACAGAATACAAATACAAAGCAGTAGGGTGGCCCCCTCCCCCCATACATTACAACAAATTGCATACACACAGATGGAGATATAACACAGCCATCACCTGCGGACATGCACCTCACTTTCCTTCCCTCCTCCCCTTCTTCTCTCCACCTCTACCCCTTCCCCTCCTCAGTCCATGGTGCCTGGCCGAGGAGCTCTTCAGGCGGTGCCTCATTGGGGGGGGGCGGGGGGATGAAGGCAGAGATGGTGGTTGTATGGGTACGGGAGCGGGAGGTGCCGAGGTGGGAACATTCTTGGATCCAGAAGCAGGATCTTGGTTCTGCCTCTCATCTGTCATTCGCAGTGGTGGTGCGGAACCGAGGGGCGGAGTGCTGTGCTCTGGGATCAAGGGGAATCCTGTGCCAGCAGTGTTCCTGGCTATTGCCTCCAGGGCCTCCGCTATCCTCGGAACATACTCAGTCATGATGGCCAGCTGTCGGGATATGCCCCCGAATGCATCGAGGATCTGGTCACCAATGTCTACCGTCCTCCTGGACAACTGTACCCTCTCTCCGCTCTTATGTGGAATACATCTGCCGCATCCACGAAACCTCCGCAGGGTCGGTGCTGTCCTGGGGACAAATGGGGTGCCCTGTGGCGAGGTACTTGGTTCTGCACCACCAATGCAAACGACAGATGAGAGGCAGGACCAAGATGCTGCTTCTGCATCAGAGAATGTTGCCCCCTCGGCACTCCCCGCTCCCGTACCCGTGTAACCACCGCCTCTGCCTTCATCCCCCCCAATGAAGCACCGCCTGAGGAGCTCTTTGGCCAGGTGCCGTGGAGCAAGGAGGGGAAGGGGTAGAGGTGGGAAGAAGAAGGGGAAGGGGGAAGGAAAATGAGGGGCATGTCCACAGGTGATGGCTGTGTTATATCTCCATCTGGGTGTATGCAATTTGTTGTAATGTATGGGAACTGGGGTGCACATTCCTGCTTAGCCTTTGTATTCTGTGTTGCTGGATATGTTGAACATTTGAGTGATGTCTATCATGGAAAAAGTGTGGTGTGGGCGGGGTGGGGTATTTTTGCCTGTGGTACTTATAATTTCAGACCAATGTTGGTATAAATTTTTTTTTATTGAACATAATCTTGTTGCACATTGTCTCAGATAGCTGGACCATTACACACTGGTGATTCCTTAACATGAAAGGATTAAATAAAACTTAACTTCAATCAATGTCAACTTTAACTGGCACCAAGTTGATGGGCACCATTGATGTCTGAGCTGCACACACACAGCAGTGTGTCAGCGTTGTCACTCACAGCAACGTTCTTTCAGGCAAATCGTTCAGATATCAGCTCCTCATGTAAGGTTCTTGCAGCTATGTAGCCACCACGGGCCCTTTCCTGCAGTCTGGAGGGGGCCGTGGGCATGGTTGCATAGCCAGCCTGATTGTCTGGCCCTAGGTCAGCATCCAGCCCCTCATCATCCGCTTCCTCTCTCTCCTAGGGTGCAGCATCAGCACCTTCTGGCAATTCTTGTCCCCCTCTGATAGCCAGATTGTGCAGCATGGAGCACACAACCACGAATTTACCTACTTGTTCAGGGTTGTATTGTAGCTCCCCTCCTGAGTAGTCCAGACATCTGAAGCACTGCTTAAGCACAGTTATTGCTTTCTGGACCACATTGCATATGTCTCTGTGGCTCTGATTGTATCGCTTCTCGGCCTCGGTGTGGGTGTCACGCAGTGGGGTCATCAGCCAGATGGCTAGGCCATAACGGCTATCACCAAGCATCCAGCATTGTCCTTGAGGCTGACTCTTAAACATGTCAGAGACAGCGCTCTCACGCAGGATGTGAGCCTCATCGAAGCTGTCCGGACATTTGGCATTCACTGCCATTATGATCTGGTTATGGTCGACAACTAGTTGGACCTTCAGGGAGTGAAATCCTTTTCTGTTACGAAAAAGCTCTGGGTCCCGATGTGAGTGCACTGTATTGCTCCCTGCACCCTGGGAAACTTAGCAATGCGGTAGAATGCTCCAGCCCTGTCAGTCTGAGCCTCCGTGGTCATGGGGAAGCTGATAAAGTCCATCCTTCACGTGCACAGGGCCTCTGTGACCTGTCTAATGTAGCGATGGGTGGCATGATGAGACAGAGGGCAAATCTCGACTGCGGAGGCCCGATAGGAACTGGACGCATAGAAAGACAGTGCTGCGGTGACCTTGACCTCAACCGACACTGATGTCCTGATGGCAAGCTGCATATGTGGCCTGATGACCTGACATATTTCATTGGTCATCAACTTGTGAAAGCGCAGTCTCTGAAGGCAGGTGTGCTCGGACACGTTGAGGTAAGACCTCTTTTCCCTGTACTTGCGGGGTGTGTATGGTCTGGCCTTCCTCCTCATTCTTCCACGTCTTAAATTGGGCACATAATAATGTGCATCACACATTGAGCCATCTGCACTCTGCAGCATCTACATATTAATCGATGCAGGCTGAGAAATGGCTGGCCCCATTCCAGTGAAAGTATAATAGTGATTGATCGGAAGGAATAATTTTCTCACTAAAATACCCCTACAGTAAACCCCCAATAGTCCAGAGTCTGAAAATATGTCTGTTGAGATCGTCACTTCACCTGAGAATAACTCCAGAGCCAATCCTAACTCCCCCGAAGTTGAAGCAGTCTTTTGAATGAAGCGACCTGCGATTTAAAAAATTGCAGCCACACCATTGGCTTTAGTTAAGAACAGTTCCAATTTTTCTGGGCGTTTTTTTGGGCGAGCGATATTGTGGGCGATATGTGTGCGATGTGGTGAAAGTGATGATGGCCGATCTCCTGGGCGTTAGTTTCGGCAAATGTAATCTTTACGACAAAAAAAAGTGGGCGGGCAGTGTTATGTATCTGGACCTGTATATACTCTGTACAGCCACCAGAGGGCGCATTCTCTGGAGTCCTAAGGGATCTCATAATCCCTTGGGAGCACAGGTATTTAAGTGTGCTTCACAGGTTGGAGAGGCACTCTGGAGACCTGCAATAAAAGACGAAGGTCACACTTTACTTTGAGCTCACAGTGTTCAGTCTGACTCTTTCTCCATACACAACTGGCGATGAGACACAGATAGCGAACCCTAAGATGCAGAGAACAGTGGGCATCCTGGAGAAATTCTCGGAGGGAGATGTGGCCAACGAGCTAGATGGAGAAGAGAACGCTGCCAAACGTAGAGTGATCCTCCTCACCGTCTGTGGGGCACCAACATATGGCCTCATGAAGAATCTGCTCACTCCAGCCAAACCCACGGAGAAATCGTATGACGTTTTGTGCACACTGGTCCGAGAGCATTTGAACCTGAAGGAAAGCGTTCTGATGGCGAGGTACCGGTTATACACCTACAAAAGATCTGAAGGCCAGGAAGTGGCGAGTTATGTCGCCGAGCTAAGATGACTTGCAGGACATTGCGAATTTGAAGGACATTTGGAGCACATGCTCAGAGACTTTTTCGTACTTGGCATTGGCCACGAAACCATACTTCGCAAACTTTTGACTGTAGAGACCCCAACCTTGAGTAAGGCCACAGCGATAGCCCAGGCGTTCATTGCCACCAGTGACAATACTAAGCAAATCTCTCAGCACACAGGTGCTGCTACAAGTACTGTGAACAAAGTGATGTTGTTTTTGAATCATAACGGACAGGGCAGGTCACACATGCCTGCAGCTACACGTTCGCAGATGTCTCAGAGTCCACCATCAAGGGTGATGAATGCAAGGCCATTAACACCTTGTTGGCGCTGCGGGGGTGATCATTGTTTCCATTCATGCCGATTCAAAGGATACATTTACAAGGGCTGTGGAACAATGGACACCTCAAACGAGTGTGCAGGTGAGCTGCTAGGCCTGCTAAACCTGCAAACCACCACGTTGCAGAGGAGGACAGATCCACGGAGGGTCACGACGAAACAGAACCTCGGATAGAGGAGGCAGAGGTACATAGGGTGCACACATTCACCACGAATTGTCCCCCGATAACGCTGACGGTTGAACTAAATGGACTCCCAGCGTCAATGGAGCTGGGCACGGGCGCTAGCCAGTCCATCATGGGCAAAAAGACTTTCGAAAGGTTGTGCTGCAACAAGGCCTCAAGGCCAGTCTTCACTCCAATTCGCACGAAACTAATAACTTACACAAAAGAACTGATTCCTGTAATCGGCAGTGCTACCGTAAAGGTCTCCGACGATGGAGCGGTGCACGAGCCACCAGTCTGGGTGGTACTGGGTGATGGTCCCACGCTGCTCGGCAGGAGCTGGCTGGGAAAGATACGCTGGAACTGGGACGACATCCGAGCGCTATCGCCTGCTGACGACAATTCGTGTGCACAGGTCTTAAACAAATTTCCTTTGCTGTTCGAACCAGGTATCGGGAAATTCCAAGGAACAAAAGTGCAGATCCACCTAATTCCGGGGGCGCAATCCATCCATCACAAGGCAAGAGCAGTACCGTACATGATGAGAGAAAGGGTAGAAATCGAGCTTGACCGGCTACAAAGAGAGGGCATCAGCTCACCGATCGAGTTCAGCAAGTGGGCCAGTCCTATTGTCCCAGTCCTCAAGGGAGACGGCACCGTCAGAATCTGTGGCGATTACAAAGTAACTATCAATCGTTTCTCCCTTTAGGACCAATACCCACTTCCAAAAGCCGACAACCTCTTTGCAACGCTGGCGGAAGGAAAAACGTTCACGAAGCTGGATCTGACTTCAGCCTACATGACGCAGGAACTGGAGGAATCATTGAAGGCTCTCACCTGCATCAACATGCACAAAGGTCTTTTTGTTTAAAACAGTTGCCCGTTTGGAATCCGATCAGCGGCGGCGATATTCCAGAGAAACAGGGAAAGTTTACTAAAGTCGGTCCTGCACACTGTGGTCTTCCAGGACGACATCTTGGTCACAGGTCAGAACACAGTCGAGCATCTGCAGAACCTGGAGGAGGTTCTTAATCGGCTCAACCACGTGGGGCTCTGGTTAAAACGCTCGAAGTGCATTTTCCTGGTGCCTGAAGTGGAGTTCTTGGGAAGGAGGATTGCGGCGGCCAGCTTCAGGCCCACCAACACGAAGGCGGAGGCAATCGAGAACGCACCGAGGCCACAGAATGTGCTGGAGCAGCGGTCGTTCCTGGGACTCTTGAACTATTTTTGTAACTTCTTACCTGGGTCTCAGCACCCTGCTAGAACCACTACATGTACTACTATGAAAAGGGGACGAATGGGTTTGGGGCAAAAGCCAAGAAAATGCCTTTGTAAAAGTGTTATGCTCAAACAAATTGCTTGTGCTGTATGATCCATGTAAGTGTTTGGTACTAGCATGTGATGCGTCGTCATATGGCGTCGGGTGTGTATTGCAACAAGCTAATGATTTTGGGAAATTGCAACTGGTTGCTTATGCATCCAGGAGTCTGTCTAAGGCTGAGAGAGCCTACAGCATGATTGAAAAAGAAGCGTTAGCGTTTGTCTATGGGGCAAAGAAAATGCATCAATACCTGTTAGGGCTAAAATTTGAATTGGAAACTGACCAGAAGCCACTTATATCCCTGTTTTCCCAGAGTAAAGGGGTAAATACCAATGCATCGGCCTGCATCCAGAGATGGGCGCTCACGTTGTCCGCATACAACTACGCCATCCGCCACAGGCCAGGCACAGAAAACTGCAACAATGCTCTCAGTAGGCTGTCATTGCCCACCATGGGGATGGAAATGGCACAGCCCACAGATCTAGCCAAGGTTATGGAAGCATTTGAGAGTGAGCAATCACCCATCACTGCCCGGCAGATCAAAACCTGGACAAGCCAGGACCCCTTATTATCTCTAGTCAAAAGCTGTGTGCTTCACGGGAGCTGGTCCAGTGTCCCAGTGGAAATGCAGGAAGAGATAAAGCCGTTCCAACGGCGCAAAGATGAAATGTCTATACAGGCAGATTGCCTTCTGTGGAGCAATCGAGTAGTGGCCCCCAAGAAGGGCAGAGAAACCTTCATCAATTAACTCCACAGTACCCACCCAGGAATCGTAATAATGAAAGCGATAGCCAGATCCCATGTGTGGTGGCCCGGCATCGATGTGGACTTAGAGTCCTGCGTCACAGATGTAATACATGCTCGCAGTTAAGCAATGTATCCAGGGAGGCACCACTAAGCTTATGGTCTTTGTCATGTCATGTATCTTACATTATTATATATAACTGTATCCCAACATGCTATACATGACTGTAATAAGATATGACCTATAACCACCAGCATACCTTACCACCAGGGGTGCACTTGCAAGAGACAGGTATATAAGGACAGGTCACAGGCAAGTGCAGCATTCCAGAGCTGTGAAATAAAGGTGCAGGTCCAGAGTGACCTTGACTTCACTACATGCCTCGTGTGAATCTGTACTGAGGGGACAGGACTTTACAGTGGTGACGGGTTACGGGATTACAGAATCCAGTGGATGGTGAACAATGGATCAGATGAAAACTACAATGCAGGAGACAATTGGGAGGACTTTATAGAAAGGCTCCAGTAAAGCTTTGTAACCAAAAACTTGTTAGGCGACGATAAGGCAGACAAGAGAAGAGCCCATCTCTTGATCAGCTGTGGCTCGAAAACATACGTTTTAATGAAGGATCTGTTGGCACCCGAGAAACCAGCAAGCAAGTCGTTTGAAGAATTGAGCACACTGGTAAGAGACCACCTGAAGCCAGCGAGCAGCCTACACATGGCCAGACACAGGTTCTACAACTACAGACGCTGTGTGGGCCAGAGCATACCCGACTTCGTGGCAGAACTTCGGAGGTTGGCGAGTTTATGTGAGTTCTCCGATGAACTGAGGAGAGAAATGCTGAGAGACTTTTTCATTGAAGGAATAGGCCATGCAGGCATATTCCGAAAGCTCATAGAGACCAAGAACCTGACCTTAGAAGCAGCAGCACTGGTTGCACAGACATTCTTGGTTGGGGAAGAAGAAACGAGGTTGATTTACAATGCAGGTACGACAACTAACAAAATATTGGAACAAGAAGTTCACAGCACTAAACAAGCTGCTACCCACACACACAGACAAAACCGGGAGAACAGGCTCTCGACAGCAGGCAGAAGCCATCAAGGGCCACAGGAACGGCCGTTCACACCTCATCAACCCACAATGCGAGCAATCAACTACAAACTGAGAGAAGCTCAAGAGAGATCAGCCAGACGCAGCTCATTCTTTGGGAACTCTTTGAACAATGGAACAGGTCTGTGCTGGAGGTGTGGAGGTGGGCACTCGTCAAGGGGATGTCAATTTCAGCAGGCTGTTTGCAGAAATTGTGAATACACAGGGCATTTGGCCCGCATGTGCAAATAAACAGCAGCTCGGCTGGTATACGAATCGTATGGGTCGGAAAGCAGACCAGAAGATGTTGGGGACAGTACCCGGGACACCGGTGTACAGCGGGTCAACACGATCAATGGCTGCTGCTTCTACAATAGGACGCCTCCTATAATGATGAGGGTCCTACTCAACAGGATATCTGTCAACATGGAGCTGGATACAGGAGCGAGTCAATCTCTCATGGGGGCTCAACAATTTGAACAACTGTGGCCGCATAAAAGAAACAGACCAAAACTCACAAGGGTCGACACCAAACTAAGGACCTATACCAAAGAAATCGTACCAGTCCTCAGCAGCGTCATGCTCTCTGTCACACACAAAGGGACAGTGAACCGACTTCCCCTGTGGATTGTCCCTGGAGACCCACCAGCACTGCTGGGGAGAAGCTGGCTGGCAAAACTAAACTGGAAATGGGATGATGTCCATGCCATGTCAATAGAGGAATGGACCTCCTGCTCAACAGTTATAAAGCGATTTGAACATCTCTTTCAGCCAGGTGTGGGCACTTTCAAAGGGGCCAAAGTCAAAATCTACATCACACAGGATGCTAGACCGGTCCATCACAAGGCCAGAGCTGTACCATATGTGATGAGGGAAAAGATTGAACACGAACTAAACAGGTTTCTGTGGGTAGGCATTATATCACCTGTGTAATTTAGCGACTGGGCAAGTCCCATCGACCCAGTCATGAAGCCTGATGAATCTGTACGAATCTGTGGGGATTACAAATCTACCATAAACAGAGTCTCCCGACAGGACCAGTACCCGCTGCCGAGAGCGGAGGACTCATTTGCCACATTGGCTGGAGGTAAACTTTTCTCAAAATTAGACCTCACATCTGCATATATGACACAAGAATTGACCGAGGAATCCAAGCTACTCACCACCATCAACACACATCGAGACCTTTTCATGTACAATCGATGCCCATTCAGCATCAGGTCGGCAGCTGCCATATTCCAGCGCAACATGGAGAGTCTGCTCAAGTCCATCCCGGGAACGGTTGTATTTCAAGATGACATACTTATCACGGGCAGGGACACCGACTCCCATCTCCGTAATTTGGAGGAAGTACCAAAGCGGTTGGATCAGGTACGCCTACGAGTCAAGAAATCCAAGTTCCTGTTTCTCACACCCGAGGTTGAATTTTTGGGCAGAAGGATTGCCGCTGATGGAATCCGCCCAACAGAGTCCAAAACAGAAGCAATTCGCCTGGCACCCAGGCCCCGGAATGTCTCAGAACTGCGCGCCTTTCTCGGGCTACTCAATTATTTTGGGAACTTTATGCAGAACTTAAGCACGCTGCTGGAGCCTCTCCACGTGCTACTCAGGAAGGGGTGCGATTGGTTTTGGGAGGACGCGCAGGAACGTGCCTTCAATAAGGCACGCAACCTTCTGTGTTCCAACAGTGTTTTGACTTTCTTTGACCCAGGTAAAAAGCTAGTTCTCACATGCGATGCGTCAGCGTATGGGGCCGGGTGCGTTTTGCAACATGTCAATAGTGCGGGCAAATTACAACCCATAGCTTATGCCTCCAGGTCACTTTCGTGGGCGGAGCGCGGGTACGGAATGGTAGAGAAGGAGGCGCTCGTGTGCGTTCATGGTGTCAAAAAGATGCACCAATACCTTTTCGGGGCCAAGTTCGCATTAGAAACTGACCACAAGCCCCTCACGTCCCTCCTATCTGAGAGCAAGGCAATAAACGCCAACGCCTTGGCGTGAATTCAACGGTGGCACTCATGCTGGCGTCCTACGACTATACCATAAGGCACAGACCAGGCACAGACAACTGTGCCGATGCGCTCAGCAGGCTACCCCTGGCGACCACGGAAGGGTCTGACGAACAGGACTGTGAGATAGTCATGGCAACCAATGTCGTTTCCACAGGTTCACCCATGACGGCTCGCCAAATCAGAGCCTGGACGGCCAGCGACCCCACATTATCCTTCGTAAAAAGATGTGTCCTAACCGGTGACTGGGCAGAGGCTCGCGATGCGTGCCCCGAGGAATTAAAACCCTTTCACAGGCGCATGCATGAGCTATCACTACAAGCAGACTGCCTGATGTGGGACAGCCGAGTAGTCATGCCTCTGCGAGGCAGAGAGGCATTTGTCCGGGAGCTCCACCGCGAGCACCCGGGGATCGTTCTCATGAAGGCCTTAGCCAGATCCCACATCTGGTGGCCTGGTATTGATGCGGACTTGGAGCTCTGCGTCCGAAGGTGCACCATTTGTGTCCAACTCAGCAATGCCCCCAGGGAGGCTCCACTGAGCCCCTGGCCCTGCCCTACCAAACCGTGGTCGTGGGTGCACGTAGATTATGCGGGCCCATTCATGGGCAAAATGTTCCTCGTAGTTGTCGATGCATTTTCAAAGTGGATCAAATGCACCATTTTAAACTCGAGCACAACCTCCACCACTGTGGAGAGCATCGGATTCATGTTTGCAATGCACGAAATCCCTGACATATTGGTCAGTGACAATGGTCCGTGCTTAACCAGCGCAGAATTCCAAGACTTCATAATTGACCACGCATAAATCACTTCAAGACGGCACCATTCAAGCCAGCCTTCAACATCCAGGCGGAGAGAGCAGTGCAAATCATTAAACAAGGCATGCTTAAAATCCAAGGTCCCATGCTGCAGGGTCGCTTGTCGCGACTGCTGCTGGCATACAGATCTTGTCCACACTCACTGAATGGGATCCCCCCCGCGCAACTGTTGATGAAAAGGACTTTAAAAACAATGCTCTCATTAATCCTCCCAGACATGCACGAAATCGTTGAGGCAAAGCGCCATAAGCTGACTGAGTACCATGACAGAAATTCGATGAGGAGATGGAATGAGATAGGGGACAAAGTGTTTGTACTATACTATGGCAGGGGTCCCAAATGGCTTGCAGGGACAGTAACGGGCAAGGAAGGAAACAGGCTACTGGTAGCACAAATGGACAATGGCAAAATCTGCCGGAGGCATGTAGACCAAGTCAAAAGCAGATTTACCAACAACACTGCGGAACCAGAGGCAGACTACAATGTGGAACTCGCACCACACCTGGTGGACAGACAGAGGGAACAACCTGAGGGAAGGGCAATCCCAACAGACAGCCCAGGTGAGTCAACAACAATCACACCAATCGAAACAGACAGCCCAGGCGAGATACCAGCAATCACACCCAAAGAAAAACAGACACCAAGGCAAACAACTGAACCACAACTCAGACGCTCCACGCAAGAGCGTAGACCACCTGAGAGACTGAACCTATAAAGACAATAAGACCTTGGGGGAGGGTGATGTCATGTCGATTACATTATTATATATAACTGTATCCCAACATGCTATACATGACTGTAATAAGATATGACCTGTAACCACCAGCATACCTTACCACCAGGGGTGCACTTGCAAGAGACAGGTATATAAGGACAGGTCTCAGGCAAGTGCAGCATTCCAGAGCTGTGAAATAAAGGTGCAGGTCCAGAGTGACCTTGACTTCACTACATGCCTCATGTGAATCTGTACTGAGGGGACAGGGCTTTACAGTCTTGGCCCTCCAAACCGTGGTCTAGGATACATGTCGACTATGCAGGCCCGTTTTTGGGTAAAATGCTCCTTGTGGTTGTAGACGCATACTCCAAGTGGATTGAATGTGAGATAATTTCTGCCAGCACGTCTGCTGCCACCACTGAAAGCCTGCGGGCCATGTTTGCCACAGATGGCTTACCCGATGTCCTGGTGAGCGACAATGGGCCATGTTTTACCAGTGCTGAGTTCAAAGAATTTATGACCGTAACGGGATCAAACATGTCACATCTGCCCTGTTTAAACCAGCGTCCAATGGTCAGGCAGCGAGAGCAGTGCAAACCATCAAGCAAGGTTTGAAGAGGGTAACTGAAGGCTCACTGCAGACTTGCCTATCCCGAGTCCTGCTTAGCTACTGCACGAGACCACACTCACTCACTGGGATCCCACCTGCTGAACTGCTCATGGAAAGAGCACTTAACACAAGGCTCTCGTTAGTTTACCCTGATCTACATGAACAGGTAGAGAGCAGGCAGCTTCAACAAAGTGCAAATGTGCCACACGAGATTGGTGTCAATGATCCTGTATTTGTGTTAAATTATGGGCAAGGTCCCAAGTGGCTTCCCGGCACTGTCGTGGCCAAAGAGGGGAGCAGGGTCGTTTCGGGTCAAACTTCCAAATGGACTCATTCACCGGAAACACTTGGACCAAATCAAACTCAGATTCATGGACTACCCTGAGCAACCCACCTTGGACCCTACCTTTTTTGATCCCCCAACACACACACCAGTAGCAACCGACACCACGGTTGACCACGAAGCAGAACCCATCATCCACAGCAGCCCTGCAGGGCCCAACACACCAGGCAGCCCAGCAAGGCCACCTTCACAGCAGCCCAGCGATGGCCCAACAAATGATTCAACAACACCAGCCTTCACACCGAGATGATCAACCAG
The DNA here is from genome assembly GCF_044704955.1 of Pristiophorus japonicus. Taxonomy (NCBI): domain Eukaryota; kingdom Metazoa; phylum Chordata; class Chondrichthyes; family Pristiophoridae; genus Pristiophorus; species Pristiophorus japonicus. The sequence goes on from NC_091980.1 coordinate 57,408,242, forward strand.
GGCAAGAAGGACCCCAGATCGACTTACATTGTAAATAGTTACACTATTGACTTTTGGGGGGAATGTTGTTAGGTATCTGGACTTGTATATACTTTGTACAGCCACCAGAGGGCTCATTCCGCGGAGTCCCAAGGGATCTCATAATCCTTTGGGAGCAGAGGTATTTAAGAGTGTTTCACAGGTTGGAGAGGCACTCTGGAGACCTGCAATATAAGACTAAGGTCACACATTACTTTGAGCTCACAGTGTTCAGTCTGATTCTTTCTCCATGCACAACAGGCATTATTGAATTTCGACGATAATTCCATGCGGAAACTAAAGCTGGCCGATATTATGGGCGTTGATCTCGCCCATTCTGATAATTCCACCCAAAAAAAGTGGGCAGCCGGTATAATTTTTTCCCGGTGTTACGCAAATGGGGAAAATAATGTTCGGCGATAAATTTCCAAAAAATGCCCGACAGTTTCTTTTTTGTGGCTAAATGGGCGTTATACGTCATTTCAGCGGTAAAATGGACGTTAAGTGGACGTTAAGCATGCAAAAGATGTGAAAAATCTAGCCCCAAGTGTACTTAACAAATAAGCTGAATCAAAATCAATTGAAAGAGAAAGGAATCTTGGAGTTACTGTTCATAACTCTCTAAGGGCCAGATTTTCGGTTGTCTATAGTCACAGTTAGTGCCCAGACGAGCGTTAATGTGAACATTAGTGCTTAACGACCGGGCACGCAGCTTTTAGAGCCCCGATGGAAAATTCATTAGAGGCTCACCAGGGGCGCAAACCACTAGTGCCTGGCTGCTGACGATCAGTGCGATCCTGACGTCAATCCTGGTGCAACGCCCACGCTTGCGCCCAGTTCGGTAAATTAGGTGCGGCCACCTCATTTAGCAATTGCCAATAATCACGTCTGAAAAAACAATTGGTACAGTCTACCAGAGACGTTAAATGGTGGCTACTTAAAGTGATGAGGAAACATTTCCCTCGGAGTTCACAGTTAGTACAACATTTACACAGAGCACGATGTGTCAGCCTTCGAGTTTGCAGTGGCAGACAGACAGAACAGTTCAGTGTAGGAAAAATTAATTTGCTAAACTTTGATGGGTGCATTACTGTGCCACCAACGCCGCATTGTACGTGGTCTAGCAAGGCGGCGTCAACAGGTAAGGGCTGTTGGCCATGTCGACGGCCAAAGAAGAAGGCCTTACCCCCCATGGCTTCACCGGTGGCAACACTCATACCTGGACCTGTCCAAGGAGCAGTGTGTCAGAAGGCTGCGCTTCCGATAGGAGGGAGTTACTGTAAGGTGGTGGTCTCTATGAGGGGGTCAGATTCCCTCCTGACCAACTTGAGCGGTTTGAATCGCTCCCACTCCCTTGGGTTCTAGACTCTGCATTTATTTGGAGGATGTGACAAAGTGCAAAGGACACTGGTTTGATGCAAAAGAACTTTGATTTTATTACAGTCGAGAAATTACAAACTTATAATTACTCTAATAAGAAAATACAATGTCAAAACTTATTCAAACTTATTAAAGAACAATACCTTACACAGTCAGAGGGGGTTACGATAGCTTATAATGACTCTAATAGAGAACAACACATTACATTCAAAGGGGGTTACAGTAGAATTACACCGCCCACCTCCCAATACCTAATTCTAGCTAGGTTGGTCTCCAGGACAGGCAGGGACTATGCTTCCCAATCCTTTTGATAGTTAGCGGTAGATCGCGGTTTCGGGGTTCACTGGATGCGGTAGGGTCTGCTTGCCATACCCCGAGCGTCAGAGAAGACTTCTTGCTGCGCAGTCTTCAGTTCGGTTGAGTCCGCTGATGCGGTTAGGCACGTTTTGGATCTGTGGGGTAAGTACCCATTTTCTTTGGCTAGAAATAGGTTTCTACAGTCTTTTAGGTAATGCTTTACCCGTTGGTAGGTCAGGATTAGATTGTAGAGTGGAAACTTTTCGATTCTTCGGTTTTTTCCCATTGGAGTTTTGTTTCGAGTTTGGTCGATCGCGGTGGTTTTCCGTTGGTACCACGTTAGTGGTGGTCGGTTGCTGCCACAATGGTGATGTTCTTCCTTCCTTCAGAACTTCAGAACTTTGAGGCTGGAGAAGTTAGTTTACAACTGTCGTGTTGGTTTCTCTCCTTGTCTTGATGACATCAGCTTGGTCTCGGTTATATGGTAAAATGTGTCATCTGAGGTAGTTGCAGCCTTTTAGCTACCTAGCAACCTAACCTCTGTTGAAAACAGGGGCCAGTTATACTGTTTGAGTGGTTCTAATCTTGGTGCCAAATCAGTTCAGAATTCTTTGTTTAAATTTGGCGGGCTTGACTCTTTGCAATATTTTGGCGGGCTCGTTAAAAGTTAATATGTTTTGAGTGGGTTGATGTTCGAAAACTGTTTCCTGATGGAAATATTAGCTTGATAATCGCAATGTTCTTTTGTGCTTAGTTTTTCGCATACAGGCTGGATTGTGCCTCTTTGTGATGTATATGCTGAAATGGTTTTCCAGTTTCAAGTTGATGGTTAGCTATCTCTGGGTCATTTTGTAATGTTAATGTCTCTTGTGGAGAAGGATTCTCAAATATCCATTTCTCCAGACAAGTTAACGTAGTCCCAACACCCAGACAATTCCAATAATCAGGTTGTCTCCTGTTAGTTCATTAGGCCCGCCTTGAATTTGTCTTTTAAAATCCAAAATTCGATTAAAGTTCGTTGTTTCTTCCATAAGCATTTTAGGATTTCAAACTTTCTGGTAGCTAGTCCCAAATTAAATTTCCTTTTGAATGAGCCCAAACACTGGGGGGTTCTTGTGAATTTTGCATCCTTTCATTACAGAAAAATGCCATCTTCTGCAGGTAGAAATGCAGCCTCACGTGGGCACCAGGACTGCGCTGCCCATCACAGTGAATGTCATGGTGGTACTCACCTTCTATGCCTTCTGCTCCTTCCAGATCCCATCAGGGGACATATTCTGCATTCGTGACATCTCACAGGCACTCTACACATGTAGAATGGACTTCATTATTTTCACAAGGACCAGGGAGAAAGAGGATGAGCGCACATGTGGGTTTGCCAGGATAGTGGCCTTCCTTAGGGTGCAAGGAGCAATTGACTGCACACACGTGACCTTGCGAGCACCATTCCAGAATGCAGAGGTCTTCCGAAACAGAAAGGATACCACTCCTAAATGTGCAGCGGGTGTGCGACTACATGCATTGCATTCTCGCAGTCAATGTTCACTATCCTGGAAGTGCACATGATGCCTTTATCCTGTGGGAGAGCACTGTGTCTCGACAGTTTCAGCCACCATGGCAAGGCCGAGGCTGGCTGCTCGGGGACAGAGGATACAGCCTGGTCACCTGGCTAATGACCCCCCTCTGCAACCCCACCACAGAGCCGGAGGAACGCTACAATGAGAGCCATGCCACCACCCACAACATCATAGAGCAAACAATAAGGCCGCTAAAGCAGCAATTCCGCTGCCTGGACCGCTCTGGAAGCAGCCTTCAATACTCCCCACAACAGGTCTCACTATTCATTGTGGTGTACTACATGCTGCACAACTTGGCCATCATGAGGGCCCAGGCCTTGCCAGAGGGGATCGCAGGTCCACCTAAGGAGGACGAGGATGAGGGAAAAGAGGAAGAGGAGCAGGAACAGGAGCCTGCCGATACTCCAAATGTCTGGTAACACAACGAGGAACAGGAGCAGCCTGCCAATGTTGGCTGCGCCAAGGCTCATAAGGGAGCACTTTGCTTAAGTGGAGGTAGCTGAGGAATGCAACTAATAATGACCGCGCATTGTGCCACGATAATGCCACATCTCTGTCACAACTGAACAGTCATACACCAGAGGCTGAAGGAAACGGTTCAACTAACATTTTATTTGGCAAACATGCCTCAAACATGCCAAAAAACTCCACACCCTGCAATAAAACAAAACGGAGCACCCACCCCTTCAAAAAACACAACAGATGCTGAAACTTCCTAACATATGCACATACGTCCCATGGGGACACATTTACTCAGTGGGTCTTCTGCTGGAATTTCGCACCCATCTGCCTCACCCACCTCCCTCACCGACTGCTCCTCCTCAATGGGTCCTTAATGCCTGCAGCAAGAACGCTTGAGGGCTGCTGTGTGTCTGAGGGAGACAGGACAGATGGCCTAGCATGATGCCCTGGACGAGCTCTGGGCCTGGAAGACCCGGCTGCTGACAGAACCGCCTGAGAATGAAAGGCACCAGTCTTGGATGGCTGGGGCGCAGACCATGACACGTGCAAAGGCAGAATAGCAGTGGTGGGAGCCGGAATGATGTACTCCTGACAATTGGGAGGATTTTAGAATTCAGCAAAGGAGGACCAAGAAATTGATAAAGGGAAAATAGAATATGAGAGTAAACTAGTGAGAGACATAGGGGCCGAAATTGGTGAAGGCCAAGGCCTGCCCAAGTGTCATTGAAAGGACCGCCGATGGCCGCCGAGCGACCGGGCGGTACATTGCCTGGAAGAGTCCTCTAAAAGAGGTGGCCAAATGGCTTACGCTCTCAATCTTGGTGGCAAAGGCTCTTGCCGCCCAAGTGCCGCCAAGGATGGAGTCAGGCCCAAGGAGGATGGAAGACCTGCAAATAAAAAACATAGAATCAAAAAAAAAACCCACCAGAACACCTTCAGGGGACCCCATCCAGGTAAGTCGCTGTAAAAAAATGTTTTAAAATATTTTCACTAACCTTTTTTCCCTCCTTTGTACCGACCGTTAGGTTAGAACAGCCTCCATGCAACGGTCCTTCCCCCTGCTGGCGTCGATTCCCACCGTCTTCAGCCTGCACCAATCTGGCAGCTCGGTGGGCGGGAGGCCATTAACGCTACTTGGCCGCCAGAGGATGTCAGCGGGTGGTTCCCGGCGGTACTCCCCTCCCGCCCACTCCAGCCTAAGTGGAAAATGGCGAGGAGAAGAAAACGGCAGCAAAACTCGTCGGCGGTCGGCGGCAGTGGGTGGTAAGGCCACCAATATCGGGGCCATAAAAACAGACGCTAAAGGTTTCTATAGGTATGTAAAAAGGAAAAGATGAGCAAAAGCAAATGTGAGTCCCTTACAGGCTGAGACAGGAGAAATTATAATGAGGGATAAGCAAATGGCAGAGAAATTAAACAAATACATTGTGTCTTTCTTTACAGAAGAAGATACAAAAAACCTTCTGGAAATAGTGGAGGACCAAGGGTCTAGCGAGAATGAGGAACTGAAAGAAATTAGTATTCATTAAAAAAAGTACTGAAAAAATTAATGGGACTGAAAGCCAATAAATCCCCTGGACCTGATGGCCTACATCCTAGGGTTTTAAAAGACGTGGCTACAGAGATAGTGGATGAATTGATTGTCAACTTCCATAATTCCATAGATTTTAGAATGGTTTCCACAGATTGGAAGGTAGTTAATGTAACCCTATTATTTAAGAAAGGAGTGAGAGAGAAAATGGGGAACTGCAGACCAGTTAGCCTGTCATTAGTAGTAGGGAATATGCTAGAATCTATTATTAAGGATGTGGTAACTGGATACTTAGGGGCCAAAATTGGTGAAGGCCAAGACCCACACAAGTACTGCCCAAAGGACCGTCGATGGCCGCTGAGAGACCGGGCGTTACTTTGCCTGGAAGATTCCTCTAAAATAGATGGCAGTACCGCCTGGCGGCCATTCAACGGCTTACGCCATCAATCTGGGCGGCAGCGGGCGGGAGCTCTCAATCTCGGCGGCAAAGCCTCTTGCCGCCCAAGTGCCGCCAAGGATGGAGTCAGGCCCAGGGAGGGTACTGCGATCACTGACAAATACTGCACAAGGTGCACGGCTGCATCCAGGCTCTCCCAGGATTCTCTCCAGATGCTTATGGAGGGAGTCACTGCATGCAGGGAGGTCCTCTTCCCTTCCAGTGGACACCAACGCAGCCTGGGTGCAAATTCAAAGGAGGGCACAAGCAGGGATGTTGTCAGAAGGACTTGGCTGCAGTGGCACAAACCTTTCAATGATCTCAGTAGATCGCGAAAAGTTACTGCAAAGCCACACTCATCCTCAACCTGCTGTGCCACTCATCACAACTACATCACTCTGCCTTTCCTACCCTACTCCTGCACATCCTTACTCACACCAACTGACCTTGTACCTCCACCCATCCCTCTCTCTCTATTTACATTATCATTTCTCCATCTCACTAGCCACCCCTCACACTCACCCTCATCCTTGTCCAATCATACCAACAACATACAAGGAAGGGTAGGCACTTGGGTGTTTTAGCCAATCATAGAATCATAGAAGTTTACAGCATGGAAGGAGGCCATTTCAGCCCATCGTGTCCATGCTGGCCAATAAAGAGCTATCCAGCCTAATCCCACTTTCCAGGTCTTGGTCCATAGCCCTGTAGGTGACGGCACTTCAAGAACGACGGCGAGAGGCGGCGGCAGTCCGAGAGGCGGGAGTTCCTGGCGTTGGTGAGGCCTATAAAGGCCCAGCGGCAGCGAGAGGCGGCGGCAGTGAGAGGCGGGAGTTCCTGGCGTTGGTGAGGCCTATAAAGGCCCAGCGACAGCGAGAGGTGTACCTGTACAGCTGCAGCGGGGAGAGAAGGCAAAAAAGAAGTAGAAAGAAATCAAAAGGTGACGTCACAGCCAAGAGGGTAAGTGATTGGCTGGTGATTGGTGAGTAGTTTTTCTTTTTTCTCTTCTATAACAGTGAGTAAACTTTAACATTGTTGTTGCCAATTTAAGTGTATCTAAGGGTTAAGTCATGGCAGGAGAGCTTGGTCGGGTGTTATGCTCCTCCCGTACCATGTGGGAACTCAGGGACGACTCCGGTGTCCCTGACGACTATGTGTGCAGGAAGTGTATCCACCTCCAGCTCCTGACGGTCCGCGTTGCGGAGTTGGAGCTGAGGGTGGATTCAGTCTGGAGCGTCCACGATGCTGAGAATGACGTGAGTATCACGTGTAGCGAGTTGGTCGTACCGCAGGGAAAGGGTCCACAGCCAGATAGGGAATGGAAGACCAACAGGAAGAGCAGTGCAAGGAAGGTAGTGCAGGAGTCCCCTGTGGTCATCTCCCTGCAAAACAGATACACTGCTTTGGGTACTGTTGAGGGGGATGACTCATCAGGGGAGGGCAGCAGCAGCCAAGTTCATGGCACCGTGGTTGGCTCTGTTGCACAGGAGGGCAGGAAAAAGAGTGGGAGAACGATAGTGATAGGGGATTCAATTGTAAGGGGAATAGATAGGCGTTTCTGCGGCCGCAACCGAGACTCCAGGATGGTATGTTGCCTCCCTGGTGCAAGGGTCAAGGATGTCTTGGAGCGGGTGCAGGACATTCTAAAAAGGGAGGGAGATCAGCCAGTTGTCGTGCTGCACATTGGTACCAACGACATAGGTAAAAAAAGGGATGAGGTCCTACGAAACGAATTTAAGGAGCTAGGAGCTAAATTAAAAAGTAGGACCTCAAAAGTAGTAATCTCAGGATTGCTACCAGTGCCACGTGATAGTCAGAGTAGGAATCGCAGGATAGCGCAGATGAATACGTGGCTTGAGCAGTGGTGCAGCAGGGAGGGATTCAAATTCCTGGGGCATTGGAACCGGTTCTGGGGGAGGTGGGACCAGTACAAACCGGACGGTCTGCACCTGGGCAGGACCGGAACCAATGTCCTAGGGGGAGTGTTTGCTTGTGCTGTTGGGGAGGAGTTAAACTAATATGGCAGGGGGATGGGAACCAATGCAGGGAGACAGAGGGAAACAAAAAGGAGGCAAAAGCAAAAGACAGAAAGGAGATGAGGAAAAGTGGAGGGCAGAGAAACCCAAGGCAAAGAACAAAAAGGGCCATTGTACAGCAAAATTCTAAAAGGACAAAGGGTGTTAAAAAAACAAGCCTGAAGGCTTTGTGTCTTAATGCAAGGAGTATCCACAATAAGGTGGATGAATTAACTGTGCAAATAAATGTTAACAAATATGATGTGATTGGGATTACGGAGACGTGGCTCCAGGATGATCAGGGCTGGGAACTCAACATCCAGGGGTATTCAACATTCAGGAAAGATAGAATAAAAGGAAAAGGAGGTGGGGTAGCATTGCTGGTTAAGGAGGAAATTAAGGCAATAGTTCGGAAGGACATTAGCTTGGATGATGTGGAATCTATATGGGTAGAGCTGCAGAACACAAAAGGGAAAAAAACGTTAGTGGGAGTTGTGTACAGACCTCCAAACAGTAGTAGTGATGTTGGGGAGGGCATCAAACATGAAATTAGGGGTGCGTGCAATAAAGGTGCAGCAGTTATAATGGGTGACTTTAATATGCACATAGATTGGGCTAACCAAACTGGAAGCAATACGGTGGAGGAGGATTTCCTGGAGTGCATAAGGGATGGTTTTTTAAACCAATATGTCGAGGAACCAACTAGGGGGGAGGCCATCTTAGACTGGGTGTTGTGTAATAAGAGAGGATTAATTAGCAATCTCATTGTGCGAGGCCCCTTGGGGAAAAGTGACCATAATATGGTGGAATTCTGCATTAGGATGGAGAATGAAACAGTTAATTCAGAGACCATGGTCCAGAACTTAAAGAAGGGTAACTTTGAAGGTATGAGGCGTGAATTGGCTAGGATAGATTGGCGAATGATACTGAAGGGGTTGAAAGTGGCTGGGCAATGGCAGACATTTAGAGACCGCATGGATGAACTCCAACAATTGTACATTCCTGTCTGGCGTAAAAATAAAAAAGGGAAGGTGGCTCAACCATGGCTATCAAGGGAAATCAGGGATAGTATTAAAGCCAAGGAAGTGGCATACAAATTGGCCAGAAATAGCAGCGAACCCGGGGACTGGAAGAAATTTAGAACTCAGCAGAGGAGGACAAAGGGTTTGATTAGGGCAGGGAAAATGGAGTACGAGAAGAAGCTTGCAGGGAACATTAAGACGGATTGCAAAAGTTTCGATAGATATGTAAAGAGAAAAAGGTTAGTAAAGACAAACGTAGGTCCTCTGCAGTCAGAATCAGGGGAAGTCATAACGGGGAACAAAGAAATGGCGGACCAATTGAACAAGTACTTTGGTTCGGTATTCACTAAGGAGGACAAAAACAACCTTCCGGATATAAAAGGGGTCGGAGGGTCTAGTAAGGAGGAGGAACTGAGGGAAATCCTTATTAGTCGGGAAATTGTGTTGGGGAAATTGATGGGATTGAAGGCCGATAAATATCCAGGGCCTGATGGACTGCATCCCAGAGTACTTAAGGAGGTGGCCTTGGAAATAGTGGATGCATTGACAGTCATTTTCCAACATTCCATTGACTCGGGATCAGTTCCTATGGAGTGGAGGGTAGCCAATGTAACCCCACTTTTTAAAAAAGGAGGGAGAGAGATAACAGGGAATTATAGACCGGTCAGTCTGACATCTCCAAATTTCCAGATGACACTAAGTTGGGTGGCAGTGTGAGCTGCGAGGAGGATGCTATGAGGCTGCAGAGCGACTTGGATAGGTTAGGTGAGTGGGCAAATGCATGGCAGATGAAGTATAATGTGGATAAATGTGAGGTTATCCACTTTGGTGGTAAAAACAGAGAGACAGACTATTATCTGAATGGTGACAGATTAGGAAAAGGGGAGGTGCAAAGAGACCTGGGTGTCATAGTACATCAGTCATTGAAGGTTGGCATGCAGGTACAGCAGGCGGTTAAGAAAGCAAATGGCATGTTGGCCTTCATAGCGAGGGGATTTGAGTACAGGGGCAGGGAGGTGTTGCTACAGTTGTACAGGGCCTTGGTGAGGCCACACCTGGAGTATTGTGTACAGTTTTGGTCTCCTAACCTGAGGAAGGACATTCTTGCTATTGAGGGAGTGCAGCGAAGGTTCACCAGACTGATTCCCAGGATGGCGGGACTGACCTATCAAGAAAGACTGGATCAACTGGGCTTGTATTCACTGGAGTTCGGAAGAATGAGAGGGGACCTCATAGAAACGTTTAAAATTCTGACGGGGTTAGACAGGTTAGATGCAGGAAGAATGTTCCCAATGTTGGGGAAGTCCAGAACCAGGGGACATAGTCTAAGGATAAGGGGTAAGCCATTTAGGACTGAGATGAGGAGGAATTTCTTCACCCAGAGAGTGGTGAACCTGTGGAATTCTCTACCACAGAAAGTTGTTGAGGCCAATTCACTAAATATATTCAAAAAGGAGTTAGATGAGGTCCTTACTACTAGGGGGATCAAGGGGTATGGTGAGAAAGCAGGAATGGGGTACTGAAGTTGCATGTTCAGCCATGAACTCATTGAATGGCGGTGCTGGCTAGAAGGGCCGAATGGCCTACTTCTGCACCTATTTTCTATGTTTCTATGTAACACATCCAAATACTTTTTAAATGTGGTGAGGATTTCTTCCTCTACTACCATTTCAGGCAGTGAGTTCCAGATCCCCACCACACTCTGGGTGAAGAAATTTCCCCTCAAATCCCCTCTCAACCTTCTATCAGTTACTTTAAATCTATGGACCCTGGTTGTTGACCTCTCCGCTAAGGGAAATAGTTCTGTTCTATTCACTCCATTTTAGCCCCTCATAATTTTATACTCCTCAATAAGGTCTTCCCTCAGCCTCCTCTGTTCCAAAGAAAACAAACCCAGCCTTTCCAATCTTTCCTTATAGCTAAAATTCTCTAGTCTGGGCAACATCCTCGTAAATTTCTTCTGTACCCTCTCTCGTGCAATCGCATCTTTCCTGTAATGTGGTGACCAGAACTGCATGCAATACTCTAGCTGTGGCCTAACTAGTGCTTTATACAGTTCCAGCATAACCTCCTTGCTCTTGTATTCTATGCCTCGGCTAATAAAGGCATGTATTCGTATGCCTTCTTAACCACCTTATCTACCTGTCATGCTACCTTCAGGGATCTGTCGACATGTTCTCCAAGGTCCCTTTTTTCCTCTACACTTCTCAGTGTCCTAGCATTTAATGTGTATGCCCATGCCTTGTTAGCCCTCCTCAAATGGATTATCTCACACTTTTCTGGATTGAATTCCATATGCCACTGTTCTACCAGTTGATTGATATCGTCCTGCAGTCTACAGCTTTCTTCTTCCTTATCAACCACACAGCCAATTTTTGTATATCTGCAAACTTATCAATCATACTCCCTACATTCAAGTCTAAATCATTGATATATACCACAAAAAGCAATGGACCTGGAACTGAGCCCAGCAGAACCCCACTGGAAACAGCCTTCCAGTCACAAAAACACCCATCAACCTGCTTCCTGCCTCTGAGCCAATTTTGGATCCAACTTGCCACTTTGCCTTGGATCCCATGGGCTTTTACTTTTGTGATCTGTCTGCCATGTGGGACCTTATAAAAAGCCTATGCTAACATCAAATGCACTACCCTCACTGACCCTCCTTGTTACCGCCTCAAAAAATTCAATCAAGTTAGTCAGAAATGACCTTCCCTTAACAAATCCATGCTGACTATTAACAAATCCAATGTTCATGTCGACTTTCTGCTCATGTGTTGTCAAACATTGAAATCTTTATTTTGAACACTTTGTGTTCTTGGACAGATTTGTGTGCACCTTTGAAAGTGGATTAGTGAGTTGCAGTGAATGGTGAGACATATGTGGCACATCATGTGGCTGCCAGGGTGCATAGCATCAAGTAACTTAAATGTAGCCATGGTGGGGCCATCTCTGGCCTCCTGGGCAGCAATGTGGTCGGGTGCTGATGCCCTGTACCCTGTGAAGCATCAGGTAATTGCAGATAAGGTTGTTGTTGTTGTTGGTGATACTGTTGTGCCTAGTAATGTTTGTGTTGGGGCTGATCGTGGTGGGATTCTGAGCACCAAGTTCAGATTTTGTTAAGGACACCAGTGCTGCTGCAATAGATGGCAGGTGAGGTTGAAATGACAGAAGCGATCTGTCAATGGCTCTAAGGAGATGACAGTGAATAGAGAGTTCACTGCAAACATTTCCAACCAGCATACAGCTCAAAAGTTTCTTCCAAATCCTGAAGGCTTCATCTTCTGACAATGGAAAGTGAACAGCTGTGAAATGTTAGCTTTTATACCTCTTCTGCGGCTGTCAATGTGCGAAAGCAATAGAGAGTCTAGAGAGTCACTGATAACCCGACTCCACTTATCTAGTGTGTTCCCCCACAAACAGCAAACCCATCAAAAAGTTGGCAAAATTGTAAGTACCTGCTTTTAATCCTCTTAACTAGCACAAAACTACCTGTTAAGTACCTTAATGAAGTGACCTGCCGCTTGGTGTCAGGTCTGACAGCTGAGAAACTGACACGGAGGCAGGTTCAGAGCAGGATCCTGACCCGCTGTCAATCAGGGTCATTTTGGCAACGGGCCCGCCTCCAAATCCGCACTGGTAGGACCGGGGAGATTCTGGCCGCTGTGTGGGTTAATAGCAAATTGGCCTCATTCTTGTTTGAGGCTGTCTCACTCTCCTTTTCTCTGTTCTGTTCTGCTCCTCCATCATGATAGCAAATAGGGGAATTCCGAATGGGAAATCGATGCTGTTCTGTGATATCCTTTACTCTGGATAAGGATTAAAAATGTACGGGTGACCAAAAGGTCCCTTGCTCTAGCAACTTGAAGTCACCAAAGCATAAAACTAAATCCCAAAATATGCTTGAGATATGGGAAAAAGTTGTGCAGGAATTGAGGTCCTTTAAATGGATCACTTCAGCTGGGCAGATCAAGCCTACATCTATCTTACTGCCCATAAGGGAACAAAAATAGCAGTAATTTTGATCTCTTATGACTGTCATCTCATTTGTATGTTTGGACTGGTGAGGGGGCAGATGTAGGAAACGGCTTCACACTCCTGGACTGGAAATTTCTGTGAAATGAAAATCAGGCAGAACCGCTCTGGAAATGAATCCCATCCAAAACTTCGGCGCTGAAAATTACACCCTTATCTTGGCCAAAAACAACATAGGTTTTAGTGCCAGTGAGCCTATGTACAGTCACAAATGCTGAAAGTACTTCATTGCTATACTTTAATGCTTTATGCACATCTGATACAGAGTAGGCCTCCAGTCCCCAGCCTCCGTGGCTGATAACACAGGGCTCCAGCATTAATATTACAGTATTGGTCCATAGCGACCTGAGAAATTTCCATCCAGGAAGACAGATTTGAAAAAACTTTAACTTCATGATTAATGTCAAATTTTCCTTCCCAGGCCAGGGAGATTTACAGTCCATGCTCTTCAGCCCGTGCCTAAAAATAGTAGCATTGCCAGCATAACTCTTTAACTTGTACGAGGCTCAATATTGAGCATTTCCAAACAGGTACAAATAGCGAAATGGGAGCTGAAAGAATCACTGTTTGCTGTGAATATTCACTTTGATTGGATTCAAACACCAGGCCTCATTTAATTGTGAATCTTAATGACTGCCTGAGGGAAGGAAGATTCATTCCCTTTATCTGGATATGGAACCAAACTTGATTTTCGGAGAAGAAAGCTTTAGATGTTTTAATGTCCTACGATATCCAGAACCAGCTTAGTTTCTAAACTGATCTGATGGAGCCGAGCAAAGTGTACAGCTGCTTTTATCTTATGGGTTGTTTGTCATCCGTAGTTTCTCATTCATGGTGATAGTTTGTGATGCTGCAGAGATTTGTGCCTGTTGCAGCCCACCCGGAGAATGCCTGATCTTAACCAGGCCACTGGGCACAATTGTTCAACAGAGGCAAGGTGTTTCTCTCACAGAGGGAAAGAAAAATCAGTTCTCTCAGGCTGTTCCTCTATACTTCTGGCTGTAGAATGGTATTGACCGAGTCTTGGGAGTAGATTTTCTGCCCCTTTTGCTAAAGAATGTTGTAAATAGGATTGGAAAAGGAAGAATTAAAAAATGAAATCCTTCTTTTACAAAGTCTCTTCTGCTTATTATTTTGTGTAGCTTCTATGCTAACTGTATACATCCTGAGCAAAATTACTTTGGGTAGTTTAAACCCAATTCCCAACAGTCGTAAGCCTACAGCATGAATTAGCCCAATTTATATAGAATTACATAGAACACAGAAACAGGTCGTTTGGGCCTATTAATCTGTGTTGGTGTTTATTCTTCATATAAGCAATAGTCCTAATCCCAAGTGCCATCCCTGTTCACATATCCCTTCATCCCCCTTTCTTTTAACTACCTATCTAATTTATTCTTAAAAGATGACAGTCTCTGCTTCAATCACTAACTCTGGTTATGCATTCCACAGTTTCACAACCCTTTGTGTAAAATTGGCAATAGCTGACACAACAATTGCTAAGCTCATTCAGAGAAGTCAAAAGGATGGGTAATGATGCTGTTTGGGTATCCTTCTGAGGTGTGGCCCAAGGTATATTGTCGTGCAGAGTAGAGGGAGCTTTATTATGCATACTGGACATAGGCGGACATTAGATACTGATGGGAAAGTTTCCCAGCATTAGCATCAACAAAACAACTCACAAAAAACTGGTTTGTGAACAAAAACCATGACTTTTATGATCAAGCATAGCAGCCAAAGTTATCATATGTCAGTACATTCTGGGAGTCAGTAAAGGTAACCTTCCATTAGGATTCTAGACTTAAGTAGGCGAATGTACAGTCTAAAGCTCTTACACTATTTTCATTACTCCATGGCCTCTGCAGCAGTGATATAGGCCCTTTAAGTGTCAGTTTATCTAGTTAGTAGTACTCTTGCCTCTGAGTCAGAGGTTGTGGGTCCATGTCCTATTACAGGGGGTGAACATATAATTTAGTGCAATACTGAGGAAATGCTGCATTGCTGGAGGTGCCATGCCTCAGAAAGGAAGTTAAACTGTCTGCACGTACAGATGGACATTGGATCCCATGGCATTATTTGAAAAAGACTGGGGAGCTTTCCCTGTCACCTGGTGAATGTATTTCCCTCAACTAACATGACTAAGCAAAACAGATCAACTGGTCATTCATCTTATTACTGTTTGTGGGACATTGCTGTCTGCAAAATGGCTGCCACGTTTTCCTACGTAATAGTCACTACATTTCAAAGTCATTAATTGGAAGGGAAATGCCTTGGTTTATCCTGGAAGATGAGATGGTCTGGATTTTCTCCCCTATTTCACCCCAAATAAGTAGAAACTGTGGGGAAATGGGTGGTGTGACTTACCACCAGCTCGCCGGCCTAACCTGCCCAATTTCTTTGCCTTCTGGTGCTGCTCTCAGGGGCCAGCAGGAGAAAGGTAGTGGTAATCCCTTGGACAGCGGTGGAAGGCCCCTTGATGCTCCTTCATGTTCATCACGTTTTATTTATTTAACTCATTCGAGACCTAAAGGCCTAAAATCATTCTTTGAGAAAGAAAATATTAGTAATTTCCAGGAATAAGTATTCAATCGCACTTGAATTTTTTTTAGTAGAGGTTTAATATAATGTCATGGAGTGCAGCAAATACAATGTCAATTTTAACCCTGCCAGTCCAGCCTAAAATCCCACTTCCACCCACGGTTCAGGTAGTAACTCCCACTGGGTTTGGGTGGGAGTCCATATTGGATGATTTAAATGAGGCCAAGGAATTAAAATTTCCTGGCTCTCATCCTGCGAGGAGCTATGTGGTTTGCTGTTTGCCTCTGGCCCTACACTCCATGCTAACGCTCCGTTAAAGTCAGGCCTATGTTTTGTAAAACTAGCTAGATAGTTAAACAATTAAGTAGAAACAGGCTAACTGCAGCATTGTTCTCGGAGCAGCAGCGAATGGACAAAGGTTAAACCATGGAAGACTTTTTGTCTTCTCTTTCTGTCATTTATCTTTGTTAATGGAGCAATAGTCTAAAATAACTCTGTGACAATATTGTTGTAAATCTTCCAATTTGCTTTGCTTCAAGTTGGAAATAACTTAGTGAATTTCTAGCTTTACACTCAGAAATAATTAGATCAATATCACCTTGTTAATGGGTCTTCTGCTACATAACGGCCCTGAAATCCCGGTCCTTTGCTTCCCGTGGGCGCTCGCCAAAAAATGGCTAAAAAGATCCGTACCTACCCTTTCCTGCTGTGCCCACCAGAGATCCCGGTCCTGAGGCCGCCTCTTCTTGTGCAACGAAGTGCATTTACATTGGGACATCCGTAGGAGTCACGTGGGCCTGGACACCCAATCACAGTAAAGTATTTTCTCATTCATAGTAATGGTGTTTCGTAAGTCTGAAACTCTTATTACTATGAATAAGAAACACCCAAACATCCAAACACTACATAAAACATTTAAAAAAAACTCACATAAATACATTATAGAAACTAAAGTTGATAGAAATTTAAAAAAAATATATATTTGCTGATTTAAAAAAAAAATTTAATTATGGTTTAAAATAAAATTACCTTAGTGGGCAGGGTTTTTAACATTAACATGTGTTTTTTAAATGTTATTTTTATATGTTTTTATATGCTTTAAAAGTCTTACGCTGGTAAAAGTAGGCCATGCACCTGCTTTTACCAGGCGCAAGAGTTTTAAGAACATTCGCAGGACAAGAGATGAGCAAATAGCCCAATCTCTGCCGTGGGAATCTCATTCTCCCCAAGATGCGTATGATCTGTCAAGCCAAAAATCGGCTTTTGCGATGTCTTCCCAGGTCCGTATCTACTCCGTATGGACCCGGGGAGGCCGGGATTTCATAAGAACATAAGAAATAGGAGCCATTTGGCCCCTCAAGCCTGCTCCACCATTCAATAAGATAATGACTGATCTGACCATGGACTCAGTTTCACTTCTCTGCCCGCTTCCCATAACCCTTTACTCCCTTATCGCTCAAAAATCTGTCTATCTCCGCCTTAAATATATTCAATGACCCAGCCTCCACAGCTCTCTGGGGCAAAGAATTCCATAGATTTACAGCCCCCCCAAGAGAAAAAATTCCTCCTCATCTCAGTTTTAAATGGGTGGCCCCTTATTCTGAGACGATGTCCCCTAGTTTTAGTTTCCCCTATGAGTGGAAATATTCTCTCTGCATCCACCTTATCGAGCCCCTCATTATCTTATCTGTTTCAGTAAGATCACCTCTCATTCTTCTGAACTCCAATGCGTATAGGCCCAACCTATTCAACCTATCTTCATAAGTCAACCCCCTCATATCTGGAATCAACCTAGTGAACCTTCTCTGAACAGCCTCCAATGCAAGTATATCCTTCCTTAAATACAGAGTCCAAAACTGTATGTAGTACTCCAGATGTGGCCTTACCAATACCCTGGACAGTTGCTTTTATACTCTATTGCCCTTGCACTGAAGGCCAACATTCCAGTTGCCTTCCTGATTACTTGCTGTATCTGCATACTAACTTTTTGTGTTTCATGCACAAGAACCCCCAGGTCCCTTTGTACTGCAGCACTTTGCAATTTTTTTTCATTTAAATTTCAAAGCCAATGTGCTCTAACTTACTGTGTCACTGCACTGCTTGCCAGGGTTTACATCTTTTAACTTTGCAAAAGGTTCTTATTATAACAATAGATGGATGACTGATTGGTGCTGCTTATCATTTTACCACCTCACTTCAACATCATGCAAATATGAAGCATGTTTCTGAGAGTTGTAGACACCTCAGCTTGGCCATGTCAGGGCAGTCTGACATCAACATGTGAGTCAACTATGTTACCCACTCCCACGCTCCCAGTGGAGTGCGGGGGTTGGGGGGGGGGGGGAGTTGGTGGGGGTGGAGGGGAGGGGCGGCGGGTGGTGGGGTGTGAGTGGGTAACTTTTATTCACGTTTTAGCAATTGGTTACAAAATGGCATTGTTAAAGACCTGGGTGTTTGGCCTCTCAGCCAGGAAGTAATACACGACTTAGGGAATGCCACAAGGACACAACACTTAAATAGATGCTGTCCTCATAGAAAATAATTCTGCTTGACAAACCCATTTTTGGAGCGGGAGGTGAAACAGATGATTGGTTCATCAGTTTTACCACAATGACATTGCATGCAAGTGACCTGATGCATTTTGATATTTCATTGCATTGTGTGTTTGTGAACAAGAAAAGGGTTTCAAACATTAGGATGATTTTATAAAATACAAACAGGAAGAAGCAGAGTGAAAGAGAAAGAAAATAAAATTTTAAAAAACAGTAAAATATTTCAAACAAATTTCTGCAGGCTGTTAGACCAAATGCCATCGTTGACCCTCTCCCAGTACACTTTAATGTGTGGTTTCTCTAGCCCCACACTTCAGTACTGGTGCTGCCTTTACCAAGTGTAACCTGATGACATATTTCAGTTATGCTGGCATCTGCTTGGCTGCTTGGGCTGTCTGTAGTGTGGTTTAGAATTTCGAAGTGTTGAAAATGATATTTATTGAAGTAGTTGCTCTAGCTGTAAAAGCTGATGACCTTGCCTGGACTGATGGCAGAGGTTCAAGATCAAATTTAAAAATCAGCTCAACGTGGGAAATAAAATATTAGTTTGTTCTGCACTTATTTATGAAAGGAATGTACTGCTTAGAAACTGGAGATACGGTGATGCATTAACACAGCTGTAAAAGGGACATTTACGACAGCACATGCAATGCAGATTCCTTAATAACTATCCTGAGAACGAGGGCACCAGACAGCAGCTACTAGTGGAGATGGCAGCCTTATCTTGATGTGGAGATAAAATGTAGTCTGTTCCCAGAAAGTTGTCCACTTCAGCTTTAGTGAGAAGCCAGCTACTCATACTTTGCTCATTTTGCTTTCTCGGGGCCTGCAGATAAAAGCTGGAGTGGCTAAAGGCTGCAATAAAAATAAAAAGAAAATGCCAGCACTGATGTCTTATCAGACACCATCTGGGTAAATCTACCAGTTCAGCCACTAACATTAATTTTATTCTCTTGCACTCTGGCTAACCTCAGAAAATGTCCTATAAACAGCAAAGAGAATGAAATAGAGGAATTCTGCAGACAGCTTTCATCTCAGCATTTTCTTCATTGCAGATTGCCGAATGAAGACTCACAATCCAAATCTGGATCTGCATTTAATGAGAAAGGACACAGCAAAAAACATTCCCAGAAGCTTTCTTGTACATTCTATTGTATATGTGTGTGTGTGTCATGGTCTACCCATTTCTAAGAGACTACCAGAGTAGAATAAGGCCCACACATTTGTAAACAGTGTGAGTGAAGCACCAAACAAAAAACAAAATGCTGGAAACACTCAGCAAGTCAGGCACAGCATATGTGAAGAGAAATGACAAGTTACTATTTCAAGCATATCACTTCAGCAGAACTGAGTGAAGCCTCATAGAATAAGGAGCCATGCAAATTCTGGGTATTATGCAGTAATGACTGCACAAATCCCTCTTCCAACATTTTAAATAATGATGATGTATGACATTAAACTCAAAGCATGCATTGTATTCATTTAGGTCTTATAACAGCAGCATGTTCAGTAATTTTAACAAGGTGACCAGGCTGGCTCAAGAGGTTTGGGGCCTTATGCAGGAGCTAATCTGTGAACTCCTAACCACTACAGTGGTTAAACAATGAAGAAGTGGACAGTTAATCCAGAAGGGCACACATCTCCCAGGAAAATTCAGAAACTTACATGTAAAATGGTGCAACCTAGCTCGTTTTCAGGCATATCTCCCCAGCTTCCCCTCCCCTGTAGCAAATTCTCAATATACATGGCGTTAACATTTTTCTGTTCCCATTCTCACTGAGGCTGCTCGTGTCATTGATCTGGGAACTTCCTAGCACATGAAGTAAGCGTGTCAGGTTTCGAAGTTCTCTACAACTTTGCTAGAAGCTCTGGACTCTGAGCAGGTCTTTGTCAGAGGTACAGCAATTATATTTAAAAGATGAGAACTTTTAATATTAATTAATATATATATAAAGTTCTGATTTTTGTTAGGCAGATGAAAGAGTCTGTGCCCTTTGAAACCCAGCAGAACTTCAGGAGGCTAAAAAAATTCCCTATTTAACACCTTACTATTTTGTATCCATTACACCACAGGTACAATATGCATACTGATATTTTAACTGATTTAAATATGGTAAAAGTGGTGTGCAACTTCATAGAATCATAGAATGGTTACAGCACGGAAGGCCATCCGGCCTGTTAAGCCTGTGCCGCTCTCAGTTAGTCCCACTCCCTTGTCCTTTCCCCTTAGCCCTGCAATATTTTTTCCTTCAGATACTTATCCAATTCCCTTTTGAAAGATAAGATTGAGTCTGCCTCCACCACCCTTTCAGGAAGTGCATTCCAGATTTTAACCACCCGGTACGTAAAAAAGTTTTTTCTTACTTCGCCTTTGCCAATCACCTTAAATCTGTGACTGGTTCTCGACACTTCCACAAGTCAGCTCAATAATTGGATGCGGACCTGGTTTAAATTTCTCGTGCTAGGACTCACTAGCACTGTGAAAATGGAATCTTAACCATGCAGGCATGTGTCCTTACTGCTACACACCATGAACAGATATATAGCCCAGCTTCAGTTCCAAATTGGCATGCCTGGAATCTGTTCCTGATCAAGGCAGAGCAGATATTTTAGTCCTATTTACATTGAAATTGGCAAATATTGAAGTATATAATACAAGCATATGAGGGAGAAGCGAATAGAGGGTTATGCTGATAGGTTTAGATGAGGAAAGATGGGAGGAGGCTTGAGTGCAGCATGGACTGATTGGGCCGAATGGCCTGTTTCTGGGTCGGATATATTATATGTAATCCTATGTAATTCTAGATCGTATGGATTTCTGGAAATGGAGAATCATCCCATGATGCAAGTTGATTGGCAATGTGTATAATGATGCCCTCTAGTAATGATTTCAATTTACTTCTCAGTTATTGATCTGCAGGAATGTTAATTAAAAGTACAGCAGTTTTTTTCTAATCATTAAATCCTTCAAATTCACAGTGGATGTGATTATTACCATTGCCGCAGGCAGAAAACTGACGGTTAAGGATTAGCCGCCCGTTAGAAGCCCTGCCCGTTTTCTTTTCCACTGAAATCATGCCAGGTGGTCACCCATCAAGTGGGTGAAAAGAGCTGAGGCATTTTGGGCTCAAGGTCGTATACCCTTCCAATTGGCTAGGAGAACTAAAGGTACTGAGAACCTACAACTCATACCAGATTTCAGAAGAGTCTTGGTAGTCTGTCGTATCCAACAAAGACGTTGATGTGCTAATCATCAATGGCATGTGTCTTCAAGTGGCTGTATAGGTCAATTCTGGATGCACATAGTCTCTTGCACGTCGGACAAGGGAAGTTCGATGTGCCTGATGCTGACAGTACTGACACCTGATGTCGTCTATCTCTAGTGTCCCGCAGGCGTTGACATCGGCTTTCTTCTAAGGTCTGGCAGGCAGTCCTCATGAGGGTTCGCCACTGGATTTTATTAGCTGCTGTATTCTCGAGGTCCTTTGGTCGAATGCCACAGTACTGGAGGTTAACCTTGATGCAATCTTTGTAGCGCTTGCGGGGGCACCCCTGGTGTCTTCGACCTTCACAGAGCTCGCTGTGAAGAAGCTGACGAGGGATCCTTGACTCATCCGTGTGGATGACATGTCCAGCCCACCGGAACTGGGCTCGCATGATCATCACCTCGATGCTAGTTGATTGTGCTCTCTCCAGAACCTTAAAGTTTGACACCCGGTCTTGCCAGGTATGTGGAGTATAGATCTGAGACTGCGCATAAGGAAAGCTTCCGACTTTTTGATGTGACGCCTGTAGGGTGTTCAGGTCTCACATCCATAAAGGAGAGATGAGAGAACGACTGCTCTATACACCAACAGTTTAGTTGACAGTCGGATGTGGTGATGACTCAACATCTTAGTGCGCAAGCGACCAAGTGCCTGGCTGGCTTTACAGATCCTTGCATCAATCTCCTTGTCCAAGGACCCATCACTTGATATGGTGCTGCCAAGGTACTTTAAGCTGTCCACTGACTTTAGTTGTATACTGCCGATGGAAACTGTGGGAGCAGGTGCTGTATTGCCAGGGGCAGGCTGATAGAGAACCTCGGTTTTACTAAGGCTGATGGTTAGGCCAAACAATTCTGTTGCCTCAGCAAATTTGCTGAGTATGAATTGTAGGTCACTCTCCTTGTGTGCCATAAGGGTGCAGTCGTCAGCAAAGAGTGCCTCTAGGATGAGTCGTTTCCATACTTTGGTCTTTGCAGCAAGGCGGCGGAGGTCGAACAGTGAACCATCTAATCGATATTTCAGGTAGACCCCAAACTCCAAGTCTTTTATGGCATAGTTCAAGACGCAGGTAAAGAATAGGTTGAACAGAACTGGAGCGAGTACACAACCTTGTTTCACTCCATTTGAGATGGCAAATGGGGCCGTGGTTGTGCCGTCTGAGAGCACTTCATCTGTCATATTGTCATGAAACAGCTCGATGATGTGGACAAACTTCCTTGGGCACCCAAGTTTCGTCAAGATTGACCACAGCGTTGCTCTGTTGACAGTATCAAAGGCCTTGGTGAGGTCAATAAATACAGCGTACAGGTTCATGTTCTGCTCAATGCACTTCTCCTGCACTTGTCTGAGTGCAAAGATCATGTCCGCTGTGCTCCAACCAGGTCGAAAGCCACATTGTGTTTCTGGAAGATTTACTTCTGGGACACTAGCTATGAGTCGGCTCAATCCTATGCGGGAGATGATCTTCCCAGCAATGGACAGAAACGACATTCCCCTGTAGTTGCCACAGTCTGCTTTATTGCCCTTGTTCTTGTAGAGGGAAACTATCATAGCGTCACGGAAGTCCTGTGGCAGGTCTTCATCTTCCCAGATGCTAGTTATTATGGGCCCAAGTTTCCACATGATTCGCGCCTGATTTTTAGGAGCAACTGGTGGAGAACGGACTATTTTAGAAATCGCAATTCTCCACATTTTTTTTTCTGCAGTTCTAGTCAGGTAGAACAGTTCTAGTTTAGAACAGAATTTTTTCTTCAAAAGGGGGCGTGTCCGACCACTGACGCCTGATTTGAAAGTTTCCACAGTGAAAATGTACTCCAAACTAAAGTAGAATGGCGCCAGTGAAGATTTTTGTAGAACTGAAAAAACCTGTTCTACACATTAAAAAATCAGGCGCAGGTTACAAATTAGGCGTCTAGAACGAGGTGGGGGGGGGGGGAGGGGGGGGGAAGGGAACTCATTAAATTTGACAATAAATCCTTATTTATACTTCTACAAATATTATACAAATAAATCCAACCTGAATAAACATTTATAAGCCAAGAAAAGATTAAATAAACCATCTTCCTACCTGTGTGAAAGTGCTTCAGCCAGGGAGAATTCTGCAGCCGTTCGTGCCGCTGAGCGAGGGAGGGAGAGAGAGAGAGAGAGAGGGGAGGGAGAGAGAGAGAGAGAGGGGAGGGAGGGAGGGAGGGAGGGGAGGGGAGGGAGGGAGAGAGGGGAGGGAGGGAGAGAGGGGAGGGAGGGAGAGAGGGGAGAGAGGGAGAGAGAGAGGGGAGAGAGGGAGGGAGAGAGAGAGAGAGAGAGAGGGGGGTCGGGGGAGCGGGTGTCGGGTCGGGGGGAGGGAGCGGGTGTCGGGTCGGGGGTGGGGGGAGCGGGCCTCGGGTCGGGGCGGGGGGGGAGAGCGGGTCTCGGGTCTCTGTCGGGGCGGGGGGGAGCGGGTGTCGGTTCGGGTCTCGGGTGTCGTGGGGGCGGGGGGGGAAGCGGGTGTCGGGTCGGGTCGGGTCTGGACTGGTCGGCGGGGGGGGGGGGGGCGGGGGTGTCGGGTCTTGTCGGGGGCGGGGAGCAGGAGCTGGCCGTGGGAGGAGCCTCATTCACGCAGCCCCAGTGAGGCCATTGGGCCAGGGCTAGGGGCTGCGTGCTTCGGGCCCCTCCCACACAGTTCGGCGCCTGGAGCTACTGCACTTGAGTGCCGACTGTAGCGCGCATGTGCAGAGGTCCCGGCACTGTTTTCAGCGCAGGGACCTGGCTCCGCCCCCCCCACAGCTCGTGCCGGCTGCGCCGAGTGCCACAGGACCTGTAAGTCGGTGGAGACTACCGAGGATTTTTTTAGGCGCCGTTTTAGGCGCGAAAAACGGGTACCCAGCTCGGAGGGGCGCCCGTTTTTTTTCTTGTGGAAACTTGGGCCCTATGTCATGAAAGGCCTCGAGAGTTGCTGGGCCTACTGCCTTGTAGATTTCGGCAGGGATTCCATCCTTTCCTGGAGCCTTTCCAGTACTCATCTGGTTGATGGCTTTCTTTACTTCGTCCATGCTGGGAGGAAGCTCAAGATCTTCTTTGATAGATTGCTGGGGTATGGAGTCATGTGCTTCTTCGTTCACTGTTGAAGGTCGATTAAGAAGATTACGGAAGTGTTCTCTCCACCTCTCATTTATGCCAGTCCTGTCTTTGATCAAAGTGCTGCCATCTGCTGAAAGGAGTGGAGTAGTTCTGAGTTTTGATGGTCCATAGACTGACTTGATGGCGCTGAAGAACATCTTTGTATTGTGAGTTTCAGCATAATGTTCCACTTCCTCTGCTTTCGTCTGCCACCATTTATCTTGCTTCTGGCAAACTTCTCCAAAATGGCAGATGATTTGGAATGGGTAAATTGGCTAGCCCTCCTCAGTTTTTAAGAATAAGATTAAAAATGTGGAAAACAAACATGTACTCAAAATCAAAAGAAGGAAACGTGGTCAGAAAAAGCTAGCTATGTAGAAAGACAAATAAGATGTAAACAGAAATGTTTCTATAAATTAAAGAAATGTAACACACAAATAAGTAAGGTTGAATACAAAGAACAACTGAAAAAAACGAAGGCTGCTAATAGATTAGCAAAAAGGTTAATGGAAAAAAGGATTGTGGACAACTATGGCAGCAATGCGAAGAGCTTTTTCAGTTATGTAAAGCGTCAGAGAACTATCAAAGACTGTATTGGGTCACTGAAGGGTGTTCAAGGATAAGTTACAAATGACTCACTGAGTCTGGCGGAAATATTAAATGAGTACTTTGCATCAGTATTCACTCTTGAAGATGATGCTCGAATATGAGAGTTAATAATACTAGTTTTATCAGTAACATTAACATAGATAAGCATATTGTTTTAGAAAGAATTAAGAACGTAAAAATAGATAGAACAGCAAGACCAGATGATATTCACTCGAGGGTCCTCCGGGAAATGGGACATGTGCTGTGTGAGCCCCTGGCCTGTATTTTTAATATCTCACTACACTCTGGAATGGAACACAAAAAGATAGTACGCAGGTATGGTAAGTGATCAGGAAGGCCAATGGTATCTTGGCCTCTATTGCAAAAGGGATAGAGTATAAAAGCAAGGAAGTTTTACTACAGCTATATAAGGTATTGGGGAGGCCACATCTGGAATACTGCATGCAGTTTTGATTTCCATATTTACGAAAGGATACACTTGCTTTGGAGGCAGTTCAGAGAAGGTTCACTAGGTTGATTCCGGGGATGAGGGGATTGACTTATGAGGAAAGGTTGAGTAGGTTGGGCCTCTACTCATTGGAATTCAGAAGAATGAGAGGTGATCTTATTGAAACGTATAAGATTATGTGGGGACTTGACAAGGTGGATGCAGAGAGGATGTTTCCACTGATGGAGGAGACTAGAACTAGAGGCCACGATCTTAGAATAAGGGGCCGCCCATTTAAAACTGAGATGAGGAGAAATTTCTTCTCTCAGAGGGTTGTAAATCTGTGGAATTCGCTGCCTCAGAGAGCTGTGGAAGATGGGACATTGAATAAATTTAAGACAGAAATAGACAGTTTCTTAAATGATAAGGGGATAAGGGGTTATGGGGAGCGGGTGGGGAAGTGGAGCTGAGTCCATGATCAGATCAGCCATGATCTTATTGAATGGTGGAGCAGGCTCGAGGGGCCGTATGGCCTACTCCTATTCCGATTTTTAATGTTCTTATGTTCTTATGATTGGAAGGAGGCTAATGTAGTCCCCATTTTTAAAAAGGTGACAAGGCAGACCCGGGTTATTATAGGCCCAGCAATTTAACATCAGTTAATAGGTAAGATGCTTGAAAGAATCATACGGGATGCAATATATGAATACTAGGATAGGGAGAGACATATTAGGGACACCCAACATGGCTTCATAAAAAAAAGGTCATGTCTCACAAATTTGTTGTATTTTTTGAAAAAGTTACAAAGTTGGTGGATGAGGGAAGCCCAGTAGACATTGTCTACTTAGATTTCCAAAAAGCTTTTGACAAGGTACTGCATAAGAGGCTTCTCTATAAGATCGGAACCTTTGATATTAGTCAAAATATATTGAGCTGGATTCAGAACTGGCTGGCAGGATGCAAGCAAAGAGTAGTTATAGATAGATTTGGATCTGTTTGGAGACCGATCAGCAGTGGTGTCCCACAGGGATCAGTGTTGGGACTGTTGCTTTTTACTATTTTTATTAATGATCTGGATTTTGGTGTTGGGGGCACAATTTGCAAATTTACAGATGATACCAAGATCTGTGTGAGTGCTAGAACTGTAGAAGAGGCTCGTCTGATTCAGGCAGATCTTAATGTGTTGGGAGACTGGGCTCAAGACTGGAAAATGATGTATAACTTAGATAAGGCCAATGGAGTCGTGGCCTTTATTGCAAAGGGAATGGAGTATAAAAGCCGTGAAGTCTTGCTACAGTTGTACAGGGTATTGGTGAGGCCACACCTGGGGAATATTGCCTGCAGTTTTGGTTTCCATATTTACAAAAGAATATATTTGCTTTGGAGGCAGCTCAGAGAAGGTTCACAAGGTTGATTCCGGAGATGAGGGGGTTGATTTATGAGGAAAGGTTGAGTAGGTTGGGCCTCAACTCATTGGAATTCAGAAGAATGAGAGGTGATCTTATCGAAACGTATAAGATTATGAGGGGGTTTTACAGGGTGGATGCAGAGAGGATGTTTCCACTGATGGGGGAGACTAGAACTGGAGGGCATAATCTTAGAATAAGGGGCCGCCCATTTAAAACTGAGATGAGGAGAAATTTCCTCTCTCAGAGGGTTGTGGATCTGTGGAATTCGCTGCTTCAGAGAGCTGTGGTAGCTGGGACATTGAATAAATTTAAGATAGAAATAGACAGTTTCTTAAATGTTAAGGGAATAAGGGTTTATGGAGAGCGGGCAGGGAAGTGGAGCTGAGTCCATGATCAGATCAGCCATGATCGTGTTGAATTGCGGAGCAGGCTCAAGGGGCCATATGGCCTACTCCTGCTCCTATTTATCATGTTCTTATGTTCTTATAAGTGCAGTGTTATGCATGTGGGCAGGGCAAATACTCAAACTTCATACACACTCCAGGGAAAGGCATTAAAGATGGTAGAGATAGCAAGAGATTTGGGCATTCTAGTGCATACATCCTGAAAGGTAAACAAGCAATGCTGTGCAGCGATAGCTCGAGCAAATAGGGCGTTGGGGTGTATCCATAGGACAATTGAGTATAAGACGAGGTGTACTGTTTTGTCCTTGTACAAGACCACAGTCAGGCCGCACTTGGAATACTGTGTCCAGTTTTGGTCTCCTCACATGGTGGGTGATATTGAGGTTCTGGAAAGGGTGCAAAAGAGGGCCACTAGAATAATTCCAAGTCTATAGCATCTTAGTTATCAAGATAAGTTAAATGAGTTGGGACTCTATACATTAGAGCAGCATAGACTTAGGGGGGGAGAATGATAATGAAGGGAATAGACAGTGTTCCAGCTGACAGTTTATTTCAATTAAATAGGTTAAGCAGTACCAGGGAGCACAAATTTAAGTTGTATAAGGCTAGATCTAGGTTAGATGTCAGAAGATGGTTCTTTTCCCAGAGTATAGTAGACCTCCGGAACAAGCTGCCGTTTCATGTGGTGGATGCAGACTCACTGAATACCTTCAAGCAAAAGCTGGATTTGTTTCTGGCTGCGGTTGAGATTACCTCTTCCAGAAGTTAGATACTGCAGGGAATTTAATGGCCAGCATAATCTCCTGGACTAGTTTTGTTTGCCTAGATGGGTTGGAGAGAAATTTCCCAGATTTTTTTCCCAAATTGACCTGGGTTTTTTATCCGTTTTTTGCCTCTCCCAGGATTCAGGTGGGGTAGAGTATATAGGCCGAAAATTCCGGCCTTGCCATGTCAGTACAAAGTGCGCACGGAACCGGCGAAGCCTCGCAAAAACCGTTTTTTGGGGCGCGATGCGCATGCGCCGAAAACTGGCTTTTCCGATCTGTCAAGATTTCTGTAGACAGATCACCCGCATCCCTCGGAGAAGGACATTCGCGCGGGAGAGATTGGGCTATTTGCCCAAATCATGCCCAGTGAATGTCCTTCAAACTTTTATGCCCAGTAAAAACAGGTGCATAGCTTACTTTTACCAGTAATTTTTAAAATATATAAAAATTAAATTTAAACACTGAGTGTTTAAAAACCCTGTTCATTAAGGTAAGTTTATTCTTAACACTATTAAAACACATTAAAAAAATGTAAAAAAATATATATTTTTCTAAAACCTTCAATTACATTTAATTTCAATGAATTTTAAATATGTGAGGTGTCTTATTTATTTATTATGCTGTGTTTCGGTGTTTTAGGGTTTTTTCTTATTGATAGTAATGGGAGTCCGTGCAAACAGAACTCCCATTTTTATCAATGAGAATACTGCATTTTGATTGGTGGTCCAGGCCCACGTGACTCCAGCATGTATGTACATACCTGAAAGGCATCTTCCCATGCGCTGCGCAGCGAATCTAGGCCTCCAACCGGGATTCTACGATCCTCCGGGACCACCAGGTACTTCAGTAGATTTTTTCGGGTCGGAGGCATTCATACGCAGGAAGCCTCCGACTGCAATTTCCCCCCCTATATGTTGTGTTACCCAAGGTATCGCAATTGTGTGGGACAGGCTTGATGGACCAGATGGTCTTTACTTGTCTGTCATTGTTCGTATGTTCGTATGTCCCTATGTTGTTAACTCTCGCCGGTGAGCTATATATCCTGAACGGTGTCCTGCTGCTGCTCCACCAGCGCCAAGCCGGCACAATACTGGCTGGCTGCAACTGCGCATCAGCCCACAGGTAAGTCCTAGGATGGGCAGGGAAGGGAGGCACTTTAACTCCCAGGCCTCACTTACAATTGAAGGGTGGGCCGCCTCCCCGATCACCTGCAGAATCGGGCAGCCCACTACATGAGCAGCGCAATTTCCGGGGTGTTTCACCGAATAAACATAAAGCGGGAATCCATTTCTTAAAGCACGTTTGCATTTCCAACTTTCCGCTTTGTTGGAAGAATCCTGGAACAAATTGTCTCAGTACAGATTAGTTGAAGGGTTGCCCCTGCTTTTCTGATGCCTCCAGAGAGGTCCTATTGGAGGATATCAGGCAAGGAGGGAGATAATTTTCCTAGCACCCTCAGTTCTACTCCCAACGATACTATCCAGCAGGCTTGGTCAATGCCAGTTGCATCACCCTCAGGACCTGGCTTCAGTTTAGGAAGAGGGCTAATGACTTCACAAGAGCAACAAGGGTGCATGGCAGACCCCTGCCCCTAATTAAAAGACCAACATCATGCTCCAATGATGTCAACCCACCCAATTACATTTTAACTCCAAATCGCAGATGCCATTCCAGTCTCTTATCCACTAGTAAATCCTAGCAGGACTGATGCCTGTGAGCTTGTGTTCTCCTTGCTCTTTGTTTAGTGATTGAACATTAGTCAATGATAGCAGCTTGAATACTGTAAATTGAATACGGATTATACCGAGGCTATCGCCCTGTTGTGAAATGGCTCTTCCTGTCTGTTCCTAAGCCAGCAGTTGCTGCATGAAATTAGTTTACAGTCGAGATAAAATAAACTTTATTAAGATCAAGGCCATAATTCTGATGGCTGATATTGGATTTATTTATCTGGTACTCAGAAACTCTCATCTAGGAGATTATCTAACTAGTTCACCATCTAGAGTGAGACTAACAAACACTTCTCCAGTTATAATTGGAATAATACCATAAAACTGAATATCCAATGATGGAATTGTTTCAAATCTCTGCTCCCAAACATTATGATTTGAATGCTTTTTTCCCTCACATTATCAGTAAGGATCAAAAGCCATAAGGTTGTTTTCTATTATTCCATGCCCCAAGGCATAGGGGTGAATAGAGTGCACTTAATTACTGGGCTGCATCAGTAGGAAACCTCGCAGTGTCGTGCATTAGACTAGATGCCCAGCTATGGCAACCAAGGAAGGAACATGTTTTGTGCCTCTACTAAGACTGCAAATATTCCATTGATTTATTATATTTTCTCTTGATCCTGACCTTATTACACCATCTGGTACATTTCATGTCTGAAACATAAGAAATTTAGCAACAGCTGAACCCATGGGTCGAATAATAAGCCCTTTTCTTTTTGATAGATTATCCATCTACCTGCATTCTTAGCATATTCTTCAATCTCTTCTCTCTCAAAAAAGCACATAATTGCCTTTTAAACTCTTTGATACTGTCTGCATTAATGACTTAATTGGTAACCTATTTTTGGATGAAAACTGGGGTAAATAACCCCTGTAATTTGAACCCTTCATTATACTAAACAACTTGCCTGGATCAATTTTGTCAATCTCTACCATAATCTTAAAATTATTAATTAAGTCACCTCTAAGTCTTTGCTTTTTTTAAAGAAAACAAGCTCAACCTTCTGAATTTTTTCTCATAATTTCAATTCCTGATTCATAGAATCATCTTCATTTCTCTCCTTTGCACTTTCCTAAGGATAATATTCTTGCTTTGTTTAGATGACCAGCAAAAAAAAATAAAAGGAAGTACTTGTATTTAGATAGCAATGAATTACTTTTGGAACACAAGCAAAATACTGTGAATGCTGGAAATCTGGAATAAAAACAAAAAAATGCTGGAAATACTCAGCAGGTTAGGCAGCATCTGTGGAGAGAGAAACAGAGTTAACATTTCAGGTCGATGACCCTTCGTCAGAACTGGCTTTTACTTTTAGAATGTAGCGATTGATGCTATAAATGCAAACATGATAGCTATTCTGCATGAGAAATGTCTCACAGTCATGAGATTGATGAGTGGTTAATTAATGTTTTGTTGATAATTATTGAGAGAGGAATATTGGCCAGCATAGTAGGACAACTTCCTATTCTTCTTTCAGCCTTGGACCACTGATAGAACTCTTGTCTCTGAGTCAGAAGGTTGTGGGTTTAAGCCCCATTCTGGGTTTAAGCCCCATCTCAATTGACACTTCTGTACAGGGCTGAGGGAGTGCTGCACTGTCAAGAGGTGCTGCCCTTACAGGTGGATGTAAACG
This sequence comes from Pristiophorus japonicus, assembly GCF_044704955.1. Lineage (NCBI taxonomy): Eukaryota > Metazoa > Chordata > Chondrichthyes > Pristiophoridae > Pristiophorus > Pristiophorus japonicus. The sequence continues at coordinate 57,439,450 of NC_091980.1, forward strand.
ATTCCATGGTACTAGAAAGAGAGCAAGTTATTTATTTTCTTTCTTTAAATAATCCTGTTGCTTCTTCTTGAATAAGTAAGTGGGACCTTAGTTTGACTAAATATTTGAAAAATGGCACCTCCGACAAAGCAGCACTATCTCAGTACTGCACTGGAATATATTATGTGCTCACGTCCTGGGAAGGGAATCAAACTAACTAGACTCTGATGCCAAGATGAGGTATTATCAACCCTGTATGCTTCTTTGCCTCTTTTACCAGAATTGATCATTTTTAAACCCAGTATATCTTTCCTATTCAGCATGCTGCACCATTGTTCCATTTCACACATACTCCCTTTTCGGTTCCTTACTCCCAAATATTTAACATTTAAAAAAATTGAATCCACTTATCGATGTTATTAAAAAAGATGGCAATTGTATTTTCTCACTGTTATGTTCAGAATAACACCACAAGACTGTATACTGTAAGCTTAAACTGTTGTGACCGTGGTCTCTTTAATGTAACTTCAGAGTGAGGAAGCAGCATGGTAGATTGCCTTTTATACCTGCTTGCCCGGGATGTGCAGGTGACCCTTGGGCCTCCAACTGGTGTGCTCCCTGGTGGTAAGTCTTACACACTAGTAAAGTTTACATACATAACATCACCCCCCCCCCCCCCCCAAAGTCTTAGATACGAGTTATTTACAAGTCGAGGTGATCCGGGGCCCTATGTTCCTGGGTTGAACACCTGAGTTGAAGTCCTGGCATGGGTGAGTTGGTCGGATCATTGCTGCACTGCAGCGCGGCTGGTCTGATCGGACTGTCGGGCTTGGTGGGTTCATCCTCGTGGTTGACCACGAGGTTGATTGCTGGTCGGGCGTGTGTTGGTGGACCAATTATGGTAATGTCCTCTTCAAACTGTTCTTGGTTGTCAGTGAATCACAGTTTGGTCTGATCCAAATGCTTTCTGTATGTTTGTCCATTCAAAAGTTTGACAACAAACACTCTATCCCCCATCTTAGCTAAAACAGTACCAGCAACCCAGTTGGGACCATGACCATAATTAAGAACAAACACAGGGTCAGTAAACTCAATGTCACGCGATACAGCCGCGCGGTCGTAGTACACGTTATGCCAGTGACGCCGGGTTTCTACATGATCATTAAGATCCGGGTGGACTAAGGAGAGACAGTTTTGAATGTGCTCTTCATTAACAATTCTGCCGGGGGATCCCCAGTGTGCAAGTGGGGTCACATCCGGTAGCTGAGCAGAACCCGAGATAACTCGGTCTGCAGGGAACCATCCATCACGCATTTCAAGCTTTGCATGATAGTTCGGACTGCCCGTTCTGCTTGACCATTGGATGTGGGCTTAAATGGGGCAGACCTGTCATGCTTGATGCCATTGCGGGTCATGAAATCATTGAATTCCGAGCTGCTGAAACATGGTCCATTGTCACAAACCATGGGTGGCGAACATGGCCCGGAGGCTTTCAATGGTGGCAGTGGACCCGTACATGATGACATTATTATATATTCAATCCATTTAGAGCAAGCGTCCACTGCTAGTAGGAACATCTTTCCTAGAAAGGGGCTTAGCGAAATCTATTTGGGCCCTGGACCACGGTTTGGAGGGTCATGACCACAGACTCAGTGGGGCCTCCCTTGGTGCATTGTTCAACCATGAGCATGTATTACATTGGTGTAGGCATGACTCCAATTCCGAGTCAATACCGAGCCACCAAACGTGCGACCTGGCAATAGCCTTTGTCATGACTATGCCTGGGTGGGTACTGTGTAGGTCGCGTATAAACATTTCCCTGCCTTTTTTTGGCAAAACCATGCGATTCCCCCATAGGAGACAATCCAAATGGATGGACATTCCATCCTTGCGTCGGTCAAATAGCTTAATTTCGTCTTGCATTCCTCCGGGAACTGCCGACCAGCTCCCATTAAGGACACAGCTTTTTACTAGTGATAGCACAGGGTCCTGGCTAGTCCAGGTCCTAATCTGGTGAGCCGTGACGGGTGACCCCTCACTCTCAAAAACATGCATTACAAGAAGCAAGTCTGCGGGTTGCGCCATTTCCAACCCGGTGGTGGGAAATGGTAACCGACTGAGGGCATCAGCACAGTTCTCAGTGCCTGATCTGTGGTGGATTACATAGTCATACGCAGATAATGTTAGTGCCCATCTTTGGATGCGGGACGATGCATTGGTGTTAATACCTTTGCTTTCTGAGAACAGCAAAATGAGCGGGTTGTGGTCGGTTTCAAGCTCTAACCGGAGTCCAAATAGGTATTGATGCATTTTCTTAACCCCGTATATGCATGCTAATGCTTCTTTCTCAACCATACTGCAGGCTCTTTCAGCCTTAGATAAACTTCTGGATACATATGCAACTGGTTGCAGTTTGCCTGACACATTGGCTTGCTGTAACACACAACCGACCCCGTACAAAGATGCATCACAAGCTAATACTAAACGTTTACACTGGTCATACAACACAAGTAACTTGTTAGAACATAGCAGGTTTCTGGCCTTATTAAAGGCTGTCTCTTGAGATTTACTCCAAACCCAGTCATCACCCTTACGTAGCAATAAATGCAAAGGTTCCAGCAAAGTGCTCAACCCCGGTAGAAAGTTACCAAAATAGTTGAAGAGTCCCAGGAACGAACGAATCACATTCTGTGGTCTGGGTGCAATCTTGATAGCCTCTGTCTTTGAGTCCGTGGGTCTGATGCCGTATGTCGCAATCTTTCTCCCCAAATATTTGACCTCTGGCGCCAGGAAAACACACTTGGAGCATTTCAGCCTGAGTCCCACTCTGTCAGGTCGACTTAGAACCTCTTCTAGATTGAGCAGGTGTTCGGTGGTGTCACGACCAGTGGATCAGGATGTCGTCTTGAAACACAACGGTGCGTGGAACCGATTTCAGCAGACTCTTCATGTTCCTCTGGAAGATGGCCACAGCCGAGCGAATCCCAAAAGGGCATCTGTGTTATATGAACAGTCCTTTGTGCATGTTGATGCACGTCAATTTTTTCAAAGATTCAGCCAGCTCCCGTGTCATGTAAGCAGAGGTTAGATTCAGCTTGGTGAACGACTTCCCCCCTGCTAGCGTTGCGAACAGGTCATCCGTTTTAGGTAGTGGATACTGGTCCTGTAATGAGACTCGGTTGATCGTTACCTTGTAGTCCCCGTATACTCTGACCATCCCATCTTCGTCGCCAATTGTTATGTTCAGAATAACTCCACAAGACTGTATACTGTAAGCTGAAACTGTTGTGACCTTTGTCTCTTTAATGTAACTCCAGAGTGAGGAAGCAGCATTGTAGACTGCCTTTTATACCTGCTTGCCCGGGGTGTGCAAGTGACCTTTGAGTCTCCAACAGGTGCGCCCCCTTGTGGCAAGTCTTACACACTAGTAAAGTTTACATACATAACACTCACCAACCAAACTTCCTCTTGAGGGAGAATTAAGTATAGGTTGCTAAATTAGGTTGGAAAAAGGGTCAATGATGTACTAATTTAAGGGCCTAGAAATTCAAACTTGCCCATTATTGGATTCAGGACAAAGCAGGCTAGCAGTAGGTACCTCAAACAGGTGTTAGGCCCCTCAGTTTCATATGCAGACGGACTAATGTCTGTTTCAGACATGTATACCGCACGGCAATTTTTTGGCCTATACCAATATGGCTTCTGGCTTTATGAGCATGTGCTTCCTCCCCGCCATATTGGAGGCTTAGGAGGCCAGTTAGCATCCGAAAAAGGGGTACATATGTGGCCTAATTTCTAGGTCAAGTTTCCCTGACAGTATTTGAACAACTTAATTTCACTAATTGACTTAATGACAATGACAATTATTATTTTTACTTTTAAATAAGGTCTATCCTGGTCAAAAACAACACTAGCCCATAGTTTTGTTCTACTTCACAGTATCAAAGTTAAATGAATTTAGTTGAATAATTATTAGGACATTTTAAATCCCAAAACGCTGTTTCTCTTTTTCTACAATAAAATAATAGATACAGAAAAAAGTACACACAGTCCAGTGGACCTTGTGTTAAATGCACGCAGGGATCATTTATTTGTCTGTTAAAGTGACTATAATGGGGAAGATCTTTCCTCCAGTTCTTCTGTTCTTGCCTAAAATCTCTCTTTATGGGATGAAGCATTGTCAGTGACCCCTCAATTCATGAGGAATACAACTCCTCATGGTCTATTGCCTCTTAGGGATTACAGTGGAAGGAAATGGAAATTCTCAGAAAAATACATATTTAACTCCAAGGATCACACGGTGTTGCATATGTTTTAATTGAAATATTAACGACCTAGCAAGTGTTACTTTTCCCTCATTCCATTTTGACTCTTTCTCCCTTTAAGGTATGTGGTTCCAGTCTGTGATACCGCACGAAGTGGCTATTCTTCATGTGTAAATTCAGACAGCTAATTCATAGAATATTCAAATGTGAAGGACATCACATCCAAGCCAGACATGTCCTCACCTGATATCCACACATTTTACAGCTGATAGTGATTAGGTACAGAAATATTAGCTAATCATTCACATCTCTGCTTGCGAGATGCTGAGCCCATTGTAGCAGCCAGTGAACTTCAAAGTACTTCATTGTATGTGAAGCACATTGAGCCATTCTAAGAGATGTGTTAAGGCATCATATAATTGTGAATATTTCTTTCTTTAAATAGTACCCTGGCTGATAAGATAACTGCCTAGATTAGACATTTCTGGGACCTTCAATACTGAATCATGTCGTGTGTCTAAGCCTACTGAATCACTATAAGGCACTGACTAACTGCTGTAATACATGCCTCATATTAAGGCCAGTGGTGGCACAATGGAATGAGATACCCATTTCTCATACCTGCACCAAGACCTATCTAAAAAGTACAATATTTCTGCTTATCAATTCCTTTGTTTAGTCAATGGCAAGCTCCAACTACAACACCTGCCCTTCACTCAGACATAGACATGAAGGATATTATGGTTAGAAAGAACCTAATAATGGTATCAAATGCCCTGACTTTAACTGGGATCAGATTAGTGGGAGTGCAGCGAGTGGCAAGTACAATTGGCATCACCAGCATGAGGCCTAGGCGATTTTAACTCTTGGGTTTTATTTGATTATAATTGATGAGCTGCCTTTCTGATAGCATTGGGGAATGGGCAGCCTATCCATTTTCACAGTTTCTGGAGGGCCACCTGTGGCCTACTTAAAGTGGGTAGCACCTCTGAAAGCAAGGTTGCACTCCTCGCTTTCACTGGAACAGTGTGGACAGAATTCTCATTGCCATTATGATTCAGAGTGATACCCCCAGGTGACTCTGCTGACTCCCTGGAGGTACTGGGGGAGGAGAAAGGGGCTTGGAGGGACATAGTCTTCCAAGCACTCACAGGAAGATACCCAGGACTAATATCCAGCAGGCCTGGACAGAGGTGTCTAACAGGGTCAGTGCAAACGGCATCGCCCCCAGCAAGAGTGAGTATAACTCTTCATTTCTCAATCTCGCTCACCAAATCCCTTCCCTCCATCACATCCTTTAATATCCAATCACAAAGGCACATTGCAACAGCCCTCTTTCTCATTCGAAACACACTAACCTTTTTCTTTGTTGTCCTGACACTATACACGAATAGCATTCTCTTCTTAAACTCTTCTTACAATCTCGCCTTGGAGTCATAAGGTTGTAGGTTCTTCAAGCCACACTCCAGAGACTTGAGCACAAAAATCTAGGCTGACACTGCATTGTTGGAGGTGCCGTCTTCCGGATGAGACGTTAAACTGAGGCTCTGTCTGCTCTCTCAGGTACATAAAAGATCCCATGGCACTATTCGAAGAAGAGCAGGGGAGTTATCCCTGGTGGCCTGGCCAATATTCATCCCTAAATCAACATCACTAAAAAAAAAGATTATCTGGTCATTATCACATTGCTGTTTGTGGGAATTTACTGCGAGCAAATTGGCTGTTGCTTTTCCTATGTTGTAACACCAAGCATTATTCTGAAGAAACCTCAGTTGCTAATGTACAGCCTCTCAGTGCCTTTCTTACATGTCTCTTTTCACTTTCCTCTAGGTCCTTCTCAGCATCAAGAACCTGCTGAAGAGGTCACCCCTGTGGATGCGCCACCATGTGTTCCCAAGCACCAACGCAGAGATTGGCACTCTGTGTGGGTTAGACAGTGAGTTGGAGGGATCTGTGTATAGTAACATAGAAACATAGAAAATAGGAGCAGTGGGCTCAATTTTGCCCAATCCCTCTTTTCGGCATACGTACGCGCTGGAAATGGCACCGGAAAAAAGTCACCCCATCCTGGCGGCTCTTCCGAGTCCCCAGCGTGGCATGTATTGTGAAGTGCGGGGTGGGGCAACAGGCCAGCGCAGAAGGCACTGCCGGCAGCTGCATGCATGCGCAGTGAAGTCTGCACGCATGCTCCTGCCCTCCCAACATGTCCTGCGGGCTGTGAGCTGGGCCCAATGCTCGCAGCCCCTATCCCCGGCCAATGGGATGCCCCGATCTCGCCGCACCCTATCCCCAGCTGAGTGGTCTCCTGCACTGGCCGGCCGGCCTGCTGAGTTCCCGGGCCGAGGTAGGACTTCAATTTTATTTTTTACTTATTGATGGTTGTGCTTGAGAGTTTTGATTGGGGGGTGGGGGGGGGGCGGGAGGAGAGTTTTGGTGGTGGGTGGAGTGGGGGGAGGAGAAAGAGTGTTTGGGGGGGAGGGGGAGAAAGAGTATTTTGGTGGGGTGGGGGTGGGGGGGGGACTTTAAAAAAAACAACTTGATTCTGGTGTAAAGGTCGGACTTCTATTTTTTATGTGTTATTGATTGATTGCTTATTACTTTTTGTGCTTTGTTTAGTGCTTTGTAAGTCTTGGTGCATTAAATGTACTAACCTGCGCCGATTTCTTAACTGCCCGCAAGGTTTTTCAGAGCTGGCCACATATGCTGACCTAAGACGATTTGGAGTAAGTTTTAGCAGGCCAAAGTGGCATAAATGGCCAAAACTGGCGTAAGTGTCTGGGAACGCTCCCTTTTGAAAAAAAAACTGAACTAAAAAAAATTGTACCTAACTGACTTACTCTGGAGCAAATGTTTGGGGGAAAATGACTTTTTTTAAACTCACGCCAGAAATAACAACTCATTCCAAAAAAATTGGATGCAAGGCATGGACACAATTGGGCCCAGTAGTCGGCCATTCGGCCCTTCGAGTCTGCACTGCCATTCAATATGATCATGGCTGACCCTCTATCTCAACACCATATTCCTGCTTTTTCCCCATATCCCTTGATGCCTTTTGTTTCTAGAAATCTATCTATCTCCCTCTTAAATATATTCAGTGATGGCCTCCTCAGCCTTCTGTGGTAGAGAATTCCACAGGTGCACCACCCTCTGAGTGAAAACATTTCTCCTCATCTTGGTCCTAAATTTCCTACCCTGTATCCTGAGACTGTGACCCCTTGTTCTAGACTTCCCAGCCAGGGGAAACATCCTCCCCGCATCCATTCTATCCAACCCAGTCAGAATTTTATATGTTTCAATGAGATCCCCTAGCATTCTTCTAAACTCTAGTGAATACAGGCTTAGTTGACCCAATCTCTCCTCATATGATGGTCCTGCCATCCCAGGAATCAGTCTGGTGAACCTTCGCTGCACTCCCTCTATGGCAAGTATATCCTTTCTTAGGTATGGAGAACAAAACTGCACACAATACTTCAGGTGCGGTCTCACCAAGGCCCTATAGAACTGTAGTAAGACGTCCTTGTTCCTGTACTCAAATCCTCTTGCAATGAAGGCCAACATACCATTTGCCTTCCAAACTGCTTGCTGCAGCTGCATGTTTACTTTCAATGACTGGTGTACAGGGACACCCAGGTCCCTCTGTACATCGATACTTCCCAAGCCATCACCATTTAACTAATACTTTGTCCTTATGTTTTTCCTACCAAAGTGGATAACTTCACATTTATCCACATTATACTGCATCTGCCATGTGTTTACCCAGTCCCTTAATGCAATCAGTACGAATGAGCATCAGCTGGTACTGGTGGCAAAGACAGCATACGAGATGGCTTGCCAGAGGGTGAATTCGTCTCCCAGCTCTGCTGAGCAGGACCGAGATGAGGACTTCAGGGGCCCAGCTATGCAAAGAAAAGTTCTTGACTCACAACAATAGTTTTACCAGGTATTGGAAGCCCTGCCAAGGATTTGAATGCATGGAGGTTTGTCAGCTTCCAACCTGTGTGGTGTTATCTTGCATGGCATGAGCACTCTGCAGTCTACCTTGGAAGGTGTGAACACACCACTAACACTGCAGCCAGGCCCTCGCAACAGGGTTCAATGTTCAATGCCTTTGCAGCTTTGCTGCAAGCTCAAATGGTTCTGTTTTCCACATTGGAGAGACAGGTGCCTATTTTGAACAAATGGAGCGGTAGGTGTAGCCCTCTTTTAGGGTATGAGCATGGCCGGTCCCTTGCCATCGTCTCAACAAATACCCACCATAGAATCAGCAAGTAAGCTGTGCCAGACTGCCCCAACAGCAACCAAGGTGCAGCTGGGCCCTAACACACTCGAGCACTCATAAGTTGCTGGACGTGAGGATCTCAAAGGCCCCATGATGAGCAACTGTAGTCTTGCACCAGTTTTGCTGAGGCCACTAGGTGAGCACTTCAGATCGAGCATGACTGCATACAAGGATAAATTCCTCGATCAGACATTCCTGGTGAGGAGCAGCACTTGCAGGGAATGCTGCTTGGGAAATCACAGGCCTGCGGTGCTTGACTTTTTGTCCATTTAAATTAATGAATGGAAATCAGGCACTAGAAGCCCACAAGTTCCAAACCAATGCTTTCTGTGAGCTTTGCTCCTCACTGGATAGAAACATAGAAACATAGAAAATAGGTGCAGGAGTAGGCCATTCGGCCCTTCTAGCCTGCACCGCCATTCAATGAGTTCATGGCTGAACATGCAACTTCAGTACCCCATTCCTGCTTTCTCACCATACCCCTTCATTCCCCTAGTAGTAAGGACTTCATCTAACTCCTTTTAGTTAATTGGCCTCAACAACTTTCTGTGGTAGAGAATTCCACAGGTTCACCACTCTCTGGGTGAAGAAATTCCTCCTCATCTCGGTCCTAAATGGCTTACCCCTTATCCTTAGACTGTGTCCCCTGGTTCTGGACTTCCCCAACATTGGGAACATTCTTCCTGCATCTAACCTGTCTAACCCCGTCAGAATTTTAAACATTTCTATGAGGTCCCCTCTCATTCTTCTGAACTCCAGTGAATACAAGCCCAGTTGATCCAGTCTTTCTTGATAGGTCAGTCCCGCCATCCCGGGAATCAGTCTGGTGAACCTTCGCTGCACTCCCTCAATAGCAAGAATGTCCTTCCTCAGGTTAGGAGACCAAAACTGTACACAATACTCCAGGTGTGGCCTCACCAAGACCCTGTACAACTGTAGCAACACCTCCCTGCCCCTGTACTCAAATCCCCTCGCTATGAAGGCCAACATGCCATTTGCTTTCTTAACCGCCTGCTGTACCTGCATGCCAACCTTCAATGACTGATGTACCATGACACCCAGGTCTCTTTGCACCTCCCCTTTTCCTAATCTGTCACCATTCAGATAATAGTCTGTCTCTCTGTTTTTACCACCAAAGTGGATAACCTCACATTCATCCACATTATACTTCATCTGCCATGCATTTGCCCACTCACCTAACCTATCCAAGTCGCTCTGCAGCCTCATAGCATCCTCCTCGCAGCTCACACTGCCACCCAACTTAGTGTCATCCGCAAATTTGGAGATACTACATTTAATCCCCTCGTCTAAATCATTAATGTACAGTGTAAACAGCTGGGGCCCCAGCACAGAACCTTGCAGTACCCCACTAGTCACTGCCTGCCATTCTGAAAAGTCCCCATTTACTCCTACTCTTTGCTTCCTGTCTGACAACCAGTTCTCAATCCATGTCAGCACACTACCCCCAATCCCATGTGCTTTAACTTTGCACATTAACCTCTTGTGTGGGACCTTGTCGAAAGCCTTCTGAAAGTCCAAATATACCATAAAACTCATTGTACCAGCATTATAAAACATACGTAATGTAGGAAATCCAATGTGAAATTGTTACATTTATAAAAAAGGGTCCCATGGGAAAAAATAGAAATTCCAACCAGCAACTTTGAATTTATCCTTGGTTCTGGATACCAGCCCTGACTTTCATTAGAACTCAGCTACCTTCATTAAGCAAGTTGTGCCAATTCTTGGTTGCATTGGCTAATGGAGCACTTTACCATAGTTGAATGTCCCTTCTTAGGGTTGGGGAAGGAGAGAGAGATACAGCATCTGTCTTGCTCATGCAGAAGTACAACTTCTATTGGTTTATCAACACATCCAGTTTGACAACTTGGACTGTTTACCCTGCGAAATGATAAAGGAGCATTGCTGAAAGTGTTAACAGTGCGTGGATCAGGAACAAAGACCAAAAGAACTAATTGATAAAGGATTGAAGTAGCAGTTGCTTTTGGAACAGTCCTTTCACCACTGGGTCCTCGATTAAAACTTAAGCAAACCGAAAGGCCTAGAAATTCGATGGCACTGTGTCCATTTTACAGACATGCAATATGGCGGGCGGCGTGCACATTTTGCGCTGCCCGTCATATTGGCAGAGGCATCAAAAGAGGCATCCAGGCCTGCGCCTGAAACAAGTTTTAGGCCCCTTATTTGCATATGCAAAGTCCTTCACCTGTTTGATGCGCCCTTTACCAAATCTTGACCACTGCATCGACCCCCCCCTTCCAGTAACCTGATCTCCCCCCTTCCGGTTGTCACCACCACCCCTCCTCCCTGTTCGCTCCCTCCCTTGCAAGACTACCCGAGGGCTACTGCCAATGATGCAGGGGCCGAAATTCAAATGAACATCGCCGGCAAGCTGTCTTGGTCTGCAACTTGCCAGTCTGATGTCAATGAGGCCCGAAGTCCAACATCAGGTTCCCTGCGCCCAGCCACCGTAAACTAATTTCTAGGCCAATGTCTCTATAACCAGCTATAAAGGTCCTATGTGAAATCAGTTTGCGACAGACTTAAAGCACCTACTCGTAGACGAGACTACAGCAGAAAACTGCTTATTGTTTGCTACTCTGACTCTGATAAACCATAGGAATGGCTAGTGTGGGGTTTGAAATGCCATACTGGTGGAGTGTGGGCTTTTAAAATTAGTCTTAAGGAACCTTATTAAGGTAGAGTAAAGGGAACTTTACCCTGTGTCTAATATGCCTTAGTGCAAGATGTCACATTGGAGCATCCCTTAATCAAGGAGCATTGTGAAGGTTAACTGTGGAACTGTTCCTTTAAGAGGGTGAAGCTGATGCCCAGGGTGGGCAAGAAAGAAAAGGGAAAGGTATGCAGTGTGCTTCCTTGCCTGCTCTGCTGAAGATGGGAAACTTTTTGCCACCATGTTGCACAGCTCTGGGGATGGGGGAGTTGCCAATCAATGCCACTTCCACCTCTGCCCAGGTGGCACAAATAATAAATTTGGGTAACATGGTAGCATCCACACACTCTCTGTTTGTCCTGTCATAAATACCCCTCAGGAGGGCTTGGAGGTCGGAATGAGTGAAAGTGTACGTTCTTCACCTCTGGCTTGGTGCCATTACCTGCTGTCCTCTGGGCACCGATGGCGCTTCATTAATCATAATTCTGTCCAGGTGTAATACAAGTATTGCCAAGACAGGCAGTGAAGTAATTTGAGAGAAAAGTGAAAGAGCCAAGTGCAGTTCCTGTCTTACCTGCATGTTCCCCAGTGTTCTTTTGAAGAGTGTAGGCTGAACAGTGCATGTAAAAAGCTGCACAAAAATTGCCTGTTGGTTCAGCTGGTTGTTTGGTTTTGCACCAATGCCTTTACCAATTGATATGCAAATGAGCACACTCAAGAAACCTCTGTGTATTTCCCTCTAGAAGCCAATATATCTTTACCACCAGAAATTTACGAAGGGCTTCTCCCGACTCTGCTGCTGTAACTTAGCATAAATGGGGTTTCTGCTGAATTTCCACTGAAGTTGCGCTTGCAGAGCAGGGTAAATGCCAAGGAAATTTCCAGTATACATGTTTACTGAGTATTGTTTGATGTTTCTACCCCTCCTCCATGTTGTACCCAAAGTTCTAAATAAATTTCTGCTCTCCCGGTTTTGCTCTTGCTCCTCCAAGCTCTACTCAACTTGTTGCCACTACGTCCCTCTGATCTACTCATCCCTTTTTTTGTACAGTAATTTGTCATTGTACCAGTTTTGAAAACAGGGAGGTGCAATAAATCATTACTGTGTCACGGATTGCACAAAATCATATTCTTAATTTTTATATATTTTAGCTAATAACATAAACAGGCGAAAATGCACCACACAACTATTGTATTTGATGCTGATCCGAATTAGCCAGGCGTATCAGCCCGAGAGTAAAGTTATGGAAGTCGCTTTTTTTTCTGCTTGAAAATATTTTGTAAACTGCAGCCGTGTCATCATGGAAGTGTCAAATGTTGACTCTTTCCTGTCTCAATCAAAGCAGCAGCCTATCAATTTACAATAAAAAAATGTGAAAATTTTTGATGTTTCTAAATGTAAAATATTTTTTTTCCAAATACTCTTGAAAAGCTGCGAGACTCCGAAATACCATTTATTTTGATCTCTAATATCACAATAATTCTTGATCATACAAAGTAATTGTGCACTAGTAATATGATACTTATTTAGGGCTTATGATATAAAATTAGATCTGCTACGTGGAATGGAACAGGAAGTACCCCTAAAACAAAGCAAATAGTTTTGACAGCTGCAAAGGCAAAATGCCTCGTACTTTATGACACAAATCATACGGTTTGCTTGAGCTTGTTTCTTGCCTGCCCTATTTCTTTGTAGCCAGCTGCTCTCTATGTGAACAGTGCAAGACTGATGCTATCAGCATGGGACCTGAGCTCAAGAAACTGTGTGAAAGTTTAGGCCAATATAAGAAATTCCCTAAAAGCATATTTCTCTTTGGGGGAAGGGGGTATCCTTTGTATTAATAACATCCCGCTCAGTCCAGCACAAATACCTAAAGGCCAGTTTGGGGAGTGGGATAAATTGTTCTGGTTCATTGCTACATTTTGATGTTAATCTGCATCATGGTTGTTAGGTGTATGAAGAGGGAGAGCTACATCACGATATCCTGATGTGTGGATGTTGTTCCCTTGTTATTATTTGTACATACATTAGTTGCACCATTGAAAGTTGCAACACCAGTACTTGCTCATATTTGTGAAAGTCTTAGGAACATAGGAAGGAACATAAGAACAGGAGTAGGCCATTCCACCCTCAAACCTGTTCCGCTATTCAGTTAGATCATGGCTGATCTGTAGCTTAACTCCATCTACCCGCCTTGGTTTCATAACCATTAATATACTTTCGAACAAAAATCTATCAATTTCAGTTTTTACATTTTCAATTTGTTGTGTATGTAATAACTCAATAGACTGAATACTGTAAACTCCGAACAGGTACAAACATGGCTCTACTTTATTACGGCCCAAAGTGATTACATTACAAGATGGCTAGCCTTTTATACCTGGACCGCACACATGTGTGCACAGCCCAATGACCTCCGACTGTGACGCCACCTGGTGGCTAGTAAACCCAAGCATACATACATGACAATATCCCGCTTTAAGATATTAGTAACGGTCTTTTTAGAAATTGAGACGGTCCGGGGCTTTCTGCTCCCGAGTTGAATGTCTCAGTTCAACTCAAGTTTTGGGCAAGTGTTCTGAGTGTGTTATGACTGGAGGCTGGGTAGCCGATCTGATGGGAATGGCAATGACCACGTCAGGAATTGAAAGTCCAGATTCATTGACCATGTCAGTGATTGAAAATGAAAATCCAGATTCATTGATGACAACGGAGTCCTCTGATGACTGAGGGTAGGTTGGTTGGTCACTGATTGTGTCTTCCTCAGACTGTTCCGGTTCATCCGTGTGCCGCAGCTTTATCTGATCGACATGTTTCCTGCATGTCTGCCCATTCTTGAGCTTAACAATAAACACTCTGTTACCCTCCTTGGCCTTGACAGTATTGGCGATCCATTTGGGACCTTGACCATAATTCAGTACATACACAGGATCATTCTGCAAACTCGCTTGTCATACATATTGCTTAGTTACAGGACAAGACCCCATACGCTTACCGTGGTCTCCCCTGCTGAACTATTGATGGAGAGTTCTCAAGACCAGGCTCTCTCTTGTCCACCCTGACTTGAATAATTGTGTCGAATACAGACTTCAAAGTTAGCAAGGGTATCATGATCGCGCTACTGTGTCACGTGACATTTCTATCAGTGACCCTTGAGTTACACGTTTCATACTCTGCTTGATGGTTTGGACCGCAAGCTCTGTTTGTCCATTGGATGCAGGTTTGAATGGTGCTGACCTGACATGTTTGATACCATTGAGTTTCATGAACTCTTGAAACTCCATACTGGTGAAGCAAGATCCGTTGTTGCTTACAATGATGTTAGGCAGACCATGCCTAGCAAACATGACACGAAGGCTCTCAATGGTAGCTGTGGATATGCTAGATGACATGATTGTACACTCTATCCACTTGGAATAAGCATCCACCACAACTAAGAACATCTTTCCCAGGAAGGGACCTGCAAAGTCGATGTGGATCCTGGACCAGGGTTTAGATGGCCATGACCACAGACTCAGTGGTGATTCCACTGGTGCTTTACTAAGCTGTATGCAAGTGTTGCACTGATGCACACATGATTCAAGATCGGAGTCAATTCCAGGCCATCATACATGAGACCTGGCAATGGCTTTCAGCATGATAATACTGGGATGCGTGTTATGTAGATCATGCACAAATTTCTCTCTGTCTTTCGTGGACATAACAACACGATTACCTCACAGTATACAATCTGATTGAATGGATAGTTCGTCTTTGCAACGGATATAAGGTTTGGTCTCCTCACACATTTGCTTGGGTATGGCAGACCAATCACCACTAAGGATACAATGTTTCACAACCGATAATATCGGGTCCTGGCAGATCCAGGTCTTAACTTGTTGGGCCATGCCAGGAGTTCCTTCACTTTCAAAAGCATCCATGACTAACAGTAGGTCTGCCGGTTGTGGTGTTTCTACCTCTGGTGTGGGCAACGGCAGATGGCTCAATGCATCAGCACAATTCTCAGTGCCAGGTCTATGGCGAATGACATAATCATAGGCAGATAATGTCAGCGCCCCCCTCTGGATGCGGGACGAATCATTGGTATTGATAAACAATGAGTGGCTTGTGATCTGTTTCCAGTTCAAATCGAAGACCAAACAGGTACTGATGCATCTTTTTAACCCCATACACACAGGCTAGTGCTTCATTCTCCACCATGCTGTAGGCTCTTTCCGCCTTTGACAAACTTTTTGAAGTATATGCAACAGGTTGTAATTTGCCTGACTTATTTGCTTGTTGGAGCACGCAACCAACTCCATATCACAGGCCAATACTAGACGCTTATACGGATCATAATGTACCAGCAGCTTGTTAGAACAAAGCAGATTAGCAGCTTTCTCAAAAGTTCTATCTTGAGACGCACCCCAAACCCAGTTGTCGCCTTTTTTTTCGCAGCATGTGCAGTGGCTCTAATAAGGTGCTCAATCTAGATAAGAAATTACCGAAGTAGTTGAGTAGACCGAGGAACGAATGCAGCTCCATCACATTCTGAGGTTTGGGTGCATTTTTGATGGCCTTGGTTTTTGAGTCCATAGGTCTGATACCGCCAGCAGCAATTTTCCTCCCCAGGAATTCGATTTCCGGTGCAATGAAGACGCACTTCAAGCGTTTCAGTCTGAGTCCCACTTTGTTCCAGGCGAGGTAGAACCTCTTCCAGGTTGTTCAGATGTTCGGCCGAGTCACGACCTGTGACCAGTATGTCATCTTGGAACCTGACGGTTCTAGGGACGGACTTCAGTAGCCTCTCCATGTTCCTCTGAAATATGGCTGCAGCTGAGCGAATTCCAAAAGGGAACCTGTTGTAGATAAACAGTCCTTTATGAGTGTTGATGCACATACGTTTCTTCGACATGTTGACCAGCTCCTGTGTCATGTAGGCCAATGTCAGATCCAGTTTTGTGAATGACTTACCCCCGGCTAGCGTTGCAAACAGGTCATCAGCCTTCGGTAATGGGTATTGATCCTGTTTTGAAACTCGGTTGATCGTAACCTTGTAGTCTCCACAAATCCTAACAGTGCCATCACTTTTCAACATGGGTACAATGGGGCTGGCCCATTCGTTAAATTTGACCGGTGATATGGTCCCTTCACGTTGGAGTCTGTCCAGTTCGATTTTGACCTTCTCCATCATCATATACAGAACTGCCTGAGCTTTATGATTGATGGGTCTTGCATCCGAGTCCATGTGGATCTGCACCTTGGCTCCCATGAAATTGCCGATGCCTGGTTCAAACTGCGAGAGGAACTGAACACACTTGAGCACATGGAGTATCCTCTTCCGATGACAATGCTTTGATCTCGTTCCAGTTCCATTTGATTTTTTCTAACCAGTTCCTGCTGAACAGCGTTGGACCATTGCCTGGAACAATCCATAAAGGTAAATTGTGAACCGCACCATCATACGACACCTTGATTACTGCACTGCCAATCACCGTTATGAGTTCTTTAATGTACATAGGCAACTTGGCATTGACTGGACTCAGCTTAGGCATCACAGCCTTAGTATCCCACAGCCTGTCGAATGTCCTCTGGCTCATTATTGATTGACTCGCACCCATGTCCAATTCCATCGATATTGGCACATCATTAAGTTTTACATTAATCATTATCAGTTGGCTCTTTGTTAGGAACGAATACAGTCGATACAATTCCTCCTCTGGTATCTCGAATTGCATATCCGGATCCTCGCTAGACTGGTCATTATCCTCCACATGGTGTGTTGCAGCATGCTTGCTCAGTTGCAGACACATGCACTGGAGATGCCCCACTCTCAAACAGCCTTTACAAATATACTGTTTAAACCGACACTGATGATGCCGATGATTTCCCTCACAACGCCGACACGGTGATATTGGATTCATTCCGGTTGGCAGACTTTAGGCAGCCACAGGTTTCGCATATGCAGTCGGGTAGATCCTGCCATATGCAGCTCTGCCAAACGACGATACTATCTTGCTTACAGTACTTGCCGAGTTCCGATTTTTCAATATCTGCTTTAAGCTTTTGTCCGTCGTCATGCATGATTGGGCAATCGTGATGGCCTTGCTCAAATCCAGTATCTCCGCCGCCAGTAGCTTATGCAGGATCACCTCGTAGTTGATGCTGATTACAAAGAAGTCCTGCAACATGTCTGCCAACGCAGAACTGAACTTATATGGTCTAGCTAGACGTCTTAGGTCGGCAATGAATTCCGATATGTCCTGGCCCTCAGAACGAACGCGCGTACAGAATCGATATCTTGAGATGATGATGCCTTCATCTGGTTTGAGATGGTCATATACCAGAGCACACAATGTCTCATAGTCATTGTCCGTTGGACTTAAGGGCGAGAGGAGATTCTTTATGAGTCCATAGATTTTCAGACCGCAAACCGTGAGGAGGACCGCCCAGCGCCGAACTGCGTCTGCCTCTTTCTCCATTTTGTTGGCCACGAAGTACTGGTTCAGGCGGGCTACATGGTCTGCCAAATCTTCTCCCTCTAGAAATCGCTCCAGAATTCTAATTGCGCTCATTTTTACATGCGAAGGTTCTTGTTACCTCGTCGCCAAATGTTGTGTATGCCCTAACTCAATAGACTAAATACTGTAAACTCCGAACAGGTACAAACCTGGCTCTACTTTAATAGGGTCCAAAGTGATTATATTACAAGATGGCTGGCCTTTTATACCTGGGCCGCACATACATGCTCACAGCCCAATGACCTCCGACAGTGGCGCCACCTGATGGCTAGTAAACCCAAGCATACATAGATGACACAATTGACCTAGCCTCGAGAGCTTTTTGGGGTGAGAGTTCCAAATTTCCACTACCATTTGTGTGAGTGCTTTCTGACATTACTCCTGAACAGCCGAGCTCTAATTTTTAGGTTATGCCCCCTTGTTCTGGACTCTCCCACCCGAGGAAATAGTTTCTCTATACCTACCCATCAAATCCTTTAATCAGCTTAAACACCTCAATTAGATCACCCCTTAATTTTCTATATTCAAGGATACTGAATCATCCCTCTCCTATTTCTACTTGAACAGAACTGAGCACTTTGGGGGTAACACCTAAGTCTCTGTGTGTATAAACAGTGTGTAATTTGGTGCTGAGCTATAGAGACTAGAAAGATCCCAGCTCAGATTGCTGATCTATGCTGCTGTCAGCCAGGGTGAAGGGTAGGGCACTGCAATTGGCCTTAGTGTCCCGCATCATAATAACAACAACAAATAGCATTTATATAGCACCTTTAATGCAGTAAAACGTCCCAAGGCGCTTCACAGGAGCATTATCAAACAAAACTTGACACCGAGCCACAAAAGGATATATTAGGGCAGATGACCAAAAGGTTGGTCAAAGAGGTAGGTTTAAAGGAGTGTCTTAAAGGAGGAAAGAGAGGTAGCAAGGTGAAGAGATTTAGGGAGGGAATTCCAGAGTTTAGGGCCTTGGCAGCTGAAGGTACGGCTGCCAATGGTGGAATGATTAACATCGGGGATGCTCGAGAAGCCAGATTTGGAAGAGCGCAGAGATCTCAGAGGTTTGTAGATCTGAAGACGATTACAGAGATAGTGATAGGCGAGGCCATGGAGTGATTTTAAAACAAATCCCTGTCAATGACTCCTGTAAGTGTGTGGCTGTTTGGCATCAAGCCCCTTTGTTGGAAAGTGCTGATGACATCAGGTTAATTTTCGCAGGGATTCTCCTGCTAGTCTGCCATAACTTTAGTGGAAGAGTTGGAGAAAATGGAATAATGGTGTAAGTAGCATTTCTGACATTTTTCTGTGGTTTCCCTGGCTCTATCTCCATGGGTACGCAGAAAAGCGGGAGAATCCCAGCAGAATTTACCCCTTCACTGCACAGGCTTCCATACAACAACAACAACGTATATTTATATAGCACCTTTAACAACAACAGCAGCAGCTTGTATTTATATAGTGTCTTTAATGTAGTAAAATGTCCCAAGGTGCTTCACAGGAGTGTTTTAAGACAAAACAAATAAATTTGCACCGAGCCACATAAGAAGAAATTACGGCAGAGGACCAAAAGTTTGGTCAGAGGTAGCGTCTTAAAGGAGAAAAGAGAGGTACAGAGGTGGAGCGGTTCAGGGAGGGAGTTCCAGAACTTGGGGCCTAGACAGCTGAAGGCACGGCCACCAATGTTTGAGCAGTTATAATCAGGGATGCCCAAGAGGGCAGAATTTGAGGAGCGCAGACATCTCGGGGGGTTGTGAGGCTGAAGGAGATTACAGAGATAGGGAGTGGGCAAGGCCATGGAGGGATTTGTAAACATGGATTAGGATTTTGAAATTGAAGTGTTGCTTAACCGGCAGCAAATATAGATCTGCGAGCACAGGTGTGATGGTTGAGTGGGACAAGGTGCGAGTTTGGACACCGGTTGCCGAGTTTTAGATGAACTCAAGTTTACGTCGGGTAGAATGTGGGAGGCCAGCCAGGAGTGCGTTGGAGTATTCAAGTCTAGAGGTAACAAAGGCATGGATGAGGGTTTCAGCAACAGATAAGCTGAGGCAAGGGCTGAAATAGGTAATATTACAGATGTTGTGTCATGTATCTCACACAACTGTACATAACTGTATCTTACCATGCTATACATGACTGTAACTAGAGATGACCTGCAACCAGAAGCTTACCTTACCACCAGGGGTGCATTTGCAGGAGACACTGGATACCTGTCCCAGACAGGTATATAAGCACAGGTCTCAGGCAAGTGTGGCATTCGAGAGCTGTGTAATAAAGGTGCAGGTCCTGAGTGACCTTGACTTCAGTATGTGCCTCGTGTGAATCTGTACTGCAGGGACAGGACTGTACAGTGGTGACAAGTTACGGGATTACAGAATCCACAGAATGGCGACCAATGGCTCAGATGAAAAATACAATGCTGGAGATAATTGGGAGGACTTTATAGAAAGGCTCCAGCAAAGCTTCGTAACCAAAGACTGGTTAGGCGACGATAAGGCAGACAAGAGAAGAGCCCATCTCTTGACCAGCTGTGGCTCGAAAACATATGCCTTAATGAAGGACCTGCTGGCACCTGAGAAACCAGCAAGCAAGTCATTTGAAGAGTTGAGCACACTGGTAAGAGACCACCTGAAGCCAGCGAGCAGCCTACACACGGCCAGACAAAGGTTCTACAAATACAGACGCTGTGTGGGCCAGAGCATACCCGACTTCGTGGCGGAACTTCGGAGGTTGGCTAGCTTATGTGAGTTCTCGGATGAACTAAGGAGAGAAGAACTGAGAGAAGCTCAAGAGAGATCAGCCAGACGCAGCTCATCCTTTGGAAACAATGGAAGCAGTCTGTGCTGGAGATGTGGCGGAAGGCACTCATCAAGGGGGTGTCGATTTAAGCATGCTGTTTGCAGAAACTGCGACTATACAGGGCATCTGGCCCGCATGTGCAGGTAAAAATGGCAGCTTGGCTGGTATACAAATCGGAAGGGTCGGAAAGCGGACCAGAAGACGGTGGGGACAGTAGCCGGGACACCGATGTACAGCAGGTCAACACAATCAATGATCACTGCTCCTACAACAGGACGCCTCCAATAATGATGAGGGTCATACTCAACGGGATACCCGTAAACGTGGAACTGGATGCGGGAGTGAGTCAATTTCTCATGAGCGCTCAACAATTTGAACAGCTGTGGCCGCACAAAAGAACAGACCAAAACTCACAAGGGTCGACACCAAACTAAGGACCTATACCAAAGAAATAGTCCCAGTTCTTGGCAGCGCCATGCTCTCAGTCACACACAAAGGGACAGTGAACCGGCTTCCCCTGTGGATTGTCCCCGGAGATCTCCCAGCACTGCTGGGGAGAAGATGGCTGGCAAAACTAAACTGGAAATGGGATGATGTTCACGCCATGTCGTCAGAGGAACGGACCTCCTGCTCAACAGTTCTAAGTCGATTTGAACATCTCTTTCAGCCAGGTGTGGGCACCTTCAAAAGGGCTAAAGTCAAAATCTCCATCACACAGGATGCTACACCGGTCCATCACAAGGCTAGAGCTGTGCCCTATGTGATGAGGGAAAAGATTGAACATGAACTGGACAGGCTTCTGCGGGAAGGCATGATCTCACCCGTGGAATTTAGTGACTGGGCAAGTCCTATCGTCCCAGTCATGAAGCCTGATGGATCCGTACGAATCTGTGGGGACTACAAATCTACCATAAACAGAGTCTCCCGACAGGACCAATACCCACTGCCCAGAGCAGAGGACTTATTTGTCACATTGGCTGGAGGAAAACTTTTCTCAAAACTAGATCTCACATCTGCGTATATGACGCAAGAACTGACCGAAGAGTCTAAGCTACTCACCACCATCAACACATATCGAGGCCTTTTCATGTACAATCGATGCCCATTCGGCATCAGGTCGGCAGCTGCTATATTCCAGCGCAACATGGAGAGTCTGCTCAAGTCCATCCCGGGGACGGTTGTATTTCAAGACGACATACTTATCACGGGCAGGGACACCGACTCCCATCTCCACAATTTGGAGGAAATACTAAAGCGGTTGGATCGGGTAGGTCTAAGAGTTAAGAAATCCAAGTGCCTGTTTCTCACACCCGAGGTTGAATTTTTGGGCAGAAGGATTGCCGCTGATGGAATCCGCCCAACAGAGTCCAAAACCGAAGCAATTCGCCTGGCACCCAGGCCCCGGAATGTCTCAGAACTGCGCGCCTTTCTCGGGCTACTCAATTACTTTAGGAACTTTATGCAGAACTTAAGCACGCTGCTGGAGCCTCTCCACGTGCTACTCAGAAAGGGGTGCGATTGGGTTTGGGGGGACGCCCAGGAACTCGCCTTCAATAAGGCACGCAACCTTCTGTGTTCCAACAGTGTTTTGGCTTTCTTTGATCCTGGTAAAAAGCTAGTTCTTACAAGTGATGCGTCAGCGTACGGGGTCGGGTGCGTTTTACAACATGTCAATAGTGCAGATAAATTACAACCCATAGCTTATGCCTCCAGGTCACTTTCGCGGGCAGAGCGCGGGTATGGTATGGTGGAGAAGGAGGCGCTCGTGTGCGTGTACGGTGTCAAAAAGATGCACCAATACCTTTTTGGGGCCAAGTTTGCGTTAGAAACCGACCACAAGCCCCTCACGTCCCTACTATCTGAGAGCAAGGCAATAAACGCCAACGCCTCGGCGCGCATTCAACGGTGGGCACTCATGCTGGCATCTTACGATTACACCACAAGGCACAGACCAGGCACAGACAACTGTGCCAACGCGCTTAGCAGGCTACCCCTGGCGACCACGGAAGGGTCTGACGAACAGGACTGTGAGATAGTCATGGCAATCAATGCCTTTGAGTCCACAGGTTCGCCCATGTCGGCTCGCCAAATCAGAGCCTGGACGACCAGTGACCCCACGTTATCCCAAGTAAAAAGATGTCTTTTAACTGGTGACTGGGCAGAGGCTCGCGATGCCTGCCCCGAGGAGATCAAACCTTTCCATAGGCACATGCATGAGCTGTCACTACAAGCAGACTGCCTGATGTGGGGCAGCCGAGTAGTTATGCCTCTGCGAGGCAGAGAGGCATTTGTCCAGGAGCTCCACCGCGAGCACCCGGGGATCGTTCTCATGAAGGCCATAGCCAGATCCCACATCTGGTGGCCTGGCATTGACGCGGACTTGGAGCTCTGCGTCCGACAGTGCACCATTTGTGCCCAACTCAGTAATGCCCCCAGGGAGCCCCTGGCCCTGGCCCACCAAACCATGGTTGCGGGTGCACATAGACTATGCGGGCCCATTCATGGGCAAAATGTTCCTCGTAGTTGTAGATGCATTTTCAAAGTGGATCTAATGCACCATTTTAAACTCGAGCACCACCTCCACCACTGTGGAGAGCCTTGGAACCATGTTCGCAACGCACGGCATTCCTGATATATTGGTCAGTGATAATGGTCCGTGCTTCACCAGCACAGAATTCCAAGATTTTCTGAGTGACCACGGCATAAATCATGTTAAGATGGCACCGTTCAAGCCGCCTCCAACGGCTAGGCGGAGCGAGCAGTGCAGATCAGTAAACAAGGCATGCGCAAAATCCAAGATCCCATGCTGCAGGGCCGCCTGTCACGACTGCTGCTGGCATACAGATCTCGTCCGCATTCATAGACTGGAGTTGCCCCCCGCGCAACTATTGATGAAATGGACCTTAAAGACAAGGCTCTCATTAATCCTCCCTGACATGCATGAAATCGTTGAGGCAAAGCGCCGTAAGCTAACTGAGTACCATGACCGAAATTCGAGGGGGAGGTGGAATGAGATAGGGGACAAAGTGTTTGTGCTAAACTATGGCAGGGGTCCGAAATGGCTTGCAGGGACAGTAACAGGCAAGGAAGGAAACAGGCTACCGGTTGTACAAATGGACAATGGCCAAACCTGCCAGAGGCATGTAGACAAAGTCAAAAGTAGTTTTACCAACAACACTGCTGAACCAGAAACAGACTACAATGTGGAACTCACACCACACCTGGTGGACAGACAGAGGGAACAACCTGAGGAAAGGGCAAACCCAACAGACAGCCCAGGCGAGACACCAACAATCATACTGAATGAAACAGACAGCCCAGGCGAGATACCAACAATCACACCAAAAGAAAAAGAGGCACCAAGGCAAAGAACTGAACCACAACTAAGATGCTCCAAGCGAGAGCGTAGACCACCTGAGAGACTGAACCTATAAAGACAATAAGACCTTGGGGGAGGGTGATGTCAGGTATCTCACACTACTGTACATAACTGTATCTTACCATGCTATACATAACTATAACTAGAGATGACCTGTAACCACAAGCTTACCTTACCACCAGGGGTGCACTTGCAGGAGACACTGGATACCTGTCCCAGACAGGTATATAAGGACAGGTCTCAGGCAAGTGAGGCATTCGAGAGCTGTGTAATAAAGGTGCAGGTCCTGAGTGACCTTGACTTCAGTATGTGCCTCGTGTGAATCTGTACTGCAGGGACAGGAATTTACATGTTGTAATAGGCGATTTTAGTTATGCTGCAGATATGTGGCCGGAAGCTCATTTCAGGATCAAATATGACACCTAGGTTGTGAACAGTCTTATTCAGCCTCAGACAAATGCTATGGAGAGGGATGGAGTCGGTAGCTAGGGAACGCAGTTTGTGGCGGGGCCAAAGACAATAGCTTTGGTCTTCCCAGTATTGAATTGGAGAAAATTTCTGCTCATCCAGCACTGGATGTCGGACAAGCAGCATGACAATTTAGAGACCATGGAGGGGTCGAGAGAAGTGGTGGTAAGGTAGAGCTGGGTGTTGTCAGCATACATGTGGAAACTAACGTAATAAAATATCCCAAGACGCTTCACAGGAGTGTAATACAAAAACAAATTTGAGACCGATCCATTTAAGGAGATTTTAGGGCAGATGACCAAAAGCTTGGCCAAAGAGGTAGGTTTTAAGGAGTGTCTTAAAGGAGGAAAGAGAAGTGGAGAGGTTGAGAGATTTAGAGAGGGAATTCCAGTGTTTAGGACCTAGGCTGCTGAAGACCAACTGCCAATGGTGGAGCATTTAAAATTGGAGACGTTCAAAGGCCAGAATAGACAGAGTGCAGATGTCTAGGGGGATTATAGGGTTGGAGGAGATTACAGAGATAGGGAGGGGCAAGACCATGGAGGGATTTGAAAACAAAAATGAGAATTTTTAAGTGGAGGCGTTTCTTAAGTGGGAGCACAGGGGAGATGGGTGAGCAAGACTTAGCGAGAGTTAGTACACGTGCAACAGAGCTTTGGATGACCTTAAGTAGGGTAGAACTAAAGAGGCCGGCCAGGAGTCGAGACTAGAGTTGATAAAGACATGGATAAGAGTTTCAGCAGCAGATAAATTGAGGTAAAGGTGGAGATGGATGACATTATGAAGGTGGAAATGGGCGGTCTTAGTGATAGAATGGATATGGGATAGGAAGAGTAGGCATTTAGATTTGGTATTAGATGGTTGCCAATAGCTAGAAAATTGTACTGCATTGAGAGTCATCACCTTCAGAAGAGCATAGGAAAAAGAGGAGAATAAACCATTGAGCATTCTGACAGGAATTAACTCTGGCTCAATTTAAACTCATAAATTTATTAAATACATGGATCCTTTCTGGAGTAGTTGATCAGATTTATTTAAATACTTTTTCATTGTTCTACAACTTTGCTTCAATAATCCTGAAATATCAAAGAAAATCTGTAGAGTTATGTGAAAGATTTATTGCTCCCTCTCAGTATAATTGGAGTAAGGCCGTGTACTAACTTACTTGAGATGATAGAAAGAGAATGTTTTATATGTTTTCTTTGTGGGAGTAAGACTCATAAGTGATGTGCATTATATCAGAGAAGTCGTGGTATATCAGAGCGTGTTACAGTGAAGGGCTACTGTGCTTTGAGCTTCAGAGAACATAGTGATAGGACCATTCAATTTAGACTTATTTATGTTCCAGACCAGTAACTTTAATAGCTTGACGCATTTTGTGGTTCTATATCATGAAGAACATTTTAACTGATAAAATCAAACAGATGGCAACAAAGGACCTCTCTGTGTCAAAGGAATTTCTTATCAATTGACATCTGTAATCATTTATCTTGAAATATTACGCCATTATCTGAAAGGATTTCAAAGTCTGTTTGTTAAGCAACTTGATCAGCTCAAAGGCAGCACAAAAATACCATGTAAGGCTGTGTCAAAGAAACTACACTGTGATTGATGAATAATATAACTGTTTTGGTGGTCCCTGGTGACAGTTATCTATAGAATGGCTTGAGAGCCTTATTTAAACATTTTCAATTTAATAATTTATTGCATTAGCATTAAGTATCTAACTAATTTGAACAATATTTTTCAGGCTATCCTGGTAACAGGAATAGTTTGTAATTCTTAATTTGCTTGATATTTCTCATTAGTAATTAAAGAGATGAGACCGATATAGTGAGATGAATATCTTAAAGGGCAATGTTATTTTTTACATTAAATTGGCATGAATACCACATTTGCCTGGGCATTGACCAATGTCAAACGATAGTACAAAACCAACTAATATTCATCAGTGCTGAAATCTGCAACTACGGGAGGACCACCAGGAAGGGGTGGTCTTTCATTGGTAATAAGGCTCATCAACTGTAGTATAAAAGCAGCCAGTAGAAAACCCTTACAAAAAAGGTAGGTTGGAATTGTTTAAAAAAAATGAATTCTGGCACTCCTTGGTACTAGCCTTCACACGTTAATGATTGCAAAGGGTGTATGGTATAGTTGGCTTTTTCCAATCATTTAAAGTATTTCACTGTGGGTCACAGGCCAATAAGTAGAATTCCGTGCATGTGTTTGAGTTTGCATGTGTAGAACTCGGCTTTCCCTAACAGCATAGCAATGCAAGCTGGCAGTGTGAACTCAACTCCTTACATGCTCTGCTGTTGGAGACAGAGTTAATACTGCATCTCTTCCTGTATTTTAAAAGGCAGGTATTTTTAGTTCATATGTGTTAGAATTATTGTAAACCTGAGGCAATAAATGGATCACTGTTTGTTAACATAGATGTTGGGAAATGGCATTCCGGAATGATCCCGAGCATGTCTAAATTATGCAGGTATTGTACTGCCCATTTTTGTGATAAAAAGAATAGGTGAGATTTATGAATATTTTCAGACCCATTATGGATTTGTTGTTTTTTTTTAGTTTACCAGAATTATGAATGATTTAAAATAGATAAGATTATCAAGTTGCAAATAGGAAAAATTGATTGAAATCGTAAAGTTTTAGATAATGGTGTGATAGATATTAAATTGGTTATTTATGTAGTTTTTTTGTACTCAGATCCACAAAATAAGCTGTGTGCTTGTGATTCTGTATTATTCAGCTCACCATTTTACTTATACGTTTTAATTAAATTTTATAAAACTATCACGGGAATTTTTCTCGTAGCTTTTCCCTCTCCACTGTCATAACTTTCGTAAGGGCTTTGGGGGAAATCCTGTTTATATAAATAAAAGGCGATGAAGTGAAAAGCAAATTCTTGGAGTATGCCTTTTCTTCCTATCCTCTGGTAAGGTCTCCTCCTACCTTGCTAAATTCCTGGGGCAATTTGTTGCAGCAAGTGATTTTACACCATGCTACCAGCCCTCGAGCAATGCTTCTCTTAAATTGGATCCTTGATAGAGCTCAGAATTGACTTGCTAGTTATTCACTGATTCTCCTTCTCTGTTGGGAATGAGAAAAGGTCATTCAACCCTTCAACCCTATTTATTTTACAGACCATGAAAAATTCACCCTATCCTGAACTTTACCCAACCCATTAAATCTTTTGAGCTTCTCCTTTCTCCTCCCCCAAAAAATAAATCAAGCAAAGATTCCAGTATACTTATCTAACCTTACCATACATGTCAACTTAGAAAACTAGTAAAAGCTGATCAACAGCTTCAAAATACTGATATTGCTTCCAAAAGGATGACAACTTAAGAATAGCACTGACATGTGTTCACAAGTAGTTATACAGGCTGTGTAACTAAAGTGGTAGGTATACAAAATATTCTTTCACTTGTATTAGAGACCAAAAATTACATGAATACCCGCAAGGAAAATCTAAAAGTTGAAGGCACAAAATTAGTGGTGTATTTCTAGAAGAACCTGAGGCATGTTCCTCCAGAAAATATATTTTTTACTGTGAAGTATAAACACCAGCACAGACCAGCTGGGCTAAATGGCCTGTTTCTGCGGTGTAAATTCTATGTAATTCTATGTAATTAAAAATGATGAATTCTGGTGCATTTAGCTACTCCTACAGTTCATAATTAGTAGATTATTAATCTAAAAAAAGGAAAAATAAAATAATATTTAGATTTCCAAAGATAAATCACGGAAAGAAAGAAAGAAAGAAAGAAAGAAAGAAAGAAAGAAAGAAAGAAAGAAAGACTTACATTTATATAGCACCTTTCATGACCACCGGATGTCTCAAAGCGCTTTACAGTCAATTAAGTACTTTTTAATTTTCATTGGGAGATAGAAGAGAAAATTTGAAGCAAATCTCTGAGAAGTGCAAAAACGATAGGGCAGTAATAGTCGGGGATTTCAACTACCCTAACATTAACTGGGATAGAATTAGTGTAAAAGGAATAGAGGGCGGACAATTCTTAAAATGCACTCAAAAGAACTTTTTTAGCCAGTAGGTAACAAGCCCAACAAGAGAGGGGCCAGTTCTGCACTTAGTTTTAGGGAATGAAGCTGGGCAGGTGGCAGGGGTATCAGTGGGAGAGCATTTTGGTGGTAGTGATCATAATTCAGTTAGATTTAGCATAGATATAGAAATGGACAAAGATAGAGCAGGTGTAAAAGTTCTCGATTGGGGAAAGGCTGGGGGTGTGATTTAACAAAAGTGGACTGTAAACAGCCACTTGATGGTAAATCGTGTCAGAGCAGTGGGAGGCATCCAAGAAGGAGATAGTGAGGATTCAGAGCAAATATGTTTCCACAATAAAAGGGTAGGACTCCCAAATCTAGAGTCCCCTTGATGTCAAGGAGCATACTGGGTAGGATAAGGAACAAAAAGGAAGCTTTTGTCAGGTATTGAGAGCTGAATACTACAGAAAGCCAAGAGGAGTATAGAAAGTGCAGGGGTGAGATTAAAAAGGAGATCAGGAAAGCAAAGAGAGCGCATGAAAAAATACTGGCAAGTAAAATCAAGGAAAACTCAAAGATGTTTTATAGATACATAAAGAGCAAGAGGATAACTAAGGAAAGAGTAGGGCCAATTAGAGACCAAAAGGGTAACCTCTGTGTGGAGGCGGGAGCTGTGGGTATGGTTCTTAATGAATACTTTGCGTCTGTCTTCACAGAAAAGAGAAATAATGCAGACATTATATTTAAAGAGGAGGCGTGTGAAATATTAGATGTTATAAACATAAAGAGAGAGGAAGTATTAAGAGGTTTAATATCTTTGAAAGTAGATAAATTGGCAGGCCTGGATAGAATGTATCCCAGGCTGTTAAGAGAAGCAAGGGAGGAAACAGCGGAGGCTCTGATCATCATTTTCCAATCCTTTCTGTCTACAGGCATGGTCCCAGAGGACTGGAGGACTGCTAATGTTGTGTCATTGTTTAAGAAGGGAGAAAAGGATCGACCAAATAATTACAGGTCAGTCAGCAGAACCTCAGTGGTGGGAAAATTATTGGAAAAAATTCTGAGGGACAGGATAAATCTTCATTCAGAAAACCACGGATTAATCAAGGACAGTCAGCATGGATTTGTTAAGGGAAGGTCATGTCTGACTAACTTAATTGAATTTTTTGAGGAGGTAATGAGGAGAGTTGATAAGGGTGGTGCATTTGATGTAATCTACATGGATTTTAGCAAGGCCTTTGGCACGGTCCCACATAGCAGTTTGGTTAATAAAGTAAAAGCCCATGGGATCCAAGGGAAAGTGGCAAGTTGGACCAAAATTGGCTCAGTGGCAGGAAGCAAAGGGTAATGGTCGACAAGTGTTTTTGGACTGGAAAGCTGTTTCTAGTGGAGCTCCACAGGGCTCAGTACTAGGTCCCTTGCTTTTTGTTATATATGTAGACTATAGATATACTCTCTGTGTAGTCACTGTATAGTTGCATAAGATGGAGACTTGTTACCTGATGTACTCTCAATAAGGTTTACACTGT
This sequence comes from Pristiophorus japonicus, assembly GCF_044704955.1. Classification (NCBI taxonomy): domain Eukaryota; kingdom Metazoa; phylum Chordata; class Chondrichthyes; family Pristiophoridae; genus Pristiophorus; species Pristiophorus japonicus. The sequence goes on from NC_091980.1 coordinate 57,469,355, forward strand.
GTATATACTATGCTGGCACCACTAGAGGGTGCAACTGGTGGAGATCGGGGTTTCCTGCCCCTGTGGCAGAGGCTTTCCACCAGAGGGCACTGCGGTGGGAGACCTGAGAGTTACCTGCATAGCTGTGCAGGGCCCAGTATAAAAGGCTGCCCACCATGCTGGTGCCTCACTTTGGAGTTACGAATAAAGGACCAAGGTCACTACAGTTTGAGTACAACACATTGCTTCGTGGAGTCATTCATAAGTGCATTACAGACATAACACTTTTTGTGGTATATATCAATGATTTAGACTTCAATGTATGGGGCATGATTAAGACATTTGCAGATTATACAAAAATTGATATTTGTGGTTGATTGTGAGGAAGATAGCTGTAGACTTCAGGAAGATGTCAGTGGACTGCTCAGGTAGGCAGAAATGTGGCAAATGGAATTCAATCTGGAGAAGTATAAGGTAATGCATTTGGGGAGGACTAACAAGGCACAATAAATGGTAGAATACTGAGAAATGTAGAGGAACAGAGGGACCTTGGAGTGCATGTCCACAGATCCCTGAAGGTAGCCGGACAGGTAGATGTGGCTCAGAAGGCATATGGAATACTTTCCTTTGTTAGCCGAGGCATAGAATATGAGAGCAAAGAGGTTATGCTAGAACTGTATAAAACACTAGATAGGCCACATCTAGAGTACTGCCTGCACTTCTAGTCACCACATTACAGGAAATATGTGTTTGCACTAGAAAGGGTACAGAGGAGATTTACGAGGATATGGCCAGGACTGAAAAACTTTAGCTATAAGGAAATATTGGATAGGCTGGGAATGTTTTCTTTCGAATAGTGGAGGCAGAGGGGAGACTTAATTGAGGTGCATCAAATTATGAGGAGCCTAGATAGAGTGGATAGGAAGCACCTTTTCCTTTAGCAGATAACCAAGGGCCATAGATTTAAAGTAATTGGTAGAAGGATTAGAGGGTTCAGGAGAACGTCTTTCACCCAGAGGGTGGTGGGAGCCTGGAACTTATTGGCTGAAATAGTGGTACACACAGTCATCGCATTTAAAAAGTACTTGGAATGTACTTTAAATGCTGTAAACTGCAAAGCTACGGACCAAGAGCTGGAAAGTGGGATTAGGCTGGATAGTAGCTCTTTTTCAACTGGCGCAGACATAAGAGGCTGAATGGCCTCCTTCTGTGCTGTAAATTTCTATGATTCTATGATTCTGCGGTGTTTATACACCCCAAGTATGATGTATCCAAGTTTGCTGACGATAGAAAGTTAGGTGGGAAAGTAAGTTGTGAGGAGGACGCAAAGAGGCTGTAAAGGGATATAGTCAGGTTCATTGAGTGGGCAAGAACATGGCAGATGGAATATAATGTGGAGCAATGTGAAATTATGCAATTTGATAAGAAAAATAGAAAAAACAGAGCACTTTTTAAATGGTGAGAAATTGGGAAATGTTGGTATTCAGAGGGACCTGCGTGTCCTTTTACGCGAATCACAGAAATTTAACATGCAGGCACAGCAAGTAATTAGAAAAGCAAATGGTATGTTAGCCTTTATTACGAAAGGATTGGAGTATAACAGTGAAGGGGGATGAAATTGGATTCGGCCCGAAAACAAGAGTCGGGATCGCGATGCATGATCTGCCCAGGCCCGTTGAAAGTAGTGCAGCCAGCACGGAAAATTTGTGCTGCCTGCTCATTTTTAGCATGATTGCAGCACTGAGCCCAGCGCTAAACATGCTGCTGGTCGGCTCAGCACTCAGCAGGGGTCCAATATCGGGTGCCATCTGCTGTCCAATTAAAGTTTGCCTGCAGAGTAAAAGGTTCTCTGTGCTTCTTAAAGGGGAGGTTCTTTGTTGCGGAAGTACTTGATTGTCACTGTAGCTGCAGCAATGGCACAACAGGGGAGAGAAAGGGCAGGGCGCTTCTGTGATGCAGCACTGGAGGCCTTGGTCCAGGGTGTATATAAAAGGAGATATGTCCTCTACCTGTAAGAGACACACACCATCAGAAGGCAGTAGGAGGAGATTGCGCAAGCTGTCAGTGCCACCAGTGTTGCTGCCAGGACCTGGATCCAGTGCTGCAAGAAGTTTAATGACCTCACACGAATAGCCAAGGTAACTGAATGCATCTTCAAATGCCATATCCCACCAACTGCACCACTAGCCTCACACAATGTTCAATGCATCCTACACTCACCTCCCAACAATCTCTAGCAATCATGACTCATACCTCAAAATCATAGTTTCACCTCAGCCTTACACATGTACCACTGCTGCAAGCCTTACACCTACAACTCAAACCTTTGAAAGCATTTATAATGAAAGTATGTTCATACCTAATTCTTTTTCTCATATCCCACTTACCCCTCATCCCACAATCTCTTCTCACTTACAAGCTTCTGATGGTGTAAGCAAGCACATCTTGTTTTTCATCCCTGCCTTCACCACAACCCCACCCTTGTGCCTTTCTCCTTTCGGATACCCAAGAACTGCCAGCCCTGCCTCCCCCCTGCCACACCCCCCCCACCCCCCCGCACCAGCCAGTGCACAAAGAACTAGAGGAGGAAAGTGATGGAGAAGAAGAGGCATCATCACTTGATCTGACACTCCCAGGCACCAGCTCAGAAAATGGCCCTGCGTGAAATTTGGAGGGTGGCATAGAGGTGAGATCTGCAAGTGGTGATTCACTGGGCACGAGTGGGCTGCAGCCAGGCCAGGGGGAAAGGGTAGCACAGGTGTCAGCTCCCTGGAGGGAGAGTTTGCACACGAGTTCTGCTGCACAGGACTCAGATGAGGAATTTGATGGGGTTGCTTTCTGAGGAAGGGTGATGGGCATGCACACAGAACAGTTTGGTGCATTGGCAGGCCTGTCAGAAAGCCTCTTGTCAGTGTCAAGGAGCATGGAGGAGTTTGACTCCAACATTGCATGGGGCTTTGTGCAGAGCTTGGACCCCATGATTTCCAGGCTGGAAGTGCACTTGTGGACCCAATCATGATGCTGGGTGTGATGGGAGACGTCGCAGCTTCCATTGCATAACAAGCAGATGTAACCCAACATTTGAGTGCTGCAGTGGAAGCTCAGACTGCTCTCATGCAGGCTCAGCTTGCTGCCACGCAAGCTCAGACTGCTGCCATCGTGGCTGGGTTTACGAATGTGGAAAGGGGCTTGCAGGGTGTCACAGTAGTCCAGCAACCTTTCCTCCAACAGACAGTTAGGAATACTGAGACATCATCCCGGGGGAATGGCAGTGGCTCTGTGGAACACGAACATGCTGTGCTCTCTCAGGATGACAGCATTCGTACTCCCACCACTGCCACTCTGCCATTGCCCTTGCTGCTGCTGTCAGCCAGTCAGCCCAGACTGCTGCTGCCCATGGCTGTAGTCTACAGCCATGCCTTCTCAGGCCAGAGATGCTCAAGGTTGTCCTGCAAGACCATCTGCATGTCCCCTACTGAAAGTCAGCCATGCTGCAGCCACTGGGGTAGCAATGCATCGGAGTATTATAATAGGCAACGCAACACAAAAGACAGACACTAAGGGAATGTACAATGGTGATTAATTGACTTTGTTATGTAAGATTAAAAATATTTTATAAATTATGTTTGGAATGTTTGTTTTGTGGTGGCTTTCATTTCAGCTTTGTGCCAAAGAGGATACTGTGATATTCCATGACAGAGGGATGGGAAAATGGGGAAGTGGTGAGCAATGGGGTTGTGGGGTTTCATTCATTGGAATTAATTGATTATGTGCTCACAGACAGCCCACCCTAAACGGGGATTTGCTGCCTGCCTCCTTCCTTCTTCCTTTTCCTCCTTTTCCTCCTCATCCTCCTGAGGTGGTCCCGGACCTCAAGATGGCCAAGATGAGGAGGATACAGCTAACCACCTCGAAATGGGACACCCACTCCAGCAAGTACTGTAGGGCTCCTCCCGAGTGAACAAAGCAGTGGAACCATTGCTTGAGCACCCTGATGGTCTGCTGAATGGGTTTCCTCATGGCAGCATGACTCTCATTATATGAGTGCTGACCATGAGCGGTGGGATTGCGGAGGGATGTCATCAGCCAGACGTAGAGCGGATAGCCCTTGTCTCTGAGCAGCCACCCTCAGGTTTGACGTGATAACTGGAAGATTGCTGGCACAGCGCACTGGCGCAAAATGAAGGCATCATGACTGCTGCCAGGATATTGGGCATTCACCATCATGATGTGCTGAGCGTGGTCAAATACCAACTGCACATCAAGAGAGTGGTAGCCTTTGTGGTTGCGGTTCATCACAGGATTGGTATGGAGCACCCGCAAAGCCACATGTGTTAAGTCGATGGTGCCCTGCACCATGGGGAAGCCCAATATCCTGCCAAAGCCACATGCGTGCTACTCCTGCTTCTCTGTTCAGAGAGAAGACAATTAAATCCCTGGAAGCCTGGAAGGATTCGATAGTGAAAACATTCAAGGCCATGATAACATTAAGGGCCACTGGCTGCACCGTCATTGCCCTGCACCTCGGCTGCAGATCTAGTTCCAGGATGTGGCAGAGTTCGGTGACCATCTCCTTGTTGAAGCAGATACTCCGAATACACTGCTCTTGGCTTAGATGCAGGTAAAAGAACTGTTACCTGAAGACCCTAGGTGGGTAAGGCCTCCTGTTGAGAGCCTTTCTCTCCTTCTCCTCCTCCTCTCTCTGTGAGCAGCTTGTCTTTGCTGCCTCTACTGCAGCATGAGGGGGACTACAAGTAGAGCCCCCATGACAGAGAAAGTCTGAGGCCTTCCCGTTGCAGCCAACACCTTCCCAATGTCCAGCAGAACTCGCTGCACACTTTATAAATGTGTTCCAGCAAACCAGAATTGATATTAGAAACATAGAACATAGAAACATAGAAATTTACAGCGCCGAAGGAGGCCATTTCGGCCCATCGTGTCCGCGCTGGCCGACAAAGAGCCACACGGCCCTCGGTCAGCAGCCTTGAAGGTTACGTATAAACCTATGAACAATGAACAATGGCGGAAAGGCAAAGAGCACCCAGCCCAACCAGTCTGCCTCACACAACTGCGACACTCCTTATACTGAAACATTCTACACTCCACCCCAACCGGAGCCATGTGATCTCCTGGGAGAGGCAAAAACCAGATAAAAACCCAGGCCAATTTAGGGAGAAAAAATCTGGTAAAATTCCTCTCCGACCCATCCAGGCGATCAAAACGAGTCAAGGAAATCACCCTGGCCATATTCGATTCTCTGCAGTACTTACCATTATATCTGCACCAGCCAACATTCAGTCTAATCCCAATTACCAGTTGTAGGTCCGGAACCCTGCAGGTTATGGCACTTTTAGTGCCCATCCAACCATCTCTTAAAAGTGGTGAGGGTTTCTGCATCCCACCACTCTTCCAGGCAGTGAGTTCCAGATCCCCACAACCCTCTGTGTAAAGAAACCCCCCCCGCCCTCAAATTCCCTCTAAAAGCAAAAGACAGAAAGGAGATGAGGAAAAGTGGAGGGCAGAGAAACCCAAGGCAAAGAACAAAAAGGGCCACTGTACAGCAAAATTCTAAAAGGACAAAGGGTGTTAAAAAAACAAGCCTGAAGGCTTTGTGTCTTAATGCAAGGAGTATCCGCAATAAGGTGGATGAATTAACTGTGCAAATGGATGTTAACAAATATGATGTGATTGGGATTACGGAGACATGGCTCCAGGATGATCAGGGCTGGGAACTCAATATCCAGGGGTATTCAACATTTAGGAAGGATAGAATAAAAGGAAAAGGAGGTGGGGTAGCATTGCTGGTTAAAGAGGAGATTAATGCAATAGTTAGGAAGGACATTAGCTTGGATGATGTGGAATCTATATGGGTAGAGCTGCAGAACACCAAAGGGCAAAAAACATTAGTGGGAGTTGTGTACAGACCTCCAAACAGTAGTAGTGATGTTGGGGAGGGCATCAAACAGGAAATTAGGGGTGCATGCAATACAAGTGCAGCAGTTATAATGGGTGACTTTAATATGCACATAGATTAGGCTAGCCAAACTGGAAGCAATACGGTGGAGGAGGATTTCCTGGAGTGCATAAGGGATGGTTTTCTCGACCAATATGTCGAGGAACCAACTAGGGGGGAAGCCATCTTAGACTGGGTGTTGTGTAATGAGAGAGGATTAATTAGCAATCTCATTGTGCGAGGCCCCTTGGGAAGAGTGACCATAATATGGTGGAATTCTGCATTAGGATGGAGAATGAAACAGTTAATTCAGAGACCATAGCACAGAACTTAAAGAACTTTGAAGGTATGAGGCGTGAATTGGCTAGGATAGATTGGCGAATGATACTTAAGGGGTTGACAGTGGATGGGCAATGGCAGACATTTAGAGACCGCATGGATGAACTACAACAATTGTACATTCCTGTCTGGCGTAAAAATAAAAAAGGGAAGGTGGCTCAACCATGGCTATCAAGGGAAATCAGGGATAGTATTAAAGCCAAGTAAGTGGCATACAAATTGGCCAGAAATAGCAGCGAACCTGGGGACTGGGAGAAATTTAGAGGAGGACAAAGGGTTTGATTAGGGCAGGGAAAATGGAGTACGAGAAGAAGTTTGCAGGGAACATTAAGGCGGATTGCAAAAGTTTCTATAGATATGTAAAGAGAAAAAGGTTAGTAAAGACAAACGTAGGTCCCCTGCAGTCAGAATCAGGGGAAGTCATAACGGGGAACAAAGAAATGGCAGACCAATTGAACAAGTACTTTGGTTCGGTTTTCACTAAGGAGGACACAAACAACCTTCCGGATATAAAAGGGGTCAGAGGGTCTAGTAAGGAAGAGGAACTGAGGGAAATCCTTATTAGTCAGGAAATTGTGTTGGGAAAATTGATGGGATTGAAGGCCGATAAATCCCCAGGGCCTGATGGACTGCATCCCAGAGTACTTAAGGAGGTGGCCTTGGAAATAGCGGATGCATTGACAGTCATTTTCCAACATTCCATTGACTCTGGATCAGTTCCTATGGAGTGGAGGGTAGCCAATGTAACCCCACTTTTTAAAAAAGGAGGGAGAGAGAAAACAGGGAATTATAGACCGGTCAGCCTGACCTCAGTAGTGGGTAAAATGATGGAATCAATTATTAAGGATGTCATAGCAGCGCATTTGGAAAAAGGTGACATGATAGGTCCAAGTCAGCATGGATTTGTGAAAGGGAAATCATGCTTGACAAATCTTCTGGAATTTTTTGAGGATGTTTCCAGTAAAGTGGACAAGGGAGAACCAGTTGATGTGGTATATTTGGACTTTCAGAAGGCTTTTGACAAGGTTCCACACAAGAGATTAATGTGCAAAGTTAAAGCACATGGGATTGGGGGTAGTGTGCTGACATGGATTGAGAACTGGTTGTCAGACAGGAAGCAAAGAGTAGGAGTAAATGGGCACTTTTCAGAATGGCAGGCAGTGACTAGTGGGGTACCGCAAGGTTCTGTGCTGAGGCCCCAGCTGTTTACATTGTACATTAATGATTTAGACGAGGGGATTAAATGTAGTATCTCCAAATTTGCGGATGACACTAAGTTGGGTGGCAGTGTGAGCTGCGAGGAGGATGCAATGAGGCTGCAGAGTGACTTGGATAGGTTAGGTGAGTAGGCAAATGCATGGCAGATGAAGTATAATGTGGATAAATGTGAGGTTATCCACTTGGGTGGTAAAAACAGAGAGACAGACTATTATCTGAATGGTGACAGATTAGGAAAAGGGGAGGTGCAAAGAGACCTGGGTGTCATGGTACATCAGTCATTGAAGGTTGGCATGCAGGTACAGCAGGCGGTTAAGAAAGCAAATGGCATGTTGGCCTTCATAGCGAGGGGATTTGAGTACAGGGGCAGGGAGGTGTTGCTACAATTGTACAGGGCCTTGGTGAGGCCACACCTGGAGTATTGTGTACAGTTTTGGTCACCTAACTTGAGGAAGGACATTCTTGCTATTGAGGGAGTGCAGCGAAGATTCACCAGACTGATTCCTGGGATGGTGGGACTGACCTATCAAGAAAGACTGGATCAACTGGGCTTGTATTCACTGGAGTTCAGAAGAATGAGAGGGGACCTCATAGAAACGTTTAAAATTCTGATGGATTTAGACAGGTTAGATGCAGGAAGAATGTTCCCAATGTTGGGGAAGTCCAGAACCAGGGGTCACAGTCTAAGGATAAGGGGTAAGCCATTTAGGACCGAGATGAGGAGAAACTTCTTCACCCAGAGAGTGGCGAACCTGTGGAATTCTCGACCACAGAAAGTTGTTGAGGCCAATTCACTAAATATATTCAAGAGGGAGTTAGATGAAGTCCTTGTTACTAGGGGGATCAAGGGGTATGGCGAGAAAGCAGGAATGGGGTACTGAAGTTGCATGTTCAGCCATGAACTTATTGAATGGCGGTGCAGGCTAGAAGGGCCAAATGGCCTACTCCTGCACCAATTTTCTATGTTTCTATGTTTCTATGTAAACCTTCCACCAACCACCTTAAAACTATGCCCCCTCGTAATAGACCCCTCCACCAATGGAAATAGGCCCTTACTATCCATTATGTCCAGGCCCCTCAATATTTTGAACACCTCAATGAGGTCTCCTCTCAACCTCCTCTGTTCCAATGAGAACAAACCCAGCCTATCCAATCTGTCCTCATAACTAAGATTCTCCATTCCAGGCAGCATCCCAGTAAATCTCCTCTGCACCCTCTCTAGTGCAATCACGTCCTTCCTATAATTTGGTGACCAGAACTGCACGCAATACTCCAGCTGTGGCCTAACCAAAGTATTATACAATTTAAGCATAACCTCCCTGCTCTTATATTCTATGCCTCCGCAAGAGCCAGTACAAGAGAAAAAAATAAACTTAGCTGAAAGTTGGTTGCATCCCTTTAAATGGTGCTAGTGGGAGGGGTCCATCATACAGTTGAACACATGTTCAGCTGTGCATGTTTAGGAGAGGGCATTGAATGGAACGGTGACTTCCAAAATGGCAGGTTGTGTGTCAAATCAACTGTGCATACTGATTGATGTCACGCTCTGCCTCATTTGTATTCTACCACCGCATGCAGGCAACGACCACGCTACCGACCTGCCCAAAATGGCGACCACCGCGGCCTGCGCTGGAAGTGGTCAGAATTGAGGCGGCTGCCATTTTTTTGTCAAAACCGGCCTTAACTGCCGGCGCTAAGCAGGGAAATTTCACAGTCAAGGCATCTTACTGCAATTATATGGAGCCTTGGTGAGACCACACCTGGAGTGCTGTGTATAGTTTTGGTCTCCTTACCTAAGGAGGGTTATACATGCCATAGAGGGAGTGGAATGAAGGTTCACTAGACTGATTCCTGGGATGGGGGGATTGTCCTATGAGGAGAGATTGAGTAGACTCAGCTTATATTCTCTCGAGTTTAGAAGAATGAGAAGTGATCTCATTGAAACATATTAAATTCTTTAAAGGCTTGACAGGGTAGATGCTGAGAGGATGTCTTCTCTGGCTGGGGAGTCTAGAACTAGGGGCCACAGTCTCAGAATAAGGGGATGGCCATTTAGGACTGAGATAAGTAGAAGGGTTGTGAATCTTTGGAATTCTCACCCCAGAGGGCTGTGGATGCTCAGTCATTGAGTATGTTCAAGACAGAGATCGATAGATTTTTGGATACTAATGGAACCAATGTGGGGATAGTGTTGGAAGGTGGAGTTGAGGTAGAAAATGAGCCATGATCTTATTGAATGGTAGATCAGGCTCAAAGGGCTGAATGGCCTACTCCTTCTCCTATTTCTTATGTTCTTATGCCAAAAAGTTACTTCAACAATCATTCTCCCGCATGTAACCTTCCACCGACCCAGTTCATAACGGCACTCTACCCCCTTTCGTCTCAGTTCATAGAGACACTGTACCCATCTAACTCCCTATCCTTTCATAGAGACATTCTCTTGTTCTCCAATCCTCCCATTATACTGGAAACTCTTCCTCTCCCCCATCAATTCAACCTGGCACTCTCCTATCTCTCCAACCCAGTTAAGCTGGTACTCTTATTCTACTCTCCCTTTCAAGCTGGCTATCTTCCTCCCTAACCCGAGAGTTCATGCTGGCACTCCATCCCCACACTCTCTCAGATAATGTTGGCAGTCTCCTTCCTTCCTATGCCCACCCCAAAGCACCGGTCCCAGCTGTTATGTATGTGAACCTCACCTGTGTGTAAGACTTGCCACCAGAGGGCACACCTGTGGGAGACCTACGGGTCACCTGTGTGTACCCTGGTGCAAGCAGGTATAAAAGGCAGGCCACCACGTTGCTGCCTCACTTTGGAATTATATTAAACAGACCAAGATCACAATGGTTTAAGTTTACAACACAGCCTTGTGGAGTTATTCTAAACATAACACCAGCCTTTTCCCCTTTCCCTCTCCCCTTCAGTTCCATCCATTCCCCCCCTTCCGCTTATTGGGATCCATGTCCCTCTTTGTTTATTACCATCTATTTCATTCTTCCCATACCTTTGATGCTGCTTTTCCCATCCCTCTTTCACTGAATCCATTCTCGACCTTCCACGGCTAACCTCTTCTCCTTCCCCTTTCACTGCCAACTATTCCCACCTACCCTTTCATAACCATCAGAGCAGAAGCTGGAACTTAGCTGTAAAAGGCTGTTAAAAATTGGTGAAGAATGGCTGATCTGAGACTCCACCATCAAATCCCATAGGTTTGTGAACACAATGACGAAAGTGCATCTTGTCCATAGATTAAATCAGTTCCTGTTAACTTCACCAAGACAAATTTGACTTGTCTCGATGATGTTCATCCTCTCTGAATAATGAATTCAGATAGAACTAAAATATATGTTTGCTATCAGTGTATGGATGCCAGATCTGTATAATCAGATAGTAAAATAGATGTTGACAGATTTGTAGTAATAGACACCATTTAAGTATTTTTCAAAAAATAAGCCATTGTGTTCATTTATTGGCTTTATAATCTGCTAAATAAGTGCTATAGTCTCAGCTAGAGGGCAGGTGACTTTGCCGTGACAGGTGACGTGGAAAGTAGGCTTCAGCATGTTCTGAGACTTTAAATATCAGTTAGATGTAGCCCAGGTGATGTAATCTAGCTTCAGTGTATGGAATTGATGGGTATACACATGTTATACTGGATGCACTCAGTAGGCACGTGCAAACTGAACTGCTGACTCTTTAGGAGACAGATTAGACTTTCACCCAAAACAGGCGGCGTCAGTGGAGCGATTGGTCTGTGCGCCACTCCGTGCCAGCCTGAAGCCCGAGCAAAATTCAGCATTGAGCCTTATTTGAATAAAAACAGTGAGCTGTAGACACCCAATGGCCATCCCGATGTAGCTCTTTGGCACAGCCTTTGCCAAATTCTGGTGGGCTAGTCCGCAGGCAGGTCCTCGGAGTGTGATTGGGTGGTAGGCGAAGACGTGGGAGGTGAACCCAGGCCGTATTTTTATGGGGCTGAGAGGACCAGTCCAGTTCCTTCTTGCCCCACAAAAATATAAGTCTTGACTGTTTTATGAATGGCCTCCAGTGGTCCCTTTAAATATTGCTGGTTAGGCCTCTCAAGACATGGTTCAACTAGGCGGAGCTTAAACTGTACAAGCTCCACCCATTTGTCCCTGACTCTTGCATTAGGGCCTTTGTAGGTCCCTATAGTGCACAGAAAAGCAGCATGTTTCAGGTGGGCAGGCTGCTCATCCATTTAAAGGCCTGTCTGAATAAAAAACTGTTGAGGCTAAGTCAATTGAATATTTCAAATCTGAGATTGATAGATTTTTGTTCGGCAAGGGTATTAAGGGATAGGGAACCGAGACAGGTAAATGGAGTTAAGATACAGATCAGCCATGATCTAATTGAATGGCAGAACTTGATCGAGGGGCTAAATGGCCTACTCCTGTTCCTATGTTCCTAATAGTACATCAAGCAAACCTTGGGAATGACTGAGGTGCCGCCCAAATTTTCAACTCCTGGTCCCCCATTTTTCAGGCGCAAGACAAACAGTTAAGAGTTTAATTTCTTTCCCTTTATTCGGCCACGTTCATGCAAATTCAATTCACATGCACAATATTTGTATTAATTATGAATCTTTATTTGGAAATTGTGTTAGCAAGCAGAGTGTACTGCTATGTGGTGGTTAAAACAGGAAATGTCAGATGGGGGCGAGGTGATTTGATGACATTGTGAAATCAAGGTTTGCCTCCTACATACATGCATGCTAACTATCAGTACTTTAAGCTGACATTCTGCATTTCAATCTACATGTTACCTTGTCATTGTTTCACAAGAAAATCAATGTTTTTCACTGAGATTAAACATTGTTGGTATCAACCAACAAGATTAGTTATAGAATAGGACTGAATGCATCTGTTCTGTTGGAGGGTGAAACTGTAAAGCACAAATGGAGGTTGTCGGAACAAATCAGATTGATTGGAGGTTGGACTGGTGGTTGTCAGAACCATTTGGTATAGGGATAAGCAGATTAGAAAGTTAAATGTGTGGCTCAAAGAGTGGTGTGGGAAGAAGGAGTTTTGCTTCATGGGGCACTGGCACCAATACTGGGGAAAGAGGGAGCTGTTTGGTTGGGACAGCCTCCACTTGAACCGGGCTGGAACCAGTTTATTGGTGAATCAGAGTGGGGGAGGATTCAGGAAAGTGTAACTTTAAAAGTAGCAAGCGAAATGTCAAAGCTCTAGAGCAGAGCAAAGTTTGGGGTAAAAATAAGCAGAATGGGTCAGGAAGGGACAGAGAGAGTAACATAGGTAATAGGGCATCACTGACTAAGGTGACATCAGAGGAAAAATAGAAAAACGTCAAAGCTAAAGGCACTATATCTGAATGCATGAAGCATTCACAACAAAATAGATGAATTAATAACACCGATAGAAATTAATAGGTTTGATCTAATAGCCATTACGGAGATGTGGTTGCAAAGTGACCACGGTTGGGAACTAAATATTCCAGGATATTTAACTTTTAGAAGAAATAGGCAAAATGGAAAAGGAGGAGGGCTAGTCCTGATAATAAAGGATGAGATCAAGACAGTAGAAAGAAAGTAACTCGGAAAATCAAGAACTAGAATCAGTGTGGGTGGAGCTAAGAAACAGCAAAGGGCAGAAAACATTGGTGGGAGTTGTTTATAGGCCCCCAAACAGTAGTGGATAATGTAGGGCACTGTATCAATCAGGAAATTAGAGGTGCATGTAACAAGGGTAATACAGCAATCATGGGGGCTTTAATCTACATATAGACTGGGCAAACCAAATTTGCAGTAATAGTGTGGAGAACGAATTAATGGAATGTATACAAGATGGTTTTCTAGATCAGTATGTTGAGGAACCAACTCAGAAACAGGCTATTTTAGATCGAGTATTGTACAATGAGAAAGAGTTAATTAATAACCTAGCAGTAAAGGGGAATTAGGGAAGAGTGACCATAATATGATAGAATTTCTTAGCGAGTTTGAAAGTGATTAGTTAAATCTGAAACTAGGGTATTAAATCTAAACAAAGAAAACTACGTAGGTATGAGGGGAGAGTTGACTAAGGTAGATTGAGAAACTACATAAAAAGGTATGATGGTAGACAAGCAATGGCTAGCATTTAAAGAATTAATACATCATTTACAACAAATGTATATTTCTTAAAGGCACAAAACCCCACAGGTCCAACCGTGGCTAACAAGAGAAGTTAAAGATAAGATCAAAGGAAGAAGCTTATAATGTTGCCAAAAAGAGCCGTAAGCCTGACGATTGGGAGGATTTTAGAATTCAGCAAAGGAGGACCAAGAAATTGATAAAGAAAGGGAAAATAGAATATGAGAGTAAATTAGTGTGAGACATAAAAACAGGTTGTAAAAGCTTCTATATGCATGTAAAAATGAAAAGAGTAGTGAAGGTAAGTGTAGGTCCCCTACAGGCTGAGCCAGGAGAAATTGTAATGGGGAATAAGGAAATGGCAGAGAAATTAAACAAATACTATGGGCTGGATTTTCGGTATTCTGTGGCCCCTGTTCATGCCCTAGTGGGACAGCAATGGCGGCAGTAAGCACTTCCGGGTGGGCGGCTAGCTTCCAGCGTCCCACTGGGACTTTAGGTGCCGGTTTCGATGGAGTGCGGAGCATTACTGCCCGGAAGAGGCGAGCCAATGTGCAATGACCCTGGTTGTAACAGCATACTGAAAGAAATTAGTATTAGTAAACAAATAACTGGAGAAATTAATGGGACTGAAAGCCGATAAATCCCGTGGACCTAATGGCCTACATCCTAGGGTTTCGAAAGATGTGGCTGCAGAGATAGTGGATGAATTGGTTGTCATCTTCCAAAATTCCATAGATTCTAGAATAGTTCGCACAGATTGGAAGGTAGCTAATGTAACCTTTCTATTTAAGAAAGGAGTAAGAGAGAAAATGGGAAACTACAGACCATTTAGCCTATCATTAGTAGTAGAGAAAATGCTATAATCTATTATTAAGGATATGATAACTGGACACTTAGGGGCCAAAATTGATGAAGGCCAAGGCCCGCCCAAGTGCCGCCCAAAGGACCACTGATGGCCGCCGAGAGACCGGGCGGTACTTTGCCTGGAAGATTCCTTTAAAAGAGGTGGCAGTATCCCCCGGCGGGCCAAACATGGCTTATGTCGTCAATCTGGGCGGCAGTGGGTGGGAGCTCTCAATCTTGGCGGCAAAGTCTCTTGCTGCCCAAGTGCCGCCGAGGATAGAGTCGGGCCCAGGGAGTGTGGAAGACCTGCAAATAAAAATCATAGGAAACAAAAAAACACACCGGAACACCTTCAGGGGACCCCATCCAGCTAAGTCGCTGTAAAAAAATTTTAAAATATGTTTTCACTACCCTTTTTTTCGTACCTACCATCAGGGTTAGAACAGCCTCCATGCAGTGGTCCTTCCCCCTGCTGGCGCAGACTCCCACCAACTCCCACCCACACCAATCTAGCAGCTCGGTGGGCAGGAGGCCACATATGCTACTTGGCCACCAGAGGACGTCAGCAGGCGGTTCCCAGCGGTACTCCCCTCCCGCTCGCTCCAGCCCAAGTGGAAAATGGTGAAGAGAGGAAAACGGCAACAAAACGCGGCGGCAGTCGGTGGCAACAGGTGGCAGTGGGCAGTAAGGCCACCAATATCGTGGCCTTAGAAAAGAATAATAGGATTGGGCAGAGTCAACACGGTGGAATAGATAAGGGGGAACCAGTGGATGTGGTGTATTTGGACTTTCAGAAGGCATTTGATAAGGTGTCACACAAGAGGTTAGTAAACAAAATTAGAGCTCATGGGATTGGGGGTAATATACTAGCATGGATTGAGGATTGGTTAATGGACAGAAAACAAAGAGTAGGAATAAATGGGTCATTTTTGGGTTGGCAGGCTGTAACTAGTGGGATACTGCAAGGATCAGAGCTTGGACCCCAGCTATTCACAATCTATATCAATGATTTGGATGAGGGGACCAAATGTAATCTATCCTATTTTGCTGATTATACAATGCTAGGTGGGAATGTAAGCTGTGAGGAGAATGCACGGAGACTTCAAGGGGATATAGACAGGCTAAGTGCTGGGAAAGAACATGGCAAATGGAATATAATGTGGAGAAATGTGAAGGTACCTACTTTGGTAGGAAAAATAGAATAGCAGACTATATTTAAAATGGTGAGAGATTGGGAAATGTTGGTGTTCAGAAGGACCTGGGTGTCCTTGTACACGAATCACTGAAAGTTAACATACAGGTACAGCAAGCAATTAAGAAAGCAAATGGCATGTTGGCCTTTATTACAAGAGGATTCAAGTATGAGAGTAAAGATGTCTTACTGTAATTTTATAGGGCGAGACCATACCTGGAGTACTGTGTACAATTTTGGTTTCCTTACCTAAGGAAAGATATAACTGCCATAGAGGGAGTGCAACGAAGGTTCACCAGACTGAATCCTGGGATGGGGGGATTGTCCTATGAGTAGAGATTGAGTTGACTAGGCCTATATTTTCTAGAGTTTAGAAGAATGAGAGCTGATCTCATTGATACATACAAAATTCTTACAGGGCTTGACAGGGTGGATGCATGGAGGATGTTTCCTCTGGGTGAGGAATCTAGAACCAGGGGTCACAGTCTCAGAATAAAGGGTCGGCCATTTAGGACTGAGATGAGAAGAATTTCTTCACTCAGAGGGTGGTGAATCTTTGGAATTCTCTCCTCCAGAGGGCTGTGGAGACTCAGGGATCGGAATTCATTCTTCCGATAAGTTCTGTTACCGCCGGAAAGCGACGGCCACGCGGCAGTGTTGAATGGCCATCAATTCTTGGCGAATGGCCGCTGCTTGCGAAATTCTCATTGGTGGTTTTTCCGGTGGCCCCCACTTCTGTTTGCTGCTGCCGAACCCTCCTAAGTGCGTCATCAAAGTGCGCACGGCAGATCTCCCGCCCCGCAAGCAAAATTCAGCTAAAGAAATCTTGCGGCCATCCTCGGTGCCCCCGACAATTTTTTCTGTTGGTGCACTGAATTTGCAGTGTGTGCAATTGGCAGTGCAGCCACCATTCAAGGGGAGGACCTATTGCCGCAGCCGCCATATTTTGTTTTTGTCCGCCGACTGCCAGGTCGGCCCGACAATTATGCCCCCGGGTTCGGCCAGGCCGCCAACAGGCAGCCAGGCAACTGCTCTTGGGTGCCAAGCTGGTGGCCCGGCCGAAACCTTCCCTGGTGGCCCAGTGGACCTAACTAAAAGAATCGCAGAGCACGCTGTGGCCCTCCCCTTTAAATGAAGGGGAGAGACATGGTGATGCGGCAGCATGATGATGTCATCAGCGCTACGCTGATGACTGACAGCAGTGGACTCTCTGCTCGTCCCCACTTCTGCCCCTCTTATGACGGACACTCGCTCCCGCCCCCACTTCCACCCCCGTTATGACCGACTTCTGCCCCGCTCAAAAAAGAAGACAACGAGCTGAATTTCGCGCAAGAGGCCACCGCATCCATTACGGCAGTTAAAACACAGGAAAAACAGTAGGTGCAGCCTGTTCCGGCAGGGGTGAATCTTGGCCCCTCAGTCCTTGAGTATATTCAAGACAGAGATCAATAGATTTTTGAATATTAAGAGAATCAAGGGATATGGGGATAGTGTGGGAAGGTGGAGTTGAGGTAGAAGATGAGCCATGATCTTATTGAATGGTAGATCAGGCTCGAAGGGCTGAATGGCCTATTTCTTATGTTCGTATTAACCAGTCAGACCTTACTTTCTTCAATTGTTGGTTGCACAGAAATTTGAGGCAGAAAACATTGAAGTGAGCTGTTGTAGAGTAGTTTCAGGTTTGTTTATTTTGTTTTGGTGCTAGTTAAATTAAACATAAGAAATACATTGTTAAAATGCAGCTTTTCAAGCCTTTTCATTTTCGTCAAAGGAACTTGCCAGGGCATGTGTGACTGTTGGTCTTAAGACAATTTCTTTTCTTTAAGTCCGGTTGTTTTCACTTCTTGAGATAAGGAGGATGTTCGCTGGTGTAGATGCATTATTGGCTTTATTTGAATACTTCTGTCATTGCACTTGGAAAATCACCCAATTTTGAAATAAGATAGAAAGTGGGTTGGAGTGATAGTGAATTTTACTTAATTCAAAATTAAGCATATTAAGGTTTGCAATCAGAATTAAAGTAATCACCAAAATATTAGAATGTGCAACAAATAATCAAAAATTCCAGATCCTCCTAGAGAATAATTTTCATTGCTTCATCATTCACATTGTCTTTCAATAACTTCTAAACCCACACCTACTGTACACTACATTTGTGTACTATGATAAAAGTGATTGATGCCATAAGCCTATACCTGCAGGTGAAGTTATGACAGGCCTGTATGACACTGTACTTTCAATCCTTCACATATCATGAGGCTGTATTTGAGCTAACAGCTGTATCAGCTTTAGCTATAAAAACAGATGCAGGTCATTCAACGTCTGTGGTGAAAGAAAGACTTGCATTTATATAGCGCCTTTCACAACCACCAGACGTCTCACTCACTCAGTCAAATTGCAGATGGTATTTTTTTTTCCTTCTGACTGGTTCCAATCATATTTCATAAAAAAACAATCAGTTACTTGGAAAATAAACAACTACCCCTCCCTTCAGGTGACATGCTAGCTCCATATTCCCAAACTTCCAGCCTTTCAAATCATGTTACTTCTTTCACTCACAGCTCGACCTGAAGGCAAAGAATAAATTATGGCAAGAATTTTCAAATAGCCTGTCTGTTATATATGGTACTGAAGTCACGGAAGGTTCCACGCTATTCAACTGAAACTTTCAGATAAATGGCTCACAATTTTTGTCTACAAGTGCTTGCCCTTTAAATCAGGCTGTGGATTGCTGATTCTAGCCTTTACCATCAAGGATGACTGGACAAGGCTGGAGGGGCTGAACACTTCTCATTTCCATTTTTGAGAACTAAGAACTAAATAACATTGGGGTCCTATTTGCAATATACAGCCCTGATTTGCACATGTTGATGAGCCTACTGTTGTCTTCAGGTGGCTATCCAAGCTGCGTAAAGTGAGGACCCTTGGATAATGGCACTGGCTGCAACGATGACAAAAACAGGGTCGGTAAGTCTTTCCTTGAGGATTTTCAGGATACTACCGCCCCATTTCTGCTGAATGGGAGGCCTCATAATTCACTCCATAGAGTAACAGGGCATGAATTCTGATAGCTTGGTAGGGTGGAAACCTGGCAGATCTAATGGGAAGGGGTCAGGATTTTGCACTAAGAGAGGATACAGTGGTTTTGCACCACCTTTACCTTACCTTCTAAAGATGAGAGAGGGTGTGAGATGCGCTCATCCTAGCTAAAGCTCAGCCATGTAAAATAAATGTTTAGAACAGGATGAAATGGGGCTGGATTTCCCTCCACTATCTTTCTCCGAATGCTGGCATAGGGAGGGAAACAGCTGGAAAAATTGAAGAGCAATGCCAACATCGCCTCCCTGCATTGACCTTAATGTCCCTTTCTCGATTCCAAATAGGACTGCTGCAGGCTATCTACCTTCCATTAAGTGGCTATCTGTGTTGGTAAGTGAAAGTGAGAGAATTATTATTTTTTGGTTCTGACGAAGGGTAATAGACATGAAACATTATCCCTACCTCGCTTTATCCATAGACGCTGCATGACCTAATAAGTGTCTCCAACATTTTCTATTTTTATTTCAGATTTCCAGTATCTAGAATATTTTCCTTTTTGAATGATGGTGTGAGTGTATTTCTACTGTCCATCAATTCTGTTGAGGGTACAGCAATTGCCGCACTTTCTCTACCTGTTTCAGCTTCCCTGCTTTCAGTGCCTGTTGCGAGAAATGCAACAGGTTTCCTGATAGCCACCATTTCCTAACTGTTCTGCTCATGTTCTCAGAGTATGAATATTAGAAAACATATTTCTTTGAACATTCGCACTTGTGCTGTACCAAACACCTGTGGGTGTAGGATCTCCCATGTCCTTTCCCCTTAGCCTCAGATGAATCGCATCCCAGTATCTTATTTGCTTTCTCCTTCTGGTGCGTTAAAGAGCAATTATGTATTGTTCCTCCTCTAGTAGCTTGTTGTTGCCATGCATTATGTAGAGTTTATTTTCCTGCATGAGAACGGAATAATGAGCATTTTCAGTCACAGACTGGTTTATTTGACAGCTATTTGAGAATTTGTATGACTTGTCTTATGAAGTTCCCGTAGAGAAAACAATTCTTCAAAGGGCATACATACATTGTAAGTTTCTCAAGCGATTTAATGTAATTGTTCCACGTGGAATAGTTTGTACGGTACACTTAGATTCTGTACTTTTATTCTTGTAACTACACTTTTATGATTAATATTTGTCTGTAGCCTGTAAAGTTTAAAATATAGTTGAGTCACAACCATTCAAAATAAAACAATATTCTAATTGCGGCCTAATTTAGCATACTCTACTTTTGTACTGTATACCAATATTTATAAAATCTATGATTCCATAGTGTATTTTTAAAAAGTTTAATCAACTTGGCTTCCTATTTTTAAAGCTTTATGACAGTATTTGAATTCTTAAGCCCCTCTTTTAAAGTTTTACCATTTAGTGTATCTGTTCTCTCATTATTCATCTTCTCATGTATCATCTCACATTTCACCACATTCAATTTCGTCCATCTATGCAATCTACTAACCTATATCTGGCCTCTTGTAGTTACTTACAGTCCTGTTCAAAGTGAACCATGCTTTCCCTTTGTAACATGTGAAAATTTTGAGATAGTGCCCTATACCCAAGTCTAGATCAATAATATATATATTCAGAAGAACAATGGTCTTAATACTGACCATTGGGGGACACCAATGTTTAGATCCCTCCAGTTCAAAAAACATCCATTAACATTACTTTCTGTTTTCTGTCCTTTATACAACTTGCAGTGCATACTCCCTTTAATATTGCTGTTTCCTTGTCCTGAAAAACCATTAAGTTTCCATTATTATCTTTCAGTGTCACAGATCAAGTGAGTCAGTGATGCTACATCTCCCCACCGCCAAACTGATACAGGGCAATAACTTACAGCAAAATGTATCTGGGGTCTATTTGCTGCCTATTCCCGTTTAACCTGCCCTCACCCCGAGACATTTCTGGCTTCATTTAGATAACCTGCCCTTCTGTGATTATGCTGATCATCTGCCATTTTTGGTGGAGTCAGTGCCACGACAGCATGATAGGCGGAAGTGCTGTCTTGTCTTACTTCCGGCAGCACAATGATGCTGTTGGCATTTCAGGGCCCAGGAGTTGCTGCTTACCTGAACCCAGTCAATAACATTTGCGTCATTCAATTTCCAGAAAAAACAAACTGATATTCACAAGGACAGTAAAGTGATGATAATGAACACAGAATGGAGCTGAATTGCATTATGTTTGTACTACTTGAATAACCCACACCCTGCCGAACAAACAAGAACTTCATTCAGCAACTAATACCGCAAGTAGCAGTTTAAAGATTAATGATTCAATGCATTACAATGTTCTGTGTTCATGAATTGATTTGTTGTTTAGATGAGGGTAAAATCTCTGTGGATTTTGCTTAATGTAGCATGTGAATCTGAGGATGAAGATATACTTTGAACTCAGTAAACTGCCAGATCATATTACCTCACATCAGTTTTTGTGTGAAAAATGTACATTAGAATAGCATGGAATGACCAGCTAAGCACACTCCAGTCAAGAAGTGGAAAAAACTTATCACTAGTGTGAAGAATATTTTTGCATGATTTGTCAGGTGCACCAATTAAGGAAGATAGTCCAAAAAGATAACACACTATGTCTTCTTGGATCTGAAGTTAATAGAGTAAAATTCTGGGATATCAATCTCACATCAGAATCCATATTATTCGATCCTGACTGTTTGCATTCACAGGTGTCATTTCTATGGTTTCAGCAAGACTGGATCACCTCTCTCTCTCTCTCCATATATATATAACAATCTTGTGTATGCATTCATTTTTATCCAATTTCCTGCTGTCAATATTTTTAGCCATGCTAACTGCTTATGTAGATATTTGGAATGGAAATTCTGTATGTAAACATGTGCCTGTGAAAATGTAGTTGTGGGCTCTGACCAATCAGTGGCTCTGTGGTGTGACCTTCTGAAGTCTCTCTTTCAACTCAATTACTGTCTTGTATATGAAAAACTCACATTCATCAACTGATTGTAGCTAATACTATGGTCAGTTTACTAGTTACTATATAAATATTTGATGCATACTTAACCTTATAACTTCCAACACCTTTTGAATGAGTTGATTGATTCTGATGCTGCTGGAAGTATATTCCATAGGTCCAAAACTGTGTAGGGGACACATGAATTATTTTAGTCTCTTTCTATCTCACGAGATTTATTAATGTACTCTTCTCTTAAAATTATAGTTCCAATTCAATACGTTTCTTATATTTACATTATCCAATCTTAACATTTAAAACATCTGGTTCATGTTCTCTATCCAATCAAAACAAGTCCAATTATGTGAGATTTACCTTGTAACTTTGACTTTTAAGTCTTGAAATTATCTTTGCTACTCTTCACTGAACTTCCAACAATAATATAAGAACCCCCTTTGCCAATAAAACAAACCATAAAGCAATCACCTTGATTAAATCTCATAATGTTGTGTCTTTCTCTCATAATGCTTTAGTGGGATAGTGTTCAAATTGAAATCTGTTTTTCCTTAATTGGTGCAAGACATTCTCCCCTTTTTTGGACTACTTAAATACCATAGGTAGAAAAAGACCAAAAATCCTGAGACTGATATTTGTCCTGGCTGGGTTTTTATGTGTTTATCTTGGTGATGCATGTTAATTTAAATATTTTGATTTAAACCTAGAACTTTAAAACTGTCGTTAACAGAAGTTATCTGCCAGTGGCAAGTAACTGTCAGTCAGCTGTAAGTGTTTGACTTGAATAGGTGTTAATCACAGAATAGGGGAGCTAAGACAACACTTGTAAATTGGGTGGAGCACTTAAAGGCCAGATTCTCGGCAGGTTTGCAACCGGGTTTTCACCACGATTTGATCCTCTGTGATGAAAACCTGGTCGTAAAGCCCGGGCGGAATCCTTGGATACCTGTTTGTGGCGGCGCTTTCAAGTACCACCGAGGAGAGGTGCACCGACGTGCAACTACTTGGATTGTGTTTGTGTCTGAGTTTCAGCACTCTCCCGACCTGTATGCCACACCCAGAATATCGACAGGTCAAACCTGTCAGTGCAGCCTTGCCAGCAGCGGTGATTATGAAAACCTGCAATAAAGGTAAGTTAAAGTTTTTAATTTTTAATTTTTTTTTGCAGTGATTGCAAAGTTAAGTATCTTGTAAATGTTTTTGGAAAGTTATTTTCTTCCCCCCTGCCCCCTCCCAAGGCCTTTCTCGCAGCGCTCCTGGCCCTGGACTAAAATTGCCAAAACTCGCGGTTTGCGCCGCGAATGCTTGCGCAATGCCTCCCTCAGATCATAAAGGCTGAAAGTTTGGGTTAAAAATGGTAGTGCAGCGAAAATGGTAAGCTTTACGTATCTCTACCGTTTTCACCGAAAAACCCCGGCCCTTAGGGTATAAAAGTCAACAGTTTTTCAGAGCACAGAGTGGTCTGCACAGAGCTGTCTTAAACGGAGTGGACTTAAAATGAGTGGTTTATGTGAGAATTTGGAAAGAGTGGGAAGGAGTTGCAGCTTTTTGTCTGCACTATTTGTAGTGCTTTGTGTTACAACGGAGACAAAAATTGAAAGTGCGGTGTCCATTCAAGGGAAACAATTGATTGATGAGTAGCCGGTGAGTGTTTTTGTCTTCTAGTTTTAAGTTTATTTCAAAGTCAAATAGTTCATAGTATAGTTCATAGTCAAATAAAAAGAGGCTTGGCAGGACAGTTCAGTCCCATGAATTGCACATCCTGTGGCATGTGGGAAGCCCTGGACGCTTTGTGTAATCTGGACGACCATGTGTGCAGGAGGTGTCTCCAGCTGCAGCAATTCGAGCTCTGGGTTTCGGAGCTTGAGCAGCGGCTGGAGTCACTATGGTGCATCCTCAAGGCTGAGAATTTCATGGATAGCACATTTCGAGAGGTGGTCACCCTGCAGCTAAAGAGTGTGCAGGCGGAGAGGAAGTGGGTGACCACCAGACAGAAGAGGAGGACCAGGCAGGTAGGGCAGGAGTCCCCTGAGTGCTTCTCGCTCTCCAAACAGTATTCTGTTCTGAGTACTGGTGAGGGCGATGGTGCCCCTGGGGAGTGCAGCCAGAGCCAAGTCCACGGCACCACAGGTGGCTCAGCTGCATGGGGAGGAGGAAGAAGAATGGAAGAGAAATAGTGGTAGGGGATTTGATGGTTAGGGGCGCAGACAGGCGTTTCTGTGGCCGCAGACGTGACTCCAGGATGGTATGTTACCTCCCTGGTGTCAGGGTCCAGGATGTCACTGAGCAGCTGCAAGACACACTAGGGGGAGAGGGTGAACAGCCAGAGGCTGTAGTCCATATTGGTACCAATGACATAGATAGAAAGAGGGATAAGGAACTGCAGGCAGAGTTTAGGGAGCTAGGAGAGAGATTAAAAAGCAGGACCTCAAAGGTAGTAATCTCTGGGTTACTGCCACATGCGAGTGAGTAAAGAAATAGGAGGATAGAGAAGATAAATGTGTGGATGGAGAGATGGTGCAGGCGGGAGGGCTTTAGATTCCTGAGGCATTGGGACCGTTTCTGGCGGAGGTGGGACCTGTACAAGCCGGATGGGTTGTACCTCAACAGAGCCGGGGCCAGTATCCTTGCGCGAAGGTTTGCTAGTACTGTTGGGGAGGGTTTAAACTAGCTTGGCAGGGGGGTGGGAACTGAAGAATAGATCCAGTGGGGAGAGAAGCAAAGCTGGAATTGGGCAGCAGAAAAGTAGAAAGTGAATTTGGAAAATAGACAATAAGGGAGTTTGGCACCACTAAATGTATATACTTCAATACAAGGAGCATAGGGAATAAGGCAGATGAGCTGTCGCACAGATAGACACTTGGCAGTATGATATTATAGCCATTACTGAGACATGGCTGAAAGAAGGACAGGTATGGCAGAGCGAAGGGCAAGTTATTATTTAAATGGAGAAAAATTGCAAAGTGCTGCAGTACAGCGGGACCTGGGGGTACTTGTGCATGAAACACACAAGGTTAGTATGCAGGTACAGCAAGTGATCAGAAAAGCTAATGGAATCTTGGCCTTTATTGCAAAGGGGATGGAGTATAAAAGCAGGGAAGTCTTGCTACAGTTATGCAGAATATTGGTGAGGCCACACTGGAATACTGCGTGCAGTTTTGGTTTCCATATTTAAGAAAGGATATACTTGCTTTGGAGGCAGTTCAGAGAAGGTTCACTAGGTTGATTCTGGAGATGAGGGGATTGATTTATGAGGAAAGGTTGAGTAGGTTGGGCATCTACTCATTGGAATTCAGAAGAATGAGAGATGATCTTATCGAAATGTGTAAGATTATGAGGGGGCTTGACAAGGTGGATGCAGAGAGGATGTTTCCACTGATAGGGGAGACTAGAACTAGGGGGCATAATCTTGGAATAAGGAGACTGCCCATTTAAAACTGAGATGAGGAGGAATTTCTTTCATAGGGTTGTAAATCTGTGAAATTCGCTGCCTCAGAGAGCTGTGGAAGCTAGGTCATTGAATAAATATAAGACAGAAATAGACAGTTTCTTAACCGATAAGGGGTTATGGGGAGCCGGCAGGGAAGTGAACCTGAGTCTATGATCGGATCAGCCATGATCGTATTAAATGGCAGAGCAGGCTCAAGCGGCCATAAGGCCTGCTCCTGCTCCTATTTCTTATGTTTTTATGTTCTCAACATTTCTGGTTACAGGGTTTTCAGATAGGATAGAGGTGGGGGGCGGCGGCAGGTTGCAGTATTAGTTAATGAAACAATTACAGCTGTGAGAAAGGATGATATGTTATTGGGCTCATCAAACGAGGCTATACGGGTTGAATTGAACAAAAAAGGGGTGATCACACTACTGGGAGTGTACTATAGAGTCCCAAACAGTCAGAGGGAGATAGAAGGGCAAATTGCAGTGACATACAAAAACTATAGATCTATAATAGTGGGGGATTTCAACCACCCTGATATTGGGCTCAATTTTACCAAGCCCATTTTCTGATGTATTGCCAGAGTTACGCTGGGTTTTTAGGTCCAGAAATGTCAGAAATTGTTATACTAACTTTCCCCGATCTTTCTTTATACTGCAATTTGAAGCCGTGCAGCGTGTCCAATCGCCTCGGGGGGTGGAGCCTGCTGTCTGCGCCAAAAAACGCAGCCGGGCCTTCTGCGCATGCGCGGGGAAAAAAACTTATGTTTATTGACGTCGCTGCAATGGACGCGCATGCGCAGTACAGCTCCGAGTTGGCAATCAAGAGGCCTCCAAACCAGGACCGGGATCTCAAGCGGACGCAGCAGCTTAAGATAAGTGCGTATTTTTAAATTTCTATTCTACAGTGTTTACAGAGAAGTGCTCCCTCCCCTCGGACCCTGGCCCCGAGTGCCTTCCTGGTCAGCTCCGCTCCCCGCCCCTAGCCCAGGCCAAAGGGCTTGCCGGTCAGTCCGCTCCCTCCCTCGCCGACCCTCTCCTGGCCCCGAGTGAATACCTTCCCGGTCCGTTCCACTCCCCGCGCCTAGCCCAGGCTGAAGGGCTTGCTGGTCAGTCAGCTCCCTCCCCCGCTGTCCCTCTCCTGGCCCTGAGTTCCCAGTCCACTCCGCTTCCCTCCCCTAGCCCAGGCCGAATGGCCTCCGATTTACTTACCTGCGCCGATTTCTTTAACTCTCCGCAAGGGTTTTCTGAAGAGACCACATACGCTGGCTTAAGGAAAAATGGAGTAACCATCAGCTGGCCAAAGTTCACTAAATGGTCAGAATTGGCGTGGGTGGCTGGTTACGCCCCTTTAGATGAAAAAAAAACTTACCTAAAAAAATCATAACTAAATGAGTTATGCTGATGCAAATTGATTGGGGAAACTGTGGATTTTTAAGTTAGGCCAGAAAAAGTAGCCTGCTCAAAAAAAAAACAGCACAAATCACTGGGGAGAATTGAGCCCATTAACTGGGAAAAAAGCAGTGTGAATGGTACAGAGAGTGAAAAATTGCTAAAATGCATACAGGAGTACTTTTTTAGCGAGTATGTAACAAGCCCAACAAGGGAGGGAACAGTTCTGGACTTGGTTTTGGGAAACGAAGAGGGGCAGGTGGAAGGGGCATCAGTGGGAGAGCATTTTGGTGCTAGTGATCATAATTCAGTAAGATTTAGGGTAATTGTGGAAAAGGACAAAAGGGGACCAGGAATTAAATTTCTCAATTGGGGTAAAGCCAATTTTGCTGAGCTGAGATGGGATTTGGCCACTGGAGGGCTGGAAAAGCCTACTTGATGGTAAATCAGTGTCAGAGCAGTGGGAGGCATTCAAGGAGGAGATCCTGAGGGTATAGAGCAAGTATGTTCTCTTTTTAAAAAAAAAATGGTGGGGTTAACAAATCTAGAGCCTCCTGGATGTCAATGGACATACAGGGGAAGATAAAGGAAAAAAAGGGAAGCTTATGACTGATACTGAGAACTCAATACTGCAGAGACTCTAGAGAAGTATAAGAAGTGCAAGGGTGCAATTAAAAAAGATATCAGGAAAGCAAAGAGAGAGCATGGAAGAATGTTGGCAAGTAAAATCAGGGAAAACCCAAAGATGTTTTATCAATACATTAAGAGCAAGAGGATAATTAGAGAAAGAGTGGGGCCTATTAAGACCACAAAGGAAATCTGTGTGTGGCGGCAGAAGATGTGGGTATAATTCTTAATGAATACTTTGCATCCGTTTTCACAAGAGAGTGGAGCGTGCAGATTTACAACGAGGGAGGAGGTGTATGAAATACTAGACGAGATAAACAAAGTGAGAGTGGAAGTATTAAGGGCTTAGCAGCTTTGAAAGTGGATAAATCCATAGGCCTGGATGAAATGTATCCCAGGCTGTTAAGAGAAGCAAAAGAGGAAATAATGGATGCGTTGGTGATCATTTTCCAACAGTCTTTCAACTTTGGATCAGTTCCTATGGACTGGAGGGTAGCTAATGTAACACCACTTTTTAAAAAAGGAGGGAGAGAGAAAATGGTGAATTATAGACCAGTTAGCCTGACATCGGTAGTGGGGAAAATGTTGGAATCAATTATTAAAGATGAAATAGCAGTGTATTTGGAAAGCAGTGACCGGATCGGTCCAAGTCAGCATGGATTTATGAAAGGGAAATCATGCTTGACAAATCTTCTGGAATTTTTTGAGGATGTAACTAGTAGAGCGGACAAGGGAGAACCAGTGAATGTGGTGTATTTGGACTTTCAAAAAGCTTTTGACAAGGTCCCACACAAGAGATTGTTGTGCAAAATTAAAGCACATGGTATTGGGGGTAATGTATCGATGTGGATAGAAAACGGGTTGGCAGACAGGAAGCAGAGAGTTGGGATAAACAGATCCTTCTCAGAATGGCAGGCAGTGACTAGTGGGGTGCCGCAGGGCTCAGTGCTGGGACCCCAGCTATTTACAATATACATCAATGATTTAGATGAAGGAATTGAGAGTAATATCTCCAAGTTTGCAGATGACACTAAGCTGGGTGGCGGTGTGAGCTATGAGGAAGTTACTAATAGCTATGAGGAAGTTGCAGGGTGACTTGGACAGGTTAGGTGAGTGGGAAAATGCCTGACAGATGCAGTATAATGTGGATAAATGTGAGGTTATCCACTTTGGCGGCAAAAACGTGAAGAAACATAGAAACTTAGAAAATAGGTGCAGGAGTAGGCCATTCGGCCCTTCGAGCCTGCACCACCGTTCAATAAGATCATGGCTGATCATTCACCTCAGTACCCCTTTCCTGCTTTCTCTCCATACCCCTTGATCCATTTAGCCACAAGGGCCATATCTAACTCCCTCTTGAATATATCTAACGAACTGGCATCAACAACTCTCTGCGGTAGAGAATTCCACAGGTTCACAACTCTCTGAATGAAGAAGTTTCTCCTCATCTCGGTCCTAAATGGCTTACCCCTTATCCTTAAACTGTGACCCCTGGTTCTGGACTTCCCCAACATCGGGAACATTCTTCCTGCATCTAACCTGTCCAGTCCCATCAGAATTTTAGATGTTTCTATGAGATCCCCTCTCATCCTTCTAAACTCCAGTGAATACAGGCCCAGTCGATCCAGTCTCTCCTCATCTGTCAGTCCTGCCATCCCGGGAATCAGTCTGGTGAACCTCTGCTGCACTCTCTCAATAGCAAGAATGTCCTTCCAACATTCAATGACTGATGTACCATGACACCCAGGTCTCATTGCACTTTCCCTTTTCCTAATCTACCGCCATTCAGATAATATTCTGCCTTCACGTTGTTGCCACCAAAGTGGATAACCTCACATTTATCCACATTATACTGCGTTTGCCATGCATTTGCCCAGTCATCTAACCTGTCCAAGTCACCTTGCAGCCTCTTAGCATCCTCCTCACAGCTCACACTGCCACTCAGCTTAGTGTCATCTGCAAACTTGGAGATATTATACTCAATTCCTTCATCTAAATCATTGATGTATATTGTAAATAGCTGGGGTCCCAGCACTGAGCCCTGCGGCACCCCACTAGTCATTGCCTGCCATTCTGAAAAGGACCCGTTTATCCTGACACTCTGCTTCCTGTCAGCCAACCAGTTCTCTATCCACATCAATACATTACCCCCAATACCATGTGTTTTAATTTTGCACAACAATCTCTTGTGCGGGACCTTGTCAAAAGCTTTCTGAAAGTCCAAATATACCACATGCACTGGTGCTCCCTTGTCCACTCTACCAGTTACATCTTTAAAAAATTCTAGAAGATTTGTCAAGCATGATTTCCCTTTCATAAATCCATGCTGACTTGGACCGATCCTGTCATTGCTTTCCAAATGCATTGCTATTTCATCTTTAATAATTGATTCCAACATTTTCCCCACTACCGATGTCAGGCTAACCAGTCTATAATTCCCCGTTTTCTCTCTTCTCCTTTTTTTAAAAAGTGGATACCCTCCAGTCCATAGGAACTGATCCAGAGTCAATAGACTGTTGGAAAATGATCACCAATGCATCCACTATTTCTAGGGCCACTTCCTTATGTACTCTGGGATGCAGACTATCAGGCCCTGGGGATATATCTGCCTTCAATCCCATCACTTTCCCGAACACAATTTCCTGACTAATAAGGATTTCCTTCAGTTCTTCCTTCTCACTAGATCCTCTGTCCCCTAGTATTTCCGGAAGGTTATTCGTGTCTTCCTTCGTGAAGACAGAACCAAAGTATTTGTTCAATTCATCTGCTATTTCTCGGTTCCCCATTATAAATTCACCTGATTCTGACTGCAAGGGACCTACGTTTGTCTTCACGAATCTCTTTCTCGTTACATATCTATAGAAGCTTTTGCAGTCAGTTTTTATGTTCTCAGCAAGCTTCCTGTTGCCGAATATTAGGCAGAATATTATCTGAATAGGGGCAGATTAGGAAAAGGGGAGGTGCAATGTAACCTGGGTGTCCTGGTACACCAGTCATTGAAAGTTGGCATGTAGGTACAGCAGGCAGTGAAGAAGACAAATGGCATGTTGGCCTTCATAGCTAGGGGATTTAGTTTAGGAGCAGGGAGGTCTTACTGCAGTTGTACAGGTCCTTTACCTGTACATGAGGCCTCACCTGGAATATTGTTCAGTTTTGGTCTCCTAATCTGAGGAAGTGTAGCGAAAGTTCACCAAACTGATTCCCAGGATGACAGGACTGACATATGAGGAGAGACTGGATTGACTGGGCCTGTATTCACTGGAGTTTAGAAGAATGAGAGGGGATCTCATAGGAACATCTAAAATTCTGACGGGACTGGACAGGTTAGATGCAGGAAGAATGTTCCCGATGCTGGGGAAGTCCAGAACCAGAGGTCACAATCTAAGGATAAGGAGTAAGCCATTTAGGACCTAGATGAGGAGAAACTTCTTCATTCAGAGAGTTGTGAACCTGTGGAATTCTCTACCGCAGAGAGTTGTTGATGCCAGTTCGTTAGATATATTCAAGAGGGAGTTAGATATGGCCCTTATGGTTAAATGGACCAAGGGGTATGGAGAGAAAGCAGGAAAGGGGTACTGAGGTGAATGATCAGCCATGATCTTACTGAATGGTGTTGCAGGCTCGAAGAGCCGAATGGCCTACTCCTGCACCTATTTTCTATGTTTCTCTGTTTCTATGTAATAGCAGAGGCTCTGACCATCATTTTCCAATCTTCTCTGGCTACAGGGGATATTTTCGACGAAATGTCTACCTACAATGCTAAATGTAAAATTGAATGGCTTACCCATAGCCATGTAACTGGACACCGGCGCTAGCCAATCCACCATGAGTAAAAAGATGTTTGAGAGACTGTGGTGCAACAAGGCACTCAAACCAGCCCTGAGCCCCATCCACACGAAATTGAGAACGCACACCAAAGAGCTCATCACTGTCCTGGGCAATGCCATGGTCAAGGTCACCTACGAGGGCACGGTGCACAAACTGCCACTCTGGATTGTCCCGGGCGATGGCCCCACACTGCTTGGAAGGAGCTGGCTGGGCAAAATCCGCTGGAACTGGGATGACATCCGAGCGCTATCACATGTTGATGAGGCCTCATGTACCCAGGTTCTTAACAAATTTTCTTCCCTTTTTGAGCCAGGCATTGGAAACTTTTCCAGGGCGAAGGTGTGGATTCACTTGGTCCCAGAGGCACGACCCAACCACCACAAGGCGTGAGCAATACCTCACATAATGAGCTAGAGAGTGGAAATCGAGCTGGCCAGGCTGTAACGCGAGGGCATCATCTCCCCAGTGGAATACAGCAAGTGGGCCAGCCCGATTATTCCAGTACTCAAAAGTGATTGTACGGTCAGGATTTGCAGCGATTATAAAGTAACTATTAATCGTTTCTCGCGACAGGACCAATACCCGCTACCTTAGGCAGACGACCTATTTGCGACGCTGGCTGGAGGAAAGACGTTCACCAAGCTCGACCTGACTTCGGCCTACATGATGCAGGAGCTGGAGGAGTCTTCGAAGGGCATCAACACGCACAAGGGACTGTTCATCTACAACAGATGCCCGTTTGGAATTCGGTCAGCTGCAGCAATCTTCCAGAGAAACATGGAGAGCCTACTCAAGTCGGTACCATGCACGGTGATTTCTCAGGATGACATATTGGTCACAGGTCGGGACACCGTCGAGCACCTACAAAACCTGGAGAAGGTCCTCCAGCGACTGGATCGTGTAGGGCTGTGGCTGAAAAGGTCGAAATGTGTTTTCATGGCAACAGAATTGGAGTTTTTGGGGAGAAAGATCGTGCCAGACGGCATTCGGCCCACAGACGCCAAGACAGAGACTATCAGGAATGCGCCCAGGCCACAGAAAGTCACGGAGCTGCTGTCGTTCCTGGGACACCTCAACTATTTTGGTAACTTTTGACCGGGGTTAAGCACCCTCTTGGAGCCCCGACATGTGTTATTGCGTAAAGTTGAGAACTGGGTATGGGGAAAAAAACAAGTAATTGCTTTTGAGAAAGCCAGAAACATTTTTTGCTCCAATAAGCTGCTTGTATTGTATTGTATTGTATTGTATTGTATAACCCGTATAAAAGACTTGTGCTAGCATGTGATGTGTCGTCGTACAGAGTTGGGTGTGTATTACAACAAGCTAAAGTTTTGGGGAAGTTGCAACCTGTCGCCTATGCCTCCAGGAGCTTGTCTAAGGCCGAGAGGGCCAACAGCATGATTGAGAAAGAGGCATTAGCATGTGTTCGGGGTAAAGAAAATGCATCAGTACCTGTTTGGCCTCAAACTTGATCTGGAAACCGATCACAAGCCCCTGTTCGCTGAAAACAAGGGGATAAATACTAATGCCTTAGCCAGCATACAAAGATGGGCACTCGCACTATCAGCGTATAACTATACCATCCGCCACAAGCCAAGCACCGAGAACTGTGCGGATGCTCTGTCAGCTACCATTGCCCACCACGGGGGCGGAAATGACGCAGCCTGCAAACTTGTTGATGGTGGCGCAGCCCGCAAACTTGTTGATTGTCATGGAAGTGTTTGAAAATGATAAATCACCTGTCACGGCCCACCAGAATAGGACTTGGACCAGCAAAGATCCTCTGCTGTCCCTAG
Organism: Pristiophorus japonicus; assembly: GCF_044704955.1. Taxonomy (NCBI): domain Eukaryota; kingdom Metazoa; phylum Chordata; class Chondrichthyes; family Pristiophoridae; genus Pristiophorus; species Pristiophorus japonicus. Next base: position 57,502,100 of record NC_091980.1, read on the forward strand.
TAAAAAAACTGTGTAATGTATTGGAGCTGGGCCAGCATCCCCGTTGAAATGCAAGAGCTAATCAAACCGTTCCAGCAGCGAAAGGACGAGCTGTCCATTCAGGCAAACTGCCTGTTGTGGGGTAACCGCGTAGTGCTACCAAAACAGGGCAGGGAGAAGTTCATCTCGGATCTCCACAGCACACACCTGGGTATAATAATGATTAAAGCGATAGCCAGATCCCACATGTGGTGGCCCGGTATTGACTCTGACTTAGATTCCTGTGTACGGCAATGCAGCGTGTGTGCTCAGTTGAGCAACGCGCCCAGAGAGGCACCACTAAGTTTGTGGTCCTGGCCCTCCAGACCATGGTCGAGGATCCATGTCGATTATGCGGGCCGTTTCTCGGTAAAATGTTCCTGGTGGTGTTGGATGATTTTTCAAAATGGATTGAACGTGAAATAATGTCGGGAAGCACCGCCACCACCACCATTGAAAACCTGAGGGCCATGTTTGCCACCCACTGCCTGCCTGACATACTGGTCAGTGACAACGGGCCATGTTTTACCAGTGCCGAATTTAAAGAATTCATGACCCGCAATGGGATCAAACATGTCACCTGGGCCCCGTTTAAACCAGCCTCCAATGGGCAGGCATAGTGGGCAGTACAAACAATCAAACAGAGCCTTAAACGAGTCACAGAAGGCTCACTCCAAACCCGCCTGTCCCGAGTACTTCTCAGGCTCACCCACAGCCCTGCAGGGCCAGCAACATGCCAGCTCAGCGAGGGCACAGCCAACACACCAGAACAGACATTTGTACAGAGGCGGTCCACCAGGGAAAGAAAGGCTCCCGACCGCCTCACCTAGTAAATAGTTTTCACTTTGACTTTGGCGGGGGAGTGATGTTGTGTATCCGTAAAGCATGCACTCCCATGTTCCACCAGGGAGCACATCCCCGACGTCCCAAGGGATCCCAGTATCCCTTGGGAGCACTGTATATAAGCTGGCCGCTAAGGCCTGTTCCTCACTCTGGAGTGTCTTAATAAAGACTGAGGTCACTGTTACTTTTAACCTCCCTGTGTGCAGGCTCATCTGTGTTCGGAACAAAACAGGCGGAACAGTGGAAAATTGAAATCAATCCGGATAAGTGTGAGGTAATGCATTTAGGGAGGTCTAACAAGGCAAGGGAGTACACATTAAATGGTATGACACTGAAAAGTAGAGGAACAAATGGACCTTGGAGTTCAGGTCTACAGATCCCTGAAGGTAGCAGGCCAGGTAGATAGGGTGGTTAAGAAGGCATATGGAATATTTGCCTTTATTAGTCGAGGCTTGGAATACAAGAGCAAGGAGGTTATGCTTGAACTGTATTAAACACTGGTTAGGCTGCTGCTGGAGTACTGTGTGCAGTTCTGGTCATCACATTACAGGAAAGGTGTGATTGCACTGGAAAGGGTGCCGAGGAGATTTACAAGAATGTTGCCTGGACTGGAGAATTTTGGCTATGAGGAAATATTGGAGTTGCTGGGTCTGTTTTCAATGCAACAGAGGCGGCTGAGGGGAGATCTGATTGAGTTGTATAAAATTATGAGGGGGCTGGATAGACTGGATAGGAAGGACCTGTTTCCCTTAGCAGATTGGTCAACAGCCAGGGGACATAGATTAAAAGTAACTGGGGGGAGGTTTAGAGGAGATATGAGGGGAAATGTATTCAACCACAGGGTAGTGGGGGTCTGGAACTCACTGCCTGAAAGGGTGGTCGAGGCAGAAGCCCTCACCGAATTTTAAAAATACTTGGATGTGCACTTAAAGTGCCGGATCCTACAGTGCTACGGACCAAGCGCTGGAAAGTGGGATTAGGCTGGATAGCTTTTGGTCAGGCGGCGCGAACACGATGAGCTGAAATGGCCTCCTTCCTGGATGTAAATTTCTATGATTTTATGTTAATATAGTGAATGCAGTGAACGGAATGCTTTCCCATTGCAAGTATTCAGCATCAGCATCAAGCACTTTCAGTTCAAGTATAGGACAGATTAGGTTTTAAGTAAAGCGTCCCCTACATTGTCCCAAAAATAAACCTTAAGTCTCAAGCTCAGAAGAGTGTCTTTTTCCAGGACCAGGGTGACATTTTCAGTTTTCTGCACCAACTTCCCTTCTGGTCTCTGAGATTTTAATTTAGTGCCATGTTGGATCAGTTTTGTGCCATGTGCACATACCCACTGGAAACTGCGACTCCATTTAACAGAAGTCTCTCACAGGTAACATAAATAGGAGACTTTCAGTTTATCACTCTGGAGTAGATTCAATCTCAAGTTCCAGTGGTGCAAATATAGTGTGCAAACCTATTGGTTTAGAAATTGTGGTCGGTCGCTTCCCGTGTGCAGATGCCTCCGACCGCAAACATTTCGATGATAGTACTTGTTGTTCCCGGAGTTTTGGAGACTTGTGGTCCTGGGCCTCTATGCGAAGGCCTGCTTAGCAGCCCATGTATCCCAGCAACGTATGCGCTTCGTACGTATCACAGGGATCACGTGCTTTTATCAGTCGTAAGAATCTGAAGGACATTCGCTGGGCAGGAGTTGGGCAAATAGTTCAACTCTCCGCCAGTGAATGTTCATTTCCTGTGCAAACATGCGCAGTGCACGCAAAAACCCGAAACTTGCGGCGAAGTTACCACCGTGTACGCTGTGCGTACGTGGTCACAGGCTCCGTAAAATCTGTGCCAATATCCCTAGTTTTATTACTCCAGAAACCATTGCAAAACCCAAAGGAGAGAAAGGATGGAGTTCTAACAGATACAAACTTGAGAAAGATTAAAGTAAGTCCAAAGGCAAGTAAACCAAGCCTTGCTATTTGGTGACTTCACTGTGAGATTGATAGTGTCCTGAACAGAGGGAAGTCATTCAATAAGGCAGTTATATGTTTTCAGGGGACTAGGGTTAGATAATTTGATGAAAGAAGAAAGGAAGGGAACCATAATTACTTTGTCCTTTAAGATGCCAAAATATAATTAGCAGATTTAAAGATTTGGGCTCAATTTTCCCCAGTATTTACTCTGTTTTTTGTGGAGTAGGCTGCTTTTTCTGGCCTAACTTAAAAATCACCAGTTTCCCCAATCAATTTGCACCAGCATAACTCACTTAGTTATGTTTTTTTTAGGTCAGTTTTTTTTTTTCCTCAAAAGGCGGCGTTACCAGCCACCTATGCCAATTCTGGCCATTTAGGAGCTTTGGCCAGCTAATAGTTACTCCATTTCTACTTAGGCCAGTGTATGTGGCCACTCGAGAAAACCCTTGCGGCAAGTTAAGGAAATCGGTGCAGCAGATACCCGGACAGCAGTAGCAGGAGAGGTGGGGGACGGGGGTGAGGGGAAGCCTTTCGGGTGTAGTTGGGTGCGGGGACCAGGAGGGAGGAGACCACTTAGCCTGGGCTAGGGGTGGGGGTGCGGACCGGGAGGCCACGCAGCCTGAGCTAGGGGCGGGAGAATGCACTGGCAAGCCCTTGGGGCAGGGGAGCAGACCGGGAGGCTTGAGGGGTGGGGGGGTGGGGGGCGCTGGAGGGAGTGAACTGGCCAGCATCGGAGGTCACAGAGCGGCGGGAAGGCACCGGATAGGCTCAGGGTGAGGGGAGAGACTGTGTGTTATAATTTACAGCTTCTTGAAATCTATTGCACTGTCACCTAACCATTACTTGTTGACAGACCTCGAAGGTTACTCAATATATGAAGCTGAAGGAAGTCTCCCAGACTCCAGCTCAACTGGGTATGCGCGGCCATTTCAGTGACATCAAGAACGTCACTTTTTTTCCTCTGCGCATGCGCAAAAGGCCTGGCTCCTTCTTTCCAGCGCAGACTGCAGGCTCCACCCCCCCCGAGGCAACTGGCCACGCTGTGCGGCTGCAGATTAGAGGCCTAACATCGGGGAAACTACTAAGATTTTTTTCCTGTCGCATCTATTCACGTAATTAAGCCGCACAACTCGGGAAAGTACGCCAGAAAATGGGCTTGGGGAAAATTGAGCCCACAGGAACTAGGTTACTGGATTTTGGGTTGTTTCTGGCCATTGGAGTTTTTTTAAATGCAATATCAGGGACATTCATTTTAATATCCGGCTTGAGAGATAGGGTAAAGAAAAAATTGTGCTTGTAGATTACTGGAGGACATTTTCTGGAGAGGGTAATTTTTTCAGGAAGAATTGGCTTCATTGAATACTGAGGACTAGAAGTCAAGCTTAGAATTTATAATGTGCCATTGGGAAGTATTTAAACTAGTTGGGATCAGTAATCTGTAACTGAAAATGTGGGTATTTCCATGGATCAAAATAATTTACATCAGGTGAACCACATAAGCCATGTTTGTAATGTGTTGTGCGAGTCCAGCAGGGTGACTGAACAGCAGCACCAAGACCGCATTATCTGCCTCGTAATGATCAGCAAAATATTTTAATGGTTTCTTTCCATTCTGCTGAATGTACAATATCTTTCTGTCTTTAACTGCAGTGGACTTAAAAAGGATGATGCCCTTTAAAATGTTGATATTCCAATCTGTAGCAATGCATCTTGGCAATGGTGCTGTCATAATCAGGGGAAGTAGAAAACATTTGCCCTCCACAATGCATTGTATAATGTATCCCAGTTATTAAGCAAGAATCCTTTTATGTCTCTTGCAATTTCTACTTTTTCTTTTATCTTCAGGTACTGACGATGCTGGTGTTTGGTTCCGGAGACACCAACAACCCTCCAATGCCTCACCCTAGTAGCCATTCTTTAGGTTTGAGCCCAGATAGTGAGTGATTTGCAGGTTACACAGCTTTACAGACTTCACAACTGAGCCAGAACCAGTCCTCACCTGACATTGGCAGACAAGCGCATTTATCAACATAGGTCACTGAATTTCAATCACAGGGATCAAGGTAACTTAAATAGGGTGAGTCACATCAGACAGGTTTGAAATTCCTTGAAATGTTATTATAGTATGAGGCCAGTTGGGAGCAGAAAAGTTGTCTCTGTTTCCCCTCTCCAGTCCAATGGGCGTGATACAACTGCAGCTAGTTGCAGCAGCCTCATTGCCTTCTACCAAAGTCCACTGTCGCGGCAATTTGGATGGATCTGGAATAGAATAGCCTACGTCCATGACAAATATTTCAGGGTTATCAACAACTAGATTTATTTTTCTGGTTTGAAAATAACTGAAGGCATTTACCATCAAATAAATGAGTAAAGGGTCTTAAACTCAGCCAGTTGTTAATCCATTGCGGGTGACTGGAACCATTTATTTCTTATCAAGTTGATGCTGAATATTTCTCTGCCATTTTGAAGTGAGATACTCTTAACATTCAGCGTTTTTCCGACAAATAAATATGTGCGAATAAATATGCTGTGCCTCTTTTTTAACTATCAGAAGGATCCTACGAGCCAGGAGGAGCATGTGTTGTCCTAGTAGCCCAGCAAGGGTACTTCTGGTTTCACCTTGCCCTCCCCCGATTGCGAACTTTCATGATTTCCCCCCCCCCCCCCACCCACTATTCCTCACCTACCTTGCCGGAGACCATTTTCGTGGGTCCCTGGCGGCTGCCTGACTGCCAATTTCGACTCCTGCCTGCTGGCGATGATGTCATTGCCAGCAACTTTGGGCAGGTGTCCGTACCGGAGTACTCAAATAAGCACTTGGAGTTAAAATCTCTCAGGTGTCATGCTCTGGGGAGAGGAGGGTGCAGCTGGTTTGCTGCCCATTTCAGCTCCTTCACCCTCGATTAGTGCCCCAAGTTAAAAGTGGGGCTCGTCCTGGGGGTGATGGTTTGGGCATTGACATTGTCTGCCGCCTTCCTCCATGCCTGCTGCAGCGTCTGTTTGAGCAACGTCCTGCCATGTGAGTTGAACAGGACCTGCCTGCGTGCCCTCAGCTGCTCCGCTAGCACCTCCGTTATTTCTTCAGAGAAGCGAGGTGTCCTTGCCTGAGACATGCTGAATCCTCCCAGTAGCAGAAATGGCAGGAGTGGCCCCGAGGAGTATGAGAGTGAAGCCAGGTCTGAGGAAGGTGAACAGATACATCCCAGGGACAAACACAGTGTGAACAGTTTTCTATAATTAAAATTAAATTCAGCATGTAAGACTGAGGACAATTACATGGTTTGAGGCTACGGGGGACTGTTGCATTTGTTAAGAAATTATAAAAATATTTTACATATAGAGCGAGTTACACTTTTCCGCACTGAACATATTGGGTAACAGAAATATGTCACCTCAGTTTTTCCTCCGGCTCATAGTACAAACTGTTCTATATTACTTCTGAAGAAACAACTGATAGATGCAATCAACATAACAAAGTAAGGATGATGTTGTCTTTTATTGGATGACCTGCTGACACAGAAACTAAAAGCTGCAATTACGCATGTGCAGTACTGGTGATGGTGAATATCAAGTGAATTAATATGGAAAAACCCAACCTTTAATTATCTGGAAAAACAGCTGCACAACCTATAAAATTAATCATCAATATTAAGTTATAAGGAATTGACAAACCTCATGTTCAACTCTACATGATAAAAACATGTCACCCTATTCAAGGGAACCATTAGAGGCTAGAATTTCCATGGAGGTCTCCCTGATCTCCCAGCATAACACATACGTACTCCAACTTACTTAAAATATGAAACAAACATTTTGTTTTATTTTTTAATCATGTCTGTGACATATTCTCTGGGCTTTTTCACATTCAGTAGCATAGCAACAGGGTACAACCAGAAGCAACTGTAACAATAACAGGCTGCTTAGAAAATAGACTCTGGTTATTGCCGAGAGCACAAAAGCTCTGAAGAGCTCGTAAACAGGAACAAATGGGCACTTCTAGTCCAGATCTTACGTAGGGTTCTTACTATGTTTCCTGACAAGATAGAAAATATAATTTGCTGGATGCACTGTGCACAGGCTAAAACTATCAATTTATTAAAATGATATACATAGGACCCCAACTGCCATTTTGGAAAGTATTGCATGAACTGTGCGTTGCGCGCACTCCGTTAAGTGTCAGCTGGCGGTCCAGTCAAATAGGTAGGTTTTACTGCATAATTTGGGGCTGGGAGGAGCAGGAGTGCTCCATATTTTATGGTTATCTTAATTGCGATCTAAGAAGACATGAAAACATGTAAGAGGTTAGTGTGCAAAATGAAAGCACAAAGGATTGGGGGTAATGTATTGGCATGGATTGAAAATTGGTTAACTGACAGGAAACTGAGAGTAGGAATAAATGGGTCTTTCTCGGGTGGCGGGCAGTGACTAGTGGGGTACCACAGGGATCAGTGCTTGGGCCCCAGCTATTCACAATATACATAAATGATTTGGATGAGGGAACCAAATGTAATATTTCCAAGTTTGCTGACGACACAAAACTAGGTGGGGCTATGAGTTATGAGGAGGATGCAAAGATGCTGCTAAGCGATTTAGATGGTTGAGTGAGTGGGCAAACACATGGCAGATGCAGTATAACGTGGATAAATCAGAAGTTATCCACTTTGGTAGGAATAACATAAGGGCAAAATATTATTTAAATGGTGATGGCTTGGGAAGTGTCGATGTACAGAGGGACCTGGGTGTCCTTGTACACCAGTTATTGAAAGCAAACATGCAGGTGCAGCAAGCAGTTAGGAAGGCAAATGGTATGTTAGCCTTCATTGCAAGAGGATTTGAGTACAGGAGCAAGGATGTCTTACTACAGTTATACAGGGCCTTGGTGAGACCACACCTGGAGTATTGTGTGCAGTTTTGATCTCCTTACCTAAGAAAATATATACTTGCCATAGAGGGAGTGCAGCGAAGGTTCACCAGACTGATTCCTGGGATGGCAGGACTGTCGTATGAGGAGAGATTGGGTCGACTAGGCCTGTATTCACTAGAGTTTAGAAGACTGAGAGGCGATCTCATTGAAACGTATAAAATTCTGACTGAGTTGGATAGACTGGATACAGGGAGGATGTTTCCCCTGGCTGGGAAGTCGAGAACAAGGGGTCATAGTCTCATGATATGGGGTAGGAAATTTAGGACCGAGGAGAAATATTTTCACTCAGAGGATGGTGAACCTGTGGAATTCTCTACCACCGAAGGCTGTGGAGGCCAAGTCACTGAATATACTTAAGAGGGAGATAGATTGATTTCTAGAAACAAAAGGCATGAAGCGGGAAAAAGCGGGAATATAGTGTTGAGATAGAGGATCAGCCATAATCATATTGAATGGCGGTGCAGACTCGAAGGGCCGAATGCCTACTACTGCTTCTATTTTCTATGTTTCTATGAAGGTGTGACTCCAAGCTGTGTAGAAGGTAATGATTGGAATAAAGTTATTGAAACATGATGAGAGGAAAAGCAATTGATCAAGGATGAGTAATGGACAATGTAACATCAAATAGATTTTAGGAATTTCACTTGATTTACTCTGGGGGAGAGGACATGAAAAACTTTGCAGAAGCTGTCTTCAGGAAATGGGTTGAGCTGAGCTCCTGGCAGATAAAAGGAATGGCCATAATGAGCCATAAACCCATTCTATGCTTTATATGGAATTATGCAAAAGTTAATTGAAAATAACTAAAATAAGAATTTGAAAAGGTAAGAGGAAACTAGAAAGGCAGATTTTTGAAAGCAGTAGGATGGATGAAATATATAGGGCCTGAAATTGGTGAAGGCCAAGGCCCGCCCAAGTGCCACCCACAGGGCCGCCAATGGCCGCCGAGAGATCGGGCAGTACTTTGCCAGGAAGATTCCTCTAAAAGAGGTGGCAGTACCGCCCAGTGGCCAAATAACAGCTTACACCGTCAATCTGGGTAGCAGCGGGCGGGAGCTCTCAATCTCGGCGGCAAATGCGATTGCCGCCCAAGTGCCGCTGAGAATGGAGTCGGGCCCAGGGTGGGTGGAAGATCTGAAAATGAAAATCATCACCAAAAAAAAAATACCGGAAGACCTTCAGGGGAGCCCATACAGACAAGACGCTGTAAAAGAAATAATTAAAAGATGTTCACTAACCTTTTATTGCAGGTCTTTGTACTTACCGTCGGGGTTAGACCTGCTTCTGCCTGCTGGTGTCGACTCCACCGACTCGCGCCCACACCAAACTGGCAGCTTGGTGGGCGGGAGGACACTTGCGCTACTTGGCCACCAGAGGCTGTCAGCGGGCGGTTCCCGGTGGTACTCCCCTCCCACCAGCTGCAGCCCGAGTGGAAACTGGCATAGATGGGAGACTGGCGGCAAAACTCAGCGGGATCCGGCGGCACTGGGTGGTAAGGCCACTAATTTCGGGGCCATAGTTTTAAAGCCAGATTCAAAGTAGACAGATTGTTAAGGATCATATTGGACCCATAATGGGAAAAATTATGTGGTCTTAGGATATCATGAAATAGCTAAAGTATTAAGTGAATAATTCACTTCAATGATTGCAAGCAATGGATGGGTCCAGGACCCAGTGAAACTGGTGCTGTAATATATAAAGAATGTCAAGGTTCATTATATCCACAGTCTTTGAAAGAGCTATCCAATTAATCCCCACTCTTAATCCCCTGCTCTTTTCCCGCAATAGCCCTGCAATTTTTTCCCCTTCAAGAATTTATCAAGAAGGCAACTAAGTTTGTGAATGAAGGATATCCAGTGGATATGATATAGTTGGACTTTCAGAAAGCATTTTGGTACACTCATAATAAAGGATGAAACTGAGTATTGTGTACAATGAGCAGATGTGACCTTAGCTCCTTTAATAAGACTCCAGAGTGCAGGTACTTCATGGGTGACCTGCTTATATACTGTGCTCCCAAAGGATGCTGGGATCCTTTGGGACTCCAACAGGTGGACCTTCTGGTGGTCAGGTATCATGCAGGTTACAAAGGGTTAAATACATAACATTACTCCCCCCGTGAAGTCAACAGTACACTTATTTACAAGGTGAGGCGATCTAGGGTTTTTCGCTCCCTTGTCGATCGTCTCGGTACAAATGCAGGTGTGGGTGAGTTGGTTAGTTCTTCACTGGGCTGTTGGGCAGCCGGCCTTGCTGGGCTGCTGGGGATGGTGAGTTCGGCTTCATGGTCAACCATGATGTCAGTTGCCACTTGTGTGTGTGTTGGAGGGTCAAGTTGGTGGCGTCTTCTTCGGGTTGTTCGTAACTGTTGGTGAATCGCAATTTAATTTGGTCCAAATGTTTTCTGTGTGTTTGTCCATTGGCCAATTTGACCTGAAACATCCTACTCCCCTCTTTGGCTGTGACCGTGCCAGTGAGCCATTTGGGACCATGTCCATAATTGAGCACAAACACAGGATCATTGATCGAAATATCACAAATTTACGCGGTCATGGTACACACTTTGTTGATGCCGCCTGCCCTCTACGTGATCATGGAGATCAGGGTGGACAAGAGAGAGCCTTGTTTTTAGCGCCCTTTTCATGAGTGAGTGGGGTCTGGTGTGGTAGCTGAGCAGCACTTGGGACAGCCGGGTCTGCAGAGAGGCTTCCTACACACGTTTCAAGCTTTGCTTGATGGTCTGAACTACCCGTTCTGCCTGACCATTGGATGCGGGCTTGAACGGGGCAGATGTGACGTGTTTGATCCCATTGCGGGTCATGAATTTCTTGAATTCAGCATTGGTGAAGCATGGCCCATTGTCGCTGACTAGGACACCAGGCAATTCGTGCGTGGCAAACATAGCTCGTAGGCTTTTAATAGTGGCCGTGGATGTGCTTACAGACATTATCGCACATTCAATCCATTTTGAGTAAGCATCTACGACAACCAAAAACATTTTGCCGAGAAATAGGCCCGCATAGTTCACGTGGATCCTCGACCACAGTTTGGAGGGCCAGACCACAAACTTAGCGGTGCCTCTCTGGGTGCATTGCTCAGCTGAGAGCAAGTGTTGCACTGGCGCATGCATGACTCTAAATCTGAGTCGATGCCGGGCCATCACACATGGGATCTGGCTATGGCTTTCATCATTACAATGCTTGAGTGGGTGCTGTGCAGTTTACATATGAACGTATCTCTGCCTTTCTTGGGCAAGACCACGCGATTGCCCCACAACAGACAGTCTGCCTGTAGGGACATTTCGTCTTTGCGCCTGTGGAACAGCTTAATCGCCTCCTGCATCTCTGCTGGGACACTAGACCAGCTCCCATGGAGGACACAGTTTTTTACCAAGGACAGTAAAGGATCCTGGCTGGTCCAGGTCCTGATCTGGCGGACCGTAACAGGGGACTTTTCATTCTCGAATGCCTCCATGACCATGAGCAAGTCCGCTGGCTGTGCCATTTCTAGCCCCGGTAGTGAGCAATGGCAGCCGACAGAGAGCATCTGCGCAGTTTTCTGTGCCCGGTCTGTGGCGGATTACATAGTTGTATGCCGACAGCGTGAGCACCCATCTTTGGATGCGGGCAGAGGCATTGGTGCTAATCCCTTTGCTCTCAGAGAACAGTGATATGAGTTGTGGTCAGTTTCAAGCTCAAACTTGAGGCCAAATAAGTACTGGTGCATTTTTTTTACCCTGTAAATGCACGCCAATCATGCCCTTTCGGCTTGGACAAACTCCTGGACGCATAAGTGACCGGTTGCAAGATCCCCGATTCATTAGCCGATTTGTAACACACACCCGACCCTGTATGACGACGCATCGCAAGCTAGCACTAATCTTTTACAAGGGTTATACAGGACAAGCAGTTTGTTTGAACACAACAGATTTCTGGCTTTCTTAAAGGCAGTCTCTTGTGAATTCCCCCATACCCAGTCGTCTCCCTTGCGCAGTAGCGCATGTAGGGGTTCTAGCAGGGTGCTTAACCCAGATAGGAAATTACCAAAATAGTTAAGGAGTCCCAGGAACGATCGCAGCTTCATCACGTTCTGTGGTCTCAGCGCTTTCTTGATGGCCTCCGTCTTGGCGTCAGTGAGTCTGATGTCATCTGCCACGACTCTTCTTCCCAAGAACTTGACGTCCTGTGCCAGGAAAACACACTTTGAGCATTTCAACCTGAGCCCCATGCGATCCAACCAACTAAGAACCTCTTCCAGATTCTTCAAGAGCTCAATGGTGTCCCGACCTATAACCAGTATGTCGTCCTTGAAAACCACGGTGCGAGGAACCGACTTTAGTGGACTCTACATGTTCCATTGGAAGATTGCCGCGGCCGAGCGAATCCCGAATGGGCACCAGTTATAGGTGAACAGACCTTTGTGCGTGTTGATGCAGGTGAGGCCTTTCAAAGACTCCTCCAGCTCCTGCGTCATGTAGGCTGAGGTCAGGTCCAGCTTGGTGAACGTCTTCCCTCCAGCCAGGGTTGCAAATAGGTCGTCTGCCTTGGGTAGTGGGTACTGGTCCTGCAGCGAAAAATGGTTAATCGTTACTTTATAGTCCCCACAAATTCTAACCGTGCCATCCTCTTTAAGTACCGGGACTATTGGACCAGCCCACTCATTGAATTCCACCGGCTTGATGATGCCTTCTCACTGCAGTCTATCCAGCTCAATTTCCACTTTCTCATGCATCATGTACGGTACCTCTCGTGTCTTGTGGTGGATGGGTTGCGTACCAGGAACCAAATGGATCTGCACTTTTGCCCCCGAGAAGCTTCCAATGTCTGGCTCGAACAATGATGGGAACTTGCTCAGAACCTGGGCACATAAGGCGTCGTCAACAGATGAAAGCGCTTGGATGTCGTTCCAGCAGATTTTTCCCAGCCAGCTTCTGCCAAACAATGTGGGGCCATCCCTTGGCACAATCCACAGCGGGAGTTCATGCACTGCTCCGTCATAGGAGACTTTGACTTTTGCACTGCCAATTACAGGGATTAGTTCCTTGGTGTAAGTCCTTAGTTTGGTGTGAATGGGGCTGAGCTTGGGCCTGTGTGCCTTTTTGCCCCACAGCCTGTCAAAGGCCTTTTTACTCATTATGGACTGACTTGCACCCGTGTCCAGTTCCATAGATACTGGAATTCCGTTCAGTTCAACTTTCAACATTATTGGTGGACATTTTGTAGTGAATGTGTGTACCCAGTACACTGCTACCTCCTCGGTACGAGTCTCCAAGTCAGCCTGATCCACCGTGGATCGATTTTCCTCTGCAAGGTGGTGGTTTGCAGGGTTTGCAGTTCGCCTGCACATTCGCTGGAGGTGTCCCATTGTTCTGCAACCGTTGCACGCATAGTGCTTGAAGCGGCATTGATGGGGCTGATGATCACCTCCACAGCGCCAACAAGATGTTAACTGCCTCGCATTGACGATTGATGGTGGACTCTGGGTCATCTGAGGTCGGGCAGCAGCAGCCGGCATGTACGTTCTGCCATGTATATTCCTGCTTGAAACCGACATTATTTTATGCACAGTACTGGCCGAAACTTCTTTATTCTGCAGAATGTGTTTGGTGTTGTCGCTGGTGGATATAAATGCCTGGGCTATCGTTATGGCTTTACTTAGACTCAGAGTTTCTACAGTCAACAGTTTGCGAAGGATTGTCTCATGGCCAATGTCCAGTACAAAAAAGTCTCTGAGCATTTGTTCTAGGAATCCCTCAAATTCACAATGTCCTGTGAGGTGCCTTAGTACGGCGACATAGCTTGCCACTTCCTGGCCCTCCAATTGTTGACACGTGTAGAACCATCATCTCGCCATCAAAAAGTTTTCCTTTCGATTTAGGTGCTCCCGGACCAGCGTACACAATTTTTCATAGGATTTCTCTGTTGGTTTTGCCGGGACCAGGAGATTCTTCATGAGGCCATAGGTTGTTGCCCCACAGACAGTTAGGAGGATTGCCCTTCGTTTGGTAGCGTTCTCGTCCCCTTCCAGCTCGTTGGCCATAAAGTATTGGTCAAGTCTCTCCACGAAGGCCTCCCAATCGTCCCCTTCTGAGAACTTCTCCAGGATACTAAATGTTCTTTGCATTTTTGCGCGGTTGTTTGTTACTTCGTTGCTATTTGGTACGCTCATAATAAAGGATGAAACTGAGTACTGTGTACATCGAGCAAGTGTGACCTTAGCTCCTTTAATAAGACTCCAGAGTGCTGGTACCTTGTGTGTGACCTGCTTATATAACCATGCTCCCAAGGGATGCTGGGATCCCTTGGGACTCCAACAAGTAGGCCCTCTGGTGGTAGTGTAATACAGGTTACAAGGGGTTAAATACATAACACATTTGATAAGATTTCACATTTGAGGCTTTGAAAAGAAACAATTACCACATTGTTAAATAGCTAGATGCATAAAAAAATTGGGTCAGTGATAGAAATAAGAAGCTGATGATAAATAGGTAGGCTTTGTCCAGAGGCAGAGACTAGTGAAGTCCCCTTCTGTTTACTCTTTTGATAAATTATATGGAGGTGGGTACTTCTAGTAATAATATTCCAAAATTTGCTGATAAAACCAAGCTATGTGTTTAGGTGTCCAGTGCAAAGGTGAGGGTAAATATTCAATTGAACGTAGACAATTATATAGATTGGCCAAGGAATGGCAAATGGATTTTAGTGTGGAGAAATGTAAGGTAATGCATTCTGGTACAGGAAATGATGACTGTGTGTGTACAATAGATGGGCTTCCATTCATAATAAAATGGGAAAGATTTAGGGTATGATTCACCGATCATCATTCTCCAAAAGTATCCAGTCAATGGGACCACTGTTAACAAGACAAAACAGGTCCTGGAATGCATTTCAATTTTTTGATGATAAGTTGAAACAGGTTATTTTAACTCTTTTATAATTCATTGTGAGACAGTACTTGGGAGTATCGTGCCCAGTTTTTCTTGTCTTGGGGCCAGTAATCTGTGACCTTTCTGGTGTGTCTCGTGAGCTGGATTAATAATTCTTGGGGCCCCTGGCACTAAGTTAGGTGGCATAGTAAGTAGTGTAGATGGGAGCAGAACATTGAAAAGGGACATTGATAGATTAAGTGAGTGGGAACAACTGCAGAGTAAACTGTGGGGAAGTATGAGGTCACCTACTTTGGACTTAAGAAAGATAGATCGGAGTAATTTCGAAATGGTAAAAAAACTAGGAACTATGGAGGAACAGAGAGATTTAGGGGTCCATGTACAGAAATCCCTAAAAGCTTTCTAGGCACAAACAATTATTAAAAAGACTAATGGAATGTTAGCCTTTACCCTGAGGGGGCTGGAATACAAAGGGGTGGAAAATATGCTACAGTTATATAATGCTCTGGTTAGACTGCTTCTGGAGAATGCATTCAGTCTAGGCACCGCACCCCAGGAAGGATATATTGGCTTTGGAGGCGGTGCAGCACAGATTCACCAGTATGATACCGGAACGAAAAGGATTACATTTTGAGGTTACATAGTCTAGGCTTGTATTCCTTGCATATAGAAGATTAAGGAGTGATCTAATTGAACTATTTCCTTTGGTGAGGGAGTCTAGAACAAGGGGGCATAACCTTAAATTAGAGCTATTTCATTCAGGGGAGATGTCAGGAAGCATTTTTTTTACACAAAGGGCAGTGGAAACCTGAAACTCTCTCTCTCAAAAGCTGTTGAGTCTAGGTCAAATTGAGGTTGCAGAGATAGGAAAGAGTGAGGCTGTGGAGAAATTGAAATGTGAAGATGAAAATTCTAAATTTGAGGCACCGGGGAGCAAACTACGTCAGCGAGGACAGCGATGATGGGTAAGCAGCAAGGTGCACAATAGGATATGTGCAGCAGAGGTTTGGAGGAGTTGAAATTTATGGAGGGTGGAAGATGAGAGGCTGGTTCAGAGAGCATTGGAATAGTTGAGTCTGGCGATGACAACGACATGGATTAAAGGTTCAGCAGCAGATGGGCGGAGGTGGGTGATATTGTGGAAATGGAAGCAGACGTCTTTGTGATGAAAACGATGTAAGGTTGAGCTTCGGGATAAATAAATTGCAGAGGCTGCAAATGGTCTGATTCAGCCTGAGACAATGGCTGGGTAGTGTACGGTTTTTGTGGCAGGACTTGTTTCGCTGGAGGAAATTGCAGCCTATTCAAGACTGGATGTTGGACGAATAGTCTGATAACACAGTGGAAGTGGAGGAGTCATGATATGTGGTTGAGAGGTAGAGCTGGGCATTGTTAGCACACATGTAGACGCTGGTGCCATATATGTGGATGAGGTAATCAAACGCCAGGGTGTAGATGAGGAAGAAGAATGTACCAAAGGTAACAGTGTGGGGTCTGCAAGAGGTACCATTGCTGGAGATACTCTGGTTATGATCAGATAAGTAAGAGTGGATCCAAGCGAGGGCTGTCCCACTAAGCTGGACAATGGAGGAAAGGGGCTGGAGTAGAATGGTGTGGTTGATTATGTCAAAGATTGAGGAAGATAAGGAGGGATAATGCATCATGGTCACAGTAACAAAGATTGTATATTTGTGACTTTGGTTAGGTCCATTTTGGGAATATGGTAGGTGCAGAAATCTGCTTAGAGATTCAAACAGAGAGTTGCAGGAATGATGGACGTGGACGTGGATAATGGTTAAGGACTTAAGTCTTTGAAATTATGAAAGGAATGGATGAAAAAGATATAAGTAGGATTTTAATTTAAATTGGGATCATAAACAAAGAAGGTTTAGATCCAAATTTTCATGTGACGCTAGAGATTCAGAGGATGTTTTTTATTCACTCCGTATTATGGAAATCCATCAGAATTAGTGATAATTCACTGAGCAGGGGATATATTCTGTTGTTTCTGCGACCACAACATCATAGAACAATAGCAGCCCTGTCCATAATAAACAATTTTTCTACATCAACTTTGTTAATCCTTGTCATAATCTTGAATGGTGAGTTTAATGGTCACTATCCCTCTTGTGTTGAATACCTATTATTTGTGTGCACCTGGAGAGGGTTCAGAACTACACATCCATTATCAAATGACCAACTAGTGACTACCTTTCTTGGAAAGAAAATAAACAGGGTCTCATTGGTTTGAAGATAACAAGCCTGACAATGGGACTTTTGAACCAAGTCAGCTTTCTAAGATACCTTAGCCAGCTTTTTTGATACGTTAATGGGACCTGTAGAGTGACAAGTCAACATCCTCTTCAATCATTCCTATTAAGCAAACACTGAAGGTGTGTTCAGTGATCCAGGTTGGTAATATGTCCTTACTAGACAGTATAAATGAACACGAGGACCATACTTGAGAGAAGGTCACTCTGTGACCAGTTACCTTTATTACCAAGACCTCAAGTGATGAAGGTGGGTGGAGCTTCCCCTTTTATACCTGAAAGTCCAGGTTAGGAGTGTCTCCCACAAGTTCACCCCCTTGTGGTCAATGTTCTCAAGGTGTACAACTTAGGTCAGCTTATACTTGGATTACAATGATAGTTGAATACATGACATCACCTCCCCCGCAAAGTCTTATTGGGATCACAGGTTAAGTCTCCCTGGTGGTTTATGCTCCCATGTAGAGCGCCTGAGTTGGGGCTCCGGTTGTTGGGTGCTGGCCTGAGTGTCTGCTGTTTGCGGTGCCACAGGCCTGTCTGGACTGCCCACAGTGACTTGGTTCCGGTGTTCGGTCACCTGTGGTGGAGTAAACTCTATGTTGTGTTCTTCCTCTGCTTCCTCCTGGGGTTGCTGAACCTCCT
The DNA here is from genome assembly GCF_044704955.1 of Pristiophorus japonicus. NCBI lineage: Eukaryota > Metazoa > Chordata > Chondrichthyes > Pristiophoridae > Pristiophorus > Pristiophorus japonicus. The sequence continues at coordinate 57,519,647 of NC_091980.1, forward strand.
TTTAGTTTGATCCACGTGTTTGCGGCAGATTTCTCCATTGGTACGTTTAACTACCAAAACCCTATTCCCCTCTTTGGCAATCACAGTGCCTGCAAGCCATTTGGGCGCTGCAGCAGAATTAAGGACAAAGACAGCGTCATTGACATCAATATATTGCGCCCTCGCATTCCTGTCATGGTAGTCACATTGTGACTGATGCCTGCTCTCAAAAATTTATTTCATAGTAGGGTGTATAAGGGATAACCTGATTTTGAGCGTCCTTTTCATTCTGCGGGTGGAACCCCTGTGAGCGAGTGTGGTCAAGATCTATTGGCCAACAGGAGGCGTGATAAGCGGCTTTGGAGGGAACCCCCTTGGATTCTGAGCATCCCGTTTGATTATCTGCACTGCTCGTTCCGCCTGGCCGTTTGAGACCAGCTTGAACAGTGCCGTTCTGACATGGTTGATTCCATTGCCTGCCATGAAGTCCTGGAATTCAGTGCTTGTGAAGCACGAGCCATTGTCGCTGACCAAGACATCCGGTAGACCATGGGGGGCAAACATTGTCCGTAGACTTTCTACCGTGGCAGAGGATGTGCTTGAATTTAAAATGGCATACTCAATCCATTTGGAGTAGGCGTCTACTACAACCAAAAACATTTTTCCCATGAAAGGACCTGCGTAGTCCACATGGATGCATGAGCATGGCTTGGCGGGCCAGGACCAGGGGCTAAGGGGGGCTTCCCTGGGCGCATTGCCCAGCTGAGCACACGTGTTGCACCTGCGAACACAAAGTTCCAGGTCTGCATCTATCCCTGGCCACCAAACGTGTGAACTGGCAATTGCCTTCATCGTGACAATGCCTGGGTGCTCATTGTAAAGTTCTCTGATAAACACCTCTCTGCCCATCTGGGGCATGATTACTCGGTTTCCCCACAGTAGGCAATCGGCCTGAATCGAGAGTTCATCCTTGCGCCTATGAAACGGTTTAAACACCTCAGGTCATGCCCCGTACGTGGCTGCCCAGTCCCCATTCAGGAAACATTTCTTAACTAAAGACAGTAGCGGGTCTTTATTTGTCCAGACTTTAATCTGACGGGCTGTCATAGGTGAGCCTTCGCTTTTGAAAGCTTCAACAGCCATGACTATCTCAGCATCATGCTCAGGTGCCCCCTCAGTGGTAGCTAGTGGGAGCCCGCTGAGTGCATCGGCGCAGTTTTCAGTGCCTGGTTTGTGCCGAATTGTGTAGTCATAGGCGGCTAACCTGAGTGTCCACCTCTGTATGCGGGCTGATGCATTCGCATTTATGGCCTTGTTGTCAGCCAAAAGGGACGTTACGGGTTTGTGATCTGACTCCAGCTCAAATTTCCTGCCAAACAGGTACTGGTGCATTTTTTTTTACTGCATATACACGTGCTAGCGCTTCCTTTTCTACTATCCCATAGCCCCTTTCTGCCGGGGACAGACTTCTGGAGGCATAAGCTACCGGCTGTAACTGACCATTGGCATTCACATGCTGCAACACACACCCGACCCCATAGGACAACGCATCGCACGTTAGAACAAGTTTCTTACACGGGTCATATGACGTTAACAGTTTGTTGGAGCATAACAAGTTGTGTGCTCTATCAAAAGCCCTTTCCTGGCTGTCCCCCAAGACCCAATTGCGACCTTTGCATAGAAGCACGTGTAGCGGCTCAATTTGGGAAGAAAGTAACCAAAATAGTTCAGGAGCCCCAGGAACGAACGCAGCTCCTTCGTGTTATGGGGTCTGGGTGCTCTCTGGATCGCTTCCGTTTTGGACGCAATGGGTCTGATCCTGTCTGCTGCTACCCTCCTCCCCAGGAATTGTACCTCTGGAGCTAAGAAGATGCACTTCGCCTTTTTCAGTCGCAGCCCGACCCGATCCAGTCTGCGTAGCACCTCCTCCAGGTTGTGGAGGTGTTCTTCAGTATCGCGACCCGTGATGAGGATGTCGTCTTGAAAAACCACTGTCCTTGGAATCGACTTGAAGAGGCTTTCCATATTTTGCTGAAAGATCGTGGCGGCCGAACGAATCCCGAACGGACATCTGTTATACTCAAACAACCGCTTGTGTGTCGTGATGGTGGTCAGCTTCTTCGACTCACTCGCCAGCTCCTGGGTCATGTAAGCTGAGGTCAGGTCCAATTTTGAAAAAGGTTTGCCACCGGATAGCGTCGCAAAGAGGTCCTCCACTCTCGGTAGTGGATACTGGTCTTGGAGTGACACCCGATTGATGGTGGCCTTGTAATCGCCACATATCCTGCCTTGAGCACCGGCACGATCGGGCTCGCCCAGTCACTGAATTCGACTGGCGAGATGATGCCTTCCCTCAGCAGGCGGTCCAATTCACATTCTATCTTTTCCCGCATCACATACAGCACCGCTCTGGCCTTGTGGTGTACTGGCCTGGCGTCCGGGTTTATGTGAATCACTACCTTGGCCCCATGAAAGTGCCGATTCTGGATTGAAATATTGAGTCAAATTTGTCCAGGACCTGTGAGCATGATACTCGCTCCACAAAAGAAATTGCATTGACATCGCCCCATTTCCAGTTCATGACAGCAAGCCAGCTCCTCCCCAGTAGTGCGGGACTGTCCCCCGGGACAATCCAGAGTAGCAACCTGTTCTCCGAACCGTTGTGGGTCACGACTACCGTGGCGCTGCTTAGCACCGGAATGATCTCCTTTGTATACATCCGTAGCTGTGCATCAATCGGCAATAATTTTGGCCTCCTGGCCTTGGACACCCACAACCTTTTGAACTGTTTGATACTCATCAGGGACTGGCTGGCCCCTGTGTCTAGCTCCGTTAATACTGGGATGCCATTGAGGAACAGTTTCATCATTTACGGTGGCTTCCTGGTATATGAACTGTATATATGCTCCACATGAACTCGCTGAACTTCAGATTCCAGCGATTTCCCCCAGTATTCATTTGGCCTCGTAGGGCTTACATCGGGCCCGTCCTCCTCGTACATCAACCTGGCTGCAGGCTTCCTGCACATACGCGCCAAGTGACCGCTGACGTTGCAGTTTCTGCTGATACCTGCAAGCTCTGGCTGGGTGTTTGCCCCCACACCTCCAGCATGAGCTGGAGGCCCCGTTGTTGGAAACAAAAGGTCCATTACAAGTCGATCGTCTCTGACTATCTCTGTAACTGTCCTTAAGCGCACCATTAACAGGTGTTGATGGCCCCATTACTGGCTGCATTGTCCATTGCGATAGCATGAATCACCGTTCAGCTAGCCATTTTCTCTGTTGAATTCCCCCTTTGGGTTCGATTACATGCTGGGGCATGTTCAATTGCCCTTGTCTGCCTCGAGAACTGTGTGCTGCGTTAACAATGTTGACTCCTCGGTCGTTTGCCGCATTTGAGCCAAGATTCTAGTCATACATCATTCTGGTCTCTTCCTCCCCTGAGATAAATGTCTGGGCTATCAGAGCTGCCACTTCTAAGGTAAAGTCTTTGGTCTCAACCAGTTTCCTGAAAACCCCAGCATGCCCGATGCCCTCAATAAAAAAGTCTCGCAGCATCTCCGCTCTGCATGCATCTGTGAACTTACATCGGCTCGCCAGTCGCCGGAGATCTGCCACGAAGTCAAGAACGCTTTGCCCTTCTCGCCACCGGTGCATGTAAAACCAGTGTCTTGCCATGTGCATGCTGCTCGCCGGTTTAAGGTGTTCCCCGATCAACTTTTTGAGCTCTTCGAACGTCTTGTCCTCCAGCTTCTCTGGCACTAGAAGGTCCTTCATCAGGGAGCATGTTCTGGATCCACAAACCGTCAGGAGATGAGCCCTGAGTTTGTCGGCCGAATCCTGTCCCAACCATTCCTTAGTGACAAAACTTTGCTGTAGTCTCTCATTAAAGTCGTCCCAAGCATCACCAACACAGTACCTCTCTTCTGTGCTGCTAGTGGCCATGCTCGCGGGGTTTAAATCCCAGTTTCTCGTCGCCAGTGATATGTCCTTACTATACAATATAAATGCACACGAGGCCCACACTTGAGAGAAGGTCATTCTGTGACCAGTTACCTTTATGACCAAGACCTCAAGTGATGAAGGTGGGTAGAGCTTCCCCTTTTATTCCTGAAAGTCCAGGTTAGGAGTGTCTCCCACAAGTTGACCCCCGTGTGGTCAATGTTCTCAAGGTGTACAACTTAGGTCAGCTTACACATGGGTTACAATGATAGTTGAATACATGACAGGGAATAGTATGTTCTGTAGGCATCCTAAGAAGTAGTTATTTCATCATTGTTTGGAAACCTAATAATGTATAAATGGTCCCCTTCCATGGCTAGGGCTGGGAATCCCTGGTTTAGGGAATCCCCGCCGAGGGCTCTGCCCTTCACTCATCATTTGCATTATGTGGAGCAGTTTTTCACTTTACAAGTCAATATGTAAACTCCCAGAAACCTATATTTTCATAGGAATTCTGTCGGCCTCCCATGGAGTTATGACAGGAGACTGGCAGAACTCCTGAGGAAATTCTGGACCATAGTATCCAATTATGGAGCTACGAGATAATCACGATATTGAGAATCTCATATGCTTGTTTCCTAAGCTGCAATGGCTGCTCAGCTGTGGCATGCCATTGTGGTCTTCCATGGGTTGCAGCTGCCCCTAATTCAAGTCCATGTTCAGATCTCCAGCAATGGAAATATTTTGCAGCATGCCACTGTAATTTAGTCTACCTTATTTGAGGCATTTGTAAGGCTTCTTTGATTGCTCAAACCTCTTCTGTAGTATTCACTTCAAAGTTCTGTGTTGATACCTAAAATGTTGCCTTCCTTTTATATGTTGTAAGTTGTGTGGATGGGTGGAGGAAGTTACAAAGGAGCATAGACAGACTAATTGAGTTTGCAAAACTATGGCAGCCAAAGTTTTTTTGTATTCATTCATGGGATATGGGCGTCACTGGCAAGGCCAGCATTTATTGCCCATCCCTCATTTCCTTTGAGTGGCTTGCTAGGCCATTTCAGAGGGCTGTTAATAGTCAACCACATTGCTATGGGTCTGAGGTCACATAAAGACCAGATCACATAAGGACGGCAGATTTCCTTCCCTAAAGGATATTAGTAATCCAGATGGGTTTTTACGACAATCCGGTAGTTTCACTATTATTGATACTAGCCTTTAATCCAGATTTATTTAATTAATTGAATTTAAATTCCCCAGCTGCCATGGTGGGATTTGAACTTTTGTCTCTGGATTATTAGTTTAGTAGATTTACCACTGTGCTACCATTCAGTAACTTTACCGCTATGCTTGAGTTCAATATGGGGAAGTGTGAGGTCATCCACTTTGGATCTGAGATAGACAAATCAGAATATTTTCTTAACCAAGAGAGACTGCGGAGGAGCAACGGGATTTAGGTGCATGCACACAAATCACTCACAGCTAGTGCACTGGCACATAAAGTAATCAAAATGACTAATGGAATGTTGGTCTTTATCTCAAGGGGACTGGAGTTCAAAAGTAAAAAAGTGATACTTCAGCTGTGCAGAGCCCTGGTTGGACATCAGCTGGTGTACTGTGCTCATTTTGGTCACAGAACCTCAGGAAAGATTAAAAAAAGTGAAATACCGCGGATGTTTGAAATCTGGGAATAAAACCTGAAAATGCTGGAAACACTCAGCAGGTCAAGCAGTATCTGTGGAGAGAGAAACAGAGTTAACAGATAACCTGAAATGTTAACTCTGTTTCTCTCTCCACAGATGCTCACTGACTTGCTGACTGTTTCCAGCATTTTCTGTTTTTATCTCAGGAAAGATATATTGCCCTTGGAAGGGGTACAGCATAAATGATACCAGAATCATACCAGGAATTAAAACATTAAATTATGAGGAGTGATTGCATAAACTTGACTTGCATTCCCTTGAGTTCAGAAGGTTGAGAGTTGATGTAATCGAGGTGCTTAAAATAATAAAGACATTTGATAGTGTGGATACAGAGAAACCGTGTCCTGTGGTGGGGAAATCCAGAACAAGACAACATAATATTAAAATTAGAGCTCGTCCATTTAGGAGTGAAATTAGGAAATCTTCGCACAAAGGATGGTGTAAATCTGGAACTTCCTCCCCTACGAAGCTGTGGGTGCTGGGTTAATTTTAAAGACTGAGATGGATAGATTTTTTTAGCTAAGGGTATCAAAGGATATGGAACAAAGTTGGGTAAATGTACTTGAGGTACAGATCAGCTATGATCGAATTGAATGGTGGAACAGGCTCGAGGGGCAGAATGCCCTACTTGTGTTTCTATGACTAATGTTGGTGACGACCCAGAGTTCCATACTCACGTTTACTTTATAGTCCCTTCTCCTGTGCAATTCAGTATGAGTTTCTTTATAACAGGTCTTTAACAAGGGCATAACAAAAATACTGGCTGCTAATTTCCATCAACATATATTTAGATAGGAGTGCTCCTCAGAGTAGTGATAACAACAGACTAATTTAGTATTAGTGCTTTCTACTGAGACTGCACCACTGTAAAGACACATTTCATTTCATTCTGTAAGAGGAAAATATCGTTCTTAATATAGACATGAACTAGATCCTACTACAACAGAAATATAGTTCGATGTGCGATGGTTATTAGTGACATCCTTTATGCTGTAAGTGACTAGAACTATAGTTACAATTTTCAGGAGGTATTTTACCTTAGTGGTGACATTTAAAGTTGTTTTGACAAGATATCTAACAAAAACCCAGAATAAACTGTGGATAGTACTATTATATACTCATGATACTTCTTTCTTACTAGTGTTGATTTCTTGGATAGGCATGTGCAAGACAACTAAATGTTTTGTTTTCCCCAGCTTTCTTTAAAAAAAATGTATTTTAAGTCTCATTGCTATTCTTTTGGCAGGGAAACATACATTCCATTCACTCAAGACACATGACAACCTTGCTGTGAGACACACCTGGTTCAAACATTTGTACAGGGAAGGAGTGACTGTTATTTAGAATACAGTTCTTTGCAGATTTGGAGAGTTGCCTTTGACTGCGTGACTGTGTGAATAGCCAGGGATTCAATCTAACCACTTATTGTACAAGCAGCTTGACAACTGCCTAGCATTTGAGAGCCGTCAAAATAGAGTGTCAGTGATACCAACCATTGCGATGGAAAGGTACACACAGGCTGAACTCTGTAGACTGCACAGTATTTCACACACAATGTTTAAAAAAAAGTTTATTTCAAAAACATTGTTCTAAGATTTCAGAGATTTTTAAAGATTTCTTTAATTTTAGATGATAAAAATGATACAAAATTGCGCAAATTCTTTCTGCCCATGTTCTAGAAAAAATGTACATACTTCAAAATGTACATAGTTCAAAAGCTGAAAAGTTAATTTTCTAACTAAAGCATTAATCCAACAAGAAGTTAAACTGCATATCCAAACTGATTGAATGTTTTTGTTTAGGAAAATGCAATATATTTCTAATTAATAATGCTAAAATATTCAAAGAGAAAATGTTGTATTATTGATATAGACTATATGTTAAGTATAGAAGGTCTTGTATCTTAAATCTTTGATTCCCAACCGAAAAGCCATCAATCAGAACCTCTTCTGTTGAGCTGGTTTACCTTGGCTGGGTGGGTGTGTTTTGTCAGTTCTAAGCCAAATCACTAGTTAATGCATTCAGCAATCTTGAGGTGTGGCAGGAAAGAAAGCAGCAAAACATTGTCATTCTCCATTGTGCCTTATTTGAATTTCTTCACCTTCTAGATGGTCACAATCCTTTACTGCCAGAAAAAGAATACAAAGATTTTACCATTATCTGAATGACCTTGCCGTGCTCATGCCTTTGGTTGGGCAGAGATCATAGTAAGACAGATGGTACATGCTTTGTGGCTCAAATAAGTTTGGAGGGTTGAGTGGCTTTTTCTTGTTTCAGTCTTTCTCATATTATTGTGTTGTATTCGTGAGTTTTCTGGTACTCTTCACCATGATTTCCTCTCTTAGGTGGTGAGCTTTCCAGTGTCAACTATTTCATCTAACACTGTTATTTGTCACACAATGGAAATCATTTATGAATATGCGGGAACACTCAAGCTCCCACTCAGAAACCCTGTGCTATCTGGTATGTGCAAATGTTATCAATTCAATGGCACCAAACCAACTATTATCAATTTAAAACCTTAAGAAACATAAAGAGAGCTTTTTGGCTCCTATAGCTAATCCAAAATTTAAGATGCATGGTTGCCAAAACAAAATGAGCTTTTACTACTTTTCAAATTCATTTATGCCCATCCCTAATTGCTGTTGAGAAGGTGGTGATGAGCCACCTCCTTGACAACTGAGTGACTTACTTAGCCATTTCAGAGTCTGCCATATTGCTATGGATCTGGAGTCACATAGAGGCCAGACTAGGTAAGGATGGAAGGTTTCTTTCCCTAAAGAACAATAGTGAATCAGACAAGCTTTTATGATAATTTGGAAGGTCTATGGTCATTATTATTGACACTTACATTTTATTCTATATTTATTTAATTAACTGAATTTAAATTCCCCAGCTGCCATGGTGGGATTTGAGCTTATGTCTCCATGATCATTAATCCAGGCCTCTGGATTACTAGTCCAGTAACATAACCACTATGCCACCATTCCCATGAGTTAATGCTAAATTCAAACTGATTGTACAAAAGTTATAAGCCAGAAGCATAGCAATATGCACTCTGGTACATTTCTCTTTCTCACTTGATACAAACACAAAGAAATAATTTGAGACCAGATCAGCCAGGTCACTATGCTCACCACCCATTACATCCAGGATAAGGACAGATAAAGGTTCCACAATATAAAAAATACTAGGAACTGGCTTTTAAACACATGACATGGAAGACTAACGGTGTGGGAAATCCAAGACTTGAGCAAATGAAAAAAGCTAATATGGTTGTATCTGCCAGTGACTTTTAAGTAAGAGTCTTTTTCCCATGTTATGCTTTCCCATGCACCTTACTGGATGTTATCCAGGTCTTGCTGCATGCGGGCATGGACTGCTTCATTATCTGAGGAATTGCGAATGGCACTGAATACTGTGCAATCATCAGTGAACATTCTTTCCACCTTCTGACCTAATGATGGAGAGAATGTAATTGATGAAACAGCTGAAGATGGTTGGGTCGAGGACATTGCCCTGAGGAACTCCAGCAGCGATGTTCTGGGACTGAGAAGATTGACCCGATTCCCATTGACTTCAATATTACTCAGGCTCCTTGGTACCACACTCGTTCAAATGTTGCCTTGATGTCAAAGGCAGTCACTCTCACCGCACCTCTGGAATTCAGCTCTTTTATCCATGTTTGGACTAAGGCTGTAATGAGGTCAGAGCCGAGCGGTCCTGGCGGAACCAAAACTGATCTATGATTCCCAAAGCTTTCTACCACTGCGTGTTTTCTGGCTTATTATTTGGATCTGTTGTAGGCTAATTGCTAGATATTGATTACCTTGATTAGTCAACAACTCCGTTATTGTTGTGAGCTGTAGAAAGCGAACTAGATGGTGGTCTTTTGTCATCAGAAAAAAATTGTTCCTCCCAAGCGTGCTACACCTAACATATATCTTGTCTCAAATTACTCATATACTGTATTCAAAATATTACTTTCTGATAAGAAAATCAGGATTTTCCTGGAATACAAAATATTTTGTTTTAACAATATATTTGACGCACCTTAAATGCTGTTTTATAATTATACAAAAAGATTACTGATAACAGTGGACTTGCTGGTCCTGATGCAGAATCAATGGGACCAGATTGGAATGAGTGAAGCATTCATTGATTTTCCAGCAAGCAGATTCCATGCAACAGTTAAAGGTCTGCTAATTAACATATGACCTTTAAGCTCCCTCTATGGATTGGGGCTGATGCATACAGCTCGCTCATTGTGGGACAGGATATTTGGTACCTTAGCAGTTGGTAAAGAGTTGCTGCTTCTATTAAAAAGAAAGCATAATGGCAATAGAAGGTTTTTCCTGTTGAGGACATAGACAAAGGAGTGAACATAATAGGCACCGCCTTGTGTAAGCTTCTGGACCAGCTGCAGCAGAGGAGAATTGCTCTCTTTAGGGTGGAAGGAGACCTCACTCCATAATTTCGGCAACAGTGGCGAATTCGATGTAGGCGGCATTGGTGCTGCGTGGGGAAAACCGCTCCTAAGTGCAGCCTGCCCTCTCCCTTCAATCTTCCGTGGCTGGGGCTTGTTAAGCCTGCCCTGTGAGTTTCCCAGCCTATTAACTGGAAGCAGGTCTGATGACATCATCTGATGATGGGTCATCAGCCGGTTTCCTTAAAAGGATCATGCCCAACTTTGTTTTGACAGTTCTTCTACCAGTATTTTGCAGCATTGAGCTACTGCAAACACTGACAAACACTGCACAAAGATGCACGGCTGCACCCAGGCTCTCCCATGACTCCCTCCAGATACTTATGGAGGGAGTCACAGATGCAGCGAGGTTCTCTTCCATTTCAATGGACGGAAAGGACATCTCCAGGAGACTAACGCAGCCGGTTGCACATTGCACAGGAGGGTACAAGCAGGAATGTCGTCTGGAGGAGCTAGCTGCAGTGGCGCAAACCTTTCAATGATCTCAGTAGATTACAAAGCATTACTGCAAAGCTACACTCAACCTCATCCTGCTGTGCCACTCATCACATTCCCATCACTCTGACTTCCATACTCTACCCCTGCACATCCTTATTCACACCAACTTAACTTGCACCTTCACCCATCCCTCTCTCTATCTCTCTCTCGATCTACATTATCAGTTTCCCATTTCACTAGCCACCCCTCACACTCACCCTTCTCCTTGTCCAATCATACCAACTAACAACCCACAGTGTAGGTACTTGGGTCCTTTCGCCAATGTTCATGTGTAGTTAAAGTTGCTGTGTTGTCAAACATTGAAATCTTTATTTTCAGGGCATTGCATTCTTGGACAGATTTGTGGGCATTTTTGGAAGTGAATTGCAGTGAATGGTGAGACATAAGTGCACCCCCACAATGGTGATGAGTGTGAAAGGAATGGGTTGAACATTGCAGGGATGGTTTATGGAGCTGGTGTGGGGTGGCACATCATGTGGCAGTCAGGGTGTACAGTGTGAAGTGTAGTAAATGTGGCCATGGTGAGGCCATCTCTGCCTCGCGTGCAGCATTGTGGTCGGGTGCTGATGCCCTGTGTCCTGTGCAGCATCAGGTGATTGCGGAGAAGGCTGGTGTTATTGGTGGTGATGCTGGTGTGTTTAGTGATGTTGGCGCTGGGGCTGATCGTGGTGGATTCTAAGGACCAAGGTGAAATATTTTCAAGGGCACTGATGCTGCTGGAATAGATGGCAGGTGAGGTTGAGATGACAGAAGCGTCCTGTCAATGGTGAGAGAGGTTGCTCTAAGGAGGTGACACTTCCAAAGTGCATACAACTCAAAAATGTCTTCCAAAACCTGAAAGCTTCAGCTACTGACATTTGAAAATAAACAGGTGTGAAATGGAGCATTTATACCACTTCTGCAGCTGTAAACTTGCAAAACAATAGCGAGTCACTAAGAACCCGACTCCACTTACCTGACATGTTCTCCGAGGCATGGCATACCCATCAAAAGGTTGGTAAAATTGCAAGTGCCTGCTTTTAAGCCTCTTAACTAGCATTTAAGTACCTTTTAATGATGTTAATTATCTGTCCCGCCGCTTGCTGTCAGGTCTGCTATCCGAACGCAGATCTGACAGGTCAGAAACTCACACGGAAGCAGGTTCAGAGCGGGATCCCGACCCGCTGTCAATCAGGGCCATTTTGACACTCACAGGGCTGGGAAGATTCCGGCCACTGTATGGGAGAAAGTGACCAAGCACAAGTGCTTCTCCCATGCTTAGGGGTCATGGGAGCAACTGCAGAAGAAGCTTGACAGCCTCAAGAAGGTCGTTGAAGTAACAGTACCCAGCATTTGCCTATGCCAAATATATAGTCATAGTAGATATGGTACATCGAGTTCACTGAAAATGGAGCATGTTCACTGAAGCAACACGTAAAGGATTCAAGAAACTTTTCAGCTCTTTTACACGTGCAAATACATGCCCATATTGCTGCAGGACAAACTTTGTAAGTGGCACTGAAATATATATGCAATTATTGTAGCACAGAAATCTCACAAAGCATTCTTCAAAGACAGAATCATGCTTTACGTTCATTAGTTTACACACAAGTCGGGATCCAGGGGAGATAAAAGTTGATTTTACAAGTCCGCACTCTTGGGCCCCGAACTTGGTTGACTTGAAGGCTCGCCCATTTCCCGGCGGTCCCCTGGCGGCACATGACTTTTTCCCGTTCATTACCACGGGGGCTATTGGGAGCGAGTTTCGCCGCAGTTGTGTTGGCGGCAGGGTCAGCGGCAGGCAGCAGGAGTCGGCGGGCAGGAGCGGGCGGTGGCAGCAGTGGGCGGTATGTGCAGGCCTCTCGAATTGGAACACTTCAGAGGCCGTGCACCGCACATGCGCGAGACTTGTTTTTTTTTTGTCGTTTCATTTGCCAGCTGAATTCAGTGTTGACGCGATTCGGGCTGATGGGACATGTGCTCATATGCTTAAATGCTGATCACTCCCTTGCACCTGCCAGTTGGAGAGGAGCGAGTGTTGGAAATACAGAGCTACAAAGTGATCAGCAGCCATCCATCAAGGGAATTAAAATGAGTGGACATAAAACTTCAAGGAAGTCTGTTAAAACCAGGCCCAGAGCTCCCTGGTTTAATGATGAAGAACTGGAGGAGCTTGTATCAGAGGTGGACCTCACCCGGGATGGTCGTGGCAAGCCTCCACCATCCCTGTACAGATGCATTTGGAGGGAGATTGGTGAGGTCGTGTCCTCAATGGGCAGCATTGTGCGGGATGGAGAGCAGTGTCGGAAACGTTGGAACGATGCGTTAGCGTCAGCAAGAGTGAGTAACCATTTATTGGAGCCCTCCCATACAATTCCAAAAGGTTCTGTGCCAGAAGTATCTGTGTGAGTGTGTGTGTGAGGCATGAGCAAAAGGGATAAAGACTGCAACGTTTCTTCAGAAGAAAAATACATCCAAGGCAGCAAGCCTGAGTGCCACGGGAGGGGGCCCAGCAGAGGTCATAGAGCTGAGCAGCCTGGAGGAGCGCGCCTTGGCATTGGTGGGTGACCACCGCCGTGCAACCACAAAGGGTGAAGCAGATCTCGTGATAAAGCATGGCAAGGTTATACTAATCTCCAGTGTGCGTGACGCTCATGTCGTGAAAGGTCATACAATCTTAAGTCAAAAGCGTTTTAATGCACACTTTGTCGGCCATTATTGATGTGCCCATGTAGCGATGGAACTCCTTGATGGCACAATGTGAGATTGGATGGCTCACATGTCATCTTGACCAATCCCACCCCCCAGCTATAGACTGAAATGTTGCCTTCTACTTGCAGATGGTGAGTTGGACAGCAACAAGCAATGCACACCACCCACCTCTGGCACACAAAGGAGAAGTGTGATCCCAAGTTCTCCATCCCTGACATTGTCACCAGCTCAAGACAGCGCCCCCTTCCTCCACCCCCCCCGCACCCCCCTCCCCAGCCCCCCGCAAGATTACCCATATCCTCCTCCACAACCCAGAGTCAGGAAGACTACGATGGAGAGGAGGGAGAAGGGCCTGTGGTTGAGCCAATTGAGCTCGAGGAGCTGAAAGAGGAAGACACCAGCCTCCTGACATGTGTGCCACCTGTCAGGGAGAGCCTCGGCGTCGGGGCCTGAATTCATCGGGTTCGAACCGGACGAACCAGCAACATGTGTTGGCAGGTGCAGAGACTGTCGCGTTAAATCAACCACGCTGCATTCACCCACACAGACCCAACAATCACCTGAGGATGCAGGACGGCTCGCGGCTATTCAGGAGATATTCTTGCTGTCGAGGACGAACGTCGAGCTAGGTTGCGATCTGCTGCAGACCATGGCTGGGATAGCTGCCAGCATCGCGACCTTTGCTCAACACCATACTGACAGCATGGAGCAGCTCATTAGTGTGGTGGAGTGCAACACTCAGTCTGTTGAGGCAATTAGGCAAGCGATGGCTTCTGGCCAGGTCGTGCAAGCCCCCCGATCCAACACCCTCAAGGCACACAGATCCCAAGGTGCCAGTCAGGCTGACTCCTTCAATCATGCCCCCTATCTTTTCGCCAAGACGGACACATCTGCAGAGATCCGGCTGCCTTCCTGTACAACCTGATCAAGCAGAGGTGGTGAGGGGCAGGAGTGCGGCATGCCATGTTGAAGGCAGAGTGAAGAAGAGGATGATGGGCCTCACATTGAGGGGGGGAAGAGAGGTGGTGGTGGCGGGTAGAGGGGTGGGTGTTGGTGGTGGTGGATATAGAAACATAGAAACATAGAAAATAGGTGCAAGAGTAGGCCATTCGGCCCTTCGAGCCTGCACCGCCATTCAATGAGTTCATGGCTGAACATGCAACTTCAGTACCCCATTCCTGCTTTCTTGCCATACCCCTTGATCCCCCTAGTAGTAAGGACTACATCTAACTCCTTTTTGAATATATTTAGTGAAAATTTCCACTCTACATGCATATTCCGACTCCAAAATTGAGGTACTTGGGGTCATATCTGTCCCGATATACTACAAGGACATAACATTGGAGAACTTTTCCTTTCATGTCGCGAAGGGATGAAGCTTGGGCTCAAAGTTTACGACCCAACCGGCACACCTGTGTACTCGGTGGACTTTGACAAGCAATATCTCTCAATCTTCACAGGGTTTGGAGTGACAACAAAATTCTGCTATCGTCCCCGCACTGACCCTTCCGTCAAACCAGTTACGCAGCGACTTTGCCATCTCCCATTCGCGGTTCACGACCAAGTATCCGCATAATTAACGCGACTCGAATCTCAGGGAATTGACTCCTCATCCTGGGTCTTGAACTTAGTCATTGCTTGGCATAAAAATGGGGAGATCCGTCTATGCATCGACCTGAAAGAGGTCAACAAGGCCATCAACCCGACAAGTCTTCCTCTTCCTACCTTCGACGAACTGTCTTCAGAATTCCACGGTTCAATAGTTTTTACGAAACTCGACATGCACCGCAGTTACCTACAAATACCCCGAGCGGAGGACGGCAAACCGCTCACGGCATTCATGACGCATGGTGGTCTGTATCAGTATCGACGCATGCCCTACTGACTATCTTCTGCACCAAATGCATTTCAGAAGATTGTCACTACTGTGCTAGCAGGCATAGAGGGATCCTTCAATCTGCTTGACGACATCGTCGTCCATGGAAGAACATGACCAGCAACCTCACGTACACTTATCAGCATTAAGGGCAATGTTATGGCTAGGACTTGCTACACATAACATTACCCTTAATGCCGATAAGTGTACATTTGCTGCTGGAGAAATAAACTTTCTGGGCTACAGAGTCACAGCATGCTTGACAACATTGACACAATCCAGCGAATGCAGGAGGCTACCAACATCAAAGAACTTTCATCATTCCTTGGCACTTGCAACCTCTATCTGAAGTTCGTCCCACACTACACGCACATTGCCAAACCACTTTGCAAGTTGCATAAGAATATTAGAAATTGGAACAGGAGTAGGCCATATGGCCCCTCGAGCCTGCTCCGCCACTCAATAAGATCATGGCTGATCTGATCATGGACATAGCTCCACTTCCCCGTCTGCTCCTCATCGTTCAAGAAACTGTCTAACTTCTGTCTTAAATATATTCAATGTCCCAGCTTCCACAGCTCTCTGAGGCAGCAAATTCCACAGATCGACAACCCTCAGAAGAAATTCCTCCTCATCTCTGTTTTAAATGGGCGGCTCCTTATTCTAAGGTCATGCCCTCTAGTTCTAGTCTCCTCAATCAGTGGAAACATTCTTTTTACATCCACCTTGTCAAGCCGCCTCATAATCTTATACGAATCGATAAGCTCACCTCTCATTCTTCTGAACTCCAATGAGTCGAGGCCCAACATGCTTGACCTTTCCTCATAAGTAAACCCCCTCATCTCCGGAATCAACCTCGTGAACCTTCTCTGAACTGCCTCCAAAGCAAGTATATCCTTTCGTAAATATGGAAACCAAAACTGCACGCAGTATTCCAGGTGTGGCCTCACCAATAGCAAGACTTGCAGCAAGACTTCCGTTTTTATACTCCATCCCCTTTGCAATAAAGGCCAAGATTCCATTGGCCTTCCTGATCACTTGCTGTACCTGCATACTATCCTATTGTGTTTCATGCACAAGTACCCCCAGGTTCCGCTGTACTGCGGCATTTTGCAATCTTTCTCCATTTAAATAATAACTTGCTCTTTGTTTTTTTTCTGCCAAAATGCATGACCTCATACTTTCCAACATTATACTCCATCTGCCAAATTTTTGCCCACTTACTTAACCTGTCTATGTCCTTTTGCAGATTTTTTGTGTCCTCCTCACATATTGCTTTTCCTCCCAGCTTGGTATCGTCAGCCAACTTGACGACGTTACACTCAGTCCCTTCTTCCAAATTGTTAATACAGATTGTAAATAGTTGGGGTCCC
This sequence comes from Pristiophorus japonicus, assembly GCF_044704955.1. Lineage (NCBI taxonomy): Eukaryota > Metazoa > Chordata > Chondrichthyes > Pristiophoridae > Pristiophorus > Pristiophorus japonicus. The sequence continues at coordinate 57,536,191 of NC_091980.1, forward strand.
AGCACTGATCCCTGCGGCACCCCACGAGTTACTGGTTGCCAACCAGAGAATGAATCATTTATCTCGACTCTCTGTTTTTTGTTAGTTAGCCAATCCTCTATCCATGCTAATATATTATGCTCGTTAATGTTATGATGTTCTGTCACTTTTGGAATGCTGCACTTTTCACTAAATTCACATTGTTCACCCACTCTGGGTCAGTGTCTTATTGTTACATAATGTGTGGTGCCTTCTGAGAAAACCACAGTTCTCCCTCAGGTGTTCCGCTGTATAAGTAATATCTTGCCCTCCACATATGATTCTACTGTATAATCCTGCTACCAGGCCATCTCAACATGACAAGTAAGGGTCACCAATGCAGGAAGGCTTCCATTCAATGAGAGTCAGTTGAACTACTTGCAGGGCACACATTACGACTTGCAATTCACCCCACTTTTTCTGACACCAAACATCGTGTAGTGGGACCCCTGAGATGACATGTGCATCAGTGACATTGCAATCCATTCTATGTAATTTCCCGTCTTCCATACCTCAAGTCATACTGTTCTCAATATCACATGCAGCGACCTGCCAGAAAACATAGAAAATAGGAGCAGTAGAAGGCCATTCGGCCCTTCGAGTCTGCACCGCCATTCAATATGATCATGGCTGATCCTCTATCTCCTGGGGATAACATTTGCTAATGCAGTTCAGGAGTGTTTAACCTAATATGGCAGGAGGATGGGAACCTATGCAGCGAGACAGGGCAAAGTAATATGGAGTCAGAAATAGATGGTAGAAAGGTAAAAAGCAATAGTGGAAGGCCGAGTAAACAAAGGCAAGAAACAAAAAGGGCCACACTACATCATAATTCTAAAAGGACAAAGGGTGTTAAAAAAACAAGCCTGAAGGCTTTGTGTCTTAATGCAAGGAGTATCCGTAATAAAGTGGATGAATTAACTGTGCAAATAGATGTCAACAGATATGATGTGATTGGGATTACAGAGACGTGGCTCCAGGATGAACAGGGCTGGGAACTCAACATCCAAGGGGATTCAACATTCAGGAAGGATAGAATAAAAGGGAAAGGAGGTGGGGTAGCATTGCTGGTTAAAGAGATTAATGCAATAGTTCGGAAGGACATTAGCTTGGATGATGTGGAATCTATATGGGTAGAGCTGCAGAACACCAAAGGGCAAAAAACGTTAGTGGGCATTGTGTACAGACCTCCAAACAGTAGTAGTGATGTTGGGGAGGGCATCAAACAGGAAATTAGGGGTGCATGCAATAAAGGTGCAGCAGTTATCATGGGTGACTTTAATATGCACATAGATTGGGCTAACCAAACTGGAAGCAATACGGTGGAGGAGGATTTCCTGGAGTGCATAAGGGATGGTTTTCTAGACCAATATGTCGAGGAACCAACTAGGGGCGAGGCCATCTTAGACTGGGAGTTGTGTAATGAGAGAGGATTAATTAGCAATCTCGTTGTGCGAGGCCCCTTGGGGAAGAGTGACCATAATATGGTGGAATTCTACATTAGGATGGAGAATGAAACAGTTAATTCCGAGACCATGGTCCAGAACTTAAAGAAGGGTAACTTTGAAGGTATGAGGCGTGAATTGGCTAGGATAGATTGGCGAATGATACTTAAGGGGTTGACAGTGGATGGGCAATGGCAGACATTTAGAGACCGCATGGATGAACTACAACAATTGTACATCCCTGTCTGGCATAAAAATAAAAAAGGGAAGGTGGCTCAACCATGGCTATCAAGGGAAATCAGGGATAGTATTAAAGCCAAGAACGTTGCATACAAATTGGCCAGAAATAGCAGCGAACCCGGGGAATGGGAGAAATTTAGAACTCAGCAGAGGAGGACAAAGGGTTTGATTAGAGCAGGGAAAATGGAGTACGAGAGGAAGCTTGCAGGAACATTAAAACAGACTGCAAAAGCTTCTATAGATATGTAAAGAGAAAAAGGTTAGTAAAGACAAACGTAGGTCCCCTGCAGTCAGAATCAGGGGAAGTCATAACGGGGTACAAAGAAATGGCAGACCAATTGAACAAGTACTTTGGTTCAGCATTCACTAAGGAGGACACAAACAATCTTCAGGATATAAAAGGGGTCAGAGGGTCCAGTAAGAAGGAGGAACTGAGGGAAATCCTATTAGTCGGGAAATTGTGTTGGGGAAATTGATGGGATTGAAGGCCGATAAATCCCCAGGGCCTGATGGACCGCATCCCAAAGTACTTAAGGAGGTGGCCTTTAAAATAGCGGATGCATTGACAGTCATTTTCCAACATTCCATAGACTCTCGATCACTTCCTATGGAGTGGAGGGTAGCCAATGTAACCCCACTTTTTAAAAAAGGAGGGAGAGAGAAAACAGGGAATTATAGACCGGTCAGCCTGACATCGGTAGTGGGTAAAATGATGGAATCAATTATTAAGGATGTCATAGCAGCACATTTGGAAAGAGGTGACATGATAGGTCCAGGTCAGCATAGATTTTTGAAAGGGTAATCATGCTTGACAAATCTTCTGGAACTTTTTGAGGATGTTTCCAGTAGAGTGGACAAGAGAGAACCAGTTGATGTGGTGTATTTGGACTTTCAGAAGGCTTTCGACAAGGTCCCACACAAGAGATTAATGTGCAAAGTTAAAGCACATGGGATTGGGTGTAGTGTGCTGATGTGGATTGAGTACTGGTTGGCAGCCAGGAAGCAAAGAGTAGGAGTAAATGGGTACTTTTCAGAATGGCAGGCAGTGACTAGTGGGGTACCGCATGGTTCTGTGCTGGGGCCCAGCTGTTTACATTGTACATTAATGATTTAGATGAGGGGATTAAATGTAGTCTCTCCAAATTTGCGGATGACACTAAGTTGGGTGGCAGTGTAAGCTGCGAGGAGGATGCTATGAGGCTGCAGAGTGACTTGGATAGGTTAGGTGAGTGGGCAAATGCATGGCAGATGAAGTATAATGTGGATAAATGTGAGGTTATCCACTTTGGTGGTAAAAACAGAGAGACAGACTATTATCTGAATGGTGACAGATTAGGAAAAGGGGAGGTGCAACGAGACCTGTGTGTCATGGTACAACAGTCATTGAAAGTTGGCATGCAGGTACAGCAGGCGATTAAGAAATCAAATGGCATGTTGGCCTTCATAGCGAGGGGATTTGAGTACAGGGGCAGGGAGGTGTTACTACAGTTGTACAGGGCCATGGTGAGGCCACACCTGGAGTATTGTGTACAGTTTTGGTCTCCTAACTTGAGGAACGACATTCTTGCTATTGAGGGAGTGTAGCGAAGGTTCACCAGACTGATTCCCGGGACGGCGGGACTGACATATCAAGAAAGATTGGATCAACTGGGCTTGTATTCACTGGAGTTCAGAAGAATGAGAGGGTATCTCATAGAATCGTTTAAAATTCTGCCGGTTTAGACAGGTTAGATGAAGGAAGAATGTTCCCAATGTTGGGGAAGTCCAGAACCAGGGGTCACAGTCTAAGGATAAGGGGTAAGCCATTTAGGACCGAGATGAGGAGAAACTTCTTCACCCAGAGAGTGGTGAACCTGTGGAATTCTCTACCACAGAAAGTTGTTGAGGCCAATTCACTAAATATATTCAAATAGGAGTTAGATGTAGTCCTTACTACTTGGGGGATCAAGGGGTATGGCGAGAAAGCAGGAATGGGGTACTGAAGTTGCATATTCAGCCATGAACTCATTGAATGGCGCTGCAGGCTCGAAGGGCCCAATGGCCTACTCCTGCACCTATTTTCTATGTTTCTATGTTTCTAACACCATATTCCCACTTTTTCCCCATACCCGTTGATGCCTTTTGTTTCTAGAAATCTATCTATCTCCCTCTTAAATATATTCAGTTACTTGGCCTCCACAGCCTTCTGTGGTAGAGAATTCCACAGGTTCACCACCTTCTGAGTGAAAAGGTTTCTCCTCATCTCGGTCCTAAAGTTCCTACCCCATATTGTGAGACTGTGACCCCCTTGTTCTAGACTTCCCAGCCAGGGGAAACATCCTCCCCGCATCCAGTCTATCCAACCCAGTCAGAATTTTGTTTGTTTCAATGAGATCCCCTCTCATTCTTCTAAACTCTAGGGAATACAGGCCTAGTCGACCCAATCTCTCCTCATATAACAGTCCCGTCATCCCAGGAATCAGTCTGGTGAACCTTCGCTGCACTCCCTCTATGGCAAGTATATCCTTTCTTAGGTAAGGAGACCAAAACTGCACACAATACTCCAGGTGTGGTCTCATCAAGGCCCTGTATAACTGTATTCGACATCTTTGCTCCTGTACTCAAATGCTCTTGCAATGAAGGCCAACATATCATTTGGCTTCCTAACTGCTTGCTGCACCTGCATGTTTGCTTTCAATGACTGGTGTACAACGACACCCAGGTCTCTCTGAACATCAACACTTCCCAAGCCATCACCATTTAAATAATACTTTGTCCTTATGTTTTTCCAGCAAAGCAGATAACTTCACATTTATCCACGTTATACTGCATCTGCCATGTGTTTGCCCACTCACTCAACCTATCTAAATCGCATTGCAGTGTCTTTGCATCCTCCTCACAACTCACAATTCCGCCTAGTTTTGTGTCGTCAGCAAACTTAGAAATATTACATTTGGTTCCCTCATCCAAATCATTTATATATATATTGTGAATAGCTGGGGCCCAAGCACTGATCCCTGTGGTACCCCACTAGTCACTGCCCTCCACCCCAAAAAAGACCCGTTTATTCCTACTCTCTGTTTCCTGTCAGTTTACCAATTTTCAATCCATGCCAATACATTACCCCCAATCCTATGTGCTTTAATTTTGCACACTAACCTCTTATGTGGGACTTTATCAAAGGCCTTCTGAAAATCCAAATACACTACCTCCACTGGTTATACCTTATCTAATCTATCAGTTACATCCTCAAAAAACTCCAGTAGGTTTGTCAAACATGATGTTCCTTTCATAAATCCATGTTGACTTTGTTTAATCCCGTTGATATTACTTAATTTTGCCATTATTACATCCTTTATAATAGACTCCAGCATTTTCCCTACGACTGATGTCAGGCTAACTGGTCTGTAGTTCCCCGTTTTCTCTCTCTCTCCTTTTTTAAATAGTGGGGTTATACTTGCCACCCTCCAATCTGCAGGAACTGTTCCATAATCTATAGAATTTTGGAAGATGACAACCAATGCATCTACTATTTCATGACTACCTCTTTTAGTACTCTGGGATGCAGATCATCAGGCCCTGGGAATTTATCTGCCTTCAGTCCCTTTAGTTTCTCCAGCACTATTTTCTTACTAATAATCATTTCCTTTAATTCCTCTTGCTCACTCGACCCTTGGTTCCCTAGCATTTGTGGGATGTTATTTGTGTCCTCTTCCGTGAAGACAGAACCGAAGTATTTATTTAATTATTCTGCCATTTCCTTGTTCCCCATTACAAATTCTCCCATTTCTGTCTGTAAAGGACCTACATTTGTCTTCACTAATCTTTTTCTTTTTACGTACTTGTCGAAACTTTTGCAGTCGGTTTTTATGTTCCTTGCAAGTTTACTCTCATACGCTATTTTTCCCCTCTTAATCAATCTCTTGGTCCTTTTTTGCTGAATTCTAAACTGCTCCCAATCCTCAGGCTTGCTACTTTTTCTGCCAACTTTGTATAATTCCTCTTTGGATCTAATACTATCCTTAATTTCTTTTGTTAGACATGGTTGGGCCACTTTTCCTTTTGTGTTTTTACGCCAAAAAGGAATGTATAACTGTTGCAAAGCTTTATATCTTCCAACTTTCGCCTATTTACTCTGACAGAAGATCATATCATCTGCGCAGTCACAATCTGAAATGGTGTAAAAACTCTTGCAGGGCATCTCCATTGAGGCTTTACCATCTTTCACTACTCATTGCTGCTTCCTCTACCACACTTTCTCTTCAATAAGTAATCTGGATTTACATATCACAACTCTTTCTGTGCGGCTTAAGGTCCATCACATTACTATTTCTGTGCCACTGATAATGTTGCTGCTTGTGCACGATACCCGAGATGTGCAGCGCTGCAGCATGCTAAGCGATTCTCCCTGCTGCCTGACTCACAGCCAGCTCAGACCAGCTTTTTGCCAGCAGTCCTTCTCGCAGGCGGCAGAGCAATCTTAATCCATGGTGCCTGAGGAAAATCCCGGATTTCCAGCCTCTGGCATGGGCAGGCGGCAGCAAGTAGCGCTGGCGAAACCTCCGCGAGGAATCTCCCAGCGGGCGGCACCTAGGCGGCAGATGGGCGGGAACGGAGGAATCGCAAAAAAAAACTATTTCCGGAGGAACCTCGGCAGCTGTGGGTGGAACTTCGACCAAGTTCGGACCCTTGGTGTGGACCCTTGCCCGCTAAGAGCACAATTTCATAAAATTAGTCCATTAGTGTCACTATCTCTGCTTTTCCAATATCCAAAATCTCTCTGATTTGTATTTGCCTGCAGCAGAAGGCACATAAGAGGTGCGGCTAAAGATATACCAGAGCGAGGTCTTGAAATATTCAACCTTTAAGTCACTTAGAAGAAATCATACCGGAAATTCCAAGGTCAGAGTTCATGGGGCATAGGGAGCGAAAGGTCAGAGGTTTCCTCAGATACTAATACCATACTTTTCTTCTTATTTTTCACTCTCTCTCTCGCTCACAGGCATGCACTGCACCACAGCAGGCTGGATTGTCCTCTGAATTGCTAGACATTTTCTAATGGCTTTTGTGCAGGGGTAAAATGGAACGGAAATGCCTCAAAATCTCCAATCGAACATTGTATCAAGTGTTTGGAACATCACAGCACCTGCATACTAAAGAAGTGTGTTATCTGAATACCAATGTTTCTTACAGACATTTTAGAGTGTACAAAGCATCTTGCTCGATCTGGTGATGATCTTGGGAGGAGTAAACTTCCCACATGTGCATGACCACTTATCAGAATTACAGTCCACCATGGAACATATGCTGAATCTAGAGTTACCCTACAGCAGAACTCTCAGTTACCCTTCAACGCTCTGACTAGTACGATAGAGTCTTAAAGTTGTTAGGTGCGGGAGTCTCATCTGCATTTAACTTGCTGGGGAATAGATTGGGAGAACCTTGTTGCAGAGGTTTACAGACCACGGTACTTCCAGGTAGATTGCTCACACAAAGTTCATAAAGCAAGGTGAGAGAATGCCCAACTGCAGGTTTCGGCATGATAAACCGAACTGTCTCTCAGGTTGATGCAACATCCATCCCACCCAAAGCACCTGTATGCATTGTATGCATTGGTGCACTGCTGATTGATGAATTTACCATACATTGTGAGGTTGGCTTGAAATGATGGAAAGCAGCCTTGTCATTGAACTTGTCTGTAGGTCAGGTTGGAGGAGACAGCACAGCTGTACAACTGCCTGCCTGGTGAAGCATAACTGGCGAAGGCAGATTTCCTGTGGCATATCTAGGTAGCTGGCTGGTTGAGTAAGGTTGGGAGTGGGTGGTCCAACTCAAGTGTAAATGGATCTCTCTCTGCTTTCTTCTTACATTCTCCTTCTTACATTCTCCTACAAAAAAAACAGATGGAGAGGGAATGCCCATTGAATTCCTATTTTCAGATTTTTGAAAACTACAATTACAATTTTAGTGCCAAAAAGCTAAAAACGTAGGAACTTTAAAATGCAAAAGCTATGAATACTGGTGCAGAATCTGAAGGGCACAAGCTTCAAAACTACAGAATGGCCCTATCCAGTATTATTGATGTTAAATGGAAGCAGTAAGCCAACAACAAAGAAACCTGAGAAATCAGATATTTACATTATTTAAATATAATAAACTTGGGCCTTATTGCCATGATTGCACATTGCAGGTCTCTATGTCCAGGCACTTGAGTACATAATCTAGGCTGGCACTCAGTGCAATACTGAGGGCCCAGGAGTGGCGCAGCAGAGTTTGGTCTCCAGTCGTCTTAGTTAACCCTTGCCACTGGACCAAGGTCTTGCTCTGTCAAGCCCGTGTGGTGGCTGGTGTGCAACGGCCACTCCAAGTTAAAAGAATACACGTACAGGCATCTTTCACCCTTCAAGATATAGCTCGGAACCTAGAATGTCAGGTCCCTCATTGAAACACCCGTGAACTCATCTTTTTTTGGTGTGGAAGCAGGTCATCCTTGACACGAGGGACTGCCTAATACTATACTGTCGGAGCTGCTGTCTATCGGTTGAGACAATAATCCGAGGACTCATCGCTCACAGGTACGTAAAGGATCCCATGGCACAATTTCAAAGAAGATCAGGGGAGTTCTATCTGGTGTCCTGGCCAACCTTTATCCCTCAACCATCACTGAAAACAGTTAATCCGGTCATTATCACATAGCTGTTTGTGGGGCCTTGCTGTGTGCAAGTTCGCTGCCGCGTTCCTGCATTGCAACAGTGACTCCAATTCAAAAGCTGTAAAGCACTTTGGGATGTTCTGAGCTCAACAAAGGCACTATAAAAATGTAAGTTCTTTCTTTCTTTCTTTCTTTCTTTCTTTCTTTCTTTCTTTCTTTCTTTCTTTCTTTCTTTCTTTCTTTCTTTCTTTCTTTCTTTCTTTCTTTCTTTCTTTCTTTCTTTCTTTCTTTCTTTCTTTCTTTCTTTCTTTCTTTCTTTCTTTCTTTCTCTCTTTCTTTCTTTCTTTCTCTCTCTCTGACAGGGAAGTAGCAAGTAGAAGAAATTAGGTGAGAAACATGCCTAATCTCCTGACCCACACTCATCTGCATGACTCTGAGGACCATCAGAAAATATACCCTGTAGACCGGAGCTCCAAGTTCCTAAAATGAAATTAAGATAAGAAAGAGAAAAAACTTATATTTTTGTAGAATGTCCCAAAGAACTTCACATGCAATTACTTACTTTTGAAGTGTAGTCACTGTTTTCATGTAGCCAATTGGCACACAGATGGGCACCATAAACAGAAAGAAACATAGAAACATAGAAAATAGATGCAGGAGTAGGCCATTCGGCCCTTCGAACCTGCACTGCCATTCAATGAGTTCATGGCTGAACATACAACTTCAGTTCCCCAGTCCTGATTTCTCGCCATACCCCTTGATCCCCCTAGTAGTAAGGACTACATCTAACTCCTTTTTGAATATATTTAGTGAATTGGCCTCAACAACTTTCTGTGGTAGAGAATTCTTCCTGCATCTAACCTGTCTAAACCCGTCGAATTTCTATGACATCCCCTCTCATTCTTCTGAACTCCAGTGAATACAAGCCTAGTTGATCCAGTCTTTCTTGATATGTCAGTCCTGCCATCCCGGGAATCAGTCTGGTGAACCTTCGCTGCACTCCCTCAATAGCAAGAATGTCCTTCCTCAAGTTAGGAGACCAAAACTGTACACAATACTCCAGGTGTGGCCTCACCAAGGCCCTGTACAACTGTAGTAACACCTCCCTGCCCCTGTACTCAAATCCCCTCGCTGTGAAGGCCAACATGCCATTTGCTTTCTTAACCGCCTGCTGTACCTGCATGCCAACCTTTAATGACTGATGTACCATGACACCCAGGTCTCGTTGCACCTCCCCTTTTCCTAATCTGTCACCATTCAGATAATAGTCTGTCTTTCTGTTTTTACCACCAAAGTGGATAACCTCACATTTATCCACATTATACTTCATCTGCCATGCATTTGCCCACTTACCTAACCTATCCAAGTCACTCTGCAGCCTCATAGCATCCTCCTCTCAGCTCACACTGCCACCCAACTTAGTGTCATCCACAAGTTTGGAGATACTACATTTAATCCCCTCGTCTAAATCATTAATGTACAATGTAAACAGCTGGGGCCCCAGCACAGAAACTTGCGGTACCCCACTAGTCACTGCCTGCCATTCTGAAAAGTACCCATTTACTCCTACTCTTTGCTTCCTGTCTGACAACCAATGCTCAATCCATGTCAGCACACTACCCCAATCCCATGTGCTTTAACTTTGCACATTAATCTCTTGTGTGGGACCTTGTCGAAAGCCTTCTGAAAGTCCAAATACACCACATCAACTGGTTCTCCCTTGTCCACTCTACTGGAAACAACCTCAAAAAATTTCAGAAGATTTGTCAAGCATGGTTTCCCTTTCACAAATCCATGTTGACTTGGACCTATCATGTCACCTCTTTCCAAATGCGCAGCTATGACATCCTTAATAATTGATTCCATCATTTTACCCACTACTGATGTCAGGCTGACCGGTCTATAATTCCCTGTTTTCTCTCTCCCTCCTTTTTTAAAAAGTGGGGTTACATTGGCTACCCTCCACTCCATAGGAACTGATCCAGAGTCAATGGAATGTTGGAAAATGACTGTCAATGCATCCGCTATTTCCAAGGCCACCTCCTTTAGTACTCTGGGATGCAGACCATCAGGCCTTGGGGATTTATTGGCCTTCAATCCCATCAATTTCCCCAACACAATTTCCCGACTAATAAGGATTTCCCTCAGTTCCTCCTTCTTACTCGACCCTCTGACCCCTTTCATATCCTGAAGGTTGTTTGTGTCCTCCTTAGTGAATACCGAACCAAAGTACTTGTTCAATTGGTCTGCCATTTCCTTGTTCCCCGTTATGACTGCCACTGATTCTGACTGCAGGGGATCTACGTTTGTCTTTATTAACCTATTTCTCTTTACAAATATATACAAGCTTTTGCAGTCCGTTTTAATGTTCCTTGCAAGCTTCCTCTCATACTCTATTTTCCCTGCCCTAATCAAACCCTTTGTCCTCCTCTGCTGAGTTCTAAATTTCTCCCAGTCCCCGGGTTCATTGCTATTACTGGCCAATTTGTATGCCACTTCCTTTGCTTTAATACTATCCCTGATTTCCCTTGATAGCCACGGTTGAGCCACCTTCCCTTTTTTGTTTTATACGCCAGACAGGGATGTACAATTGTTGTAGTTCATCCATGCGGTCTCTAAATGTCTGCCATTGCCCATCCACTGTAAACCCCTTAAGTATCATTCGCCAATCTATCCTAGCCAATTCACGCCTCATACCTTCAAAGTTACCCTTCTTTAAGTTCTGGACCATGGTCTCTGAATTAACTGTTTCAGATAAATGACTATTTCATCTATTTTTGATGATGCTGGTTGAGGGATAAATGTTGGTCAGGATACCAGAGCCTTGTTAGTCTTCAAATAGTGCCATGTTATCTTTTATAACCACTGAAACAGCTAACGGGGCCTTGTATGAAAAATAACACCTCCGGCAATGCTGCACTCGCTTCGTACAGCACTGAAATGACAACCTCGAGTATATGCTTAAATCCCACAATTCTCTGACTCAGAGGTGAGAGTTCTACTTCTTAGTCAAACTGACACTTTTTAAACACCCTGCCAAAGTGCCTTTAAAAGTAAATCTCTGTTACACAAATATATTTTTGATTGGCTCATAAAGTTCAGGCTTCAACATGCATTAGTATGAGAATTGCTGTTCCACACTACTGAGAAGTTGACTGAATCATTTCTCAACACTATTCTTTTGTCAATAGATTGTTTATTTGCAAAAGTCATGGCACAAAAGTTGACATTGGAAGATCTTTCTGATAAATCAGTAATAATACCGAGAAATGATGCTGTGTTGACAGACATGTTGGATGTTAGTGCTTATCATGGGTATTTTAGCCTACCACTGTTTACTAGCTGCTCTCTTCACTAATTGCATTTTTTTAATACATGGGCTTATTTAACGAGTCAGCAAATAAGTACTTTAAAGAAGCTTTTAATGTATGAGATGGCAGAACAGTAATTTACGCAGACAACTGTTTTTACAGTCTTCCATTTTAAGTACCCTTTTCTTTTCAGTATATTTACTTTTCTCCAAGCATCCATGAATTCCCCTTCCTCGATGAATATTTTCTTTTCTTTTTGTTTTTTATTTGAGGGCTGAAAAATGTTTCTGTCCGTCTGTGTCCATCTAGAATTATGCTGTGTTAGTTAGATATAATTTATATTTATGGAGAATAAAGTGTAGAACAGTTTGATATTGAATCTCCTCTTCCCAGCCCCCTATAAATTTGGATGCCTTCATACACAGGTAACAATTCTAACATTGCTTATGTATATATCATTAACTGGCTTTACCCAAAAAATTGACATTAAGGATTGGACTGGATGCCAAACCAGAGGTGCCCAAGCAGGAATGGCCACTCTTGCCTGAGTAGTGTGCATCTCGCCTTTTGCACCTGTAACTGATGTCATCGGAAGGGCTGTAAGTGGGGGTAGCCATGAAATAGCAGACTTGAGGGAGGGAGAAGTGTAATAATATCGAAATTGAGGATATCTTTCACAAGGAAACGTTTACACCTTTAAAAAAATCAGAAAGATGGATAAAGTAATGTCACTGCCCTAGCTTTGATGTTAGTCTTCTCATTCAATTCAAGGATTTACTTGAAACTTAAGTTAGTCTTTTAGCATTGGTTTTGATAGTTATCAATGAATTCTACCACTTAAGAATTTTCTTCCTGTCAGCAGGTAGCAGTGGCGCAGGAATACTGCCTGCTAATGTTAATCCACCACTAACCTGCTGCAATTTCCTCATTTGCTATGCAGGATGGGTTTTTAGTAGTAATCGTGTTCCTGTTTACCACCATTAGGATGGAGGAAATTACAGTTCTGGTGCAACCTTCACTCAGCTCCTTCTCTATCATACTTTTGTCTCTCAGCAAGCACCTTCTTTACTGTAAACCACCCTTGCATCTCACAATGCCTGCCACAAGGGCTGCTGCTTGTCTTCAAGGATATTTCATTTAAAGGATTATGCACTTCAACATCTCAGAAACATGAATGGCAGGGGATGGCCCATGCTATTGCTGGTTATATCGGATGCCCTATGTAGCTTAGGTTGAATTTGACATTGGGTCCGAAAACAGGATTAGTATTGTGTATGTAAATAAACAGACTAACTGAAACAGGAGTAGTGTAACTGTGTCCTTTATAGCAACTCCCAAAATGGTGTCCAAAACCAGCATGTTTACAGCAGGTGTGACTAGCCCCCGAGGGTTCTAATGCCTGTCTTGTGAGGGTTCATGTAACCAACAAATAGAATATAAACACAACAATTAGCATAATCAAGAGGCCTAACGCCTGTTTTAGGTGGTCATCCGGGGCACTTAGAAGTTGGCAGCTGCCAATTTGGCAACTGGTACACTTCTGTGGTGAATCGGGCACAGGAGATGGTGCCTGGAAATTGGTCACCCCCTAACTCCTTTTTATATTCAGAAATTGTGCATGATGGGGACCAATTTCACCCCCATTATTTTCTCTTCTTCCAGAGGAAAAGCTGGCCTAATAGCCAGCACCACAGAAATACAAGCGGGGAGGTCAGCATCATTGAAAACCCTGAGTGCCCATGAAGAGGAGTGCTGCAAGTCATGGACAGACAGGAGAGACTGTGGGAGAGGGCAAGATTGGAGGAGAGGTCACAACAGAAAGTGGGAATAGCTATGAAATGCTCAGAATAGATAGTCACAGCTTTATGTGTTTTCTTATAAGCATGGAGGTACCAACTTTCACCGGGTGAGGCACTGAGCATGACTGAGCATGTCGATTTGGAAGTAGAGGAGAATGCTGCTCCTCCAAATGATCGCTTTGGCAGAGAAACCTAGGGACCCAGATCTTAGGAACCCAGTCATCAAAAAAGGTATGATTAGGGAGCACCAATTTCATGTGGCGGCAGTTGTGACAGCTTCCACGCATATGGTTAAGATCATGGATAACCAGGAGGTGTCCATTACCCACATCTGCAACATATTGCAGCAGATTTCCTATGACTGACAGAATACCCTGTAGACTGTAACTTCTCAAGAGATTTCTGCAGCTTCAAGATGCCAGGAAGAGCCTTCTGGAGGGGAAGCCAGCCTTGCTAAATTAGATGGCTTGAAAACATTGTTAGAAAACTTATAGCTACAGATAGGTCAACAGCCTAACAGAAAGTGCGTGTGTGGCATTGAACCTGATGCCTCCCCCATACACATGAGGGAGCGTCAGACATGGACGCAGCAGTCTTGTCATTGCAAGAGATAGGCTGCTGAAAGTAGTAGCTTCCCTGAGATGAGTCATTTCAGATCGCTGAGGCTCCAGAGAGACCATTCAGCAACCTACCACTCAACCTTATCTCAGTCAGGGAGTGGTGAATTTGAATCCTGAACAAGTAAAGGTTAGATATGGTGTTAAGAAACAGTTAATGATTGGCTGGTTGAAGTTTTTGACACTTTTTGGTGAATCTGTTGTTCTGTAAAGTAAACATGCATTGTTTGCATAGAGTTCTGAGTTCATTTCTGAGAAGGCTTTTACTTCCTGGAGTTTGGCAGGAGAAATGTAAACGTCTATCTTATGAAGGAACTCCTGCTTTTGATCGCTCGCCATTGAACCCTGTTGGAAAATGTGTGCATGTGGACACTGGGTTTGGACAGAACTAGGCTGAGTGTTGATGCTTCCCATGATGAAATAGTCTACCAACACTCATTGTCTTGGTTTACATTTGAAATGTCCTCTTGGGTCAGTTACTGAACAGCACTGAAAATTGAGAAATCATACCCTAGCATAAGTGAGTGTCTTCAGGAAAAGATGGGAGAAAAGGTGTCAACAATTTTAGAGAAGGGAGAAACTTTCATAAACCAATAATCAAATAGAATAATTCCTTGGGGCCCAATTTTCGTCACCATTGGGCGCCATTTTTGGCGTCTGCTGATTTTTTTTGAGCAATCTTGATTTTGCAACTTTCCTCAAAGTTTGTACGCTGACGGTGACTGTCAGCGCCGGATTTTTTGAACACCAGATTTTTTGGCACAGGTCTGGCTGGTAACTGATTTCAATGCTGTTTGTTGCCCTTTTTGGCCTTTTAACCGATTTTCACCAACACCGATTTTTTTCAGGACGACGCCTTAAGTACCGATCAGAAAAACCCTACGTTAACTTAAGGAAATCGGCGCTGGGTATATTTCTGAGTTTTTGGAGCGAGGGAAGAAGACAATTTAAAACACAAATTCATGATGATTTTTGCAGAGCGAACTCAGAAAATAACTCGGAAAGTTAATTTTTCCTACAGAATGTTTTTGAGAATGTTATGTGAGAAAGCAAATTGTGACTCCACTCCACCACAGAATCTCTGCTATTGGGGCTCCAGGCATGGGTCGGAGGAGAACCGGCTGGCCGGCAGCAGGATCGCTCCCTCAGCTGGACAACAAGCACAGGTGCTCGGTGCTTGGATTCCAACCCCCAATCCCCGGGCTTTTTTCCAAGCTGAACGCCGATATCCTGTATTTCTGGCCGGCCGAAGGAGCGATCCTGCCAGCATGTACTCCGAACTGTGCATCGGCAATGGCACAGCAGCAAATATATGCATTTCGGCAAAAGCTATAAATAGTGCCATAAATCACTGTGCGTCGCATCTCTATAGATACAGAGCACAGTGTTGCGCATGCGCAGACCAGGGTGTGGTCCATTCTTCTAGGGCGTCACCCAGCAAAGGTGTGAGTGCTTCAGCCTGTCTCACAATAACAAGGATAACAAAATTGAGCCCTTGTAATTGATATTGTCACTATATGACTTCACTGATTGTAGCTTCAAACCAAACTGACTCACAGCAGCAACAACAACTTGTATTTATATCATCCATCATTGGCGGTCCCTCGAAACAAGGATGACTTGCTTCCACGTCAAAAAAAGAACGAGTTCACAGGTGTTTCAATGAAGGACCCGAACTACATCCCGAAGGGTGGAAGATGCCTGTGCATGAATATTTTTAACGTGGGGTGGCCGTTGCACACCAGTCACCACACGGGCTTGACAGAGCTAGGTCTTGGTCCAGTGGCAAGGATTACCCAAAACAACTGGAGACCAGCTCCGCTGCACTGACCTAATGCGCACACGTATCGCAGTGTGTGCTGGCCCGTGCTGCCCCTGGGCCCCTGTGCCCCGGTCCCGAACTCGCGCCTCCCCTTGGCTCCGATCACGTCCCTCTACAGTCTCTTGCCGCTCCTTCGCCCCAATCGCTCCGCTCCTACTGTATCTGCCCACGCTCCATTCACCAACCTGGGTCTTGATGATGTCACTCTTCACAACCATCGCCCTCCTGCACCAGCTCGTGCTGTACCTTGTAGTGGTACTATTTATATAGTGCCTTTTACATAGTAAAATGTTCCAGGAGTGTTATCAAACAAAATTTGAAACTGAGCCACATAAGGAGATACTAAGGCCAAAAAGGTAGGTTTTAAGGAGTGTCCTAAAGGAGGAAAGAGAGGTAGAGAGGTAGAAAGGTTTAAGAAGGGAATTCCAGAGCTTAGAACCTCGGCAGCTGAAGACACGGCCGCCAATATTGGTACGATTAAAATTGTGGATGTTCAAGAGGCCAGAATTAGAGGAGTGCAGATATCTCAGAGGGTTGTAGGGCTGGCGGAGATTACAGAGAGCGGGAGGGGCCAAATTCCATTTTGGTTCTTTATTTGGTTCCAATTTAAAAATATATATATATAGACTAACAAGGAAAGAAGGAAGTGTATTGCTATTTTAAAAAAAATATTTATGACTCAGTATACATTTAGAGAAAAAACATCAGGCAGCACCACCCATAAATTTAAAAATTCTATTCAAGTAAGCACTTGAAATTCTAAAGAATTCTTTAGCTATACAAAAACAATGTTTACAAATCAGGTAAAGTTAAGCAAGCACTGTTAGCAAACTTATAGCTTCAGATAGGTTAACAGCCTAACAAAAACATCTTGGAACACAAAGAAAGCTTTCCACAAATGAGTTTACATTCCAAGAATTTGAAATCTAAGCAGAATGCATGTCCAATAACGAGTTTGGGTGTATGGGCATACACTGAAACTGTCAGGGGTATTATTATTAAAATAATCTTGTTAATACAATAGGATGTGGAATCCTGTGCAATACCATAGATTGGGTCTTTAGACCCATTGGATAACATAGCCTAGAAGTTCCATGTAGTGAGTTCCACCAATTTTATACCAATAGAAAATTAATTAGGCTTTCCAATGGTCTGGAGCAGTATTTACATCAGAATTTGGTGACTTAGCTCATTTGCATATCTATTGGCACAGTGGTTAACATTTAAACTAATGTAAAGTGAAAGTAATCTTCTGGGATGTATGGAAATTAGAGTCCAGCCTTGATAAAAAGTCAGTTCTGCTTGAAGGCTGCAGCAATGGGTTGTTAATACAATGGCCACTTTCCACTTTCTTCCAGTGTTCTCAAAATAACACCTGTACAACTAACCCTTCACGATGCACTCTGATTAAGGGGTCACTAATTCAGGATCTTGCAAGATAGCTACCAATCACCCCAAACAGCAATTACTTACATGGACAACCCTAAAAATGTTTCCTCCACTTTAACACAATGATACCATTACATCCCTAACTTCAGCTCTCCCACACCAGTTAATATACACTCCTCAATTTCTAGTTTTCACTCGAGTTACTCAATCTTGTTGCAGGAGAATATAGCGCACAATGCCAAAGGAGACACCTGCAACCTGAAACACATGACACCATACAAGGAGAAGGCCATTGCAATCAGCACTCGACTTTTGTTGTCTAGCATGGCGAGGTTAGGACATAGTGCTGTGCTGCATTAGTAACTGACCATCTAGACAGCCGTATGTGGCACCCTGTGAAGCACCACACTGCCATGAGCTTTTTGCAGCCTTCTCTGTCTCCTTAATCCCAACGGGGTAATGTACATCTATTCTTAGCTTTTATCCACCCTTCCTACCGATCCACCAAAGCAACATGGGGCACAGGAGGAGTAAGATGATACTGAGGAGAGACGGAGACCCATTAGTTTCTTATAAGCCAAGAGGATGTTGAGGAAGACAAGGAGGATGGGGATAAAGTGGGTGATGAAGAAGATGAATTTGTATTCAAGCCCACTCATGAATTCCGGGAGTGATATCCTGCTCATTATTCCTTTGCCTCAACCGCCTCAAATGCCACTTGTTTCTTCATTGTCACACAGCAGCTCGGATACTTTCACACGGGGAATTAGATAGTCTTTGCCTTAGTAAGGAATTAGCATCAATTGTCCCTATAAGGTGGCTGGCCATGTAACTACGCACCTCTCTGTAGGTGTTGCACAGCCTGGGACCGGCTTTTTCAATGTAAACTTTCACGCATGTCCGAAACTGTGACTGGGCCTAAAGGGGCCGCGCACCCACAAAAAATAAGGGGATACTTTGATTGGCACCGTGGTTCACAGGGCATGTTTAACCACCCAGGGAAGCACGATGTTAAAAATGAGTAGGTTAACTTGTGTTCACTTTGGACTTTGTTATAATAAAATATGACGTATACTTATGTTGTGGTCTGTTATTCATAGAGGTGGAGTCACACAAGAAAGGCTGTATTTATCTGGTGTTAATTTATTCAATCAAGTGATAATTATTGGCATGTTTATATAAGGGCAAGGTTGACTGATGTGTTACGTTCTTGGATGGGTGATGGACTGAAGGATTGTTCCTTTCTTTGAAGGTAAGGGAGAAGAAGATAAAGCATCAGTGTCAAAGGTAGACTGTGTTAAATAGGAGAAGATTGTAGTGATGAGATGTGCTCTGATGCTCCTTCCACTGTTTCTGATACACAAACAGCGGAAGAAGCGTACGACAAATCAAGCACCCCACCCACCCGTCTCTTCAACCACCACCTGCCCCACCTGTGACAGACTGTAGATCCCACATTGGTCCCATCAGTCATCTTAGAACACATATTAGTGTGGAAGCAAGTCATCCTCGACTGCCTAAGAGAAGAGAGAATGCATCAAGTGGTGTCTTCAGGAGGGTTGCACAATTAATTTCCATCCCAGAGAAAAAGCTACCCAGTCCTATAGGTTCCCACAATTGACAGAACTCATGTGCCACTCAAAGCTTCCAACGAAAATCCTTTCTATTTTATAAACAGAAAGGCATTCCTTTCTATCAATGTGCATCTAGTATGTGATGTGAATCACCTGATCCTACATCATTTCCAGAAACCATGGGAACTACAATGAAAATGTGACAATCCACCATTCCAGCCCTCATGATTCAAAGCCATGTATCCTGGTGACCAGAGCTATACCCTCCATTCATGGCTCTTTACTCCAATGAGGCTCCTGCAGACAGACAGAAAGAACAGATATAATGAACCCTACGCAACCATAAGAAGCATAGAGCAGGTTATAGACATTCTGAAGTCTCATTTAAGGTGCCACATTTCTGATGCAATAAAATCAGAGTTGTCTTCTGCCCCTGCTATAGTAAAACATGCTGCCTCATTTGAACTAGCCAGCTGATACTACCCATAGTATTATAATGATAGTACAGGTGCAACGTCCTGAATCCAGAATTCTGAACTGGAATTGTCTGAAAACCGGACACTTCGGCGAGCGGAGAGGAGCCGAGGATTGGTGGGCGGCGAGGTCCGAAATCCGGCAAAACCCGAAATCTGGCACAGATTCGGTCCCAAAGATTCCGAATTTCAGACTATTGGTTTTCTTGTCTGAAATCTGGCAAAACCCAAAAACTGTCCCGAGGATTCCGGATTTCAGATGTTGTACATGTTTTTAAGGAAACTGGATCAACCACTGCTTGTGGTCCATTTCATCTGGCCTAACATAAGCTCAGTCTACTTAGCACCCTGAGCCCACTGACCCTGTGGAAGGGAGTGAACAGGTAATGACTAATTTCATCCAAGCCATGACACACGGTGTAGTTTGGGATTTTGTATTCCTGTTCTGGAGCTGATGTGTGACTCTCCAACTCAGAACCATCAGTTTTATAGATCTCAGTAAAGCTGGGCAGGCAAATTGGGATGTAATTTGTTTCCTCTGTAACTATGTTATACAAAAACATAACATGCACCAGAACACTCCAGAAAAGAAAAGTACTGGACAAAGACTACCTGAGAACATCACCCTCCTGAGTCTTTTATGAAATGGTAACTATTTCCTGGCATGAAGGAACAAGGGCTGAACACTGAGGTGATGAAAACATTATTAATAAAAAAAGATAGACAAATTACATTATTTTTTAATAACGAAGTACATATCTAATAGTTATTAAAAATGTTGAGTGGATCACAGTATTACATTTAAGAATGCATTAAAATTCCTGTAGGGCTTTATCTGTGGCAAAATCCATTTTACAAGTATAAACATTTACCTGCAGAACCAGTTATACCAGTGATTGACCATTACAAGTACAACGTCTGAAATCCGGAAACCTCAGGAGTGAGTCCGTGCCGGTTTTTGGGTTTTGCCAAATTTCGGACCTTGCTGTTGGTGCTCCTCACTGCCCGCCAAATCCCACCGCTCCTCCGCTCCTCACTGCCCACCGATCCTCCGCTCCTCGTCGCCCATCGAATCCCACCGCTCCTCACCGCCCACAGCTCCTCCACTCCTCCATGCCCACTGATTCCCGCTGCCCATGGCCCTGCGGCGCTGTGTTTTTTTACTGGTTTCCTCGTCCCTCGCCGCCCAATGTCATCATCTTGGTCGCCTCAAAGATGTCCGGTTTTCGGACAATTCCAGTTTTTGTAATTCTGGATTCGGGACGTTGTATCTGTACAATGTAAAAAAAACCCAGAACTGATGGAAGAATGGGTAGCTAACAAGCCCCACCTGCCCCCCCCCACACTGAAATGATTTCCAGAATACCCTTGAAAGAGTTTTCTGGCCTCCCTCCTTCCCTCTCCCTCTGCTGTCCCCTTCTCTTCTTCCTCCACATCGCGTCTCTCATCCTTCTCCTGTCCCTCTTCTCCTCCTCTCTTCTCTCCATCTCCCCTTCCGCTCCTCTTCACTCTCACTCTCCCTCCCTCCTTTCACATTCCCCATTTGGGTCCTATATATCCCCTGCCCTCTAATTCTACTGGATCTGACTACTGCACTTGGTCTTCCTGTGTACAACATCAAGGGAGATTGACTAGTGATGAACTATGAATAAAAGTGGTACTTTACTTCACTACTACGTAATGCAATCAATTAAGAATCCAAACAGCACAGAATAGGATGGCACATCAGATTTGGTGGTACTCAATGCTCCCCACAATTCCTGTACTGGTGAATAAAAAAGAGCTTTGGCGAGTCGGGAGGCCCTGTGAGTTTGGTGAGTCGGGAGGTCGGCGAGTCGGGAGGTCGGTGAGTCGGGAGTTCGGTGAGTCGGGAGGTCAGTGAGTCGGGAGGCCCTGTGAGTTCGGTGAGTCGGGAGGTCGGTGAGTTGGGAGTTTAGTGAGTCGGGAGACCCTGTGAGTTCAGTGAGTCGAGAGGTCGGCGAGTCGGGAGTTCGGCGAGTCGGGAGGCCCTGTGAGTTCAGTGAGCTGGGAGGTCGGTGAGTCCGGAGGTCGGTGAGTCGGGAGGTCAGTGAGTCGGGAGGTCAGTGAGTCGGGAGACCCTGTGAGGTCGGTGAGCTGGGAGGTCGGTGAGTCGGGAGGTCAGTGAGTCGGGAGGCCCTGTGAGGTCGGTGAGCTGGGAGGTCGGTGAGTCGGGAGGTCGGTGAGTCGGGAGGTCAGTGAGTCGGGAGGTCGGTGAGTCTCGGTGAGTCGGGAGGTCAGTGAGTCGGGAGGCCCTGTGAGGTCGGTGAGCTGGGAGGTCGGTGAGTCGGGAGGTCGGTGAGTCGGGAGGTCAGTGAGTCGGGAGGTCGGTGAGTCGGGAGGTCAGTGAGTCGGGAGGCCCTGTGAGTTCGGTGAGTCGGGAGGTCGGTGAGTTGGGAGTTTAGTGAGTCGGGAGACCCTGTGAGTTCAGTGAGTCGAGAGGTCGGCGAGTCGGGAGTTCGGCGAGTCGGGAGGCCCTGTGAGTTCAGTGAGCTGGGAGGTCGGTGAGTCCGGAGGTCGGTGAGTCGGGAGGTCAGTGAGTCGGGAGGTCAGTGAGTCGGGAGACCCTGTGAGGTCGGTGAGCTGGGAGGTCGGTGAGTCGGGAGGTCAGTGAGTCGGGAGGCCCTGTGAGGTCGGTGAGCTGGGAGGTCGGTGAGTCGGGAGGTCGGTGAGTCGGGAGGTCAGTGAGTCGGGAGGTCGGTGAGTCTCGGTGAGTCGGGAGGTCAGTGAGTCGGGAGGCCCTGTGAGTTCGGTGAGTCGGGAGGTCGGCGAGGAGTTCACTTCTGGCGAGGAGCTCACAGCCCTCGGCCGGGCAGGTAAGTGATTAGCTGTTCGATTGGTAAGTATCTCTCTTTCTCTTTTTAATCAGATAAGTCTAAATAGAGGGATGGCAGAGAAGTTCAATCCTGTGGAGTGCATGTCCTGTAGCATGTGGGAAGTCCTGGACGCTTCGCGCGACCTAGACAACCATGTGTGCAAGAGGTGTCGCCAGCTTCAACTACTTGAGCTCTGCGGGTGGAGTTACAATGGTGCATCCGCGATCCTGAGAGCTACGTGGATAGACGTTTCAGGAGGTGGTCACCCCGCAGCTTAAAAGCATGCAGGCAGAGGGGAAGTGGGTGACCATCAGACAAATGAAGATCCACGGTGCAGCCCTGGACAATGTGGACCATTTTCCATACCTCGGGAGCCTCTTATCAACAAGAGCAAACATTGACGACAAGATTCAACACTGCCTCCAGTGCGCCAGTGCAGCCTTCAACCGCCTGAGGAAAAGAGTGTTTGAAGACCAAGCCCTCAAAACTGCCACCAAGCTCATGGTCTATAGGGCTGTAGAAATACCCGCTCTCCTGTATGGCTCAGAGATATGGACCATGTAAAGCAGACACCTCAAGTCGCTGGAGAAATACCACCAACGATGTCTCCGCAAGATCCTACAAATCCCCTGGGAGGACAGACGCACCAACATTAGCGTCTTCAACCAGGCCAACATCCCCAGCATTGAAGCACTGACCACTCTTGATCAGCTCTGCTGGGCAGGCCACATTGTTCGCATGCCAGACACAAGACTCCCAAAGCAAGCACTCTACTCGGAACTCCTTCACGGCAAGCGAGCCAAAGGTGGGCAGAGGAAATGTTATAAGGACAGCCTCAAAGCCTCCCTGATAAAGTGCAACATCCTTGTTGACATCTGGGAGTCCCTGGCCAATGACCGCCCTAAGTGGAGGAAGTGCATCTGGGAGGATGCTGACCACCTCGCGTTTCATCGCTGAGAGCATGCAGAAATCAAGCGCAGGCTGCGGAAAGAGTGTACGGCAAACCAATCCCACCCACCCTTTCCCTCAACGACTATCTGTCCCACCTGTGACAGGGACTGTGGTTCTCGTATTGGACTGTTCAGCCACCTAAGGATTCATTTTAAGAGTGGAAGCAAGTGTTCCTCGATTCCGAGGGACTGCCTATGATGATGATGATGATGATGATGAAGAACTCTAGGCAGGTAGTATAGGAGTCCCCCCATGAGTCCATCTTGCTTTTCAACCGATATTCTCTTTTGAGTACCGGTGAAGGCGATGGGGCGTGCAGCCAGAGCCAAGTCCAAGGCACCACGGGTGGCTCAGCTGCACAGGAGGGACAAAGAATAAAAGAGCTGTAGTGGTAGGGGATTCAATAGTTAGGGGAACAGAGAGGCGATTCTGCGGCCATAGATGTGACTCCAGGATGGTACGGTGCCAGGGTCAAGGATGTCACAGAGCGAATGCAGGGCATATTGGGGGAGAGGGTAAACAGCTAGAGGTCGTGGTCCATATCGGGACAAATGACACAGGTAGAAAGAGGGATGAGGTCCTGCAGGCAGAATGTAGGGATCTAGGGGAAAATTAAAGGGTAGGACCTCGAAGGTAGTAATCTCCGGGTTACTACCAGTGCCACGTATTGATGAGTACCAGAATAGAAGGATAGAGAGGATGAACGTGTGGCTGGAGAGTTGGTGCAGGAGGGAGGGCTTTAAATTGCTGAGGCATCGGGGGAGATGGGACCGGTACAAACCGGACGGGTTGCACCTCAACAGGGCTAGGACCAATATCCTCGTGGGGAGTTTTGCTAGTGCTGTTGGAGAGAGTTTAAACTAGCTTAGCAGGGCGATGGGAACTGGAGAACAAATTTAATAAGGTAGGAAGTAAAGCTGAAATTGGGTAGCAATAATGTAGAAAGTGGATCGGTAAGATAGAGGAAACAAGGGTTAGTAAGTAGTAATCAAGGAGGTCTTCCTGTGCTAAATGGTATATACTTTAATGCAAGGAGTATAGCGAATAAGGCGGATGAGCTAAAAGCACAGGTAGACACTTGGGAGTATGACATTATAGCCATTACAGAAACATGGCTGAGAGAGGGGCAGTTTTCAGCTCAATATTCCTGGAGGGGGGTAAAAAGGCGGGGAGGGAGGGGGTCGCGGTATTGATTAAAGAAACTATTACAGCTGTGAGGAGGGATGATATGTTCGAGGGATCATCAAATTAGGCCATATGGGTCGACGTGAAAAATAAAAAAGGGGCGATCACACTGCCGGGTGTGTATTATAGACCCTCAAACAGTGGGAGGGAGATAGAAGAGCAAATATGTCGGCAATTTTCTGTGAAGTCCAAAAACCTTAGGGCATTAAAGTAGGGGATTTTAACTATCCTAGTATTGATTGGGCCAAATATAGTGTGAAGGGGATAGAGGGTGCGGAATTCTTAAAATGCATTCAAGAGAACTTCTTTAGCCAGTATGTAACAAGCCCAACACGAGAGGGGGCAGTTTTGGATTTCGTTTTGGGGAATGAAGCTGGGCAGGTGGAAGGGGTATCAGTGGGAGAGCACTTGGGTGCCAGTGACCATAATTCAGTCAGATTCAAGGTAGTTATGAATAAGGACAAGGATAGATCACAAATAAAAGTCCCAAATTGGGGAAAAGCTGACTTTGCTAAGTTGAGAAGTGATTTGGCCACAGTGGACTGGAAACAGTTACTTGTAGGTAAATCAGTGTTAGAACAGTGGAAGGCATTCAAGGAGGATATCCAGAGAGATCAGACCAAACATGTGCCCTTAAAGAAAAAGGGTGGGAATAACAATTCTAGAGCCCCCTGGATGTCTAGGGACTTACAGGGGAGGATAAAGAAAAAAGGGACGCTTATGTCATATACCGACGGCTAAATACTGTAGAATCTTTAGAGGAATGTAAAAAGTTCAGAGGTAAAATTAAAAAGAATATTACAAATGCTAAGCGAGAGGATGAAAAATTCTTGGCAAGTAAAATTAAGGAAAACCCAAAGATGTTCTATAAATATATTAAGAGCAAGAGGATAACTAAAGAAAGGGTAGGACCTATTGGAGACCATGAGGTTAATTTCTGTGTGGAGACGGAAGATGTTGATATGGTTCTTAATGAATACGGTGCATCTGTTTTCACAAAGAAAAGGGGCAATGCAGATACTGCTATCGAGGAGGAGTGTGATATTCTGGATGAAATAAACATAGTGAGAGAGGAGGTATTAAGGAGTTTAGCAGCCTTGAAAGTAGATAAGTCCCCAGGCCCGGATGAAATGCATCCCAGGCTGTTGAGTGATGTAAAAGAGGAAATAGCAGAGACCTTGACCATCATTTTCCAGTCCTCTTTGGATTTGGGCATTGTGCCAGAGGACTGGAGGACTGGTAATGTGGTACCCTTGTTTAAGAAGGGGGAAAGGGATAGGCCGAGTAATTACAGGCCTGTCAGCCTAACCTCAGTGGTGGGAAAATGATTGGAAAGAAATCCTGAAAGACAGGATAAATCTACATTTGGAAAGGCAAGGATTAATTAGGGATAGTCAGCGCGGATTTGTTAAGGGAAGATCGTGTTTGATTAACCTGATTGAATTTTTTGAGGAGGTAACCCGGAGGGTCAATGAGGGTAGTGTGTACGATGCAGTGTATATGGACTTTAGTAAAGCTTTTGATAAGGTCCCACATGGTAGACTGGTCACGAAGGTTAAAGCCAATGGGATCCAGGGCAAAGTGGCAAGTTGGATCCAAAATTGGCTTAGAGGTAGGAAACAAAGGGCAATGGTTGATGGATGTTTTTGTGGCTGGAAGGATGTTTCCAGTGGGGTTCCGCAGGGCTCAGTACTGGGTCCCTTGCTTTTTGTGGTGTACATCAATGATCTAGATTTGAATATGGGGAGTATGATAAAGAAGTTTGCAGATGAAGCTAAAAATGGCTGTGTGGTTAATAATGAAGAGGAAAGTCTTGGACTGCAGGAGAATATCAGTCTACTGGTCAGGTGGGCAGAGCAGTGGCAAATGGAAATTAATTCGGAGAAGTGTGAGATAATACACTTGGGGAGGGCTAATAAGGAAAGGGTATACACATTAAATGGTAGGCCACTTAGAAGTGTAGATGAACAAAGGGACCTTAGAGTGCTTGTCCACAGATCCCTGAAAGTAGCAGGCCAGGTGGATAAGGTGGTTAAGAAGGCATACGGAATACTTGTCTTTATTGGCCAAGGCATAGAATATAAGAGCAGGGAGGTTATGCTTAAATTGTATAAGACTCTGGTTAGGCCACATTGGAATACTGCATGCAGTTCTGGTCGCTGTATTATAGGAAGGACGTGATTGCACTAGAGAGGGTGTAGAGGAGATTTACTAGAATGCAGCCTGGAATGGAGAATCTTAGGTATGAGGACAGATTGGATAGGCTGGGTTTGTTCTTATTGGAACAGAGGAGGCTGAGAGGAGACCTCACTGAGGTGTATAAAATTTTGAGGGGCCTGGATATAGTGGATAGCAAGGGTCTATTTCCCTTGGTGGAGGGTCAATTACGAGGGGCTATAGTTTTACGGTGGTTGATGGAAAGTTCATAGAGGATTTGAGGGGAAGCTTCTTCACGTAGAGGGTTGTGAGGGTCTGGAACTCACTGCCTGGAAGGGTGGTGGATGCAGAAACCCTCACCACATTTAAAGGTGCTTGGATGGGCACTTGAAGTGCCATAACCTGCAGGGTTATGGATCTAGAGCTGGTAAGTGGGATTAGACTGGATAACCTCTTGTTGGCTGGCGCAAATATGATAGTAAGTACTGCAGGGAATCGAATATGGCCAGGGTGATCTCCTAGTTTCAATCACCTGGATGGGTCGGAGAGGAATTTTCCCAGATTTTTTCTCCAATCGGCCTGGGGTTTTATCTATTTTTTTGTCCCTCCCAGGAGATTGCATGGCTCCGGTTGGGGTGGAGTGTAGAATGTTGCAGTGCAAGGGGTGTTGCAGTTGTGTGGGGCAGACTGGTTGGGCTGGATGCTCTTTACCTTTCTGCCATTGTTCATTGTTCTTAGGTTTATATGTAACCTTCAGGGCTGCTGACCGAGGGCTGTGTGGCTCTTTGTCGGCCGGCGCGGACACAATGGACCGAAATGGCCTCCTTCTGCGCTGTAGATTTCTGTTTCTGCATTTCTTAACCTCAATCTCAGATTGGAAGCATTCAATGCCCATCAGAAGCTTCACATTCTAGCCACCGACTCCACACCCCTCCCTGACTGCCCACTCAGGCTGAACCCAATGTTGTGCAACCTTGACATCTGTTTAAACCTGAGCTCAGTGTCAAACCCCATATCCCATCCATTATTAAGACCACCTATTGTTTCCTCTGCTGCCTGCCTGTGTTGTATCTCACTTCCACTGCTTTTGAAACTCTCATCCATTCCTTTGGCATCTTTAGGATTGACTTCTCCCAATCTCTCCTCACTGGACTCCCGTGTTCCACTTAACATAAACTTCAAGTGGTCCAAAACTCTATCACTTCACTCTTATCCTGCATTAAGTCCTATGCCCCTATCACTCCTGCCCTTGCCAACATTCTTTGGGTCCTATCCCTTTACATAAGAACATATGAAATAGGAGCCATTTGGCCCCTCGACCCTGCTCCGCCATTCAATAAGATCATGGCTGATCTGATCCTGGCCTCAGCTCCACTTCGCCGCCCACTCCCCATAACCCTTGAATCCCTTATCATTCAAAAATCTGTCTATCTCCATCTTAAATATATTCAATGACCCAGCCCCCACAGCTCTCTGGGGTAGAAAATTCCAAAGATTCACAACCCTCTGAGAGAAGAAATTCCTCCTCATTTCCATTTTAAATATGCGACCCCCTTATTTTGAAACAATGCCCCCTAGTTCTAGATTCCCCCACGAGGGGAAACATTCTCTCTGCATCTACCCTGTCAAACCCCCTCAGAATCTTATATATTTCAATAAAATCACCTCTCAGTCTTCTAAACTCGAATGAGTATAGGCCCAACGTGCTCAACCTTTCTTCATATGACAACCCCTTCATCTCAGGAATGAACCTCGTGAAGCTTCTCTGAATTGCCTCCAATGCAAGTACATCCCTACTTAAATAAGGAGACCAAAACTGTATCCAGGTGTGGTCTTACCAACACCCTGTACAGTTGTAGCAGGACTACCCTACTTTTATACTTCATACCCCTTGCAATAAAGGCCAACATTCCATTTGTCTTCCTAATTACTTGCTGTACCTGCATGCTAACTGAAGAAGTGTCATCGACCTGAAACATTAACTCTGCTTCCTCTCCACAGATGCTGCCTGACCTGCTGAGATTTCCAGCAGTTTCTGTTTTTATTCCAGATTCCAGCATCCACAGTAGTTTGCGATTGCACTAACCTTTTGTGTTTCATGTACAAGGACCCCCAGGTCCCTCTGCACTGCAGCATTTTGTAATCTCTCCCCATTTAAATAATAATTTGTTTTTTTATTTTTCCTACCAAAGTGGATAACCTCACATTTTCCCACATTATACTCCATCTGCCAAATTTTTGCTCAATCACTTAACCTATCCATATCCTTTTGTAGATTGTTTGCATCCTCCTCACAACTTGCTTTCCCACCTATCTTCGTATCATCAGCAATTATGGCTACATTACACTTGGTCCCTTCATCCAAATCACTAATATAAATTGTAAATAGTTGAGGCCCCAACACTGATCCCTGTGGCACCCCACTAGTTATAGTTTGCCAATCTGAAAATGACCCATTTATCCCGATTATCTGTTTTCTGTTAGTTAGCCAATCCTCTATCCATGCTAATATATTACCCCAATCATGTGAGATCTTATCTTGTGCAGTAACCTTTTATGTGGCACCTTATCGAATGCTTTCTGGAAATCCAAATACACGACATCTACTAATTCCCCTTTATCCATCTTGCTCATTACATCCTCAAAGAACTCCAACAAATTTGTCAAACATGATTTCCCTTTCATAAAACCATGCTGACTCTGCTTGTCTTCATTATGATTTTCTAAATGTCCTGCTACTACTTCCTTAATGATGGACTCCAGCATTTTCCCAATGACAGATATTAGGCTAACTGGTTTCCTGCTTTCTGTATCCTTTCTTTCTTAAATAGGAGCGTTACATTTGCGTTTTTCCAATCCACTGGGACCTCTCCAGAATCCAGGGAATTTTGGGAGATTACAACCAATGCATCCACTATCTCTGTGGCTACCTCTTTTAAGACCCTAGGATGCAGGCCATTAGGTCCAGGGGACTTGTCCACCTTTAGTCCCGTTAGTTTGCCTCGTACTTTTTCTCTAGTGATAGTGATTGTTTTAAGTCCCCCGTCCCCCCCCAATATCCCCTTGATTATCAATTATTGTGATCCTTTGAGTATCTTCTGCCATGAAGACCGATATAAAATATTTGTTCAAAGTCTCCGCCATTTCCTTGTTTCCCATTATTAATTTCCCAGTCTCATCCTCTAAGGGATCAATATTCACTTTAGCTACTCGCTTCCTTTTTATGTACTTGCAGAAGCTCTTACTGTCTGTTTTTATATTTCTTGCTAGTTTACTCTCGTAAGCTATCTTCTCTTTGTTTATCATTTTTTTAATCTTCCTTTGCTGGTTTCTAAAAATTTTCCAATCCTCTGGTCTTCCACTGTTCTTCGCAACATTGTATGTCTTTCTTGCATTTAATTCCAAATCCTCATTTTCGTTTACAAATCCTTCCACAATTTTGCTTGGTGTCAATTCCTTCACCCAAGCATCTTGAGACATATATGCATGCATGCATTAAAGGTACTATATAAATCTAAATAGTAATCATAGTAGTAATAGTAGTAGTAATAGTAGTAGTAAGTATAACATTAAAAGAGCACTGACTGCTGGCATCCCTGATTTGCATGGGAAGAATAATAATCTGATAGGACCACATTATGTAACTAATTTTAAAAGCTCTATTTTGTGTCCAAATATTTGTTATAATAGTTGAAAAAATAAGTTATTTACTGCTATAAATTACAATTTCAATGCATTCCAACAACGTGAAATGAACAGATTTTGAAGGTGTCCATATTTGTATCTGGTGATTGAAAGCATGTCATTGAATGTTGATTATACTAATCTAAATACAGAATAAACACAACTCCCTTAAGGACTAATGTGGTTATGATTCCAGACATTAATGTCAATTAATCTTGTACCAAACCCATTATTTAAAGACTTACTACCTGCAGAAGTAATAAGAAGGTTGCAGTAAAGCAGCATTGTCTAAAACAGTCAATCAAAAATTAATACCCCTTTACATTATCTCTAGATTATAAATGTGATTGCCAGAACAGTAATTATAACTCGGATCAGGTGTAAAATGTACATTACGTTCATATGAAAATGTGGCCAAATCTGACATCCATTTTTATAGTTTAATCAGGAGAGTTTCATGAACTTTCCTTCAACTGAGATCAGTCTTAGTTTTAGACCAGAAACAATTCGGAGGCACTATAAAATCCAACTTTAATAAACTAGCAGGCATACTAGTTGACCACCCATGCCTGGACCATTCTGCATGGAATTTTCTTCCGTTGCTTCTCTTTCAGCAAATTTAAACTTTAAAGAAGTCACAAAATTGTTATAAAAAGTTTCAGTATATGGTGCCGCAAGCATGTTCAGATAATTTTATTTTGTGTATATTTAGTTCAAATTTCTTACAGTAGGAAAACCAGTGGATTATGTGGGTAGGGTGAAAATTATGCATGGGAAAGCAAGCCAGAGAAGGACTGGAAGGAGCAATTAGGACATATGCGATGCCACAGCTTAATTTCAGCAGTTTCAAAAAAATAGCAGGAATCAGATCCCATTGCCAAGCCCCGTTATGTCTCCAGGTATTAGTATAAAGAAAAATAATTGCATGACTGAATTAATAGCAGGATTAAAATCTATCAAAAGAACTGAAGGACCCAAGGCAATGAACTAAAATATTTTGGAAGAAATTCCACAAGTCAAAATAAGGAGAAAACTCCGTTTTTATGTACATATGTCAGTGTATTTGAAAGAGAGGTTATTGATATGTTAATGATTATACAAGACAAATATGATTTCTGCATTATTTCTATCCTCACCATTGTGTGGAGAACCTTAGGATGTTTTGTCTCATTATCTTATATCTTCTTTCTGGACTTGATGCTGCATTCTAATTCAATTCTTTATTAGAAACCCACTATCCATTAAATTTCTCTATACTGAGTAATTAATTTCTGAATAATCAAGAGATGGCTTGACAGTAGATATGATGTGGGTTACTGGTTGTAAATTAGGTACTGACATTTTTTTTTGTGCCTGATCTGTTGGGATTAATATCAATAGTTGATGGTGCTAAATAAGACATTGACCTGTATTTTGTAGTAAGAATAACGGTGAAGCTATCAGCACGCCCTGTTATTAACGTGTAAATCGGACAGCAACTTCCAGCGACAGCACAAATGCAACTAAAGGTTAACATAACATAACATAAGAAATAGGTGCAGGAGTAGGCCATTTGGCCCCTCGAGCCTGCTGCGTCATTCAATAAGATTATGGCTGATCTGATCTTGGCCTCAACTCCACTTTCCTGCTGGTCCCCATAATCCTTGACTCCCTTATTGTTCAAAAATCTGTATCTCCAGCTTAAATATATTCAATGACCCAGCCTCCACAGCTATCTGGGTAGAGAACTCCAAACATTCACGACCCTCTGAGAGAAGAAATTCCTCCTCAATTCAATTTTAATGGGCGACCCCTTATTCTGAAACTATGCCCATAGTTCTAGATTCCCCCACGAGGGAAAACATCCTCTCTGCATCTACCCTGTCAAGCCCCCTCAGAATCTTACGTGTTTCAATAAGATCACCTCTCATTCTTCTAAACTCCAATGAGTACAGGCCCAACCTGCTCAATCTTTCTTTATAAGACAACTCCTTCATCTCAGAAATCAACCTCGTGAACCTTCTGTGCAGAGAGGTCTTAAACGGCGTGGAGTTAAACAGAGTGGTTTATTTGGGAATTTGGAAAGAGTGAGAATTCGGAGAAGAGAGGAAAATTAATTTAAAAATTACAAATAGATAAATTATATTTCACAGAGGCAGCGGACTTGCGTGGGAGCAGCAGCGGGAGCTGAGGCAGAGGCTAAAAAGGCAAGGATCAAGAGTCAACATTTGAGAGAGACATCAGAGTTTAAAAGTGACATTGGTACAAGGGAATTAGCTGATTAGTGAGTGTTTTTTTCTCTGTTAAGTTAAGGCGGCTTAAAGGCAGCAGCGGCGGTGAGATACTCTAGGGAGCAGCGCGAGTAGGTTGGTGACTGCGACGAAGTGGAACTGAGTGACTACATTAGACATCACAGGAAAGCAGGGAAGTGATTGGCTGGTGAGTTCTCTCTCATTTCTTGCTTTTTTTGTTTAATTGTTTAATCAACTGTTTTCTAAATAGCAGTAGTGTGTGTTTTACTAAGGGTTAGAATTCTGTGGCATTCGTGAGACTACAAATAAAACTTAATTAATTAATGAAATGCATTAAGATGGCAGGCCGGGTGATGTGTCAGTGCTGCAACATGTGGGAGCTGGTGGACCCTATTGAGGTCCACAGTGGCCACATCTGCGGTAAGTGACTGCAGCTCGAGGAACTTCAGTTCCGCATTGATAAGCTGGAGTCCGAGCTGCAGATACTGCGACACATCAGGGAGGGGGAGAGATACCTGGACACTGTGTTCCAGGGGTTAGTCACACCCCTTAGGTTAACTAACTCTGATTTGGCTAGCGGTCAAGGACAGGAGACTGTGACAACAAGCAAGGCAGATATGGGGATCCAGGAGATAGTGATGGAGGAGCCTCGGACCTTGCTCTTGTCCAACAGATTCGAGGTTCTTGCTCCCTGTGTGGACGAGAGCAGGGACTGCAGGGAGGATGAGTAAACTGACCACAGCACCGTGGTACAGGGGGCCATTCAAACGGGGGGAGTAAAAAGAAATATTGTAGTAGTAAGGGACAGTATCATTAGAGGGATAGATACATTTTTCTGCAGCCGTGAGCGTGAGTCCCGAAGGCTGTGTTGCCTGCCCGGTGCCAGGGTTAAGGACGTCTCCTTATGGCTGGAGAGGAACTTAGAGTGGGAGGGGGTAGATCTAGTTGTCGTAGTCCACATGGATACCAACGAAATAGATAGGACAGACAAGTAGGTTCTGCTAAGGGATTATGAGCAGCTAGGGGTCAAATTAAAAAGCAGAACCACAAAAGTAACAATCTCTGGATTACTACCCGAGCCATGAGCAAATTTACATAGGTTAAATAAGATCAGAGAGTTAAACACGTGGCTCAAAGACTGGTGTGGGAGAAATGGGTTTTGGTTCCTGGGGCACTGGCACCAGGACTGGGCTATGAGGGAGCTGTTCCATCGGGACAGATTCTACTTGGAACGTGCTGGGGCTAAGGTCTTGGTGAACCGAGTAACTAGTGCTGCAGAGAGAGCTTTAAACTAATTAATGGGGGCTGGATTCAGGTGAGCAGAAACCTAAAAGTTCAAAGAACAAGATGAAGGCAATAGAGCAGGGTAGCATTGGGGAAAACAGAAACCAGAGTGCGACAGGAAGGGACAGAATCGATAAACATGAGTGAATCAGAAACTGGGGCCATAGCAGGAGAAAATGGGAAGAAAAGATATTTAAAAGCTCTTTATCTGAATGCTTGCAGCATTCGTAACAAATTAGATAAGCTGTCGGCACAAATAGTTACAAATGGTATGATCTGGTAGCCATAACAGAGACGTGGTTGCAAGGTGACCAAGACTGGGAACTAAACATTGAGGGGTACTTGATAATTCGGAAGGACAGTCAGAAAGGAAAAGGAGGTGGGCTAGCTCTGTTGATAAAGCATGGAATCACTGCAATAGTGAGAAAAGATATTGGCTCAAATGATCATGATGTTGAAATAGTTTGGGTGGAGAAAAGGAATAATAAGGGGAAAAAGTCACTGGTGGGCGTAGTCTACAGGCCCCCTAACAGTAGCAAGTCTGTTGGTTGGAGTATAAAGCAAGAAATAGTGGGGGCTTATAAAAAGGGAACAGCAATAATCATGGGTGATTTTAACCTCCATATTGATTGGACAAATCAAATTGGTCAGGGTAGCCTTGAGGAAGAGTTCATAGAATGCATAAGTGATGGGTTCCTTGAGCAGTATGTAACAGAACTAACCAGGGGGCAGGTTATCTTAGATCTCATCCTGTGTAATGAGACAGGATTAAGAAACAATCTCCTAGTAAAGGATCCCCTTGGAATGAATGATCATAGCATGGTTGAATTTCAAATTCAGATGGAGGGCGAGAAAGTTGAATCTCAAACCAGCGTATTAAGCTTAAATAAAGGAGACTTCAAAGGTATGAGGGCAGAGTTGATTAAAGTGGACTTGGAAAATAGATTAAAGTGTAGGATGGTTGCTGAACATTGGCGTACATTTAAGGAGATATTTCATAATACTCAAGAAAAATATATTCCAGTGAAGAGGAAAGGGTGTAAAAGAAAAGATAGCCATCCGTGGCTAACTAAATGAATAAAGAAGAGTTTCCAATTAAAAACAAGTGCATACAAAGTGGTCAAAACTAGTGGGAGGACAGAAGATTTGGAAGCTTTTAAAAGCCAGCAAAGAATGACTAAAAAAATGATTAAGAAAGGGAAGCTAAGGTCCCGCACAAGAGATTGGTGTGTAAAATCAAAGCGCATGGTATTGGGGGTAATGTACTGACATGGATAGAGAACTGGTTGGCAGACAGGAAGCAGAGAGTCAGGATAAACGGGTCCTTTTCAGAATGGCAGGCAGTGACTAGTGGAGTGCCGCAGGGCTCAGTGCTGGGACGCCAGCTCTTTACAATATACATTAACGATATAGATGAAGCAATTGAGTGTAATATCTCCAAGTTTGCAGATGACACTAAACTGGGTGGCGGTGTGAGCTGTGAGGAGGACGCTAATAGGCTGCAAGGTGACTCGGACAGGTTAGGCGAGTGGGCAAATGCATGGCAGATGCAGTATAATGTGGATAAATGTGAGGTTATACATTTTGGGAGCAAAAACACGAAGGCAGAATAATATCTGAATGGTGGCAGATTAGGAAAAGGGGAGGTGCAACGAGACCTGGTGTCATGGTTCATCAATCACTGAAAGTGGGCATACAGATACAGCAGGTGGTGAAGAAGGCAAATGGTATGTTCGCCTTCATAGCTAGGGGATTTGAGTATAGGAGCAGGGAGGTCTTACTGCAGTTGTACAGGGCTTTGGTGAGGCCTCACCTGGAATTTTGTGTGCAGTTTTGGTCTCCTAATCTGAGGAAGGACGTTCTTGCTATTGAGGGAGTGCAGCGAAGGTTCAACAGACTGATTCCAGGGATGGCTGGACTGTCATATGAGGAGAGACTGGATCAACTGGGCCTTTATTCACTGGAGTTTCGAAGGATGAGAGGGGATCTCATAGAAATGTATAAGATTCTGATGGGACTGGACAAGTTAGATGCGGGAAGAATGTTCCCGATGTTGGGGAAGTCCAGGACCAGGGGACATAGTCTCAGGATAAGGGGTAAGCCATTTAGGACTGAGATGAGGAGAAACTTCTTCACTCAGAGAGTTGTTAACTTGTGGAATTCTCTGCCGCAGAGAATTGTTGATGCCAGTTCATTGGATATATTCAAGAGGGAGTTAGATATGGCCCTTACGGCTAAGGGGATCAAGGGGTATGGAGGAAAGGGGTACTGAGGGAATGATCAGCCATGATCTTATTGAATGGTAGTGCAGGCTCGAAGGGCCGAATGGCCTACTCCTGCACCTATTTTCTATGTTTCTATGTTTCTATGATAGACTATGGGCTCAATTTTTTTCCATAGTTTTTTTTTTGGCGTTCTTGAAGAGTTACGCTCATTTTTTGGGGGACCAAGTACGCCCCAAAAAAATGTTCTAAGTTTTCCGGTTGGATTTCTCCATTTTGGCATGGTCTAATCTGTCCTTTAGTTTTAGGGGGGGTGGAGCCTTGATCTGCACCAAAAAGAGCGGGTTGCCACGGTAACCAGGGACACAATGCAATCTGAGGCTCGAAAGTGAAACAGACAGCCAGCTCCCAACACGTTAAAACATATTGCATCAACTTAAAAACACATTAAAACATTTTCCATCAACTTAAAAACACATCAAAACACATTGCATCAACTTAAAAACACATTAAAATATATTGCAGTAACTTACCTCCAATTATTAAAGCTGGTCCCTCTCCCCGCCCCTAGCCCTGGCTGAAGGGCTTGCCTGTCTGTTTGCCTAGCCCGCCCCAAGCCCCTTGCCGGTGCTGGTCCAACTCCAGCCACCCCCCCTCCACTCCAGCCCCGAGTGCCTTGCTGATTCGCTCTCCCGCCCCTAGTCCTGGCCCCGAGTGCCTTGCCGGTCCGCTCCCCCACCCCTAGCCCAGGCCGAGTGGCCTTCTGGTAAGCTCTCCCTCCCCTATCCCAGGCCAAGTGAGCTCCCATGTCTGCTCCCCCGCCCCTATCCCAGGCCGAATAGAAACATAGAAACATAGAAAATAGGTGCAGGAGTAGGCCATTCGGCCCTTCTAGCCTGCACCGCCATTCAATGAGTTCATGGCTGAACATTCAACTTCAGTACCCCATTCCTGCTTTCTCGCCATACCCCTTGATCCCCCTAGTAGTAAGGACCTCATCTAACTCCTTTTTGAATATATTTAGTGAATTGGCCTCAACAACTTTCTGTGCTAGAGAATTCCACAGGTTCACCACTCTCTGGGTGAAGAAGTTCCTCCGCATCTCGGTCCTAAATGGCTTACCCCTTATCCTTAGACTGTGACCTCTGGTTCTGGACTTCCCCAACATTGGGAACATTCTTCCTGCATCTAACCTGTCTAACCCCGTCAGAATTTTAAATATTTCTATGAGGTCCCCTCTCATTCTTCTGAACTCCAGTGAATACAAGCCTAGTTGATCCAGTCTTTCTTGATAGGTCAGTCCCGCCATCCCGGGAATCAGTCTGGTGAACCTTCGCTGCACTCCCTCAATAGCAAGAATGTCCTTCCTCAGGTTAGGAGACCAAAACTGTACACAATACTCCAGGTGTGGCCTCACCAATGCCCTGTACAACTGTAGCAACACCTCCCTGCCCCTGTACTCAAATCCCCTCGCTATGAAGGCCAACATGCCATTTGCTTTCTTAACCGCCTGCTGCACCTGCATGCCAACCTTCAATGACTGATGTACCATGACACCCAAGTCTCTTTGCACCTCCCCTTTTCCTAATCTGTCACCATTCAGATAATAGTCTGTCTCTCTGTTTTTATCACCAAAGTGGATAACCTCACATTTATCCACATTATACTTCATCTGCCATGCATTTGCCCACTCACCTAACCTATCCAAGTCGCTCTGCAGCCTCACAGCATCCTCCTCGCAGCTCACACTGCCACCCAACTTAGTGTCATCCGCAAATTTGGAGATACTACATTTAATCCCCTCATCTAAATCATTAATGTACAGTGTAAACAGCTGGGGCCCCAGCACAGAACCTTGCGGTACCCCACTAGTCACTGCCTGCCATTCTGAAAAGTCCCCATTTACTCCTACTCTTTGCTTCCTGTCTGACAACCAGTTCTCAATCCATGTCAGTACACTACCCCCAATCCCATGTGCTCTAACTTTGCACATCAATCTCTTGTGTGGGACCTTGTCGAACGTCTTCTGAAAGTCCAAATATACCACATCAACTGGTTCTCCCTTGTCCACTCTACTGGAAACATCCTCAAAAAATTCCAGAAGATTTGTCAAGCATGGTTTCCCATTCACAAATCCATGCTGACTTGGACCTATCATGTCACCTCTTTCCAAATGCACTGCTATGACATCCTTAATAATTGATTCCATCATTTTACCCACTACCGATGTCAGGCTGACCAGTCTATAATTCACTGTTTTCTCTCTCCCTCCTTTTTTAAAAAGTGGGGTTACATTGGCGACCCTCCACTCTATAGGAACTGATCCAGAGTCAATGGAATGTTGGAAAATGACTGTCAACGCATCCACTATTTCCAAGGCCACCTCCTTAAGTACTCTGGGATGCAGTCCATCAGGCCCTGGGGATTTATCGGCCTTCAATCCCATCAATTTCCCCAACACAATTTCCCGGCTAATAAGGATTTCCCTCAGTTCCTCCTCCTTACTAGACCCCCCGACCCCTTTTATAACCGGAAGGTTGTTCGTGTCCTCCTTCGTGAATACCGAACCAAAGTACTTGTTCAATTGGTCCGCCATTTCTTTGTTCCCCGTTATGACTTCCCCTGATTCTGACTGCAGGGGACCTACGTTTGTCTTTACTAACCTTTTTCTCTTTACATATCTATAGAAACTTTTGCAACCCGTCTTAATGTTCCCTGCAAGCTTCTTCTCGTGCTCCATTTTCCCTGCCCTAATCAAACCCTTTGTCCTCCTCTGCTGAGTTCTAAATTTCTCCCAGTCCCCAGGTTCGCTGCAATTTCTGGCCAATTTGTATGCCACTTCCTTGGCTTTAATACTATCCCTGATTTCCCTTGATAGCCACGGTTGAGCCACCTTCCCTTTTTTATTTTTATGCCAGACAGGAATGTACAATTGTTGTAGTTCATCCATGCGGTCTCTAAATGTCTGCCATTGCCCATCCACAGTCAACCCCTTAAGTATCATTCGCCAATCCATCCCAGCCAATTCACGCCTCATACCTTCAAAGTTAGCCTTCTTTAAGTTCTGGACCATGGTCTCTGAATTAACTGTTTCATTCTCCATCCCAATGCAGAATTCCACCATATTATGGTCACTCTTCCCCAAGGGGCCTCGCACAACGAGATTGCTAATTAATCCTCTCTCATTACATAACTCCCCCCCCCACACCTCTTCTCTCCCCGCCACACCCCTCTATCCCACCCTCTCTCTTACCTTTCCTGCTGCTGCTGTCTGGGCATCTTGTGCATTTACCTGCGCCAGTTTCCTTACCTGCGCTGATTTCTTTAACTCTCCAGAAGGTTTTTCTGCAGAGGCCTCATAAGAACATAAGATCATAAGAAATAGGAACAGGAGTAGGCCATATGGCCCCTCGAGCCTGCTCCGTCATTCAATAAGATCATGGCTGATATGATCATGGACTCAGCTCCGCTTCCCCGCCCGTTCCCCATAACCCCTTATCCCCTTATCGTTTAAGAAACTGTCTATTTCTTAAATAGATGGCCTAAACAGAACTGGAGTAACTGTCAGCTGGCCAAACTTGCCTAAATGGCCAGAAATGACGCCGGTGACAAGTTAAGCTCCCTGTGACTGAAAAAAAAACTTATCTAAAAATATCGTAACTAACTGAGTTACGCTGGTGCAAATTGATTGGGGAAACTGTGGTTTTTTTTAAACTTAGGCCAAAAAAAGCAGCCTGCTCAAAAAAAACAGTGCAAATCACTGGGGAAAATTGAGCCCTATGAAAGTTGTTATATATGTAAACTTGTATTTACTCTGTACAGCCACCAGAGGGCTCATCCCCTGGAGTCCCAAGGGATCCCATAATCCCTTGGGAGCACAGGTATTTAAGGAGGTTTCACAGGTTCGAGAGGCACTCTGGAGACCTGCAATAAAAGA
This sequence comes from Pristiophorus japonicus, assembly GCF_044704955.1. Taxonomy (NCBI): domain Eukaryota; kingdom Metazoa; phylum Chordata; class Chondrichthyes; family Pristiophoridae; genus Pristiophorus; species Pristiophorus japonicus. The sequence continues at coordinate 57,575,995 of NC_091980.1, forward strand.
CTAAAGTCATACTTTACTTTGAGCTCACAGTGATCAGTCTGACTCTTTCTCCATACACAACAACTGGCATCGAGATACAGATAGCGAACCCAAAGGTGCAGAGAACAGTGTGCATCCTGGGGAAATTCTCAGAGGGAGATGATTGAGAAACTTTTGTGGAGTGATTCGACCAATACTTAGTGGCCAACAAGCTAGATGGGGAAGAGAGCGCTGTCAAACGAAGGGCGATCCTCCTCACTGTCTGTGGGGCATCAACGTATGGCCTCATGAAGAATCTGCTCACTCCAGCGAAACCCACGGAGAACTCATGCGACGATTTGTGCACACTGGTCCGAGAACATTTGATCCCAAAGGAAAGCGTTCTGATGGCGAGGTTCCAGTTCTACACCGACAAAAGGTCTGTAGGCCAGAAAGTGGTGAGTTATGTCACCGAGGTAAGACGCCTTGCAGGACATTGCGAATTTGAAGAACATTTGGAGTACATGCTCAGAGACTTTTTCCTACTTGGCATTGGCCACAAAACCACACTTCGCAAACTTTTGGGTGTAGGGACCCCAACCTTGAGTAAGGCCATAGCGATAGCCCAGGCGTTCATTACCACCAGTGACAATACGAAGCAAATCTCTCAGCGCACAAGTGCTGCTACAAGTACTGTGAACAAAGTGATGTTGTTTTCGAATCATACATACAGGGCAGGTCAAACATACCTGCAGCTACACATCCGCAGATGTCTCCACCATCAAGGGTGATGAATGCAAGGCCATTAACACCTTGTTAGCGCTGAGGGGGTGATCATCGTTTCCATTCATGCCGATTCAAAGAGTACATTTGCAAGGGCTGTGGAACAATTGGACATCTCCAACGAATGTGCAGGCGAGCTGCAAAGCCTGTTAAACCTGCAAACCACCATGTTGCAAAGGAGGACAGATCCACGGAGGATCACGACGAACCAGAGCCTCAGATCGAGGAGACAGAGGTACATGGGGTGCACACATTCACCACGAATTGTCCCCGATAATGCTGAATGTTGAACGAAATGGATTCCTGGTGTCAATGGAGCCAGTCCACCATGGGCAAAAAGACTTTCGAAAGACTGTGATGCAACAAGGCCTCAAGGCCGGTCTTAACTCCAGTTCGCACAAAACTAAGAACTTACACAAAAGAACTGATTCCTGTAATCGACAGTGCTACTGTAAAGTTCTCCTACGATGGAGCGGTGCACAAGCTACCACTCTGGGTGGCACCGGGCGATGGTCCCATGCTGCTCGGCAGGAGCTGGCTGGGAAAGATACGCTGGAACTGGGATGATGTCCGAGCGCTATCGCCCGCTGACGACACTTCGTGTGCCCAGGTCTTAAACAAATTTCCTTCGCTGTTCGAACCAGGCATCGGGAAATTCCAAGTGTAGATCCATCTAATTCCGGGGGTGTGAACCATCCATCACAAGGCGAGAGCAAGGGTAGAGATGAGAGGTAGGGTAGAGATCGAGCTAGATCGGCTGCAAAAAGAGGGCATCATTTCCCCGATCGAGTTCAACGAGTGGGCCAGTCCTATCGTCCCTGTCCTCAAGCGAGACGGCACCATCAGAATCTGTAGCGATTACAAAGTAACTATCAATCATTTCTCCCTGCAGGACCAATACCCACTACCAAAAGCCGACGACCTCTTTGCAACGCTGGCGAGAGGAAAGACGTTCACGAAGCTGGATCTGATTTCAGCCTACATGACGCAGGAACTGGAGGAATCATCGAAGGCCCTCACCTGCATCAACACGCACAAAGGTCTTTTTGTTTATAACAGATGCCCGTTTGGAATCCGATCAGCCGTGGCGATATTCCAGAGATTCATGGAAAGCTTACTGAAGTTGGTCCCGCACACAGTGGTCTTCCAGGACGACATCTTGGTCACAGGTCGGAACACAGTCGAGCATCTGCAGAACCTGGAGGAGGTTCTTAGTCGACTCAACCGCGGGGGCTCAGGTTAAAATGCTCGAAGTGCGTTTTTCTGGCGCCTGAAGTGGAGTTCCTGGGAAGGAGGATTGTGGCGGACGGCATCAGGCTCACCAACGCGAAGATGGAGGCAATTGAGAACGCATTGAGGCCACAGAACATAATGGAGCTGCGGTTGTTTCTGGGACTCCTGAACTACTTTGGTAATTTATTATCGGGTCTCAACACACTGTTAGAACCACTGCATGTCTTACTATGAAAAGGGGACAAAACGGTTTGGGGCAAAAGCCAAGAAAATGCCTTTGTAAAAGCAAGAAAATTGTTATGCTCAAACAAATTGCTTGTGTTGTATGATCCATGTAAGCGTTTGGTACTAGCATGTGATACGTCGTTATATGGCGTCAGGTGTGTATTGCAACAAGCTAATGATTTCGGGAAACTGCAACCGGTTGCTTATGCATCCAGGAGTCTGTCTAATGCTGAGAGAGCCTGCAGCATGATTGAGAAAGAAGCGTTAGCATGTGTTTATGGGGCAAAGAAAATGCATCAATACCTGTTTGGGCTAAAATTTGAATTGGAAACTGACCATAAGCCACTTATATCCCTGTTCTCCGAGAGTAAAGGGAAAAATACCAAAGCAGCGGCCCGCATCTAGAGACGGGTGCTCACGTTGTCCGCATACAACTATGCCATCCGCCACAGGCCAGGCACAGAAAACTGCGCCAATGCTCTCAGTAGGCTGCCATTGCCTACCACGGGGGTGGAAATGACACAGCCCGCAGATCTAGCCATGGTTATGGAAGCATTTGAGAGTGAGCAATCACTTGTCACTGCCCGGCAGATCAAAATCTGGACAAGCCAGGACCCCTTATTATCTCTAGTCAAAAGCTGTGTGCTTCACGGGAGCTGGTCCAGTGTCCCAGTGGAAATGATGGAAGAGATAAAGCCGTCCCAATGGCGCAAAGATGAAATGTCTATACAGGCAGACTGCCTTTTGTGGGACAATCGAGTAGTGGTCCCCAAGAAGGGCAGAGAAACCTTCATTAATGACCTCCACCGTACCCACCCAGGCATCGTAATGATGAAAGCAATAGCCTGATCCCACGTGTGGTGGTCCGGTATCGATGCGGACTTAGAGTCCTGCGTTCACAGATGTAATACATGCTCGCAGTTAAACAATGTATCCAGGGAGGCGCCGCTAACTTTATGGTCTTGGCCCTCCAAACCGTGGTCTAGGGTACACGTCGACTATGCAGGCCCGTTCTTGGGTAAAATGTTCCTTCTGGTTGTAGACGCGTACTCCAAGTGGATTGAATGGGAGATAATATCGGCTAGCACGTCCACTGGCACTACTGAAAGCCTGCGGGTCATGTTTGCCACTCACGGCTTACCCGATGTCCTGGTGAGCGACAACGGGCCATGTTTTACAAGTGCTGTGTTCAAAGAATTCATGACCCGTAACAGGATCAAACATGTCACATCTGCCCCGTTTAAAACAGCGTCAGGCAAAGAGAGCAGTGCAAGCCATCAAGCAAGGCTTGAAGAGGGAAACTGAAGGCTCACTGCAGACTCGCCTATCCAGAGTCCTGTTCAGCTACCGCACGAGACCCCACTCACTCACTGGGATCCTACCTGCTGAAATGCTCATGAAAAGAGCACTTAAGACAAGGCTCGCGTTAGTTCACCCTGATTTACATAAACAGGTAGAGAGCAGGCAGCTTCAACAAAGTGCATACCATGATAGCGCAAACGTGTCACGCGAGATTGTAATCAATGATCCTGTGTTTGTATTAAATTATGGACAAGGTCCAAAGTGGCTTCTCAGCACTGTCGTGGCCAAAGAGGGGAGCAGGGTGTTTCGCGTCAAACTTTCAAATGGACTCATTTACCGGAAACACTTGGACCAAATCAAACTCAGATTCACGTACTATCCTGAGCAATCCACCTTGGACCCTACCTTTTTAGATCTCCCAACATACACACCAGTGGCAACCAGTACCACGTTTGACCACGAAGCAGAACCCATCATCCACAGCAGCCCAGCGGGGCCCAACATACCAGGCAGCCCAGCAAGGCCAGTTGCACAGCAGCCCAGCGAGGGCCCAACAAATGATTCAACAAAACCAGCAATCACACCGAGACAATCAACCAGGGCAAGAAAGGTCCCAGGTCGACTCATATTGTAAATAGCTGCACTATTGACTTTGGGGGGGAGGGAGTGTTGTTATATATGTAAACTTGTATTTACCCTGTACAGCCACCAGAGGGTTCATCCCCTGGAGTCCCAAGGGATCCCATAATCCCTTGGGAGCACAGGTATTTAAGGAGGCTTCACAGGCTGGAGAGGTACTCTGGAGACCTGCAATAAAAGACTAAAGTCACACTTTACTTTGAGCTCACAGTGTTCAGTCTGACTCTTTCTCCATACATAACAAAAGTAAACTAGCATGAAATATAAAAACAGATAGCAAGAGTTTCTACAGATATATCAAAAGGAAAAATGTGGCTAAAGTAAATGTTGATCCCTTAGAGGACGAGACCGGGGAATTAGTGATGGGGAACATGGAAATGGCAGAAATGAACAATTATTTTGTGTCAGTCTTTACTGTAGAGGACACTAAAAATGCCCCAACAGTGGATAGTCAAGGGGCTATACGGGGGGGCGGGGTGGGGGGGGGGGGAGCTTAACACAATCACAATCACAAAGGAGGTGGTACTCAGTAAAATAATGGGACTAAAGGCAGATAAATCCCCCAGACCTGATGGCTTGCATCCTAGGGTCTTAAGAGAAGTAACGGCAGGGATAGTGGATTCATTATTTGTAATTTATCAAAATTCCTGGGATTCTGGGGAGGTCCCAGCAGATTGGAAAACTGCAAATGTAACGCCCCCATTTAAAAAAGGAGGCAGACAAAAAGCAGGAAACTCTAGACCAGTTAGCCTAACATCTGTGTTTGGGAAAATGTTGGAGTTCATTATTAAAGAAGCAATAGCAGGACATTTGGAAAAGCATAATTCACAGGCAGAGTCAGCATGGATTTATGAAGGGGAATTCATGTTTGACAAATTTGCTGGAATTCTTTGAGGATGTAATGAACAGGATGGATAAAGAGTAACCAATGGATGTGATGTATTTGGATTTCCAGAAGGCATTTGACAAGGTGCCACATAAAACGTTACTGCACAAGCTAAAAGTTCATGGATAGAGGATTTGCTAATACAGAGAGTCGGGATAAATGGTTCATTCTCGGGTTGGCAATCAGTAACAAGTGGGCTGCCGCAGGGATCAGTGCTGGGACCCCAACTATTTACAATCTATATTAACGACTTGGATGAAGGGACCGAGTGTAACGTCGCCAAGTTTGCTGATGATACAAAGATGGGAGGAAAAGCAATGTGTGAGGAGGACACAAAAAAACCTGCAAAAGGACATAGATAGGCTGTGAGTGGGCAAAAATTTGGCAGATGGCGTATAATGTTGGAAAGTGTGAGGTCATGCACTTTGGCAGAAAAAAAATCGAAGAACAAGTTATTGTTTAAATGGAGAAAAATTGCAAAGTGCTGCAGTACAGCAGGACCTGGGGGTCCTGGTGCATGAAACATAAAAGGTTAGTATGCAGGTACAGCAAGTGATTAGGAAGGCCAATGGAATCTTGGCCTTTATTGCAAAGGGGATGGAGCATAATAGCAGGGAAGTTTTGAGACAGCTATACAGGGTATTGGTGAAGCCACACCTGGAATACTGCGTACAGTTTTGGTTTCCATATTTAAGAAAGGATATACTTGCTTTGGAGGCAGTTCAGAGAAGGTTCACTAGGTTGATTTCGGAGATGAGGGTTTGACTTATGAGGAATGGTTGAGTAGGTTGGGCCTCTACTCATTTGAATTCAGAAGATTGAGGAGTGATCTTATCGAAATGTATAAGATTATGAGGGGGCTTGACAAGGTGGATGCAGAGAGGATGTTTCCACTGATAGGCGAGACTAGAACTAGGGGGCATAATCTTAGTATAAGGAGCCATTCATTTAAAACTGTGATGAGGAGGAATTTCTTCGTTCAGCGGGTTGTAAATCTGTGGAATTCACTGCTTTAGAGAGCTATGGAAGCTGTGTCATTGACTAAATTTAAGACAGAGATAGACAGTTTCTTAACTGATAAGTGAATAAGGTGTTATGGAGAGTGCGCAGGGATCATGAGTCCATGATCGGATCAGTCATGATCATATTAAATGTCGGAACAGGCTCGAGAGGTCGTATGGCTACTCCTGCTCCTGTCTCTTATGTTCTTATGTGCTTATGTTCTCTGAAATGCCTCCAATGCAAGTATAGCCCTCCTTAAATAAGGAGACCTAAACTGTATGCAGTACTCCTGTTGTGGTCTCACCAGTGCCCTCTACAGTTGTAGCAGGACTTCACTAGTTTTATACTCCATCCCCTTTGCAATAAAGGCCAACATTCCATTTGTCTTCCTAATTTCTTGGTGTACCTGCATGCTAACTTTTTGTATTTCATGTGAAAGGACCCCCAGATCGCTCTGTACTGCAGCATTTTTTAATCTGTCCCCATTTAAATAATAATTAGGAACTTGCTGTCCAAGTTGCCTTGCTCTTCCAGAAGCTTTACTGTACCAGGATTTCGCCCAGAGACTTGCCATTGAAACTGCTGTACTTACCCAATAGACACCCACTAAAGTCATCAGAAAAAGTTAAGGCTTGTCCATCCTAGTGCAAGTGGAATTTTTAATGGCATGCATCGTCTTAATTACTGCTAAACAACGTCTCTAGCGCTGAAAATTAACTTTTACAAGTGTGGAATCTCATTTCCTTCAGATTTTAATTATTGTTGGAGATATTAAAAATTAAAACATTTAAATAACATTTTTTAAATGTTTCTTTCTGCCTCTTTTATCTCTATCTCTTAATCCCATCTCTTTTTCCCTCTCTTTATTTTGTGCTCTGTACATGACATTGAATTAAATATTCTAACTTACACTTCCTGGTTTAGAATCTTCATGCTAATTAGGAATTCTTCAATCTGATTGGTTAAGGACAGACACAGTTGCTTGTCATAGAAACATAGAAACATAGAAAATAGGTGCAGGAATAGGTCATTCAGCCCTTCGAGCCTGCATCACCATTCAATAAGATCATGGCTGATCATTCACCTCAGTACCCATTTCCTGTTTTCTCTCCATACACCTTAATCCCTTTAGCAGTAAGGGCCATATCGAACTCCCTCTTGAATATATCCAATGAATTGACATCAACAACTCTCTGCAGTAGGGAATTCCACAGGTTAACAACTCTCTGAGTGAAGAAGTTCTCCTCATCTCAGTCCTAAATGGCTTACTCCTTATCCTTAGACTGTGTCCCCTGGTTCTGGACTTCCCCAACATTGGGAAAATTCTTACTGCATCTAACCTGTTCAGTCCAATCAGAATTTTATATGCTTCTATGACATCCCCTCTCATCCTTCTAAACTCCAGTGAATACAAGCCCAGTCGATCGAGTCTCTACTCATACGTCAGTCCAGCCATCCCGGGAATCAGTTTGGTGAACCTTCGCTGCACTCCCTCAATAGCAAGAACGTCCTTCCTCAGATTAGGAGACCAAAACTGAACACAATATTCCAGGTGGAGAGACAGAGGGTCTAGTAAGGAGGAGGAACTGAGGGAAATCCTTATTAATCGGGAAATTGTGTTGGGGAAATTGATGGGATTGAAGGCCGATAAATCCCCAGGGCCTGATGGACTGCATCCCAGAGTACTTAAGGAGGTGGCCTTGGAAATAGCGGATGCATTGACAGTCATTTTCCAACATTCCATTGACTCTGGATCAGTTCCTATCGAGTGGAGGGTAGCCAATGTAACCCCATTTTTTAAAAAAGGAGGGAGAGAGAAAACAGGGAATTATAGACCGGTCAGCCTGACATCGGTAGTGGGTAAAGTGATGGAATCAATTATTAAGGATGTCATAGCAGCGCATTTGGAAAGAGGTGACATGATAGGTCCAAGTCAGCATGGATTTGTGAAAGGGAAATCATGCTTGACAAATCTTCTGGAATTTTTTGAGGATGTTTCCAGTAGAGTGGACAAGGGAGAACCAGTTGATGTGGCATATTTGGACTTTCAGAAGGCTTTCGACAAAGTCCCACACAAGAGATTAATGTGCAAAGTTAAAGCACATGGGATTGTGGGTAGTGTGCTGACATGGATTGAGAACTGGTTGTTAGACAGGAAGCAAAGAGTAGGAGTAAATGGGGACTTTTCAGAATGGCAGGCAGTGACTAGTGGGGTACCGCAAGGTTCTGTGCTGGAGCCCCAGCTGTTTACACTGTACATTAATTATTTAGACAAGGGGATTAAATGTAGTATCTCCAAATTTGCGGATGACACTAAGTTGGGTGGCAGTGTGAGCTGCCAGGAGGATGCTATGAGGCTGCAGAGTGACTTGGATAAGTTAGGTGAGTGGGCAAATGCATGGCAGATGAAGTATAATGTGGATAAATGTGAGGTTATCCACTTTGGTGGTAAAAACAGAGAGACAGACTATTATCTGAATGGTGACAGATTAGGAAAAGGGGAGGTGCAACGAGACCTGGGTGTCATGGTACATCAGTCATTGAAGGTTGGCATGCAGGTACAGCAGGCGGTTAAGAAAGCAAATGGCATGTTGGCCTTCATAGCGAGGGGATTGGAGTACAGGGGCAGGGAGGTGTTGCTACAGTTGTACAGGGCCTTGGTGAAGCCACACCTGGAGTATTGTGTACAGTTTTGGTCTCCTAACCTGAGGAAGGACATTCTTGCTATTGAGGGAGTGCAGCGAAGGTTCACCAGACTGATTCCCGGGATGGCGGGACTGACCTATCAAGAAAGACTGGATCAACTGGGCTTGTATTCACTGGAGTTCAGAAGAATGAGAGGGGACCTCATAGACACGTTTAAAATTCTGATGGGTTTGGACAGGTTAGATGCAGGAAGAATGTTCCCAATTTTGGGGAAGTCCAGAACCAGGGGTCACAGTCTAAGGATAAGGGGTAAGCCATTTAGGACCGAGATGAGGAGGAACTTCTTCACCCAGAGAGTGGTGAACCTGTGGAATTCTCTACCCCAGAAAGTCGTTGAGGCCAATTCACTAAATATATTCAAAAAGGAGTTTGATGAAGTCCTTACTACTAGGGGGATCAAGGGGTATGGCGAGAAAGCAGGAATGGGGTACTGAAGTTGCATGTTCAGCCATGAAGGGCCGAATGGCCTACTCCTGCACCTATTTTCTATGTTTCTATGTTTCTATGTTTCTATGTGAGGCCTCACCAAGGCCCTGTACAACTGCAGTAAGACCTCCCTGTTCCTATACTCAAAATCCCTAGCTATCAAGGCCAACGTACCATTTGCCTTCTTCACCGCCTGCTGTACCTGCATGCCAACTTTCAATGACTGATGTACCATGACTCCCAGGTCTCGTTGCACCTCCCCTTTTCCTCATCTGCCGCCATTCAGATAATATTCTGCCTTTGTGTTTTTGCCCCCAAAGTGGATAACCTCACATTTATCCACATTATACTGTATCTGCCATGCATTTGCCCACTCACCTAACCGGTCCAAGTAACCCTGCAGCCTCTTAGCGTCCTCCTCACAGCTCACACCACCACCCAGTTTAGTGTCATCTGCAAACTTGGAGATATTACACTGAATTCCTTCATCTAAATTGTTAATGTATATTGTAAAGAGCTGGGGTACCAGCACTGAGCCCTGCGGCACCCCACTAGTCACTGCCTGCCATTCTGAAAAGGACCCGTTTATCCCGACTCTCTGCTTCCTGTCTGCCAACCAGTTCTCTATCCACATCAGTACATTACCCCCAATACAATGTGCTTTAATTTTGCGCAACAATCTCTTCTGTGGGACCTTGTCAAAAGCCTTTTGAAAGTCCAAATACACCATATCCACTGGTTCTCCCTTGTCCACTCTATTAGTTACATCCTCAAAAAATTCCAGAAGATTTGTCAAGCATGATTTCTCTTTCATAAATCCATGTTGACTTGGACAGATCCTGTCACTGCTTTCCAAATGCGCTGTTATTTCATATTTAATAATTGATTCCAACTTTTCCCCACAACTGATGTCAGGCTAACCAGCCTATAATTACCCGTTTTTTCGCTCCCTCCTTTCTTCAAAAGTAGTGTTACATTAGCTACCCTCCTGTCCATAGGAACTGATCCAGAATCAATAGACTGTTGGAAAATGATCACCAATGCATCCACTATTTCTCGGGCCACTTCCTTAAATACTTTGGGATGCAGACTATCAGGCCCTGTTAATTTATCGGCCTTCAATCCCATCAATTTCCCTAACACAATTTCCAGCCTAATAAGGATTTCCTTCAGTTCCTCCTTCTCAGTAGACACTCGGTCCCCTAGTATTTCTGGAAGGTTATTTGTGTCTTGCTTGGTGAAGACAGAACCAAAGTATTTGTTCAACTGGTCTGCCCTTTCTTTGTTCCCCATTACAAATTCACCTGAATCTGACTGCAAGGTACCTACGTTCGTCTTCACTAATCTTTATCTCTTCACATATCTATCGAAGCTTTTGCAGTCAGTTTTTATGGTCCCGGCAAGCTTCCTCTCATACTCTATTTTCCCCCTCCTAATTAAACCCTCTGTCCTCCTCTGCTGAATTCTAAATTCCTCCCAGTCCTCAGGTTTGCTGCTTTTTCTGGCCAATTTATATGTCTCTTCCTTGGATTTAACACTATCCTTAATTTTCCTTGTTAGCCACGGTTGAGCCACCTTCCTCATTTTATTTTTACTCCAGACAGGGATGTACAAAAGTTCATCCATGTGATCTTTAAATGTTTGCCATTGCCTATCCACCGTCAACCCTTTAAGTACCATTTGCCAGTCTATTCTAGCCAATTCACATCTCATACCATCGAAGTTACCTTTCCTTAAGTTCAGGACCCTTGTCTCTGAATTAACTGTGTCATCTTAATAAAGAATTCTACCATATTATGGTCACTCTTCCCCAAGGGGCCTCGCACAACAAGATTGATAATTAGTCCTTTCTCATCACACATCACCCAGATGGCCAGACCTCTCGTTGGTTCCTCGCAATATTGGTCTCGAAAACCATCCCTAATACACTCCAGGAAATCCTCCTCCACCGTATTGTTACCAGTTTGGTTTGCCCAATCTATATGTAGATTAACATCGCCCATGATAACTGCTGTATCTTTATTGCACGCATCCCTAATTTCTTGTTTGATGCTGTCCACAACCTCACTACTACTGTTTGGTGGTCTGTACACAACTCCACTAGCGTTTTCTGCCCTTTGGTATTCCGCAGCTCCACCCATGTAGATTCCGCATCATCCAAGCTAATGTCCTTCCTTACTATTGTGTTACTTTCCTCTTTAACCAGCAACGCAACCCCACCTCCTTTTCTAATCTGTCTATTCTTCTGAATGTTGAATACCCCTGGATGTTGATTTCCCAACCTTGGTCACCCTGGAGCCATGTCTACGTGATGCCAATTATAACATATTCATTAATTGCTGCCTGTGCAGTTAATTCGTCCACCTTATTACAAATCCTCGTCGCATTGAGTCACGGAGCCTTCAGGCTTCTTTTTTTAACACACTTTGCCCTTTTAGAATTTTGCTGTAATGTGGCCCTTTTTGATTTTTGCCTTGGGTTTCTCTGCCCTCCACTTTTACTTTTCTTCTTTCTATCTTTTGCTTCTGCCCCCATTCTACTTCCCTCTGTCTCCCTGCATAGGTTCCCATCCCCCTGCCATATTAGTTTAACCCCTCCCCAACAGCACTAGCAAACACTCTCCCTTGGACATTGGTTCCAATCCTGTTCACACAGGTCACAGATCCCCTGTAGAGGGTGCTGCACAAAAATGGATTTCTATTTACTCCTAGTTCCAGTGTAAAATCCCATATAAAATCTATGGGAGTGAAATTGCCCATTTTGTGCTGCCGCGTTAGTGCCTACGGGGAGCGCTAACGGGGCGCAATGCAGTTTACACCTGGAGGAGGGGGATACTGCCACCTCCTGGGAAATTGTCCCGGAGGTTTGGGATGTGCTGCCTTGGCAGCGCCACGCCCCGTGGTTAGTGCCCCGGCCCCCGGAAACCAGCGTGGACAACATTACTGTGCACGGCGACCCCTCACCACCCTGCAGGGGAATTTGTGAGCTGCGAGGTTGGCGGGCATCCACTTCCGGGGCGTTGTTTAAAGGCGAGACCTGCTGTGCCCCGGGCCGCCATCTTGTTTCATTGGTCGACTTGCGGGTCGACTCGATGACGGTGGCCCGAGCGTAGCATTGGCCACCATCGTGCAGCACGGCACTCTTTCTTGGGTGCTGGGCTGCTGGCTCAGTAACACGCTGCCCGGGCGGCCCAATAACGGTCACCAAAGGACCATGCAGAATCCGCAGTTGCCCTCCCCTTTAAAGGGCCGCAGAGCAATTTCTCCCCCTATGTGGAGGCGTCATGAACGGCTATTGCCATTTTTTAATGCTGACTACAAAATCCGGGCCAGTATCATTTTTTGTGCAGGATCAAAGTAATGTCTGTAATTGCCATTTTGATAGCCCCTCGGGTTGTAATATGTGTTCTTGATTTGTACCTGTCATTGATGAAATGTTTGTCTTGTTGGCACATGAAACTCGGTTAATTTGGTTTCTGAAATGTGCTCATTCAATTTCGAGCAAAAAAAAAGTGATTGGCATCATTGAAGAGAGAAAGAGAGAGCGAGAGAGAAATTTAAAGATTACCCGAGCAACAGCCAGTGTTCAAGATTGAAGTAAGGCCTTGGGATGTTTATAGTAGTGACATACTCTAAAAATCCCTTTACATATGGCTGCAACCTACGCAAAAGCATATTGATGTACAAGAAATGTAAACTTGTGTGCATAAGAATCGGCTGAAGAACGGTGCATTAACCAAGTAAGGCAAGGCCACTTCCAGTTTGATAAAGCAATCACTGTGTAAAAAAATTAATTTTTCTGTTAAGTTGGAGGAAAAAACAGAAACCCACTTGAGTGCATGCCTATGCGCAGAACTGCTGACAAAACTCCACTTGTAAACTGTGTTATACTCTGAAGAAATTATACTCTGCTTTTAGGTTGTTTTTTTATGTTAAGGTAGAAAAAAATTAAGTGATTATAACCATAAGACTGAATTCTTTACTGCTCAACTGAACAACAGAAGATTGTTTAAAACAACATGTCTCAATTTGGGTTTGATGTCTCTGCTCCTCTCGTGAAAAAATGGTGCCCATGGTGTAAGAATTCGGCGAAAACACATGTTTGGATTTAAGTTTTGGACATTGATTGGACATATTTTCTGTTACTGCAGAAGAGCAGACAACTGAAGTGGGACAGGTCCCAAATATCCCACAGGAATACACATCAGCTGGGAGGGGATGGGTCAATGGTTGAAAGCAGGAACATCATGGTTGATGGGTGTCTTTTGTCATGTCATGGGAACCCATCAATGAGACATTAAGTAAGGTGGCTGGTGTTCATGCCATTGAAAGTCAAAGGAAACGATGTGGCCATCCAGACTTTTCGGAGCCAGATCCACAGGAAGAGGCCCAGTAACAAAGAGACAGGCTGGAGATGTGTCTTGCTTTTCAGTTACACTGCCTCAGGGAAAAACAGTTGAACTTTTGGGTGAGAAGAAGCAATTTTGCAAGTATAAGAGATGGCAGTTGCAGCCATCTATCTCTCTCTTCCCTCTTCTACGCCTGCTTGCTTCGTTCAACGCATAACGACTGAGCACTCCGTCTGGGACGGAGAGAAGAAACACCATCTACGAGAAAAAAGAGCCTCGCTATTTCGATTGGGAAGCTGACCTTGAGACTGGACTTGAATACCACAGATTGGTACAGAACCAGAAGATACGCCTCATTGAGAGAAGCAGCGAGTAAGCCAGAGGGGTAATTGGTGAGCATTTATCGCAGCCCACACATCTTTAAGACCACCGCATAGTGTAAAAGGGTGTCGTGTGTCCCAACCAAGTCTTAGGGGTTTAGTGGGGAGGTTTCTGCATGGATCATAGGCGTATGTACATTCTGTTGGACAGATTCGGTGGTGCAATTTTGAATCTGAGTAGGGCGTTTTAGACGTGGGTACTTCGCGTTAGGGGCCTGTTTAGATGGGCCAGGGTGTGTGTTGTACTGTGTTTTGTTTGTTTTACACTACCAGGGTGTGTTTTACTGGGTGCAGGTGTGTGCTTTAACTTGAATAAAGGCATTGTGATGGTTGAGTCCGAAAGATCCAGCTGTAACTGTGCATTTCTGTTCACCACTGTAATTCCGGAGTCTAGAACTGTTGTAAGAGGAGTGATTCAAAACCACCAAGGGCAAAACCATTTTCAATAGAAAGTGTATATTCATCTACTGTTATTAATTTTTAATAATGCAGAGCTCCTTTCAGAAATAATTCTGCACATTGGTAGAGCTGGAAATTTGGTAGGTTAGCACCTCCAGTTAGCACCTGGGGCCTAAGGGGTTAGTGACCAGGTGATACAAATGCAGCGACTCCTGCGAACATCAGTGCTGGTTTAGCACTGGCGCTAACTTGTAGTGCCTGGGCCTCTAGCGCTTCGCAGATTGCGACATCATAAAGTGCGCAGCGCCCCGTTATCACCCCGAATGTAAAATTGACTCTCACCCCCTGCTGTATTGCCTCCCGCTGACAAGGCCAGCAAGAGGAGGCATTGTGAACTCGGCTGGCCGCTTAGGGAGCGGCAATAAAGGGAATGGTTTTCAGCTAGCCCAACCTTTATTATTTGTACCAGTCTGGTGCCTGCGCAAAGTTTTACATGTTTCACTAGTGCAAGACGTCCAAGCCCTCCACTTTGTGAGAGTGTTTGGGGCCATAATGGCAGGCGCGCAGGTTGCCTTGTAAAACACAACTGCCGACAACTAGCTTGTGCAGCATCATTGGCTCTTCCCTCTAAGCGAGGGAAGCAGTCACTTCTGCACTGGAAATTGTTTAGTGCTCTGCTGACACCGCCCCGTACTCGGACTTTAGCACCCAAAGAGAAGTGGTTTGCGCTTGATTTAGCGCTCCACTTCCCTCTTGGAGCACTAAAACTGAATTTCGCTGGAGGAGAGAATGATTAGCGCCTGGCGTTACTTTTTCAACTTTTCAAAATTTAGCGCCCTAGTTCCAAATTTCCAGTCCTATTAAGAGTTTTCAATTTTCTATTGCTAAAACTACCACTTTTGTATTGTCGAGTGATGTTATTCGAGGAAGATGGAAACAGTGAGAAATGTAGCATCCACCAGCTTAACTAGCCGAAGCTTTTCGTGCACCTCCCACCCCCATGCTAGTCGTATAGCAGTTTCAGAGAAGTATGGAATAAGGAACTGCTATATTACCAGTCCACAGGAGTAGGAAACATTTGGCTACTAAGGAGAACAGCTGCTATATTTTCGGCTGCCATTGCCTTTACTTTTGGAATCACAGCTGTTTGAAATGTTGGTGAAAGTAGAGACGGGTTACAATAAAAATGAAAAGTCAGAATGTGCAAAATCTCAGAACTTATAGTGCATATAAAAAATGAATTTGTGGATTTATTGATCTCCTATTTGTTACTATTAATGACATTTTGGCATCTATTAGTTCCCTGCTGTAGAAGGCAGCGGCCGCTATCTGTAGCTATGGCCACAGAAACTGGTGTGTATTTTCAGATACCCAGATCTGGTTAGCAGTGCCAGATTATGTGAGAGTAAATCCCACCCTGGCAGTTTGAGAATATGAATTCAGCTTTTTTTTTAAAGCTGGTCATCAAATGCTGGTATCAAAAAATAAAGTTACCATGAAGCTGTTGTCAGAAGCAAACCGGTTCACTAATGGGAAAGAAACCTGCCGTCCTTACCAGGTGTGGCCAATGTGTGACTCCAGTCCCACATCAACACGGTTGACTCTTAACTGCCCTCTGAAGTGGCCTAGCACTCCACTGCATCCTACTGTGCCTCTCATCACATCCCCATCATTCTGCCTTTCCCACTCTACTCCATCCCATCCTTACACCAACATTACTTGCACCTCCACCCATCCCTCTCTATCTACATTATCACATCCCCATCTCACTAGCCATCCCTCACACTCACCCTTATCCTAGTGCAATCATACCAACGAACAACACACAAGGGTAGCCACTTAGTTGTTTTATCCAAGATTTATGTAATGTTTCTGTTAATGTGGTATCAAACAGAATAATCTTTATTTTCAACACTTTCTTGTCTTGGACAGATTTGTGTGCACCTTTGGAAGTAGCTGAGCGAGTTGCAGTGAATGGTAAGACATAATGTTACACCCCGTAACGGTGATGAGTGTGAAAGGATTGGCTTGGTTATTGTAGCGATGCTTTATGGTATTGGCGTGGGGTGGTGTCAATCTGGCGCATCATGTGGCAGCAATATGGGTATACAGCATAAAGTTAACTAAATCTGACCATGATGAGGCATCCCTGACCTCCCGGGCAGCAATTTGGTCGGGTGCTGATGCCCTGTGTCCTGTGCAGCATCAGGTGATGGTGGAGAAAGTTGGTGTTGTTGTTGGTGCTGCTGGTGTTGGGACTCATTGTGGTCCGATTCTGAGGACCAAATTGAGAGAGTATAAACAGCACCCATTTTGATGGAATAGATGGCAGGTGAAATACAGATGACAGAAGCATTCTGTCAATGGTGAGAGTTCTTCCAATGAGGTGAGACTGGATGGAGACTTCGCTGTAAACACTTGCATCCTGCGGAATCTGTGCTGGAAATGGACTGAGCAAGAGCTTCTGTCTAAGGAAAGTGATCAAATATCAGGTGGGACATTTTCCTGTACATTTCATGCTGGAACAGTGGCCACGGAACTCCCGCCTCAGGTTGACAAATATGGTTCCTGAGCTGTGTGAATCCCGTGGTCATGCAAGGAAATTTAAAAATAAGTGAACAAAGACTCTTAAGTGTCTATAAGCTACCTGATAATAATCTAAATTGGGTTCCCCGCTGCTTCTGGTTGGGTCAGCTCCGTGATGACACGTGCCTGCGGGAAAGGCGTGTGGGAGCGATAACAACTTTCCCACCCGACCCGTCACTGATCACACCCGCTACCACCCCGGAAAATTCTGGCCATTTACCCTGGTTTTCAGCAGGTGAGCTTTGATGCCAGTTCAAAACTCACCCGCTGCAGCACAAAAGAATACCTGGGTATTTTAACTCGCGGGCCTCATTTAAAGGCAGCTGGTTGAATTTCCACTTGTTCCAGGTGGGAAGTGGTGCAAATTTGAGTGGCCAAGAAGCTGCCCGCTGAGCAGGATCAGCTGCCAAGCCGTTCCGCAAGGGTCTGCGCAATGGGAAGGGGGATGAGATCACGGCGGGGGAGGCCTAAAATTTCCTTGTAGGCACAGAGTAGCGCTCTTACCCCTCCTGGCCCCATTAACGAAATTGAGACTTATATTTTTGGATCTCTTCTGGCCCCGAACAATCCTGTGCTGGGTCAGCCTCACGTGAAAGTCACTGTCGTTTCCCGCTCAGGACTACCTGTACTAGTAAAAATTACAGTCAGGCCTCAATGCCATCATCAGGACCGAACATGCCTGTGTTAAAAAGGACCCTGCTGGCACCAGAAAATTAAGGTAAAGTAACAGTAATGGTTAAGAGAAATATAAAAGAACAGATAATATAAATGTGGCTTATACTGCCATCATGATGAGCAAAATATGGTATGACATAACGCGCAAGTGTTCGAAAAACAGTTTTTTTTCAAACACTTATGATTTCACAAGGAATGATGAAGATGGAAAATCTTTGAACCTGACTCTCATTGTAAAGGTATAGCCGTAAGGCAGCCACATACACACACACTATACAGACAAGTGTCTCTCAGGCTTCACATTGGAATGCTGTATGTGCCTATGTTATGTTTGAAATTACACAATTGAAGTATGATTTAGCACAGCAGATTTTAACCAGCTAATCACTGGTGAGCTCCCGGCTGGTTTTCTAGCTAGGACTATCCTATCCATTATACCATTGGCTTGCAGCTTTATCTGGAGCCAAGTAGGAAGAATCCCAGCACACAGAGAAAAATCTACTCCTCTATTCCAATCCAGATAGTCTGGTTAATTACAACAGCGTCCTGGAGTACTGCAAAATTTGGTTTGAGTATTGGATTAACAAGTCTAGCACAGAGGGCTGACTTGATTCTGAGTTTCCATTGCCAGATGTACTATCCTGGAGCCTATTGATTGCATAGAGACCTTGCCTACTTCTCCCATCCCCACCCAGACAATAGTCACTGGTTGGTCATTAGACAACTGACAAACTCAGGTTGGAAACCTTGATGGACAGCGGGTATCAGGAGCTGCTCATGAGCGGCATGTGAGCAGCACAACTTGTCATAAAATATGTGGATGCATTACCAACATTCTCCCGATCAAAGCATGGGCATAGCCACTGGTTCAGGAGTGCTATTGGTTGATGGCACAGACTTTCAGCAGCTGCTGTATACCTCACTGCAAATCAATTTGAATCTCATTACATGATGTTGGATCACCTAACTTCAAACAAATTGAGTCGTTAAAAAGAGGAGACTTTAAAAGATGACTCTGCCTCGGGCAGATATTGTTACATGAAGTTGAGTATAGTTAAGGAGAGCAATATGAAAATAAATTCCTGGACTATGAATTTACATCCCAGTTACAAGAATTTTGGCAAAGCAAAATAAGCAGGGAGCCAAGAGAACTGCAATTCTTGAAATTGATCGAATCACACTGATTTCATATTTGTTGTTAATGTTAACAGGCGGCATTTAACATATTGTTAAATACATTGAAATACATAAAATTTACAACTCAGAAACATGCCATTCATTCCAACCTGTCTGATGCCATTTACCCAGCACACAAGCTAATTGTCTTAATCATATTTATCCACCCTGTTCCCATATCCCATTTTCCTTTAGTCGTCCTATCCAATCTAATCTAATCTTGACTGTCAACATAGTTTCTGTCTCAAGTGAATTCCACAGCCTCAAATTTCTCTGTATAACAAATTTTCTCTGGCCTGTTTTCTAAATCTCTTACATTTTATTTTACATCTATGGCACTTTGTCTTGATGTGCTTAGCCATGGGAAACGTTCTGCTTCTATGTACCCTGTCCCATCCTTTCAAAATTTAAAACTTTTCAAGCATATCACCCTTTAATCTGCTCTGTTCTAATGAAAAAATGACCCAGTAAAAGGGATAATTTATTTCGGAAGACATCGTCTGAAAAATTCAATCAAGCCCAAAAATAGGCAAGCAGGGGCAGGGTGCTCACTGCACACTCCTGCTCAGTTTAACCCAGGCAGCCTGTTACATTCATGCTGGGGCCTCATTAACATGATTCAGGCATGCAACTAGCACTATCTCTTCACTCCACTCCTTCTATTCATTGACTGTTGCCAGGGGTGGGGTGTGGGGTGGCGGGTGGGGAAGGGAGAGGGGGGAGGGGAGGGCAAGGGACCACTTAAAGGTGCACTCTGGCTGCAGGCGTAGGGAGGCTGCCCAGATTCAAGCTGGCTGGAAGAGATCCAGGTTCACTGAAGGCACACTGGTGGCCCCAGTGCAGATACGGAACAGTAGGAGGGATAAACTACTCTCTTAATCTCTGCTCCCACTTCCACCACCTCCAACCTCACTACTCACAATACTCCCCTTCCCACTCCCCTTCACTCTCCTATAATCACTGCACCACATTTCACTACATCTCCTTCTCCTCATACTCACACACTCACAACTATTGAAACCCCAAACCACACATCTTGCACACTGCATGTAGCTTTTCCTCCTACTAGAGAGAGCCTTGGTGACCTCCAATACTAAACTGGGCGATGTCGCTGATACCACGTGCTGCAGCCTGGAAGCGACCTGTTGCAGAAAGTTTAAGGCCGCGGTGACCTTGACAGTGACAGGCAGTGCTGTCCATACCCTGATTTGAGGCTCGAGTTGTGGTTGCAGCAGGTGACATAGCTCAGTGATAGCCTCCTTTGCAAAGTGAAGGTGCCTCTGTCATTGCTCCTCAGAGGTAGAAAAAGTGCTCCCTGAAGACCCGCTATAGTCTCCTGTACATGCCCTCCTCCTCCTCCTCCTTGCTCTTCTCCCAGTTTCTTCTGCTCTCTACTATCCTCCTGGCCAACAGCAACCCACCAGACCACCAACGGTTGCCATCAAAACTGTTTTGAAGGCAGCCTAAAACAGTACAGCAGCAGCAAAAACTTCTTTGCACGAGTCATAATTAAGTTTTATTAATCAGAAAACAAGCCAGAAAACACCCAGAAGTTGAGCAACAGCCTAAAGCCACAAAGGTGCAACTACCTGTATGTATCGGATGAACCCTTTAAATTGCACTACTGAAGTTAGGCGCTGGGGCAGACCAATATCACAAAAAGGTTCTACAACAAACATAGAGCCATGATTTTGCTGACCTTGGCAGGTCCGTGGCAGACGATGTCGGTGGTGGGTCCTGGCCCTGCTGCTGGCCCAGCCCAACCTGTTCAATGAATTTCCATTGATGGGACTTGTTAGGTCCGCCCAGCGCATTTCCAGGCCAATTAGAGGAAGCAGGTCTGGTGATGTCATTTGATGACACGGCATCAGCCGGTTTCCTTAAAGGGACCATGGCCAAATTTATTTTGACAGGTGTGCTGCCAGTGTTCTACGCCATTGAGGTGCTGTAAACACTGACAATAATTGCACAAAGGCACAGGGCTGCACCCAGGCTCTCACATGACTCCCTCCATATGCGTATGGAGGGAGTCACAGCACACAGGGAGGTCCTCTTCCCTTCCAATGGTGGAAGAGATCACCCCAGGAGATCAACACAGCCTGGTTGCATACCGCAGAAGAGGACACAAGCAGGGGTGTGGTCAGGAGGACCAGGCTGCAGTGGTGCAGACCTTTCAATGATCTCAATCGATCACAAAACGTTAGTGCAAAGCCACACTCAACCTCGTCCTGCTGTGCCACTCATCACATCCCCATCACTCTGCCTTCACCACCATACTCCTGCAAATCTTTACTCACACCAACCTACCTTGCACCTCCACCCATCCCCTCTATCTATATTATCACATCCCCATCTCACTAGCTACCCCTCACATTTATCCTCATCCTAGCCCAATCATACCAACTAACAACACACAACACTTGGCTGTTTTATTGAATGTTCAAGTAAAGTTTCTGTTAATGTGGTGTCAAACATTGAAACCTTTATTTTCAACACTTTGCGTTCTTGGACAGAGTTGTGTGCACCTTTGGAAGTGATTTAGTGAATTGCAGTAAATGGTGAGACATAAAGGTAAACCCCACAATGATGATGAGCGTGAAAGGAATGTCTTGGGTATTGTGGAGATGCTTTATGGTGTTGGTGTAGCGTGATGCCAATCTGGCGCATCATGCGGCAGCCAGTGTGTACACCCTCAAGTGAAGTAAATATGGCCATGGTGAGGCTATCCCAAGCTCCTGGGCAGCAATTTGCTTGGGTGCTGATGCTCTCTGTCCTGTGCAGCATCAATTGATTGCGGAAAAGGTTGGTGGTGCTGTTGTTGGTGCTATTGTTGTGTCTGGTTCTGCTGGTGTTGGGGCTGATCATGGTGGGATTCTGAGGACCAAGTTGAGAGAGTATAAAGGGCATGCTGATGGAATAGATGGCAGGTGAACTTTGATGATAGAAGCGATCTGTCAATGGTGAGAGAGGTAATGAGGTCAGAATGGATGGAGACTTGCGTAAAGACTTGCAGCATGGTGAATCTGTTGTGGAAATGCAGAGAGTGAGAGCTTATGGCTGAGGGAAGATATCTCAATAAGGTGTGAGATTTTAGTTTACAGTTGAAGCTGTCAAGGAATCACCTGGAACAATGGCCACTGAACTCCCACCTTAACTTGACAGACGTGGCTGATGACCAGTATGGAGCCCGTGGATGAACTGTCAAATGCAAAAAGTAAGCAGAAAATCATTCTTAAGCAGCTTTAAACAAGCCACTAATTACGTGAATTGGGTCCCCCGCCGCTGCATGTCGGAACTGCTCAGTGCTGACAGACCCGAAAGTGTTAAAGGCGTGTGGCAGTTGGTTGACAACGGACTCCTGACCCGCCACCGATTGCACCCACTGAACCCCCCAGGACCTTTATTTAAATATTTTAATCAGCATTTAATGTATTTTGCACACATGGTCATGATGCCTATCGCGCAGCCCAATACTAGATGGCAGATGTAGCACTTCTGGTGTGGAATGAGGACGTGCATGCTGTCTGTCATGTTAAATGCTCAGATGCCTGTTTTACCCCTGAAAAACGGCTGCGACGCCAACGAATTTTGAGGCTAGCAGCTCCAGTCTGAGAGGGAGATAGTTTCATAATAAAGGCAGCAAGTGACAAGTGGAGATTTTAACAATGAGTCTTTAATTTTGGCTTTGTGAGTAGAATCTCGCTTTAACTCTAAGTCTGGCTGATAATTCCCATACTATCTAATAAAGCAGGGCTAAATTGCCAACTTTCTACCTTTAACTGCGCAGTTAAAGTTGTATGGCTGCCAACTGCAATCAGTAAACTTAAACCAAACTGTGGACAACTGTTGAAGGCAGCCACATGGGTCCAGGTCTCGCCATCTTAAATTGGCTGGAAGCATAACAGGATCACAAGTGTTAACCTGACCTGAAATGGGGCTGCTCAGTCAGAGAGAAAATAGGAGAAGATGCATATTCTCCCTGATGTAAGTAAGCATGCCTAAGGATGAAAATAAATAATTTATCTTATTGCGTAATCTCGGCCTTACAGAAGTATTCCACAGTGGATTGCATGAAGGATTTGTAAATAGATTTTTTGTGTGTCGACATTGTGACCAATATCCTTGTGGAGAGGTTTGCGAGTGCTGTTGGGGAGGGTTTAAACTAGCTTGGTGGGGGTTGGGAACCTGAGCTGGGATTCAGGAGGGAGAGACAAAAAGATGGAAATGGAAGGCAGTAAATTAGTAAGTGAGTTTGGAAGGCAGAGGAAACAAAGGCTAGAAAATAGACAACAAAGGGGTTTAGCAGTGCTTCATGGTGTATACTTCAATGCAAGATGTCTAGTGAATAAGGCAGATGAGCTGAGGGCACAGAAAGAAGTATGATATCATAGCTATTACTGAAAGGTGGCTGAAATAAGGGCAGGAATGGAAGCTCAACATTCCAGGTTATATGTTTTTCAGACAAGACAGAGGGGATAAAAAAGGAGGGGAGGTCTCAATATTGGTTAAAGAAACAATCACAACTGTGAGCAGGGATGATATGTTAGAAGGATCATCAAATGAGGCCATATGGGTGGAACTGAAGAACATAAGAGGGGCAATCACACAGCTGGGAGTGTACTTTTGATAATCAGAGGGAGATAGAAGAGCAAATATCGGCAAATTTCTGAGAAGTGCAAAAATAATAGGGCAGTAATTGTAGGGGATTTCAACTACCCTAATATTAACTGCAATAGAATCAGTGTAAAAGGTACAGAGGTGCAGATTTGTTAAAATGCAATCAGGAGAACATTTTCGATAGTTCATAACAAGCCCAACAAGAGAGCGGACAGTTGTGGATGTAGGTTTAGGGAATGGAGCAGGCAGATGGAAGGGGTATCAGTGGGAGAGCATTTAGGTGGTAGTGTTGACATGAGGAAAGGTTGAGCAGGTTGGGCCTCTACTAATTGGAATTCAGAAGAATGAGAGGTGATCTTATCGAAATGTATAAGATTATGAGGGGGTTTGACAAGGTGGATGCAGAGAGGATGTTTCCACTCATGGGGGAGACTATAACTAGGGAGCATAATCTTAGAATAAGGGGCCGCCTATTTAAAACTAAGATGAGGAGGAATTTCTTCTCTCAGAGGGTTGTAAATCTGTGGAATTCAGTGCCTCAGAGAGCTGTGGAAGCTGGGCCATTGAATAAATTTAAAACAGAGATAGACAGTCTCTTAACCGATAAGGGAATAAGGGGTTATGGGGAATGGGCAGGGAAGTGGACCTGAGTCCATGGCGGAGCAAGCTCGAGGGGCCGTATGGCCTACTCCTGCTCCTATTTCTTATGTTCTTATGTAGTGTTCATAATTCAGATAAATTTAGTGTAGTTATGGAAAAGGAAAATGATAGGCCAGGAGTAAAAGTTCTCAATATGGAAAGGACCAATTTTACTAAGCTGAGATGTGATTTAGCAAAAGTGGACTGGAAACTGCTACTTGAAGGTAAATCAGTGTCAGAGCAGTAGGAGGCATTCAAGGAAGAGATAGTGAGGGTTCAGTGTGAATATGTTCCCACAAAGAAAAAGGGTGGGACTCCCAAATCTAGAGAGTGTCCTGGATGACAAAGGGCATACAGGATAAGGCAAAATAGGGAAGCTTATGCCAGCTAGCGAGAGCTAAATACTGCAGAAAGCCTAGAGGCGTATAGAAAATGCAGGGGTGAAATTAAAAAGGAAATTAGGAAAGCAAAGAGAGGGTATGAAAATATACTGGCAAGTAAAATCAAGGAAAACCCAAAGATGTTTTATAAGTACATAAAGAGCAAGAGGATAACTAAGGAAAGAATAAGGCTCATTAGAGACCAAAAAGATAACCTATGTGTGGAGGTGGAAGATGTGTGTATGGTTCTTAATGAATACTTTGCGTCTGTCTTCACAAAAGCGAGGGTTGATGCAGACATTGTAGTTAAGGAGGAGGAGGAGTGTGGAATGTTAGATGAGATAAACATCATGAGAGAGGAAATAAGTCCCCAGGCCCGCATGACATGTGTCCCAGTGTTACGTATGTAAACATGTAATACTTGCCACCAGAGGGCATGACTGTTGGAGTCCTAATGGCCACCTGCACACACGTGCAGGGCCAGTATAAAAGGCTGGCTGCCATGTTGTTTAGGATCTCTGGAGTTGTAATAAAGAAGACTAAGGTCATACTAAGTTTAGCTCACAGTACTCAGCCTTGTGGAGTTCTTCTATACACAACAATTGGCGACGAGTAACAGAATACAAACCTTCACGCAACCATGGCTGCTGTTGGAACATTAGAGAGATTCATAGAGGGTGATGATTGTGAAGCCTTCGTCGAGTATCCCGACCAGTACTTCGTGGCCAACGAGCTGGAAGGAGACACTAACATGGCCAAGCACAGGGCGGTTCTCCTCACCGTCTGTGGGCCTAAAATATATAGCCTCATCAAGAATCTGCTCGCACCGACAGAACCAACGGAGAAGGAATATACAGAGTTGTGCATGCTGCTTCGGGACCACCTCAAGCTGAAGGAGAGTATCCTCATGGCCAGATATCATTTTTACATGCACCATCGATCCGGGGGCCAGGACATGGCGGATTATGTCGCCAACCTGAGACGCCTCGTGGGACCTTGCGATTTTGGAGCTGCGTTGGGGCAAATGCTGTGGGACATTTTCGTGCCAGGCATCAGCCACGAGGTCATTCTTCGAAAGCTGCTGACTGCCGAAACCCTAGACCTGAGCAGGGCCATCACGATCACCCAGGCATGCATGGCCATGGACGATAACACCAAACAGATATCTTCTCAACATCGAAGCTCACCGGCAAGTACTGTGCATAAAATGACGTCGCTAGCAGGCCGAATTGCACAAGGCAGGGCCTATACATCTGCAGCTGCAAGACATGTGATGACTCAGAGTCCGCCATCAGGGGTGAATGTGAATCTATTAGCACCGTGTTGGCGCTGCGGGGGTAATCATCGAGCCCATCAATGTTGATTCAAGCACCACATGTGCAAAGGCTGTGCAACGATGGGGCACCTCCAGTGAACGACATACCATATGGCAGAGGATGATCAATCCATCAATCCGGCGCAGATCACGCAGCACATGCAACTCAATCTGAGGAAGAAGTGTATGGGATACATACATTCACCACTAAGAGCCCTTCTATTATGCTGAAAGTCAAATTAAATGGAGTTCCAGTGTCCATGGAATTGGACACGAGTGCGAGTCAGTCAATAATGAGCCAGAAGGCTTTTGAGAAACTGTGGGGCAATAAAGCACAAAGGCCCAAACTGAGCCCGATTAATGCAAAGCTGCGTAGCAACACCAAAAAGCTCATACCAGTCATTGGAAGTGCGGCAATGAAGACATCGTATGATGGAGCTGTGCATGACCTATCATTGTGGATTGTTCCCGGCAATGGCCCAATGCTGTTCGGCAGAAGCTGGCTAGAAAAGATTATATGGAATTGGAACGACATCAAAGCACTATATTCAGTGGATGACGCCTCGTGTGCTCAAATGCTGAGCAAGTTTCCCTCGCTATTCGAACCAGGCATCGGCAACTTCACAGGTGCCAAGGAACAGATCCATCTAGGCCCCGATGCATGGCCCATCCATCACAAGGCTCGGGCGGTTCCGTACATGATGAGGGAGAAAGTCGAGATCGAACTGGACAGACTCCAATGCAAAGGAATCATATCGCCAGTCGAGTTCAATGAGTGGGCCAGTCCAATTGTTCCGGTCTTGAAAAGCGATGGCACGGTCAGAAGCTGCGGAGACTACAAGGTAACGATTAACCGAGTCTCACTACAGGACCAATACCCTCTGACCAAGGCGGATGACCTGTTCGCAACGTTAGCAGGAGGGAAGTCGTTCACCAAGTTGTACCTAGCCTCTGCCTACATGACACAGGAGCTGGCTGAATCTTCGAAAAGGCTGACGTGCATCAACACAAACAAAGGGCTGTTTATATATCACAGGTGCCCTTTCGGGAATCACTCAGCTGCAGCCATTTTCCAGTGAAGCATGGAGAGTTAGTTGAAATCTGTTCTGCGCACCGTTGTGTTTCAAGATGACATCCTGATCACTGGTCGTGACACAATTGAACATCTAGACAACCTGGAAGAGGTTCTAAGTCTCCTAGAAAGAGTGGGACTCAGGTTGAAACACTCCTGGCGCCAGAAGTTGAATTTTTGGGGAGAAAGATTGCAGCAGATTGCAGCTCGGAGCAGCGCGAGTCCGAGGAGTTCAGGAGGGCTACTTAAGGCCCAGAAGGCATGCAGAGGCGGGAGCTCGGAGCAGCGCGAGTCCGGGGAGTTTAGGAGGGCTGCTTAAGGCCCAGCAGGCGTGAGGAGGCGGGAGCTCGGAGCAGCGCGAGTCCGGGGAGTTTGGAAGGCCTACTTAAGGCCAGTTGATGCAGGGAGAGAAGGCAAAAAAGAAGTAGGTAAGTGATTGGCTGGTGATTGGTAAGTAGTTTTTCTTTTTCTTTTCTTTATCAGTAAGTAACCTTTTAGCCTTGTTGTTGCCAAATTAAGTTGATCTAGGGGTTAATCATGGCAGGAGAGCTCAGACATGTTTTATGGTCCCCCTGTACTATGGGGAAGTCAGGGATGCTTCCGGTGTCCCTGACGACTACATGTGCGGGAAGTGTATCTGGATGCAGCTCCTGACAGACCACATTGTGGCACTGGAGCTGCGGGTGAATTCACTCTGGAGCATGCACGATGCTGAGAATGATATGAATAGCATGTTTAGTGAGTTGGTCTTACCGCAGGTAAAGGGTACACAGCCAGATAGGGAATGAATGACCAACAGGAAGAGCACTGCAAGGAAGGTAGTGCAGGGGTCCACTGTGGTCATCCCCCTGAAAAACAGATACACCGCTTTGGGTACTGCTGGGGGGGATGACTCACCAGGGAAGGGCAGCAGCAGCCAAGTTCATGGCTCCGTGGGTGGCTCTGCTGCACAGGAGGGCAGGAAAAAGTGTGGGAGAGC
This sequence comes from Pristiophorus japonicus, assembly GCF_044704955.1. Taxonomy (NCBI): domain Eukaryota; kingdom Metazoa; phylum Chordata; class Chondrichthyes; family Pristiophoridae; genus Pristiophorus; species Pristiophorus japonicus. Next base: position 57,603,721 of record NC_091980.1, read on the forward strand.
TACAGTGATAGGGGATTCAATTGTAAAGGGAATAGCTAGGCGTTTCTGCGGCCACAACCGAGACTCCAGGATGGTATGTTGCCTCCCTGGTGCAAGGGTCAAGGATGTCTCAGAGCGGGTGCAGTGCATTCAGAAAAGGGAGGGTGAACAGCCAGTTGTCGTGGTGCATATAGGTACCAACGATATAGGTAGAAAACGGGATGAGGTCCTACGAGACGAATTTAGGGAGCTACGAGCTAAATTTTAAAGTAGGACCTCAAAAGTAGTAATCTCAGGATTGCTACCAGTACCACGTGCTAGTCAGAATAGGAATCGCAGGATAGCTCAGATGAATACGTGGCTTGAGGAGTGGTGCAACAGGGAGGGATTCAAATTCCTGGGACATTGGAACTAGTTCTGGGAGAGGTGGGACCAGTACAAACCGGACAGTCTACACCTGGGCAGGACTGGAACCAATGTCCGACGGGGAGTGTTTGCTAGTGCTGTTGGGGAGGAGTTATACTAATATGGCAGGAGGATGAGAACCTATGCAGGGAGACAGAGGGAAGTAGAATGGGGGCAGAAGCAAAAGATAGAAAGAAGAAAAGTAAAAGTGGAGGGCAGAGAAACCTAAGGCAAAAAGCAAAAAGGGCCACATTACACCAAAATTCTAAAGAGGCAAAGTGTGTTAGAAAGCCAAGCCTGAAGGCTCTGTGCCTCAATGCGAGGAGTATTCGGAATAAGGTGGATGAATTAACTGCGCAGATAGCAGTTAACAGGTATGATGTAATTGGCATCACGGAGACATGGCTTCTGGGTGAGCAAGGCTGGGAACTCAACATCCAGGAGTATTCAACATTCAGGAAGGATAGACAGAAAGGAAAAGGAGGTGGGGTGGCATTGGTGGTTAAAGAGGAAATGAGTGCAATAATAAGAAAGGACATTAGCTTGGATGATGTGGAATCGGTATGGGTGGAGTTGCGGAATACCAAGAGGCAGAAAACGCTCATGGGAGTTGTGTACAGACCACCAAACTGTAGTAGTAGGTTGGGGACAGCATCAAACAAGAAATTAGGGATGCATGTAATAAAGGTACAGCAGTTATCATGGGGGACTTTAATCTACATATTGATTGGGCTAACCAAACTGGTAGCAATGCAGTGGAGGAGGATATCCTGCAGTGTATTAGGGATGGTTTTCGAGACCAATATGTCGAGGAACCAACTAGGGAGCTGGCCATCCTATACTGGGTGATGTGTAATGAGAAAGGACTAATTAGCAATCTTTTTGTGCAAGGCCCCTTGGGGAAGCGTGACCATAACATGGTAGAATTCTTTATTAAGATGGAGAGTGACACAGTTAATTTGGCCCTTCGAGCCTACACCACCATTCAATAAGATCATGGCTGATCATTCCCTCAGTACCCCTTTCCTGCTTTCTCTCCATATCCCTTGATCCCCTTCGCCATAAGGGCCATATCTAACTCCCTCTTGAATACATCCAATGAACTGGCATCAACAACTCTCTGCAGCAAGGAATTCACAGGTTAACAACTCTCTGAGTGAAGAAGTTTCTCCTTATCTCAGTCCTAAATGGCCTATCCCTTATCCTCAGAATGTGTCCCCTGGTTCTGGACTTGCCCAACATCGGGAACATTTTACCAGCATCTAACCTGTCCCGTCCCGTCAGAATTTTATATGTTTCTATGAGATCCCCTCTCATCCTTCTAAACACCAGTTGATCTAGTCTCTCCCCATATGTCAGTCCTGCCATCCCTGGAATCAGTCTGGTGAACCTTCGCTGCACTCCCTCAATAGCAAGAACGTTCTTCCTCAGATTAGGAGACCAAAACTGAACACAATATTCCAGGTGAGGCCTCACCAAAGCCCTGTACAACTGCAGTAAGACCTCCCTACTCCTGTACTCAAATCCCCTAGCTACGAAGGCCAACATACCATATGCGTTCTTCACTGCCTGCTGTACCTGTATGCCAATGACTGATGAACCATGACACTCACGTCTAGTTGCACCTCTCCTTTTCCTAATCTGCCGCCATTCAGATAATATTCTGACTTCGCGTTTTTGCCCCCAAAGTGGATAACCTCACATTTATCCACATTATACTGCACCTGCCATGCATTTGCCCACTCACCTAACCTGTCCAAGTCACCCTGCAGCCTCCTAGCATCCCCCTCACAGCTCACACCCGCCACCCAGTTTAGTGTCATCTGCAAACTTGGAGATATTACACTCAATTCCTTCATCCAAATCATTGATATGTATTGTAAAGAGCTGGGGTCCCAGCACTGAGCCCTGCGGCACCCCACTAGTCTGCCATTCTGAACAGGATCTGTTTTTCCCGACTCTCCTTCCTGTTTTCCAACCAGTTCTCTATCCACATCAGTATATTACCCCCAATACCATGTGCTTTGATTTTGCACACCAATCTCTTGTGTGGGACCTTGTCAAAAGCCTTTTGAAAGTCCAAATCCACCACATCCACTGATTCTCCCTTATCCACTCTACTAGTTACATCCTCAAAAAATTTGAGAAGATTTGTCAAGCATGATTTCCCCTTCATAAATCCATGCTGACTTGGACCGATCCTGTCACTGCTTTCCAAATGTGTTGCTATTTCATCCTTAATTATTGATACCAAAATCTTCCCCACTACTGATGTCAGGCTAACTGGTCTATAATTACCCGCTTTCTTTCTCCCTCCTTTTTTAAAAAGTGGTGTTACATTAGCTACCCTCCAGTCCATAGGAACTGATCCAGAGTCAATAGACTGTTGGAAAATGATCACCAATGCATCCACTATTTCTAGGGCAACTTCCTTAAGTATTCTGGGATGCAGACTATCAGGCCCCGGGGATTTATCGGCCTTCAATCCCATCAATTTCCCTAACACAATTTCCCGCCTAATAAGGATATCGTTCAATTTCTCCTTCTCACTAGAACCTCGGTTCCCTCGTACTTCCGGAAGGTTATTTGTGTCTTCCTTCGTGAAGACCTAACCAAGGTATTTGTTGAATTGGTCTGCCATTTCTTTGTTCTCCATTATAAATTCACCTGAATCCGACTGCAAGGGACCTACTTTTGTCTTCACTAATCTTTTTCTCTTCACATATCTATAGAAGCTTTTGCAGTCAGTTTTTATGTACCCGGCAAACTTCTTCTCATATTTTCCCCCTCTTAATTAAACACTTTGTCCTCCTCTGCTGGATTCTAAATTTCTCCCAGTCCTCAGGTTTGTTGCTTTTTCTGGCCAATTTATATGCCTCTTCCTTGGATTTAACACTACCCTTAATTTCCCTTGTTAGCCACGGTTGAGCCACCTTCCCTGTTTTATTTTTACTCCAGACAGGGATATACAATTGTTGAAGTTCATCAATGTCATCTTTAAATGTTTGCCATTGCCTATCCACCATCAACTCTTTAAGTAACATTTGCCAGTCTATTCTAGCCAATTCACGTCTCAAACCATCGAAGTTACCTTTCCTTAAGTTCAGGACCCGAGTTTCCGAATTAACTGTGTCACTCTCCATCTTAATAAAGAATTCTACCATGTTATGGTCACTCTTCCCCAAGGGGCCTTGCACAAAAAGATTGCTAATTAGTTCTTTCTCATTACACATCACCCAGTCTAGGATGGCCAGCTCCCTAGTTGGTTCCTCGACATATTGGTCTAGAAAACCATCCCTAATACACTGCAGGAAATCCTCCTCCACTGCATTGCTTCCAGTTTGGTTAGCCCAATCAATCTGTAGATTAAAGTCCCCCATGATAACTGCTGTACCCTTATTGCATGCATCCCTAATTTCTTGTTTGATGTTGTCCCCAACCTTACTACTACTGTTTAGTGGTCTGTACACAACTCCCACCAGCGTTTTCTGCCCCTTGGTATTCCACAACTCCACCTATACCGATTCCACATCATCCAAGCTAATGTCCTTTCTTATTATTGCACTCATTTCCTCTTTAACCACCAATGCCACCCCACCTCCTTTTCCTTTCTGTCTATCCTTCCTGAATGTTGAATACCCCTGGATGTTGAGTTCCCAGCCTTGCTTGCCCAGAAGCCATGTCTCCGTGATGCCAATTACATCATACCCATTAACTGCTATCTGCGCAGTTAATTCATCCACCTTATTCCGAATACTCCTCGCATTGAGGCACAGAGCCTTCAGGCTTGTCTTTTTAACACACTTTGCCTCTTTAGAATTTTGGTGGCCCTTTTTGCTTTTTGCCTTAGGTTTCTCTGCCCTCCGCTTTTACTTTTCTTCTTTCTATCTTTTGCTTCTGCCCCCATTCTACTTCCCTCTGTCTCCCTGAATAGGTTCACATCAGCCTGCCATATTAGTTTAATTCCTCCCCAATAGCACTAGCAAACACTTCCCCTAAGACATTGGTTCCGGTCCTGCCCAGGTGCAGAACGTCCTGTTTGTACTGGTCCCACCTCCCCCAGAACCGGTTCTAATGTCCCAGGAATTTGAATCCCTCCCTTGTGCACCACTCCTCAAGCCACGTATTCATCTGAGCTATCCTGCGATTCCTACTCTGACTAGCACGTGGCATTGGTAGCAATCCTTTGATTACTACTTTTGAGGTCCTACTTTTCAATTTAGCTCCGAGCTCCCTAAATTCGTCTCATAGGACCTCATTTTGTTTTTTACCTATATCGTTGGTACCTATATGCACCACGACAACTGGCTGTTCACCCTCCCTTTTCTGAATGCCCTGCACCTGCTCTGAGACATCCTTGACTCTTGCACCAGGGAGGCAACATACCATCCTGGAGTCTCGGTTGTGGCTGTAGAAACGTCTATCTATTCCCTTACAATTGAATTCCCTATCACTATAGCTCTCCCATTCTTTTTCCTGCCCTCCTATGCAGCAGAGCCACCCACGGTGCCATGAACTTGGCTGCTGCTGCCCTCCCCTGATAAGTCATCCCCCTCAACAGTACCCAAAGCGGTGTATCTGTTTTGCAGGGGGATGACTGCAGGGGACCCCTGCACTATCTTCCTTGCACTGCTCTTTCTGTTGGTCATCGATCCCCTATCTGGCTGTGTAACCTTTACCTGCGGTAAGACCAACTTGTTAAAAGTGCTATTCACGTCATTCCCAGCTTCGTGGATGCTTCGGAGTGAATCCACCCGCAGCTCCAGTGCCGCACTGCGGTCCGTCAGGAACTGCAGGCGGATGCACTTCCCACACTCGTAGTCGTCAAGGACACCGGAAGCGTCCCTGACTTCCCACATAGTACAGGAGGAGCATAACACGTGTCCGAACTGTCCTGCCTTGACTTAACCCTTAGAGACACTTAAATTGGCAACAACAATGCTAAAAGTTACTTACTGATATAGAAAAGAAAAAGAAAAACTACTTGCCAATCACCAGCCAGTCACTCACCTTGTGGATTCTTTGGCTGGTTGCGGTGTCTTCGGTATTAGCACTGGTCGATGTTTTGATGGTAAATAAGCTTTTTCCTTGAGTCAGCGCTGGATGATTGTTGGTTTTTCAGTTACTCCGAGACTTCTTGTTACGTTGTTCTTGTTGCGTTGCTGTAACCTCTTGTGGCAAGTTAGATGTTTCAAAACCAGAGTCAAAGAGCCCAGAGTCCAAGTGCTTTTCCAGAGTGTTCTCAGATATGTTTCTTCAAAAGTGTTTCCTCAGCCCAAAAGTTACCACAGCCCAAAAGTTACCCCAGCCCAAAAGTCACCCCACTAACATTATCCGCTTATGACTATGTTATCCGCCACAGACCAGGCACTGAAAAATGTGCCGATGCTCTCAGCCGGCTACCATTACTCATCACTGGGGTTGAAATGCCACAGCCTGCAGACTTGCTACTGGTCATGGATGCTTTTGAGAGCGAGAGGTCACCCATCACAGCTCGCCAGATCAGGACCTGTACCAGCCAGGATCCTGTGCTATCATTAGTAAAGAGTTGAGTCCTAAATGGGAACTGGTAGGCCGTTCCTGGGGAAATGCAAGATGAAATTAAGCCATTTCACTGATGCAAAGATGAAATGTTCATCCAGTCGGATTGTCTCTTATGGAGTAATCATGTGGTTTTGCCAAAAAAAGGCAGGGAAACGTTTATACGCGACCCACACAGTACCCACCCAGGCATTGTCATGAGGAAGGCAATTGCCAGGTCGCATGTTTGGTGGCCCAGCATTGACTCGGACTTGGAGTCATGCATGCATCAGTGCAACACTTTCTCGCAACTGAGCAATGCACCAAGGGAGGCTCCACTGAGTCTGTGGTTATGGCCCTCCAAACTGTGGTCCCGGATCCACATAGATTTTGCCAGCCCCTTTCTAGGAAAGATGTTTTTAGTAGTTGTGGACGCTTACTCCAAATGGATTGAATGCATAATCATATCATCCAGTACATCCATTGAAAGCCTCCGGGCCATGTTCACCACCCATGGCTTGCCCGACGTCCTTGTCAGCGACAATGGACCGTGTTTCACCAGCTCAGAATTCAATGAGTTTATGACCCGCAATGGCATCAAGCATGTCAGGTCTGCTCTGTTTAAGCCCGCGTCTAACGGTCAAGTGGAGTCCAAACAATCAAGCAGAGCATGAAACGCATGACGGACGGCTCCCTGCAGACCCGCTGAGTTTGTCCTGAATTACGGTCATGGCCCCAAGTGGGTTGCTGGCACTGTTTTGGCCAAGGAAGGGAATAGGGTGTTTATAATCAAACTATTAAATGGCCAAACGTGCAGAAATCATTTAGCTCAGACCAAATTACGATTTACTGACAACCAGGAACGACTTGAAGAGGACATCACCATCGACGATCCACTAACATACACCCAACCAGCAATCGACCTCGCTGTCAATCACGAGGATGAACCCACCGTTTCTGACAGTCCGGTCAGACCAGCCGCGGTGCAGTGCAGCAATGGTCCGGCAACTCACACACACCAGGGTTTGAACTTAGAAGATCAACCCGGGAGCGAAGGGCTCCGGATCGCCTCAACTTGTAAATAACTTGTTCCGAAAACTTTGGGAGGGAGTGATGTTATGTATGTAACTATGTAATACTATGCAATACTTGCCACCAGACTGTTGGAGTCCAAATGGTCAGCTGCACACACGTGCAGGGCCAATATAAAAGGCTGGCTGCCATATTGTTTAGGTACTCTGGAGTTGTAATAAAGAAGACTAAGGTCACACTAAGTTTAACTCACAGTACTCAGCCTTGTGGAGTTCTTCCATACACTACACCCAGGCTGTTAAGAGAAGCAAGGGAGGAAATAATGGAATTTCTGACCACTATATTCAAATCCTTTCTGGCTACAGGTGTGGTACTAGAGGACTGAAGGACTGCTAATGTTATATCGTTATTTAAAAAGGGAGAAAGGGATAGACCGAGTAATTAAAGGCCAGTCAGCTTAACCTTGGTTGTGGAAAATTTATTGGAAAAAATTCTGAGGGACAGTATTAATCGTCAGTTAGAAAGGCACAGATTAATCAAGGACACTCAGCATGGATTTGTTAAGAGAAGGTTGTGTCTGACTAACTTCATTGAATTTTTGGATGAGGTAACCAGCATTCAACCAGCATTGTAAACCATGTATAATCTGACCTAAGTTGTACACTGTGAGAATAATGACCACTAGGTGGGAGACACTCCTAACCTGGACCTTCAGGTACAAAAGGGGAAGCTCCACCCACTTTCATCACTTAAGTGCTAAGGAAGAAAGGACTGACCTTCTCTCAAGCATGGGTCTCGTGTGCATTTATACTGAATAGTAAGGACCTACCAATGGCGACGAGAAACTGAGATTTAAACCACGCGAGCATGGCCACTAGCAGAACAGACGAGAGGTACTATGTTAAGGAATGGTTGGGACAGAGATTCAACATTGTTAAAGCAGCACACAGTTCTCCAGGCAGACAAGGGCAATCGGGCACGCCCCAACATGCAGTCGAACCCAGAGGGGGAGTTCGACAGAGACAATGGCAAGTTGAACAGCGATTCACGCCATTGCAAGAGACAATGCGGCCAGAAATGGGGCCATCAACACCTGTTAATGACGCATTCAAGGACAGTCACAGGGGCAGTCAGGGACGATCGACTGGCAAGGGACCTTTTGTTTCCAACAACAGCTCATGTTGGAGGCGTGGAGGTACACACTCAGCTGGAGTTTGCAGAGATGAACAAAATACCTGCAGAAATTGCTGAAATGAACGCTGGGGGAAATCTCTGGAAGTTGAAGTTCAGCTAGTTCATGTGGAGCACGTATGCAGTTCATACACCAGGACGCCACCGATAATGATGAAAGTGCTCCTCAATGGCATCCCAGTATCAATGGAGCTAGACACGGGGGCCAGCCAGTCCCTGATGGGTATCAAACAGTTCGAAAATTTGTGGGCGTCCAAGGCCAGGAGGCCAAAATTATCGCCGATGACACACAGCAACGGACTTACACAAAGCAGATCATTCCGGTGCTAGGCAGCGCCACTGTAGTTATGACCCGCAAAGATTCGGAGAACAGGTTGCCACTCTGGATTGTCCCAGGGGATGGTCCCGCACTACTGGGGAGGAGTTGGCTTGCTGTCATGAACTGGAAATGGGGCGATGTCAATGAAATTTCTTCTGTGGTGCGAGTATCATGCTCACAGATCCTGGACAAATTTGAATCATTATTTCAACCCGGCATCGGCACTTTCATGGGGGCCAAGGTAGTGATTCACATAAACCCGGATGCCAGGCCAGTACACCACAAGGCCAGAGCGGTGCCGTACGTGATGCGGGAAAAGATAGAAGGCGAATTGGACCGTCTGCTGAGGGAAGGCATCATCTCGCCAGTCGAATTCAGTGACTGTGCGAGCCCGATCGTGCCGATGCTCAAGGCAGCTGGGTCGGTCAGGATATGTGGTGATTACAAGGCCACCGTCAATCGGGTGTCATTCCAAGACCAGTACCCGCTACCGAGAGCGGAGGACCTCTTTGTGACGCTATCCGGTGGCAAACCTTTTTCAAAATTGGACCTGACCTCAGCTTACATGACCCAGGAGCTGGCGAGTGAGTTGAAGAAGCTGACCACCATCACGACACACAAGGGGTTGTTTGAGTACAACAGATGTCTGTTAGGGATTCGCTCGGCCGCCGCGATCTTCCAACGAAATAGGGAAAGCCTCCTCAAGTCAATTCCAGGGACGGTGGTTTTTCAGGACGACATCCTCATCATGGGTTACGATACTGAAGAACACCTCCACAACCTGGAGGAGGTGCTACGCAGACTGGACCGGGTAGGGCTGCGACTGAAAAAGGCGAAGTGCGTCTTCCTAGCTCCAGAGGTAGAATTCCTGGGGATAAGGGTAGCAGCAGACGGGATCAGCCCTACTGCATCCAAGACGGAAGCGATCCAGAGAGCACCCAGTCCCCGTAACATGACAGAGCTGCGTTCGTTCTTGGGGCTCCTGAAGTATTTTGGAAACTTTCTTCCCAAATTGAGCACGCTGCTAGAGCCGCTACACGTGCTCCTATGCAAAGGTCATGAATGGGTCTGGGGGGACAGCCAGGAAAGGGCTTTTAATAGAGTACGCAATTTGTTATGTTCCAACACTCTGTTAACACTATACGACCCATGTAAGAAACTTGTGTTAACGTGCGATGCGTCATCCTATGGTGTCGGGTGTGTGTTGCAGCATGTCAATGTCAAGGGTCAGGTACAGCTGGTAGCTTATGCCTCCAGGAGTCTGTCCCAGGCAGAAAGGGGTTACGGGATGGTAGAAAAGGAGGCACTCGCATGCGTATATGCTGTAAAGAAAATGCACCAGTACCTGTTTGGCAGGAAATTTTAGCTGGAGACAGATCACAAACCCCTAACGTCCCTTTTGGCCGACAACAAGGCCATAAATGCAATGCATTGGCCCGCATACAGAGGGGGGCACTCAGGTTAGCCGCCTATGACTATACAATTCGGCACAGACCGGGCACCGAAAACTGCGCCGATGTACACAGCAGGCTCCCACTAGCCACCACTGAAGGGGCTACCGAGCATGCTGCTGAGATGGTCATGGTTGTTGAAGCTTTTGGAAGCGAAGGCTCACCCATGACAGCCCGTCAGATTAAAGTCTGGACAAATAGAGACCCGCTATTGTCTCTAGTCAAGAAATGTGTCCTGAATGGGGACTGGGCAGCCACGTACAGGGCATGCCCTGAGGAATTTAAACCATTTCACAGGCGCAGGTATGAACTCTCGATTCAGGCCGATTGCCTACTGTGGGGAAACTGTGTAGTCATGCCCCAGATGGGCAGAGAGGTGTTCATCAGAGAACTCCACAATGAGCACCCGGGCATTGTCATGATAAAGGCAATTGCCAGGTCACACATTTGGTGGCCAGGGATAGACGCAGATCTGGAACTTTGTGTTCGCAGGTGCAACACATGTGCCCAGCTGGGCAATGCGCCCAGGGAAGCCCCCCTTAGCCCCTGGCCATGGCCCGCCAAGCCTTGGTCACGCATCCATGTGGACTACGCAGGTCCTTTCATGGGAAAAATGTTTTTGGTTGTAGTAGACGCCTACTCCAAATGGATCGAGTGTGACATTTTAAATTCAAGCACATCCTCTGCCACGGTAGAAAGTCTACAGGCAATGTTCGCCGCCCACGGTCTACCGGACGTCTTGGTCAGCGACAATGGCCCGTGCTTCACAAGCACTGAATTCCAGGACTTCATGGCAGGCAATGGAATTAACCATGTCAGAATGGCATCGTTCAAGCCGGCCTCAAACGGCCAGGCAGAACGAGCAGTGCAGATAATCAAACAGGGGATGCTCAGAATCCAAGGGGGTTCCCTACAAAGACGCTTATCATGCCTCCTGTTGGCCTATAGATCCCGACCACACTCGCTCACAGGGGTTCCACCCGCAGAGCTGCTAATGAAAAGGACGCTTAAAACCCGGCTATCCCTTATACACCCCACCATGAAAGAAATTGTTGCGAGCAGGCGCCAGCCACAATATGACTACCATAACAGGAATGCGAGGGCGCGATGTATTGATATAAATGATCCTGTTTTTGTCCTCAACTACGCTGCAGGGCCCAAATGGCTCTCAGGCACTGTGATTGCCAAAGAGGGAAATAGGATTCTGGTAGTTAAACTTACCAATGGACAAATCTGCCGCAAACACGTGGATCAAACAAAAAGGAGGTTCAGCAACCCCATAGAAGAAGCAGAGGAACAACACGATGTACAGTTCACTCCACCACAGGTGACCGAACACCGGAACCAAAGGGAGGAGAGCCCAATCACTGTGGGCAGTCTGGATAGGCCTGAGGCACCGCAAACAGCAGACACTCAGGCCAGCGCCCAACAACCGGAGCCCCAACTCAGGCACTCTACAAGAGAGCGTAAACCACCAGAGAGACTCAACCTGTGATCCCAATAAGACTTTGGGGGGGAGGTGATGTCATGTATTCAACCAGCATTGTAACCCATGTATAATCTGACCTAAGTTGTACACTGTGAGAACAATGACCACTCGGTGGGAGACACTTCTAACCTGGACCTTCAGGTACAAAAGGGGAACTTCCATCCACCTTCATTACTTGAGTGCTAAGGAATAAAGGACAGGTCACAGACTGACCTTCTCTCAAGCATGGGCCTCGTGTGCATTTATACTGTATAGTAAGGACCTATCAGTAACAATGAGGGTAGGATGTTTGATGTAGTTTACATGGATTTTAGCAAGGCTTTTACAAAGTCCTGCATGGCAGAGTGGTCAAAAAACTAAAAGCCCATGGGATGCAAGGGAAAATAGCAAGTTGGATCCAGAATTGACTCAGTGGCATATAACAAAGGGTAATGGTTGACAGATGTTTTTGTGACTGGAAGGCTGTGTCCAGTAGGGTTCCTTAGGGCTCACTACTAGGTCCCTTGATTTTTATTGTATATAATCAATGATCTAGACTTCAATTGTCGGGACCATGATTAAGAAGTTTGTAGATGATATAAAAATTGGCTGTGTGGTTGATAGTGAGAAGAAAGTTATATACTGCAGGAAGATATCAATGGACTGATTGGGTGGGCAGAAATGTGGCAAATGGAATTCAATCGAGAGAAGTGTGAGGTAATGCATTTGGGGAGGGCTAACAAGGCAAGGGAATGCACAATAAATGGTAGGATACTAAGATATGTAGAGGAACAGAGAGACCTTGGAGTGCATGTCCACAGATTCCTGAAGGTTGCGGGACTGGTACATAAGGTGGTTAAGAAGGCATGCAGGATACTTTCTTTTCTTAGCTGAGGCATAGAATATAAGAGCAGGGAGGTTATGCTTGAACTGTATAAAACACTAGTTAAGCCACAGCTCGAGAACTGTGTATAGTTCTGGTCAACACATTACAGGAAATATGTGATTGTATTAGAAAGGGTACACAGGAGATTTATGAGGATGTTGCCAGGACCGGAGAATTTTAGCTATGAGGAATGATTGGATAGGCTGGGGATGTTTTCTTTGGAACAGAGGAGGCTGAGGGCAGACTTGATTGAGGTGTATAAAATTATGAGGGTCCTAGATAAAGTGGATAGGAAGGACAACAACAACAACAACAACAACAACAACTTGTATTGATATAGTGCCCTTAACGTGTTGAAACGTCCCAAGGCGCTTCACAGGAATATTATGAGATAAAACAATTTGACACCGAGCTGCATAAGTAGAAATTAGCACAGGTGACCAAAAGCTTGGTCAAAGAGGTGGGTTTTAAGAAGCATCTTGAAGGAGAAAAGAGACGGAGAGAGGCAGAGAGGTTTAGGCAGGGAGTTGTAGAGCTTGGTGCCTGGGCAACAGAAGGCACAGCCACCAATGGTTTAGCGATTATAATCAGGGGTGCTCAAGAGGACAGAATTAGAGGAGCGCAGACATTTCAGGAGTTATAAGGCTGAAAGAGATTGCAGAGATAGGGAGGGGCAAGGCCATGGAGGGATTTGAAAATAAGGTTGAGAATTTTGAACTATTTCCCTTAGCAGAGAGATCAATAACCAAGGGGCATAGATTTAAAGTAATTGTTAGGATTAGAGCGGGGTTGAGGAGAACTTTTTTCACCCAGAGAATGGCGGGGGTCTGGAACTCACAACCCTCATCATATTTTTAAAATACCTGGATATGCCTTGAAGTGCTGTAACCTACAAGGTTACAGACCATGAAATGGAAAGTGGGATTAGGCTGGATAGCTCTCTTTGAGCCGGCACAGACATGATGGGCTGAAAGGCTTCCTTCTATTCCATAAATTTCTATGATTCTATGAATGACAGCAACTGCTTCTTTGTTAGTTTGACAACCAGAAGGATAACTTAATTACCCTTTCTAGGACAGTATAAAAGAATAGTAAAGGAGGTGGGCTCTTGCAACATCTCTGTCTTTTAAAAACAATTTAAGAGATTTTTTTCAGAACATAACTGACCATCAAAGAGAATAGTAATTGGAGATTTTCAGGCTATAAACAACTTCCTGATCGTTTTGGTGCTATGACTCTTGAAAACTTATTTAGAAAATGTACTTTTTAAATTGCAAAATAAATCTCTAAGCTAACATGCTACTTATTTAAATATCTGATAGCTAATAGATCCCTTAAACAGGGACATAAGGATTAAAAAATATATATATTCTTTCTCGGGATGTGAGTGACACTGGTAAGTCCAGCCTTTATTACCCATTCCTAGTTACCCCGAGGAGGAGGCGACAGGCCTTCTTCTAGCACCTCTGTAGCAGTTTATACAATTGAGTGGCTTGATAGGCCACTTCAGAGGGTAGTTAAGAGTCAACCAAGTTGCTGTGGGACTGGAGGGATGGAAAGTTTTCTTCCCTTAAGTGCATCAGTAAGCTAATTTGTTTTTACGACAGTCCAATAGCTTCATGGTCACTTCACTTTATCGGAACCAGCTTTTTATTTCCAGAATTCAGATTCTCAAACTGCCATGATAGGATTTGAACTCACATCCTCTGCATTATTAGTGCAGTAACATAACCACAATACTACCGTACCCCATCGTTACATGTAAGAATAAGGTCATTCATCCCATCAAACTTATTTTGTCAGCCAGACCTTTTTCTGAACCTGACTTTTCAACATAATTTTCCGACTGCAATCTTATATCCCTCCATTCACTTCTAAATTCCCATTTAAAGTTCTTAATTTAAAACAGCAATGAAAACTGGTTCTTTTGCCAATCACCTTAAATCTGTGTCCTCTGGTTCTTGACCCTTCCATCAATGGGAACAGTTTCTCTCGATCTACTCTGTCCAGACCCCTCATGATTTTGAACACCACTATCAAATCTCCTCTCAACCTTCTCTGGTCTAAGGAGAACAACCCCAGCTTCTCCAGTCTATCCACATAACTGAAGTCCCTCCAACTGGTTGGATTAAAAGTGGCCACAGTCTTGTAAAACAAAATCTTGCAAGAGAGAAATGTTATGGAATTGATATTGGAGTAACCAACATGATGGCAATCATAAAATCTTCCATAATTTTTTGATATATAATAATTATAATTTAAGATATGGAGCTGCAACTTCCTTGGCAGTGTAACTTCATTAGCAATGCACTACAGCCATGTCCAATTTGTCCTTGTATACATTCCTCCTTTAATCAGATTGCCAAGTATGGTGAGCACATCACTGTTAACACAGCTTCTGAGATTTTGTATGGTGTCTTGTCATCTCATCAGAACTCTTCTTATATAAATCTCAAGAGTACAACTAACTCAAGCCAGCATGTGTGCTTTAGTTTAAATAGATTGAACCACAAGGAGGTCAGCTGAAGGGAACCATTTTTCAGAGCATAAATGAGGGCTTGCTGTGAATTTGACAGCTGTCTGTAATACTGCCAAATAAATAAATAAATAAAAGTCAAAATGAATAGTCTGGAGACAAAGAGCGACAAATGAAAAGAGAAAAAATGAGCTTGTTAGGGCTGTCTATTTTAAAGTTACTTCCCTTGGCAGTTGTACATTTGTGAAAAAGCACACACAGATTTGCAAAACATAGACTCTGCAGACTTCATGTATTTGAATTAGGGCCCCCTTTAGGGGATAAAGCAGATTACTCAGTTTCTGGATGTGAAGACCAATTTGTAATGACAAGCCAACCAAATGATTTGGATCTAAACCATCCGACCAATACAGAAATCAAAGTATCATTTATTTGACAGGAAGATGCCTTTGACATAGAGTTTGCAATCTGCCAGAAAATCCCTATATAGTGAAATGCATTTGCTCTTTTCTCAGTCTGAATCTGATTTCTGGAATTTATTGTAGATTGGATGGCTTAAATACAATGCTTTCTATGCCATGGTGAAATGGATTATACCTTGCAGACATTGACTGAATGATTCAACTATACATAACCATTTAGACGCATTTCAGTTTTTATATAGAGAATACCTTATCGTCGGGCCACAAACGAGCTGGAGCGGCGGGCCTGGGACATCGTAGCCCCCCGACCTGTGAGAGAACAGCTCTGCAGGTCGGGCTATAAAAGAGCTGGAGCGACGTACCACTTCAACCTCCAGCGCGAGCTGCTCCAAGTGTGCGACGATTTTGAGATGGGCGACTGGGTGACGTCATCAAAATCCTGGTCGCCGTTTTGAAGCGTCGGCAGGAACATCGGTGGGGCCAGGTAGAGAGGAGTGGGAAGATCGGGACGGATGAGCGGCGAATGTTTGTGGTGAGATGCGGTAAATGCTTATGGCGGAGGAGTGGCGAGAGTTCGTGGCGGAGTTGCGACAGATGAGGGCAGGGGGCTCAGAAGAGCCAAGGGCCCAGGGGCAACACAGGCCAGCCCACACTGCGATATGTGTGCGCACTAGGTCCGTGCAGCAGAGCAGGTCTCCAGTCGTCCTGGTTAACCCTTGCCACTGGATAAAGGCCTAGCTCTGTCAAGCCACACGTTAAAAAAATTCAAGCATGGGCATCTTCTACCACCTCAATTGGAGTTCAGGACTGGAACATCGGGTCCTTCATCGAAACACCTGTGAACTCGTGGAAGCAAGTCATCCTCATTCGAGGGACTGTCTATGATTGATGATGATAACCTTATGGTTGTTCGTGTAATCTGCCTACATAATGCACAACCGACAAAGTCACGAGTGAGTTACAAAATACTTTTCGTCAGTTAAATCATTTTGTAAAATGCAAGTTTGAGCATGAGTTTTTGCTTTTTGAGATGCAAAATAGTCCCTAAGGCAGTCTATCAACTTGGTTCCTGATATTGCAATGCACTGTGAGCTGTTGAAGTGAATTATTGCAGCTTGAGGATTCTGGGGGGTCAGGGGGGCGAACATATTGGCTTGGAAATCCGAGCCTCCCCGGGTCCGTACGGACCCGGAAAGGCATCGCAAAAGCCAGTTTTCAGCGCACAATGCGCATGCGCTGAAAATCGGCTTTTCCGATCTGTCCCAACACATATCGGGAGCAAGGATTTACCCATATCTTGCCCAGCAAATGTCCTCAAAACTCTTGTGCTTGATAAAAGCAGGCGTATAGCTACTTTTACAGGTGTAAGAGTTTTAAAACACACTTAAAACATAAAAAATAAAATAAAAAAAAACCACATTTTACTTTTAAAAACTCTGCCCACTACGTTAAATTTATTTAAACCATAATTTAAAAAACTTTTTTAAAAAATTGGATTTTTAAAAATTAATAAAAATACATAAATAACTTTAATTTAAATTAATGTTAAATATGTAGTGTATTTTTTCTATTTTTTATTAATGTTTTGTGTGTTTGGGGGAGTTTCTCATTCATAATAATGGGAACTCCAACTTATCAAGTTCCCATTATTATGAATGAGAATATACTTTACCTTGATTGGCTGACCAGAGCCATGTGACTGCAGCTCCAACCTTGTGCACGTCCTGACGTGCACGTACTGCGACGCGCAGTCAGTGGAGGCCTTGGGACCGGAAACTCGCGTGGGTGCAGCAAAAACACATCTCTTTTGTCGAACGCCCATGGGAAGGAGAAACCGGGATTTCTGGGCCAATGTTACATTCATTGTATAAAAGCTTTGGCACAGCTAAAAGATAAGAAAGCTTATGACCACGGAAAAATTAATCTATCTTACATTATTATTCCCTTCGTTTAACCAGCAATTGCACAATAACATTGAAAGCAATGCAATGGCACTAAAAAGTATAAAACTTTGTGGTTGTTATGCTCCTGCAACTACTTAACCACATTACAACATAAGCATAAGAACATAAGAATTAGGAACAGGAGTAGGCCATCTAGCCCCTCGAGCCTATTCCGCCACTCAACTAGATCATGGCTGATCTGGCCATGGACTCAGCTCCACTTACCCACCCGCTCCCCATAACCCTTAACTCCCTTATTGGTCAAAAATCTATCTATCTGTGACTTGAATACATTCAATGAGCTAGCCTCAACTGCTTCCTTGGGCAGAGAATTCCACAGATTCACAACCCTCTGGGAGAAGAAATTCCTTCTCAACTCGGTTTTAAATTGGCTCCCCCATATTTTGAGGCTGTGCCCCCTAGTTCTAGTCTCCCCGACCAGTGGAAACAACCTCTCTGCCTCTATTTTGTCTATCCCTTTCATGATTTTAAATGTTTCTATAAGATCACCCCTCATCCTTCTGAACGCCAACGAGTAAAGACCCAGTTTACTCAATCTATCATCATAAGGAACCCCCTCATCTCCGGAATCAGCCTAGTGAATTGTCTCTGTACCCCCTCCAAAGCTATATATCCTTCCTTAAGTAAGGTGACCAAAACTGCACGCAGTACTCCAGGTACGGCCTCACCAATACCCTATACAGTTGCAGAAGGACCTCCCTGCTTTTGTACTCCATCCCTCTTGCAATGAAGGCCAACATTCCATTTGCCTTCATGATTACCTGCTGCACCTGCAAATTAACTTTTTGGGATTTATCCACAAGGACCCCCAGGTCCCTCTGCACCGCAGCATGTTGTAATTTCTCCCCATTCAAATAATATTCCCTTTTACTTTTTTTTTCCCAAGGTGGATGACCTCACACTTTCCGACATTGTATTCCATCTGCCAAACCTTAGCCCATTCGCTTAACCTATCTAAATCTCTTTGCAGCCTCTCTGTGTCCTCTACACAACCCGCTTTCCCACTAATCTTTGTGTCATCTGCAAATTTTGTTACACTACACTCTGTCCCCTCTTCCAGGTCATCTATGTATATTGTAAACAGTTGTGGTCCCAGCACCGATCCCTGTGGCACACCACTAACCACCGATTTCCAACCCGAAAAGGACCCATTTATCCCGACTCTCTGCTTTCTGTTAGCCAGCCAATTCTCTATCCATGCTAATATATTTCCACTGACTCCGCGTACTTTTATCTTCTGCAGTAACCTTTTGTGTGGCACCTTATCGAATGCCTTTTGAAAATCTAAATACACCACATCCATCGGTACACCTCTATCCACCATGCTCGTTATATCCTCAAAGAATTCTTAAAATTGCATTATTTGGGGACATTCAGTTTGTGTTTGGACATTAACAAGAGATTTATTAGAATGGTTCCAAGGATGAGGGATTACAGTTACATGGATAGACTGGAGAAGCTGGGGTTGTTTCCTTAGCACAGAGAAGGCCAAGAGGAGATTTGATCGAGGTGTTTGAAATCATGAAAGGTTTCGATAGAGTAAATAAAGAGAAACTGCTTCCAATGACTGAAGGGTCGATATCCAGAGGACACAAGTTTAAGGTGATTGGCAAAAGAACCAGAGGCGACATAAGGAAAAACTTTTTTGCACAATGTGTGGTTAGGATATGGAATGCACTGCCTAATAGGGTGATGGATACAGATTCAATAGTAGCCTTCAAAAGAGATTGGATAAATACTTGAAGAAAAAATTGCAGGGATGGGGGCAAGAGCGAGGGAATGGGACCAACTGGATTGCTCTCTGAAAGAGCCAGTGCAACCTTGTTTGGCTGATTGGCTCCCTTCTGTGCTTTACTATTCTATGATTTTATGAACAACTCAACTGTTCTAGATCAATGGAGTACTGTATAACATACTGTCCCACATTAAAGTAATAGGATGTAGTACTACACACTGCACTGCAACAGCAATGTGCAAATGGAAATAAATTATTGCAGTGTTGCTGGTTTGAGCCCAGAGGTTCTCAAATAAAGACTAGAATTATATCACAAGGCTTTGACACAGTGGGGCCGAAATTCAGGGTCCGGATAAGGTTCGTTACAACTGTTTTGCGGCGGCCATGCGACGGAATCGAGTGGCCGGCGCGTTGCAGTCCATTTGCCGCTATGACCCAAATTCAGCTCGGGGATTTTTCGGCCTGTCCTCACTTCCGTCCCGCTCCTGCCGACTGCCGCAAGCGCATCATCAAAGTGCGCACCACCGCTCTCCCGTAGCTCCAACACACTCCATCCCAAATTTACCTGGAAAAAGCGTTGATCCGCCGCGCGGTGCCCCGACAGCTTTTTCTGTTGGTGCACCTGGTTTCATGTCTGTGAGCCATGGCAACGTGGTGGCCCTTCAAGGGGAGGGCATACTGCCACAGCCATCATGTTTCTTTTGCCGGCCGACTTGTCGATTGGCCAGCCAATTATTGCCCCAGATTCAGCCGGGCCGCTGACAGACAGCCTCTCACCCCCTCTTGTGTGCCAGGCCGCTGGCCCGGTCGAAACCCTTCTTGGTGGCCCAGTGGCTGAATCTACGGAATCGGCGATTCTCTCCCCTTTAAATGAGGGGAGAGAGCGTGGTGATGCACGCGCGCTGTGATGTCACCACTGCTCCGTCGCTGAATGACAGCGGTGGAGACTCGGTCCTGCCCAACTTCTTGCCCTCACTAGGACTTACCGCCGCACTTCTGCCCCCATTATGACCGACTTCTGTTCTGACACGAAAAAAAGTTCAAAATGTAGAAAATCTATCGGAAGGCCACATCATTGCACCCAGCGGTAAAATCAGGTAAAAAATTGTAGGTGCGCCAGCTTTCTGGCATGCCTGAATTTCGGTCCCAATAACGTTATTATAGAATGACCAGTTCAGAGTGAAAACAGCTATAACATAAAAACTTCCAATAATTCTCATTGGGCTAAACATGTAAAACAGAAATTAACATCTGCGTTGCTTGGTAAGTCACATTGCTTAGCCTACAATGGATGAGTTACTTCTTACCGCTTCCAACTTCTCATCATATACCCACCCCCACGATTTCAAATGAAGGCAGGGAAGTTATTCCCGGTGTCATGGGGAATATTTATCCATCAATCAACATTACTAAAAATAGATTATCTAGTCATTAGCGCATTTCTTGTTTGTGGGAGCTTGCTGTGTGCAAATTAGCCACCATGTTTCCGACATTACAACAGTGACAACACTTCAAAAGTACTTCATTGGCTGTAAAATGCTTTGGGATGTGCTGCAGTCATGAAAGGCGTTATATAAATGCAAGTCTTTCTTTTATAAGAGGACTTGCAACACTGCATCCTTTCTCTTTGAGCAGCAGACTCTCCAAACTCAGGACTGGGACTCAGATAAGGAAACAAATGGCAGGGCACCACTTCAGTGTTTGTATAACACTTATCCTTTTTTCAATTTCCATCCTATTTAGTCACAGCCAAGCTTGTACTTTGCTAAAGACTGCCGAGCAATCAGTTGTAATAAAGATCTGCTGCTAATACTGTTTTCCTTCTGAGTCCTTAGGTATGACAGAAGTAATTGAGCGGATGCCCACTGAATAGGAGTCACCATGTACCTTACATGGCACCCAGTGATGTAATTGGACACTGACAAGCAGTAGCATAGGTACATCTACCCTGGGAAATTTGGCCCTAATGTGTTTGAGGGCAACATATTTGGTGAAGCACAGAGCACAGTTTTGAAGGAGCAAGTGAATGTGGTACATAGAAACATTGAAACATAGAAAATAGGTGCAGGAGTAGGCCATTCGGCCCTTCGAAACGGCACCGCCATTCAATGAGTTCATGGCTGAACAAAAGTAGAAACAGCTGGCCAGGGTGTCAACTTGTATCCATCCATCACTGATGGGAATAGGGATGCTGGACTCCAGGACCCAGCTTTTCCATCAGAATCCTGAAGAATCTTGTGCCCTTTCGGAGGAGCAAGTTCACTCCTTCTTCCAATTCGTCGCCACTGACTGTTCTGATAGGTGTCACAGTGCATGCAGAAAGAGGCAGCCCCTATTGCTTCAGATGTGGCTGAGACAATAGCTAGGAAGCAACTCATGAAGGTAGAGGGCCACCTCAGTCCCAATTTAAACAACTACCTCATTCATTTCAGCGAGGAACATGGAATGTACAGGACCAGTAAAGACCTCTGTGCTCAATCTGGCTAATCCCAGTGTTCAGCAAATATAAAATCCCACCTTACATCTTGTAGCCTTATTTCACAATTTTCTCCAGGCAGTTAATCAATTCTATTTTGAACTTGCTGATACAATTAACCCCTCTGCCTTTCCTTGGCACACCATTCTATACATTCACCACCTTCTGCTTAAAATAATGAAACCTAAAATATCTTTCCACCCTCATTCTTCTAAGTTTGACACTATGCTTGTGTCACATTTCAGAATTTTCCATCTTTTTTTTCTTCAGCACTTCAGAATACCCTAGAGAATAGCTAAAGCAGACCTGAACCTTGTAACAGTCGACTTGCTCTCGACTCTGTGATGATGTTGAAGTTGTTCTTTGCCCAGATAATTTCCTTGTATTTATCTTGGTTAATAGTGCAGTGGAGGGAAGGAAATGGGAGGTGATGTGGGGCATTGGTCAATATTGGGTAGGATGTGACTGGCAATTATGTGGGACAGATAACTCTTTATGCATTCGAGGCCATAGTGGACATAACTGAAGATTTTGTCTATCAGAGCCTGCCTACGGTCTCGTTCAGCCTGTAAATTTTGAAACTAAAGCTTCTGTAAAAATGAAAGGCTGCATTAGAGGGAGCAGCGTACGGCGGCCCGGCCCGGAAATCGGCGCGGTCCCGGCCTGCAAGACCATCAGCAGGCCGGGGCCATCAGAGGGAGCATTCCACTGCAGGAGGGCAACGGCTGCGAAGTCAGGTCGCTGATTGCAGTGCGGGCAGGCACAGCAGGAGGGGCGAAGTGACTGCGGCAAGAGTTTGGAGAAGGAAGTGACCTGGGCAATCTTCTGTTTATAGTGGTTTTACATTCCTTTGCAATGATTTCATATGGATGCCTCTTTTCAGGGCAAAATTGAGCAGCTTGCAGCTTATTGCAATGATGTGAGAGTCCTTCACTGTGATATATTGCAATACATGGTTTGGCCAATGTTGATTCTGGTGGCTGTGTCTGCCAGGTTCTAGCAATGCTCAGCTGGAGCCTCTGGGTGTCATTAGTCATAGCTACATAGGGTATCTGAAGTCTCCGAGCAGCCAGCTTTACAATGTACAATGCAACTCGCTGAAACATTCATGGGGGAACACAGCCAGAACAGTTCGCACCCCAACAGTGATCCTATTTTACCTGCTGCAGAATTCTGCTCTGCCTCATGGTCCTGCAACCACCACACAAAGTCCCAGACCATGGAACACATCACATCAACCTGTCACTAAGATCTGTTGCAGGAGGCACCTCATTTTACCACTCGGCATCTCAGGAGGCCATTGGCCAGGATAGCCAAACTAGACATCCAAATACAAGATTTTCCTGTATATGAAACAACAACAATATTCCTTGTAACTCAAAGAGTGCAAGCACTCTTAACTGACAATGAAGGCATTATGCCCCTGGCAGGGTAGAGTTTTTTGACATGCATGACTCTGTGCTCATGGGAAAACACAAATTGCATGTTGAGGTAGTTATTACTACAGGCTGAGGAGTTGTGGGCATGAGCCTATTGGGCTACATTTGTTCCCTCTTTGACCCCCCTGAACGGGAGTCCTGTCATATGAAAAAAATGCAAATTGCAGATGTGCTGCTATTATTTGTCCATTGGGATGGAAACCATTTGGCTGGCTTTTCTGAACAGACTCTGGATCAGTTCCTATGGATTGGAGGGTAGCTAATGTAACCCCACTTTTTAAAAAAGAAGGGAGAGAGAAAATGGGTAATTATAGACTGGTTAGCCTGACATCGGTAGTGGGAAAAATGTTGGAATCAATTATTAAAGATGAAATAGCAGCACATTTGGAAAGCAGTGATAGGATCGGTCCAAGTCAGCATAGATTTATGAAAGGGAAATCATGCTTGACAAATCTTCTGGAATTTTTTGAGGATGTAACTAGTAGAGTGGACAAGGGAGAACCAGTGGATGTGGTGTATTTCGACTTTCAAAAGGCTTTTGGCAAGGTCCCACACAAGAGATTAGTGTGCAAAATTAAAGCACATGGTATTGGGGGTAATGTATTGATGTGGATAGAGAACTGGTTGGCAGACAGGAAGCAAAGAGTAGGAATAAACGGGTCCTTTTCAGAATGGCAGGCAGTGACTAGTGGGGTACTGCAAGGTTCAGTGCTGGAACCCCAGCTCTTTACAATATACATTAATGATTTAGACTAAGGAATTGAATGTAATATCTCCAAGTTTGCAGATGACACTAAGCTGGGTGGCAGCATGAGCTGTGAGGAGGATGCTAAGAGGCTGCAGGGTGACTTGGACAGGTTCGGTGAGTGGGCAAATGCATGGCAGATGCAGTATAATGTAGATAAATGTGAGGTTATCCACTTTGGTGGCAAAAACAGAAAAGCAGAATATTATCTGAATGGTGATGGATTAGGAAAAGGGGAGGTGCAACGAGACCTGGGTGTCATGGTACATCAGTCATTGAAATTTGGCATGCAGGTACAGCAGGCGGTGAAGAAGGCAAATGGCATGTTGGCCTTCATAGCTAGAGAATTGGAGTATAGGAGCATGGAGGTCTTACTGCAGTTGTACAGGGCCTTGGTGAGGCCACACCTTGAATATTGTGTACAGTTTTGGTCTCGTAATCTGAGGAAGGACATTGAGGGAGTGCAGCAAAGGTTCACCAGACTGATGCCCGGGATGGCAGGACTGACATATGAAGAAAGACTGGATCGACTAGACTTGTATTCACTGGAATTTAGAAGGATGAGAGGGGACCTCATCGAAACATATAAAATTCTGACAGGATTGGACAGGTTAGATGCAGGAAGAATGTTCCCGATGTTTGGGAAGTCCAGAACCAGGGGTCACAGTCTAAGCATAAGGGTTAAGCCATTTAGGACCGAGATGAGAAGAAACTTCTTCACTCAGAGAATAGTGAACCTGTGGAATTCTCTACCACAGAAATTTGTTGAGGCCAGTTCATTAGTTATATTCAAAAGGGAGTTAGATGTGGCCCTTACGGCTAAAGGGATCAAGAGGTATGGAGAGAAAGCAGGAATGGGGTACTAAAGTTGCATGATCAGCCATGATCAGCCATGAATGGTAGTGCAGGCTCGAAGGGCCGAATGGTCTACTCTTGCACCTATATTCTATATTTCTATGTTTCTATGTTACTTGTACGTTAATCTGAAGGCAGTAGACTGGCAGATGTGAATGTCTGGAAAGATACTTACTTGCAAAATTTGAGCTATGTTTACCTTCACTGTCACTGACAGTGTGGTGCCTTTGCTGGAGCATGGATGCAAATATGTCTCAAGCATGCGGTACAAATCTGTTACCCTCTCTGCTGAAGTGCAGTCTCCTGAGGTCCTGTTTCTCAAATATACTGAGGTATAAATGCTTTGGTCAATAAATACAGCTTGGGATTAGCGAATGGTGCAGCGATTGCATCTGTGGTGCAAACTGACCTGAATGTTCTCTTCTTCCATCAGATAATTATAAATACAAGGTTTCTCTAGAGCAGACAAATGAAAAACAACTTGCAGAAAAACACTTTCCAAATTAGTTCGGACATGTCACATTGGGGAATGCAGATTTAAGTCTACAACGCTTTAGATTTTTGGACATCACTTTCAATGGGCATCACTTGCACCCAACATATTTTCCATCAAAAACACAAGGTATGAGTTCTGCCCTCAACAGCTCATTACATTGCTTAGTTTAATTTTTATATCAATGGATTTGATATATTGACGGATTTTTGGCTGAGCACCAATTTCATGCTTGACCAGAAGCTGCGTGAATTGGCCACGGAATCAATGTTACTGATCTCTGCCTATGTTTTCATTCATACCCCCACGCTGACTTTACGTTGTCAATGTGGCGTAAAACGAAAGATTCCTCTGTATTAAAATTATGAATAATTCATTACAAGATTTAAAATTAACGTTGAAGGGATGAATGGTATATTAGAGATCATGATGGGCTAGATTTTTGGTTTTCAGCGAAAATAATATTTTTACGCCAAAATTACAGTTTTCGCTGCAATACCATTTTTAGGCCGAACTTTTGGCCTTTATGTTGGTAAAGAAGGCGTTGCACGATGATTCGCGGCACAAACCGTGAGTTTCGGCAATTTAGTCCGGGGCTGGGAGCGCTGCGAGAGAGGCCTTGGGAGGGGTGAAAACAAAATTTCAAAAAATATTCAACAAACATTCACAAAACATTCACAAAACCCTTAGCTACTAAATCACTGAAAAATAATTTTTAAAAATAAAAACTTTAACTTTCCTTTTTTGCAGGTTTTCATACTTACCGCTGCTGGCCGGGCTGCATTGACAGATTTGACCTGTCGGTATTCTGGGCGCGGCGTACGGGTCGCGAAAGTACGACACAAATGCAATCTGCGTCATTGCACGTCGGCGCAGCTCTCCCCAGCGGTACTTGGAAGCACCGCTGCAAAGAGGTACCCGAGGATCCCGCCTACTGGGTTTTTGCCACCGAGGGTGTAATCGTGGTGAAAACCTGGTGAAAATCCGGCCCTTTTAAAGTTCATAATGTGCCGAAAATTCTGGCCTTGTCGGATCTGTATGAAGTACGTGCGAGGCCTCGCAAAAACCGGTTGCAATGTGGATGCGCCGAAAACCAGCTTTTCCAACGGGGTCAAAATTGATGAACTTACTGCCCATTGCTGCCGACTGCTGCCCACTGCTGCCAACTTCCTCTGCTCGAACCGCCCAGTGCCACTTTCGATGTGGCCTGGAGTGGGCGGGAGGGGAGAGCTGCCGAGAAGCACCCGCCGACGTCAGCGGGTGGCCGATGCCGAGATGCCAGATTGGTGCGGGCGGGAGTCGGCTGGAGTCATCGGCAGGATGGCTGTGGAGGCTGCTCTGTCCTGAATGGTGTGTGCCAAGATCCTGTAAAAAAGGTAAGTGGAATGTTTTTAAATTATTTCTTTACAGGTACTTACCCGGTCCCCTGAAGGTCGTCAGATGGATTTTTTTGTTGGTGATGATTTTTATTTTTACCTCTTTGACCCTCCGTGGGCCCGACTCCATCTTTGGTGGCACTTGGGCGGCAAGCGCCTCTGTCGCCGAGAATGAGACCTCCTGCCCGCTGCCACCCAGATTGGCGGCGTACGTCGTTGATTTGCCGACCGCCGACCTTTGAGGGACCTTGGCAATGAAAACCCCGCCGAAAGTACCATCCGGTAACTTGGCGGCCATCGGCAGCACTTTGGGTGACAATTGGGCGGGCGGAGACCTTGACCAAGTTCGGGCCTGATCTGTCAAAATTTCTCTTGACAGATCGTCTGCATCCCCTGGAGAAGGATATCCTCGTGGGAGAGATTGGGCTATTTGCTCAACTCATGCCCAGCGAATGTTCTTCAAACTTTTAAGAGTTTTAAAACATATAAATATTTCATTTAATCATACATTTTTATGTTAAAAACCATGTCCATTAAGGTAAGTTTATTTTAAACCGTATTAAAACACATCAAAAAAATTCCAAAAAATATATATTTTCTCTAAAACATTTAATTAACTTTAATTTCAATTAATTTTAAATATGTGAAGTGGTATTTTTATTTATTATGTTGTGTTTCTTGTTTTGGGGGTTTATTCTTATTGATAGTAATGGGAACTCGTAAAAACGTAGTTCCCATTATTATCAATGAGAATACTGCAGAGTGATTGGTGGTCCAGGCCCATGTGACTCCAACATTTTCGTATGTACAGGGAAATCATCTCCCCGTACAATGAAGGACTCCAACCGGAATCGAAGATGTCTCCGTGACCACCAGGTACTTTCGCAAAAACGTTTTGGGTCAGAGGCGTTCATCCAATCGGAATTTCCCCCCCACCCCCATATTTTTCCGAAAGAAATTTTTCAATTTCAAATCTTTTTTCATTGAGAAGATTAGGTGATATTGAATGGGATTACAAAGTTGCAATTAATTGGATTTAAAAACAAACTGGGGTAGATTTTCTACTTCTGCACTCCCCATTCTGTAATTAGAATGAATAGGCCAAAATTTTGGACTGGGGTGTGCAGAAATTGAAAATTCTAATCAAAGACTTTCATCTGGAGTATATTTTAGAGAATTGGGATATTATATTCATTTTTTTTATATCCTTTGGCTTTGTGGTAACATTGCACCTTTGCTCCACTGATTGCATGTGTTACATTTTCACATTGTTGATATGCCACAGCAAGGTGATGCATCTAACAGTTAATTTAATCCATATGTCTGACTTCATACAGCAAGTTATTCAGTTAGTATCAATTACCAGCTGTGTTAAAGATTAATGTTTTACATGGCTGCGTACTCAGGAGTTGCTGTTAAATTACAACCGTGTCTGTAAGATAGGCATTTAAAAATAGTTAAAGACCTCCTGTTTTCCAACAAGAGACTCAGAAAATGAGAACACTCCCAAAGGATCTCCAAAAAGCAAGTCCATATCACAAAATAAAATGGCACTCAATTGCAGATTGAAATAAAATAATTCCTTCGTATTTACTTGAAGAAGCTAAAAGAACATTTAGCGTGCTATGTCCCCTGGAAGACAAAGTTCTTGGAGACATGGCACTCCAAATCCTCTTGAAACTAATAAAACTAAAAGTACAGAACTCACTAAACTGACTGTGAGCTACATGTATCTGTTGCATTTATTGGCATGCATCATGTGGTCTCGACACCACAAGGAATTATTGCTTAGTATAAGTGCTATATGCATCACCCTGCTGTGAGAGTTATGTGCTTGTTATATTCTTTTATACTAAAATGGATTTGGTGCTTTAGTTACCTTTCATGTCAAAGCTGTACTGGCATCAGTCACTCTGATCCAGTAAGTAATGTTATATACTGTGTTACTGAGGGGAGTTGATAACTACATCTGTTTCTCTCAGCCCCACAGCAGTTGATGAGAATGAAAGGGGAATCTGACTGCACTTCAAGGCACCTTCACTCACTTTGAGATAAACAAGAAAGTCTTCAACTCAGTGAATGCCTGGTGGTATGAAATGCCCAGCACATCATAATCAAAAATGTCCATCCCAGCTACAGTGATTACTTCATACCATCTCAGCCTTATCTGTTGGCTTCCCCGTGGTAAATAATCTTTAAGACCCATGGCCAAAGAGAGTACAGGCTGTACTTCAGAGAGCATTTTTATAGTACTGTTATTGAGACCAGTTTCTATTAGACCTAATACAGGGAGTCATTAATGCTGGAATTAGTCTGAGAATTTCATGAGCATTTTCCCCAACATTCTGTGCCAATTGGCTTTTGGTCTTTCTGGCATTAAGCATGTAGTAATGATCATTAAGTGGACATTCTAAAATTCCAAGATGGCAGCAGATAAGACATGTGTTTATCTTCCATCCCCAAAAATGTGTTATCACCACCACTAAAGCTGCCGAACCACGACATTTAGCACATATAGCTTGAAGGGCTAATGGCTTGAAATGTTGACTGCTATTTTTCCACGGGTGCTGCCTGACCTGCTGAGGGTTTGCAGCATTTTCTGTTTTTATTTTCAGCTTACCATTGATTTATTTTCTTCCTATGTGTTATACATTGAGGAGAAAGGAGAAATTAGACTGGAAGATACTGTAGATGATAAACCCAAGAGACAGAGAAGGGGTAAAATTAACATTGAATTTTTGAGCCACAGTTTATCAGCATTTTTTACATATCATAAAAATGTCAGTTTTATCATTGTGTTGCTTGAAGCAAAGTCAAATACATTCATGCTTTCCTACTGAGATGCAGTACAGCTAACCAATATTTTGCTCAAGAGTGCACTTTAAAGAAGAAAGGTTACCCTTTCAAGATAGATCAGTAAATGTTCAGATGTGAATGCTAGACGTAGTGTACCACAGCCACCATGACTAGCCACAAACAACAGCATATGTAAATGTTAATAATCTTTAACACCTTATTAAATAGAACACACTAATGCATAATGTCAGCTGTAGCTCAGTGGTAGCACACTTGGCTCTGCATCAAAGGGTTATAGCTTCAAGTCCAACTTCAGAGACCTCAGCATAAATTTTAGGCTGACACTTGTCAGAGATGCTGTCTTTTGGATGAAATGTTAAACTGAGATCTCACCTGCCCTCTTAGGTGGGCGTAAAAGATCCCGTGCCATTATTTCGAAGAAAAGCAGGGGAATATTCCCTGGTGTGCAGTGGCAGGTCAGAGTGCAAAGGTAAGAGTTTGGTAAGTGGGAGAACTTTAAGGGTTAATCCCTTTAAAACCATTTCAAGGTTGGTGTAAATTACTAGTGACAATTTCTAGTAGCTTATAAAGGCAAAATAAGATTACAAGTTTAAGTAAAACTGCAATATTAAACGGTTAGGATTCTTGTAGGTTTAAGCAGAGACAAACAAGCAAGCTAGCTTAGTGAATTGGACAGCTAGTAAAAACTGGTTCCCTAAATAGGATAGTGGTGAATCAGCTAGAAACAGCATAAAAAGAGGGGGCTTGGTGTGGTCTTGCTTGGAGTGCAGCGGCAGGTCAGAGTTTGGCAAGTGGGAGCAGGAGGTGTTGCTTTGTCTTGTTTTCCCCATCAGTGCTGATTCCCCGACCGGGGAGGAAAAGAAAACAAAGTGTGACGTCACAGCAAGAGGATCGGGGATGTCGGAGCGGCCTATAAAGGCCCAGCGGCAGTCAAGAGGTGGCAGCAGTTGTAGAGGCGGGAGTTCGGGGACATCGGAGTGGTCTATAAAGGCCCAGCTGGTGCAGCTGCAGCAGGGAGAGAAGGCAAAAAAGAAGTAGAAAGAAATTGAAAGGTGACGTCACAGCCAAAGGGGTAAGTGATTGGCTGGTGATTGGTGAGTAGTTTCTTCCTTTTCTTTTCTTTATCAGTAAGTAACCTTTAGCATTATTGTTGCCAAATTAAGTTAATCTAGGGGTTAAGTCATGGCAGGAGAGCTCGGACATGTGTTATGCTCCTCCTGTACTATATGGGAAGTCAGGGACGCTTCCAGTGTCCCCGCGACTATATATGCGGGAAGTGTATCCGGCTACAGCTCCTGTCAGACCACATTGCAGCACTGGAGCTGCAGGTGGATTCACTCTAGAGCATCCACGATGCTGAGAATGATGTGAATAGCACGTTTAGTGAGTTGGACTTACCGCAGGTAAAGGCTACACAGCCAGATAGGCGATGGGTGACCAACAGGAAGAGCAGTGGAAGGAAGGTAGTGCAGGAGTCCCCTGCGGTCATCCCCCTGCAAAACAGATACACCGCCTTGGGTACTGTTGAGGGGGATGACTCATCAGGGGAGGGCAGCTGCAGCCAAGTCCATGGCACCATGAGTGGCTCTGCTGCACAGGAGGGCAGGAAAAAAAGTAGGAGAGCTATAGTGATAGGGGATTCAATTGTAAGGGGAATAGATAGACATTTCTGCGGCCGCAACCGAGACTCCAGGATGGTATGTTGCCTCCCTGGTGCAAGGGTCAAGGATGTCTCGGAGCGAGTCCATTTTGAAGGGGTAGGGTAAACAGCCAGTTGTCGTGGACCATAAAGGTACCAAAGAAATGGGTAAAAAATGGGATGAGGTCCGACAAGACGAATTTAGGGAGATAGGAGCTAAATTAAAAAGTAGGACCTCAAAAGTAGTAATCTAAGGATTGCTGTCAGAGTAGGAATCGCAGGATAGCTCAGATGAATACGTTGCTTGAGGAGTGGTGCAGAAGGGAGGGATTCAAATTCCTGGGATATTGGAACCGGTTCTGGGGGAGGTGGGACCAGTACAAACCGGACGGTCTGCACCTGGGTAGGACCGGAACCAATTTCCTTGGGGGAGTGTTTGCTAGTGCTGTTGGAGAGGGGTTAAACTAATATGGCAGGGGTTGGAAACCTATGCAGGGAGACAGAGGGAAGTAGAATGGGGGCAGAAGCAAAAGATAGAAAGAAGAAAAGTAAAACTGGAGGGCAGGGAAACCCAAGGCAAAAAGCAAAAAGGGCCACATTACAGCAAAATCCTAAAGGGGCAAAGGGTGTTAAAAAGACAAGCCTGAAGGCTCTGTGCCTCAATGCGAGGAGTATTCGGAATAAGGTGGACGAATTAACTGCGCAGATAGCAGTTAACGGATATGATGTAATTGGCATCACGGAGACATGGCTCCAGGGTGACCAAGGCTGTGAACTCAACATGCAGGGGTATTCAACATTTAGGAAGGATAGACAGAAAGGAAAAGGAGGCGGAGGGGCGTTGCTGGTTAAAGAGGAAATTAATGCAATAGTAAGGAAGGACATTAGCATGGATGGTGTGACATCTGTATGTGTGGAGCTACGGAATACCAAAGGGCAGAAAATGCTAGTGGGAGTTGTGTACAGACCACCAAACAGTGGTAATGAATGGGGACAGCATCAAACAAGAAATTAGGGATGCGTGCAATAAAGGTACAGCAGTTATCATGGGCGATTTTAATCTACATATTGATTGGGCTAACCAAACTGGTAGCAATGCGGTGGAGGAAGATTTCCTGGAGTGTATTAGGGATGGTTTTCGAGACCAATATGTCAAGAAACCAACTCGGGAGCTGGCCATCCTAGACTGGCTGATGTGTAATGAGAAAGGACTAATTAACAATCTTGTGCGAGGCCCCTTGGGGAAGAGCGACCATAATATTGTAGAATTCTTTATTAAGATCGAGAGTGACACAGTTAATTCAGAGACTAGGGTCCTGAACTTAAGGAAAGGTAACTTCGATGGTATGAGACGTGAATTGGCTAGAATAGACTGGCGAGTGATACTTAAAGGGTTGACGGTGGATAGGCAAAGGCAAACATTTAAAGATCACATGGATGAACTTCAACAATTGTACATCCCTGTCTGGAGTAAAAATAAAATGGGGACGTTGGCTCAACCGTGGCTAACAAAGGAAATTAAGGATAGTGTTAAATCCAAGGAAGAGGCATATAAATTGGCCAGAAAAAGCAGCAAACCTGAGGACTGGGAGAACTTTGTAATACAGCAGAGGAGGACAAAGGGTTTAATTAGGAGGGGGAAAATAAAATATGAGAGGAAGCTTGCTGGGAACATAAAAACTGACTGCAAAAGATATGTGAAGAGAAAAAGATTAGTGAAAACAAACGTAGGTCCCGTGCAGTCAGATTCAGGTGAATTTATAATGGGGAACAAAGAAATGGCAGACCAGTTAAACAAATTTTTTGGTTCTGGTTTCACGAAGGAAGACACAAATAACCTTCCAGAAACATGAGGGGACCGAGGGTCTGGTGAGAAGGAGGAACTGAAGGATATCCTTATAAAGTGGGAATTTGTGTTATTGAAATTGATGGGATTGAAGGCCGATAAATCGTCGGGGCCTGATAATCGGCATCCCAGAGTACTTAAGGAAGTGGCCATAGAAATAGTGGATGCATTGGTGATCATTTTCCAACAGTCTATCGACTCTGGATCAGTTCCTATGGACTGGAGGGTAGCTAATGTAACACCAGTGTTTGAAAAAGGAGGGAGAGAGAAAACGGTAATTATAGACCAGTTAGCCTGACATCAGTACTGGGGAAAATGTTGGAATCAATTATTAAAGATGAAATAGCAGCGCATTTGGAAAGCAGTGACAGGATTGGTCCAAGTCAGCATGGATTTATGAAAGGGAAATCATGCTTCACAAATCTTCTGGAATTTTTTGAGAATGTAAATAGTAGATGGACAAGGGAGAATCAGTGGATGTGGTGTATTTGGACCTTCAAAAGGCTTTTGACAAGGTCCCACACAAGAGATTGGTGTGCAAAATCAAAGCACATGGTATTGGGGGAAATGTACTGGCGTGGATAGAGAACTGGTTGGCAGACAGGAAGCAGAGAGTCGGGATAAACGGATCCTTTTCAGAATGGCAGGCAGTGACTAGTGGGGTGCCGCAGAGCTCAGTGCTGGGACTCCAACTCTTTACAATATACATTAATGATTTATATGAAGGAATTGAGTGTAATATCTCCAAGTTTGCAGATGACATTTAACTGGGTTGCGGTGTGAGCTGTGAGGAGGACGGCTGCAGGATGACTTGGACAGGCTAGGTGAGTCGGCAAATACATGACAGATGCAGTATAATGTGGATAAATGTGAGGTTATCCGCTTTGGCGGCAAAAATATGAAGGCAGAATATTATTTGAATGGCGGCAGATTAGGAAAAGGGGAGGTGCAACGAGACCTGGGCATCATGGTTCATCAGTCATTGAAAATTGGCATGCAGGTACAGCAGGCGGTGAAGAAGGCAAATGGTATGTTGGCCTGCATAGCTAGCGGATTTGAGTATCGGAGCAGGGAGGTCTTACTGCCGGGAGGTTGTACAGGGCCTTGGTGAGGCCTCACCTGGAATATTGTGTTCAGTTTTTGTCTCCTAATCTGAGGAAGGATGTTCTTGCTATTGAGGGAGTGCAGCGAACGTTCACCAGACTGATTCCCGGGATGGCGGGACTGACATATGAGGCGAGACTGGATCAACTGGGCCTTTATACACTGGAGTTTAGAAGGATGAGAGGGGATCTCATAGAAACTTACAAGATTCTGACGGGACTGGACAGGTTAGATGCGGGAAGAACGTTCCCGATGATGGGGAAGTCCAGAACCAGGGGACACAGTCTTAGGATAAGAGATAGGCCATTTAGGATTGAGATGAGGAGAAATTTCTTCACTCAGAGAGTTGTTAACCTGTGGAATTCCCTACCGCAGAGAGTTGCTGATGCCAGTTTATTGGATATATTCAAGAGGGAGTTCGATATGGCCCTTACGGCTAAAGGGATCAAGGGTAATGGAGAGAAAGCAGGAAAGGGGTACTGAGGGAATGATCAGCCATGATCTTATTGAATGGTGGTGCAGGCTCGAAGGGCCGAATGGCCTACTCCTGTGCCTATTTTCTATGTTTCTATGTTTCTATGTGTCCTGGCCAATATTTATGAGAACATAAGAACATAAAAAATAGGAGCAGGATTAGGCCACCTGGCCCATTGAGCCTGCTATGCCATTTAATAAGATCATGGCTGATCTTAGTTTCGACTGGGCAGAGGAAACGTTACAAGGACACCCTCAAAGCCTCCCTGAAAAAGTGCAACATCCCCATTACACCTGGGAATCCCTGGCTAAAGACCGCCCTAAGTGGAGGAAATGCATCCAGGAGGACGCTGAGCACCTCGAGTCCCATCGCCGAGAGCATGCAGAAATCAAGCTCAGGCAGCGGAAAGAACGTGCGGCAAACCTGTCCCACACACCCTTTCCCTCAACGACTATCTGTCCCACCTGTGACAGAGACTGTGGCTCTCGTATTGGACTGTTCAGCCACCTAAGCACTCATTTTAAGAGTGGATGCAAGTCTTCCTCGATTCCGAGGGACTGCCTTTGATGATGATGATGGCTGATCTGATCATGGACTCAGCTCCACTTCCCTGCCCGCTCCTCATAACCCTTTATTCCCTTATCGCTCAAAAACCTGTCTATCTCCGCCTTAAACATATTCAATGAGTCAGCCACCACAGCTCTCTGGGGCAGAGAATTCCATAGATTTACAACCCTCTGAGAGAAGAAATTCCTCCTCATCTGAGTTTTAAATGGGTGGCCCCTTATTCTGAGATTATGGGCTAAATTTTGACCAAAGCCGTTTCTTGGCGCATTGCTAGAGTTAGGGCCCTTTTTCTCGGCCACAACTGCTCCAAAAATAAATGTGGCAAGTTTCCCTGCGTTTTTTAAAAAAAATTGGCGCTGCACAGCCTGTCCTGTAGCCTCGGGGGGTGGAGCCAAATGTCTGCGCCGAAAAAAATGATGTTGTCCATCTGTGCATGCACGGAAAAAAACAGATGTTTTTGACGTGATTCCTATGGGCGCGCATGCGCAGTACAGCTCCCGGTCTGCAATCAGCCATTTTTAAAGAGCCAGTTGTGTGTGAGAACTTTAATTCTCTTTGGAAAAATCGGAGTTGCAATACAAGATGCAATGTGGCACAAGGGCCAAGAATTTCTTACAGGATGAAGTGGAGGCACTTGTTACTGTGATTGAGGCCAGATGACAGGAGCTGGACACCAGCAGAGGTCACATAAAAATCCCATCCAAATAAATGAAGAAACGCTGGAACCAACTTGCAAAAGATTACTGTGCAATGGTGACCACCCCGAGGTCTGGAGGCCAGTGCAAAAAGAAGTGCCAGGACCTTGGGCAAGTAGTTAGTGTAAATAATATTTTCATTTTTCAATGAAATTGCAATTGTAAATCTAACCAGGTGTATATGTTCTCCCCAGCAGAAAGGCACCCTCACTAAAAAGTTATATTTTCATCTTTGCAGAGGAAATGAGAAAGGAGGCCCGGCAAATCTGCAGCCACTAACACCCGAGGAAGACAGGGACCTGCCTGGAGAAAAACAACCTCCACTGCACAAGCTGGAGAGAGAGGGTAAGTCCTGCAAATTGCAGAGTCTGGCTTTCCTAAATGTTAAGTACTGCGCGGACTAGCCATGCTTCAGTTCATGGGGATGTCTCCCTCAACTACGCTTCGGTTGATGCAATGTGCTATCATTCATCATGGTCCTTCAAATCAGCCTGCTGCCTATGCTGTGTGAGCCTACTCATGCCACCCACCCTGCTCCTTCCTCTGTTGCTAACCATTTGTCTGTTCTGTTATATTTTGCAGAACTTGAGGCCAACCCTGACGATGCAGAAGAAGAATCAGATGAGGAAGAGCCTGAAGAAGAGAATATCTTCCAAGCCCACCTTCCAGACCAAGAGCCTGGGTGTGAGGGGGAGGGGATGAATGTAGCCCCCACTGTTGTACTCACTCTGGAGGAGGTGCAGGTGCTGACCATTGAGCCCCTTCCCTGAGTAGTGGTTTGAGTGTTGGTGGGACATTCCATGGTTTCCCACCATCCGAGGCTGTGGGTCCCAGCGGGATGCAATGAGCCACACCCAGGGTCACACAGTCCCAGGCTACGGATCCCAGTGGGTGCAGCAAGGCACACCCAGGGCCCCATCGTCCGAGGTTGCGAGTCCCACTGAGATCCTGCGAGCAACACTCAGGGTGAGGAGGGGAAGGAGAGCTCGACAGCACTCTCCTGAGGTACAGGATCTAACAGATGTGGTTCATATGATGGCAATGAGTGCAGAAAGCATTGACCTTACCCGATCTTTCCTGGACACCATCAGTGGGGTGGGTGATGAGGTATTGGGACTGTCGGGAGAAGTAACAACACTTTCACGAGAAATGGGAACACTGTCCGGAAACATGCCCAGAATATCTCAGTCAGCAGAAACAATGTTGGTGCACATGAGGGAGGGAATGTCGCAGGTAGCTGATGTGCTGTCAGTGAACATGAGGGAGGGAATGTTGCAGGTAGTTGACACACTTTTGCTCAACATGAGGGAGTGCATGTCACAGGTAGGTGAGACACTGTCGGCGGACATGAGGGAGGGAATGTTGGAGGTAGTTGAGACACTGTCAGAGCACATGAGGGAGGGAATATTGGAGTTAGCTGCTGCTATAAGGGAACACACCCAGACCCTGCACACATTGACAGAATCAATTGCCTCTCCCACTCCAATCCCCAGATCTGAAGAGGCCCAAGCCGGGCCTTCCACATTACCGCCTGCGCCCCCCGCCCACCACCCCCTATCAAGAAGTGCACATTACCCGAGATGTTCGAAAGAATAAGCTTGGTACCGACCTGAGAAACGCTGCGCCACTGCCTGCGGGCAGGGTTGGAGTCAACAAGACCAAGTGCAGCGGACGGTCTTAGAATAATGTGGAAGAGAGATGGGTGCAGCCTTTCTTTACTGCCGTTGTTGTTGTTATTATTATTGTTGTTACTGTTGTAACTGTTCTCAAATTAAGCGTTTTTTGTAAATTATGTAAATTTACAAGTTAGTAAAAGTTAGTAAGTGATCTTAGAATTTGTAAGTGATCTTATAGTTTGTAAGTGATCTTAAGTGAAAACTTTAAAGTTTGATACCAGAATATGTTTATTAAAGTTAAGTTAAGTACAAGCAAATGTTTGTTAAACTTTTGAATAAAATATATTTTAAATTATAACTGAATCAATTACATTATTTGTTCGATTATTAACACAACTTTACTAAGTAAAGAAGAATCATTTCCATCATTTGTTCCATTAACACAACACAACATTACGGAACAGGTCCAAACAGTAAACATGATCCATTTGGAATCGTTGCCACTGAGCCTCCAGGCAGCAAAGTGTTCATGGATGAGCTGCTGGAGCAAGGCTCGAGCAATCGTTAAAGGGCACAATGGCCCGCCCTCCTCCACCCTCATGCTCCGGGTTCAGGTAATTGCATGGCTCTCATCCTCGTCCTCGTCCTTCTGCTCATCATCTGCATCTTCCTCATCATTATCATTAGCCACTCTCACTGCAGGTGGGTCTTCTCCTACCAGCTGCTGCTGCCTCATGATAGCTAAGTTATGCAGCATGCAGCACACAACAGTGACCTGACCGACAATCTCAGGGGAGTATAGCAATGGTCCAGGCATCAGAAACGCAGTTTCTTTATGATGCTGCATGACACAATGTGCGACACATTGTATTCCTTGTCAGCTTCCGTCTGGGTTACGCGTAGGTGCGTCATGAGCCAGATGGCGAGGCCATACCCTTTGTCTCCAAGTAGCTAGCTCTGCCCTTCTGGCTGCTGCTGGAACATGGCAAATATAGCGCTCTCGCGTAGGATGAATGCATGATGAGTGCTCCCAGGGTATCTTGCATCGACTGATATGATGCGATGCATGTTGTCGCACACAAGCTGCACATTAATGGAGTGGAAGCCTTTCCTGTTCCAGTACATCTCGGAATCCTCCAAAGGTGCTCGCAAGGCGATGTGGGTACAATCAATGCAACCCTGTACCTTTGGGAAGCCAGTAATCCTGGAGAAGCCCACAGCTCTGTCACGCATTGCCTGGGCGGTCATGGGGACCTTTATGTCATCATTCCTCCAGGCATATAGTGCAGCAGTCACCTGCCGAATGCAGAAATGTGTTGCATGTTGAGAAATGGCGCACGCATCCCTAGTTGTAGCTTGGAATGATCCAGATGCATAGAATGAAAGTGCAGCTGTAACCTTCACTTCAACTGACAAAGCAGTCCTCCTGATGCTTCTAGGTTGCAGTTCTGCTTTTATTAACTCACAGATCTCAGTTACAACTTCTTTGCGGAAACGCAACCTTTTGACACAGGCTGCATCACTCAGGTGCAGGTACGAACACCTGTCTTGATATACCTGATGTGGGTAAGGCCTCCTGTCCATCACTCTACGGGCTCGGAGGTTCCTCATGCAATAAGTCGAATCAATTGTCTCCTCCGCAGCACCATGATGCAAAAGGCTTGTACAAAGTATGGCATTGTCAGTGTTGCCCCCATGCTTTAATTTTACCTTTGCAAGAAGCTCAAAACAGCAGGCAGGACGAGGTTCTTTGTTCTCTCTCCCCACAAGGTCTGTATGGACCACACTCAGTTCTGAGCAGGCACAGTGATCGGGAACCACGCGCCCCCCAACCCCCCAGGCTACATTTGATGCGTAGTGCAGGCTTACGATGCCTTCCGTATGCCTTCCACATCCCCCCACCCACCCGGGCTTGATTTGATGGATAGTGCAGGCTTCTGATGCCTTCTGATCGCCTTCCACAGCCTCCCCGTCACCCCAGGCTTCTTTTGCAACCGAGCCCTGAGCCCCTGTGTCAGGGCGCGAGATGGATTCTGCCGGTCGACGCTCCAACCCTCGAGCCCTGTTTGCAGATGTTCGGCGGTGGTGTTTCAGTTGAAAAAAAATGAAAACTTACAGAATTCCATCAAACTTCCATTTACTGTGTTGTAAAGTAAAAAAAAAAAAGAATCTTTATTTTGTTCTTTTCTCCCTCCAAAACTTTGCAGAAAAACAATGGCGTCTTTCTGCACCAATTTTTCAATGCGCGCTGGTTTTTCTTAACTCACCAGAAGGTTTTTCGGGAGTGGTCACATACATCGACCTAGGAGAAATTATTTTTGGGCAAATTTACATAATTGACAAAAATTGGCGCAGACATCGGGTTTCGCCCCAATGACGCAAAAAAAAAACAAATCTAAAAAATCGTAACTGAGTTACATTAGCGCACATAACTTGGGAAACATTAATTTTTTAACTTAAGCCAAAAAAAGCGGCACGCGCAAAAAAAATGGCGCAAATCGCTGGGGAAAATTGAGCCCAATGCCCCTCAGTTTTAGTTTCCCCTATGAGTGGAAATATCTTCTTTGCATCCATCTTGTCGAGCCCCCTCATTATCTCATATGTTTCTATAAGATCACCTCTCATTCTTCTGAACTCCAATAAGTAGGGGCCCAACCTACTCAACCTATCTTCATAAGTCAACCCCCTCATCTCCGGAAGCAACCTAGTGAACCTTCTCTGAACAGCCTCCAATGCATGTATATCCTTCCTTAAATATGGAGACCAAAACTGTACGCAGTACTCTAGGTGTGGCCTCACCAATACCCTGTACAGTTACAGCAGGACTTTGCTGCTTTTATACTCCATCCCCCTTGCAATAAAGGCCAACATTCCATTTGCCTTCCTGATTACTTGCTTTACCTGCATGCTAACTTTTTGTGTTTCATGCATAAGGACCCCCAGGTTCCTCTGTACTGCAACACTTTGCAATTTTTCTCCATTTAAATTATAATTTGCTTTTCTATTATTTCTGGCAAATTGGATAACCTCACATTTTCTCACATTATACTCCATCTGCCAAATTTTTGCCACTCACTTAGCCTGTCTACATCCCTTTGCAAATTTTTTCTGTCCTCCTCACAATTTCCTTTCCCACCCATCTTTGTCCTGGTAAACTATTGCTCCATCTTCAAACTCCCTTTCCTCTTCAAAGACCTTGAATATGTTGTCGCCTCTTAAACACCTTTCCTGCAACTCCATGTTTAAACCTCTCCAATTGGGTTTTTGCCTCTGCCACAGCACTGAACCAGCCCTTATTAAAGACACAAATAGCATCCTACGTGACTGTGATCATGGTGTACTAACCCTCCTCATTCCTCTCAACCTGTCTACAGCCTTTAACACGGTTGACTATGCCATCCTCTTCTAACATCTTGGCCGGAATTTTCTGACGTCCTTGTGGGTGGAAATGGAGGTGGGTCAGGAGGAAAATTTGAAATAACTTGGAGCGGGTCGGGTACCCGCTGTCATCCTGCTCCCACACGCCTTTCTCCAGCGTGCTAGAGACCCGAGTGACAGAGGCAGCCGAGCTAATTCAAATGATTATGAGGTACCTGTCAAGCCCTTAAGCACCTTTTTAACGCTACCAACGCAGCTCGGGAACCACGTCTGTAAACCTGAGGCAGAGGTTCAGTGGCCATTGATCCAGCTCAGTGGTGCACAGCATGGAAAGTCAATAAATACTCCAACACCCATTTACTTTCCTAACGCAGATGCTGTTACTGAGTATATTGTCAGCACAGATTTAGATTGCAAGTCTTTTCAGCAAAGTTGGGATTCACTGTCATCTCATTGGTACAACCTATCACACCATTGACAGATTGCTTCTGTCATATCTACTTGACCTGTCATCTATTCCATTAACATGGATGCCGTTTATACTGTCTCATCCCGGTCCTCAGAATTGGGCCTCGATGAGCCCCGACACCAGCAGAACCGATCACAACATCACCCACCTTCTCCTCACAAAACTGATGCTGCACCGTGCCGGAGGCGGTAACCCCAAAACAGGGTATACAGGCAGAGGATGAGCTTCCTCAACATGACTGAGCAGCAGTGCCAAAGGAGGCTCAGGCTATCGCGCCAGGTCATTGCAGACATTTGCAGCTTGCTGGAGCAAGACCTGCAGCCCAGAGGAACAGGTGGCCATGCCAGAAATAACCAGTGGCTGTCAAAGTTAGCAGCGCCCTCAACTTCTTAGCCTCAGCCTTCTTCCAGGGATCTGCAGCAGAAATTTGTGGCATCTCGCAGTCGGCTGCCCACAGATGCATTATACAGGTTACCACTGCCCTCTTTGATAAGTCAGCCAATTATCATGGGCTAGATTTTACACTTTTGTGCAGATCGCCCAAAAATGGGCATTATTGCCAGCCTGGGCGGTAAAAATGAGTTTTCAGATCGCCAGCTTGTCGCCCATTTTCAAAGACCCTAGTCTCCATTTTAAAAATTGGGCATTACCGCGAGTGATATGAAATGGGCGTTAGCGTTAAATCTCTCTGACCTTCTGCCGTAAAGTGTCACCGTACTTAGCAACGGCATGGCAACACTCGATTCCCGCGATTCAGGAGGTCAGGGGTCATCATGACATGCGCAGAAGAGGACAAAGAGAGAGGGAGCAGAGAGGGACTGAAAGCATGTATGGGTGTGGTGTGTGCTTGTTTGACTGTTGTGGGAGGCATGAGGGAGATTCACCAGCAGCAAAAAGCTACTAAGCACCAAGAACATAGTTGGCACCGAGTTTTTGTCCAACAAATAATACATAACAAGGAAGGGATGGAGGAGGCCCTGCAGCTGTTAGCCAGGAACACTGGTGGCAGAGGGTTTCCAGTGGTCCCCGAGCACAGCAGTGCACCCCAAGGTGCCGCACCCCCATTGCCAAACACACATGAGAATCAGGAGCAACATCTTGCTTCTGGCTCGGAGCACATTCCCACCTCGGGACCGTCCTCTCCCGTGTCCGTCCAAGCAGCGGTTCGGCCGTCATCCCCCCCAATAAAACATCGCCTGAGGAGCTCCTCGGCCAGGCAGCTTGGAGTCAGGAGGGGAAGAGGTAGCGGTGGGGAGGAGAAGCGGGGAGGGGGGAAGGAAAGTGAGGTGCATGGCCGCAGGTTTTGTCTGTGGCATATTTTTAGGTTGCTGCTGCTATTTTGGTGGGAGGGTCGGGGCAATGGGCGAGCATACCTTGTTGGTTTGTTGGAAATGGGAAGCATTGTCATGATGTAAATGTGATAAATTTGTTGTGGGCTGGGGATGGTGGGGTGGAGTGGTTTTTACAGATATACTTATTGTTGTGTATCTGTAAAGCATGCACTCCCATGTTCCGCCACCAGGGAGCGCATCCCCTGAAGTCCCAAGGGATCCCAGCATCCCTTGGGAGCACTGTATACAAGCCGGCCCCCAAGGCCTGTTCCTCACTCTGGAGTGTCTTATTAAAGACTGAGGTCACTGTTACTTTAACCTCCCTGTGTGCAGCCTCATCTGTGTCAGGAACACAATACTTATGATTTAAGACAAATGGTCTGATTAAATGTTTTTTATTTAACAGAACCTTGTTGCGCATTTGCTCAGATAGCTGCACCGTTACACACTGGTGATTCCTTAACATGAAAGGGTATAATTACACTTAACTTGAATAAACGTAAACTTTAACTGTCACCAAGGTGATGCCCACCATTGATGTATGACCTGCACACTCAGCAGTGTGTCAGCTTTGTAAATAACACCAACGTTCTTACAAGAAAAGCGCTCATTTATGAGCTCCTGATGTAAGAGTCTTACAGCTATGATGCCACCACGGGCCCTTTCCTGCGGTCATAGGGGCGGCGGGGGCATGGCTTCAGCATCAGCCTGATTGTCTGGCCTGATGTCAGCGTCCACCTCCTCGTCCTCCTCTTCCTCTCTCTCCTGGGGTGGACCGTCAGACCATTCTGGCAATTCTTGTCCCCTCCTGATAGCCAAGTTGTGCAGCATGCAGCACACCACCACGAATTGAGCTACCTGCTCGGGGTGGTATTGGAGCTTGCCTCCTGAGTGGTCCAGGCATCTAAAGCACTGCTTAAGCACTCCAATGCTTTTC
Organism: Pristiophorus japonicus; assembly: GCF_044704955.1. NCBI lineage: Eukaryota > Metazoa > Chordata > Chondrichthyes > Pristiophoridae > Pristiophorus > Pristiophorus japonicus. The sequence continues at coordinate 57,646,827 of NC_091980.1, forward strand.
TCGACGATATTGCGAGCAGCTCTGTGGCTCTCATTGTATTGATTCTCGGCTTCGGTGTGGGTGTCACACAGGGGGGTCATCAGCCAGGTGGTGTGGCCATATTCTTTGTCACCAAGCATCCAGCATTGACCTTGTGGCTGATTGGTAAACAAGTCAGATACATTGCTCTCACGCAGGATGTGAGCATCTTGGATGCTGCCCGAAAATTTAGCATTCATTGCCATAATAATTTGTTGGTGGTCGACAACGAGTTGCACATTCAAGGAGTGGAATCCCTTGCGGTTCCTGAAAACCTCTGCATCCTGCAAAGGTGCCCGCATGGCGATGTGCATACAGTCTATTGCTCCCTGCACCTTGGGGAAGTTAGCAATTCGGTAGAATCCTCAAGCCTTCTCAGTCTGAGCCTCCCTGGTCATAGGGAAGCTGATAAAGTCCATTATGCATGCGTACAGGGCTTCAGTGACCTGGTCAATGCACCAATGTGTGGCATGCTGAGATATACCGCAAATGTTGCCAGCTGAGGCCTGAAAGGAACCTGACGCGTAGAACGACAGTGCCGCGGTGAGCTTGACCTTGACGGACAGTGCAGTCCTGATGGTGCTTGCAGGCTACAGATCTCCCCTGATGAGCTGGCATATCTCATTGTTAACCTCTTTGTGGAAGCACAGTCTCCGAAGGCAGGTGGTGTCGGGCAAGTTGAGCTAAGACTGCTTCTCCCTGTACTTGCGGGGGTGTGTAATGTCTTGTCCTCCTCATCAGTCTGTCATATCTTACATTGGGCACTTGATGCTGTCGAGCGTACCTTCTGCCATCTTGAGTCTGCAGCATGTGAGTGGTCATCAAGAGAGGGTGAGAAATGATAGGCCTCATTCCAATAGCTGTTTTCCACCAATTGTTCACAAAGAATGAATGTCCCCACTAAGACATGCTAAAAAATTCGCTAGTAAAGTCCACAGTATGAAAAGATGTTTGTTCAGATGTTCACATCACCTCCAAACACCGCCAGAGTACATCCGAACTCCCCCGAGGTTGAAGCAGAGCAGTGACCTGCAATTTAGAACAAGGTATCCATACCGCTGTGAGTAGTTCTAGTTACTTCTACTTTTTCCCAACAGTTTTTTCGGCGAGCGATATTGTTGGCGAGATGTGTACAAGGTACCGAAAGTAAAGATGGGCAGCATACGGGGCGACATACTAGTTTTGGAAAATGTGATCTTTACTGATCTATACAGTATAAATGCACACAAGGCCCATATTTGAGATAAGGTCACTCTGTGACCAGTTACCTTTATTACCAAGACCTCAAGTGATGAAGGTGGGTGGAGCTTCCTCTTTTATAGCTGAAAGTCCAGGTTAGAAGTGTCTCCCACAAGTTCACCCCCTTGTGGTCAATGCTCTCAAGGTGTATAACTTAGGTCAGCTTATACATGGGTTGCAATGATAGTTGAATACATGACATCACCTCCCCCACAAAGTCTTATTGGGATCACAGGTTAAGTCTCTCTGGTGGTTTACGCTCCCTTGTAGAGCGCCTCAGTTGGGGCTCCGGTTGTTGGGCGCTGGCCTGAGTGTCTGCTGTTTGCGGTGCCTCAGGCCTGTCCGGAGTGCCCACAGTGACTGGGCTTCCCTCCACTTGGTTCTGATGTTCGGTCACCTGTGGTGGAGTAAACTCTACGTCGTGTTCTTCCTCTGCTTCTTCTATGGGGTTGCTGAACCTCCTTTTAGTTTGATCCACGTGTTTGCAGCAGATTTGTCCATTGGTAAGTTTAACTATCAAAATCCTATTCCCCTCTTTGGCAATCACATTGCCTGCAAACCATTTGGGCCCTGCAGCATAATTAAGGACAAAAACAGGGTCATTGACATCAATATATCGCGCCCCTGCATTCCTGTCATGGTAGTCACATTGTGACTGATGCCTGTTCTCAACCATTTCTTTCATAGTGGGGTGTGTAAGGGATAACCTGGTTTTGAGTATCCTTTTCATTAGCAGCTCTGCGGATGGAACCGAGTGTGGTCGGGATCTATTGGCCAACAGGAGGCGTGATAAGCGGCTTTGGAGGGAACCCCCTTGGATTCTGAGCATCCCCTGTTTGATTATCTGCACTTCTCGTTCTGCCTGGCCGTTTGAGGCCGGCTTGAACGGTGCCGTTCTGACATGGTTGATTCCATTGCCTGCCATGAAATCCTGGAATTTAGTGCTAGTGAAGCACGGGCCATTGTCGCTGACCAAGACATCCGGTAGACCATGGGCGGCGAATATTGCCCGTAGACTTTCTACCGTGGCAGAGGATGTGCTTGAATTTAAAATGGCACACTCATTCCATTTGTAGTAGGCGTCTACTACAACCAAAAACATTTTTCCCATGAAAGGACCTGCGTAGTCCACATGGATGCGTGACCGTGGCTTGGCGGACCAGGACCAGGGGCTAAGGGGGGCTTCCCTGGGTGCGTTGCCCAGCTGAGCACACGTGTTGCACCTGCGAACACAAAGTTCCAGGTCTGCATCTATCCCTGGCCACCAAACGTGTGACCTGGCAATTGCCTTCATCATGACAATGCCCGGGTGCTCATTGTGAAGTTCTCTGATAAATACCTCTCTGCCCATCTGGGGCATGACTACTCGGTTTCCACACAGTAGGCAATCGGCCTGAATCAAGAGTTCATTCTTGCGCCTATGAAACAGTCTAAATTCCTCAGGGCATGCCCCATACGTGGCTGCCCAGTCCTCATTCAGGACACATTTCTTAATTAAAGACAGTAGTGGGTCTTTATTTGTCCAGACTTTAATCTGACGGGCTGTCACAGGTGAGCCTTCGCTTTTGAAAGCTTCAACAGCCATGACCATCTCAGCATCAAGCTCAGTTGACCCCTCAGTGGTGGCCAGTGGGAGCCTGCTGAATGCATCAGCGCAGTTTTCAGTGCCTGGTCTGTGCCGAATTGTGTAGTCATAGGCGGCTAACCTGAGTGCCCACCTCTGTATGCGGGCCGATGCATTCGCATTTATGGCCTTGTTGTCGGCCCAAAAAGGACGTTAGGAGTTTGTGATCTGTCTCCAGCTCAAATTTCCTGCCAAACAGATACTGGTGCATTTTTTTTACTGCATATACACGTGCTAGCGCTTTCTTTTCTACCATCCCGTAGCCCCTTTCTGCCTGGGACAGACTTCTGGAGGCATAAGCTACCGGCTGTAACTGACCATTGGCATTCACATGCTGCAACACACACCTGACCCCATAGGACGACGCATCGCACGTTAGAACAAGTTTCTAACAGGGGTCATATAACATTAACAGTTTGTTGGAGCATAACAAGTTGCATGCTCTTATCAAAAGCCCTTTCCTAGCTGTCCCCCCACCCCCCCCAGACCCAATCATGACCTTTGAGTAGGAGCACGTGTAGCTGCTCTAACAGCGTGCTCAATTTGGGAAGAAAGTTACCAAAATAGTTCAGGAGCCCCAGGAACGAACGCAACTCCGTTGTGTTACGGGGTCTGGGTGCTCTCTGGATCATTTCCGTTTTGGACACAGTAGGTCTGATCCCGTCTGCTGCTACCCTCCTCCCCAGGAATTGTACCTCTGGAGCTAAGAGGACGCACTTCGCCTTTTGCAGTCGGAGCCCTACCCAGTCCAGTCTGCGTAGCACCTCCAGGTTGTGGAGGTGTTCTTCAGTATCACGACCCGTGACGAGGATGTCGTCTTGAAAGACCACCGTCCTTGGAATCGACTTGAGGAGACTTTCCATATTTCGCTGAAAGATCGCAGCGGCCGAACGAATCCCGAACGGACATCTGTTATACTCAAACAACCCCTTGTGTGTCGTGATGGTGGTCAGCTTCTTCGACTCACTTGTCAGCTCCTGGGTCATGTAAGCTGAGGTCAGGTCCAATTTTGAAAAAAGTTTGCCACCAGATAGCGTCGCAAAGAGGTCCTCCGCTCTTGGTCGCGGGTGCTGGTCTTGGAGTGACACCCGATTGATGGTGGCCTTGTAATCGCCACATATCCTGACCGACCATCCGCCTTGAGCACCGGCACAATCGGGCTCACCCAGTCACTGAATTCGACTGGCGAGATGATGCCTTCCCTCAGCAGGTGGTCCAATTCGCATTCTATCTTTTCCCACATCATGTACGGCACCACTCTGGCTTTGTGATGCACTGGCCTGGCATCCGGGTTTATGTGAATCACTACCTGAAAGTGCTGATGCCGGGTTGAAATAATGAGTCAGATTTGTCCAGGACCTGTGAGCATGATACTCGCCCCATTTCCAGTTCATGACAGCAAGCCAACTCCTCCCCAGTAGTGCGGGACCGTCCCCCGGGACAATCCAGAGTCGCAACCTGTTCTCCGAATCTTTGTGGGTCACGACTACCGTGGCGCTGCCTAGCACTGGAATGATCTCCTTAGTTTATGTCCTTAGCTGTGCGTCAATCGGCAATAATTTTGGCCTCCTGGCCTTGGACACCCACAACCTTTCGAACTGTTTGATACTCATCAGGGATTGGCTGGCCCCCGTGTCTAGCTCCATTAATACTGGGATGCCATTGAGGAGCACTTTCATCATTATCGGTGGCGTCCTGGTATATGAACTGTATATGTGCTCCACATGAACTCGCTGAACTTCAGCTTCCAGCGATTTCCCCCAGTATTCATTTGGCCTCATAGGGCTTACATCGGGCCCATCCTCCTTGTACATCAACCTGGCTGCAGGCTTCCTGCACATACGTGCCAAGTGACCGCTGACGTTGCAGTTTCTGCAAGTATATTGCTGATACCTGCAAGCTCTGGCTGGGTGTTTGCCTCCACACCTCCAGCATAAGCTGGAGGCCCTGTTGTTGGAAACAAAAGGTCCATTACCAGTCAATCGTCTCTGACTGTCTCTGTAACTGTCCTTAAGCGCACCATTAACAGGTGTTGATGGCCCCATTACTGGCCGCATTGTCCATTGCGATGGCATGAATCGTCGTTCAGCTAGCCATTGTCTCGGTTGAATTCCCCCTTTGGGTTCGACTACATGCTGGGCCATGTCCGCTTGCCCTTGTCTGACTTGAGAACTGTTTGCTGCATTTGAGCCAAGATTTTTGTCATACATCATTCTGATCTCTTCCTCCCCTGAGGTAAATGTCTGGGCTATCAGAGCCGCCGCTTCCAAGGTCAAGTCTTTGGTCTCAATCAGTTTCCTGAAAACCCCAGCGTGCCCGATGCCCTCAATAAAAAAGTCTCACAACATCTCCGTTCTGCATGCATCTGTGAACTTACATAGGCTCGCCAGTCGCCGGAGGTTTGCCACGAAGTCTGGAACGCTTTGCCCTTCTCGCCGCCGGTGCAGGTAAAACCGGTGTCTCGTCATGTGCATGCTGCTCGAAGGTTTAAGGTGTTCCCTGATCAACTTACTGAGCTCTTCGAACGTCTTGTCCGCCGGCTTCTCTGGTGCTAGAAGGTCCTTCATCAGGGAGTACATTCTGGATCCACAAACCATCAGGAGATGAGCCCTGCATTTATCGGCCGAATCCTGTCCCAACCATTCCTTAGTGACAAAACTTTGCTGTAGTCTCTCAATAAAGTCGTCCCAATCATCACCAACACAGTACCTCTCTTCTGTGCTGCTAGTAGCCATGCTCGCGTGGTTTAAATCCCATTTTCTCGTCGCCAATGATATGTTCTTACTATACAGAATAAATGCACACGAGGCCCATACTTGAGAGAAGGTCATTCTGTGACCAGTTACCTTTATGACCAAGACCTCAAGTGATGAAGGTGGGTGGAGCTTCCCCTTTTATACATGAAAGTCCAGGTTAGGAGTGTCTCCCACAAGTTCACCCCCTTGTTAATGTTCTCAAGGTGTACAACTTAGGTCAGCTTATACATGGGTTACAATGATAGCTGAATACATGACATTTACGACAGAAAACAGTGGGTGGTTGGTATTATTAAATCTTGGCGGTAATTACGTGCCGAAAGTAATGCTGGGCGATATTATGGGCGTTGGGTTCGCCATTCTGATGATTCCGTCCCAAAAAGTGGGTGGGTGGTATTTTTTTTCCCGGCGTTACCTACATGCCGAAAGTAATACTCGGCGATAAGTGTCCGAAAAATGGGCGCCAGTTTCCATTTTGTGGCTAAGTGGCCGATAACTGGGCGTTACACCTCATTTTAGCGTTAAAATGGACATTAAGTGAGCATCATGCATGCCAAAATAATGAAAAATCTAGCCCAATAACTTTCCCACTGATGAAGCGAGTGGGCGCTCGGCTTTGCCACTATGACTGGCTTCCCACAGCCGCAGAGAGTGATCGACTGCACACATGTGGCCTTCAGGTCACCCCATTATCATCCAGGAGCCCTTGTCAACTGCAAGAGCTTCCACTCCCTCAAAGTGCAGCTCGTCCCCAACCATAGGAAGATCATTATTCTTGTGTGCGCAAAATTCCCTGGCAGTTACCATGATCCATTCATCCTGCGCCAGTCCACCCTCTCTCAACTATTCGTTCCTCCAAACAGACTTTCCAGCTGGCTGCTTGGAAACAAGGGCTATCTGCTGAAGACATGACTTATGACACCCTTGAGGAGGCCAATTACTGAGTTTGAGGAGAGATATAAAAAAAGCCACATTTCCACCTGTGATCCAGATGCCACTAGCACCCGAGCACATTGCTGCTTGGGAGGCCAGGAATGACTCATCATGGCCAGATTTACTTAACTTCAGCCATTACATCCATATGACTGCAGTAAGCTGTGCCAGGCCGTCAACATCCCACGCCAACACCATAAACAATGACCAGGCCATTCATTTCACACTGACCACCATTGCTGGAGGTAATGTTATGTCTCACCATTCACTCTAGCTCACTAAGCCACTTCTGAAGTTGCAGACACAATCGCCATGATCGGAAAATAGTGGAAATAAGAATTTTTATCTGTGACATCACATTAACGGAAACTTCACACAAACACTTATTAAAACACCCAAGCACTTGCCCTTGTGCATCTACTTGTGTGTCATCTTTCTCTTACATATGCTTCCACGAGGTCTACCTCTGTAGCTTCAGCAGAAGTAGAGGCAGGCTGCACACTTCCCTGCTGCGACTGCAGAGACACTTTTGGCAGTCGTCCTCTGGGTTTTGGAGCCTGTGATGGCCCCGTCAAAGTCTGCTCCTCCTGCAACTGTGCGGGGGCCGACTCGGCCATCGGGATCCCAGGAGGCATGTGGGGCTCTGATTGATGGGTTGGCAACAGGGGAGAAGTGGGAGCACTTTGAGAAGAGCCCCACTTCATGTCCCCTCTCACCGTTATCCCTCTCATGGGCCACCCGCACTTCCCTGCTAGCAAGGAACTGGAGAGCACCTTACTGCACAGCGATGGGGCTATGAGGACCCAAATCTACGTTGACATCCCTTCTAGAGAGGAGGTCTATGAGCCTCAGCTCTCTATTCTCCATAGATAGACAACTATTCTCCATTGATTCCATGTGCTCCTGTGAGTGGGGCATTAGCTGCTCTGTACAGGTAGCCATCCTTTCCATGGAAGAGCCTACCATCGCCATCACCTGCGACATGGTGGTGCTCATGTTGGAGATGAACTCCTCCATTCACTACACATTTGCAGACATCACGGTCGCAAAACCTGTCAAAGCCTCCTGCACTTCTTCCTGCACCTCCAGGATCGCCCTCTCTCTGGATTGCTTCTGAGGCTCAGCTTCTGCATGCAGCTGAGCAGAGCTGGGAGTGTCCTGTGCCCTACAGCAAGGAGTCTCCATTGCTGCCCTGTCTCCACCATCTGCTCTTGCTCACTTGCGACACCAGTGGCTAGACTTTCCACTTCACATCGCCCATCTAAGGCCCATCTCTAAATGTGCAGCTTGTTGTTGACCACAACTAAATAATCATTGACAGTAAATGCTACATTTCCTGGCAGCATCCATGATGCGCACATCCTACGTGAGAGTGCTATCCCTGACCTGTTTATCAATCAGCAAGAAGGTCACTGAGGATGCTGGGGATAAGGGATATAGACTTACTAGTTGGCTGATGACCTCTCTGCATAATCCCTTCACTGAAGCAGAGAAGCGTTACAATGAAAGTCACATAGCGACATGCAACATCGTTGAAAAGACAATTGGAGTCCTAAAGCAGCACTTCAGATGCCTGGATCATTCTGGTGGCAGCCTATAGTACCACCCTGACTGGGTCACTGAGTTTATTGTGGTGTTTTGCATGCTGCATAACCTAGCTATAAGGAGAGGACAAGTAATGCCAGAGCGGGCTGCAGGTCCACCTTCAGAAGGAGGGGACTCGGAAGAGCCAGCCGGCAAGGATGAAGAGGAGGAAGAGGCGGAAGAGGAGGCAGAAGAGGACCTAGGGGAGGGCAATAAGCCTGGTGATCTAGCACCGGTACCACCACCCCCCTCCCGAAGACCAGTACCCAGTGGTAGTTACGCGGCTGCTAAGCTGTTGCGTTAGCAGCTCATTTATGAACACTTTGCATGAACTTACATTGTGGATATTCACATTTGCATTTACAGTTACGGATAATCAAAAGTTTCATTTGCGTGGGGTTTCATTTTTGCCTTGCCTGCACTGGCCTGGCATCTGCATTAATGCTTATTTTAAGTAAAGTGAGGCTATAATAAAAGACTGAACAAATAACTGTAAATATGTTATATGTTATATGTTATGCTTAATATAACTAATGTAACTAAGAGAGAATGCACAACAATTGTTGAATTCAATAAAAAAAATTATTAACTCAACGAATTATAAAAAAAATGATTTAACCACACCCTACCCCCCTTCCTCCCCCAACCCACCCTTCCCCCCAACCCTAAACAACCATGAACAAAATACCAAACTTTTAAAAACATTAACAATTTAACAATGTAATTGAAAAACAAACCCCCCTCCCTGCCTGTGGCCACATTTTGCTCCAGGTCCTTTCCCATCCCGTGTTCTTACTCCACCCACCTGTTTTGGTTTACGCAGACTGACACGAACGCGGTGTGCATCCTGGGACAGCAAGACTTCCTGCTGTGGTGGAGGTGACGAAGTGGAAGCAGAAGCCTGAGGCTCCACTTCCGAGTCAGGAGGAACTATGTCCCCCATACTCGCTTGAGTGCTAGGGTTCTCACTCTGAGTCGACACGACACCTTGGGGTGCAGCGCCATGTCCAGCCAGCAACGCATGCCGAAGGACATTGGTTGCGGCGGTCTGTTCTCGGATCGCCTCAAAGGTCTCCCGTGCTATCTCCGTTTGCACAGAAGACCAGTTGGAGAAGTTTGTGTTGAACTGGCTCCAGGTTGTTGCGAACTGGCTCCAGTTTGTGGAGAACTGGCTCCAGTTCGAGGAGAAACCCTCGAATCCCTGGATAAGGTCGCGACCGATCGCGACCTTCTCCCTGCACAGGGATATCAAGCACTCTGTGTGCCCATCCGAGGTAGGCGATTGCTCACCTCACTAACCCGACCTCCGTGGGGTTGGCGTGTGCAGAATGTTGCGCCTTGGCGTCGCCACCTGCACACCGCTTGGTCCCCGTGCCTCACCCTCTCAATAGAGCTGACCGCAGGTTCTTCCGCGCCCCCACAACAATGTTCAATTCCTCATCCTCCTCCTGCTCTTCCTCTTCCTCCTCACTAAATTGTTCATATTCTTCCTCCTCCGTGGTGGTTGCTGCTGATGGTGCAGTTAGAGTGGATGGCTGAAGTGAGACGACCTTCTCAGGTTGACTTTAAAAACACGAATGACATTTTTAACCAACTTAGTAGAACATTAACGGTGATCATTAATAGGAAACATTACATATCAATAGTTTTCAATTTTCCATATGCACAAGGGCTCACCAGGGCTGCCATGACAACATTCGTACATCAAGAGTATATCACAAGTATATTGCATATTGCATTATAATTACAGGACTTTACATGCATAACTAAGATAGATTTTTAAAATGTCTTTTATAATGTTTGACACATTACACAGTTCCCATTATTCACGAGACTCAAGGCTGGGTTCGGCCAGACCACGGGTCATGACCGAACGGCTGCCATGTCCCACTAGCCCGACCACAAGCTCCTCAATTTCTGTCAGAGGTTGGAGCTGACCAGAGCCATGCCCCGTCCTCCTCTGCTCCGAACGGTTGATAGATATCTTCTTCTGCAAATGAGAAGAGAACATGGCATGGCATAAGCTAATGGACTTGGTAATAAACATTTGAGAATGACAGACTTAAATTCAATGCAGAAGATGCAATGTTCGATTAAAAATTTGCATTGCATATGAACAATATTTCAAAAGTAGAAAATGCAACTTACTGTTAGGATGTATAAATTTATTCATAATTTAATTAATTAATGCAATAAAGAAATAAAATTCAAGCTTCCAATTAAAATTTGCATGCATCGTTAAAATATTACATACAACATTTTAAATATAACATGCAACTTACTCTGGCTGCTGCCAACAAGCTATTCCATCTTTTCCGGCACTGGTCAGGTGTCCTCATCTCGTGGGATGCAGACGTGACGACATTGGCAATCTCCTGCCAGATATTTTGGTAGACACAGGGTGGAGGTTTCCCATGCCCACCCCGTGTCAAGTCGTCCCACCTGCCATGCACAATGTTGACCAGTGCCTCATTTGCCTCATTGCTGAAGGGTTTTGCCCTTTTCTTTTCACTTTCGCCCTCCATTTTGATATATAATTTTAATAATAAAGTTTAATCTTAATTTTGTCACTTTCCGGCTACTTCCACAATAAAAAGACTAACAATATAAATTTTTTAAAGTAAAAATAAGTTTTTTGATCACAACAAATTCCAACAAGTACCAAAATTCTCCTCTGCCTCTCTGCCTTCCTTCACTCGCTTTATCTCCACTCTCTCTCTCTCTCTCTGACCCTCCCTGTGTATTCTAAGCATGTGTGATGACCCCTGACCTCTCAAAACGTGGCAAAGAAAGTCAGCCTAAAAATAAAAAAATCCCACACATGCGCAGAATAGCGTTGCTAGGAAAGTTTTTTTTATTTTACTTCCGTTTTTGGTGGGCGGTCATGAAAAGTCACATCGCCCATTTGACATCACTGGGGTAAGGCCAAGTGGAAAATCGCAAAAAAAAAGGGCCTTGTACCAGCGATCAGCAAGGCCGAGACGTCCCACATCGCTGGAACAAGGCCCATTTTTTTTGGTCTTAGCCACCTAATGGAAAGTCTAGCCCCAGACAACATTACTCTGTCTCGTGTGGGACCCACAGAGGTGTACGTATCTGCATTGGTGCTGGGTTCGATTTTGTGTGGTGACAGTGCACTCTCAGAGGCTGGAGGCTCCTGTGAGGAGTCATCTTCCTCTTCCTCCTTGACAGTGGGTGTGTGGGGGAGAGGCGGGGGTGCTCTTGATGAACCTGTGGGAAAGTAAAGAGATGATTTAGAAATGGCAGATCAAAAATGGGTAATGTTACCATCGTGCACATGATGAACATTCATTGGCTACTGACATGAGTCCCCATATGAGTGGCTGCTGTATTCCATGTGGTTGTATGAGTTAGAATTCTGTCATCAGGTTTCTGAGATGTCCCCTCTCTCTGTCTTCCAACCCCAGCTGCTCTGCGACTCCTGAGACTTCCAAGGCGACCTTCCCTGCTGCAGCAAAGGTGGCCAATGATGGAGAGCCAGCTCCGGTTTTCTCCCTCTCCCTCTTATTGTGGGATCTCTTCTCCTGCAAGGAGACAGTGAAGAGAAGTTTGAGTGAGAGTGATGGAATGAGTGTAAGGAATGGATGGGTACCATCTTTAGATGGTGACTATGAGGGAGTGTATTGTTAACTGGTATAATTGCATTATGATAAGGGTGACTGAGGGATGGTTAGTCAGATGGGGATGTGATAATGTAGATAGAGAGAGAGGGATGGATGGACATGAAATTTATATTGGTGTGAGTAAGGATGTGCAGGAGCAGGCTTGTGAAGACAGACTGATGGGGATGTGATGAGAGGCACAGCAGGATGAAGTTCAGTGTGGCTTTGCATTCACCTTTCCTGATCTAATGTGATAATTGAAACGTTTCCAGCACTCTACCCAGGTTCTCCTCACCACCTCCTTGGCAATTTGGAATCGGGCTCTTCTGGTCTGCTGGGGAGCTAACCGAAGGGAAGAGAACCTCCCTGCATGCTCTCACTCCCTCAACAAGCATATGGAGAGTCATCTGAGAACCTGGGTGCCGCCTCTGTGCAGTCATGTTTGCAAGTGTTTGGAACACTCCAATGGTTCAGTTCAGTGCTTGCGCAATCCTAGATAAACCTTCAAATGCAATGTGGCCATGATGCCTTCAAATATCCCTGCTGAAAACATGCCATTGATGATGTCATTAGACCCGCACCATTTAATAGGGCCAGGTAACATGCAGGGATGCCTTAATAGACGCCATTAATGGAAAGTTGATCTCAGGAGTGGAATGGAATGAGCTGTGGGGTTGTGACCCACCACGGCAACCACCCACATCCGAGCCCCCCAGGCACAGAAAAGTTTGTTCCTCTTCTCCATTGCCAGTTGAGAAAGACTGCCCTCGCCTGGTTCCATTCTCAGTTATTCAGTTGTAGCTCGAGAATCTCCTGCATTGGCTTCTTGTCCTGTTTCTCCACATTACCTCTGGAGTCCCCCAAGGATCTATCCTTGGCCCACTCCTAATTTACCATCAACATCCTGCCCCGAGGCGACATCATCCGAAAACATAATGTCATATTTCACACGTACGGTGACAACACCCAGCTCTACCTCACCACCACCTATTTCAACCCCTCCACTGTCTATGATTTTTCATACTGCTTATCCAACATCCAGTATTGGATGAGCTGAAATTTCCTCCAAGTAAATATTGGGAAGACCTATTCCCTAGACAGCATTTCTCTTCCCTTCCCTGGCACAGTCTGAGGTTGAATCAGATTTTTTGCAACTTCAGCGTCTTATAGGACCCTGAGATGAGTTACAGATCCCATATCCTCTCCATCAGCAAAACTGCCTACTGCCAGCTCTGTAATATCATCCGTGTTTACCCCTACCTCAGCCCAAACCCTCATCCATGACTCGACTATTCCAATTATATCATGACCAGCTTCCCATCTCTACCCTCGGTAAACTAGAGCTCATCCAAATCTCTGCTGCCCATATCCTAGCTCGCACCAAATCCCATTCACCCATCACCTCTGATAAACTCATAATAAAGGATGAAACTGAGTACTGTGAACAATGAGTAAGTGTGACCTTAGCTCCTTTAATAAGACTCCAGAGTGCAGATACAATGTGGGTAGCCTATTTATATACAGTGCTCCCAAGGGATGCTGGAAACCGGTAGGCCAACAGGTAGGCCCTCTGGTGGTGGTGTGATACAGGTTGCCAAAGGTTAAATACATAACATCACTCCCTCGTAAAGTCAATAGTACACTTATTTACAGGGTGAGACGATCTGGGGTTTTTCGCTCCCTTGTCGATCGTCTCGGTACAAATGCAGGTGTGGGTGAGTTGGTTAGTTCTTTACTGGGCTGCTGGGCAGTCGGCCTTGCCAGGCTGCTGGGGATGATGAGTTCAGCTTCGTGGTCAATCATGATGTCGGCTGCCACTTGTGTGTATGTTGGAGGTTCAAAGTTGGTGGTGTCTTCTTCGGGTTGTCCGTAGCTGTTAGTGAACCGTAATTTGATTTGGTCCAAATGCTTTCTGCATGTTAGTCCATTGGCCAATTTGACCTGAAACACCCAACTCACTTCTTTGGCTATGAACACGCCAGCGAGCCATTTGAAACCATGTCCATAATTGAGTACAAACACAGGATCATTGACCTCAATATTGCGTGACAAATTTGCGCGGTCATGGTACTTTGTTGATGCCGCCTGCCCTCTACGTGATCATGGAGATCAGGGTGGACAAGAGAGAGCCTTGTCATGAGCAGCTCAGCTGGGGGAACCCTGGTGAGCGAGTGGGGTCTGGTGCGGAAGCTGAGCATCACTCTGGACAGCCGCGTCTGCAGGGAGCCTCCCGACATGCGTGTCAAGCTTTGCTTGATGGTCTGAACTGCCCGTTCTGCCTGGCTGTTGGATGCGGGCTTGAACAGGGCAGATGTGACGTGCTTGATCCCATTGCGGGTCATGAATTCCTTGAATTCAGCAATGTTGAAACACGGCCCATTGTCGCTGACGAGGACATCAGGCAGGCCGTGTGTGGCAAACATGGCTCATAGGCTTTCAATGGTGGCGGTGGATGTGCTTACAGACATTATTACACATTCAATCCATTTTGAGGAAGCATCCACGACAACCAAGAACATTTTGCCGAGAAATGGGCCAGCGAAGTCAATGTGGATCCTAGACCACGGTTTGGAGGACCAGGACCACAAAGTTAGCGGTGCCTCTCTGAGTGCATTGCTCAGTTGAGAGCAGGTGTTGCACTGGCGCACGCATGACTCTAAATCTGAGTCGATGCCGGGCCACCACACATGAGATCTGGCTATGGCTTTCATCATTACAGTGCATGGGTGGGTGCTATGTAGGTCACGAATGAACGTTTCTCAGCCTTTGTTGAGCAAGACCGCGCGATTACCCCACAAAAGACAGTCCGCCTGCAAGGACATTTTGTCTTTGCGCCTGTGGAATGGCTTAATCGCCTCCTGCATCTCCGCTGGGACGCTGGACAGCTCCCATGGAGGAGACAGTTTTTTTTAAACCAAGGACAGTAAAGGATCCTGACTGGTCCAGGTCCTGATCTGGCGGGCCATAACGGGTGAGTTTTCGTTTTCGAATGCATCCATTACCATGAGCAAGTCTGCAGGTTGTGCCATTTCCACTCCGGTGGTGGGCAATGGTCGCCGACTGAGAGCATCAGCGCAGTTCTCTATGCCCGGTCTGTGGCGGATTACATAGATGTATGCCGACAATGTGAGCGCCCATCTTTAGATGCAGGCAGAGGCATTGGTGTTAATCCCTTTGCTCTCTGAGAACAGCGATATGAGTGGCGTATGGTCAGTTTCAAGCTCAAACTTGAGGCCAAACACATACTGGTGCATTTTTTTCACCCCGTAAACGCACGGCAGAGCCTCTTTTTCGATCATGCTGTAGGCCCTTTCGGCCTTGGACAGACTCCTGGACACATAGGTGACCGGTTGCAAACTCCCCGATTCATTAGCCTGTTGTAACACACACTCGACCCCGTATGACAATGCATCACAAGCTAGCACTAATCATTTACAAGGGTTATACAGAACAAGCAGTTTATTTGAACATAACAGTTTTCTGGCTTTTTCAAAGGCAGCCTCTTGTGAATTCCCCCATACCCAGTCATCTCCCTTGCGCAGTAGCACATGTAGGGGTTCTAACACGGTGCTTAACCCGTGTAGGAAATTACCAAAATAGTTGAGGAGTCCCAGGAACGACCGCAGCTCCGTCACGTTCTGTGGTCTCGGCGCGTTCTTGATGGCCTCCGTCTTGGTGTCGGTGGGTCTGATGCCGTCTGCTGTGATTCTTCTTTCCAAGAACTCGACCTCCGGCGCCAGGAAAACACACTTCGAGCATTTCAACCTGAGTCCCATGTGATCCAACCGACTAAGAATCTCTTTCAGATTCTTCAAGTGTTCTATGGTGTCCCGACCTGTGACCAGTATGTCGTCCTGGAAAAGCACGGTGTGAGGAACCGACTTTAGCAGGCTTTCCATGTTCCATTGGAAGATTGCCGCGGCCGACCGAATCCCGAACGGGCATCTGTTATAGATGAACAGACCTTTGTGCGTGTTGATGCAGGTGAGGCCTTTCGAAGATTCCTCCAGCTCCTACTTCAAGTAGGCTGAGGTCAGGTCCAACTTGGTGAACATCTTCCCTCCGGCCAGGGTCTCAAATAGGTTGTCTGCCTTGGGTAGCAGGTACTGGTCCTGTAGCGAAAAACGGTTAATCATTACTTTATAGTCCCCACAAATTCTGACTGTGCCATCACCTTTAAGTACCGGGACAATCGGACTGGCCCACTCGTTGAATTCCACCAGTGCGAAGATGCCTTCTCGCTGCAGCCTGTCTAGCTCAATTTCCACTTTCTCTCGCATCATATACGTGCGTTGTGGTGGATGGGTCACGTACCGGGAACCAAATGGATTTGCACTTTCGCTCCCGAGAAGCTTCCAATGCCTGGCTCGAACAACAATGGAAATCGGCTCAGAACCTGGGCACATGAGGCATTGTTGACGGACGAAAGCACTCGGATGTCGTTCCCAGTTCCAACGGATTTTTCCCAGCCAGCTTCTGCCAAACAGTGTGGGGCCGTCCCCTGGCACAATCCATAGTGGGAGTTCGTGCACTGCTCCATCATAGGAGACTTTGACTTCTTCACTGCCAATTACAGGGATCAGTTCCTTGGTGTAAGTTCTTAGCTTGGTTTGAATGGGGCTGAGCTTGGGCCTGTGTGCCTTGTTGCACCACAGCCTGTCGAAGGCCTTTTTGCTCATTATGGACTGACTCGCACCCATGTCCAGTTCCATGGATACTGGAATTCTGTTCAGTTCAACTTTTAATATTATTGGTGGACATTTCGTAGTGAATGTGTGTACCCCGTACACTTCTGCCTCCTTGGTTCGAGTCTCCAATTCAGCCTGATCCACCGTGGATCGATCTTCCTCTGCAACGTGGTGGTTTGCAGGGTTTGCAGCTCACCTGCACATTCGCTGGAGGTGTCCCATTGTTCTTCAGCCATTGCATGCATAGTGCTTGAAGCGGCATTGATGGGCCCGATGACCACCTCCACAACGCCAAAAAGGTGTTAACTGCCTCGCATTAACAATTGAGGTCGTGCAGCAGCCGGCGTGTACATTCTGCCATGTATATTCCTGCTCAAAAACGACGTTACTTTGTGCATAGTACTGGCCGAAACCTCTTTGTGCTGCAAAATTTGTTTGGTGTTGTTGCTGATGGACATAAATGCCTGGGCTATCGTTATGGCTTTGCTCAGATTCAGTGTTTCAACAGTCAATAGTTTGCAAAGGATTGCCTCATAGCCAATGCCAAGCACAAAAAAGCATTTGTTCTAGGAATCCATCAAATTCGCAATGTCCTGCGAACTGCCTTAGTTCGGCGACGTAGCTCATCACTTCTCGGCCCTCCGACTGTTGACACGTGTAGAACTGATACCTCGCCATCAAAATGCTTTTGTTAGGATTAGTTGCTCCCGGACCAGCGTACACAATTCTTCATAGAATTTGGTTGTTGGTTTTACCGGAGCTAGAAGATTCTTCATGAGGACATAGGTTGTTGCCCCACAGACGGTAAGGAAGATCGCCCTTCGTTTGGCAGTGTTCTCATCCCCTTCCAGCTCGTTGGCCATGAAGTATTGGTTGAGTCTCTCCACGAAGGCCTCCCAATCGTCCCCTTCTGAGAACTTCTCCAGGATACCAACTGTTCTTTGCATTTTCACGCGGTTGTTCGTTATCTCGTCGCCAATTGATAAGCTCATAATAAAGGATGAAACTGAGTACTGTGAGCAATGAGTAAGTGTGACCTTAGCTCCTTTAATAAAATTCCAGAGTGCAGGTACTGCGTGGGTATCCTGCTTATATACAATGCTCCCAAGGGATGCTGGGATCCCTTGTGACTCCAACAGGTAGGCCCTCTGGTGGTGCTGTGATACAGGTTGCCAAGGGTTAAATACATAACAACCTTTGTGCTTGCTGACTTACATTGGCTCCCATCACTGTCTAAATTTTAAAATCTCATCCTTGCTTTTAATTCCCTCTATGGCTTCGCACCTCCCTATCTCTGTAACCTCTTCCAGCCCTACAACCTGCTGAGAACTGCATTCCTCCAATTCTGGCCTCTTGTGCATCCCTGATTTCCTTTGCTCCACCATTGCCAGCATGCCTTTAGCTGCCTAGACCCTAAACTCTGGAATTATCTCCCTAAATCTCTCTGCCTCTCTACCTCTCTCTCTTCCTTTAAGAAACTCCTTAAAACCTAACTCTTTGAACAAGTTTTTAGTCATCTGCCCTAATTTCTCGTTACATTGCTGGGAGTCAAATTTTGTTTTATATACTCCTATGAAGCGCCTTGAGGTGTTTTACAATGTTAAAGGCACTGGGGCCAAAATTTAGGGTCCCTATAAGGCCCGTTTCTGCTGTTTTGCGGCGGCCATGCAACGGAATCGAGTGGCCACCGCGATGCAGTCCAATGGCCCAATCCAAATTCAGGTCGGGGATTTTTCGATCTGTCCCCACTTCTGCCCCACTGCTGTTGACCACTGCAACCATGACATCAAAGCGTGCATCGCCTATCTCCCACAACTTCATTTTAATCCTCCCCAAATTTAGTTGAAGAAATCCTCGATGTGTTGGATGGTGCCCCCGACAGCTTTTTCTGTTGGTGCACCTTGTATGCTCTCTCTCTGCCCTGACGGTGCGGTGGCCATTAAAGACGAGTGCCGAATGCCACGGCCGCAACTAATTTTTTTTGCCGGCTGACTTCCATATCAGCCAGACTATTCCTCCCCCGGGTTCGGCCAGGCCGCCAACAGGCAGCCTGGCATCCTCTCTTGGGTGGCAGGCTGCTGGCCTATCCGAAACCCTCCCTGGTGGCCCAGTGGCCGAAGCTAAAAAAATCCCTGATTCTCTCCCCTTTAACAGAGGAGAGAGAGCGTGGTGATGCACACATGCTGTGACATCACCACCACTCCGCTGACTCGATCTCGCCCCAACTTCCGCTCCTCAGACTGACTTACCGCCGCACGTCCACCCCCATTTTGACCAACTTCCGGACCAACGTTAAAAAATCTTCTCAGTGCTAAAAATGGATCGGACAGCTGCCTCATCACCCCCGGCAGAAAAATGAAGTAAAAAAATCATAGGTTCGCCAGCTTTCTGGCATGTCTGAATTTCGGCCCCACTATATAAATGCAAGTTGTTTTTTTACAATATATGACTTGGGGAACTCAACCTGATTCCTGTGAATTTTTGGGCCAAAATTTGCAGTCTTAGGGGCTGTGGAAGTTCTGGATTTTCGCACATCCCCGGGAAATGGACATTCATGAATGGAGAGTTGGAATATTTGCCCAACTTCTGCCCGCCGAATGCACGTGAAATTCTTACGCCTGATAAAAATGGTGCAAGGCCTGCTTTTACCAGCATACGAGTTTTATAAAACAATTAAATTAAATTGTATCAATCATTTATACATTAAAAACCCTGTGCAATGAGCTAAGTTTATTTTTAGCCCCTTTAAAACTTGTAAATCTATTTTTCAGAAATTATTTTTTTGTTTTAAATATTTAATTAAATGCCATTTTAATTGATTTCAAGTATGTAATGATATTTAAAAATTTCTTTCAAGTGGAGATGTATTTTTTGGGGTATTCCCATTCATACTTATGTGTAATCCGCACATACGGAATCCCTATTAGAATGAATGGGATCCCTTTCTTTTATTGGTTGAGCTGGCCCACGTGATCCCAGGGCTGCTTACGAACCACGTGCGCCCCGAGATATGTAGGCCTCTACCTGCGGGTACCTGGCAAGGCCCAGGACCATGTATCTTCATACCTCCCGGACCACCAGGTACACGGGCAATTTATTTGTGGATCGGAGGCATTTCCCCGCGGGAAGCCTCCGACCGCAAATTTAGGGCCAATGTATAATTCTGGAACTGGATGGTCCACTGCATTAGAAAGGACAAAGTGATGCATTGAGTTAACATACAAGCCTAAATTGATCGATTCCATAATTCCAGCGGAGAACTGTGCTCAAAGGTTGGAACTCTGTCGCCTGATTTTCTGACCTGTAGTCTCTTCAATTGCAGCTCACGATTAGGAGTCCTGGGATTGCTGAATTTCCCCTTCTGAGTTTTCAGCTCAAGGACTTTCATTGGAATGTAGCTCAGACTAAGGTGATAACAATTTGCTGCCTGTACAGGTCCTAAATAAAATGGGATTAGGTAGTAATATGGGATTCAGGTCTTACTGACCTTGGAACCAAAGCGCAAAACTACTCATAATTTTGGCAATAATCAGCATTCTTACTCAAAATAGTGAAAAATGGCAGAAGGGTGCCATTGCAGCTATTGCCTCTCCTCCAATCACAACGGCACACTTCATTATACCTTCTTCTGCTGGCACTCGCACATTCAACATCTGCAACTGCCTTCTCAGCTACCTCCCCCTCTTGGCCAGACTTGATGTTTCTTTCTCTCCTCATGCACACTATGGTAAACTGCCTCAGACATATTCAAAATCCATCAGCAAGGCACATATTAACCCATTGCCTCTCACATTATTCTACGGAATGGAGAGTTCAGGGACAGGAGGAGGTCCCACTACACAGTAAATACTGATACCAATGGAGGAGGCAGCCATCAACACCATTAGCAGAGAGAGGCCACGCAGCATTGGAGATGGCCAGGCTGGAGGCCATGCACAGCAGGATGTTTAGACATCTCCTGATCCTTTCCTCTTTCTACTTAACTCTCTGTCACACACACTCAGCATGATAACCTGGTGGTGCATTGCACTGACACTGCTTTGTACCGGCACTGCTATTGCTAACCTTTGCCCCATCTGCCTTCTTTTCTCGGGTCTTTAGACAACTCATGCCTTGCAACTGCACAGATTGAGTGGACAAGCCCTTCCAAATATGTACCATTACTTGTTCTTACTTTTCCAAGCACCAGTACAGAAATCTGCATCCTGCATGATATTGATAGTGAGTTAGAAGGGTTTATGTTTGGTGATTCACTAAGCATCAGCTAAGCAGGGGCATGTGGAGATGGAAAGAACAGTCAAGGAAATAGCCCACAGGAGGTCCAGCTCACATCCTAGCTCTGCAGAAAAGTGTAGAGGTGTAGATTTTAGGAATGCAGCCTTTAAAAGACATGTAGCTGGGATCTTACATATCTGACTTTATTCTGTCACTGGAAATATACTGGCAGCAAATGTAATACCTCAGCA
Organism: Pristiophorus japonicus; assembly: GCF_044704955.1. Taxonomy (NCBI): domain Eukaryota; kingdom Metazoa; phylum Chordata; class Chondrichthyes; family Pristiophoridae; genus Pristiophorus; species Pristiophorus japonicus. The sequence continues at coordinate 57,667,758 of NC_091980.1, forward strand.
CGTTATAAATCTCCTGCTCTTGAGACAATCTCCAGCCCTTTAAAACACTGCAAGGGGTCAAACTTCTTAACTTACTTTTAATAGATTGAAGCAAATCCTTTTCAAAAGTGAAGGCAACTGCTTGAGCTGACTGTTTAAAAACTCTGTAAGCTGGCTTTTGTTTCAAACATGGTCCTTTTCAAATACATCACCAGCTTTTCTCAAACATTTCATTTTGGTACTCTGTGAAAGTTAGGATATCTAAGCTAAGAGTCTGATGCTTCAGTAGCACGATATAATTGGACAAAGCAAAGGTTGTATAAATGTTTGAGCTTACCAGAACAGAATCTGCAGGAAGCTTCTCAGCACAAATATTAGCAGTTAAAATGTTGATTGTGTGTAGTGCAGTGGGTTTGCACAATATCCTTTGACTTCTGGGATTTGTGTTTGAATCCACTGAATGCTAATAGGATGAAAATCTCCTCTGCTGGTTGTAAGGGCCATGTGGGAAATAAAACCAAGTGACTCCTAGTGGGTGTGGGTATAGTAGAAAATGAATGGAAATGAAATGGAATGGCATGACAATATCTGGCCTGATAATAATATGGATGAATGTAGTTTTAAACATAGTCTGTAGAGTGCTATAAAGCAGTAACACATTTAGAAGTTGAGATAACATTATAAACAGCAAAAACATAACTCTAATACAATTCTGAAATTTTCTATGTATTAGAACATATTTCTGAGCATCTTAGTCTTCATAACATATGGAAATCTGGCAATTTTTTTTTTACTTTATCCATGTTAAATTTGTCAATTCCATTTTCTTTCTTTGCTGTCATGGTTAGTGACATAGTCAGTCTTGGCTCCCGTTTCTTGTTTGTATATTATGGAATTAGAGAATACTGCAGTTTCTGTATATTGGACAAAGGTTAGAGCATGTTACAAGGCAATTGCTACATCAAGAACCTTAGGTGACAATATTTCATTACCTACCCTGGCAATGATACAACAAACAAAAATAAGTTAAAAAAAAACTACATAGAAACATAGAAAGTAGATACAGGAGTAGGCCATTCGGCCCTTCGAGCCTGCACCACCATTCAATAAGATCATGGCTGATTATTCACCTCAGTACCCCTTTCCTGCTTTCTCTCCATACCCCTTGATCCCTTTAGCCATAAGGGGCACATCGAACTCCCTCTTGAATATATCCAACGAATTGGCATCAACAACTCTCTGCAGTAGAGAATTCCACAGGTTAGCAACTCTCTGAGTGAAGCAGTTTCTCCTTATCTTAGTCCAAAATGGATTACCCTTTATCCTTAGACTGTGTCCCCTGGTTCTGGACTTACCTAACATCGGGAACATTCTTCCTGCATCTAACCTGTCCAGTCCCGTCAGAATTTTATATGTTTCTATGAGATCCTCTCTCATCCTTCTAAACTCCAGTGAATACAGGCCCAGTCGATCCAGTCTCTCCTCATATCTCAGTCCTGCCAACCCGGGAATCAGTCTGGTGAACCTTCACTGCACTCCCTCAATAGCAAGAACGTCCTTCCTCAGATTAGGAGACCAAAACTGAACACAATATTCCAGGTGAGGCCTCACCAAGGCCCTGTACAACTGCAGTAAGACCTCCCTTCTCCTATACTCAAATCCCCTAGCTATGAAGGCCAACATACCATTTGCCTACTTCACCGCCTGCTGTACCTGCATGCCAACTTTCAATGACTGATGTACCATGACACCCAGATCTCATTGCACCTCCCCTTTTCCTAATCTGTTGCCTTTCAGATAATATTCTGCATTCATGTTTTTGCCATCAAAGTGTATAACCTCACATTTATCCACATTGTACTGCATCTGCCTTACATTTGCCCACTCACCTAACTTGTCCAAGTCACCCTGCAGCCTCTTAGCATCCTCCTCGCAGCTCACACTGCCACCCAGCATAGTGTCATCTGCAAACTTGGAGATATTACACTCAATTCCTTCATATAAATCATTGATGCATATTGTAAATAGCTTGGGTCCCAGCACTGAGCCCTGTGGCACCCCACTAGTCACTGCCTGCCATTCTGAAAAGGACCCGTTTATCCCAACTCTCTGCTTCCTGTCTGCCAACCAGTTCTCTATCCACATCAGTACATTATCTCCAATACCATGCGCTTTGATTTTGCACACTAATCTCCTGTGTGTGACCTTGTCAAAAGCCTTTTGAAAGTCCAAATACACCACATCCACTGGCTCTCCCTTGTCCACTCTACTAGTTACTTCCTCAAAAAATTCCAGAAGATTTGTCAAGCATGATTTCCCTTTCATAAATCCATGCTGACTTGGACCGATCCTGGCATTGCTTTCCAAATGCGTTGCTATTTCATCTTTAATAATTGATTCCAACATTTTTCCCACTACTGATGTCAGGCTAACCGGTCTAAATTACTTGTTTTCTCTCTCCCTCCTTTTTTAAAAAGGGGTGTTACATTAGCTACCCTCCAGTCCATAGGAACTGATCCAGAGTCGATAGACTGCTGGAAATGATTACCAACGCATCCATTATTTCTTGGGCCACTTCCTTAAGTACTCTGGGATGCAGACTATCAGGCCCTGGGGATTTATCGGCCTTCAATCCCATCAATTTCCCTAACACAATTTCCTGACTAATAAGGATTTCCTTCAGTTCCTCCTTCTCACTAGACCCTCGAACTCCTAGTATTTCCGGAAGGTTATTTGTGCCTTCCTTCGTGTAGACAGAACCAAAGTATTTGTTCAATTGGTTTGCCATTTCTTTGTTCCCCATTATAAATTCACCTGATTCTGACTGCAAGGGACCTACCTTTGTTTTCATAGAAACATAGAAACATAGAAAATAGGTGCAGGAGTAGGCCATTCGGCCCTTCTAGCCTGCACCGCCATTCAATGAGTTCATGGCTGAACATGCAACTTCAGTACACAATTCCTGCTTTCTCGCCATACCCCTTGATCCCCCTAGTAGTAAGGACTTCATCTAACTCCTTTTTGAATATATTTAGTGAATTGGCCTCAACAACTTTCTGTGGTAGAGAATTCCACAGGTTCACCACTCTCTGGATGAAGAAGTTTCTCCTCATCTCGGTCCTAAATGGCTTACCCCTTATCCTTAGACTGTGTCCCCTGGTTCTGGACTTCCCCAACATTGGGAACATTCTTCCTGCATCTAACCTGTCTGAACCCATCAGAATTTCAAACGTTTCAATGAGGTCCCCTCTCATTCTTCTGAACTCCAGTGAATACAAGCCCAGTTGATCCAGTCTTTCTTGATAGGTCAGTCCCGCCATCCTGGGAATCAGTCTGGTGAACCTTCGCTGCACTCCCTCAATAGCAAGAATGTCCTTCCTCAGGTTAGGAGACCAAAACTGTACACAATACTCCAGGTGTGGCCTCACCAAGGCCCTGTACAACAGTAGCAACACCTCCCTGCCCCTGTACTCAAATCCCCTCGCTATGAAGGCCAACATGCCATTTGCTTTCTTAACCGCCTGCTGTACCTGCATGCCAACCTTCAATGACTGATGTACCATGACACCCAGGTCTCGTTGCAACTCCCCTTTTCCTAATCTGTCACCATTCAGGTAATAGTCTGTCTCTCTGTTTTTACCACCAAAGTGGATAACCTCACATTTATCCACATTAGACTTCATCTGCCATGCATTTTCCCACTCACCTAACCTATCCAAGTCACTCTGCAGCCTCATAGCATCCTCCTCGCAGCTCACACTGCCACCCAACTTAGTGTCATCCGCAAATTTGGAGATACTACATTTAATCCCCTCGTCTAAATCATTAATGTACAGTGTAAACAGCTGGGGCCCCAGCACAGAACCTTGTGGTACCCCACTCGTCACTGCCTGCCATTCTGAAAAATCTCCATTTACTCCTACTCTTTGCTTCCTGTCTGACAACCAGTTCTCAATCCATGTCAGCATACTACCCCCAATCCCATGTGCTTTAACTTTGCATATTAATCTCTTGTGTGGGATCTTGTCGAAAGCCTTCTGAAAGTCCAAATATACCACATCAACTGGTTCTCCCTTGTCCACTCTACTGGAAACATCCTCAAAAAATTCCAGAAGATTTGTCAAGCATGATTTCCCTTTCGCAAATCCATGCTGACTTGGACCTATCATGTCACCTCTTTCCAAATGCGCTGCTATGACATCCTTAATAATTGATTCCATCATTTTACCCACTACCGATGTCAGGCTGACTGGTCTTTAATTCCCTGTTTTCTCTCTCCCTCCTTTTTTAAAAAGTGGGGTTACATTGGCTACCCTCCATTCGATAGGAACTGATCCAGAGTCAATGGACTGTTGGAAAATGACTGTCAATGCATCCGCTATTTCCAAGGCCACCTCCTTAAGTACTCTGGGATGCAGTCCATCAGGCCCTGGGGATTTATCGGCCTTCAATCCGATCAATTTCCCCAACACAATTTCCTGACTAATAAGGATTTCCCTCAGTTCCTCCTCCTTACTAGAACCTCTGATCCCTTTTATACCCGGAAGGTTGTTTGTGTCCTCCTTAGTGAATACCGAACCAAAGTACTTGTTCAATTGGTCCGCCATTTCTTTGTTCCCCGTTATGACTTCTCCTGATTCTGACTGCAGGGGACCTACGTTTGTCTTTACTAACCTTTTTCTCTTTACATATCTATGGAAACTTTTGCAGTCCGTCTTAATGTTCCCTGCAAGCTTCTTCTCGTACTCCATTTTCCCTGCCCTAATCAAACCCTTTGTCCTCCTCTGCTGAGTTCTAAATTTCTCCCAGTCCCTGGGTTCGCTGCTATTTCTGGCCAATTTGTATGCCACTTCCTTGGCTTTAATACTATCCCTGATTTCCCTTGATAGCCACGGTTGAGCCACCTATCCTTTTTTAATTTTACGCCAGACAGGAATGTACAATTGTTGTAGTTCATCCATGCGGTCTCTAAATGTCTGCCATTGCCCATCCACAGTCAACCCCTTAAGTATCATTCGCCAATCTATCCTAGCCAATTCACGCCTCATACCTTCAAAGTTTCCCTTCTTTAAGTTCTGGACCATGGTCTCTGAATTAACTGTTTCATTCTGCATCCTAATGCAGAATTCCACCATATTATGGTCACTCTTCCCCAAGGGGCCTCACACAACGAGATTGCTAATTAATCCTCTCTCATTACACAACACCCAGTCTAAGATGGCCTCCCCCCTGGTTGGTTCCTCGACATATTGGTCTAGAAAACCATCCCTTATGCACTCCAGGAAATCCTCCTCCACCGTATTGCTTCCAGTTTGGTTAGCCCAATCTGTGTGCATATTAAAGTCACCCATTATAACTGCTGCATCTTTGTTGCATGCACCCCTAATTTCCTGTTTGATGCCCTCCCCAACATCACTACTACTGTTTGGAGGTCTGTACACAACTCCCACTAACGTTTCTCTAATCTTTTTCTCTTCACATATCTATAGAAGCTTTTGCAGTCAGTTTTTATGTTCCCAGCAAGCTTCCTCTCATATTCTATTTCCCCCCTCCTAATTAAACTTTTTGTCCTCCTCTGCTGAATTCTAAATTTCTCCCAGTCCTCAGGTTTGCTGCTTTTTCTGGCCAATTTATATGCCTCTTCTTTGGATTTAACACTATCCTTAATTTCCCTTGTTAGCCACGGTTGAGCCACCTTCCCCGTTTTATTTTTACGCCAGACCGGGAAGTACAATTGTTGAAGTTCATCCATGTGATCTTTAAATGTTTGCATTGCCTATCCACCGTCAACCCTTTAAGTATCATTCGCCAGTCTATTCTAGCCAATTCATGTCTCATACCATCGAAGTTACCTTTCCTTAAGTTCAGGACCCTAGTCTCTGAATTAAATGTGTCACTCTCCATTTTAATAAAGAATTCTACCATATTATGGTCACTCTTCCCCCAAGGTGCCTCGCACAACAAGATTGCTAATTAGCCCTTTCTCATTACACATCACCCAGTCTAGGATGGCCAGCCCTCTAGTTGGTTCCTCGACATATTGGTCCAGAAAACCATCCCTAATACACTCCAGGAAATCCTCCTCTGCCTTATTGCTACCAGTTTGGTTAGCCCAATCAATATGTAGATTAAAGTCGCCCGTGATAACTGCTGTACCTTTATTGCATGCATCCCAAATTTCTTGTTTGATGCTGTCCCCAACCTCACTACTACTGTTTGGTGGTCTGTACACAACTCCACTAGCGTTTTCTGCCCTTTGGTATGCCGCAGCTCTACCCATACAGATTCCACATCATCGAAGCTAATGTCCTTTCTTACTATTGCATTAATTTCCTCTTTAACCAGCAACGCTATCCCACCTCCTTTTCCTTTCTGTCCATCCTTCCTGAATGTTGAATACCCCTAGATGTTGAGTTCCCAGCCTTGGTCACCCTGGAGCCATGTCTCCGTAATGTCAATTATATCATATTCGTTCATAGCTGCCTGCACAGTTAATTCATCCACCTTATTACAAATGCTCCTCGCATTGAGGCACAGAGCCTTCAGGCTTGTCTTTTTAACACACTTTGCCCCTTTAGAATTTTGCTGTAATGTGGCCCTTTTTGATTTTTGCCTTGAGTTTCTCTGCCCTCCACTTTTACTTTTCTTCTTTCTAGCTTTTGCTTCTGCCCCCCATTCTACTTCTCTCTGTCTCCCTGCATAGGTTCCCATCCCCCTGCCATGTTCGTTTAACCCCTCCCCAACAGCACTAGCAAACACTCCCCCTAGGACATTGGTTCCGGTCCTGCCCAGGTGCAGACCGTCCGGTTTGTACTGGTCCCACCTCCCCCAGAACCGGTTCCAATGTCCCAGGAATTTGAATCCCTCCCTCCTGCACCACTCTTCAAGCCAAGTATTCATCTTAGCTATCCTGCAATTCCTACTCTGACTAGCACCTGGCACTAGTAGCAATCCTGAGATTACTACATTTGAGGTCCTACTTTTTAATTTAACTCCTAGCTCCCTAAATTCAGCTTGTCGGACCTCATCGTGTTTTTTACCTGTATCGTTTGTACCTATATGCACCATGATAACTGGCTGCTGTGGTGCATATAGGTACCACAACAGTCTAGCACATACGCAGACCATAAAAGTCTATCTTGAAATTATGATTGCAGCTCCTCTTTATGACTAGCATAACACTTCACAGTGATGGTGAGCAGCCGCCAGTGTATCAGTATTCGGAGTAATATGTCACCACTTACAAGTTTGCTAATCGCTACTGATAAACCTGGAAATCAAATCTCCCATAATTCTTATTTTCTTTAATCTACACTGACACAGGTCTAATATCCCAACCCTTACATTATGGAACACGTGATAAATTGGTATGATTACCACATTCCGTAACAGATACCTGTAAGTTAATTTAAAACAATAATCCAATGCCAGAGTTGAGACAATTTACAATGTGAGTTTGCCTTCTTGCATTTTTCTGCTGTCACCTGGGGACAATATCTCCTCTTCTGAATATAGTGGCAGTAATGTCTCTTTATTTAGTTAAAAAAATACTTGTGGCCAGCATGAATGAGATTCTGTTCCCGACCTCTGCTTTGTTATATTATCACTTTGCATTTTAGTGTCAGCAGCAAAACAACAACCATTGAGAAGAACAGCTATTGGGCACTGATCACATGCCTTAACTGCTATCATTAATGGTCATGAAAACAGTTATGGGAAGCAGAGACTTCTGTAAGCATTATGCCTGAATCTCATAGGAGAATAGTCAACTAAGGCAAAACTTCTGTAGAAATGCTTATGGAAATAGTGTTGGCTAGCTAAGCCCAGCCATCTGTCATTATGAAAGGAGGTGTAACTTAATAAGTGTTGTGTCACAAACCAGGAGGCCAGTTAAAGAAGTCCACTGATATCAAGAAAGTCACCGAAGTAAGTACATTTAATTTAAGCTTGTGCACCCTGAATTTACTCGCAGTCTTTGGCCTATATCAGACTTATAATCAATGTAAATTTATTTTGGGCCTGAAAATTTTCAGCCCAAAAATGGATATCCCAGAATTCTCAATCATGTTTTGGGCCTTTTTGAAGTATTTTGTTTTTGCCTTGCTCCTGTACAGCACTGGACTGAGATCACTTGACAGTCCATGCAGGTCAAGATCGGAAAGATTTGGCCTGCCAATTGAGCTTTGATTTTCCCTGACGAAACAGGGTTCAAACGAGGAAATACAACGGGAACTTAGGTGCATTGTACTCCTGCCTGGTTCCCTAATGGACTTGCACAATATCCGTCACTCAGCTATGAAATGGTGAGAACACTTAGGGCTAGAAATCCGTGTTTTAGCGACTTCGCCTGTCTTTGGGCAATAATCGCGGCGGAATTTTTTTTTACTGCGGGGGTACCGTTATCGCTGGACCTAGCAAAATTCACCAAATGGTGACCGGCAATAGCAATAAATCCGGTGTTGCACAACTGAATTTGTGCGCCGGAGTCGAAATTTGTGATTGAGAAAAAACGGACCTTCTGCGCATGTGCAAATTTTTTTTGTTGCCATTTTCTTCTTCTTCCGCGCTCCTGGTCACCTGTCAGGGAGCGCCCGCCCGTGCATGCACGGTACACCCAGGGCTGAATTAGACTTTTTCTAGATAGCAGGCACGATGGAAGGAGGAGATGGGAGAAGGCAGAGAGCAAACAAATTCAGTAATAAGGCGAACGAGGCACTTATCACAGCTGTGGAGAGGAGATGGGGGGATTTAAATAGGAGGGGTGCAAGTAAACCCCTCCCAGCGGTTCTTGGGCATCTTTGGACCAGCATTTCTGAGGAGGTGTCTTTTGTGGACGATATCAGAAGGACCTTCTCCTCATGCTGCAAGAGATTCAATGACCATTGCAGGATCATCAGAGTAAATAATATTTTTATTGATGCACTCCTTCATTACTTAACTGATAAATCTGAAACATGTTGGATAGGTAGGCTTAGTGTTTCACCTTATTTGCCATGAATGATCATTACACATAATTAAGATTGCTTTCTGAGATCTTAAAAGATGTTTCTGCTCTTCGATGTCTTCCTCATGAACCACGTACAACTTCCAGGGCCATTAAACAGAGGACTGGATTAAATGCACACAGTATGGTATAAGTGCTTTTGTGGCTTTCTGTGTGCGCCACAAGAGCAGAAGGGCCCTTTGGTAACCATTCCCATTGTCATCTTTGTAGGGAAAGATGTCCCACAACCGCCGGGAGCAGTGACGGACAGTGGCGGTCCACCCAGAACCAGGCCTCTGACAGACCTGGAGGGAAGAGTGGCCGGTCTGATCAGTGCCTTAGGGAGGTCAACTACACGTGGGGGTGCAGAGCCCTCGTTCGAAACTAATGGTAAGTCCTGAAAAATCCCTGGGCTGGGTTGGGGCAATGTGATGTAGTGTTTGTGCACTAGGGTTTGGGCAATGTGATGCAGTGTCTCTGAGCTAGGGTTGGGGCAATGTGATGCAGTGTCTTTGGACTACATATAATGCAGCAGTGGCAGTCCTTCAAATGACCTTACTCATGTCACCCTGCCCCCTCCCCTGCTGCTAACCACTTATTTCCAGATGAGGAATCGCATGCGCCACTTCCTCGAATGGAAGCCTCCACCTCAGTCCGTCATGTGGGGACGGAGGAGGGGATGAGGGCGACGCCGAGGTGGAGAAACCTCCACGGGAGGAGGAAAGTGATCAACCTATTCTGAGGGGGTTAGGGTTGGGGGGCCGATGCACTCAACACCTCTTTTTGCTGCGGCCACTAGCTAGTCCGAGGAAGAAACATTCTTGAGCTTTGAGCCATCCGAGGCCCCGGGTACAAGTGGCGTGCAGCAACTCACCACTGGGGTTAAATCTCATATGTCATCTCTCAGGAGGGAGAGTCGACAAACCCGGTCTGCTGACAGACAGGCAGATGCACACCTGGACATGGTGGGACTGTCCAGGGAGAGCATCCAGCTCAGCCGACAGCTCCTGGAGGTCTAGGGTAGGATTCCCGCAAGCACTGCGGCACTATCCGCGAATATGACGGAGATCGGGTCACAGATTGTCCGAGCGACCGTCAAACCTGCGAGGCTGTCAATGCCCACGCGCAATTGATGGTCTTGATCTTTGAAACTGCAGTCCCCAGTGTCACACCCAGACCCATATCACCCGTGAGTGGCGAGGCCGAGCAATAGGCTCGCCACTCAGAAGCTGGGCCTTCCATACCCTGAGCTTCTCTCGTGGATCCACACATGGCATCGCCATTGTCTCTCCCTGCAATACAGCAGGACTCTGGCCGCTGTGCTGCACAAACTCTTGGTGCCAACTTGGGTAGGGTCATGACACAAGGGAGGGGGTTTAGGATGAGGGGGGAGGAGGGGCTGCAGGTAAAAGACGTTCGGTGCAGGGATTGTTGTTTTGTTGTGGATAATTTATATAAGCTTTAAAAGTTTCCCAATTCACAATGTTTAATAAATTTTGTTCCACATTTGTGATGTTTAAATTTTATTCAAGTTAAATCTTATTCAAGTTACAATGTTTAATAAATCTTATTCAAGTTGCTGTTGTTTAATAAATTGTTTTGTTCACCTTAACCATTCCTGTGTAGTGTCTCATTTGCAGAAAAAGAGAGGGAATAGTCAATATGGTGGGAGAAAGTGGCCAGACAACGGGGAAACGTGCTGTTCACTCTTCAATCAAGGCGTTGAATTATGCACTGCTGACGTAAGGCTTTTGCAGTGGCAAAAGCTCCACGCGATCCCACTGTGGTTGTGGTAAGGGTGGTGGCATGTGTTAATCACCAGGCTCCTCCCCCTCGTCCTTGTCCCCCTTCACCTCATCCTCCTCCTCCTCCCCCTCCTCCCCTCTCTCCTGAGGTGGTCCTGCAGTCCCTAGTGGCAAATCCTGCCCCTCATAATGACTAAGTTGTGTAGCATGCAGCACACGACAATGAACTCAGTAACCTGCTGAGGGAGTGGTGCAGGATCGGAAGTGTTGTGTATCTGTAAAGCATGCACTCCCATGTTCCGCCACCAGGGAGTGCATCCCCTGAAGTCCCAAGGGATCCCAGCATCCCTTGGGAGCACTGAATATTAGCCGGCCCTTAAGGCCTGCTCCTCACTCTGGAGTGTCTTAATAAAGACTGAGGTCACTGTTACTTTAACCTCCCTGTGTGCAGTCTCATCTGTGTCAGGAACACAACAACTGGCAACGAGTACACGAATCCAATGCAAAGATGCAGCAAACTGTGGGCATCCTGGAGAAGTTCTCAGAGGGTGAGGACTGGGAAGCCTATGTCGAACGGCTAGACCCGTACTTTGTAGCCAATGAGCTGGACGGAGAAAGAAGCGCTGCAAAAAGTAGAGTGGTCCTCCTCACGGTCTGCGGGGCACCGACCTACAGCCTCATGAAGAATCTTCTGGCTCCAGTGAAACCCACAGATAAGTCATATGAGGAGCTGTGTACACTGGTTCGGGAGCATCTTAACCCGAGGGATAGCGTGCTGATGGCGAGGTATCGGTTCTACACGTGCCAGCGATCTGAAGGTCAGGAAGTGGCGAGCTACGTCGCCGAGCTAAGGCGACTTGCAGGACAATGTGAGTTTGATGGCTACCTGGAGCAAATGCTCAAAGACTTTTTTGTACTGGGCATTGGCCACGCGATCATCCTACGAAAACTTTTGACTGTAGAGACACCGACCCTCAGTAAGGCCATTGCGATAGCACAGGCATTTATGTCCACCAGTGATAACACCAAACAAATCTCTCTGCACACAAGTGCTAGCAATGTTCATAAATTAACTGGAACTGTGTTTGTGAGCAGAAATGTACAGGGCAGAAACCACGAGTCTGCAACTGCCAGCAGGCCTCAGGTGACCCAGATGACTCAGAGTCCGCAACAAAGGATGAATGCAAGGCAATTCACACCTTGTTGGCATTGTGGAGGCTTCCATTCAGCCTATTCATGCTGCTTTAAAGGGTATGTTTGCAAGAGCTGTGGAACAATGGGGCACCTCCAACGAGCTTGCAGACAAGCTGCAAGCTCTGCAAAACCTGCTAACCACCACGTGGCAGAGGAAGATCGGTCCATGGTGGATCAAAGCAATTTCGAGCCTCAGAGAGAGGAGGCAGATGCTGAAGTACACGGGATGCACACATTTTCGACGAAATGTCCACCTATAATGCTAAATGTAAAATTGAATGGCCTACCCGTAGCCATGGAACTGGACACTGGCGCTAGCCAATCCATCATGAGTAAAACGATGCTTGAGAGACTATGGTGCAACAAGACACTCAGACCAGCCCTGAGCCCCATCCACACAAAACTGAGAATGTACACCAAAGAGCTTATCACCATCCTGGGCAGCGCCATGATCAAGGTCACCTACGAGGACATAGTGCACGAACTGCCACTCTGGATTGTCCCAGGCAATGGGCCCAAACTGCTTGGAAGGAGCTGGCTGGGCAAAATCCGCTGGAACTGAGATGACATCCGAGCGCTATCACATGTTGATGAGGCCTCATGTACCCACGTTCTGAACAAATTTCCTTCCCTTTTTGAGCCTGGCATTGGAAACTTTTCCGGGGCAAATGTGCGGATCCACTTGGTCCCAGAGGCACAACCCATTCACCACAAGGCGCGAGCGATACCTCACATGATGAGGGAGAGAGTGGAAATCAAGCTGTACAGGTTGCAATGCGAGGGCATCATCTCCCCAGTGGAATTCAGCGAGTGGGCCAGCCCGATTGTTCCAGTACTCAAAAGTGATGGCACGGTCAGGATTTGCGGCAATTATAAAGTAACTATTAATTATTTCTCTCTACAGGACCCATACCCGCTACCGAAGGCAGACGACCTATTTGCGCCGCTGGCAGGAGGCAAGACGTTCACCAAGCTCGCCCTGACTTCGGCCTAGATGCAGGAACTGGAGGAGTCTTTGAAGGGCCTCACCTGCATCAACACGCACAAGGGACTGTTCATCTACAACAGATGCCAGTTTGGAATTCGGTCGGCTGCAGCGATCTTCCAGAGAAACATGGAGAGCCTACTCAAGTCGGTACCACGCATGGTGGTTTTTCAGGACAACATATTGGTCATGGGTCGGGACACCGTCGAGCATCTACAAAACCTGGAGGGCTATGGCTGAAGAGGTCGAAATGCGTCATCATGGCAACAGAAGTGGAGTTTTTGCGGAGAAAGATCGCTGCGGATGGCATTCGGCCCACAGACGCCAAGACAGAGGCTATCAGGAATGTGCCCAGGCCACAGAATGTCAGAGAGCTGCAGTCGTTCCTGGGACTCCTCAACTATTTTGGTAACTTCCTACCGGGGGTTAAGCACCCTCTTCGAGCCACTACATGTGTTATTGTGTAAAGGTGAGAACTGGGTATGGGGAAAAAACCAAGTAATTGCTTTTGAGAAAGCCAGAAACATTTTATGCTCCAACAAGCTGCTTGTATTGTATGACCCATGCAAAAGACTTGTGCGAGCATGTGATGTGTCGTCGTACGGAGTCGGGTGTGTATTACAACAAGCTAACGTTGCGGGGAAGTTGTAACTGTCGCCTATGCCTCCAGGAGCTTGTCTAAGGCCGAGAGGGCCTACAGCATGATTGAGAAAGAGGCATTAGCGTGTGTGTTCGGGGTAAAGAAAATGCATCAGTACCTGTTTGGCCTCAAATTTGAGCTGGAAACCGATCACAAGCCCCTCATATCCCTGTTCGCTAAAAACAAGGGGATAAATACTAATGCCTCAGCCTGCATACAAAGGTGGGCACTCGCGCTATCAGCATATAACTATACCATCCGCCACAGACCAGGCACGGAGAACTGTGAAGATGCTCTCAGTCGGCTACCATTGCCCACCATGGGGATGGAAATGGCGCAGCCTGCAAACTTGTTGATGGTGGCGCAGCCCGCAGACTTGTTGATGATGATGGAAGCATTTGAAAATGATAAATCACCTGTCACGGCCCGCCAGATTAGGATTTGGACCAGCCAAGATCCTCTGCTGTTCCGAGTAAAAAACTGTGTACTGCATGGGAGCTGGGCCAGCATCCCCGTTGAAATGCAAGAGCTAATCAAGCCGTTCCAGCGGCGAAAGGACGAGCTGTCCATTCTGGCAGACTGCCTGTTGTGGGGTAACCACATAGTGCTACCCAAAAAGGGCAGGGAGACATTCATCTCAGATCTCCACAGCACACACCCGGGTATAGTAATGATGAAAGTGATAGCCAGATCCCACGTGTGGTGGCCCGGTATCGACTCTGACTTAGAGTCCTGTGTACGGCAATGCAGCGTGTGTGCTCAGTTGAGCAACGTGCCCAGAGAGGCACCACTAAGTTTGTGGTCCTGGCCCTCCAGACCATGGTCAAGGATCCATGTCGATTATGCGGGCCCATTTCTCGGTAAAATGTTCCTGGTGGTGGTGGATGCCTTTTCAAAATGGATTGAATGTGAAATAATGTTGGGAAGCACTGCCACCGCCACCATTGAAATCCTGAGGGCCATGTTTGCCACCCACGGCCTGCCTGACATACCGGTCAGTGACAACGGGCCATGTTTCACCAGTGCCGAATTTAAAGAATTCATGACCCGCAATGGGATCAAACATGTCACCTCGGCCCCGTTTAAACCAGCCTCCAATGGGCAGGCAGAGCGGTCAGTACAAACAATCAAACAGAGCCTTAAATGAGTCACAGAAGGCTCACTCCAAACCGGCCTGTCCCAAGTATTGCTCAGCTACCGCACGAGACCCCACTCAGTCACAGGGGGCCCCCGGCTGAGCTACTCATGAAAAGGACACTTAAAACCAGACTCTCGCTGGTTCACCCCAACCTGCATGATCAGGTAGAGAGCAGGCAGCAGCAACAAAATGTAAATGATGGTCGCGCCACTGTGTCACGGGAAATTGTTCTGACTGACCCTGTTTATGTGCTAAACTATGGACATGGTCCCAAGTGGATCACGGGCAAGTGATAGCTAAAGAAGGGAGTAGGGTGTTTGTAGTCAAACTAGACAATGGACAAATTTGCAGAAAGCACCTGGACCAAACGAGGCTGCGGTTCACAGACTGCTCTGAGCAACCCACAGCAGACACCACCTTTTTCGAGTCCACAACACACACCCAAAGGATCAGCGACACCACCCTGGACCAGGAAATCGAACCCATCACGCCCAACAGCCCAGCAAGGCCAGGCTCACCCAGCAGCCCTGCAGCGCCAACAACACACCAGTCCAGCGAGGGCACAGCCAACACACCAGAACAGACATTTGTACCGAGGCGATCCCCCAGGGAAAGAAAGGCTCCCGACCGTCTCACCTTGTAAATAGTTTTCACTTTGACTTTGTGGGGGAGTGATGTTGTGTATCTGTAAAGCATGCACTTCCATGTTCCGCCACCGGGGAGTATATCCCCTGAAATCCCAAGGGATCCCAGCATCCCTTGGGAGCACTGTATATAAGCCGGCCCCTAAGGCCAATTCCTCACTCTGGAGTGTCTTAATAAAGACTGAGGCCACTGTTACTTTAACCTCCCTGTGTGCAGTCTCATCTGTGTCAGGAACACAACAGGAAGTCCAATTGTCCTTTTGACGATGTTGCTAGTAGCTGCATGGCTCTCATTATAGCGATGCTCGGCTTCCATCTGAGGGTTCCAGAGGGGGGTCATGAGCCAGGTGGCGAGGCCGTAACCTTTGTCCCCCAACATCGAGCTCTGGCCTTGTGGTTGACGCTCGAACAAGCATGAGGCATTGCTCTCACGCAAGATGAAAGCATCATGGATGCTTCCTGGAGATTGGGCATTTACTGCCATGATGCGCTGTGTATGGTCGCAGACGATCTGTATGTTCATGGAGTGGAGTCCCTTTCGGTTTCAGTAAACCTCTGGATTGAGGAAAGGTGCTCGCAGGGCGATGTGCATACAGTCAATGGCAGCCAGAACCTTGGGGAAGACAGCAATTCATCCAAATTTTATAGCCCTCTCATTCTGTGCCTCCATGGTCATTGGGAACTTTATAAAGTCCATCCTGTGTAACCTGGCAAATGCAGCGATGTGTAGCGTATTGCGAAATGGAGCAGATATCCCCTGCTGATGCCTGAAAGGAGCTGGAGGCATAGAAGGCAAGTGTTGCAGTTACCTTCACCTCGATGAGCAGTGCTCTCCTGTTGCTGCTGGTAGGCTGTAGATCTGCCTTTATGAGCTGCATATCTCTGTGGCCACCTCTTTTCGGAAGCGCAGCCTTCTAAAGCACTGTGCCTCAGAGAACTGCAGGTATGAGCGCTGTTCCCTGTAAACTCGTGGGTACAAGGCCTCATCCCCATATGTCTGCGAGCCCTTCGATTATGTTCAAAATGCTCTTCAATAAGTCTGCTTCCAGCTCGATGCTGCATACAAAAAGCAGCCAGGAATAATGACTGACATAGTATAGCCCTCATTTTTTAAAATGTCCTTAAATATCCTTTAAAATGAACTGTAAACTCACATAAAACTTCACTGTTTAAAACGCAGCCTTCCTTCTCCAAATCCTTTGATGAACTGAACTTCTGCTCCGTTTTCAAGATGGCGACATTAGCGCCAGGTTGCCCTGGATCTGACTGTTTATTCCAGGTGGGTTTCCGGACAGACGATAAAACGGGCAATATGAGTGAATTTACGGCCCACGGCGCTAGCACAACGTTGCATGCCGATTGACGTCATAAAAACACTTTAAAAATCGGGCGGGCGGTAAATTTTAGCTCCGGCGCAAAACCACTGCCAAAATTTTCGCACGGAGGCAGGATGTTGTTTGACTCGTTTAGCGCGAAATAAAAAAATATCGCTTCGCCCTGGCGGAAAAATGGTCGCAAACCTGTAGAATTTCTAGCTCTTAGTCTAACATGCTTGACTTGACAATCTATGTAAATGGAATCGCAATAAATAAAAACTCTGGAATTGCCTCTGACATTTGTGGCAATGTGAGACCTTCTAAAATAATTTTGCCCCCAAATGCAATGAGAGATTCTCAGGACCAGATTGGAGATGAGGTAACACAGCTAGGAAATGTTCATCATAGCTAGTCTCTGCTTTATCTGCTTTCTCAAACTTTGCAATGCCCTTAAACTCAGCTGCTATTTCTTCAAGAGGGAATATCAATGCTTGCTCATCTAAACAAGCTCATTTGTTTTTTAAGGGGTGCCTAGCAAAAAGAGGCCAAGAATGAAGATGACCCGCAGGTCCTTCTGTCAGAGGATCTGCTGCCAGATCCACGGCCTCAGCTACCTCACCAAATGCATCATGCCACATTACTTACACAAGCACCAACATGGAGACACCTGCTTGGGAGGAAGTAACCAGTGAGTCAGAAGCGGTTTCTGTAGAGAGTTGAATTGAGCCTATTGCCTTAAGGATCCCTTCAATATTTTCACATTAGGAAGTTTCAGACATAGGCCCAGCACCTAATCTGGGACAGCTGCTTCCCTCACATGAGAATCGCCTCAGGCCTCTAAGGCTCCAGGGAACCATCCCAGCCACTCAACCTCATGTCCTTTTAGCAGTAGATTAGGAGCATAAACAAGTAAGAATGATTTCAGCCTTTGAGAGTTGGGATGATGACAGAGGAAAGACTTTTGTCTTATGAAGAAACTATGCAGAAGTATGAGAGATTTTGTGAGGGTGTGTGTAGAGAACAGGCAGGTGTGAAGTAACTTTTTTGGTGAGTCAAAGCTACTAATAAATCCAATAAAGAATTCAGGAGAAACTTCTTTTCTCGGAGTGTGGTTAGAATGTGGAATTTGCTACCATAAGGGGCAGTTGAGACGACTAGCATCGATGCATTCAAGGAAAAACTAAATAACCACAAGGGAGATAAGAATAGAAGATATGCTGAAAGGCTGCTCCTTCCGCTCCCAGGCCTGCTCCGATGGTGCTTGCAGGCTGGGGGCCATGCAGACTGCTGGGCTAGGCCGCCACGCTACAGAAGGAGCAGCGTGGTGGCATACCACTCCACAGAGCAGCACGTGCTGGAGTAGGAGAGCAACGACAGTGAAAAGGGATGTCATCAAAGTCCAGGTCGGTGATTGGAGTGTGGGCAGGTACTGCAGGAGCGGCGATGTCAGGGCGAAAGAGCGACGATGTCAGGACGAAGGAGCAGCGAGAGATTGTAGAGAGGTGTGATCGGGGCCCAGGAGAGGCGTGAGTTCGGGGCCCAGAAGAGGCAAGGGCCCAGTGGCAGCACGGACCAGCCCACACTGCGATATGTGTGCGCACTAGGTCCGTGCAGCAGAGCTGGTCTCCAGTCGTCTTGGTTAACCCTTGCTACTGGACCAAGTCCGTGTGGTGGCTGGTGTGCAATGGTCACCTCGTATTAAAAAAAATCCAAGCACAGGCATCTTCCACCCTTCAAGATTTAGTTCGGACCTGCAATTTTAGGTCCTTCATTGAAACACCTGTGAACTTTTTGACGTGGAAGCAAGTCATCCTCAATTCGAGGGACTGCCTATGATGATGATGCTGAAAGGATTACAGGAAGTAAGGTAAGAGGCAGCTCGTGTGGAACACAAACACCGGCATAGACTAGTTGGGCCAAATGGCCTGTTTCTGTGCTGTAAATTCGATATAATTCTACGTAATTTATTTATTGAAAACACTGGGCTATCATTTGCTTTCTCCTCTTTTTGACTGCTGGCTACTGACTGTTCTGTCTGACATCCCCTTCTTCCAGTGGATCCTCCTGATACTGTGGGGAGCGAGGTCCTTCCACACGCTCTTCATCATTATTGCCTTTCAGCTTCTGAAAGCAGCAGGCTTTTCTTCTTTACAATATTATGCAGATGGCAGCAAGCTAACATGAATCTAGAGACTTTCACTGGACACTATTGTAGGGCTCCACTAGATTTATACAGACACCAAAAATGAAACTTGAGAGCTCTATCATGCTTCTTGTAATGACACAAATTTCATTGTACCTGGTGTCCCCCTTTTCTGTGGTGGTTTTAGCAGAGGCATCATCCATGCAGGGGATACCCCTGATCACCTTCAACCTGGCCAACATGGTAAATTGTCCCATAATGAAAGCATCAGAGCAGCTTGTTGGGTGTCTGACATTCATGTGCAGGATAAGGTGACTGATTGACAGAGTAGCTGCACATTAATAGAATGAAAGTCTTTCCTATTCATCAAACTGAGGGTGTTGTCATTTGAGTCTTTGAGTGGCACATGAGTTCTGTCAATTGCTCTTTGCATCTGGGGAATGTGCCAGTCTGTAGAACCGGATAGCTCTGCCTCACTTTGGCCACTTCCATTGGGAAGGATATGAATTGCGCAACCCTTCAGTACCCTTCTTGATGTAATGGTGAGCAGCTGCTTGACAAGTGTGGCAAAGGTCACTTGAGAACATAAGAACATAAGAAATAGGAGCAGGAGTAGGCCATACGGCCTCTCGAGCCTGCTCCACCATTTAATATGATCATAGCTGATCCAATCATGGACTCAGGTCCACTTCCCTGCCCGCTCCCCATAACCCCTTATTCCCTTATCGGTTAAGAAACTGTCTATTTCTGTCTTAAATTTATATAATGTCCCAGCTTCCACAGCTCTCTCAGGCAGCGAATTCCACAGATTTACAACCCTCTGAGAGAAGAAATTCCTCCTCATCTCTGTTTTAAATGGGCGGCCCCTTATTCTTAGATTATGCCCTCTAGTTCTAGTCTCCCCTATCACTGGAAACATCCTCTCTGCATCCACCTTGTCAAGCCCCCTCATAGTCTTATATGTTTCGATAAAATCACCTCTCATTCTTCTAAATTCCAATGAGTAGAGGCCCAACTTGCTCAACCTTTTCTCATACGTCAACCCCCTCATCTCCGGAATCAACCTAGTGAATCTTCTCTGAACTGCCTCCAAAGCAACTATATCCTTTCTTAAGTATGGAAACCAAAACTGCACACAGTATTCTAGGTGTGGCCTCACCAATAACCTGTACAACTGTAGCAAGACTTCCCTGCTTTTATACTTCATCCTCTTTGCAATAAAGGCCAAGATTCCATTGGCCTTCCTGATCACTTGCTGTACCTGCATACTAACCTTTTGTGTTTCATGCACAAGTATCCCCAGGTCCCGCTGTACTACAGCACTTTGCAATTTTTCTCCATTTAAATAATAACTTGCTCTTCCATTTTTTTCTGCCAAAGTGCATGACCTCACACTTTCCAACATTATACTCCATCTGTCAAATTTTTGCCCACTCACTTAGCCTGTCTATGTCCTTTTGTAGATTTTTTGTGTCCTCCTCACACATTACTTTTCCTCCTATCTTTTTATCATCAGCAAACTTAGCTACGTTACACTCGGTCCCTTCATCCAAGTCATTCATATAGATTGTAAATAGTTGGGGTCCCAGCACTGATCCCTGCGGCACCCCACTAGTTACTGATTGCCAACCCGAGAATGAACCATTTATCCCGACTCCCTGTTTTCTGTTAGTTAGCAAATCCTTTATCCATGCTAAATGTGAACTTTTACCTTGTGCAGTAACCTTTTATGTGGCACCTTGTCAAATGCCTTTTGGAAGACCAAATACACCACATCCACTGGTTCCCCTTTATCCACCCTGTTTGTTTTATCCTCAAAGAACTCCAGAAAATTTGTCAAACATGACTTCCCCTTCATAAATCCATGCTGACTCTGCCTGACTGAATTACACCTTTCCAAATGTCCTGCTGCTGCTTCTTTAATAATGGACTCCAACATTTTCGCCACCACAGATGTTCGGCTAACCGGTCTATAGTTTCCTGCTTTTTGATTGCCTCCTTTTTTAAATAGGGGCGTTACATTTGCAGTTTTCCAATCTGCTGGGACCTCCCCACAATCCAGGGAATTTTAGTAAATTACAACCAATGCATCCACTATCCCTGCCATTGCTTCTTTTAAGACCCTAGGATGTAAACCATCAGGTCCAGGGGATTTATCTGTCTTTAGTCCCATTATCTTACTGAGTACCACCTCCTTAGTGATTGTGATTGTGTTAAGTTCCTCCCCCCCTATAGCCCCTAGACTATCCACTATTGGGATATTTTTAGTGTCCTCTACCGTAAAGACTGATACAAAATATTTGTTCAGAGTTTCTGCCATTTCCATGTTCCCCATCATTAATTCCCTGGTCTTGTCCTCTAATGGACCAACATTTACTTTAGCCACTCTTTTTCTTTTTATATACCTGTAGAAACTCCTACTATCTGTTTTTATATTTCGTGCTAGTTTACTTTCATAGTCTATCTTCCCTTTTTTAATCATTGTTTTAATCATTCTTTTCTGGCTTTTAAAAGCTTCCCAATCTTCTGTCCTCCCACTAGTTTTGGCCACTTTGTATGCCCTTGTTTTTAATTGGATGCCGTCTTTTATTTCTTTAGTTATCCACGAATGATTAACTTTTCTTTTACACCTTTCCTCCTCACTGGAATATATTTTTCTTGAGAGTTATGAAATATCTCCTTAAATGTACGCCACTGTTCATCAACCGTCCTACACTTTAATCCATTTTCCCAGTCCACTTTAGCCAACTCTGCCTTTATTTAAGCTTAATATGCTTAATATGCTGGTTTGAGATCAAACTTTCTCGCCTCCATCTGAATTTAAAATTTAACCATGCTATGGTCACTCATCCCAAGGGGATCCTTTAATGGAGATTGTTTATTAATCCTGTCTCATTACACAGAACCAGATCCAAGATAGCCTGCCCCCTTGGTTCCATTACATACTGCTCAAGGAACCCGTCCCTTACGCACTCTATGAACTCTTCCTCAAAGCTGCCCTGACCAATTTGATTTGTCCAATCAATTTGGAGGTTAAAATCACACATGATTATTGCTTTTCCCTTTTTACAAGTCCCCACTATTTCTTGGTTTATACTCTGACCAACAGAGTTGCTACTGTTAGAGGGCCTTGTTTTTGAGCTTTCAGGTTTCTGCTCACATGAACCCTCCCCCCACTAATTAAAGCTCTCTCTGCAGCCCTAGTTGCTCATAATCCTTTAGCAGAACCTTTTTGTTTGTCCTATCTATGTCATTGGTACTCACATGGACCACAACAACTGGATCTACCTGCTCCCTGGGCTAGTGGCGTGGGAGCAGACCGGCAAGCCCTTTGGCCAGGGCTAGGGGCGGGGGAGCGAACAGGCAAGGCACTCGGGGCTGGGAGGGGGCCAGTGGGGGAGCTGGAGCTGGACCGGCACCAGCAAAGGGCTTCTGGTGGGCTAGGCAAGCCGACCCATAAGCCCTTTGGCCAGCGCTAGGGGCAGAGGAGTGGGACCAGCTTTAAGAATTGGAGGTAAGTTGCTGCAATATATTTTAATGTGTTTTTAAGTTGATGCAATGTGTTTTAATGTATTTTTAAGTTGATGCAATATGTTTTAATGTGTTGGGAGCTGGCTGTATGTTTCACTTTCCAGCCTCAGGTTGCATTGTGACCCTGGTTACCGTGGCTACCCGATCTTTTTGGCGCAGAACCAGGCTTCACCTCCAAAACTAAAGGACAGGTTACACCATGCCAAAATGGAAAAATCCAACGGGAAAACATCGAACATTTCTTTTGGCGTACTTTGGCCCCCCAAAAAATGGGCGTAACTCTTCAAGTATGCCAAAAAAAAACCATGGGGAAAATTGAGCCCATAGTCTATCTTCCCTTTCTTAATCATTTTTTTCGTCATTCTTCGCTGGCTTTTAAAAGCTTCTCAATCTTCCCACTAGTTTTGGCCACTTTGTATGCCCTTGTTTTTAATTGGATACTATCCTTTATTTCTTTAGTGAGCCATGGATGGCTATCTTTTCTTTTACACCCTTTCCTACACACGGAAATATATTTTTCTTTCGAGTTGTGAAATATCTCTTAACTGTACGCCACTGTTCATCAACTGTCCTACACTTTAATCTATTTTCCCAGTCCACTTTAGCCAACTGTGCCCTCTTACCTTTGTAGTCTCCTTTATTTAAGCTTAGTACACGGGTTTGAGATCCAACTTTCTCGCCCTCCACCTGAATTTGAAATTCAACCATGCACTCATTCCAAGGGGATCCTTTACTAGGAGATTGTTTATTAATCCTGTCTCATTACACAGGACCAGATTTAAGATAACCTGCCCCTTGTTTGGTTCTGTTACATACTGCTCAAGGAACCCATCCCTTATGCATTCTATGAACTCTTCCTCAAGGCTACCCTGACCAATTTGATTTGTCCAATCAATATAGAGGTTAAAATCACACATGATTATTGCTGTTCGCTTTTTATAAGCCCCCACTATTTCTTGGTATATACTCTGACCAACAGAGCCGCTACTGTTAGGGGGGCTATAGACTACACCCACCAGTGACTTTTTCCCATTATTATTCCTTTTCTCCACCCAAACGATTTCAATATCCTGATCATTTGAGCCAATATCTTTTCTTACTATTGCAGTGATTCCATCCTTTATCAAAAGAGCTAGCCCACCTCCTTTTGTTTTCTGACTGTCCTTCCGAATTGTCAAGTACCCCTCAATGTTTAGTTCCCAGTCCTGGTCACCTTGCAACCACGTTTCTGTTATGGCTACTAGATCATACCCATTTGTAACTATTTGTGCCGATGGCTCATCTAATTTGTTACGAATGCTGCATGCATTCAGATAAAGAGCTTTTAAATGTGTTTTCTTATCATTTTCTCCTGCTATGGCCCCAGTTTCTGATACACTCATGTTTATAGATTCTGTCCCTTCCTGTCACGCTCTGGTTTCTGTTTCCCCCAGTGCTACCCTGCTCTGTTGCCTTCACCTTGTTCTTTGAGCTTTTAGGTTTCTGCTCACCTGAACCCTCCCCGCCATTAATTAGTTTAAAGCTCTTTCTGCAGCACTAGTTATTCAGTTCGCCAGGATCCCAGCCCCAGCACGTTCCAAGTGGAGTCTGTCCCAACGGAACAGCTCCCTCTTCGCCCAGTCCTGGTGCCAGTGCCCCAGGAACCAAAACCCATTTCTCCCACACTAGTCTTTGAGCCACAAGTTTAGCTCTCTGATCTTATTTAACCTATGTAAATTTGCTCATGGCTCGGGTAATAATCCACGATTATTACCTTTGTGGTTCTGCTTTTTAATTTGGCCCCTAGCTGCTCATAATCCCTTAGCAGAACCTTTTTGTTTGTCCTATCTATGTCATTGGTACCCATGTGGACCACAACAACTGGATCTACCCCCTCCCACTCCAAGTTCCTCTCCAGCCCTGAGGAGATGTCCTTAACCCTGGCACCGGGCAGGCAATACAGCCTTCGGGACTCACGCTCACGGCTGCAGAGAATTGTATCTATCCCCCTAATGAAACTGTCCCCTACTACTACAATGTTTCTTTTTACTCCCCCTGCTTGAATGGCCTCCTGTACCACAGTGCTGTGGTCAGTTTACTCATCCTTCCTGCAGTCGCTGCTCTCATCCACACAGGGAGTAAGAGCCTTGAACCTGTTGGACAAGAGCAAAGGCCAAGGCTCCTCCATCACTATCTCCTGAGTCCCCATACCTGCCTTGCTTGTCGTCACAGCCTCCTGTCCTTGACCGCTAGCCAAATCTGAGTTAGTTAACCTAAGGGGTGTGACTACCCCCGGAACACAGTGTCGAGGTATCTCTCCCCCTCCCCGATGTGTCGCAGTATCTGCTGCTCGGACTCCAGCTCATGAATGCGGAGCCGAAGTTCCTCGAGCTGCAGTCACTTACCGCAGATGTGGCCACCGTGAACTTCAATAGGGTCCACCAGCTCCCACATGTTGCAGCACTGACACATCAACCGTCCTGCCATCTTAATGTATTTAATTAATTAATTACGTTTTATTTGTAGTCCCACCAATGCCATAGAATTCTAACCCTTAGTAAAACACACACTACTGCTATTTAGTAAACAGTTGATTAAATAATTAAGCAAGAAAAGCAAGAAAGGAGAGAGAACTCACTAACCAATCACTTCTCTGCTTTCCTGTGACATCTAATGTAGTCGCCCAGTTGCAATTCGTCGCAGTCACCAACCTACTCGCGCTGCTCCCTGGAGTATCTCGCCTCTGCCGCTGTCTTTAAGCTGCCTGTGGGGAGGGAGATGCTTACCTGAAGTCGCGGTGATCTGGGGCCATGCAGCCGCCGCTTCCTTTAAGCTGCCTGTGATTGGGAGGTGCTCACCTGAGGTCGTGGTGATCGTAGTGATCACTTGATGCTGCCTGGAAGGATCTGGTGGCATTCAAATTCAAAGCAGTGGTGATCTTGACTGGTAGAGACTACATTGCTGGAAGTTGGCTGCAGATCTTCAGCCAGAAATTGACATATCTCCCAAATTGCTTCCGGGGGGGGGGGGCAGTAATAGTGGAAAATCAAGGAGTAGCTACGTAACTTACATTAAATACTTGTGCATTAAGAAACACTGTAAGTAGGTATATTTAAAAAGCTCGAAATCAAAGCTCTTTGTATGACAACTGCAATGAATTCTCAATGACAACTGATCCACTGACAACTGCGTAAGGCCTTCTGAGGAACTGATGGTCAGAAAAGCCTGAGTAAGACTTTGTCCTGCAGAGCCTGATGAATAGGTACGACCGTGTAGAGAAAAGATGTCTTCTGTGATGTTTAATGCTAATCTAACCTATTCCATTTCCTCCTCCTCCTCCTCCTCCTCCTCCTCCTCCTCTTCATCACATAAGAATAGAGGAAGTCCCACTGGGAAATCCATGTTCCCAGTGCAAAGCAGTACTTTGAGCAGAGATGACTGTAGAGTTTGATATCCAGGCAAATTAATGTGAAACTTCAGTAGCAGCAAACAAAATGGCCTGCTTAATGTAGTATCTAACTCACAGATAACTTCTTGCAGTTCCTATTATCAATTGTATCGTGACAGTAATTATTTGGGGTGGGTTTGGGGTAGAGGTTGTAGAAAATGGGTCTGAGGGATGAGCCGTGCACCCTTGAGCTCATTTGCATGAGGCTGATATGGATCCCAGCAAGCCTCAAAGTGGACAGTTGTTTTTTTGGGACAATAATTCAGGTGCAGTTTTCTAGCAGCTGATTTGAAGCACTAGCCTCTAAGGATGTTGCTAATCCTGATCCACCCCAATATGAGCTATCATTCAGAGGAAGGACCAGCACTGTTTCTTTTCAACTGGGGATGCTGCTCATTACAAGAAAATTTAGGAGGGGTATGTAACTACAATTGTGAAACACTATGGGGGACAAATTCAGTTGAATAGCGCCTCAGTTAGTGCCCTGGAGGAGCGGTAATGCATCTCGAATTGATTACCGCCCAGTCGTGCAGCTTGTAGCGCCCCGCCGGGAAATTTGCTTATGGTTTACCGGCAGCGAAAACGTGACCACCTCATTGCGTACTTTCGATCAGATCATGACGTCAGTCCTCGTGTAACGACCCGCTAGCGGCCTGCTCGCAAAATTAGATGTGGGCGCCTCATTTAGCGTCCACCCCTAATCACGCCGGAGAAACCCGGCAGTCCCACCTACCATAGGCGATACTTGCAGGCTATTTAAAGGATCGAGGAAGAACATTCATCGGAGATCACATTGAGTGCAAGGTTTGGACAGAGCAGGATGCGTGAACGTCTGACTTTGGAGCAGCAGATTTATCTGACATTACAGGATCAATTCAACTTGAGTTTCACAACGACGGCCGTGCGGCCACCCGCAACATCATCAAGCAGACAATAGGGGCGTTGAAGCAGCCTTTCCACTGCCTGGACCGCTCTGGAGGCAGCTTTTAATACCCCCCTCAACAGGTGTCACTATTCATTGTGGTGTGCGGCATGCTGCACAACTTGGCCATAATGAAGGCCCAGATATTGCCAATAGGGTTTCCATCCTCACCTCAGGAGGACAAGGAAGAGGAACAGGAGCTTGCCGAGGCTCTGAATGGCCAGCTGGACAAGGAGGAGGAGCAGCAGCCATGGAGGAGTCAGCGTGGCAATGCTGCCAGTGCAAGGACCACAGGTCAGCGGCTCATAATGCATCGCTTCTCTTGAATGGAGGATGCTGAGGGATGCAGCTAATAATGTGTTATGTGTTACGAAAATGGCACATCCCCGTGAAATTATACATTAATACACAAGACCGGAATGCAACCGGTCCAATTAATATTTTATTAATGGCATCAAAATGCCATTAATTAAACATCACATCAACTACCCCTTACCAGCAACGAATAAAAAATTTAACAAATGCTCCTTAACACACAATCAACTTCAGCAATGCGTGTATAAATGCCCCTGCCATTTGTAATTCCACACCAGCTTCCACATGCCATATTAGGCCCAGACCCATACACCAATAGCAGGTGTTAAACAACAGCAACGAGATATTTACAATGATATTTATAGGATGAGGACATCTGTCCATGGTGGGCAAAGTCTTTATTCTGGGATTTGCCAACCCTTACCTTAACCCCTCCCCCTACCACCCCCCCCCCCCACCCCCCCATTACTACTGCTCCTCCTTAATGTGGGCTCAGTGCCTGCAGCAAGGCTGCTTGAGGGCTGCTGTGTGTGTAAGGGAGACAATACAGACAGTCCAGCAGGATGCCTGGATGAGCTCTGGGCCTGGAAGGCCTGGCTGTGCACTGCACCGCCACAGCATTGGCGGCAGCAGTCTCGGATGGCTGGTGTGTAGACCGCGGCAGGTGCAAAGCAGGAGTGGCAGTGGTGGGAGCAGGAACGCTGTCATCTTGAGCAAGGATAGCACCTTCCATTTCCAGCGGCCCACTAACACTCACCCAGGGCGGAACCTCAGCATCCGGAGCAATCTGTGCGAGAGCAGATTGCTGGCCTGCTTCGGCACCATCACTGCCCCGTTGGACAGTGGGAAACATCATCACCGTCACAGGCAGTCCCTTGGAATCGAGGAAGACTTGCTTCCACTCCTGAAGTGAGTTATTTGGTGGCTGAGCAATCCAATACGAGAGCCACAGACTCTGTCACAGATGGGACAGATATTCGCCGAGGGAATGGGTGGGTGGGACTGGTTTGCTGCATGCTCCTTCCGCTGCCGGCGCTTGACCTCTTCACGCCCTCCCGGATGCACTTTCTCCAACTAGGGCGGTCTTCGGCCAAGGACCCTCAGGTATCAGTGGTGATGTCGCACTTTATCAGGGAGGCTTTGAGGGTGTCCTTGTAAAGTTTACGCTTCCCACCTTTGGCTCGTTTGCCGTGAAGGAGAGAGGATGGCAGCAGTGAGTGTTTGCATGGCATCACTGTCATGTTTGTAACTACAATGTAACACCACTGTATTACTGTATACACTCAACTTAGATGCACACCTTGACCACAGGGGGTGAACTTGTGGGAGACACTCCTTACCTGACCACACAGGTATATAAAGGGAGGTCCCACGCAGGGTCATCACTTCTGGAGTCCTGTAATAGAGTTAAGGTCACTGAGTGGCCTTGTCTCTGGAATGTGCCTCGTGTAGTTTCATGCTGTAGAGTAAGGACTTTACATTGGCGATGAGAAACGGGAATTCATGACCCTCGAGAATGGCCACCGGTAGCACAGAGGAACGGTACTGTGTTGGGGAAGACTGGGACGATTTTGTCGAGATGCTTCAGCAAAGCTTCGTTATGAAAGACTGGCTGGGGGATGCAGCGGCCGACAAGCGAAGGGCTCATCTCCTCACCAGCTGCTGGCCAAAGATTTATGCGCTCATGAAGGACTTACTGGCACCGGAAAAGCCGGCGGTCAAATCCTTTGAAGAGCTTAGCAAATTAATCAGGGAGCACCTCAAACTGGCGAGCAGCATACACATGGCTCGACACAGATTCTACACCCACCGACGTCGCGAAGGACAGAGCATACCGGACTTTGTAGCGGACCTCCTGCGTTTGGCCAGCCTCTGTAAGTTCACAGACCCCTGCACGGGGCAGATGCTAAGGGACTTCTTTATCGAGGGTATCGGTCATGCGGGAATTTTTCGCAAGTTAATTGAGACCAAGGACTTGACCTTGGAAGCGGCGGCTTTGTTAGCTCAAACTTTCATGGCGGGGGAGGAAGAGACGAAAATGATTTACGCGCGCAATTCTGCCTCTAACGCAGTGATAGATCAGGAAGTCATCAATGCTGCTCAGAGCCCCACAGGCAGTCAGGGGCAGTCTGACATTTACCAGGCAGCAATAGACCCCAGAGCAGGACCTCAACAGAGACAATAGCAGGCTGAACAGACGTTCACGCCATCATAGTGGACAATGCGGCCCAGGATGGGGCCATTGACAGCCACTAATAGGGTACTTAAGAACAGTCAAAGGGACAGTCAGCATGGAATTCCTGGCCATAGCCCTTTGTCCCCAACAATGGAAACTTTAACTCAAGCTGGAGGTGTGGGGGAAAACACTCAGCCAGATCCTGCAGATTCCAACAGTTTGTCTGCAGAAACTGAAATCTCAGTGGCCATTCAGCTCGAATGTGAGAAAACCTGCAACCAGACTAATATATGAGGCAGATGGACCAGAAGAGGGTTCTGTGAGGCAGGATGACTTTTGGGGCAAATCGATGGACGCCGAGGTTCAGCGGGTCCATGTGGCGAATATTCACAGTTCATACACCAAAACGTAACCAATGGTGATGAGGGTTTTGTTGAATGGTATCCCAGTACGCATGGAGCTGGACACTGGGGCCAGCCAGTCACTCATGGGCGTTCAGCAATTTGAGAAGCTATGGCCACTCAAAGCCAGTAGACCCAAATTATCACGTATTGAGACACAATTACGGACTTACACCAAAGAAATTATTCTGGTGCTAGGCAGTGCAATGATGGTTGTCACACACAATGGATTAGTGAACCGGCTGCCACTCTGGATTGTCCCGAACAATGGTCCCGCACTGTTGGGGAGGAGCTGGTTAGCCGAGATGAACTGGAAATGGGGGAATGTTCGCGCAATGTCCTCGGTGGAGCGAAGTTCATGCTCACAAGTCCTACAACAATTCGAGTCATTATTCCAACCGGGCATCAGGACTTTCAAAGGCACTAAAATCGTGATACACATCACCCCGGACGCCAGGCCAGTGCACCACAAAGCCAGAGCGGTGCCATATGTGATGAAGGAAAAAATCGAGAGTGAATTGGACTGGCTTTTGCGAGAGGGCATCATCTCGCCTGTTGAATTCAGCGACTGGGCGAGCCCCACCTTTCCCGTTCTAAAGCGGATGGCTCTGTCAGAATCTGTGGCGACTACAAGGCCACCATCAATCGGGTGTCCCGACAAGACCAATACCCGCTCCCAAGAGTGGAGGACCTCTTCGCCACGCTGTCAGAGGGCAAGCTGTTCACCAAGTTGGACTTTACCTCAGCCTATATGACCCAGGAACTGGTCGACGAATCTAAGCTACTGACCACCATCACCACGCACAAGGGACTGTTTGCGTATAACAGGTGCCCATTTGGCATTCGATCAGCGGCCGCGAATTTTCAACGTAACATGGATAGCCTGCTTATATCCATTCCGGGAACGATCGTATTCAGGACGACATCCTCATCACGGGTCGAGACACCGAGGAACACCTCCACAACCTGGAGGAGGTGCTACGCCGACTGGACCGGGTAGGCCTGCGACTCAAGAAGTCTAAATGCATGTTTTTAGCTCCTGAGGTTGAGTTTCTGGCCAGGAGGGTTGATGCAGATGGATTCGGCCCACCGAATCCAAAACAGAGGCGATTCGACGAGCACCCAGGCCCTGCAACACATCGGAGCTGCGTTCATTCCTGGGACTGTTGAACTATTCCGGGAACTTTCTGCCGAACTTGAGCACGTTGTTGGAGCCGCTACACATGCTCCTGCGCAAGGGTTGTGAATGGTTTTCGGGGGATTGTCAGGAACGGGTTTTTGATCGGGTGCGAAACTTACTTTGTTCAAATAAGTTATTGATCCTGTACGACCTCTGTAAACGTTTAGTTCTGACATGTGTTGTATCGTCCTATGGGGTTGGGTGCGTATTGCGGCAGGGTAATGCTGAGGGTCAACTACAACCTGTGGCTTATGCCTCCAGGTCGCTCTCTCAAGCAGAACGGGGATATGGGATGGTCGAGAAGGAAGCGCTTGCATGTGTCTATGGTGTAAAAAAAATGCATCAGTACCTCTTTGGTAGGAAGTTTGAATTAGAGACGGACCACAAGCCACTCACATCCCTGTTGTCAGACAGCAAGGCTGTCAATGCTAACGCATCAGCTCACATACAGCGGTGGGCTCTCACGCTAGCTGCTTATGACTACTCCATCCGGCACTGGCCCGGCACTGAAAACTGCGCTGATGCGCTCATCAGGCTCCCACTGGCCACCACCGAGGGGGCAGCTGAGCAAAGCACTGAGATGGTCATGGCTGTCGATGCCTTTGACAGTGCAGCTCCCCCATCACTGCCCGCCAGATCAAAAGCTGGACAAACAGAGATCCCCTCCTATCCCTGATTAAGAAATGTGTCCTGACTGGGGATTGGGCGCCCGCACACAGTGCATGCCCTGAGGAGGTCAGACCATTCCACAGGCGGATGGATGAGCTCTCCATCCAAGCCAACTGCCTACTATGGGGCAGCCGGGTAGTCATGCCCCAGAAGGGCAGGGAGGCATTCATCAGGGAACTCCACAGCGAGCACCCAGGCATTGTGATGATGAAGGCCATTGCCTGGTCACACGTTTGGTGGCCTGGAATTGACTCAGACCTGGAACACTGTGTTTGCAGGTGCACGACCTGTGCCCAGCTGGGTAATGCCCCCAGGGAGGCCCCGCTCAGCCCGTGGCCCTGGCCCACCAAGCCATGGTCACGCATTCACGTTGACTACGCGGGCCCGTTCATGGGGAAGCTGTCCCTCATTGTAGTAGATGCGTGCTCGAAACGGATCGAGTGCATCATCTTGAATTCATGCACGTCATCCACCACCATGGAAAGCCTACGTGCAATCTTTGCAACCCATGGCTTGCCGGACATCCCGGTTAGTGATAATGGCCGCGTTTCACGAGCTATGAATTCCAGGAGTTTATGTCGGACAATGGCATCAACCACGTCAGGACTGCACCGTTCAAGCCGGCCTCCAATGACCAGGCAGAATGGGCAGTCCAAATCATTAAGCAAGGTATGCTCAGAATTCAAGGACCCTCCCTGCAATGCCGCCTATCGCGCCTCCTGCTGGCCTATAGATCCCGCCCACATTCGCTCACGGGGGTTCCGCCCACAGAGCTACTCATGAAACGGACACTCAAAACTCGGTTGTCCCTCATCCACCCAGTCCTGACCGACATAGTTGAGGGCAAGCGCAAGTCACAAAACGAGTACCATGACCGTAACTCAAGGGGGAGATGTATAAAAAAAAATGATCCTGTATTCATCCTCAATCACGCCATGGGGCCCAAATGGCTTGAGGGTACTGTAATTGACAAAGAGGGGAATAGGATCATCACGGTAAAACTCAACAATGGCCAGATATGCCGTAAGCATCTGGACCAAGTAAAAAAGAAGGTTCAGCATCGACATGGAGGAACCTGAAGAAGACCATGAGATGGAGCTCACACTATCGCTAGCGAACGTGCAACAAGAGCAATCAGAAGAATGCACAGCTCCTGAGGTCAGCCCGGACAGGCCGGAATCACCACAGGTGACAGACACTCACGTCAGTGTCCAACAACCAGAGCCCCAACTGCGGCGCTCCACGAGGGAACGTAGACCACCTGAAAGACTAAACCTATGTTCCCAGTAAGACTTTCGGCGGGGGGGGGAGGGGGGGTGGCGGAGGTGATGTCATGTTTGTGACTACAATGTAACACCACTGTGTTACTGGATACACTCAACTTAGCTGCACACCTTGACCACAGGGGGTGAATTTGTGGGAGACACTCCTTACCTGGACCAGACAGGTTTATAAAGGGAGGTCCCATGCAGGGTCATCACTTCTGGAGTCTTGTAATAAAGAGTTAAGGTCACAGAGTGGCCTTGTCCCTGGAATGTGCCTCGTGTAGTTTCATGCTGTAGAGTAAGGACTTTACAATCACTCTGCGACTGATTCAGAGCAGACTGAGTCTGAAACACAGCAGTCTGAGAGTTGATGCCAGCAATCATTGACAGCATCACATCATGAAATCCTTGTGTGGCTTCGGCCTGTGCTGTTAACCATGGCACGTTAACCTTCATCTCTGGCACTCCAATGTTACTCGTTGAGTCCATCTCCCTTTGTAAGCAGGCAAGGATGGGCTCGATGGATGCCTGACAGGCACGGGCAATGTCTGAGGCGGCCTCCCCTAACCTCAGAGCAAGTGCATCCATGCTCTGCGGGATCTTCTCCAATGCACCCATGAGCTCGGCGTGTATTTGTATGGACTCACTGGGCATAGCCTCCAAGACCAGGTCCACATCTGACTGTCTCTGAGCAGGACTCAAGAGGTGACTCACCTTCTGGGGAAATGGCCCCCGAGCTTCCCCTTGCACTGGGGTTACTGCAGGCCACTGGGACCAGGAGCCTCAGCCTTCTCAAAGACCAGAAATGTTGGTTTTTCCACCGACATGGAGTGTAACTGATTCGGTGTAACTGATGGAGGGTCCCGCTCTGTCACCACTCTTTTGTCACCTTCATCATCATCTCCCCCATCGGATGAAGCGGACGGTTCACAGGCAGGCTGCCGCGCTTCTGGCTCCTCATCTGAAAGCAGCAGAACTGTGGTTAGCAGCAGGGGAGGGGGCAGGAAGGGAAGAAGAAGGTGGCATTGGACATTTATATGTAAAGGGGGTATGGCATTTGCTATCATGGGTCAAAGATATCACAGAAATTCCAAAGGGCATTCACATACCATGACTGTCCACAGGGGGCTCTGCCTCGCCGGCCGCGACTGCACCAACTTGTGTGCGTACACTCGCTCCTCCACCTCAGTGAGGTCCTGTATGTCAGGCTCCCCTCCACCGGTGCACTGCTGCTCTCTCCTGTTCTGAGCCAGCAACACAAGAAGGTGTGAGTGAGTGTGCAGCTTATCCTGTGTCACAAGTGCCTTCCATGGTTGAATATCTGCTAGTGCCGGCAACTGTGCAGATGTCTATTTTAATCTGCGTGGTTGCGCAGAAGGGATGTGTTAAAGGTGGGATTAGGTAAGAACTACCTAAGACTAGTGATGAGGCTGAAGTATTATGAATGCATATCAAGAGTAAAACGGTTATGCGAGTAGGAGTGAGATTGAGTCGGAAACAAGACGGTGAGTGATTCTTGGATGGGCAGGGCATGGCTGCTGAACTGAGCCTGAGTTTTATGGTGGCTTCACCAATGATGATCATAGCCTGGTAGACAGAGAAGGAGCAGGTACCGAAAAGACTTTACATTGTGTGAGACAGTGAGGTTCACATTCTGGCATTGCAATGTTAAGAGAAAGGGTACCTAGTGAGGTTGTTGAACTTCTTGCGACATTGTGTTGCGATTCTGGCCACCGTGATCATCGTGGAAACGTGCTGGGTCGCCTCCCTCCATAGCCTTCAGAACACTCTTGGAATGGGTATCCTTCCACCTGGAAGCTGCAACACACTCCACCACCTCTCAATAGCCTCTATTAAGGCATCAATGGCTGTGGCTGAGAAGTGGTGGGCGCACTGGCGAACTTCCTACTTCTCCATTTTCCTGCTCTGCTAAGAGTGAATAGTTGAAATAGTGCATGTGCATACTTATCTGACCACGCCTTTAAGAATCGTCTTTCCCGGGATATATAGCGGACTTCGGAGCATGCGCAACTCTTCTTCAAATTGAGCACTCCGATTTTTGGTTCCACTGCCTTTCCCTCTTGCTGCATTTCAACTTTTCGCGGGCGCTATAGTTACCGCCCCAACAGGATTAACACTTCAAAATCGGCAGTACCTGTAAAGTCCTGTCCCTGCAGTACAGATTCACACGAGGCACACACTGAAGTCAAGGTCACTCAGGACCTGCACCTTTATAACACAGCTTTCGAATGCCACACTTGCCTGAGACCTGTCCTCATATACCTGTCTGGGACAGGTATCCAGTGTCTCCTGCAAGTGCACCCCTGGTGGTAAGGTAAGCTTGTGGTTACAGGTCATCTCTAGTTACAGTCATATATAGCATGGTAAGATACAGTTATGTACAGTAGTGTGAGATACATGACAGTACCGAATTTCTAGCCAGATAACTATGTGTATTTAAAAAGCTCTGAATGAAAGCTCTACTTTTCCCATGACAACTGCAATGAATTCTCAGTGACAGCTGATCCACAATCAGGACCACACACTGCTACTTTCAAAGATCCGAATCTCCCTCGAGATAAAAAATGGGAAACTTTGTTGTTTTGTGATGTGCTTAATTACAGCTGAATTATTTTAAACAATTTTCAAATGAAAATCTCTTCAGTCTTGTTTCTTGACATTTTTTCTGATAATGGATACACAAACCATAATCTTTAACCTAATCCACCCAGTGGGAATCTGACACGGTCAGATTGGCCGTCTAGTTTACACCTGCCTGATTTTATTTTTCATTGAGGAAAGTAAAATCAAGCAGCTTGTAAAACGGGTCGTTGATCTGATCGCATCATTTTCCCACCAGGTGGGTTAGGTTAAAACTATCCCCAAGTTTCTGAAGTGAATGTGACAGCTCCCTGAGTTCTTCAAGGAAGATAGTCAAACAAACAGATTACATGTGGGGAAACAAAGCCTTATTTCCATGGATGGTGACCCCCACTGAGAGACACACGATCAGCAACTGAAGAGTGCTACAATGAAGCACACACTTTGACCAGAGTAATCATTGACAGAACAAAAACGGGTCCCAAAGAGATGCTTTCATTGCCTTCAAAGATCAGGAGTGGTTGTTTATTATGCTCTGGAGCATTTATCCTGCGTGGTTGTACATTGCTGCATCCTACAAAGATTTGCCATCCAGAAAGGCTTGGGCAAGGAGCTACCTGGGAAGATGACCCTCGTTGCTTTGGAGGCAGAAGAGCATAAATAAAGAATTAGGAAAATCATCATATGGAAGACACCTCAGCAATGACTGCAAGGGCATCAAAACTCGACTTATCCAAGAAATGTTCTCCTATGTTTAGCAGTCTTCCATTGTCACCATTGCCATTACTCCTTATTCCCTGCCTTCATATAAGTGACACATCCTTTAATCCAGTACCAGTTCGAGATCATCAGATCCCTATGTGACTATGCAAGTCGACATAATATGAATGAATAATTTTGCACAACATTAGTGCACCCTTTCCTGGATTACTATAATCTCCATGAATAGCTGAGCACCAAATAAGTACACATTCTCCTGGAGTTCCCTCTCTAAACACCCCTGCTTCTCCACCTCCCTCTCCTCCTTTAAGACTCAACTGAAATCCACTTCTTTAACCAAGCTTTTGGTCTGCCTGAACAATCTCCTTGGCTATTTTGAGGAGGTGATAATCTAAGTGCACTGTGACAATCGCTGTGATGCGGTGCATCTTGACTTCCAAAAGGTTTCTGGCAAAGATCCAATTCAAAGGTTATTAATTAAACTCAATGCTGTGGGGAATCAGGTAAATCCCAAGAATTGATAAGAAACAACAAGTACTCGTTAGAGGAATTATATCAGAGTTAATGGTGGGGGGAGTACTGAGGTCTCAAAGCTCAGTGCTGGGAGCAAGAAACTCAATGCAAAGTGGTAAGATTTTCAGATAATACAAAACTGAGGAGGGGGGTGAGGGGAGAGGTGGAGGTGCATCAGAATAAGTTGGAGAAGATATGTAAGTGGGCAGAACAATAGCAGATGAAATTTAATGCAGACAAGTGTAAAGTGCTACACGTGGGAAGAAAAAATATGCCATGGATACTCCATGAATGGTGTTGAAATAACGAAAGGCAAAGCTGAGAGAGAATCAGGAGTCTTATTCGACTTCAACAACAAGAACAAAATCTAGCATTTATATACCAGCTTTAGAAGAGAAAAATGTCCAAAGATGTTCCATAGAAGCGTAATCAGACTTAAAGGAGGAAAGAGATATGGATAGGCACTAAAGGTTTAGGGAGGGAATTCCTGAATGCATGACTGCCAATTATGGGGTGAAGGGTGTGGCGGATGTTTAAGCGGCCAGAGTTGGAGGAACGCAGAGTTCTCAGAGAGTTGTAGGTGAGCAGACCTGTACAGAATTACGGAGGGGCGAGGCCATGAAGAGATTTCAACATGGCAATCAGATTTTAAAATGGAAGTGTTGGGGTATCAGCATCCAAAGTATGTCAATGAGTACAAGGTAAGCAGAATTAGGAAAACCAGTGAATGTCTTATTTAAACATAGCTTTTAAATTCTCCTTTTGTATTCTTTAATGGATTAACGTTCATTTTACATTCCAAAATTGGCCATGTACTGTTCCCCATATTTCCCAGAGGCCATGTAGGTAGCCTATTCCCAGTTCTATTAAAGTGCAATACCTGAAACAGCAACTATATTTCCTTTTTTACAGATGCTTCTGGCATGTTGACTGTTTCCATCTGTATTGTATTTGCTTCGTAGGTTCTTTGCTTAAAAATTCATAACAACACATTGCTATTAATAACTCGTTAGTTTATTAACAAAGGTTTAACAATCACACTACACATTACCAGTTTATCCACTAGGCTCACAACTGCTTGCCTCATCATGGATGACCTAGACACAACTGACTGGGGTTTAATTGAACATTGCGTGACAGGCTAAGCCATTCACAATGCAACAGCTCTACAACTATTTTGTTGTAATCTGTAAAACAATCATTAAAACAAGTGCCCCCTGGCTAAAAGTGGAGGGGGGGCACTAAAACCGACAACTTAAACAAATTAAACTTTAGAGATTAAATCAATTTAAATTCAGTTGCCGGGGGTGATGATAGACTCGAGTCCCTCCGGCGCCCACCTCTCGCAGAAGGCCGCGAGCGTACCGGTAGACACCGCATGCTCCATCTCCAGGGACACCCTGGCTCGGATGTAACCACAGAAGAGAGGCAGACAGTCAGGCTGAACGACCCCCTCGACCGCCCGCTGCCTGGACCAGCTGATGGCCCCCTTGGCCATGTCCAGGAGCAGACCTACGAGGAGGCCTTCTGACCTGCCCGCTCCCCTCCGCACAGGGTGTCCAAAGATCAGGAGTGTGGGACTGAAGTGCAACCAGAATTTGAGGAGCAGCCCCTTCAACGATTGGAAGAGGGGCTGCAACCTCGCACATTCAACAAAAACGTGGAACACGGACTCTTCAAGACCGCAGAAATTGCAGGCAGCCTGGGAGCCCGTGAACTGATTTAAAAACTTATTGCACGAGACTGCTCCATGCAACACCCTCCAGGCCAAGTCCCCAATAATTAGGGAACTTTAATTATTGGGGACTTGGCCTGGAGGACTCCCACATAGAGCACACTCCATCTGGGACCCCTGCCTCCTCCGGATGGCATGATGGTGTGCCATGGCGTGTCCGGACGGCAGACGAGGATGGCAACGTGGAGAGTGTGCAAGAACAGCCCGTATAGGAATCCCCTCCACACAGAGCTGAAAGGCACGGAGAGGATTTCCCTGAGGAGGTTCAAGTTGCGAGGCGCCAGCTCCTGAGGGAGGTCTTGGGGCTTGGCGCCGATGAGGAATTCCGTCCGGATGGGGGTCAGATCAGACGGGGTCGCCCAATGTGCTTGAGCCTCCTTGACACACCTAACGGAGTCAGGGCCCAGCGCTGTTTTTAGCGACTCGATGGCATTGGCCGCGTGCTGGACGTCAGCCTAGGATAGGCGCTGTGCCAGCACGTCTGGCACCATCCAGCCCACTCCTCCGCCTACGAACAGGTCCCTGACCCTGGTCATTTCGCCAGTCACAGCCCTCTCGCCCGCCTGCCACCTAAAACCGCGGTTGTGGAGGTATGGATTCCTGAGCAGCGGCTCCTGCAGGACAGCCGCCACTCCAGACGGGGAGAGCTGCGCTTGGTGGTGACTCTGTTCCAGACCCTGATGAGTTCCTGGTAAAAGACAGGCATCCCCGCATGGCGTTCCTGACGTCCCCCAGGCTCACAAACAGGAGCTGCGTGTAATAATTGAGGCAGTACTGCTGGCGGAAGAAATACGTCGCCAGCGCACACCATCTAGGAGGGGGCTCAACGTAAAGGTATCTCTGCAGGGTCTGAAGACGGAAAGTCGCATGCTGGGTGCTGACGCACACCAACGCCTGACCGCCCTCCCTAAGCAGGAGACTCAGAACCGCAACAGAGACCCAGTGCTTCCTGTTGTTCCAGAAGAAGTCCACCAGCTTCTTCTGTATCTTGGCGACTGTTATGTATGCAATACAGGTTCAAACTGAGTATTATTTAAATAAGGAAGATACAACCTTGGCTCTGCTTTATTTGGGCCCAAAGTGCCTAACTCACAAAATGGCTGGCCTTTTATACCAGAGCAGCACCATGTGCATGCTGCTCAGTGGCCTCCAACAATGACACCATCTGGTGGCTACAATCAGCATGTACATACATGACAATACCCTCCTCTGAGATCTTAGAACATAAGAACATAAGAACTAGGAGCAGGAGTAGGCCATACGGTCCCTCGAGCCTGCTCCGCCATTTAATAAGATCATGGCTGATCTGATCATGGACTCAGCTCCACTTCCTTGCCCGCTCCCCATAACCCCTTATCCCCTCATCGTTTAAAAATCTTATTACAGTCTTTCACAGGTTGAGATGGCCCGGGTTGACCGTCTCAGTTCGGTTCCGGCCTTGGGTGTATGTGCGGAGTCTGTTGTGGCTGGTGGCTGGATGGCTGACTTGTTGGGGGTGGCAGTGGCCATGCCAGGAATTGCAAGTCCATTTTTATTGAACAAGTCCGTGATGGAAATTCCAGGTTCACTGATGACCCTAGAGTCCACTGAAGGCTGCTGGTAGGTTGGTTGGCCGTCGACGGTTTCTTTGTCTGACTGCTCTGGCTCATCTGTATGCCTCAGCTTTGTTTGATCCATGTGTTTCCTGCAAGTTTGCCCATTCTTGAGCTTAATAACAAATACTCTGTTGCACTCCTTAGCCATGACCGTACCAGCGATCCATTTGGGACCCTGACCATAATTCAACACATATACAGGATCATTAACAGAAATCTCACGTGACACAGTTGCACGATCGTGGTACCCTTGTTGACTCTGTCTTCTGTATTCAACATGATTACTTAAAACTGGGTGTACAAGAGACAACTTGGTCTTAAGACCTCTTTTCATCATGAGTTCAGCAGGTGAGACCCCTGTGAGTGTGTGGGATCTTGTCCTGTAACTTAGCAGTATGCAAGACAAGCGGGTCTGCAGTGATCCTTGGGTTACTCTCCTCATGCTTTGCTTGATAATTTGTACTGCACGTTCTGCTTGCTCGTTGGACGCAGGCTTGAACGGTGCTGACCTTACATGTTTTATGCTGTTAAGTTTTACAAACTCTTGAAACTCCTGACTGATGAAGCACGACCCATTGTCGCTCACCACTATGTCAGGCAGACCATGTGTCGCGAGCATGACTTTGAGATTCGCTACGGTTGCTGTGGACGTACTGGATGACATGATTTTACATTCTATCCACTTCATAGAAACATAGAAACATAGAAAATAGGTGCAGGAGTAGGCCATTCGGCCCTTCTAGCCTGCACCGCCATTCAATGAGTTCATGGCTGAACATTCAACTTCAGTACCCCATTCCTGCTTTCTCGCCATACCCCTTGATCCCCCTAGTAGTAAGGACCTCATCTAACTCCTTTTTGAATATATTTAGTGAATTGGCCTCAACAACTTTCTGTGGTAGAGAATTCCACAGGTTCACCACTTTCTGGGTGAAGAAGTTCCTCCGCATCTCGGTCCTAAATGGCTTACCCCTTATCCTTAGACTGTGACCTCTGGTTCTGGACTTCCCCAACATTGGGAACATTCTTCCTGCATCTAACCTGTCTAACCCCGTCAGAATTTTAAATGTTTCTATGAGGTCCCCTCTCATTCTTCTGAACTCCAGTGAATACAAGCCCAGTTGATCCAGTCTTTCTTGATAGGTCAGTCCCGCCATCCCGGGAATCAGTCTGGTGAACCTTCGCTGCACTCCCTCAATATGCATCCACCACTAAAAACATCTTGCCCAGGAAGGGACCTGCAAAAACTACAGGATCCTGGACCAAGGTTTGGATGGCCATGACCACAGACTCAGAGGCGATTCCACTGGTGCTTTGCTGAGCTGCATGCAGGTGTTGCACTGATGCACGCATGCTTCCAGCTCAGAATCAATTCCTGGCCACCATACTTGGGACCTGACAATGGCCTTCATCATCACTATACCGGATGTGTGTTGTGTAACTCACGCACAAACTTCTCTCTCCCTTTCTTAGGCATTACAACTCGATTGCCCCACAATATGCAATCTGCTTGAATAGACAGTTTATTCTTGCGACCTACTGTACAGTTTGGCCTCCTCGCACATTTGCTTAGGTATGGCAGACCAATCCCCTTTGAGGATGCAACCCTTTAGCACCAATAATATCGGGTCCTGGCTGGTCCAGGTCTTAACTTGTTGAGCTGTGACAGCGGTACCTTCACTCTCAAAAGCATCCATGATTAACATTAAATCTGCCGGTTGTGGCGTTTCCACCTCCAGTGTGGGCAACGGCAACCGGCTCAAAAGCATCGGCATAATTCTCTGTGCCAGGTCTGTGGCGAATGACATAAACATAGGCAGATAATTTCAGTGCCCACCTTTGGATGCAGGATGAAGCGTTGGTATTGAAACCTTTGCTCTCGCAAAACAACGAAATGAGCGGCTTGTGATTGGTCTCTAATTCAAACCTCAGACCGAACAGGTATTGATGCATCTTTTTAACACCGTACACACACGCTAAACCTTTTCTTTTTCTACCTTACTGTAGGCTCTTTCTGCTTTAGACAAACTTTTGGATGCATACGCAACAGGTTGAAGTTTCCATGACTCATTGGCTTGTTGTAACACAAAACCAATTTCATATGACGATATGTCACAGGCCAAAACTAAACATTTACATGGGTCATAATGTACCAGCAGCTTGTTCGAGCAAAGCAGATTGGTGGCTTTCTCGAAAGATCTGTCTTGCAATGCGCCCCATACCCAGTTGTTGCCTTTTCTCAATAGCATGTGCAGTGGTTCAAGTAAGATGCTAATTTAGATTGGAAGTTACCAAAGTAGTTGAGTAGATCCAGGAACGAACGCAGCTCCATCACTTTCTGCGGCTTGGGTGCATTCTTGATGGCTTTGGTTTTCACGTCAGTAGGTCTGATGCCATCAGCGGTGATTTTCCTCCCGAGGAATTGGACCTCAGTTGCCATGAAGATGCATTTCGAGAGTTTAAGTCTGAGTCTCACTCTGTCCAAACGCAGTAGAACCTTTTCCAGGTTGTTCAGATGTTCTTTGGAGTCATGACCGGTGATCAGGATGTCATCTTGGAACACGACGGTTCTGGGAACAGACTTCAGTAGACTTTCCCTATTCCTCTGGAATATTGCTGCAGCCGAACGAATTCCAAACGGTCACCTGTGGTAAATAAACAGTCCTTTGTGCATGTTAATGCACGTAAGTCTCTTCGACGTCTTGACCAACCCCTGCATCATATAGGCCGACATCAAGTCCAGTTTTGTGAACGATTTCCCTCTGGCTAGCATCGCAAACAAGTCATCAGCTTTTGGTAACGGGTACTGATCTTGTTTCGAAACCCTGTTGATCATAGCCTTGTTGTCTCCACAGATTCTGACTGTGCCATCACAGGAGCAATGAGGAAGGCCCATTCATTAAATTCAACCGGTGATATGATCCTTTCATGCTGGTGTCTGTCCAGTTCAATTTCGACCTTCCCCCTCATCATATACGGCACTGCCAGAGCTTTATGATGGACAGGTCTTGCATCTGAGTCCACCTTGGCTCCAGTGAAGTTGCCGATACCTGGTTCGAACAGCGAGGGGAACTTGCTCAATACTTGGGCACATGTATCTTCCTCCGACGACAATGCTTTTATGTCGTTCCAGTCGCATCTGATTTTCTCCAACCAGCTCCTGCCAAGCAGCGTTGGGCCATTGCCTGGAACAATCCACAGCGGTAACTCATGAACCGCACCATTATACAACACATTCATTTTTGCACTGCCAATCACCTTTATCAGTTCTTTGGTGTACGTGTGCAGCTTGGCGTTAACAGGGCTCAGCCTGGGCCTCACAGTCTTAGTATCCCAAAGCTTATTAAATGCCCTCTCATTCTTGATCGATCGACTCACCCCTGTGTCCAGTCCATCGATACCGGTATCTCGTTAAACTTCACATTAATCAAAATTGGTTTACTCTTGGTTATGAAAGATTACAGTCCATACACTTCCTCCTTTGGCATCTTGGATTGCATATCTGGATCCGCGCTAGTCTGACTCTCATCCTCCACGCAATGTGTCGCAGCTCGCTTGCTCATCTGCGGACACTTGCGCTGGAGATGCCCCACTCTCAGACAGCCTCTGCAACTATCTTGCTTAAATCGGCACTGCCGGTGCCGATGATTTCCCCCACAATGCCAACACGGAGAAGTCGGATACATTCCCGCTGGCGGACTTTAGACAGTCACAGGTTTCGCGAACGCAGCCAGATAGATGTGCTGTTCTGCCGAACGCCGAATCAATCGCATTTATAGTACTTGCCGAGGTTCAGTTCTTCACCGCTATTTGCTTTAGACTCCTGTCTGTCGTCATACATGATTGAGCGATCTGGCTGGCCCTTTTTAAATCCAACTCCTCCAGCGCCAGAAGTTTGTGCAGGATTACCTCGTGGTTGATACTGACAATAAAGAAGTCCCGCAGCATGTCTGCCAACACTGTCCCTAACTTGCACAGTCCCGCTAGGCGTCTCAGGTCAGCAACGAATTCCATCACGCTCTGGCCCTCCGATCGAACGTATGCATAAAACCTGTATCTCGAGATGATGATGTCGTGGTCTGGCTTGAGGTGCTCT
This sequence comes from Pristiophorus japonicus, assembly GCF_044704955.1. Lineage (NCBI taxonomy): Eukaryota > Metazoa > Chordata > Chondrichthyes > Pristiophoridae > Pristiophorus > Pristiophorus japonicus. The sequence continues at coordinate 57,711,671 of NC_091980.1, forward strand.
TGTACCAATGTACACAACTCCTCGAATGTTTTCTCTGTTGGATCACTAGGCATGAGTAGGTTCTTTATCAGACCGTAGATCTTTGAACCACACACAATGAGGAACACGGCCCGGCGCCGATCTGCATCGTCGACCCACTTCATTTTGTTGGCCACGAACTACTGGTTCAAATGGCTCACAACGTCTGCTCAATCTTCTCCCTCCACGAATTGCTCTAAAAATCCAATCGTGCTCATTTTGCAAACAAAGATTCTTGTATTATCGTCGCCAAATGGTAGGTATGCAATAAAGGTTCAAACTGAGTACTGTTTAACTAAGCAAGGTACAACTTTGGCTCTGCTTTATTTGAGCCCAAAGTGTCTGACTCACAAAATGACTGGCCTTTTATACCAGAGCAGCACCATGTGCTTGCTGCTCAGTGGCCTCCAACAATGACACCATCTGGAGGCTACAAACAGCATGTACATACATGACAGCAACAAACGCAGGGGGAGGGGACAAAGTGACCAGCCGGTACCACAGCATAGCGGCCACCAGCTGGTTTATGACTTGCACTCGACCCTTGTAGGACAGCACTCGGAGCAGTCCTGTCCAGCGCCCTAGGCAAGCGGCAACTTTGGCCTCTAGCTCCTGCCAGTTCGCCGGCCAGGCTTCCTCGTCAGGGCGAAGGTAGACTCCCAGATAGAGGAGATGGGTCATGCTCCAGGCAAAAGACCTGAGCTCCTACGGCAGGCAGTCCACCTGCCACTGACCCACAAGAAGTCCGGAACATTTCTTCCAGTTGATCCTGATGGAGGATGCGGCTGAGTAAATCTCCTGGCACTCACGCATTCTCCGTAGGTCAAAGGGGTCCTCGACCATCAGGCGCACGTCATCGGTGTAAGCCGCGAGGACGACCTCCACGCCGGCCCTTGCAGAGCCAATCCTGTCAACCTCTTCTGCAACAGGCGCAGGAAAGGCTCCACGCAGATGGCATATAACTGGCCGGACATGGGGCATCCCTGGCGCACCCCTCTCCCAAAGCGAAGGGGCACCATCAAAGACCCGTTAACCTTAATCAGACACTCTGCGGTGGTATACAAAAGTCAGATCCGGGCGACGAAATGCGTGCCGAACCCGAAGGCACAGAGAGTTCCAAACAGATACTCGTGATCCACCCTGTCGAACGCCTTCTCTTGGTCTCGGGAAAGGAAGGCGACCGACAGACCAGCCTCCTGGGAATGGTGGACCAGGACCCGGACCAGATGGCAACAGCTCTACAACTCTTTTATTGAGAACAAAACAAACATTAACTCAAGTGACCCCTGATTAAAGGGGGGGGGGGGGGTGGGGGGACACTCCAAACAGTTTTCAAGTGCCCTTTTTTTGTTGTTTTTTTTGTTTTTTGGGTTTTTTTTTTTGTGGGTTTTTTTGGGCACTAAAACCACAAATTATACAAGTGCCCCTGGCTAAAAGGGGAAGGGGACACTAAAACCCAGCACAGTAAACAAATAAAACTTTAAAACATATAAAATCAAATTAAAATTTGGTTACCGGGGGTGATAATGCAATCCAGTCCCTCCGGCGCCCACCTCTCGCGGAAGGCTACGAGCGTACCTGTGGACGGCGCGTGCTCCATCTCCAGGGACATCCTGGCTCGGATTTAATCACGGAAGAGAGACAGGCAGTCGGGCTGAACGACCCCCTCAATCGCCCGCTGCCTGGACTGGCTGATGGCCCCTTTGGCCGTGCCCAGGAGTAGTCCTACGATGAGGCCCTTAGACCTACCCGCTCCCCTCAGCACAGGGTGCCCAAAGATCAGGAGTGTGGGACTGACGTGCAACCAGAATTTGAGGAGCAGCCCCTTTAAATAATGAAATAGGGGCTGCAACCTCGCACATTCCGTAAAAACATGGAACACGGACTCCTCCAGACCGCAGAAATTGCAGGCGGCCTGGGAGCCCGTGAACCGACTTAAAAATTTATTGCACGGGATTGCTCCGTGCACCACCCTGCAGGCCAAGTCCCCAATAAATAGTGGGAGGACTCCCGTGTAGAGTGCACTCCATCTTGGACCCTTGCCTCCTCCGGATGGCAAGATGGTGCGCCACGGCGTGTCCAGACGACAGACGAGGATGGCAAGGTGAAGAATGTGCAGGAGCAGCCCATACAGGAAACCCCTCCACACAGAACTGAAAGGCACGGAGGGGATTTCCCCGAGGCGCCGGCTCCCGAGGGTGGTTTCGGGGCTTAGCGCCGATGAGGAATTCTGTCTGGATGGGGGTCAGATCGGACGGGATCTCCCCACGTGCTTGAGCCTCCTCGACACACCTAACGGAGTCAGGGCCCAGAGCTGTTTTTAGCGGCTCGATGGCATTGGCAAGCGCCGGACGTTGGCCTAGTTTAGGCGCTGTGCCAGCACGTCTGGCGCCATCCAGCCCGCCCCTCTGCCATTGAGCAGGTCCCTGACCTTGGTCACCTCGCCAGCCACAGCCCTCTCATCCGCCTGCCACCTAAAACCACAGTCATGGAGGTACGGATTTCTGAGCAGCGGCTCCTGCAGGACAGCCGCCACTCCAGACGGTGGAGAGCTGTGCTTGGTGGCGACTCTGTTCCAGACCCTGAAGACTTCCTGGTAAAAGACAGGCAGCCCCTGCACGGCGGTCCTGACGCCCCCCGCCCAGGCTCACAAACAGGAGCTTTGTGTCATAATTGAGGCAGTACTGCTGGCGGAAGAAATACATCGCCAGCACACGCCACCTAAGAGGGGGCTCGACGTAAAGGTATCTATGCAGGGTCCGAAGATGGAAAGTCGAGAGCTGGGTGCTGACGCACACCAACGCCTGACCGCCCTCCCTAAGTGGGAGACTCAAGACTGCAGCAGAGACCCAATGCTTCCTGTTGTTCTATATCTTGTGTATCTTGGCGACAAACGCAGGGGGAGGGGTCAAAGTGACCAGCCGGTACCACAGCATAGCGGCCACCAGCTGGTTTATGACTAACGCCCGACCCCTGTAGGACAGCACTCGGAGCAGTCCTGTCCAGCGCCCTAGGCGAACGGTGACCTTGGCCTCGAGCTATTGCCAGTTCGCCGGCCAGGCTTCCTCGTCAGGGCAAAGGTAGACTCCCAGATAGAGGAGATGGGTCGTGCTCCAGGCAAAAGGCCTGAGCTCCACCGGCAGGGAGTCCACCCGCCAATGACCCACCAGGAGTCCGGAACATTTCTCCCAGTTGATCCTGGTGGAGAATACGGCCGAGTAAATCTCCTGGCACTCACGCATCCTCCGCAGGTCAACGGGATCCTCGACCATGAGGAGCACGTAAGCCGAAAGGATGACCTCCATGCCCGGCCCTTGCAGAGCCAGTCCTGTCAACCTCGTCCGCAGGAGGCGCAGGAAAGGCTCCACGCAGATGGTATATAACTGGCCGGACATGGGCATCCCTGGCGCATCCCTCTCCCAAAGCGAAGGGGCGCCGTCAAAGACCCGTTAACCTTAATCAGACACTCTGCGGCGGCATACAAAAGTCGGATCTGGACAACGATATGCGTCCCGAACCCGAAAGCGCAGAGTTCCGAACAGATACTCGTGGTCCACCCTGTCGAACGCCTTCGCTTGGTCTAGGGATAGGAAGGCGACTGACAGACCAGCCTCCTGGGAATGGTGGACCAGGACACGGACCAGATGGCAACAGCTCTACAAACAGGTGCATACATAACATCATCAGTTTCTGTATTTATTTCTCTACCCAGTTCTTCCTGCTTATGTTGATCTTCAACTAATGGACAGAGTACTGTGAGGTGACTCGTTCCTGCTTTGGGTGTTACCATACTTCTGTTACTTCTGGTAGCATCTGTCCAGATGCTTTCATGAGATTGTGAGTTCACCGTGTTTGGAAGCACTCCATAGCCCAGCATACTAACATATATACCCATGCATCTAGCTAAGCTGTTCCAGTAGAGCTACAAAACTGGCATCTAACTAAAAGTAGAAAATTTCCCAGGTATGTCCTGTCCACAAATAGCAGGACAAATCCAAACCAGCCAATTACCACCCCATCAGTCTACTCTCAATTGTCAGCAAAATGATGGAAGGTGTTGTCGACAGTGCTTTCAAGCGGCACTTACTCACCAATAATCTGCTCACCGATGCCCAGTTTAGGCTCCACCAGGACCACGCAGCTCCAGACCTCATTGCAGCCTTGGTCCAAACATGGACAAAAGAGCTGAATTCTAGAGGTGAGGTGAGAGTGACTGTCTTTGACATCAAGACAGCACTTGACCGAGTGTGGCATCAAGGAGCCCTATTAAATTTGAAGCCAATGGAAATCAGTGGGAAATCTCGCCACTGACTCGAGTCATACTTAACAAATAGGAAGAAGTTTATGGTTGTTGGAGGCCAATCATCTCTGCCCTAGGACAACACTGCTGGAGTTCCTTGGGCAATATCCTAAGCCCAACCATCTTCAGCTGCTTCATTAAAGGCCTTGTCTCCATTTTAGCTATGAGGAAAGATTGGATAGGCTGGGGTTGTTTTCTTTGGAACAGAGGAGGTTGAAGGGAAATCTAATTGAGGTGTATAAATTGATGAGGAGCCTAAATAGAGTGGATAGGAAGGAACTATTTCTCTTAGCAGAGACGTCAATAACCAAGGGGCATAGAATTAAAGTAATTGGTAGAAGGATTAGAGGGGAGTTGAGGGGAAGTTTTTCCACCCAGCGGGTGGTGGGGGTCTGGAAATCACTGCCTGAAAGGATGGTCGACGTACAAACCCTCATCACATTTAAAAAGTACTTGGATATGCACTTTAAGTGCCATAAGCTAAAGAGCTACGGACCAAGAGCTGTCAGAGGGATTAGGTTGGCTAGCTCTTTTTTGGACAGCACAGACACAATGGGCCAAATGGCCTCCTTCTGTGCTGTAAATTTCTATGATTCTATAAGGTCAGAAGTGGGAATGTATGCTGATGATTGCACAGTGTTCAGTTTCACTCACAACTCCTCAGATAATGAAGCAATCTGTGCAGCAATACCTGGACAACATTCAATCTTGGGCTGATAAGTGGCAAGTAATATTTGTACCACAAAAATACCAGGCAATGACCACCTCCACCAAGTGAAAGTCTAACCACCTCCGCTTGACATTCAATGGCATTACCATCATCGAATCCCCAACCAGCAACTTCCTGGGTGTGACCATTGACCAGAAACATAACTGAACCAGACACAGAAATGCTGTGGCTACAAACGGAGGACAGAGGCTAGGTATTCTGTGGTGAGTGACTCACCTCCTGACTTCCCAAAGCCTTCCCACCATCTACAAGCCACAAGTCAGGAGTGTGATGGAATACTCTCCACTTGTCTGGATGAGTACAGCGCCAACAACACTCAAGAAGCTCAACACCATCCAGGACCCAACGAGACCTGGGTGTCATAGTACATCAGTCATTGAAGTTTGGCATGCAGGTACAGTAGGTGGTGAAGAAGGCAAATGGCATGTTGGCCTTCATAGCTAGGGGATTTGAGTATAGGTGCAGGGAGGTCTTACTGCAGTTGTACAGAGCCTTGGTGAGGCCACACCTGGAATATTGTGTTCAGTTTTGGTCACCTAATCTGAGGAAGGACATTCTTGCTATTGAGGGAGTACAGCGAAGGTTCACCAGATTGATTCCCGGGATGGCAGGACTGACATATGAGGAGAGACTGGATCAACAGGGCTTGTATCCACTGGAGTTTAGAAGAATGAGAGGGGATCTCATTGAAACATATAAAATTCTGACGGGATTGGACAGGTTAGAGGCAGGAAGAACATTCCTGTTGCTGGGGAGTCCCAGAACCAGGTGTCACAGTCTAAGAATAAGGAGAAACTTCTTCACTCAGAGAGTGGTTAACCTGTGGAATTCTCTACCGCAGAAAGTTGTTGAGGCCAGTTCATTAGATATATTCAAAAGGGAGTTAGATATGGCCCTTACGGCCAAAGGGATCAAGGGCTATGGAGAGAAAGCAGGAAAGGGGTACTGAGGTTGAATGATCAGCCATGATCTTATTGAATGGCGGTGCAGGCTCGAAGGGCTGAATGGCCTGCTCCTGCACCTAATTTCTATGTTTCTATGTTTCTATGTTTCTAGGACAAGGCAGCCCACTTGATTAGCAGCCCATATACCATCTTAAACATTCACTCCCTCCACCACCGGCACACCGTGGTTGCAGTGTGTACCATCTACAAGATGCACTGCAGCAACTCGCCAAGGCTTCTTCAGCAGCACCTCCAAAACCTGCGACCTCTGCCACCAGAAGGACAAGGGCAACAGGTGCATGGGAACACTACCACCTCCAAGATCCCCTCCAAGTCACACACCATCCTGACTTGGAAATATATCGCGATAGCTTCATCGTCGCTGGGTCAAAATGCTGGAACTCCCTACCTAAAGGCACGAAATAATGTTGAATCGAATGCAGTTTTGCACGATACCCAATGGATTGAATCTGTCCCAATTTTATTTCACATAGGATCTGTACAGACCACAGAGACTGACGAGACTTTTATCTCGTCAGTCTGGACTAGATGTAAATAGAAGATAAGAGGTCTGTGTTCTAACGGACTATAGCACCAAGCCCTTTTAAAAAAAATATATGGCAGGATTGTTTTTGTGAAGTGAAGTTCATTCAGTTGAAAGAAACACAGCTCCCTTCAGTTAGTAAGACTATAAGTTGCTTAATTGTACTACCGAATAGTTGCTGAATGCTATAATCACCTGGGATTTACTGCATTTCTCACAATACTCGTTCATGTGTCAGACATTTATTTAAAGGATGTGCTACTCGCCGGTGCAGAGGGGCATTTAGCAGCTGAAGCTCATTGTTTATGGGTGGCCTACTGGTTTCACAGTAGTCAGGGAATAATCCATGGGATTATTGTACTTTAGAATATCATATGTCACCTTGCACACATTTAAAAAAAACATCTTTATCATATAGAGAAGCCTTTTGTGAAATAGGTTTTTGGAAAGCATAAAAGATGAAGCCCAGGTATTTGTAGCAAGGCCAGTGTAATTGAGATGAATAAGTGAACTTATATGAATAAGTAAGATGTTTCCAATCTTTCTTAAAACATACAATCCCTTTTCAAGGTGCAGCTGAACCTGCAGGATCAAACTGTCAAAAATGACATCTTCTTAACTTAAGACATCCCCAGAATAAATCTCGAGTGTTAATTTTCCTTAAATGATTCAACTTAAATGCACATTGTATCCTTCCATGGATTAGCAGATATAAAATAGTGATTGATTTATGTGACCCCCTTCCCATGACCAAGGAAATTCTGTCACCATTACTGCAAAGCCGTGATGTGAAAAAGAATGGCAAATATGGAAGTGAAAGTTGGAGTATTTGAGAATGGTGGGTGGGTGCAAGTAGAGCTCAAAAAGGCATTCCAGACTAAAGTTTGATGCTTCCAGGATAATCAGGGTTTAGTGACTTTTCTGCACTCCAATCCCAGCTGCTATCTGCTGTGATCTATGAGTGGATGGAATTATTAGCTCTATTGAAATTACATGCATGTAGGACAAGAAAGGGATATTGTTGTCTTTTTAACTTTGAAAAAACCCTCCACAGGATTAGGACCTTGCAAACCTTGTTCATGTCCAGTCTTCAAAAAACCTTTTAAATCCCGGATGTCAAAGAACCCAGCAGAGTGTGAATGAGTTCAAAAAGATCCATTTTAGTCCAATAAGAAAATACAGTATTTAGGATAATGGCTCACAATTGGAGATACAGTCAGCCAAGAAATAAATTACCTAATGGCTGTTAATGGTTGTAAGTAAAATTCATCTCTAATATGTCTTTATCATTGAATATTAATTCCATATTAATTCAGTGTTGTTTAATCACTTTCTTGTGTCAGAGCTTGCACTGGCACAGGCACGATGGGCTAAATGGCCTCCTTCTGTACCTGAATTTCTATAACTCCATGATTTTTACATATTTTCAGTATATCATTTGTTTCTGGCATTGTACATCAGCTACAGTGGGCCTAATTAAGGGCTTTTGAACAATACTCTGTTATAAAGGCGTTCTAATGTGGACTTCTTAATGTGGATTTCCAGCAGGTTCAGGGAAACTCCTCCTTTCCTAGGCTGACCAATTCCATTTGTTTTCAGTTTATTCCCCTTTGATGCTGCAAGAAACAATAATATTACATAATATAGCTACTCAAATATTAGAATTAGCTTTACTACTGGAACAATAACTCTAAATTAAATATAATTTTACTTAAAAATAAAGCAAATATTTTAGCTGTCTCATAATGTTGTCCTTTTTTCTTTTCTCTTGTTGTTAGCCATATTTTCCTACATAACTACACTGACCACACTTCTGTCAAGTGCGTTGGGTCGTCCTGAGGTTGTGAAAACACTATAAAAATGCAAATTCTTTCTTTCTTCACAATTCGTGTTTTTTTTTATTGTTTTAACTTTATTTTTACTCTTCTAACTAACCGGCCATCCTTGGCTGAAAACTGGCTTTCCTTCATTACACCAGTGACTACATTTCATAAGTGCTTCATTAGCTGTGAAGCATTTGAGGATGTCCTGAGGATGTGAAAGGTGCAATATAAGTACAATTTCTTTCTTCTTAACCTTTAAAATTAAGTTTTCCAATAATTCAAAAGGCCAGATTTAAAAACCTTAATTCAGCCACTTCAATCAACTGACAACAGATGGATAATTTGAAGCAAAGACTTAAATAATGTGACATTTAGCCAGAAACCTGAGAAAGTTTAACCATGAATCACACAATCTAGAAATCTGCTGTGATGCATGGTGCCGCTCACTTTGAAATCCCCAGGGCCTGATGGACTGCATCCCAGAGTACTTGAGGAGGTGGCCTTGGAAATAGCGGATGCATTGACAGTCATTTTCCAACATTCCATTGACTCTGGATCAGTTCCTATCGAGTGGAGGGTAGCCAATGTAACCCCACTTTTTAAAAAAGGAGGGAGAGAGAAAACAGGGAATTATAGACCGGTCAGCCTGACATCAGTAGTGGGTAAAATGATGGAATCAATTATTAAGGATGTCATAGCAGCACATTTGGAAAGAGGTGACATGATAGGTCCAAGTCAGCATGGATTTGTGAAAGGGAAATCATGCTTGACAAATCTTCTGGAATTTTTTGAGGATGTTTCCAGTAGAGTGGACAAGGGAGAACCAGTTGATGTGGTATATTTGGACTTTCAGAAAGCTTTCGACAAGGTCCCACACAAGAGATTAATGTGCAAAGTTAAAGCACATGGGATTGGGGGTAGTGTGCTGACATGGATTGAGAACTGGTTGTCAGACAGGAAGCAAAGAGTAGGAGTAAATGGGTACTTTTCAGAATGGCAGGCAGTGACTAGTGGGGTACCGCAAGGTTCTGTGCTGGAGCCCCAGCTGTTTACACTGTACATTAATGATTTAGACGAGGGGATTAAATGTAGTATCTCCAAATTTGCGGATGACACTAAGTTGGGTGGCAATGTGAGCTGCGAGGAGGATGCTATGAGGCTGCAGAGCGACTTGGATAGGTTAGGTGAGTGGGCAAATGCATGACAGATGAAGTATAATGTGGATAAATGTGAGGTTATCCACTTTGGTGGTAAAAACAGAGAGGCAGACTATTATCTGAATGGTGACAGATTAGGAAAAGGGGAGGTGCAACGAGACCTGGGTGTCATGGTACATCAGTCATTGAAGGTGGGCATGCAGGTACAGCAGGCGGTTAAGAAAGCAAATGGCATGTTGGCCTTCATAGCGAGGGGATTTGAGTACAGGGGCAGGGAGGTGTTGCTACAGTTATACAGGGCCTTGGTGAGGCCACACCTGGAATATTGTGTACAGTTTTGGTCTCCTAACCTGAGGAAGGACATTCTTGCTATTGAGGGAGTGCAGCGAAGGTTCACCAGACTGATTCCCGGGATGGCGGGACTGACCTATCAAGAAAGACTGGATCAACTGGGCTTGTATTCACTGGAGTTCAGAAGAATGAGAGGGGGCCTCATAGAAACGTTTAAAATTCTGACGGGTTCAGACAGGTTAGATGCAGGAAGAATGTTCCCAATGTTGGGGAAGTCCAGAACCAGAGTCTAAGGATAAGGGGTAAGCCATTTCGGACCGAGATGAGGAGAAACTTCTTCACCCAGAGAGTGGTTAACCTGTGGAATTCGCTACCACAGAAAGTTGTTGAGGCCAATTCACTAAATATATTCAAAAAGGAGTTAGATGAAGTCCTTACTACTAGGGGGATCAAGGGGTATGGCGAGAAAGCAGGAATGGGGTACTGAAGTTGCATGTTCAGCCATGAACTCATTGAATGGCGGTGCAGGCTAGAAGGGCCGAATGGCCTACTCCTGCACCTATTTTCTATGTTTCGATGTTTCTAAGTGTTTTAACAAAAGAAAACAGCTGGCAGATTAATGACAATGGGTATCATAGAATCGTACAGCACAGAAGGAAGCCATTTGGCCCATTGTATCTGTGTTGTCTCTTTGAAAGAGCTATCCAATTAGTCCCACATCCATGCTCTTTACTCATAGCCCTGTAAAATTTTCCTTTTATATATCCAATTCGCTTTTCAATCTGCTTCCATCACCTTTTCAGGCAGTGCATTCAAGATTATAACAACTCACTACGTAAAATCAATTCTCCTCATCTTCCTTCTGGTTCTTCTGCAAATTACCTTAAAGCTGTGTCCTCTGGTTACTGACCCACCTGCCAATGGGACTAGATTCACCTTAGTTATTCTATCAAAACTCCCTATAATGTTTCGATTAAATCTTCCCTAACCTGTAATACATGTGGTTGTTAATGTGCATTGGACATTGGTCAATGGAGCCACTCCTATAAACATCGCTGACTATGACTCCAAATGCTTGGTCATCTCTATTTCGTATTCTTTATATACTTTCAAAAAAGCATATACTTGCTGTCTTTTTTCATGCTTCTTGTTGTTACTTGACAATGGACCAGAATTTGAAGTGGCACAAATCTGAGAGTACGCTGTCATACCGCTTTTGAAATGAACCGCAAGTTCGGGATTTCTGCATATTGAACTTGCGAGCTATCAACATACACGTTGACAGATCATCTGCATGGCCAAAGGAAAACCAATTGCTGGTGCAGAGTTGACAGACAGGAAGAAAAATGAGGTGGGATAGTGCTACTTGTTGAAGAAGAGATCAACACAATAGTAAGGAAGGACGTTAGATTGGATGATGTAGAATCTGTATGGGTAGAGCGGTGAAAAACACCAAAGGGTAGAAAACATTAGTGGGAGTTGTGTACAGACCACCAAACAGTAGTAGGGAGTTTGGGGATGGCATCAAACAGGAAATTAGGGACGCATGCAATAAGGGTACAGCAGTTATCATGGGTGTCTTTAATCTACATATTGGTTGGGCTAACCAAACTAAGCAATACTGTGGAGGAGGATTTCCTAGAATGTATAAGGGATGGTTTTCTAGACCAATATGTCGAGGAACCAACTAGAGAGCAGGCCATCCTAGACTGGGTCTTGTGTAACGAGAGAGGATTAATTAGCAATCTGGTCGTGCGGGGCCCCTTGGGGAAGAGTGACCATAATATGGTAGAATTCTTCATTAAGATGGAGAGTGACACAGTTAATTCAGAGTCTAGGGTCCTGAACTTAAAGAAAGGAAACTTCGACGACATGAAACGTGAATTGGCGAGGATAGACTGGAGAATGATACTTCAAGGGTTGACAGTGGATAGGCAATGGCAGATATTTAAATATCACATGGATGAACTACTCCGAATGGCCTACTCCTGCACCTATTTTCTATGTTTCTATGTTTCTATGGATGTGGGACAAAGCATTGGTATTTATATCTTTGCTCTGTGAAAACAGCAAAATGAGCGCCTTGTGGCCAGTTTCAAGCTCAAACCGAAGTCCAAATAGGTATTGGTGCATTTTCTTAACCCCATATACACATGCTAACGCCTCCTTCTCGACCATACTATAGGCTCTCTCAGCCTTAGACAGACTTCTAGACGCGTATGAAACCGGTTGGAGGTTGCCCGATACATTGGCTTGCTGTAACGCACAGTCAACCCCCGTACGATGAGGCATCACAAGCTAGCACTAAATGTTTACATGGGTCATAGTTTCAAGTAACTTATTTGAACATAGCAGGTTCCCGGCCTTCCCAAAGGTTGTGCCTTGAGATTTGCCCCAAATCCAGTCGTCACCCTTATGTAGCAACATGTGCAAAGACTCTAACAACGTGCTCAACCCGGGTAGAAAGTTACCGAAATAGCTGAGGAGTCCCAGAACGAATGCAGCTCCGTCACATTCTGTGGTCTGGGTGCATTCTTGATGGCCTCTGCCTTTGAGTCCGTGGGCCTGATGCCATCTGCTGCAATCTTTCTCCCCAACAATTCGATTCCTGGCGCCAGAGTCCCACTCTGTCTAGGCGACTTAGAACCTCTTCCAGGTTGTGTAGATGTTCGATGGTGTCACGATTAGTGATCAGGATGTCGTCTTGAAACACAACGGTGCACGGAACAGATTTCAGCAAACTCTCCATGTTTCTCTGGAAAATGGCTGCAGCCGAGCGAATCCCGAAAGGGCAGCTGTGGTAAATAAATAGCCCTTTGTTTGTGTTGATGCACGTCAGTCTTTTCGAAGATTCAGCCAGCTCCTGTGTCATGTAGGTGGAGGTTAGGTCCAACTTGGTGAACGACTTCCCCACCCCCCCCCCCGCCCCCCCACTAACGTTGCGAACAGGTCATCCGGCTTGGGCAGCAGGTACTGGTCCTGTAGTGAGACTCAGTTAATCGTTACCTTGTCGTCTCCGCAGATTCTGACCGTGTCATCGCTTTTCAACACCGGAACAATTGGACTGGCCCACTCGTTGAACTCGACTGGTGATATGATTCCTTCGCGTTGGAGTCTGTCCAGTTCAATCTCGACTTTCTCCCTCATCGTGTATGGAACCGCCCGAGCCTTGTGATGGACGGGCCATGCATCGGGGCCCAGATGGATCTGTACCTTGACGCCTGTGAATTTGCCGATGCCTGGTTCAAATAGCGAGGGAAACTTGCTCAGCACTTGAGCACATGAGGCGTCATCCACTGAAGATGATGCTTTGATGTCATTCCAATTCCATCTAATCTTTTCTAGCCAGCTTCTGCCGAACAGCGTTGGGCCCTTGCCTGGAACAATCCACAATGATAGGTCATGCACAGCTCCATCATACGATACCTTCACTGCCGCACTTCCAATGACTGGTATGAGCTCTTTGGTGTAGGTACGCAGCTTTGCATTAATCGGGCTCAGTTTGGGCCTTTGTACTTTATTGCCCCACAGTTTCTCGAAAGCCTTCTGGCTCATTATTGACTGACTCGCACTCGTGTCCAACTTCATGGATACTGGAACTCCATTTAATTTGACTTTCAGCATTATAGGAGGGCACTTGGTGGTGAAGGTATGTACCCCATACATTTCTTCGTCAGATTGAGTTGCTTGTGCCATGTGATCCGCGACGGATCGATCATCCTCTGCCACGTGGTATGTCGCAGCACGTTTTCACATTCGCTGGAGGTGCCCCATCGTTGCACAGCCTTTGCACACGTAGTGCTTGAATCAACATTGATTGACCCGATGATTACCCCCACAGCGCCAACACGGTGCGAATGGATTCACATTCACCCCCGATGGCGGACTCTGAGTCATCACAGATCTTGCAGCTGCAGATGTATAGCCCCTGCCATATGCAGTTCGGCCTGCTAGCGACGTTATTTTATGCACAGTACTTGCCGGTGAGCTTTGATGTTGAGAAGATATCTGTTTGGTGTTATCGTCCGTGGCCATGCATGCCTGAGCAATTGCGATGGCCCTGCTCAGGTCTAGGGTTTCGGCAGCCAGCAGCTTTCGAAGAATGACCTCGTGGCTGATGCCCAGCACAAAAAAGTCCCACAGCATTTGCCCCAACGCAGCTCCAAAATCTCAAGGTCCTGCGAGGTGTCTCAGGTCGGTGACATAATCCGCCACATACTGGCCCCCGGAGCGATGATGCGTGCAAAAATGATATCTAGCCATGAGGATACTCTCCTTCTGCTTGTGGTGGTCCCAAACCAGTGTGCACATCTCTGGTATATCCCTTTTCCGTTGGTTTTGTCGGTGCAAGCAGATTCTTGATGAGGCCGTATATTTTAGGGCCACAGACAGTGAGGAGAAACGCCCTGCACTTGACCGCGTTTGTTCCTCTTTCCAGCTCGTTGGCCACGAAGTAGTGGTCGAGACGCTCGACGAATGCTTCCCAATCTTCACCTTCTACGAATCTCTCTTATATTCCAACGGCAGGCATGGTTGTATTCTGTTACTCATCGCCAATTGTTGTGTATAGAAGAACTCCACGAGGCTAAGTACTGTGAGCTAAAGTTAGTGTGACCTTAGTCTTCTTTATTACAACTCCAGATTGCCTAAACAACATGGCAGCCAACCTTTTATACTGGCTCCGCACGTGTGTGCAGGTGATCATTAGGACTTCAACGGTCGCGCTCTCTGGTGGCAAGAATGACATATTTACATACATAACACAACTACATCAGATTTATTTCACACAGTAATTTCACAATAAATTTTGGTATCTGTTATGAATTCTGGTCTGCTGCAGATGCCTACTTGGATTCGGTGGTGTGAGCTGTTCGTTAAATGATTTGGTTGCCTGCTTCTTAAAGTAGATGATTCTGGCTGCCCTATATCCATTAGCACAGCAGTGGGACCCAGGATGTAACATAGGCCCCAAGTTTCCACATGATTTGCTCCTGATTTTTAGGAGCAACTGGTGTAGAACGGAGTATCTTAGAAATTGGAATTCTCCACATTTAGCTTGTTCCAGTTCTAGTCAGTTAGAACAGTTTCACTTTGGAACATAATTTTTTTTCAAAAGGGGGTGTGTCCGGCCACTTACGCCTGATTTCAAAGTTTTGTGAGTGAAAACTTACTCCAAACTAACTTAGAATGGAGTAAGTGAAGATTTTTGTACGCTCGAAAAAACCTTGTCTACACTTTAGAAAATCAGGTGTAGGTTACAAATTAGGCGTAGGGACTGAGGTGGGGGGTGGGGGGGAGGGGGGGAAGGGAAGTCATTAAATTCTACAATCAATCCTTAGTTGTACTTATACAAATATTATACAAATAAATCCAACCTGAATAAAAATTTGTAAGCAAAGAAAAGATTAAATAAACCATGTTCCTACCTGTGTGAAAGTGCTTCAGGCAGGCCTTTCATGTTGGAGACAGGCAGCGGTGTGGCGTCAGTGTCTCGATGGCAGCGGCAGCAAGATTTGAGATGAGCTGCAGTGCTTGAGGCAGGCCTTCATCCTCTTCGTGGCTGGCCGCGAAGAAGCAGCACTGGACGGACCCGAGGCCATTTGGCCATGAGATATCAGCGGAGTCAGTGGCTGGCCGGCAGCCGAAGAATCAGCGGACTGATGTGAGGCCATTCGGCCATGAGATAGCAGCGGCGTCAGTGGCTGGCCGGCAGCCGAAGAATCAACGCAGGACACACGCAGCTCATTAAGGTTCTTGAGGCCATTCAGCCATGCTTTAGGGGCGGCATCAGTGGCTCGACGGCAGCCGAAGATACAGCAGCAGCCTTCGAGTTGTGAGGGGGACTGAGGCCATTTGGACAGGGAGAGGCAGCCACATCGACAGTTTTATATTTAAATTTGCAGAATGGGTGCTGCATTGTCAGCACCACGTATTATTGCAAAGTTGAATTGGCACTCTTATTTCTCCAAACACACAGTCCTTAATTTGCATGCACCAATGCAGCACCGGTTCTGCAAGTTTAGCAGTGAAAAGCTGAACTCACTGATTTCAGCAGGTGATTTATTCAGCAGTGCTGCTAAAAGCACTCACTCACACACAGAAATATCAAAAGAAATTAAATTACAAGCCTTTGCAGGGGTCCAAGAAACAAATCTTCACTTTTTCTGTAGTATTTTTAAAAATGGCCGAGTGCCAATGTTTGTGTGAGACTGCGCATGCGCGCACGCTCCAACGCGCACGCGCAGGGTTGCCGGCACCACGAAGGCTAATTTAAATTGTACCCGCCCCCTGCTACTTAGAAAATCGGCGCGAGTGTTAGGCTCCGCCCCCTGCTGCGAAGAGCGCACTGCGCCAAGCAGACATCGAGCTCCAAGGAGCTCGAGAATATCGGACTTTTTTTTAGGCGCAGTTTTCGGCGCGAAAAACAGGCGCCCAGCTCGGAGGTGCGCCGTTTTCACCGCGGCACGAAACTTGGGGCCAAAGAAACTTCTTTGTATTTTGGATGTTCCTCTGTCTTTTATGCATCTTTACTTACATAAGAACATAAGAAATAGGAACAGGAGTAGGCCATACGGCCCCTTGAGCCTGCTCCGCCATTCAATAAGATCATGGCTGATCTGATCTTGGACTCAGCTCCACTTCCTCGCCCGCTCCCCATAACCCCTTATCCCCTTATCGTTTAAGAAACTGTCTATTTCTGTCTTAAATTTATTCAATGTCCCAGCTTCCACAGCTCTCTGAGGCAGCGAATTCCACAGATTTACAACCCTCTAAGAGATGAAATTTCTCCTCATCTCTGTTTTAAATGGACGGCCTCTTATTCTAAGATCATGCCCTCTAGTTCTAGTCTCCCCCATCAGTGGAAACATCTTCTCTGCATCCACCCTGTCAAGCTGCCGCATAATCTTATACCTCTCCTTCTACTGAATTTCAATGAGTAGAGGGCCAACCTACTCAATCTTTCTTGATAAGTCAACCCCCTCATCTCCAGAATCAACCTAGTGAACCTTCTCTGAACTGCCTCCAAAGCAAGTATTTCCTTTTGTAAATATGGAAACCATTGGATATATTCAAGAGGGAGTTAGATATGGCCCTTAAGGCTAAAGGGATCAAGGGGTATGGAGAGATAGCAGGAAAGGGGTACTGAGGTAAATGATCAACCATGATCTTATTGAATGGCTCGAAGGGCCGAATGGCCTACTCCTGCACCTATTTTCTATGTTTCTATGTTTCTGTGTTTGAAAACTGCACGTAAAACTGCAAAATTGCATGGACCGGGTTAACAGTGGTGGGGCAATGTTTGGTTCGAATCGGAAGTTGCTTTGTTCCACAGCAGATAAAACACATTGAGCAATGAGGTCGATGACAGTTGCTTCATTGAATTGACTTCAATGGAAATTAAAATTGAGAGAAATGCATAGTGTACAGCTGAATTGATATCGCCCGTTTTACTCTATCGCCCAAAGTCAAAATTATTTCCATTGTATCTAGTGACTGTTATCAATGTGACAAGTGACATTAACCCCAATAGGTACAACTTCTGTTTGCATACGACCACAAAAAAGAAGAACAAGTGAGCAGTTGCCCATTTTGGTGGTCAGCTTACTGAATGTGAAAGAATAATCTTTCGTTGTACTTTCTCCAGGGCAGAACTGCTGCTTGACTTCCTTTCTGTATCTGTGTCATGATTTTTAAAAGCCTTTCTTCAAAGACTAATAGAGGTCAAAAGAGTTTATCACCACCAATGTGCTCATTGTCTTCCTGAATGACCAGAAGCTGCTAATGAATTGGCCATAGTTTGGGAGCCTGAGAGAACTTCTCATCTTGCACTGTAATTACTATTTGTCTTCTACCAGTCCACAGCTCAGCATGGGCTGTCTTAGGAAGCTAACTCCTTTTAGGCAAGCTAATAACACAACTTAACACAACTCATGTCCAAGTCCTTTCAGTGAAAAGAATGGCCAATGAATCCTGAACTATGACAGTGCCCCAAATGTGGGCAGCACGTTTTATTTGGGTGCTATTCATTATGCTCTACACTGGACTTTTTAGGAGGTACGTTAGTGTTATGTTTAGGGCTAGTTTACAACAATGACTACACTCCGCCAAAAAAGTACTTCATTGGCTGTAAAGCGCTTTGAGACGTCGATGGTCATGAAAGGCGCTATATAAATGGAAGTCTTTCTTTCTTTCCATGCAGTAGTTCATGCTTTTGCTACACTCTTGCTGCACAGAACTGTAGTCAGGAATACTTTATCCTGAAAATTATACTGCCCGCTATTATAAAGGAGGCACTAACTAGTCTATTTCAAGTTAATGCCTTTATTAAACTAGTAGACAAAATAATTTGGTACAAATTCATCAGATATTATCACACAGCATAATTTACAAGCTGTAGTAACTGAAATACTCATTCAGGCATACTTTTGCATGTGGATGTATAAAAAATCTCAATGACATGTACCTCTGGAATAAATCATGGAAAGGAAGTCACTAAGTCAAGGCAAATGAATGTCAGTACTCATATTTCTGGCTTCCGAATTTCATAACTACTGCATGGCTCTAGAGATCATATTCTCAAATGCTGAAACATGATAACAGAGACACAGGCCTTGGAGTTATTTCTCTTATAGCGTGTCGAAATGTCTCAAAACATGACCTTCAGATCGTTCTTTGATAGTTCCTTTATTTGGTATATTTTTGAAGTACTGTGCGTGAATATATTATGATGAATCATAGCACTATTCAATGACATGCTGTTCAGTTGAACATTGTAATTACAAACCTACAGATATAAACAATGCAATTCTTAAAGGTGTATTGTATTGAGGCTAGAGCTTTTCTATTAATTCTAATTAAAGAAACATTTATTGTAATGGGAGACATAGTAACTTTCTCATATAAAGATTATGTTAAATATCTGTGCTATATGGATCAGCTACAGATCATGTTATGCTACTACTTGTGATTTTATAGATACCCTATTATACATTGACTGTGTTTGTACTGTGTTTACAGTGGTTAATCATTAATTCTCCATGTGTATGGAATTATGCAACAAACAACAATGCATATGAGTGACACAGTGTATATGATAACTACTGTCAGCAAAAAAATGAATTCCAAATATTTATAAAGCCACCTCCCTATCAAACTATAGATATTATAAAACATAAGATTCATCCGAGCTATGATTTTGTGGCTTATGACATCACCCAAACCCATTCATTACATGCCTGCTTTGTAATTTACTCCTGATATCCATCAAAACAAAAATTTACATAAAAGAATGCCTCAGAGTGCATTACAATGGGAGAAGTGGGGACTAACCAGAAAAAGGAGCAATATGGAGAAAGACTGAAGGAACTATTGAAGATGAGAGTTTTTAAGAGGCTTTTGAAGACAAAGAGCTAGGAATGTGAAGTGATTTTGGGAGAGAACTTGGTAGGCCAGGTGCATAGTGATTTAAAGGT
Source organism: Pristiophorus japonicus (assembly GCF_044704955.1). Taxonomy (NCBI): domain Eukaryota; kingdom Metazoa; phylum Chordata; class Chondrichthyes; family Pristiophoridae; genus Pristiophorus; species Pristiophorus japonicus. Next base: position 57,730,951 of record NC_091980.1, read on the forward strand.
TGGTCTCAGATGGTGGAGTAATAAGCACAACTCAGAGGAGTGGAGTGTGTGGGCTGGGACAAATGATTGGATATATTAATAAGGGTAGAATGAAGGCAGGCAAAGATTTGAAAATAAGATAAAGGGCTGGATTTTTGGGTTTTTGGATTTCTGGGTGCAATTCGCAGCGGAGCGCCAAATTTTGCGCCGGAAAAACGTTTGCGACCTTGCAAGGATATTTCACTAAAACAATGCTCCAGAGCATCATTGGCGTTAAGTCCAGCATTGCACGACAGACTCTATGTGCCAGAGCCGAAAGTTTCGGCGTTGAAGGAGACGGCCATTTTGCACATGCACTTTGAATTGTTTTTCCTGCCTTCTGGTTTCTTTTCCGGTCGCAGACGCATTTAAACTGGCCCATTTCAGCCACTTCTGTTGAGATGGAGGAGTAAAAGGGAAGTCAGCGTGCCAGACGCTTTACCCATGAGGCCAATGAAGTGTTGGTGGGCGCGGTGGAAGGAGGTGGGCCGCACTCCATCTTAGAGGAGGATGCAGACCACTGCCTCCAGTGTTCAAGCAGATTTGGAGGGGCATAGCACGAGAGATCTCTGCTGCAGACATTGTGCCCAGGACTGGCACACAGTGCTGAAAAAAGTTTAATGACCTCACGAGGATCGTCACGGTGAGTGACATTTTCATCTATGCAAGCCTCTATGACTTCAAAGATAAATCTGACACACTATCTGATTTTTCTCATGCTTTTTGTCCCTCTCAACACTCTGTGGGGTGCCTCTCACAATGCATAACAAAAAGGAAGACTTACTTCGGCACCCTATTGGCATTGAATTAACATCGTGCATTGCAATGCACTGCAGCTGCTCCTATCGCTTTCAGAACGATCTCTTACACACCTCATGTTAGATGCCTGTAAACTTCGAATACATACTGACGAAGCACCTGCAAGATCAAAGTGTATTAACCGGAGGCCTCTAGAACATTCACACAGTATGGGCCAAACTACTTTGGTGGGAATCTGTGCTACAACAGCAGATGGACCCTTTTTTAACAATTCGCATTTTTATCTTTTCAGTTGAAGCACTCCCACAACCGGAGGGAGCAACAGCGGACAGGCAGGGTTCTGCCTCAAACACTTCCTATGACTGATGTGGCGGAGAGCATCTCAGTCCTTATCAGAGTCACAGTTCGGATAGTTGCCGGGGATGGTGCTGAGCCCCCTTCAGATACTGAAGGGATGTAAATGGATCGCGCAACTCAAAACATTGCATTGAGAGATATAATGGAGTAGCGGCAGACCTTCATATAAGCCTGTGCTATGCCACCTTCCTCAAATCACCCTGCCCCCTCCCTTGCTGCTAACCACTTGTCTGTTGCTTTCTACTTCCAGATGACCAGCCAGAGGCGGTAGCATCCCTTGAGGGAGCCCTCCACGTCAGGCCATGGTTTAGAGGATGAGGAAATGGATGATACAGCTCCACTGGAGTATCCCAGCCCACCAGATGTCCCATCGGAACTGAGTTCATCTAGGGACGAAGCTGACTTCCTGGGGCTTGATGACTCAGAGTCTCCTGGCTCCAGTAGCGTGCAGCAATGCAGTGCTGGCGTGGAATCCCGCAGGTCAGCTCTCAGGGCAGTGAGTCGGCAAAGTCAAGCTGCTAACAGACAAGCAGACATAGAACTGGACCTGGGGGCAATGTCCAGGGAAAGCACAGCAATGCACCGTGAGGCCATTGATGCATTGGGATGGATCCCCGCAAGCATCGACAAGCTCACTGCAATGGTTATGGAGGTAGGGCTACAGATTGTCGCTGTGAGCCGTGAGTCCAGCGAGGCCATCATTGCCCACACGCAGAGGCTGTGGGCTTGAGCAGTGACAGTGGAGTTCCAGAGAGTGTTACGCATGCCCATGATCAGGTCGCAGACTCAGGCGCATCACAGGCACAAGGTCTGCTTCAGTTTGGGCAAGTGATGCAGTCCATGTCATCCTCCATGCACTCTGCGTTCCCCACTGTCCCCCGGGGAAGTGATGGTGCAGAAGCAGGCCAACCTGGTGGTGCTTTACATCATGCTCTGGCTGCTAAGACCCAGCACCATCGACGACGAAGTGGCTCCAGGGAAATGGGAGATGCTGGCATTCTTCAGGATGACAACATTCCGGCTCCCACCACTCACTTGCCAACCAAGCACCAACGACGATTGACACCTGAACCACCTGTGACTGGTAAAGCTGAGGAAGAGGTGCACTAGTCAGAAGCCAGGCCTTCTAGGCCAGGAGTTGGTCCTGTGCATCCACAGACGCCGTCTCCATTGTCTGAACCCCCAAGATAGCAGCCCTCTTGCAGCCTTGCTGCATGCCCTGGCGCCACATTAAGGTGTAACAACAGGCATGGAAGGGGTTGAAGGGAAGTGGGGCTAAAAGCATGACCCACAAATATTAAGGCGTTGCAACAATGTAGTGCACTGCAGAATGTAGAGTTAATTGATGTTTCATATTGTGCATTGTAGAATGCATTCTTAATGAATGTTGCATATTGTGTACTGGAGGATGCAGTTTGACTTTTTATCTTCATTCATTGCAGAATGCAGTTTTGTGTCCATAATGACGGTCCATACAGAGGTTGGAGTGTTAACTTTTAACCTCATCACAAAACCAATGCCGAAAGTTCTGCCCAGGCGCAAAATCCTGGATCCCTTTGATGCCCAGAAACACCATTTGCCGCCCTCCCGCATTGCAAAATGAGGTGCAAACTAGCAGAAAATGCAGCCCAAAGATTTTGAAATAATTTTTCTGCGGCGTAGGGAACCTATGGAGCTTGACAAGGATCAGATTGATGTGCGTGTGGACTATGTAGGGAGAGGATCTGGGCTGCAGGGATCTGGATCAGCAGAAGTTGATAACATAAAAGGGAATCCAAAGGTCTTCTATAGGCATATTAAACGGGCGGTCAGAGGAGCAGTGGGCCGATTAGGGACCAAAATGGAGATCTATTGGTGGAGGCTGAAGTCATGGCTGAGGTACTAAATGAGTACTTTGCATCTGTCTTTACCAAGGAAGAGGACTTTGTCAAAGCTATTGTAACGAGATTACCAGGATACTGGATGACATAAAAATAGATAAGGAGGTACTAGGATTGCTGGCATTACTTAAAGTAGATAAGTCACCTAGTCTGGTTGGGATGCATTCTAGGTTGTTGAGGGAAGTAAGAGTAGAAATTGCGTAGGTGCTGGCTACAATCTTCCAATCCTCCTGAGATACAAGGATGGTGCCGAAGGACTGGAAGATTGCAAATGTTAGTCTTGTTCAAAAAAGGGGAGAATGATAAAACTGGCAATTACAGGCCAGTCAGTTTAACGTCGGTGGTGGGGAAGCTTTTAGAAACAATGGGCCCAACATTGCCCAACCACTTTTTCGGCATACTGACCTGAAGCGTGCCGACTTTGCACGCTGGAAAGGGCGCCAGAAAAAAGGGGCCCCATCCTGGCCGCTCTTCGGAGTCCCCATTAGTTGTGGCATGGCATGGAGGCTGAGGGAGGGGGTGGAGCAACAGGCCAGCGCAGAAAGCTGCGCGCCTGCTCCTGCCCTCCCAGCGCGTCCTGTGGGCTGTGAGCAGGACGCGATGCTAGCAGCCCCTATCCCAGGCCGAAGGGACACCCAATCTCACCGCACCCTATCCCCAGCCGAGTGGACTCCCACACCGGCCAGCCGGCCCGCTGAGTTCCTGGTAAGGTAGGACTTTGCTTTTATTTTTTATTTAGTGGCTGTGCTTGTGTGGCTGTGCTTGACACTTTTGATTGGGAGGGGGAGGAGGAGAGTTTGTGGGGGGGGGGGAGGGAGAGGAGGAGAGTTTTGGGGGGGGGAGGAGGAGAGTTTTTTTTGGGGGGAAGAGTTTTTTGGGGGGAGGAGAGTTTTTTTGGTGGGGGAGGAGGAGAGTTTTGCGGGGGAGGAGAAAGAGAGTTGGGGGGGGAGAGAGAGTGTCTCTCTGGCTACCCCCCGCCCCCCTCCCCCTCTCCCTGTGACATCGCGGCCAGCAGCTCGCATTTCTCCGGTAGGATTTACTTCATTTTTATTAGTATTTTAATTGTTTGAGCTTTTCCTTGCAATGTTTGGTGCTTGGTGTGGGGCAGACGTGGCCTTTGATCGGTCGGCCACCTGTCCCAGTCACCAGCGCCGCGTCACACTGATGTGTCACAACGTCCCTCCCCTTCAGTTAACGGGGAGAGCCGCTGCAAACTCTGCAAGGGGTTTAGTTAGGTCCCCTGGGCCACCAGTGAGGGTTTCGGCCAGGCCAGCGGCCCTATTCAGCGACCTGGCACTCGGCCGACAAATAAAATAAAATGGCGTCTGTGGCAGTGCTTCCCTTTAAGGGTGGGTGTGTAGCCCAGGCACACACAGTTTCCCACTGGGGAAAGCTGCTGGGGGCAACGACCGGTGGCCAATCCACTCCCGTGGGGCAATTTCCCTTGGGGTAATTTTCCGTGGGGCAATTGCCCACGCAGGGCGGAAAGGGGGTCGCCGCCGGTCAGTGCGGAATCCGCGCGTGCCCGATGGGGCGGGAGCACAGGCGGCGTGGTAGCGATTGCCTGCTATCTACTACAGCAGTCACTTATACCGTCTCAGCTTGAATCAGGCAAAGATGAGTACCACCACTACCAACAACACCAGCCACACCAGCAGCAATAACCACAACAGCAGCCTTCTCCTCAATGACCTGATGCTTCACAGGAGAGAGGAGGCACCACAGGGCTGCACCGCACCAGAGGCGATACCCCCAAAACAAGATACACAGGCAGAGGATGAGCTTCCTCAACATGATTGAGCAGCAGTGCTTCTGGAGGCTCAGGCTATTGTGCCAGGTCGTGGCAGACATTAGTAGCTTGCTTGACCAAGATCTACTGTCCGGAGGTTGTGTTGGACAAGCCTTACCAGCAGCTGTCAAAGTCACCACCGCTCTCAATATCTTCACCTCAGGCTCCTTCCACAGATCTGCAGCAGACATTTGCGAGATCTCGTAGTCGGCCGTCCACAGATGCATCATCCAGGTGACCATGTCATGTTTCACAAGTCAGCCAATTACATCAACTTTGCCACTGATGAAGCTAGCATTACTGAGCGGGCGCTCGGCTTTGCCGCTCCTGCTGACTTCCCACAGGTGCAGGGAGTCATCAACTGTACACGTGCGCCCATTATCACCCAGGAGTGTTTGTGAACTGCAAGGGCTTTCACTCCCTCCATGTGCAGCTCATCTGCAACCATAAAAAGATTACATAGGATATACGACATAGAAACAGGCTATTCGGCCCAACCAGTCCATGCGGCATTTATGCTCCACTCGAGCCTCCTCCCATCTTTCCTCATCTAAATCTATCAGTATAACCCTCTAATTACTTCTCCCTTATATACTTGTCTAGCCTTCCCTTAAATGCATCTATACTATTCACTTCAACCACACTCTGTGGTAGCAAGTTCTACATTCACACTACTCTGTGAGTAAAAATGTTTCTGCTGAGTTTCCTATTAGATTTCTTGGTGACTATCTTATAGTGATGGCCTCTAGTTATCCTCTTCCCCACAAGTGGAAACATTCTCTCTATTTTCACTCTATCAACACCTTTCATAATTTTAAAGACCTCTATTAGGTCACCCCTCAGCCTTCTTTTTTTCAAGAGGAAAGAGACCCAGCCTGTTCATGCCCACATGCAGCAAGACCCAGGCAACATTCAAGCTTGGGCTGATAAGTGGCAAGTAACATTCACGCCACACAAGTGCCCGCCAATGACTATCCCCAACAAGTGAGAGTATAACCACCGCCCCTTGACACTCAACGGCATTACCATTGTCGAATCCCCCACCATCAACATCCTGGGGGTCACCCTTGACCAGAAACTGGATCAGCCACATAAATATTGTGGCAACATGAGCAGGTCAGAGGCTGTATATTCTGCGGTGAGTGTCTCACCTCCTGACACCCCAAAGCCTTTCCACCATCTACAAGGCACATCAGGAGTGTGATTGAATACTCTCCATTTGCCTGGATGAGTGCAGCTCCAACAACACTCAAGAAGCTCGACAATATCCAGGACAAAGCAGCCCGATTGATTGACACCCCATCCACCACGTTAAACATTCACTCCCTCCACCACTGATGTACCATGGCTGCAGTGTGTACCATATACAAAATGCATTGCAGCAACTCGCCAAGGCTTCTTCAGCAGCACCTCCCAAACACGCAACCTTTACCACCTAGAAGGACAAGGGCAGCAGGCGCATGGGAACACCACCACCTCCTCCAAATAACACACAAGCATGACTTGGAAGTATATGGCCTTTCCTTCATTGTCGCTGGGTCAAAATCCTGGAACTCCCTCCCTAACAGCATGTGGGAGTATCTTCACCACACGGACTGCAGTGGTTCAAGAAGGCGGCTCACCACCATCTTCTCAAGGACAATTAGGGATGGGCAATAAATGTTAGCTTTGTCAGCGACGCCCACATCCCATGAACAAATTTTTTAAAAATCATCTATACCCTCGCATTTCTGGTATCATCCTTGTTAATCTTCTCTGCACCCTCTATATCCTTTTTATAATATGACAACCAGAAGTGTACGCAGTACTCTAAGTATGGTCTAATCAAGGTTCGATACAGGTTTAGCATAATGTCCCTACTTTTCAATTCTATACCTCTAGAGATAAGCTCTAGTGCTTGGTTTGCTTTTTTTATGGACTTGCTAACCTGTGTCGCAATTTTTAATGATTTGTTGTTTTGTACTGCGAGATCCCTTTGTTCCTCTACCCTCCATCTAATAAGTGACCTCCCTATTCTTCCTTCCAAAACAAAATACCTCACATTATGCATGCATGCACCTGATTCGCTGGCAGCTGTCATGACTCTTTTGTGCTGTGCCAGTCCATCCTCCCTCAATTCTTCGCATCTCCAAATAGACTTACAGGCTGGCTGCTTGGAGACAAGGACTATCCACTGAAGACATGGTTCATGACACCCTTGAGGAGACAAAGCACTGAGGCCCAGAAGAGATAGAATGAAAGCCACATTTCCACCAAATGTGTCATAGAGCAAGGAATAGGCATGCTGAAGATGCACTTCAGTTGCCTTGACAGATCTTGAAGAGCCCTTCAGTAGGCACCAGCCAGGGTCTCCAGAATCATTGTCGTCGGCGAGGATTGGAGCTGCAGGAGGAGCAAGGCGCACAGCACACAGCCTCTTCAGAGGAGAAGATCAAGTGGAAGAATAGAAGGAGGAACCTGAGGTGAAGCTGGCAACAGCAGCCACATGCATTGTTGTCCGACAGGCCCGGGATGGCCTCATCATGGCTAGATTTACTTAACATGCTCCAATGCAGCACTGTACTAAGACCCCGCCCCCCCTCCCCATAACAACACTATCAACCATCCCTACAATGACCAATCCATTCCTCTCACCCAAAGCCCCAATGCTTGAGGTTAAATAATGTTTCACCATTCATTCCAAGTGACAAGGCCACTTCCCAGGTTTGAGGCAAAAAGACCCGAAAGTGGTGCATAGAAAAAAAACATTTATGTGTGTCATCAAAATAACTGAAATTTACCACTAAGAATTTTTGCTGCACCATGTGCATACCCGTCTGCATCTACTTTTGTGTCATTTATTCGTTCTGAGTGTTTCTACGAGGTGCAACACATGTAGCTTCAACAGAGGTAGAGGCAGGATGCTCACTTCCCTGCTGTGCCTCACACACGTTTGGCGGATGTGCTCTGGGTTTTGGAGCCTGTGATGGCCCCGCCAAAGTCTGCTTCTCCTGTGACTGTGCAGGGCAGACTCATTTATCGGGATCCGAGGAAACATGCAGGGGTCTGGCTGAGGGGGGAGACAATTGGGGGAAGTGGGAACGCTTTGAGAAGAGCCACCTCCACGTCCCCTCTCAACATCATCCTTCTCATGATGATGATGATGATGATTCAAGGGCCACCCGCACTTCCCTGCTCACAAGGAGCTGGCGAGAACCTTGCTGCACAGCAGTGGGGGTGATGAAGGGCCCAAGTCCATGTTTATATCCCTCCTAGAGAGGAGGTCTTTGAGCGCCTGCCATCTGTTGTCCACAGTTAGCATGTGCTCATGTGACTGGTGCATTTGCTGCCTCATGCAGATGACCATCCTTTCCATGGAAGAGCACATCATCACCATCGCCTGCAAAGTGGTGGTGCTCATGGTGGAGACGGACTCCTCCATTCTCTGAACATGTGCAGACATCGCAGCTGCAAAAGCTGCCTGAGCCTCCTGCACTTCTTGCTGCCCCTCCAAGACCAGCCTCTTTCTGATCACCCCCGAGGCTCAGTGTCTGCATGCAGCTCAGCAGAGCTTGGAGCATCCTGCGCCCTCTGGCAAGGAGTCCTCACTGCTGTTCCTGTCGACGCCACCTGCCCCTGCTCACTTGTGATGTGAGAGATACCAGGTGACAACACTACTCTATGGCACAAGAGACCAGTGAGGTTTGCGCATTTGCACTGGTGCTGGCTGCACATGGGTTTGCTGACAGTGCACCCTCAAAGGCAGGAGCTTCCACTGAAGAGTTGTCTTCCTCCTCCGGCTGGATAGTGGGGGCTGCACCTGATAGACCTGTGGGAGAGTAAAGAGATTGCTCAGAAATTATAATAAGAATGGGTAACGTTACCATTATGCACATGATGTAATTTAACTGGCTTCTGACATCAGTCACCCTATGAGTGACTGTTGTATGCCATGTGTTTTTATGAGATGCGATTCTGTCACCAGGTTGCTGGAATGATCCCTCTCCGTTTCCCAATTCCCGGGATCTCCAGAGCCCCCTCCTCTGCTGCTGTTAGGTGTGCGAAGACTGGAGGGCCACCTCCGGTTCTCTCCCTCTCTCTGTTGTTCTGGACTCTTTTGTCCTGCAAGGAGGGATAGAAAAGAAATGTGAGTGAGAGTGATGGAAATGAGTGTAAGGAATGGATGGGTTACATCTGTAGAGGATGACTATGAAGGAGTGGGGTGCCAATGCCAAATGGCCTCCTTCTGTGGTGTTCCTTGCTATGATTGCATTAGGATGAGGATGTGTGAGGGGTGGGTATTCAGATGGGGATGTGAGAATGTACATAGAGAGAGAGGGATGGGTGGACCTGGAAGGTACATTGGTGTGAGGAATGATGTGCAGGAGTAGACTTGGAAAGGCAGAGTGATGGGGATATGTTGGCAGACACATCAGGATGAAGGTGAGTGTAGCATTGCACTCAGCTTTCCTGACCTCCTGAGATCATTGAATCGTTTCCTGCACTGGATCCAGGTCTGCCTCACCACATCTCTGCTGCTGACCTCCTCAGCTATTTCCAGCCAGGCACTTTCTGATTCTTGTGGAGGTCTCCTTCACCTATCAGCAGGGAAGAGAACCTCCCTGGGTGCTCTGACAGCCTCCACCAGAGTATACGGCAATGAGTCTGAAAAGCACGGTGCAGCCCTCTGCCTTTGTCTATCCACCCTTGCAACATTATAAGAGCACTGTGGCCTTTGTTTGTCAGGTACCACCCTCCTCTAGCGAACTTCAAATGAGTTGAGTGCAAGGCTGCTTTAAATATCGGTGCTGGAAATCAGTCATCGATGACATCATCAGGCTTGCACCATTTAATAGGGCCAGGAAACGTGCATGAGTGTTTCAGTTGGGGCTTTTAAGTTAAAGTTGCTCTGAGCAACGGAATGCTCAGAACATCATGTGCCCAACCCGCTACGCAGCCCACATGCACCTGACCTGACGCAAAGGTGCAAAATTCGGCCATGGGGTACAAAATCCAGGAAATTATGCTAAACCTATGTAAAACACTAGTTCGGCCCCAGCTGAAGTATTGTATCCAATTCTGGGCAATTTAGGAAGCACGTGAAGGCTTTGGAGAGGGTACAGAAGAGATTTACTAGAATGGTTCTAGGGGTGAGGGATTATAGTTATGTGGATAGACTGGAGAAGCTGGGGTTGTTCTCCTTACAGCAGAGATGGCTGAGGAGATTTGATAGAGGTATTCAACATCATGAAGGGTTTAGCTAGGGTAAATAAAGAGAAACTGTTTCCAATAACTGGAGGGTCAATAAACAGAAAGCACAGATTAAGGTGATTGACAAAGGAACCAGAGGCGATATGAGGAAAAACCTTTTTTAGGATTAGAATGCACTACCTGTTAGGGTGGTGGATACAGATTCAATAGCAGCCTTCAAAAGAGAATTTGATAAATATTTGAAGGAGAAAAAAATTGCAGGGATTTAGGGAAAGAGCAGGGGAGTGAGACTAACAGGATTGCTGTTCGAAAGAACCAGCGCAGACGCGATGGGCCAAATGGCCTCCTTCTGTACTGTACAATTCTATGGTCTAGAACCTCCACTTTTGTGCTTATCACCCAAAAATGGGCGATATTTCCAGCATGGACAGTAAGAAAGGATTTTCAGATCGCTGGCTTCTCGCCCATTCTCAAAGCACCTAGTCTCCATTTTTTAAAATGGCCGTTACCGCGAGCGATATGAAATGAGCGCTGGCGATAAATTTTTTTGACCTTCTGCCGTAAAGTGTCACCGTCCTTAGCAATGGCATGGCAACGCTTGATTCCCGCGATTCAGGAGGTCAAAGGTCATCATGACATGCGCAGAAGAGGAGACAGACAGGGAGCTCAGAGGCACTGAAAGCGTGTGTGGCTGTGGTGTGTGCTTGTCTGGCTGTTGTGGGAGGCATGAGAGAGATTCACCAGCAGCAAACAGCCTACTAAGCACCAAGAACATAGTTGGCACCGAGTTTTTGTCCAACAAATAAGATATAACATGGAAGGGATGGAGGAGACCCTGGAGCTGGTAACCAGGAACACTTGTGGCAGAGGGCTCCCAGTGGTCCCGGAGTGTGGCACTGCATCCCAAGGTGCCGCACCCCCATTGCCAACCATGCATGAGAGCCAGCAGCAACATCTTCCTTCTGGCTCGGAGCACGTTCCCACCTCGGGATTGTCCTCTCCCATATCCATCCAAGCAGCGTTTCGGCCAACATCCTCCCCTCCCCCACCCCCCACAGTGATGCATCGCCTGAGCAGCTCCTCGGCCAGGAGGCTTGGAGTCAGGAGGGGAAGAGCTGGAGGTGGGGAGGAGAAGCGGGGGGAGGGGAGGGTGGGGGGGTGGAGGGAAGGATTGGCTTGCACAGAAATACTGATGATTTCAGATTAATGTTCGGTTTAAATGTTTTTTATTTAACAAAACCTTGTAGCGTATTGGCTCAGATAATTGCGCCGTTACATGCTGGTGATTCTTTAACATCAAAGGGTATAATTACACTTTACTTCTATCAATTTTAACTTTAACTGTCACCAAGGTGATGCCCACCATTGATGTATGACCTGCAGACCCAGCAGTGTGTCAGCCTTGTAAATAATACCAACGTTCTTTCAGCCAAAGCGCTCATTGATGAGCTCCTGACGTAAGACTCTTGCAGCTATCATGCCACCATGGGCCCTTTCATGCGATCTACAGGGGGGGAGGGGGAATGGCTTCAGCGTCACCATGATTGTCTGGGCCGATGTCAGCGTCCGCCTCCTCGTCCTCCTCTTTCTCTCTCTGGTGAGGTGGACTGTCAGATTCATCAGGCAATTCGTGTCCCCTCCTGATAGCCAAGTTATGCAGCATGGAGCAGACCACCACGAATTGAGTTACCTGCTCAGTGTGGTATTGGAGCTCGTCTCCTGAGTGGTCCAGGCATCTAAAGCCCTGCTTCAGCACTCCAATGGTTTTCTCCACGATGTTGCGAGTTGCTTTGTGGCTCTCATTGTATCGCCTCTCGGCTTCGGTGTGGGTGTCACGCAGGGCGGTCATCAGCCAGGTGGCGAGGCCATATCCTTTGTCATCAAGCATCCAGAATTGACCTTGTGGCTGATTGTTAAACAAGTCAGATACAGTGCTCTCACACAGGATGTGAGCATCATGGATGCTGCCCGGAAATTGAGCATTCACTGCCAGTATAATTTGCTGGTGGTCGACAACCAGTTGGACATTCAGGGAGTGGAATCCCTTGCGGTTCCGATAAAATTCTGCATCCTGAAAAGGTGCCCGCATCGCGATGTGCGTACAGTCTATTGCTCCCTGCACCTTGGGGAAATTTGCGATTCTGGAGAATCCTAGAGCCCTCTCACTCTGTGCCTTCCTGGTCATAGGGAAGCTGATCAAGTCCCTCCTGCATGCATACAGGGCTTCAGTGACCTGTCTAATGCAGCGATGTGTGGCATGCTGAGAAAGTTCTCAAATGTCTCCAACTGTAGCCTGAAAGGAACCCGAGGTGTGGAACGACAGTGCAGCGATTACTTTGACCTCAACGAACAGTGCAGTACTGATGGTGCTGGCAGGCTGCTGATCTGCCTTTATCAGTTACCTCAGTGATAACCTCTTTGTGGAAACACAGTCGCCAAAGGAAGGTGGTGTCGGGCAAATCGAGGTAAGAATGCTTCTCCTTATACTTGCGGGGGGTGTAACACCTGGTGCTCCTCATCAGTCTGGCACATAATGCAGTGGAGCGTACCTTTGGTGATCTCGAGTCTGCTGCATGTAATTGGTCATCAAGAGAGGGTGAGAAAGGACAGGCCCCATTGCAGTAGCTCTCTGTTTTCCGCTGATTGGTCACAAACAAGGAATGTCCGCGAAGACACCTATTCAATTCCAATCGGTCACAGTATGGTCAAGATATTTGTAGAGATATTTGGTAACAACCTGCAGAGTACATCCAAACTCCGCCGAGGTTGAAGCACAGCAGCCTTTTAAAGGATGCGACATGTGATCTAGAACACGGCGTCCATAACACTGTGATTAGTTCCGGTTAGTTCCATTGTTTCTGGGCGTTTTTTTGGGCGAGCGATATTGTGGGCGATATGTGTGCGATGTGGTGAAATTGACGCAGGGCGATCTCATAGCCGCTAGTTTCAGTAAATATGCTCTTTACAACATAAAAAAGTGGGCGGGCGTTATTATTGAATCTCGACGTTAAATCCGTGCGGAAATTAACGCTGGGCGATATTATGGGCGTTGATTTCGTCCATTCTAATGATTCCGCCTTAAAACAGTGGGCGGGGGGGTAATATTTTTTCCCGCTGTTCAGCACATGGGGAAGGTAACGCTCGCCGATAAGTTTCCTAAAAATGCCCGGCAGTTTCCATTTTGTGCCGAAATGGGCACTATATGAGCCTTATACGTCATTTCAGGGGTAAAATGGGCGTTAAGTGGGTGTTAAGCATGCAAAAAAAGTGGAAGTTCTAGCCCCATGATTCTATGGTTTGTGAAGGATGGAGGTGCCAGCAATGAGAACATTTGAAAAATCAGTTCTCAAAGTGATGAAGCCATGGTTCAAAGATTCACTAATGGTGGGGAGAGGTAAAGAGATTCTGGTGGTGGACAAATAGTTTCGATGAAAGACCATTATAAGCTAAAATACTCAGCTCAGGATCAAATAGAATGTCTACGTTGAGCAGCACTGGATTCAGCCTCAATGGCCAAAAAGGTTAATGGAGTTGAAAGCAGAAGCATATTGGTGTGACTGAAGAATAACTTCAGTTTTTTAAAAGTCAACAAGATGAAAATTTCCGTTCGTCAGGGGCTTTATGTCAAACATCTAAACGGGCATTACAGCAACAGCCTTGGAAGCAATGGTAGCGGCGCTGGAGATACAGTTCAGTGTCAGAAGCTGGCTCATGTTTCAGGTGATGTTGTTGAGGGGAACCATACAAATTATGAATAGGTGGGGGCTAAGGATGGGATGGTGGGCATGCCTTAGGTGACCTTTCAGGTGTGGAAGGAGAAGCTGTTTAACATGACACATTAGGATGGATTTCGCTCATTTTTCTGGCAGTATTGAGATGAATGGTGCTGAAAATTAGATAGGAGGTTTTAAAGCTGATCCCTTCACATTTATATGACTCCCCAATCTTTCAGCATCACTTCTGCTGGCCACTGGAAGCCAGAAGTTAGACGGTAATAACAATGTGATGTTGCATTTCCCGTCCTTATGTAAAATTGTAATGAATAGCAATGAATAATTCAGTGAAAGAAATTAAAAGGCCACAGCAAGTATTGAAATGGATGGAGGAATCCTGCAGCAATAGGCCCCAATGTCCTCACCCCATCAGCGAGCTCTTAAGTGCAGATTACTGAGAGTTAATTGCCCTGACCCTATACAATGTGTTTGACTACCTCTGTAGTTAAAAAGTCTATCTCACATACTTATGCTTTTGATTGCATCAGTGAGAAAAATGAAGACCAGTGACTGTGTTGCGATAGATAGACATGGAACACTGAAAGAGTGATGCCACAGAGGAAAATTGTGCATGATAGGTGGTGGAAGCAAATGGTGGAAGCTGGTTGGTGGAAGGTTCAGAGGGGATTTGAGGGGGAGCTTCTTCACACAGAGGGTTGTGGGGAAGGTTGGTGGATGCAGAAACCCTCACCATATTTAAAAGATGCCTGGATGGGCACTTAAAGTGCCGTAACCTGTAGGATTACGGACCTAGAGCTGGTAATTGGGATTAGACTGGATAACATAGAAACATAGAAACCTAGAAAATAGGTGCAGGAGCAGGCCATTCGGCCCTTCGAGCCTGCACCGCCATTCAATATGATCATGGCTGATCATGCAACTTCAGTACCCCACTCCCGCCTTCTCTCCATACCCCCGATTCCCTTAGATGTAAGGGCCACATCTAACTCCCGCTTGAATATATCCAATGAACTGGACTCAACAACTTTCTGTGGTAAAGAATTCCACAGGTTCACCACTCTCTGGGTGAAAAGTTTTCTCTCATCTCGGTCCAATATGGCTTACCCCTTATCCTTAGACTGTGACCCCTGGTTCTGGACTTCCCCAACATTGGAAACATTCTTCCTGCATCTAACCTGTCCAATCCCGTCATAATTTTATATATTTCTATGAGATCCCCTCTCGTTCTTCTAAATTCCAGTGAGTATAAGCCTAGCCGATCCAGTCTTTCTTCATATGTCGGTCCTGCCATCCTGGGAATTAGTCTGGTGAACCTTTGCTGCACTCCCTCAATAGCAAGCACATCCTTCCTCAGATTAGGAGACCAAAACTGCAGACAATACTCAAGGTGTGGTCTCACCAAGGCCCAGTACAACTGCATTAAGACCTCCCTGCTCCTATACTCAAAGCCTCTTGTTGGCCGGTGCAGAAACGATGTTAAGTACTGCAGGGAATAAAATATGGCCAGGGTGATCTCCTCGACTAGTTTCAATCACCTGGATGGGTCGGAGATGAATTTTCCCAGATTTTCTTTTCCCCAATTGACCTGGGTTTTTTCTGGTTTTTGCCTCTCCCAGGAGATCACATGGCTCCGGTTGGGGTGGAGTGTAGAATGTTTCAGTGTAAGGGGTGTCGCAGTTGTGCGGGGCAGACTGGTTTTCTGTCATTGTTCATTGTTCATAGGTTTATATAGAACCTTCAGGGCTGCTGACCGAGGGCCTTGCGGCTCTTTGTCAGTCGGCATGGACATGATGGGCCGAAATGGCCTCCCTCTGCTGTAAATTTCTATGTTTCTATGTTTCTGTGGAATAATCAACAGTAGCCAAGGGAGACAAGGAGGGACAGTGAGTCATGGTAAGTGTCACATAGGATTTTATTGTTCTTTAACTATGGTGGCTTTAGTGCAGAGAATAGGATGGAAGCTTAATTTGAGGCATTTGAACAGGATGTAGTGAGGGGCGAGCAAGTTGTTGGGGGGCAAATACATGTTCAAGGACCTTCGATAGAAAGGGAAGATTGTTGATAAAGAAGTAATTTAACATAATTGATGGATTAAAGATAGACATTTGAAGAAGGAGTTGATAACAATAACGTAGAAAGGGTAGAAATATTGCCAGTTGATAGATAATGTAGTGAGGAGGGTAGTTAACAGAGAAGGTACAGAGGAAATTTACTAGAATGGTACCTGGGGTGAAATACTTCAGTTACATGGAGAGAATAGAGAAACTGGATTTCTTCTTCTTAGGCCAGAGAGGGTTAAGGGGAGATTTGATAGAGGTGTTCAAAATTTTGACATATTTTGATAAAGTAAATAAGGAGAAATTGTTTCCAACGGCAGAAGGTGGGTCACCAGAGGACACAATTGTAAGGTAATTGGCAAAAGAACCAGAGACGACATGAGGAAAACATTTTTTCACATGAGAAGAAAATAAAGGGTGGAATGCAGCAGCCAGCTTTGCTAAGGAAAAATAATGGTGTTAATAATAACAGATATAAACAAACTCCAAGATGAAAATTCACTAACAGAAGGAAGACAAGAACAAAGGAAAGATGCATTACAAAAAATCAAAACTCTCTTGGAGCATGCCCAAAGGCCTAACACACTTTTAGAAAGAAAGACTTGCATTTATAAAGTGCCTTTCACGTCCAACGGATGTCTTAAAGCACTTTACAGCCTATGAAGTATTTTTGTAGTGTACTCACTGTTTAATGTGGGAAACGCAACAGCCAATTTGTGAACAGCAAGCTTCCACAAACAGCAATATGATAATGACCACATAATCTGTTTTAGTGATGTTGATTAAGGGATAAATATTGACCAGGACACCGGGGATAATTCCCCTGCTCTTCTGCGAAATAGTGCTATGGAGTCCACCTGAGAGAGCAGACAGGTCCTTGATTTAACATCTCATCTGAAAGACAGCACCTTACTCCACTGGAGTGTCATCCTAGAATTATGCTCGACAAGTCCCTGGAGTGGAATCTTCTGACTCAGAACACAAGTGAGCTACCCACTGAGCCACACCTGACACTTTGGGTTTGAACAATGTGGATCAGCAACAACAACTTACATTTATACAGCGCCTTTAAGTAAAACATCCCAATGTGCTTCACAGGAGTGTTATCAAACATAAAGAGATGTTACTGCAGATGACCAAAAGCTTGGTCAAAGAGGTGTGTTTCCTGCAGCTCACAAGATCATCTGAATGTGCTACAATCAATGTGTTACTCCCTGAATTACAATAAGCCCTGAATGCATTTGTTCCATATGTATTACAAAGAAGATCTGCAGAGAAAGCTTTCCCACTAAGTTTCTTCACTTTTCTCCCCTATCCTCCTCTGCTAAAGATGTTAACTGATGTTGGGCTACAATTTCAAGAGCATGGCCAGCAATCTCACAAGTGGCTAATCATTTTTGTTTGTATTTGTATTTTCTCCACCAGTTTTCTCACCTCCTCCCCACCCCTTCGTTATGAACTTGAGTCCTTGATGAGTACAGTTCCACAGTATCTCACTTAAGTGACCATTATTTGTTGATGACAGGTTGCATGATGCCTGCGAAATACAGCCACACCTCTGTAGAGACCAGGTAAACCCCACATTTGATCTCTAATCTTTGCTGAGCTGCTGACCCCAAACAGGGGGTCCTACAATTGTGCTCACTACCTGTGGTTTAGGGAGAGAAAATCTGTCCTGATCTCCTAGTACTGATTGCTATCCAGTGATGTCTGGTGGAAGTACATGTGTACAGACAATAGGCAAGGATAGGATTTGGAACCATACCTTATAAAATAATTCTTAGTTAGCAGCTGAGAAAGAAAGGGGACATGAGGAAATTAACAGCGATGGGTAAATACATAACAGAGCTCCAAAATTTCACAGAGGTATGATGTCCCTTTAAGAAGTCCTACGATTGTTTGATCTAGTTGACTTCCAACAACTTTGAGCATAAGCAGAAATTGTGTTAAAGGAATAAACTTGAATAAACCAATCTAAGTAATACTAAAGTGTTGCTTTAGTAATGTTGAGGTAAATAGATTATTTTTTTTTAAATTCTAATTATCAAACCTGTTTGCCTTAATGATTGAAGCCCTGTGCAGAGGACACATTTGACAAAGAAAGAATAGCAGGTAATGTTGCTCAGCGAGGAAGTTTGCATTCCTGGGCACTCCTTTTGCTTTCTTTAAAGGTGGCATTTTGCCATATTCTGCTTTGTTAGATGTTAAATTTTAAAAAGACTTCTTTTGTTTTAATCCTAGGGGCTGAATTTGAGGATTCTATAGAAATGTAATATAAAAGACAAAGAATAACGTAAAAAAATATTAATGCTTTCGCTGTCTTTAGCCACACCTTATGGAGGTAATCTTTTTTCATGTTATAAATGTACTTCATTTTAAAAACTGAATTACTGCGGTTGCTAAGCAACGATGGTGTCTGCACTGTCTTGGGAGGGAATTTGTAAGGCAGACAGCATAATCCCCAAATCTGATTCATTTTACTAGACTACTTCTATCTAAATTATCTTTGCAGAAAGCTATGATAAAGATTTTAAATAATATTTTGTTAAAATTTAAATAAACATTTAATATAAATGTGTAGGATTTGAGAACTGTTTTTTTTTTGTTTTTAACACCCACATTTCTTTTTATGTTTCCCAGTCCTGTTGAAACAAAAATAAAATAGAGTTGCAGACACCTCGATGCCAGAAAAACTGTCCCATTTGTAGCAAATGTCTGTAAGAACTGATTCCAACATACTGAAATAAACTGATCTGGGATCATGCCTCCTGCAAAGGAATGCTTTCCATTGACCCTGCCTTCATTAACTAGTGAATGAATGTGTAACTGCCATCTTTAAAATGTGTGGACAAAATAATAAAATAAATATTAGCTACTTCGTTATATTTTGCTGATAAGGCACGTTCTGAAACCTGTGTGATAGCCGATGGGACACATCATGCCGCAC
Source organism: Pristiophorus japonicus (assembly GCF_044704955.1). Taxonomy (NCBI): domain Eukaryota; kingdom Metazoa; phylum Chordata; class Chondrichthyes; family Pristiophoridae; genus Pristiophorus; species Pristiophorus japonicus. Next base: position 57,749,682 of record NC_091980.1, read on the forward strand.
GCTGCCTAATTTACCACGGCACCATTACCAGACCTCCCACACAGCAAGGCCAGATGGTTGTATGGTAACCAGTAGCATCCCATTAGCTTTTTCATGCCTTACCCTAGGGCTAATTTATTTTAGAAAGACCCTGGCTTTTGTATTCCTCAGAGATATGTTTAAGCCTGATAGAAACAATCTCAGCATTTCTTTTGGCTCAGAAAGCAGAACGCGCTTTTGTTAAACACACAATTTGACTCAAAAACTTACTGACAGCCTCAGGGCAGACTCCCCTAATGATAAACCTTTGTAAAGGTTTTATTTGCACTAATTATTGACTCATCTTAGGTGGAATTATGTACACATACAAGCAAATAGAGCTAGATCAATGCATTCTACATACAAGAATGGGAGCAAGAACAATGCAAAATGTCTGTGCAGACAACAGTTTTATTTACTGTGTGCTTTTCCAGGTCAGTTAATGTTCTACCTTATAAATATTGTCTAGGTTGGCTTAATTCATTTTCAAATGTTTGGACAGAATAAAATAAAATCAATCAAAAATAAACAGCAAGTTCTCTTTCCAGTGATGCTGAATGCCTCATCCATCTAATCTTTTAAAGCTTGTACACTCACTTCTAAAGCTCTGTTCACACTAACTTTGTTTAACTGGTGTTCTGGAGTAAAAATGAACCAATCTACCCACCCATTTAACATCATTGAAGTGATTTACATGTCCCAACACTAGTTTTATGTAGGGCGTTGTTTAAAACAGTCAGTTAACAGCAACTTAAAAACATACTTTACAAGTGTACTTTATCATACATGCGTATGTGTGTGTGTGTGTGTGTGTGTGTATGTGTGAGTTTGTGTGTGTGTTTATGTGTGTGTTTGTGTGTGTGTGTAAACATTATGATTTCAGCAATTTTGCAAAGCATTGATCCTGGTAAGAAATTACTGTTTTCCCAGGATTAGACAAGCATTGTGATTACGTAGTAAAGACTTCTCACCGCCAAAAAAACATGAAATTGCCACAAGCATTTCGTATTGCTGCCGGTAAAGATTAATTTCATATATTTAATTACTCTGCTTGTGTTACTCAATTTTATTTTGAGGGACAATGAAGTATAGTGGTGAAGAGTACTAGAATACTGCATTCATTTCTAGACACCACATCTCAGGAAGGTTGTATTGGTCTTGCAGTGCAGATTCACCAGAATTCACCAGATTCACCAGGGGTTAAAAGGGTTAAATTATAAGGACAGATTGCATAGGCTTGTGTTCCCTTCCATATAAAAGAATAAGCTATAATCTAATTGCGATGTGTAAGATGATTAAAGAATTTGATAGGGTAGATAGAGAAAAACGATTTCCTCTGGTGGGGGAGTCCAGAACAAGGGGGCATAACCTTAAAATTAGAGCAAGGCCACTCAGGGGTGTTGTCAGGAAGCACTTCTTCACACAAAGTGTACTGGAAATCTGGATCTCTTTACCCAAACAGCTGTTGAGGCTAGGTCAATTGAACATTTTAAAACTGGAGTTGATGTCTTTTGTTAGGTCAGGCTATTAAGGGGTATGGAACCAAGGTGGGTAAATGGACTAGAGATACAGATCAGCCATGATCTAATTGAATGGCGGAACATAATCGAGGGGCTAAATGGCCTACTCCTGTTCCTATGTTCATTCCTAAGAAATAAGAATAGATTTTCTGAGTCCAGAACTAAATTATCATAAATATTAACACATATTTTAAACAACTTGCTGGAGTCTTGTCCAGCTGTGTGTAAGGCTCAAGAATCAAATAAAAGATGAACCATTTGAAAATGATTACGTTTTCTGGAATGTGGTGATAATGCTAATGTCATTGCCGCTCAAAAATAGGAAAATCAATTGACACGCAGTAAATTTTCCCTCCTATTCCATCCCAATTTCAATGGTGAAAATTGTTAAATTTGACACTTGCTGATACCGTCACATAAAACTTGAAAGTGGTTGAAAGCTCAAGCAGTAAAATCATCAACTAGAAAATTCTGGCAATAATTGAGAAGGTTTTGCATCTTTGAGTCTAGCTTTGGAGCCATTGTTTCAATGTTGAATTTTTAAGCCTTGGAAACATTTTAAGCTCAAGGAGATGGTTTTTAATTGGGAATAGAGAACTCTAGATCAGAAAAGAAAGAAGAAACTTGCATTTATATAACGCCTTTCAAAACATCAAGTACATCCCAAAGTGCTTTACAGCCAATGAAGTACTGTTGAAGTGTAGTCACCATTGTAATGTAGAAAATGCAGCAGCCAATTTGCACACAAACTCACAAGGTCTAGCTTCTTCTTCTTCTTAGGCAGTGCCTCGGAGTCGAGGATGATTTGCTTCCACACTAAAGATGAGTTCTCAGGTGACTGAAGAGTCCAATGCGGGACCTACAGCCTCTGTCACAGGTGGGGCAGATGGTGGTCGAGGGGACGGGTGGGTGGGGAGCCTGGGTTGCCGCACGCTCCTTCCGCTGTTGACGCTTGACTTCAGCTTGCTCTCGGCAAAGAAGCTCGAGGTGTTCAGCACCTTCCCGGATGCTTTTCCTTCACTTTGGGCGGTCTTGGGCCAGGGATTCCTCGGTGTCGATGGGGATGTTACACTTTTTCAAGGAGGCTTTGAGGGTGTCCTTGAAGCGTTTCCTCTGCCCACCTGGGGTTCGCTTGCTGTGTCGGAGCTCTGAGTAGAGCGCTTGTTTTGGGAGTCTCGTGTCAGGCATGCGGACGATGTGGTCCGTCCAGTGGAGCTGATCGAGCGTGGTCAATGCTTCGATGCTGGGGATGTTGGCCTGAGCGAGAACACTGACGTTGGTGTGCCTATCCTGCTAATGGATTTGCAGGATCTTGCGGAGGCAATGTTGGTGGTACTTCTCCAGTGTTTTGAGGTGCCTGCTGTACATGTCTCTAAGCCATATAGGAGAGCGGGTATCATTACTGCTCTGTAGACCATGAGCTTGATGCTGGGTTTGAGGTCCTGGTCTTCAAACACTCTCTTCCTCAGGCGAATGAAGGCTGCACTGGCACACGGAAGGCGGTGTTGAACCTCGTCGTCGATGTCTGCCCTTGTTGACAGTAGGCTCCCGAGGTATGGAAAATGGTCCACGTTGTCCAAGGCCTCATCATGGATTTTGATGACTGGGGTTAGTGCTGTGTGATGGGGGCAGGTTGGTAGAGGACCTTTGTCTACAGATGTTTATTGTAAGGCCCATGCTCTCGTATGCCTCAGTGAAGGTGTTGACGATTGCTTGAAGTTCGGCCTCCGAGTGTGCACAGATACAAGCGTCATCAGCATATTGTAATTCGATGACGGAGGACGGGACGACCTTGGATCTGGTCTGGAGGCGGCGGTAGTGAACAGATTCCCGTTTGTCCTGTCATTTAGCTTCACTCCAGCGGGGAGCTTGCTGAGAGTGAGAGGGAGCATTGCAGCAAGGAAGATCGAGAAGAGCATTGGTGCGATGACGCAGCCCTGCTTGACCCTGATCCGAACGTGGAATGGGTCTGTGGTGGATCCATTGGTCAGGATTACAACTTGCATGTCATCGTGGAGCAGGCAGAGGATGGTGACAAACTTTTGAAGGAAGCCGAATCTGAGGAGGACGCTCCATAATCCCTCACCATTGACAGTGTTGAAGGCTTTTGTGAGGTTGAAGAAGGCCATGTAGAAGGGTTGGTGCTGTTCCCGGCATTTCTCTTGTATTTGCCTCGCAGTGAATATCATTTCCATTGTGCCTCTGAATGGGCAGAATCTGCATTGAGACTCTGGGAGGAGCGCTTCAGCCACGGGGAGAAGGCAATTGAGGAGGATTCTTGCGATGATTTTCCCGGTGGTCGGCAGCAGGGAAACTCCTCTGTAATCACCGCAATTGGACTTGTCCCCTTTCTTGAAGATGGTCACGATTATAGCGTCTCTGAGATCTCCTGGCATGATCTCCTCCTTCCAGATAAGAGAGATGAGGTCATGAATCTGCGCCAGTAGTGCTTCTCTGCAATGTTTTAGTGCTTCGGCGGGGATTCCATCAGCTCCTGATGCCTTGTTCTTCAGTTGTCAGATGGCCTTTTCAACCTTGTGCTGGGCTGGGGTTGTGCTGAGATGGTGGAAGGTGGCATGCTGCAGGATGGAATCGAGGTTATTCATGTTGAAGACAGAGTCTCGGTTAAGGAGATCCTCGAAGTGCTCCTTCCAGCAGGCACTGACTGCCTCTCTGTCCTTGATGAGCACCTCTCCATTCTTGGCCACCAGTGGTTTAGGGCCTTGGGCCGTAGGTTGCCTTGACTGCACTAAAGAATCCTCACACGTCGTGGTTGCTGGCTAGCTGCTGGATTTCTTGTGCTTTCTCCACCCACCATCTGTTCTTTAGGTCATGGGTTTTCTGTTAGACCTCGGCCTTCAGACCTCTGTGGAGCTGCTTTCTTGCCCTTGAGTTGTGCTGCTGTTTCTAGTCCAAGAATGCCTTGTGCTTGCGGCACATTAGCTCCTTGATCTGGTCATTCTCGTTGAACCAGTTTTGGTGTTTCCTGGTTGAGTGACCGAGCATCTCTTCGCAAGTACTAATTATGGAAGCCTTGAGGGCAGACCAGGCACTGTGGACACTCTGCATCTCTGGGTCACTGGGAGTCGTCAGGCTGGTAGCGCTGGCTGAATTGGGCTTTCTTAACAGGATCTTTGAATGCTCCGGCGTTAATTTTTCTGCGGCATTGTTTCTGTTGCCGTCACTGTTTTGGGGCAATGTTGATGGTGATGATAGAGCAAATTAGGTGGTGGTCCATCCAGCAGTCGTCAGCTCCTGTCATGGCGCGCATGATCCACACGTCTTTGCGATCACGCGCTCGGACGATGGCGTAATCTAGAAGATGCCAGTGCTTGGAGCAAGATTTTTGTCATGAGACTTTATATTTGTCCTTCTGACGGAACAAGGTATTAGTTATGATGAGGCCGTGTTCTAAGTATTTTGTCAGGAGGAGGGTGCCATTGGAGTTGGCTTTCCCTATCCCTCTCTACCGATCTACGTGTTCTTTCCAACTCTGGCATTGAAGTCACCAAGGAGGATCAGTTTGTCGCTCATTGTGACTCGGGACAGGGATTGTTCGAAGCGGGAGTAGAATTCCTCTTTGGTCTCATCTGTAGCTTCCAGTGTTGGGGCGTATGCCCTGAAGACCGTAGCGCACTGATTCCAGGCTAGGGTGAGCTGAAGAGTCATGAAGCGTTCGTTTATCCCGCAGGGGGAATCTCTGAGATGGCCCATCAGTTCATTTTTTACGGCGAAGCCTACCTCATGGAGTCGGCGTTCTACTTCCGGTTTGCCTTTCCAGAAGAAGGAGTAGCCACCACCTTGTTCTTTGAACTGGCCTTCCCCTGCCCACCAGGTCTCGATTAGGGCGGCGCTGTCAATGTCAAAGCGACCGTGTTCCCGGGCAGTGATAGCGGTGCAGCGTTCTGGTCTGTTGCTGCTGGGGTTGTCCATGAGGGTCCTGACGTTCCAGGTCCCGAACTTCATCTTAAAGTGTGGAAGATGCCTATGTGTGAATTCTTTTAACATGGGGTGGCCGTTGCACAGCAGCTGCCACACGGACTTGACAGAGCAAGGTCTTGGTCCAGTAGCAAGGGGATCCAAGATGACTGGAGATCAGACTCTGCCGAATGAGACTAGTTCGTATACACACGCATACACCTACAGTCCTCCTTCCTCCATTCCACAGGAACTCTCTTCTTGAGATTCACAGTGTAGTCTGTTATGTATGAATAAAGAGTCTGTCTGGATCCTGTGAGCTCAAAGGAAAGTGTGACCTTAGTCTTTTATTGCAGGTCTCCAGAGTGCCTCTCCAGCCTGTGAGGTCTCCTTAAGTACCTGTGCTCCCAAGGGATTGCGGGATCACTTGGGACTCCAGGGGATGAGCCCTCTGGTGGCTATACAAGGTATACAGGTTTACATATATAACAACACCCCCCCAAAGTCAACAGCATAACTATTTAAAAGGTGAGTCGATCTGGGGGCTTTTCTTTCCCTGGTTAATTGTCTCGGTGCAATGCTGGTTTTGGTGTGTCGTTTGTTGGGCCCTCGCTGGGCTGCTCTGCAGTTGGCCTTGCTGGGCTGCCTGGTGTGGTGAGTCTTGCTGGGCTGCTGCGGATGATGGGTTCTGTTTCATGGCCAACCGCGGTGTCGGTTGCCACTGGTGTATATGTTGGGGGGGTCAAAGAAGGTAGGGTTCAAAGTGGGTTGCTCTGGATAGTCGGTGAATCTGAGTTTGATTTGGTCCAAATGTTTCCAGTGAATGAATCCATTTGAAAGTTTGACCCGAAACACCCTGCTCCCCTCTTTGGCCACAACAGTGCTGGGAAGCCACTTGGGACCTTGTCCATAGTTCAACACAAATACAGGATCATTGATTTCAATTTTGCGTGACACATTTGCGCTATCATGGTATGCACTTAGTTGAAGCTGCCTGCTCTCTACCTGTTCATGTAGGTCAGGGTGAACTAACAAGAGCCTTGTCTTAAGTGCCCTTTTCATGAGCAGTTGAGCAGGTGGAATCCCAGTGAGCGAGTGGGGTCTCGTGCGGTAGCTAAGCAGGACGCGGGATTGGTGAGTCTGCAGTGAGCCTTCAGTTACCCTCTTCAAGCCCTGCTTGATTGTTTGAACTGCTCGTTCTGCCTGACCATTGGCCACTGGCTTAAACGGGGGCAGATGTAACATGTTTGATCCCATTATGGGTCATGAACTCTTTGAACTCAGCACTGGTGAAACATGGCCTGTTGTCGCTCACAAGCATATCAGGCAGTCCGTGCGTGGCAAACATGGCCCACAGGCTTTCAGTCGTGGCAGCGGATGTGCTTGCCAACATTATCTCACATTCAATCTGTTGTGTATGGAGAAAGAGTCATACTGAACACTATGAGCTCAAAGCAAAGTGTGACCTTAGTCTTTTATTGCAGGTCTTCAGAATGCCTTTCCAACCTGTGAAACCTCCTTAAATACCTGTGCTCTCAAGGAATTAGGGGATCCCTTGGGACTCCAGGGGATGAGTCCTCTCGTGGCTGTACAGAGTAAATACAAGTCCACATATATAACAACACTCCCCCCGCCACCAAAGTCAATAGGTAACTATTTACAATGTGAGTCGATCTGGGGCCCTTCTTGCCCTGGGTGATCGTCTCGGTGTGAAAGCTGGTGTTGTTCAATCATTTGTTGGGCCCTTGCTGGGCTGCTGTGCAGCTGGCCTTGCTGGGCTGCCTGGTGTGTTGGGCCCTGCAGGGCTGCTGTGGGTGATGGGTTCTGCTTCGTGGTCAACCGTGGTGCCAGTTGCCACTGGTGTGTATGTTGGGGGATTAAAAAAGGTAGGGTCCAAGGTGGGTTGCTCAGGATAGTCCGTGAATCTGAGTTTGATTTGGTCCAAAGGTTTCCGGTGAATGAATCCATTTGAAAGTTTGACCCGAAACACCCTGCTCCCCTCTTTGGCCACGACAGTGTCGGGAAGCCACTTGGGACCTTGTCCATAATTTAATACAAATACAGGATAATTGATTTCAATCTCACGTGACACATTTGCGCTATCATGGGATGTACTTAGTTGAAGCCGCCTGCTCTCTACCTGTTCATGTAGATCAGGGTGAACTAACGAGAGCCTTGTCTTCAGTGCTCTTTTCATGAGCAGTTCAGCAGGTGGGATCCCTGTGAGCGAGTGGGGTCTCGTGCGGTAGCTAAGCAGGACTCGGGATAGGGTGAGTCTGCAGTGAGCCTTCAGTTACCCTCTTCAAGCCCTGCTTGATGGTTTGCACTGCTCTCTTTGCCTGACCATTGGTCGCTGGTTTAAACGGGGCAGATGTGACATGTTTGATCTCGTTACGGGTCATGAATTCTTTGAACTCAGCACTGGTAAAACATGGCCCGTTGTCGCTCACCAGGATATCGGGTAAGCCGTGAGTGGCAAACATGGCCCACAGGCTTTCAGTAGTGGCAGCGGACGTGCTAGCCGACATTATCTCACATTCAATCCATTTGGAGTACGCATCTACAACCACAAGGAACATTTTACCCAAGAACGGGCCTGCATAGTCGACGTGTACCCTAGACCACGGTTTGGAGGGCCAAGACCATAAACTTAGCGGCGCCCCCCTGGGTACATTGCTTAACTGCGAGCATGTAAAACATCTGCGAACGCAGGACTCAGGGTTCAATACTGGGCCACCACACGTGGGATCTGATTATCGCTTTGATCATTACGATCCCTGGGTGGGTACTGTGGTGGTCATTGATGAAGGTGTCTCTGCCCTTCCTGCGGACCACTATTCGATTGCTCCACAGAAGGCAGTCTACCTGTGTAGACATTTCATCTTTGTGCCTCTGTAACGGCTTAATCTCTTCCTGCATTTCCACTGGGACACTGGACCAGCTCCCGTGAAGCACACAGCTTTTGACTAGAGATAATAAGGGGTCCTGGCTTGTCCAGGTTTTGATCTGCCAGGCAGTGACGGATGATTGCTCACTCTTAAATGCTTCCATAACCATGGCTAGATCTGTGGGCTGCGCCATTTCCACCCCATGGTGGGCAATGGCAGCCTACTGAGAGCATAGGTGCAGTTTTCTCAGGTTGGAAATCGGTGGTTAGTGGTGTGCCACAGGGATCGGTGCTGGGACCACAACTGTTTACAATATACATAGATGACCTGGAAGAGGGGACAGAGTGTAGTGCAACAAAATTTGCAGATGACACTAAGATTAGTGGGAAAGCGGGTTGTGTAGAGGACTCAGAGAGGCTGCAAGGAGATTTGGATAGGTTAAGCGAATGGGCTAAGGTTTGGCAGATGGAATACAATGTCGTAAAGTGTGAGGTCATCCACCTTGGGGAAAAAAACAGTAAAAGGGAATATTATTTGAATGGGGAGAAATTACAACATGCTAAGGTGCAGAGGGACCTGGGGATCCTTGTGCATGAATCCCAAAAGGTTAGTTTGCAGATGCAGCAGGAAATCAGAAAGGCAAATGGAATGTTGGCCTTCATTGCGAGAGGGATGGAGTACAAAAGCAGGGAGGTCCTGCTGCAACTGTATAGAGTATTGGTAAGGCCACACCTGGAGTACTGCGTGCAGTTTTGGTCACCTTACTTAAGGAAGGATATACTAGCTTTGGAAGGGGTACATAGACGATTCACTAGACTGATTCCAGAAATGAGGGGGTTACCTCATGATGATAGATTGAGTAGACTGGGTCTTTACTCCTTGGAGTTCAGAAGGATGAGGGGTGATCTTATAGAAACATTTAAAATCATGAAAGGGATAGACAAGATAGAGGCAGAGAGGTTGTTTCCACTGGTAGGGGAGACTAGAACTAGGGGGCACAGCCTCAAAATACGGGGGAGCCAATTTAAAACCGAGTTGAGAAGGAATTTCTTCTCCCAGAGGGTTGTGAATCTGTGGAATTCTCTGCCCAAGGAAACAGTTGAGGCTAGCTCATTGAATGTGTTCAAGTCACAGATAGATAGATTTTTAAGCAATAAGGGAATTAAGGGTTACGGGGAGAGGGCGGGTAAGTGGAGCTGAGTCCACGGCCAGATCAGCCATGATCTTATTGAATGGCGGAGCAGACTCGAGGGGCTAGATGGCCTACTCCTGTTCCTAATTCTTATGTTCTTATGTTCTTATGTTCTTGCCTGTGGTGGATGGCATAGATGTATGCGGACATCGTGAGCGCCATCTCTGGATGCGGGCTGATGTGTTGTTATTTATCCCTTTACTCTCGGAAAACAGGGATAGTAGTGGCTTATGGTCAGTTTCCAATTCGAATTTTAGCCCAAACAGATATTGATGCATTTTCTTTACCCCATAGACACATGCTAATGTTTCTTTTTCAATCATGCTGTTTAGGCTCTCTCAGCTTTAGACAGACTCCTGGGTACATAAGCAACCGGTTTCAGTTTCCCGAAATCATTAGCTTGTTGCAATACACACCCAACGCCATATGACGACGCATCACATGCTAGTACCAAACGCTTACATGTACCATACAACACAAGCAATTTGTTTGAGCATAACAATTTTCTCGCTTTTACAAAGGCATTTTCTTGGCTATTGCCACAAACCCATTCGCCCCCTTTTCGTAGTAAGACATGAAGTCATTCTAGCAGTGTGCTGAGACCAAGTAAGAAGTTACCAAAGTAGTTCAAGAGTCCCAGAAACGACCGCAGCTCCGTCACGTTCTGTTTCCTCGGTGCATTCTCGATTGCCTCTGGCTTCGCGATAGTGGACCTGATGCTGTCCGCCGCAATCCTCCTTCCCAAGAACTCCACTTCAGGTGCCAGGAAAACGCACTTTGAGTGTTTTAACCTGAGCACCACGCGGTTGAATCGACTAAGAACCTCCTCCATGTTCTGCAGGTGCTCGACTGTGTTCCAACCTGTGACCAAGATGTCATCCTGAAAGACCACGGTGTGCAGGACCGACTTCAGTAAACTTTCCATGTTTTTCTGGAATATCGCCGCCACTGATCGGATTCCAAACGGGCATCTGTTATGAATAAAAAGACCTTTGTGCATGTTGATGCAGGTGAGGGCCTTCGATGATTCCTCCAGTTCCTCCGTCATGCAGGTTGAAGTCAGATCTAGCTTCGTGAACATCTTTCCTCCGCCAGCGTTGCAAAGAGGTCTTCGGCCTTTGGTAGTGGGTATTGTTCCTGCAGGGAGAAATGATTGATAGTTACTTTGTAATCGCCACAGGTTCTGACGGTGCCGCCTCCCTTGAGCACTGGGACAATAGAATTAGGTGGATCTACACTGTTGCTCCTTGGAATTTCCCAATGCCTGGTTCGAACAGCAAAGGAAATTTGTTTAAGACCTGGGCACATGAAGTGTCGTCATTGGGCAATAGCACTCGGACATCGTCCCAGTTCCAGCATATCTTTCCTAGCCAGCTCCTGCCGAGCAGCATGAGGCCATCACCTGGTACCACCCAGAGTGGTAGCTTGTCCACCGCTCCATCATAGGAGACCTTTACAATTGCCGATTACGGGAATCAGTTCCTTTGTGTAAGTTCTCAGCTTAGTGCGAATGGGAGTCAGGACTGGCCTTGAGGCCTTGCTGCACCACAATTTATCTAAAGTCTTTTTGCTCATAATGGACTGGCTCACGCCCGTGTCGAGCTCCATTGACACCAGGAGTCCATTTAATTCAACCTTCAGCATTATCGGGGGACATTTTGTGGTAAATGTGTGCACCCCATATACCTCTGCCTGAGGCTCTGGTTTGTCATGATCCGCCGTGGTTCTGTCCTCCTCTGCAACATGGTAGCTTAGAGGATTAACAGGGTTTGCAGCTCACCTGCACATACATTGGAGGTGACCCATTGTTCCACAGTCCTTGCAAATGTACCCTTTGAAGCGGCATGAATGGAAACAATGATCATTCCCGCAGCGCCAACAAGATGTTAACGGCCTTCATTCATCACCCTTGATGGTGGACTCTGAGTCATCTGCGGATGTGCAGCTGCAGTCATGTGGTGCCTGCCCTGTACATTGTGATTTGAAAACAACATCACTTTGTTCACAGTCCTTGTAGCAGCACTTGGGTGCTGAGAGATTTGCTTAGTATTGTCACTGGTGGCAAAGAATGCCTGGGCTATAGCTATGGTTTTACTCAAGGTTGGGGTCTCTGCAGTCAAAAGTTTGCGAAGTATCACTTCATGGCCAATGCCAAGTACGATAAAGTCTCTGACCATGTTCTCCAAATGTCCTTCAAATTCGCAATGACCTGCAAGGCGTCTTAGCTCGGCGACATAACTCGCCACTTCCTGGCCTTCAGACCTTTTGTAGGTGTAGATCCGATACTTCGCCATCAGAACGCTTTCCTTCGGTTTCAGATGCTCCCGGACCAGTGTGCACAAATCATCGTACGATTTCTCTGTGGGTTTCGCTGGAGCAAGCAGATTTTTCATGAGGCCAAACGTTGGTGCCCCGCAGACAGGAGAATCGCCCTTCGTTTGGCAGCATTTGCTTCTCCTTCCAGCTCGTTGGCCACGAAGTATTGGTCGAGTCGCTCCACGAAAGTTTCCCAATCATCTCCCTCCGAGAATTTCTCCAGGATGCCCACTGTTCTCTGCATCGTTGGGTTCGTCATCTATATCTCATTGCCAGTTGTTATGTATGAATAAAGAGCCTGACTGGATGTTGTGAGCTCAAAGTAAAGTGTGACCTTCGTCTTTTATTGCAGGTCTCCAGAGTGCCTCTCCAGCCTGTGAGGCCTTATTAAGTACCTGTGCTCAAGGGGATGAGCTCTCTGGTGGCTATACAAGGTATATACAGGTTTACATATATAACATAGTCCTTGCGGCTCCTCGCTGTGGTCCATGCTGTTCCTTTCCTGGGCCAATTCTTGGCCTCGACCTCGCTGCTCCTGGACTTCTGAACTCCACTTTGGTCCTGACCTCCTCTCCTCCTGCTCTGGGTCCTGACCTCCAACTCCTCCTCCTGGACCTTGACCTCCGTCTCCCTCTGAGCCCCGACCTCCGACTCCTCCTCCGTCCCGACCTCTTACCTCCGATTCCTCCTGGGCCCTGACCTCCATCTCCTCCTGGGCCCTGATCTCCAACCTCCAACTCCTCCTGGGTTCCGATCTCCGACTCCTCCTGGGTCCTGATCTCCGATTCCTCCTGGGCCCCGACCTCCATCTCCTCCTGGGCCCCGACCTCCGATTCCTCCTGGGCCCCGACCTCCATCTCCTCCTGGGCCCCGACCTCCGACTTCTCCTGAGCCCTGACCTCCGCCTCCTCCTGGGCCCAACCTCTGACTCCTTCTGGGCCCCGACCTCCAACTCCTCCTGGGTCCTGACCTCCGACTCCTCCTGGGTCCTTCCCTCCGACTCCTCCTGGGCCTCGACCGCCGACCTCCGGCTCCTCCTGGGCTTTGTTCTCCAACCTCCGACTCCTCCTGAGCCCTGACCTCCAACTCCTCCTGTGCCCTGACCTCCGACTCCTCCTGGGCCACGACATCCGCCTCCTCCTGGGCCCAACCTCTGACTCTTCCTGGGCCCGACCTCTGACTCCTCCTGGGTCCCGACCCCTTCGCAGGGCTTGGCCTCGCTTCACGACACCCCACTAATCTGCTCCCTGGGCTCCAATAATGTCGAATGTAGTCACACGCTTCGCCTTTTTCGCGCTCTCTGAGCTGCTCGCTCTGCTCCCTGTGGTGACTGGGCTGCTGCTCTTTATCCTTGGCCGCCGATGCTCGTGTTCCATAGGTCAGGGGGTCGGCGCTGACCACAATGTGATAATGACTCGATGATTTGTATAAATGATGATGGTCGAGGGATAAATATTGGCCACAACATCGGGAGAACTCCCCTACTCTTCTTCAAATAGTGCCATGGGATCTTTTATCTCCACCTGTGAGAGCAGTAAGGGCCTTAGTATGATGTCTCATTTGAAAGACAGCAACTATGACAGTGCAGTACTCAGCACTCCACGAGATTGCCAATTTCAATTACATATTCAACCTTCTGACTCAAAGAAAGAAAAAGAATTACTTTCATTCATATAGCGCCTTTCACAATCACTGGATGTTTCAAAACGCTTTACAACCAATGAAGTACTTTGGAAGTGTAGTCACTGTTGCAATGTAGGAAACGCAGCAGCCAATTTGCACACAGCAAACTCCCATAAGCAGCAATGAGACAATGACCAAATAATCTGTTTTAGTGATAGTGGTTGAAGGATAAATATTGGCCAGGATACCAGGGATAACTCCTCTGCTCTTCTTCGAAATAGTGTCATGGGATCTTTTACATCCACTTGAGAGAGCAGACAGGGCCTCGGTTTAACGCACCTCAGACAGAGCAGCACTCCGTCAGCATTGCGCTGGAGTGTCAGCCTAGATTTTTGTGCTCAAGTCCCTGGAGTGGGATGTGAACCCACAACTTTCTGACTCAGAGGCAAGAGTGTTAGCACTGAGCCATGACTGTCACTAGTCATACATACATGCATGCACATATATTCATGCACGTGCACACTTACAAGTACAGTACAGCATAGGTTCGATGCAGAGTACTTTGCACTATGCTCCTTCAACGATATGTTTCAACTTCCAACCTCAGAAGAGTACCTCAACTGCACCAGTCTGAATTTTTACAGTTCCCACAGCACCCACAGAAAAAGGTAATTTTGCCCAAACGAGCCATTCTTTTTTGATGCATTAAAACCCCATCTGCCTACCATCTTGCATGTCTCAAGAAACACACCCCGTTGCCTCTTGAACTGTCCACATCTATAACCTTTTTAGTAACTTGTTCCATGGGCTAGATTTTACCAACCTCGGTGGATCCGTTGCGGGCGATGTCGGTGGCGGGAGCCGGCCCTGCTGCTGGCTCCAGCCAGCTGTGTAGAATGAATTTGCATTTCCCAGTCAATTAGAGGAAACAGGTTTGGTGACATCATTTGATGACGCGCCATCAGCCCGTTTCCTTAAATGGACTATGGGCCAACTGTAATTTGACATTTCAGTTTCAGGGGCACCCATACTGATGGAATAGATGGCAGGTGAAGTAGCATTGACAGAAGCGATCTGTCAGTGGTGAGAGAGTTAATGAGGTCAGACTGGATGGAGACTTGTGTAAAGATTTGGCGCATTCTGAATCTGTAGTGGAAATGCAGTTTAGAGAAGCTATTGTTTAAGGGCACATTTCTCAACCAGCTGGTAGCTTTGACTTGACATTTGAAGCTGTCAACTCATCAGCTAATTCACTGGGCAGTGACTTCCTGCCTCAGCTTCACAGACATGGTCTCGGCACGGTGGGAAACAGGTGGACGACCTGTCAAATTCAGAAAGCTGGGAAAAAAACATTGTTAAGTGGCTGTAAACAAGTAACTAATGATTTTAATTGCATTCCTGGCCGCTGCGTGTCAGGTCTGCTCAGTGCTGATAGACCCAACATTTGGTAAATGCATGTGGCGGCGGGTTCACAGTGTGGTCCCAACCCGCTGGGGAAAAAAACTTTCCCACCCGACCCGCCATCAATCGTGCCCGCTGATCCCCCGCAAAATCCAGCCCGATAAGTCCAGTATCCTTTGTGTAGAAATGTTTCATCTGTGTTCCCTTCTAAGTTTCTAATCTTAACTTGTGTTCCATGGTATTTGAAAGCTTTGCTGTAGTGACGAATTTGCTCGGATCAACTTTGGGAATACCGTGCATAATCCTCAAATTTCACTGCAAAGTTTCTTCTTCATAACTTAGAATTCTGATACCTGGATCATCTTAGTTGCTCGCCTGTTTACTTCCTGGAGGGGATTAATATCTTTGCTATGATTAGGCAGCCAGAATTGTCTACAGAACTTAAAATAAGACCTTACATGGCCATTGGTATTCTATCCATCTGCTAATACAATACAACGATTTGGGAGATATTTTAGATCTCCTTGTTAGGCTGAAACAAAGCAGGCAAACAGTTACAATGGAGAGCTCCCTTTCCTGCTTCATTCCCGCTCGATCTTTTGGGCAGGAGGCCCAGTCTACTTTAGGGGCTGGGTGTCATTAAAATGCTGTCGGTGAGCTATGTGATCCAAATGGATATCCCGCTGCAACTCACCGGCTTTGGGGCAGTACAAAATGGGTGGCCCGGACATCAAGCTGATACTCCTGGCAGAAAGGTAGGTCTGGGGTGGTGAGGAACGATTACAGAGGGTGGAGAGCCTGGGGTGGCAGCACCTCATATTATTCTTGTCGATCTCAAAGGAGCACTGCTGCTCCTCTTGATCCCTCAAAAACAATTACCTTTTTGGGACCTCTTCCTTTTCACCATCAGGGTTTACTGGGCGGAGAATCCAGGCCATACGGTCTCAAAATTGCATTGGGGTCCTATTTCATAGGACCCTGATTTGCATAGATTAATAATGCTGATTCAGGCGGGTCTGAGTTAAAATGGTGGCGGAGCGGGGACAGGCTGGTAGGTTGACCATCACAACCGCCCTGTTTCTGCTGGGTGGAGGGAGTTAAAATCGACCTAATTCCATCAGATTGAGTTGGTTTCCCTGTTTTCATTGGGCGGAGGGAGTTAAAAATCACCCCTTATTCCACTAGACTGAGCTGGTTTCCCTCTTTCTATTGGGCGGAAGGAGTTAAAAGCATCCCACATTCATTCCATTAGATTGGATTGGTTTCAAATTCAGATCCCTGAGATGTAAGAACAGTGCACCAACCCACTACACCGTCAGCTTTCCCATTGTACTTTTATACATATTGATTTTTTTTCCCCAAAAAAGAAAAGTAAAATGTAAAGTGAAAGGATGAAAACCAAACTTGGAAATAAAAAAATAAATTATATAAAGCTTTGGTTCTGGAACATAGGAATAGGAGTAGGCCATTTAGCCACTTGAGCCTGTTCCGCCAATCAATGAGATCATGGTTGATAACTGTGACCTAACTCCACATAACTGTCCTTGCCCCATATCCCTTAATACATTTAGTTAACAAAAATGTATCAATCTCAGATTTTAAATTAACAATCGATCTAGCATCAGTTACCGCTTGCAGAAGAGAGATCCAAACTTCTACTACCCTTTGTGTGTAGAAGTGTTTGCTAACTTCACTCCTGGAAGACCTGGCTCCAATCCTTAGATTGTACCCCCTAGTCCTAGACTCCCCAAACAGCAGAAATAGTTTCAAATCTTGAAAACTTTGATCAAATCATGTGCATTGGTAACTGCTGGTGAGGGGCGGAAGCTGGGGCAGGACTGAGTCTCCGCCGCTGTCACTCAGCGGCAGAGCGGTGGTGACGTCAGTGCACGTGTGCGTCACCACGTCTCTCCCCTCATTTAAAGGGGAGAAAAGCAGCAATTTTTTAGGCTCAGCCACTTGGCCACCAGGGAGGGTTTCGGCCTGGCCAGCGGCCTGGCACCCAAGAGGGGGTGCCAGGTTGCCTGTTGGCGGCCTGGCCGAACCTGGGGCCATAATTGTCCGGTCAATCGGGAAGTCGGCCGGCAAAAAAAACATGGTGGCCGTGGCAGTGCGCCCTCCCCTTGAAGGGCCACCATGATGCCATGGCTCACACAGTGAAAGGAAGGTGCACCGACAAAAAAAGCTGTCAGGGGCACTGCGCGGCGGATCGGGGATTTTTTCAGGTAAATATCGCGCGGAGTGGGATGGAGGTGCGGGGAGCGGCGGTGCGTGCTTTGATGATGCGCTTGGGGCAGTCGGCAGCAACAGGGTGGAAGTGGGGAGCGCCCGAAAAATCCCCGAGGTTAATTTGGATCATGGCGGCCAATCGACTGCAACGCGGCGGCCACTCGATTCCGCCGCATGACCACCACAAAATGACGGTAACAGGCCTTATCCGGACCCTGAATTTCAGTCCCCGGGTATCATTATGGTAAATCTATACTGCACTCCCTCCAAGGCCAGTATATCCTTCCTAAGCTGTGGTGCACAGAACTGCTCACAGTAGTCCAGGTGTGGTCTATCCAGGGCTTTATATAACTGTAGCATAACTTCTACCTTGTATTCTAGTCCTCTAGTTATAAAGCACAACATTCCATTAGCCTTTTTGATTATTTTCTGTATCTTTCCATGACATTTTAATGATCTATATACAAAGACACAAAATAAAACTGAAAGACTAGGAGAGAAATTGGTCTCCTGGATGCAGAAAGGACATAAAAATATAAATAAAATGCTGTCTGACAACACGCGCATGCTTTTTATCTTTAGTGCTCAGATGAATATTATTTGAGTAACATTCAAATACTTACTCACCATTTGTCTGAATATTCTCTGTGAACTGTGCTGAGTTTCACGAGTAGCATGAGATTGTTTCAAGTTTTCCCTATTGTGAAATACTTATCTCAGTCGAAAGGTTTTATATAAAGTCACCTGTCATTTCATTTAGGTGGCCATACACAGAGTGAATTCATTCACCTTGTGAGACTACTAACATCATCCAATCCCATTTGATTTTCCTGAGAATTCTAGCCTCTAATATCACATGTTGAGATCTGAATAGGGGGTGGGAAATAGGTTAGTTTCTTCAGTCTACAAAATACACTGGTTTAAGTGCTTGTGACATCTGTCCTTAACCTAGGATATATCTCTGAATGGCAGAGCAACACAATTGCAGACAGGTAGCCCAGGTTCCCTATCTCATAAGGGCAGTTGTCACTGGAACTCTTCTATCAGGTCGTAAATGGAGCAATGTGCAATAAATGCCACCAGTGATACCCTGATGGCATCCTATCATCTATTACACCTGCCAAGAATATCTTAAACATTTGTGTCAAATAGCAATAACAACATCTTGCATTTATATACTGCCTTTAACGTAGTAAAATGTCCCAAAGTGCTTCACAGAAGTGATAGCGAGCCACATAAAGAGATATTGGGACAAGTGACCAAAAGCTTTGTCAAAGAGGCAGGTTTTAAGGAGTATTTTAAAGGAGGAGAGAGAAGTAGAGATGCGGAGAGGGTCCAGAGCTTAAAGCCTAGCTAGTTAAAGGTATGGCTGCCAATGGTAGAGCGATAGAAACTGGGGGGTACGCAAGAGACCGAAATTGGAGGACTGCAAATGCGAAATAAAAACTAAAATGAAAATGTGACAATGCTACTGTAAAAGCTTGTGTTGCAGTAGAATCAGGCCTGTTGGAATCCAAACACCTCCCAGCAGCCTGCATTGAGGGTACTGAACTGATTTTTGTGACAGGCTGCTCCAGGAGCTGATGCCCCTGAGTGATCCCTAATTGATTGAACTGGTCCTCCAATGTGCATTGTGAGCAACCAGTGTAATACAAAAAGGCAGCAAGATCACATTAAATAGAAATAATTAAATATATTAATAAAATTATAGAGGATCCCGCCAATTTCCCTTGGCTCCCAGTGGTGAAATGCCATGTTTCCACTCCCAGACTACTATGGAAACTGGATGGACCAAGCACCATGTATGGCACCTTTTGCCATATGTGAGATCAGATACAGTGTTTTCCTATGGAAGTAACTTAGATTTAGACACAGAACTCCCTGACTATGTAAGTGATTTGAAAGATGAAATGCTTAACCACAAGAGCACTGTTAGAATTGTATAGATTGGATCTATATAAACAATTGAATAAAATCAACACATCAATCCATCCTCCACCTAAATAAGAACATTATCCTTCACGCCCTTTCAGCACCTGTTATTGAAACCCGCAAGGACAAGAAATGCTGGCTTTTGACAAGGGCAGCACAGGACTATACAGCACTGCACATGTGCCAAATAAACAAAAGGTAGCAAGCTGACATGATACATGAGTAGCAAAATATTTCTCAGAGGGATACAAAATCAAAATTGAAATAAATTGACCAAGCAACATTTTTAAGTTTTTCTAAACTTAATTGAACTCATTGCTTGGATAATTCAACAACAACAACAATTTTTATTTATATAACGGCTTTAATGTAGTAAAACGTCCCAAGGTGCTTCACAGGTGTGTTATGAGACAGAATTCAATATGAGTAAATATGAGGTGGTACATTTTAGTTAAAAAATAAAAGTACTAATTAGACTTTGAATGAGGGAAAGGTTGGGTGATGTAGAAGAGCAGGGGGATTTGGGGGTTCAGGTTTGCACAACATTAAAAGCAGCACCTCAGTGGATAAGGCCATAAAAAAGCCAATGGCATACAAGGTTTAATGGGAAAAGGCATAGCATATAGCATTTGAGATGTAATGGTGAAGCTATATAAAGCCTTAATAAATCAATAGTTGGAGTATTGTATGATATTTTGGGCTCCACACTTTAGGAAGGACGTTGAGACAAGAGAGTGAGGGTACAGCACAGATCCTCGAGGATGTTGGTGGTATGAGGAATTAGAAAGATGAAAAAAGAGAGGAAAATTGGTGCTTTTTTCATTAGAACTGAGTGGTTTTATGGGTGGTTTGATAGAGGTGTTTACAGGGCTGTAGTAATATCCACTCTTCTGTATGGCTCAGAAACATGGATCATGTACAGTAGACACCTCAAGTCGCTGGAGAAATACCACCAACAATATCTCCGCAAGATCCTATAAATCTCCTGGGAGGACAGACGCACCAATGTTAACGTCCTCGACCAGGCCAACATCCCCAACATTGAAGCACTGACCACATTTGATCAGCGCCGCTGGGCAGGCTACATTGTTCGCATGCCAGACTCGAGACTCCCAAAGCAAGCGCTCTACTCGGAACTCCTTCACGGCAAACGAGCCAAAGGTGGGCAGTGGAAACGTTACAAGGTCACCCTCAAAGCCTCCCTGATAAAGTGCAACATTCCCACTGAAACCTGGGAGTCCTTGGCCAAAGGCTGCCCTAAGTGGAGGAAGTGCATCCGGGAGGGCGCTGAGCACCTCGAGTCTCGTTGCCGAGAGCATGCAGAAATCAAGCGCAGGCTGCGGAAAGAGCGTGCGGCAAACCTGTCCCACCCACCCTTTCCCTCAATGACTATCTGTCCCATCTGTGACAGAGACTGCGGTTCTCGTATTGGACTGTTAAGAGTGGAAGCAAATCTTCCTCAATTTCGAGGGACTGCCTATGATGATGATTAAAATGATGAAGGGTTGGGACAGAGTAGATGGAAACAAAATGTTTCTAGTGATTTAGAGGTCTTAAGTCTCTTACAAATATGCCAGGAATTTCCTCGGAGCTGCTCCCTCTTCCCCGCTGTAAATTTGAAGTTGTGCAGCAGTAGCCCCATTTATGCGAAAATGTCAGGTTTCTGCTGCACTTCTGGGCAAAGATACAGAGGCAGCAATTACAGGCATTCATTTTATATCCGAAAATAGGAGAAATCTTTTGCTGATCTCCAATCGTCTTGGTTAATCCTTGCCACTGGAGTAAGACCTAGCTCTGTCAAGCCCGTGTGGTTGCTTGGGTGCAACAGCCACCACACGTTAAAAAAATCCACGCACAAGCCTCTTTCACCCTTCAAGATGTAGTTTGGCATCTGGAATATTAGGTCCTTTATTGAAACACCTGTGAACTCATCCCTTTCTGGCCTGGAAGCAAGTCATCCTCGTTTCGAGGGACTGCCTATGATGATGATAAGATAAAACAAATAAAGTTGACACCGAACCCCATAAGATGAAATTACGACTTGGTCAAAGAGGTATGTTTTAAGAAGCATCTTAAAGGAGGAAAGAGAGACAGAAAGGCAGAGAGGTTTAGGGAGGGAGTCCCAGAGCTTAGAGCCTAGGCAGCTGAAGGCATTGCCACCAATGGTTGAGCAGTTATAATCAGGGAGGCTCAAGAGGGCAGAATTTGAGGAGCGCAGATATCTCGGAGTGTTGTGAGGCTGAAGGAAATTACAGAGATAGAGAGGGGCGAGGCCATGGAGGGATTTGTAAACAAGGATGAGAATTTTGAAATCTTCACGCAGTGCAGTTTTACAGCTTTTGATTTTAATATTTGGTTTCGACACCAGATTTATGTTCAAAACATTGGTTATTGTGAGCCAGTGGTATGATTCATGAGACATCAAACTGCTGTACAGGCTGGTGCCAGTGAATCTCCATGCAGTGACTTTCCATTTTTTTCAGTAAATTTAGAGAAAAGACAAAGGGGCCGATTTTCAGCAAGGCCTATGCCCGCCCAAGTGCCGCCCAAAGTGCCGCCAATGGCCACCGAGGTACCAGACAGTACTTTGGGGGAGATATTCAGGAAAAAGGTCGCTCGAAGGTCGGCGGGCGGCAAATGGAAGATGTACGTCACCAGTTTGGGCGGCAGCGGGCGGGAGCTCACATTCTCGGTGGCACAGGCGCTTGCAGCCCAAGTGCCACCGAGGATGGTGCCGGGCCCACGGAGGGTCGAAGACCTGAAAAATAAAACAACAGCAAAAAATTAAAAAAAGTATCCGAAGACCTCCAGGAGACCCCATGCAGTTAAGTCGCTGTTGAAAATGTTTAAAAAAATGTTCACTTACCTTTTTTTCGGGTTCTTCAGACTTACCGTCAGGAACAGACCAGCCTGCAGCCAGCGATCCACCCCT
This sequence comes from Pristiophorus japonicus, assembly GCF_044704955.1. Taxonomy (NCBI): domain Eukaryota; kingdom Metazoa; phylum Chordata; class Chondrichthyes; family Pristiophoridae; genus Pristiophorus; species Pristiophorus japonicus. Next base: position 57,771,651 of record NC_091980.1, read on the forward strand.
GTTTTGCCGCCGTGTCCCACCGACTCCCGCGGGAGCTCAGTTGCGCCACTCGACCGTCCGTGATGTCAGCGGGCAGTTCTCGGCGGCTCTCCCCTCCTGCCCGCTCCAGGCCACCCCGAAAGTGTCACTGGGCGTATCTTCAGGATGAATGTCGGCAGGAGTGGGCGGCAGTCGGCGGTGAGGTGCTGAAAATTGGCCCCATAGGCACTTGCTCATAAGTAAAGAAAGAACACTGTGGGGCAAATCAAACCAAATTGCTCTCTGATCGAGGCCTGAGACCAGACCATGCACTCACTTGCACAGCAGAGGAACAATGTACGATACCGCTGGGAAACAAGACTTGAAAGAAGAAACAATATAAATTCTTCAGTTTAAGAAGTAGATACTCATGAGCAATAAGGAGTTTTACTGCACTGGGAATTATTTGGGTAGAAACTGAACATATCAGATCGAGGCACATACTGGAGTTCACTATTGCCATTATGCTATGAAGTTGTTGTCTTTGTACAGAATGATATTATTATTTGTGTTTCAAGAAAAGAGACAAAACAGCTGAAAGAAAAGGTGTGGAGAGAATGACTGGAATTTGAGTTGAATGTTAAAAACAGACATTTGGCGTATGTATGAGGATGGCAATATTGTTGTGTTTATACAGTGACTCAATTGAATTAAAGTTATCTTTCTGTGAACGCAATATGCAACAATATAAGGACCTTTGGGAAAGAAACATGAGCTTTTTAACCCCATATAGCTTTTAAACATAAGAGGAAAGATTGGAAAGATTGGAATTTCTATGATTACAACACCCAAGAATCCTGCAGGGTTGAACAGCAAGATGATGTAATTCAGACGAACAGGGTAGAACTTAAATGATACCTCATGGGGATTTCAACCTGGGAGGTGCCGCACGATGTAGATGATCAAAACAAGGCATGGCTCTTAAGAAAAATCTTTGAAGTGGCTCAGACCTGTTGGAGAAGCAGAGATGCCAGAGGAGTGGTTGATGGATCAGATACATATTTAATAATATGTATGAATAACTAAATGCGGTTTGATTAATTACATCTGAACAGCTCAGATTAATACTTCTGTTTCTTGTTTTGTCAGCAAAGATTAAATGTCAAGTTTTCTTTTCAATAAAGGTGAGGCTGGTTGACATGGCTCCTGTTATAAAGGGTGCTAGGATGTAGATTCACATCAGCTGTTTTCCGCACAGGAGGGATTCTCCTCCATTGATGGAGAGATGATGCACATTTACAATGAGGGAGAGGAAGGTTGAAAGGGACATCAACAAACACTGCTGATGTGCACCTAGTAGTGATGGGCTTAATAGCATCATTAACAGAAGCCCGGGAGCCCATCCATCACAATCTGGCCTTCTCTGACCTAAGCTCCAGAATTTCCTCCCTACATTTCTCTGCCTCTCTACCTCTCTCTTTCTACTCCTTTAAGATACCCCTAAAACCTATCTCTGACCAAACTTTTGGTCACCTGTTCTTACATCTCCATCTTTGGCTTGGTGTCTTTTTTGTCTGATTGCGTGCCTGTGAAGCACATTGGGACGTTTTAAAACGTTAAAGGTGTTGTATAAATATAAGCTGTTGTTGCATAATAGGAACACTTATATGCTAGGAGGTTCATTGTTGGAGTCTGTTCACTAGTTGTAGTCTGGTTGCTAAAGAAGCGACGTTTTTGTTGAGCAAATGATTTTCTGCAGATTCTGGATAAAAGCTAAGCAGTTCTCAGAGCTTAAAATCTAGCAAGCTTCTATTTTACAAATATAAGGAACTAAACTAATTTTGTGAAATTGTGAAGAGATCTTACTTGTTGAGCAGTACAACATGCTGTATAAATACACTAACCTACACAACTAGACAACCTTTAAAGCAACACCATAGGAAAAATTTTGGCAAACCTTATTTAACTGGTTTGCAAAGAAGCAACACAATGATTTACGTTGTGCTCAATGACATGCAGTGTCAATGTGACACAAATGATGCACACCTCACCGCAAACAGAAAAAACCTTGTGAAATACAATTTTAGGATAAGGGTCCAACTTCAAATATCATATAACTGACTGCTTAAAATCTTGGCAATATGTTAGATATGTGTGGCACCCCCACCCCACCTACAAACCTTCATCAGTAACAAAGGATGATAGACCTGCAAGTTTCCTGAAAAATGGATGTTTCTCATACATATATGCCCAGATTCACAGATGCTGCACTTGAAATCATAACGGATGAAGGTAAAGGAGCTCAGTCCTTATTCGCATTGAAGGACACCTGCCCAGAAAGAGTGATCCAGAGGCAGACTGGTTACCTGTATGCCTCTTTATAGTGGAGATCACAGAGTGGTAGGGTATTATGGCAGAAACAGCAAGGAAATGGGGCGGTGAGGCCTCCCGCTGCCTCATTGACATGACCGTAGTTCCACAGCATTGTCCTGTACTGATTAGCCCAGATTATGTGTTCAAGTCTCAAGATTGGAGCTTGAACTAAATAAAGGATAGCATGACTAAAGGATCATGACAATGGTTGCTGGAATGTATCACATTTCACCACGTGAATTCCCCTTTCTTTACGAATGGCAGACTGGATGACCACACTTACTAATCAAGACACTGGCTTGAACCAATCAGCCGTTTTATTTACGTAAATTGTATTAAGCAAACAGTACACAATTTAACACAGTGTAATATATGTATTCTTCCTATATTCATTTGCAAATAAAATGAAAAACATGCGGCTTCTTTTTCTCGAAGCATGGGCCTAGAAATTCGAGTGCACGCTTTTTTGGACATGTGGTGGGTGCAGGGACTGATTCCTGTGCCTGAATGGATAGGTCCGAGGCATTCCTGATATTGGGCCTTAGATTTCATTATCATTGAGCCGGCGAGCTGCGGACAACTAATAGGTGAGGAGGAATAAAAAATCGGGGCCTAAGTCTCTGGGAATGCATTCGCCTGGTTGCATTCTTATCTATTGAAACGTAGCCAGAGTATCACCTGCAATGGCTTCTCTTCCCACTCCTGCATCATTACCTCTGGTGTCCCCTGTAAAGTCCTGTCCCCTCAGTACAGATTCACACAAGGCATGTAGTGAAGTCAAGGTCACTCTGGACCTGCACCTTTATTTCGCAGCTCTGGAATGCTGCACTTGCCTGAGACCTGTCCTTATATACCTATCTCTTGCAAGTGCACCCCTGGTGGTAAGGTATGCTGGTGGTTACAGGTCATATCTTATTACAGTCATGTATAGCATGTTAGGATACAGTTATATATAATAATGTAAGATACATGACATCACCCTCCCCCAAGGTCTTATTGTCTTTATAGGTTCAGTCTCTCAGGTGGTCTACGCTCTTACGTGGAGCGTCTGAGTTGTGGTTCAGTTTGCCTTGGTGTCTGTTTGTCTTTGGGTGTGGTTGCTGGTATCTCGTCTGGGCTGTCTGTTTCGATTGATGTGATTGTTGTTGACTCGCCTGGGCTGTCTGTTGGGATTGCCCTTTCCTCAGGTTGTTCCCTCTGTCTGTCCACCAGGTGTGGTGCGAGTTCCACATTGTAGTCTGCCTCTGGTTCCGCAGTGTTGTTGGTAAATCTGCTTTTGACTTGGTCTACATGCCTCCGGCCAGTTTTGCCACTGTCCATTTGTACTACCAGTAGCCTGTTTACTTTCTTACCTGTTACTGTCCCTGCAAGCCAGTTGGGACCCCTGCCATAGTTTAGTACAAACACTTTGTCCCCTATCTCATTCCATCTCCCCCTCGAATTTCTGTCATGGTACTCAGTCAACTTACAGCGCTTTGCCTCAACGATTTCGTGCATGTCTGCGAGGATTAATGAGAGCCTTGTTTTTAAAGTCCTTTTCATCAACAGTTGCGCGGGGGGGATCCCAGTGAGTGAGTGCGGACGAGATCTGTATGCCAGCAGCAGTCGCGACAGGCGACCCTGCAGCGTGGGACCTTGGATTTTAAGCATGCCTTGTTTAATGATTTGCACTGCTGTCTCCGCCTGGCCGTTGGAGGCCGGCTTGAACGGTGCTGTCTTGATGTGATTTATGCCGTGGTCAATTATAAAGTCTTGGAATGTCAGGGATTCCGTGCGTTGCAAATATGGTTGCGAGGCTCTCCACAGTGGTGGAGGTTGTGCTCGAGTTTAAAATGAAGCATTCGATCCACTTTGAAAATGCATCTACAACTACGAGGAACATTTTACCCATTAATGGACTCGCATAGTCTACGTGCACCCGCGACCACGGTTTGGTAGGCCAGGGCCAGGGGCTCAGTGGAGCCTCTCTGGGGGCATTGCTGAGTTGGGCACAAATGGTGCACCTTCGGACGTAGAGCTCCAAATCCACGTCAATACCAGGCCACCAGACATGGGATCTGGCTATGGCCTTCATGAGAACGATCCCCGGATGCTCGCGGTGGAGCTCCCGGACAAATGCCTCTCTGCCTCGCAGAGGCATGACTACTCGGCTGCCCCACATCAGGCAGTCTGCTTGTAGTGATAGCTCATGCATGCGCCTGTGAAAGGGTTTTAATTCCTCAGGGAAGGCATCGCGAGCCTCTGCCCAGTCACCGGTTAGGACACATCTTTTTACTAAGGATAATGTGGGGTCGCTGGCCGTCCAGGCTCTGATTTGGTGAGCCGTCATGGGCGAACCTGTGGACTCAAAGGCATTGATTGCCATGACTATCTCACAGTCCTGTTCGTCAGACCCTTCCGTGGTCGCCAGGGGTAGCCTGCTGAGCGCGTCGGCACAGTTGTCTGTGCCTGGTCTGTGCCTTATGGTATAGTCGTAGAACGCCAGCATGAGTGCCCACCATTGAATTCGCGCTGAGGCGTTGGCGTTTATTGCCTTGCTCTTGGATAGGAGCGATGTGGGGACGTGAGGGGCTTGTGGTTGGTTTCCAATGTGAACTTGGCCCCGAAAAGGTATTGGTGCATCTTTTTGACACCATACACGCACGCGAGCGCCTCCTTCTCTACCATTCCATACCCGCGCTCCGCCCGCGAAAGTGACCTGGAGGCATAAGCTATGGGTTGTAATTTGCCCACACTATTGACATGTTGCAAAACGCACCCGACCCCATACGCTGACGCATCGCATGTGAGAACTAGCTTTTTACCTGGGTCAAAGAAAGTCAAAACACTGTTGGAACACAGAAGATTGCGTGCCTTATTGAAGGCGCGCTCCTGGGCGTCCCCCCAAAACCAATCGCACCCCTTCCTGAGTAGCACGTGGAGAGGCTCCAGCAGCAAGCTTAAGTTCTGCATAAAGTTCCCAAAATAATTGAGTAGCCCGAGAAAGGCGCGCAGTTCTGAGACATTCCGTGGCCTGGGTGCCAGGCGAATTGCTTCTGTTTTGGATTCTGTTGGGTGGATTCCATCAGCGGCAATCCTTCTGCCCAAAAATTCAACCCCGGGTGCGAGAAACAGGCACTTGGATTTTTTGACTACCCAATCCAACCGCTTTAGTACTTCCTCCAAATTACGGAGATGGGAGTCGGTGTCCCTGCCCGTGATAAGTATGTCGTCTTGAAATACAACCACCCCCAGGATGGACTTGAGCAGACTCTCCATGTTGCGCTGGAATATGGCAGCTGCCGACCTGATGCCGAATGGGCATCGATTGTACATGAAAAGGCCTCGATGTGTGTTGATGGTGGTGAGTAGCTTGGATTCCTCGGTCAATTCTTGCGTCATATACGCAGATGTGAGGTCTAATTTTGAGAAAAGTTTACCTCCAGCCAATGTGGCAAATAAGTCCTCCGCTCTGGGCAGCGGGTACTGGTCCTGTAGAGAGACTCTGTTTATGGTAGATTTGTAGTCCCCACAGATTCGTACGGATCCATCAGGCTTCATGACTGGGACGATGGGACTTGCCCAGTCGCTAAATTCCACAGGTGATATAATGCCTTCCCGCAGAAGCCTGTCTAGTTCGTGTTCAATCTTTTCCCTCATCACATAGGGTACAGCTCTGGCCTTGTGATGGACTGGTCTAGCATCCTGTGTGATGTAGATTTTGACTTTGGCCCCTTTGAAAGTGCCCACACCTGGCTGAAAGAGATGTTAAATCGCTTTATAACTGTTGAGCAGGAAGTCCGTTCCTCTAATGACATGGCATGGATATCATCCCATTTCCAGTTTAGTTTTGCCAGCCAGCTTCTCCCCAGCAGTGCTGGGGGGTCTCCGGGGACAATCCACAGGGGAAGTCGGTTCACTGTCCCTTTGTGTGTGACAGAGAGCATGGCGTTGCCGAGGACTGGTATGATTTCTTTGGTATAGGTCCTTAGTTTGGTGTCAACCCTTGTGAGTTTTGGTCTGTCTCTTTTATGCGGCCACAGTTGTTCAAATTGTTGAGCGCCCATGAGAGATTGACTCGCTCCCGTATCCAGCTCCATGTTGACAGATATCCCGTTGAGTAGGACCCTCATCATTATAGGTGGCGTCCTGTTGTCGGAGCAGCGGCCATTGATCATGTTGACCCGCTGTACATCGGTGTCCCGGGTACTATCCCCACCATCTTCTGGTCCGCTTTCCGACCCATCCGATTCGTATACCAGCCGAGCTGACGTTTTTTTGCACATGCGGGCCAAATGCCCTGTATATTCACAATTTCTGCAAACAGCCTGCTGAAATCGACATCCCCTTGACGAGTGCCCACCCCCACACCTCCAGCACAGACCTGTTTCATTGTTCAAAGTGTTCCCAAAGAATGAGCTGCGTCTGGCTGATCTTTCTTGAGCTTCTCTCAAGTTTATAGCTGATTGATCGCATTGTGGGTTGATGAGGTGTGAACGGCCATTCCTGTGGCCCTTGATGGCTTCTGCCTGCTGTCAAGAGCCTCTTCTCCCAGTTTTGTCTGTGTGTGGGGGTAGCAGCTTGTTTAGTGCTGTGAACTTCTTGTTCCGATATTTTGTTCATTGTCGTACCTGCATTGTAAATCAATCTCGTTTCTTCTTCCCCTACCAAGAATGTCTGTGCAACCAGTGCTGCTTCCTCTAAGGTCAGGTTGTTAGTCTCTATGAGATTTCGGATTATGCCTGCGTGGCCTATTCCTTCAATGAAAAAGTCTCTCAGCATTTCTGTCCTCAGTTCATCGGAGAACTCACATAAACTAGCCAACCTCCGAAGTTCCGCCACAAAGTCGGGTATGCTCTGGACCACACAGCGTCTGTAGTTGTAGAACCTGTGTCTGGCCATGTGTAGGCTGCTCGCTGGCTTCAGGTGGTCTCTTACCAGTGTGCTCAATTCTTCAAACGACTTGCTTGCTGGTTTCTCGGGTGCCAACAGATCCTTCATTAAAGCGTATGTTTTTGAGCCACAGCTGGTCAGGAGATGGGCTCTTCTCTTGTCTGCCTTATCGTCGCCTAACTAGTCTTTGGTTACAAAGCTTTGCTGGAGCCTTTCTATAAAGTCCTCCCAATTGTCTCCTGCATTGTACTTTTCATCTGATCCGTTGTTCGCCATTCTGTGGATTCTGTAATCCCTTAACTCGTCGTCACTGTAAAGTCCTGTCCCCTCAGTACAGATTCACACGAGGCATGTAGTGAAGTCAAGGTCACTCTGGACCTGCACCTTTATTTCACAGCTCTGGAATGCTGCACTTGCCTGAGACCTGTCCTTATATACCTGTCTCTTGCAAGTGCACCCCTGGTGGTAAGGTATGCTGGTGGTTACAGGTCATATCTTATTACAGTCATGTATAGCATGTTAGGATACAGTTATATATAATAATGTAAGATACATGACATCCCCCAAGGATCTATCCTTTGCCCCCTCCTATTTCTCATCCACATGCGGCCCCTCAGTGACATCATCCGAAAACACGGCATCAGTTTCTACATGTACGCTGATGACACCCAGCTCTACCTCACCAGCACTTCTCTCGACCCCTCCATAGTCTCTAATTTGTCATACTGCTTGTCCGACATCCAATACTGGATAAGTAGAAATTTCCTCCAACTAAATATTGGGAAGACCGAAGCGATTGTCTTCCATTTCCGCCACAAACTCTGTTCCCTAGCCACTGACTCCATCCCTCTCCCTACCAGCTGTCTGAGGCTGAACCAGACTGGTTACAATCTTGATGTCATATTTGACCCTGAAATGAGCTTCCAAACACATATCCATGTCATAACTAAAACCGCATATTTCCACCTCCATAACATGGCCCGAATCCACCCATGCCACAGCTTATCTGCTGCTGAAACTCTCTTCCATACCTTTGTTACCTCTAGACTTGATTATTCCAACACACTCATGGCTGGCCGACCACGTTCTACCCTTTGTAAACATGAGGTCATTCAAAACTCTGCTGCTTGTGTCCTAACTAGCACCAAATCCCGCTCACCCATCACCCCTATGCTTTTTTTAAAAATTCATTCCGAGATGTGGGTGTCGCAGGCAAGTTCAGCATTTATTGCCTATCCCTAATTGTCCTTGAGAAAGTGATGCTGAGCTGCCTTCTTGAAACCCTGCAGTCCTTATGGTGAAGGAACTCCCACATGCTGTTAGGGAGGGAGTTCCATGATTTTGAGCCAACGTCGATGAAGGAACGGCAATATATTTCCAAGTAAGGATGGTGTGTAACTTGCAGGTGATGGTGCTCCCATGCGCCTGCTGCCCTTGTCCTTCTAGGTGGTAGAGGTCGGGACTTTGGGAGGTGCTGCCGAAGAAGCCATGGCGAGTTGCTGCAGTGCATCTTATAGATGGTACACACTGCAGCCACGGTGCACCAGTGGTGGAGGGTGTGAATGTTGAAGGTGGTGGATGGGGTGCCAATCAAGCGGGCTGCTTTGTCCTGGATGGTGTTGAGCTTCTTGAGTGTTGTTGGAGCTGCACTCATCCAGGCAAGTGGAGAGGATTCCATCACACTCCTGACTTGTGCCTTGTAGATGGTGGAAAGGTTTTGGGGAGTCAGGAGGTGAGACACTCACCGCAGAATATCTAGCCTCTGACCTGCTGTTGTTGCCATAGTTTTTATGTGGCTGCTCCAGTTAAGTATCTGGTCAATGGTGACCCCAGGATGTTGATGGTGGGGAATTCAGCGATGATAATGCCATTGAATATCAAGGGAGGTGGTTAGACTCTCGTTTGTTGGTGATGGTCATTGCCTGGCACTTGTGTGGTACGCATGTTACTGGCCACTTATCAGCCCAAGCCTGAATGTCATCCAGGTTTTGCTGCATGTGGGCACGGACTGCATTATTATCTGAGGAGTTGTGAATGGAACTGAACACTGTGCAATCATCAATGAACATCGCTGTGATATATTGCTTACGACATCACACAAACACAGACTACAAGATGGCTTCATTAACACAGAAACTTGTCAGATGACCTGACCTGTTTATTCTTGTAAACAACAATGGCTGCATTACCACAGTAGTCCACTAGGCAGAGCTATATATATTATACTTCTCCCTCCTTAATGAAGAAGTAATTATAACAAACAATCATCATACATAACTTGCATGGTTATACATAACAAAAGATATGGAATTATTGTGCCATATTTACAAATCAAACTTAGCCACAGGTTTTCTGTTTCGAAGAGGATACCTTCGCTCTCGAACAGAATCTTCCAAACATGGTGTCGAAGTTGGACTTATTCTAGGCTGATTTTGAGGAGAATTTGTCTCCAACGGATGCCTTTGATCTACATTTGAACTCTCTGCAACTTCAAACTGCTTGTCTGCCTGACTCAGACTTAGACTTAAATTCTGACCTTCTCTTGGACTTGTTTTTCATACATTTGATGTAGAATATGCTCCTGATACTGTATTTGTAATAAGACTATCTGATGAGTCAGAAATAATCCAATCATTCAAACTTTCAACTCCTTCCACATCTGTAGGTAAAATATGATCAATGTGAACAAACCTAACCTGTCCATGATCAAACATCTTGACCAAATATGTGCAAGGACCAAGGGCTAGACTTTCCACTTTTTTTGCATCGACACCGCCCACATAACATCCATTTTAATGCTTAGATGAGGTATAACCCCCAGATATCACCCATTTAGCAACAAAATGGAAACTAACGCCCATGTATCATTCACTTATCGGTCAGCGTTACTTTTGGCATTAACACCGAGAAATAATAACACCGCCTGGCCACTATTTTTTGCGGTAAAGATCAGAATGGGCGAAAGCCCACATATCGCCGAAAATATCGCTCGCCGAAAAACCCGCTGAGAAAAAGTTGCTCTCACCTGAACTAAACCCAGCGGTATGGACGCCATTTTGTAAATCGGAGGTCGGTTCATATAAAAGCTGCTTCAACTTCTGGGATGTTTTGATGTACTCTGGAGGTCTTTTAAGGTGAGTTGAACATCTGAACAAACATCTTATCATACCGTGGACGATTTGAAGTTATTTTAGGTGTTTTAGTAGGTAAATTTATTGTTTGTGAACAATAGGTATAATACTGATTGTGATTGCAATGGGGCCTGTAATTTCTCAGCCTGTCTTGATGACTATGCACATGCTGCAGACTAGAGATGGCAGAAGGTATAGTCAACAGCATTATGTGCCCAATCAAAGAGGTGGCAGACTGCTGAGGAAGATGAGACCTTACACCCCACGCACTTACAGGGAGAAGTGGTCTTATCTGAACTTGTCCGATAACACGTGCCTTAGGAGACTGTGATTCTGGAAAGAGGTTTATCAGTGAAATATGCCAGCTCATCAGGGGAGATGTGCAGCCTGCCAGCATCATCAGGACTGCACTGTCTGTTGAGGTCAAGGTCACTGCAGCACTTGCTTTCTACACATCAGGTTCCTTTCAGGCCACAGCTGGCGACATTGGACAGGTCACTGAAGCCCTTTACGCATGCAGGATGGACTATGACCAGGGCGGCACAGACTGAGAGGGCTGTAGGATTCTCCACAACTTCCCCAAGGTGCAGGGAGCAATAGACTGTACACACATTGCGATGCAGGCAACTTTTCAGGATGCAGAGGTCTTTCGGAATCGAAAGGGATTCCACTCCCTGAATGTGCAACTTGTTGTCGACCACCAGCAAATTATAGCGGCAGTAAATACAAAATTTCCGCGCAGCATCCATTATGCTCACATCCTGCATGAGAGCACTGTTTCTGACATGTTTACCAGTCAGCCACGAGGTCAATGCTGGATGCTTGGTGACAAAGGATATGGCCTCGCCACCTGGCTGATGATCCCCCCTGCATGACACCCATACAGAAGCCGAGAAGCAATACAATGAGAGCCACAGAGCCACACACAATATCGTCGAGAATACCATTGGAGTGCTTAAGCAGCACTTTAGATGCATGGACCACTCAGGAGGTGAATTACAATACCACTCTGAGCAGGTAGCTCAATTTGTGGTGGTATGCTGCATGCTGCACAACATGGCTATCAGGAGGGGACAAGAATTGTCAGAAGGGACGGATACGGGAAAGGTCGGTCCCGAGGTTGGAACATGCTCCGAGCCAGAAGCAAGGTCTTCCTCCTGGCTCTCATGTGTCGTAGGCAATGGGGGTGTGGCACTTTGGGATCCAGTGCCGTGCTCTGGGACCACTGGGAGGCCTCTGCCACCAGTGTTCCTGGCGATCACCTCCAGGGCCCCTGCCATCTGCAGCATGTACTCGCTCATGGTGGCGGACAAGCTGGCCATCTGTCTGTAGGATCTACTGACCTATGTCAACACTCTGCTGGACAAGTGTGCCATGTCCCCGCTCAGATCTGCCGCAGACCTGCTGCATCGAACCAACCTCTGTGTGGTCAGCGCCATCATTGAGACACCTCGGGTGCCTTGCGGCAAGGTGCTTGGGCCCGGTACCTCCACGGTGGAGGAGGGAATGGCCGCAGGAGCACTAGATGTCATGAGTGTTGACTGCATTATGGAGCTTGGTGATTCAGGATCCTCGAAGTACGCACCCTCATCTGTGGAGAAGGCACCCAACAGCTCCACGGGTGAGAATCGGGGCTCCTCAGCAGCAGATGCACAATTGTCCAGCGACTCCAGCCCCGCACCCCCAACTTCTGGGCTCAGTGGTGTTGCATGGGGCCGTGCTGTTGGCTGAGCTACAAAACATAAATGAGGTTATTAGAGAAGAAGGGAATGCTAGGGTCACAAGGTGATTCCAACACTACACACAGATTTATGAACGGCAAAAGAACCACCGCTATCAAAATCATCACAGACATCATATTTCATGACCATGACCAAATTATGCATTGCAATGATTCTCATGAGGCCATCTTTATATGAAGAACACTTTTACCAATCATCTATCATATATTATTGGTCGGATATGAGTGGGTGTGGCATCTATTGAATTTACATCACGCAATGGTGTATACTTTATTCACGTGGCATCAATTCAGGTTCTGTCGCTGCTAGCGTGGCTGACCGGGGGTGGCTCCTCACTATTGCCAGCACCCGCTCCTCAATGTCGGTGAGCTCGATGATGACTGGTGACCCGCCACCCGTTCACCTCTGCTCGGCCCTATTGTTCAAAAGCTTGTTCTGTAAAAGGTAACACCAGCATGACAAAGGGTTTGATTAGGGCAGGGAAAATGGAGTATGAGAAGAAGCTTGCAGGGAACATTAAGACGGATTGCAAAAGTTTCTATAGATATGTAAAGAGAAAAAGGTTAGTAAAGACAAACGTAGGTCCTCTGCAGTCAGAATCAGGGGAAGTCATAACGGGGAACAAAGAAATGGCGGACCAATTGAACAAGTACTTTGGTTCGGTATTCACGAAGGAGGACACGAACAACCTTCCGGTTATAAAAGGGGTCAGGGGGTCTAGTAAGGAGGAGGAACTGAGGGAAATCCTTATTAGCCGGGAAATTGTGTTGGGGAAATTGATGGGATTGAAGGCCGATAAATCCCCAGGGCCTGATGGACTGCATCCCAGAGTACTTAAGGAGGTGGCCTTGGAAATAGTGGATGCGTTGACAGTCATTTTCCAACATTCCATTGACTCTGGATCAGTTCCTATGGAGTGGAGGGTAGCCAATGTAACCCCACTTTTTAAAAAAGGAGGGAGAGAGAAAACAGGGAATTATAGACCGGTCAGCCTGACATCGGTAGTGGGTAAAATGATGGAATCAATTATTAAGGATGGCATAGCAGTGCATTTGGAAAGAGGTGACATGATAGGTCCAAGTCAGCATGGATTTGTGAAAGGGAAATCATGCTTGACAAATCTTCTGGAATTTTTTGAGGATGTTTCCAGTCGAGTGGATAAGGGAGAACCAGTTGATGTGGTATATTTGGACTTTCAGAAGGCGTTCGACAAGGTCCCACACAAGAGATTGATGTGCAAAGTTAGAGCACATGGGATTGGGGTTAGTGTACTGACATGGATTGAGAACTGGTTGTCAGACAGGAAGCAAAGAGTAGGAGTAAATGGGTACTTTTCAGAATGGCAGGCAGTGACTAGTGGGGTACCGCAAGGTTCTGTGCTGGGGCCCCAGCTGTTTACACTGTACATTAATGATTTAGATGAGGGGATTAAATGTAGTATCTCCAAATTTGCGGATGACACTAAGTTGGGTGGCAGTGTGAGCTGCGAGGAGGATGCTGTGAGGCTGCAGAGTGACTTGGATAGGTTAGGTGAGTGGGCAAATGCATGGCAGATGAAGTATAATGTGGATAAATGTGAGGTTATCCACTTTGGTGGTAAAAACAGAGAGACAGACTATTATCTGAATGGTGACAGATTAGGAAAAGGGGAGGTGCAAAGAGACCTGGGTGTCATGGTACATCAGTCATTGAAGGTTGGCATGCAGGTGCAGCAGGCGGTTAAGAAAGCAAATGGCATGTTGGCCTTCATAGCAAGGGGATTTGAGTACAGGGGCAGGGAGGTGTTGCTACAGTTGTACAGGGCATTGGTGAGGCCACACCTGGAGTATTGTGTACAGTTTTGGTCTCCTAACCTGAGGAAGGACATTCTTGCTATTGAGGGAGTGCAGCGAAGGTTCACCAGACTGATTCCCGGGATGGCGGGACTGACCTATCAAGAAAGACTGGATCAACTGGGCTTGTATTCACTGGAGTTCAGAAGAATGAGAGGGGACCTCATAGAAACATTTAAAATTCTGACGGGGTTAGACAGGTTAGATGCAGGAAGAATGTTCCCAATGTTGGGGAAGTCCAGAACCAGAGGTCACAGTCTAAGGATAAGGGGTAAGCCATTTAGGACCGAGATGCGGAGGAACTTCTTCACCCAGAGAGTGGTGAACCTGTGGAATTCTCTACCACAGAAAGTTGTTGAGGCCAATTCACTAAATATATTCAAAAAGGAGTTAGATGAGGTCCTTACTACTAGGGGGATCAAGGGGTATGGCGAGAAAGCAGGAATGGGGTACTGAAGTTGAATGTTCAGCCATGAACTCATTGAATGGCGGTGCAGGCTAGAAGGGCCGAATGGCCTACTCCTGCACCTATTTTCTATGTTTCTATGTTTCTATGACATGGAATGAGATCATTGCATGAGATCATTGCAAGATACTGTCACAGAGATTGATACAATACATAACCGACAGATGTAATCATGGTTATTATGAAAATTATCATTCTTTATCTAAAGACGTACACCGTAAACGCAGGCTTTGAGTAAAACATTCCCGGTATAAGTGCAAGACATCACATCTGATTTTAATTACTCATTACACTTACAATTCAAATTATATAAATATATAAGTACATATAAATAAATGTAATACTTACTCTGGCGGATCCGACAAGGTCGTTCCAGCGCTTGCAGTATTGGTTGATCTCACGCAGACGAGACCACCTCGGCTATGTCGGCCCATATCCTCTGGTAGATCTTTGGGGTGGGCTTCCCACGCCCACCCTGGTTCAATTGACCCCAGCGTGACACCACATCCAGGGAGGCATTTGCCTTGTCGGAGAATCTCCTCGCTCGTTTGCGTCCTCCCAATTGTTCCTCTCCCACCTCTGCTTTCGCCAGCATCCTCAGCCTCCACAGCGTCCTGTGTCGCTTCCTCCATCCCTTCCATTTTAAATATTTTTATTTGACAAAAACTCGGTGAGAACAACGTTCTTTGTGCTCAGCAGTTTTTTTTTTGCTGCTGGTAAATCTTCCTCCTATTTCCCAAAACAGCAAAACAAGCACACAACACACCCACACATGCTTTCAGTTCCTCTCTGCTCCCTCTCTCTCCTGCGCATGTATTGATGACCCCTGACCTCCTGAAACGTGGGAAACGACCATTGCCATGCCGTTGCTATGGATGGCGACACTTTACGGCAGAAGGTCAAAACATTTAACGCTAATGCCCTTTCAGATCGCTCGCAATAACGCCCACTTTATAAAATGGCAAGTTGGGGTTTTGAAAATGGGCGATAATCCGGCGATCTCAAAACCTATATTTACCACCAATGCTGAAAATAATGCCCATTGTTGGGCAATCTGCACAAAAGTGGAAAGTCTAGCCCCATATATCTTCACCACTCTTCCTGATAACTACTTTTACCATTTATGGCGATGGTTCTTCACTCTCACCTTCTGATTTAATTTCATATTTCTCTCTCTTACTCTACCTCTATCATGATTCTCTTTCTGTCTTAATTGTTTCTCTTCTACTGTGCCAAATTTGGATTTAACAATGAGACGTTGCTTCGTGGCTGTCGTTTGAAAAACAACTCTGCTGGTGTTCTACCAGTAATTGTATGAGGAGTATTATGATGTAATCTGAAAGTTTGCTCATTTGGATTTGGATTTGGATCCAACACTTGTTTGATTAGGGCACATTTTACAATTTGTACTGTGCGCTCTGCTGCACCATTTGAAGCAGGGTGGTAAGGTCAAACCTTGGTATGTTTCACACCATCTTTGCTCGTGAACTGTGCAAATTCTACTGAACAAAATTGTGGTCCATTATCAGACACAATTTCTTCTGGAAGGCCAAATAAAGAAAATAATCTTTGCAAGTGGTCTAGTGTTTTGCTTGTTGTTATTTTCCTCATTGGAAACACCTCGACCCACTTCAAATGGTTAGCAACACAATGGACAATTGCTGTCCTTCGAGCTCAGCAAAATCTATAATTAATTTTTGCCACACCCCGGGAGGCCATTTCCATGGCTGTAATGACACTGATGGTGGTTTCTTACTTACCAATTGACATGTTGTACACTGACTAACGATGCACTCTATATCTTTATCTGGACATGGCCACTATAAGTAACTGCGTGCAAAACTCTTGGTCAAGCACATTCCCAGGTGTCATGAAGACCTCCTAATAATTTGGATCTGAATTTATTTTGTATAATCACTCTTGCACCCCATATGATACAATCTTTATCCACTGATAATTCATTCCAATGAATGAAGAATGGGTGACTATCTTTCTCTGATAACTGGTTGGACCAGTCATTTGCGATGTAATCATACACCTGTGACGTAACTGGGTCACGTTTGGTTGCTCTGTCAATCTCTTCAGCTGTGACTGGCAGTTCATCAATGTATAAAATATAGAACACTTCTTCCCTATCAGGTGTAACTTGTGATGGGGATGGCAATCTAGACATAGCATCAGCATTACTGTGATCAGCTGATCGTCTGTACTCAATGTCACATGTATATGCTGACAAAATTAAAGCCTATCTCTGCATTCGGGCTACAGTTAATGTTGGAACTGGGGACTTTGGATGGAGAATTGCTGTCAGGGGCTTATGCTCTGTAACGATGGTAAACTTATGACCATACAAGTTTTTGTGGAACTTCTTCACCCCAAAAATTAATGCCAAAAGTTTCCTTTTGATTTGCACATAATTATGCTCACTGGCACTGAGAGTGTGTGAAACAAAAGCAATTGGTCTCTCCTTCCCACTATGTAGTACATGAGAGATCACTGCCCCAACTCCATATGGAGAAGCGTCACATGTTAGTTTGATCTCCTTAGATGCTTTATGGGAAATGTGGAAATGGCTGAGACCTTAAACAATTATTTTGCTTCAGTCTTCACAGTGGAAGATACAAAAACCATGCCAAAAATTGCTGGTCACAGGAATGTGGGAAGAGAGGACCTTGAGATAATCACTATCACTCGGGAGGTAGTGCTGGACAGGCTAATGGGACTCAAGATAGACAAGTCCCCTGGTCCTGATGAAATGCATCACAGGGTAGTAAAAGAGATGGAGGAAGTTATAGCAGATGAATTCGTTATAATCTACCAAAATTCTCTGGACTCTGGGGAGGTACCAGCGGATTGGAAAGCAGCTTATGTAACACCTCTGTTTAAAAAAGGGGGCAGACAAAAGGCAGTTAACTATGGGCCAGTTAGTTTAACATCTGTAGTGGGGAGAATGCTTGAAGCTATCATTAAGGAAGAAATAGCAGGGCATCTAGATAGGAATAGTGCAATCAAGCAGACGCAACATGGATTCATGAAGGGGAAATCATGTTTAACTAATTTACTGGAATTCTTTGAGGATATAACGAGCATGGTGGATAGAGATGTACCGATGGATGTGGTGTATTTAGATTTCCAAAAGGCATTCAATAAGGTGCCACACAAAATGTTACTGCAGAAGATAAAGGTATGCGGAGTCAGAGGAAATGTATTAGCATGGATATAGAATTGGCTGGCTAACAGAAAGCAGAGAGTCAGGATAAATGGGTCCTTTTCGGGTTGGAAATCGGTGGTTAGTGGTGTGCCACAGGGATCGGTGCTGGGACCACAACTGTTTACAATATACATAAATGACCTGGAAGAGGGGACAGAGTGTAATGTAACAAAATTTGCAGATGACACAAAGATTAGTGGGAAAGCGGGTTGTGTAGAGGACACAGAGAGGCTGCAAAGAGATTTGGATAGGTTAAGCAAATGGGCTAAGGTTTGGCAGATGGAATACAATGTCGGAAAGTGTGAGGTCATCCAACTTGGAAAAAAAAACAGTAAAAGGGAATATTATTTGAATGGAGAGAAATTACAACATGCTGCGGTGCAGAGGGATCTGGGGATTCTTGTGCATGAATCCCAAAAAGTTAGTTTGCAGGTGCAGCAGGTAATCAGGAAAGCGAATGGAATGTTGGCCTTCATTGCGAGAGGAATGGAGTACAAAAGCAGGGAGGTCCTGCTGCAACTGTATAGGGCATTGGTGAGCCCGCACCTGGAGTACTGCGTGCAGTTTTGGTCACCTTACTTAAGGAAGGATATACTAGCTTTGGAGGGGGTACAGAGAAGATTCACTAGGCTGATTCCGGAGATGAGGGGGTACCTTATGATGATCGATTGAGTAGACTGGGTTTTTACTCATTGGAGTTCAGAAGGATGAGGGGTGATTTTATAGAAACATTTAAGATATTGAAAGGGATAGACAAGATAGAGGCAGAGAGGTTGTTTCCACTGGTCGGGGAGACTAGAACTGGGGGGCACAGCCTCAAAATACAGGGGAGCCAATTTAAAACCGAGTTGAGAGGGAATTTCTTCTCCCAGAGGGTTGTGAATCTGTGGAATTCTCTGCCCAAGGAAGCAGTTGAGGCTAGCTCATTGAATGTATTCAAATCACAGATAGATAGATTTTTAACCAATAAGGGAATTAAGGGTTATGAGGAACGGGCGGGTAAGTGGAGCTGAGTCCACGGCCAGATCAGCCATGATCTTGTTGAATGGCGGAGCACGCTCGAGGGGCTAGATGGCCTACTCCTGTTTCTAATTCTTATGTTCTTATGTTCTTATGTTCTTATAGTGAACTAACATGGTGCTCTCTATCAACTGGTTTTTACACTCCTTGAATGCTACATCACATTCTTCTAACCACTTCCACTGGATCTGTTTTTTCAATAGTTCAATCAGTGGATGTAACACTATAGCCAAATTTGGTAGGAACTTCCCATAATAGTTCAAAGGACCCAAAAATGATTGAAGTTCAGTGACATTCTTGGGAGTGGGTACATTTCTGATTATATCCAGCTTTCCCTTGGTTGGATGTAAACCATCTTTGTCTACTCTGTGCCCCAAGTATTCCACTGAGTTCATCACCCCCTTGGAATATGGCAGGGGCAGAAGACACTCCAAATGGTAGCCTATTAAATTGATATTGGCCGAGATGAGTATTTATAGTCAAGCATGACTTGGACTCCTCATCTAATTCAAGTTGTAAGTAGGCATTTGTGAGATCTAACTTCGAGAAGATCTGATCACCTGTCAGTGTTGTGAACAAATGTTCTACATTTGGCAATGTATTGGGGAGATTACCCTCTAGAACCTGGTTTACGGTTACTTTATAATCATTACACAACCTTACCTTACCATCAGACTTAGGTACAACAACAATGGGTGTAGCCCAATTACATAGATCTATCTTAGAGATAATGTTCTCAGTCTCTCGACTTTTGAGTTCTTGCTCAACTTTCTCCTTGAGTGCATATGGTATGGGACGTGGCTTGCAGTGAACTGTGTAGCCTCCTGTACACTCATCTTGAAGCCTTGGATCGGACTGCCTGTTTCACAGAACACCTTCGGATACTTCTTGATGACATCATCCTTTGATGCAAATCTCGTTTCGACATGAAAAATCTCACTCCAATCCAGCTTCAGTGATCCCACCCAATTTCTTCCTCATAAGCCACTATTAAGCGAGGCAAGCTCTAAAATTGATCCTTGTATTTCACCAGCACGGTGATACGACCTACGACAGGAACATTTTCTCCTGAGTAGCCTTGCAACTCTATCTTGGATTTCTCCAATGGAAAATCACGCAATTTGTCGAGATATAACGATTCCGGTATTATGCTCATGGATGCACCAATGCCGATTTCCATGGGTATCTGGGTTCCTGCAACATCTATTTGGATGATGATACTTTTTGAATCACTGTTAGATACCCTCGTGCTCCTCGTGTATCTCTTCGTCCTGTTGCTTTTCTTCCATGCTGTGTAGTCTCTGGGGATTTCTACTTATAGCCTTGAAAGTTGGTTACTCTCTAATCGGCATGCTTTTGCAAGATGCCCAGTTTTCCTGCAGAAGAAACATTCTGCCTTCACATACTTCACAACTTTGAGCCAGGCACCGATAGCATGTCTTCAGTGCATTGTTACCTTGGCCAGTTGCTGAGGCCCTTGGGACCAAACTGCATTTTACTTTTAACCTGCAGGCGATTCACCTCGGTTGTCTGACGACTGGAAATGGCTCAAAATTCTCGGGTGTATTGGTCGGTCATATCCATTGACATAGCTGTCTGACAAACTAAATCAAAAGTCAAGTTCGGAGTTGTCAACAACTTTCTTGTGATCGCTTTATTTTTCATCCCACAAACAAAGCGGTCACGCAATGCTTGGTCTTGAAAGTTTTCAAAATGACACTGAATAGATAGCTTCTTTAATGCTACAATGTTCTCACTGATACTTTCGTCAATAAACTGATCTCGTGTTCCAAAACGATAACATAGGCGCGGCCATCTGGCAGTTCAGCTAAGTGTGTTGTAATTTACCTAGGATTTTTAGCTGTTCTACAAACAAAGGACCTCTCTAGTCTCTCTGTTATTTGGCTGGAATCATCCACCAACAAACTTTCAGCTAGGAAATCTGATTATTCTATCCTCCATCGCCAATGTGATATATTCC
Organism: Pristiophorus japonicus; assembly: GCF_044704955.1. Taxonomy (NCBI): domain Eukaryota; kingdom Metazoa; phylum Chordata; class Chondrichthyes; family Pristiophoridae; genus Pristiophorus; species Pristiophorus japonicus. The sequence continues at coordinate 57,792,237 of NC_091980.1, forward strand.
TTACGACCTCACGAACACACAGACTGCAAGATCGCTGTTAACTCAGGAACTTGTCAGGTGACCTGACCTGTTTATTCTTGCAAACAGCAAAGGCTGCATTACCATAGTAGTCCATTAGGTGGAGCGATATATATATAATAAAATCCCCACTTCTGACCTTATGATGGAGGGAAGGTCATTAATAAAGCAGCTGAAGATGGTTGCGTTTAGAACACTGCCCTGAGAAACTCCTGCAGCGATGTCCTGGGGCTGGGATGATTGAACTCCAACAACCACAACCACCTTCCTTTGTGCTAGGTATGACTTCAGCCAATGGAGAGTTTTCCCCCTGATTCCCATTGACTTCAATTTTACTAGGACTGCTTGATGCCACACCCGGTCAAATGCTGCCTTGATTTCAAGGGCAGTTACTCCCACCTCACCTCTGGAATTCAGCTCTTTTGTCCATGTTTGGAACAAGGCTGTAATGATGTCTGGAGCCAAGTGAGTCTGGCAGAACCCAAACTGAGCATCGGTGAGCAGGTTATTGGTGAGTAAGTGACGCTTGATAGCACTTTCAACAACACCTTTCATCACTTTGCTGATGATTGATAGGGGCGGTAATTGGCCAGATTGAATTTCTCCTCCTTTTTGAGGACTGGACATATCTGGGCAGTTTTCCACGTTGTCGGGTAGATGCCAATGTTGTAGCTGTACTGGAACAGCTTGGCTAGAGGTGCAATTAGTTCTGGAGCACAGGTCTTCAGCACGACAGCCGGTATGTTGTCGTGGCCCATTGCCATGCTGTATCCAGTGCACTCAGCTGCTTCTTGATATCACGTGGAGTGAATTGAATTGCCTGAAGAATGTCTTCTGTGACGGTGGGGACCTCAGGAGACCAATATGGATCATCCACTCGGCACTTCTGGCTGAAGATGGTTGCAAATGCTTCAGGCTTGTCTTTTGCACTTGCATGCTGTGCTCCACCATCATTGAGGATGGGGATATTCATGGAGCCTCATCCTCCCGTTAGTTGTTTAATTGTCCACCACCATTCACGACTGGATGTGGCAGGACGGCAGAACTTTAATCTGATCTGTTGATTGTGGGACTGCTTAGCTCTGTTTATAGCATTCTGCTTCAGCTGTAGTCCTTTGTTGCAGCTTCCCCAGGTTGGTACGTCATTTTTAGGTACGCCTGGTGCTGATCCTGGCATGCTCTTCTGCACTCCTCATTGAACCATGGTCGGTCCCTGGCTTGATGGTAATGATAGAGTGAGGGATATGCCGGGTCATGAGGTTACAGATTGTAGTGGATACCAGTTTTGAGCTGCTAGATCTGTTCTGAATCTATCCTATTTAACACGGTGCGAGTGGTACATAATACGATGGAGGGTGTCTTCAGTGTGAAGACGGGACTTCATCTCCGCAATGACTGTGCGGCAATCACTGCTGCCAATGCGACAGATGCATCTGCAGCTGGTAGATTGGTGAGAACGAAGCCAAGTAGGTTTTTCCCTCGTGTCTGGCAGATATGTCCTTCAGGACCTTGGGACATTTTACTTCATTAAAGGCACTGTATAAATACAAGTTGTTGTTGTTGTTGAATTAATACTTCAAACCACCATTTTATGGGTTAAAACAAACTTACTCCTTTTCCAGACAACAGTCTGATCTGAGCTGCTGGCTTTTGCTGGCAACGATGCGTTGTGAATCCTGAGGTGTTGGTCCCTTAGATGCTAATTTTTCCCACATTGCAACAGTTTCCCACATTACAACAGTGACTACACTCCAAAAGTATTTCATTGGCTATAAAGCGCTTTGAGACGTCCAGTGGTCATGAAAGGCACTATATAAATTCAAGTCTTTCTTCTAATTCTAAATGTTCAGAAATGCAAGTTAGAACAAAACCAGCATAGTCAAAAATCCATTTTTACCATATAGAGTAAATTAAGCGAGGAATTCCAATTGTCATGATTACATGCAATAACAACTAAGTATCAACATGCAGCCCATAGTGGCTGTGGCGACATGCACATGGAACATTCAACTATATTAGAAGGGAAGATTCTTTTGGCCTGAATGCATAACAGGATATAAGTGAAGAAAAATTTCCATGTGAAGGTTGGAGATGTAAAGAAAGAAAGAACTTTCAATTATATATCGCCTTTCACTGTTTCCAGACATCCCAAAGTGCCGCACAGCCAATGAAGCACTTTTGAAATGTAGTCACTGTTGTAATGTAGGAAGTACAGCATGCAGCATATTGGCCATCATGGAAGGTTGAATGTTCTATAAGAAAGTGTGAGGTCATGATAATTATAAATGGCAGACAAAACACAAATACACAGCATTAAAGGATGGGTTCTCCTACCTTGAGTGACCTAACAAAATCATTATTTTTTTTCTACATTGTTCCCGGTGTGTAGGAAGTAGCATTTACACTGGTGGTTACCTTCTGCCAGTTAGCTCAGTCTCTATTTCTAGCAGGCCTGTGGTGCTGATTGCTGAAGATGGACCCTTCCTCTGCCTCACTTCCTTCAGGAGAAGATTTATGGCCCGATTGGAGAAATGGGTTTCACTTTGGCCTACTCAACTCTTTAAGACATTGGGAGTGAAATTGCATGGGGGTTCCCCTGCTTGTCCGCCATAACTTTGGTGGAAGAGCAGCAGAATGAGTAATTTGAGGCATGGCATGTGGTAAGTATAGCATGACTGGGAGGAACAGGTGAGTTTGAATCTATGGTTCCAAAAGTTTTCCTCCACGAAGGCTTTCCTCTCCTCATGTCTGGGTCAGTTGCAGACTAACTGATAGAGATTGATTGCTTTGATTAGTCAAGAGCTCCATTATCATTATATCATACAACTACCATGATGGCAGAAGGTAAAATAGATGGACCGTGGTCTTTCTTTGTTTAACAATTTCTATGTTCCTAAATCCTAGAGAAGCAGCGTGAACAACATTTATTCTGCTTTTTTCAAGGTTACAACAGACAAGTGGCAGAATCCCTGCAGAAATTATTCTCCCCATTGTTTTTCAACACCAGCATCTTTACTTACAAATATGGAAACATCAAGAGACTCCAGCCCTTTAAGTTGCTGCAGCAGATGATTTCCTGCCTCAGGACGGACAAGTTCCCAATCACAAATAGTTTCCATGCCTGCAGCTCGTTCACAAAATTATAGTTAGGCCTATCCCCAAAATACAGACATTATCTGCACACTACAGGTCAGACTAGTACATTTTAAAAGCCCTCCCCCCCTTGCATTTCCAGTCAGGCTTACACTCAATTGGAAATACTATACTCTCAAATCTGGGGAAGAATTTATGGTGTTACAGAGGGATAAGCAAAGTTCTATACTTATTATAAATTAATAAATAAATAAGACTTACATTTATATAACGCCTTTCACAACCACCGGATATCTCAAAACGGTTTACAGCCAATGAAGTACTTTTGGAGTGGAGTCACTGTTAGAATGTGGGAAACTTTATCAGGGAGATCTGTAACAAAATTGGTTATGTTCTTCCTCCAGATGTCAATTGTGCAATCACATTTCAATTGGTTTCCGGATTTACCTGTGGAAAAAAAAGGAACCGCAAAAGATTAATGCTTTCCACTTGATGTCAGAAGTTGAATATATTAATCTCGGCTCGGCGTTTAGAAATATATGAAAGAAATTGCCAGAGGCTTAATAAAATCTAAAAAACCTCACCTGTAGTTCTAAAATATGAAGCTGATTATCCTTCACCTTTGGAAATCTCCACTTAATTATTTATAGAAAGTCACGATCTGCAAAAATACTCTTACCTTCTTTTGACAAGATAGTTCTCCAGCAAATCATTTCTATATTATTAAAAAAATCTTGTGTAGTGCATGCACTTCCTGTCCACAAACTTTGCTTCATGCTGTCTAAAAGTTTGATCACCGTTTTTCTGTCAACATTCCCCATTCAATTTTATTTTAAATGATATAGTGTAGTTGCTGACTCTGGCCACTGGATGGCTCTGTGGGGGTAATTTCGTGGGTTGGATTGGGGACGGTGGGTTGCGGGCAGGGGCAGGGGGAGTGGGGGTTGGTTTTCTCACAGGCTCTGCCGACTTTAACGGCAGGGCCTGATTTGCATGAGAGGCCACAGTTTCCCACCCAAAGCCAGCCAGATTGAGAGGCTGGCTGGCTGCAGGCGGGAAGGCATACAGCACTAGGCTGCACAGAGGAGAGAGGGAGGAATCGCGGGGGATCCGGGGTTAATCGGGGGGAGAACGTGGGGTAGTGGGGGGAGGGGGATGCTAAGAATCAGGGGTGGGACAGTGCGAGGAATATCAGATGGCAGCCTGCAGAAGATTGGGGGCTGGGTGCGAGGATCATCGGGGTGGGGGGGGTGGGGTGGTGCAAGGATCCTTGGTCAAATGAAGATCACTGGGGTGTGGGTGGTGAGGGTCATCATGGGCGGGTGCAAGAATCATCAATAGGGGGGTGGTGTGATGAGCATCAATGGTGGGGCGTGTGAGGATCCTTAGGGGGTGAAAATCATGGAGGAAGTTATGAGGATCATTGTGGAGGGGTTGCTGTCCGAGAAGCAAGGGAAGAGAGGTTGGTCTGCTGAAGATCTGGGCCAGGATGAGCACAAGGAGGGTCGGAGGAGCAGATGGGGTGGCCTCGTGGAGAGATCGGAGGCCTTGTGGGGGCTGGGGAGGCCTGAGGATGTGATTGGAGGCCTTGGACGACATCTCTAATCGCGGGGTTGGGTTAGGCAGGGACCCGGGATCCAGGAGTTAGGTGTAAAGGCTCTTGCCTCCAGGATGAAGCGATCCTTGTCTTGCTGTAACTTCCGGGTTTTACGTGGTGTGTAAAATCCAATCAGCTACAGTTAAAGACAAAATGGAGGTTAAAGAAGAGGCTTCCAGCCACAATGAAATATTTAAATTGATGCCCCGCCTTCTGGTCGAGGGGTGGCTGCCCGCCTCCATCCCGCCTCCCGACCCGTCTCAGTTAAAACCGGAAGTGGGCGGATTGGAGGCAGGTTCAGGTCTGGATTCCGAATTTTAACAATTTAACTATTCCCATGCTCCAAACCCACCCGTTTTTTTTAGGTTCAAATTCCCTTACTAAAGCCATTCTCCCAACTTTGCCACCATCTCGTGTATATAAATCTGACATTTATCAACTGAACATGGTCAATTTACTAATGTTACTTTAATTGTTAAATGAACCAACTGGTTTTGGAAATCGGAAAATGTGCGATTTGTCCAACATGTCTTACAATTTGGTCAACAAGATTTTGATGTCTGACTAATTATCTAATATGTTTTAGTCGAAAGCCAAAGCCCGTTCAACATTTTAACTCTTTTGTAAAAAGTAACTTGAGTTTTAAGAAGTAAGTTTATGGGGTTAAATTCCTGTCATGGAATGTCACCATCCAGAAGCACATTTCAGAAATTTGAGTGCATGATTTAAATGAATGGACAGTAAAGCAGAGTAGCAAATACCAGATTTTTGAAATGTGTTCCTGTCGGGTGAGGTTACTTGTTTTAAGCCAATCGCAAAATTACCACCATCAGGAGCACAAGCAGAAGCTGCACTAATGATGGTGCTCAATGATCATCTTTAAAACTTAACTCATCATTTACAAAATGAGTGGATTTGGGTTTTCTACTTGAAAAGAACAATTTACTTGAGGAATAATTTCAGGACTCATAGGATATTGTGCAACAGCTGGAAAAGCTCATATTCCTGAACCCTTGGAAGAGCTAAGTATAAAAAATTCCTTTGGGCCCATTTTTGGGCCTGCAATGGGAGCCGCGTACAGAGCATGCACCCCAAGCGGGAGGCCTGAAGGCCTGGATTTGGGCCTTAGGTCTCATTGACATTATTTTGGCAAGTTATGAGTAGCTGTCGCACTTTCACAGGTGGCTCGCCCATTTCAAAAAGATGAATGTCTGGCCACTTACCTTGCTAGCAGTAGCCCGAAAAAGAGCCGTGTGGAGTCGGGGTATCATTCCTGTCCTCCTGGCTCCACGAGAACGATTTTGGAAATTAACAAGAAAACTTACCTTCTGTTGGTGGCTACTGCTTAGGCCGTAGCAGTCACTGAAGAAGTCTGAGTGGAGCAAGCCCTGCTCTTACTCCACTTTTTGCAATAGAATTTCGGCAAGAGGCACTCGGCCACTCAGTTATGCCTAACATCTGTTTTAGGTTGCTGCCAGGGATGCATGAAAAATAGCCTGACCAAATATTGGGTCAGGTGGCCTTTGAGTGCAGGATGTTGGTCCCTGAAAAACCAAAGTCCAATTTCTATTCCCGAGTGTCGAAGCTTCGAGCAGTATCATCAAACATGCTGGGCTCAATCTTCATTCTTGGTGGACTTATTTCTGGAAGTACACCAAGACTGCACTTGTGCCCACTAGTATGAATCTGCCTTGAACCCGTCCTAGTTACCTTATTTTAATACTGTGGGCCATCTCCGAGCTCTATTTGTGTCCGTTACTGGGAGCTTGTCTCGAGGCGGGTGGGGGGAAGCAAGGGTGAGAAATCCAGCATTGTTGTAATCATTAAGGTTGTTGTAGCCTTAAAGTGTCCAGGCAGCTATATTTTTTGTGCAGCAATTTGTATCATTGCAACTGGTGGTCCTCCAGAACGCTGAGCCACGAAACTTTCAGATATTTGAGGTACCTATACATGTGGGAGAAAGCAGCCAAGGCCAGCTGGCCTTGAAGATGCACAGGAGATATAGTCTGCTGTAAGTTGTCCAGTGCTTTAGCTGTCTGAGATAAGGGCCAACTCAGTTTCCAAGAATTTCAGCGAGAAACGATCAGCCAGCCACTTCCCAACCTTCTACCGCTGAGTGAGCACTGAGGAGAAGTAAGAGATGAAGATGCAGGTACTAAAGGGAATCACGGTGAAAAGGAAGAATAGAGAGGTACTTCTTCTCTCAGAGGGTCGTGAATCTTTGGAATTCTCTACTCCAGGGAGCTGCGGAGCCTGGGTCTTTGAATATATTTCAGGTGGAGATAGGCAGATTTCTGAATGATAAAGACATCAAGAGTTATGGGGAGCGGGCAGGGAAGTGGAGTTGAGGCCAGGATCAAATCAGCCATGATCTTATTGAATGGCGGAGCAGGCTCGAGGGGCTAAATGGCCTACTCCTGCTCCTATTTCTTATGTAGATACAAAGATATGGCACCAACAAATTGTTAGGATTGAAATTATGCAGGCAGACAGTGTTTTTGGTGTAAGCTTGGAGTGCCATGCAGACTGTATCAGAAATGATAGACATAAGCAACTGCCTGTATATTAATAATGCAGTCTTTGGTATGAGGAAATATGCAGAAATATTGTTGCAGTAGCCACAGGTAACAGTTACGAAAAGGTATCCTATATTAGCTCTGATTGAACACGTCTTGCAGCCAGCAAAGTGTTTTCCTCTGCCAACTCTTCCTACAGTGAGGCTCCATTAATCCTGCGTTAAAGAACATTGAAACGATTAAGTAAACTTTTATATCAATGACATACTGTTAATGCAGATTCAGGGAATGCTATGAAACCACACTGCAGACCAAAATACCAAATATGATAAAGATGATAAATATAATTCTTAACCCAAGTGAAAACAAAATTTCTTAATTCTACGACTCCTAAGAGGTGCTCTGCTAGTGGTCTCGGCATAGCTGTTGCTCATGTTGGGACATTGAGATACTCACAGTTGGTGACTTCTGGGTGCTCGAGGCTATGAAGGCCCAGCTGCAGACAGCTGCACCTCAGCTACTGCTAGTGCGGTTTGGCCTAACTGGCTTCCTGGCACCATGGTGGGTATTGGTTGAACAGGTGACAAATAAACAGATGTGATGACATTTTGAGAGAGCGGTGGCTTGCAGACAGTAGTACACCTTTAAAAACTGGAGTTTTATAAAGGAATTAAAATAATTAACCCAGGGGGGAAAAATCGGGAGCGACATTTTGGGGGCGTTAACTTTTAAAAGTTGAAAAGATTAGTGCCAGACGCTAATGTTTTTCAACTTTAAAAACATTTGGGGTTTATGCTCCAGAAAGGAAGTGGAGCACTAAATCAAGTGTTCCACTTCCTTCCTGGAGCACAACAGGATGCAGGCGGGTCGGTAGTAGCGCAGCACAATGGGCCGTGCAGCACTGCCGCATTGGAAGGCTCATTTCCTCCCTTAAAGGCAAGGGCCATCGTTGCAAGGTTCAGCAAGGGAAATACTTACCTGGTCCCGGACGGCAGCCGTGATCCGGCCCGATCAGCCCGATGCACTGCAGCAGAGTGCCGGGCTGATTGATCGGGATGGAAGAAACATAAAACATAGAAAATAGGTCCAGGAGCAGGCCATTCGGCCCTTCGAGCCTGCACCACCATTCAATATGATCATGGCTGATCATGCAACTTCATGCCACCCCTGCCTTCTCTCCGTACCCCCTGATCGCTTTAGCCGTAAGGGCCATGCCTAACTCCCTTTTGAATATGTCCAATGAACTGGACTCAACAACTTTCTGTGGCAGAGAATTCCACAAGCTCACAACTCTCTGGGTGAAAAAGTTTCTCCTCATCTCGGTCCTGTATGACTTACCCCTTATCTTTAGACTGTGACCCCTGGTTCTGGACTTCCCCAACATCGGGAACATTCCACCTGCATCTAACCTGTCCAGCCCCATCAGAATTTTATAAGTTTCTATGAGATCCCCTCTCATTCTTCTAAACTCCAGTGAGTATAAGCCTAGTCGATCCAGTCTTTCCTCATATGTCAGCCCTTGCAGCCCAGGAATCAGTCTCGTGAACCTTCGCTGCACTCCCTCAATAGCAAGCACGTCCTTCCTCAGATTAGGAGACCAAAACTGCACACAATACTCAAGATGTGGTCGCATCAAGGCCCTGTACAACTGCAGTAAGACCTCGCTGTTCCAATACTCAAATCCCCTCACTATGAAGGCCAGCATGCCATTTGCTTTCTTTACTGCCTGCTGTACCTGCATGCCTACTTTCAATGACTAATGTACCATGACACCCAGGTCTCTTTGCACCTCCCCTTTTATAATCTGACACGATTCAGATAATAATCTACCTTCCTGTTTTTGCCACCAAAGTGGATAACCTCACATTTATCCACATTATACTGCATCTGCCATGCATTTGCCCAGTCACCTAACCTGTCCAAGTCCCCCTGCAGCCTCTTAGCATACTCCTCGCAGCTCGCACTGCCACCCAGCTTAGTGTCATCTGCAAACTTGGAGATATTACCTTCAATTCCTTTGTCCAAATCATTAATGTATTGTAAATAGCTGGGGTCCCAGCACTGAGCCTTGCGGCACCCCACTAGTCACTGCCTGCCATTCTGAAAAGGACCCGTTTATTCCCACTCTTTGCTTCCTGTCTGTCAACCAGTTCTCTATCCATGTCAATACATTACCCCCAATACCATGTGCCTTAATTTTGCACAGTGATCTCTTGTGTGGGACCTTGTCAAAAGCCTTTTGAAAGTCCAAATACACCACATCCACTGGTTCTCCCTTATCCACTCTACGTTACATCCTCAAAAAACTCTAGAAGATTTGTCAAGCATGATTTCCCTTTCATAAATCCATGCTGAGTTGAATCGATCCTGTCACTGCTTTCCAAATGCGCTGCTATTACATCTTTAATTATTGATTCCAACATTTTCCCCACCACCGATGTCAGGCTAACCCATCTATAATTCCCTGTTTTCTCTCTCCCTCCTTTTTAAAAAAAGTGATATTACATTAGTTACCCTCCAATCCATAGGAACTAATCCAGAGTCCATGGAATGTTGTAAAATGACCACCAATGCATCTACTATTTCTAGGGCCACTTCCTTAATACTCTGGGATGCAGACTATCAGACCCTGGGGATTTATCGGCCTTCAGTCTCTTCAATTTCCCTAACACCATTTCCTGACTAATAAGGATTTCCCTCAGTTCCCCCTTCTCACTAGACCCTCGGTCCCCTAGTATTTTCGGGAGATTATTCGTGTCTTCCTTAGTGAAGACAGAACCAAAATATTTGTTCAATTTGTCTGCCATTTCCTTGTTCCCCATTATGAATTCACCTGATTCTGACTGCAAGGGACCTACATTAGTCTTCACTAATCTTTTTCTCTTCACATATCTATAGAAGCTTTTGCAGTCAGTTTTTATGTTCCCTGCAAGCTTACTCTCATACTCTATTTTCCCCCTGCTAATTAAACCCTTAGTTCTCCTCTGCTGAATTCTAAATTTCTCCCAGACCTCAAGTTTGCTGCTTTTTCTGGCCAAATTATATGCCTCTTCCTTGGATTTAACACTTTCCCTAATTTCCCTTGTTAGCCACGGTTGAACCACCTTCCCTTTTTTATTCTTACGCCACACAGGGATTTAGAATGGTTGCAGTTCATCCATGTGATCTTTAAATGTCTGTCATTGCCTATTCATCGTTAACCCTTTGAGTGTCATTCTCCTTTCCTTAAGTTCAGGACCCTAGTCCTCACATTTATCCACATTATACTTCATCTGCCATGCATTTGCCCACTCACCTAACCTATCCAAGTCGCTCTGCAGCCTCATAGCATCCTCCTCGCAGCTCACACTGCCACCCAACTTAGTGTCATCCGCAAATTTGGAGATACTACATTTAATCCCCTCGTCTAAATCATTAATGTACAGTGTAAACAGCTGGGGCCCCAGCACAGAACCTTGCGGTACCCCACTAGTCACTGCCTGCCATTCTGAAAAGTCCCCATTTACTCCTACTCTTTGCTTCCTGTCTGACAACCAGTTCTCAATCCATGTCAGCACACTGCCCCCAATCCCGTGTGCTTTAACTTTGCACATTAATCTCTTGTGTGGAACCTTGTCGTAAGCCTTCTGAAAGTCCAAATATACCACATCAACTGGTTCTCCCTTGTCCACTCTACTGGAAACATCCTCAAAAAATTCCAGAAGATTTGTCAAGCATGATTTCCCTTTCACAAATCCATGCTGACTTGGACCTATCATATTACCTCTTTCCAAATGCACTGCTATGACTTCCTTAATAATTGATTCCATCATTTTACCCACTACCGATGTCAGGCTGACCGGCCTATAATTCCCTGTTTTCTCTCTCCCTCCTTTTTTAAAAAGTGGGGTTACATTGGCTACCCTCCACTCCATAGGAACTGATCCAGAGTCAATGGAATGATTTGATTATCTCGCCACGCTCAATCAGTAAGTGGTTAGCGCCTCGTCAGCTTTCCCTGGAGATGAGAACGGATGCACTAAGGAGGCAAATTTCTAGGCCCGAGAATTTCCACTCGCTGGAAAATTGTGTGTTGGCGGGGGGGGGGAGGCGGGGGCAGTGATGAAATAAGAGTGGAGCCGAGATTCGCTGAAGTCTTATCCCTTTTTGCATACATTTCAAGTTCCACTGGAAGTAGGAATGAGTGCATGAAACACCACCCAACCACACTGGTGGACTTAAGGAACTGATGGATGATATTCAAAAACCCATCATTTCCACCAGGATTGCCCCTGACTTAACTTACTTGTAAAAAGCAGCTGTTAATGGCTACAGCAGCAGGTCAAGGTGGAAGCAAGTGTTGTTTTAAAGGTTTCAGTGAGTACTGGAACTCTCAATAACTTTGCTATTTCTGAGGTGAGGCCATTCATTGTGTAGTAGGCTTCTACTTGCTTCTGCCTAATTTTTAAAAGTGCCGTCACAGAAGCTTCACCATGAAGAGTGCTCTCTACACAACCTAATTTAAGTAAAACAAGAGCCAGAGGATGAGCAAGATAAGGAAGCATACATCATTAGACATTATAGGAGGAAGATAAACCTACTTGTCCTTCCCCAGTGACAAGGCTGTATAGATTCCAGTGCTCCTTCCAGGAAGTCACTCAGGAGACATATCTGAGGAGGCTTCACTTCACCAAAGAAGAGTGAATGAGCTACATCTTCTGAGGTACAGCCCTGTCAAGTTAACAACAGACCTTTATTTTCTTACATAGGTTCATTTCAGGATGCTAAAGGGCATTCACTAATATTAGTCAATATGCAGACTCTTGCTACATATGTCAGGTGACTGATACCTTAGAATATAAGAACATAAGAAGTAGGAACAGGAGAAGGCCATACAGCCCCTCGAGCCTGCTCCGCCATTTAATACGATCCGATCATGGACTCAGGTCCACTTCCCTGCCCGTTCTCTATAACCGCTTATTTCCTTATCGTTTAAGAAACAGTCTATTTCTGTCTTAAATTTATTCAATGTCCCAGCTTCCACAGCTCTCTGAGGCAGTGAATTCCACAGATCCACAAGCCTCTGAGAGAAGAAATTTCTCGTCATCTCAGTTTTAAATGGGCAGCTCCTTCTTCTAAGATTATGCCCTCTAGTTCTAGTCTCCCCTAACAGTGGAAACATCCTCTCTGCATCAACCTTGTCAAGCCCCCTCATAATTTTATACGTTTCGATAAGATCACCTCTCATTCTTCTGAATTCCAATGAGTAGAGGCCCAACCTACTCAACCTTTCCTCATAAGTCAATCTGCTCATCTCTGGAATTAACCGAGTGAATCTTCTCTGAACTGCCTCCAAAGCAAATATATCCTTTCGTAAATATGGAAACCAAAACTGCACACAGTATTCCAGGTGTGGTCTCACCAATATCCTGTACAACTGTAGCAAGACTTCTCTGCTTTTATACTCCATCCCCTTTGCAATAAAGGCCAAGATTCCATTGGCCTTCCTGATCACTGCATACTAACCTTTTGTGTTTCATGCACAAGTACCCCCAGATCCTGCTCTACTGCAGCAGTTTGCAATCTTTCTCCATTTAAATAAAAACTTGCTCTTTGATTTTTTTCTGCCAAAGTGCATGACCTCACACTTTCTAACATAATACCCCATCTGCCAAATTTTTGTCCACTCACTTAGCCTGTCTATGTCCTTTTGCAGATTTTGTGTGTCCTCCTCACGCATTGCTTTTCCTCCCAACTTTGTATCGTCGGCAAACTTGGCTATGTTACACTCAGTCCCTGCCTCCAAGTCGTTAATATAGATTGTAAGTAGTTGGGGTTCCAGCACTGATCCCTGCAGCACCCCACTGGTTACTGATTGCCAACCCGAGAATGAACCATTTATCCCTACTCTCTGTTTTCTGTTCATTCGCCAATCCTCTATCCATGCTAATATATTACCCCCAACCCCGTGAACTTTTATCTTGTGCAGTAACCTTTTATGTGACACCTTGTCAAATGCCTTCTGGAAGTCCAAATACACTACATCCACTGGTTTTTGGCAAGGCTGCAGAGTTCCTCAATTTTGGAATCTTCTCTTAGCAACAACATGAAAATGCAGTAAAATTTATCAAGTGGCTGGCTTTCCCAGGATGCAAGAGGCAATACATGGCATCCATCTGAGCCCCAGCTCCATATCACCTTAACTATCTGAATTGAAAAGGATTCCATTCCTTAAATGTCCGGTGGTATGTGACCAGTGGCACAGAATTTATCATATGAATGCTAAGTTTGCTACCAGTTGCTCTTTTAAGTGTTAAGGCACTTCAGCATTCCAGCTCTCTTTCATCCAGATAGTGAAATGATCAGTTGGCTCCAGCAGACGAGGGCTATCCACTTCTCCGGTGGCTAATGACACTTGTGCACAACACCTGCAGAAGAGGAGTATAATGAGGCCATGTTACAAGCCACATCGCCATAGAACACACTATTGGCATGTTAAAGAGATGGTTTTGCTGTATGCATTGTTGTGAAGTGGCTTTGCCAGCAGAGTATTAAGAATAGTAGTGGTCTGCTGAGTTCTTCACAATTGTATTCTGCAGAAAGGTCTTCTTATGGCTATCCCTGAAAATGAAGACAAAACAGGAGCACATCATGGCACATCAACATCAGCAGGAGCAGCAGAAGGAAAAGCTAGAAGAGCTGCCTTGACGAGCAACAAGAGAGATGTGACAACAGCTTACTAGAACCATCTTCTCCAAATCAGTAAATTAAGGTAAAGACCTCTATTGTGGTCTCAGAGTGCACCCAACATCTTGCCCTCTTTCAAATGTCCCAGCACTATACAAATCTGTCCAGGGTCCCCATCACAGAGTGACTCCAGGGACACTTATCAAATTCCCCAAAATATGAACCATTGCCATTATGACAGTACTACCATGTTGCATCTAGTATTTGAATGTGATTTTGGCATTAATGTCTTTCTTTCATCTGAACACTGTTTCTCATCGGTGCCACTGCGTGCTCTTCATAGATCTACTCTGGTGCTCCTTCGAAGTGCTACCTGACAACTAGCAAAGCCAGAAGTCCTTGAGTGAAAGCTTTAACCATGGTCCTCTTGGAACTGAGGTAGCCTTCCTCTAGGGTCAGCTGCATTCTAGGTGAATACATCTCCACTAATACTGCCTGGGCATCTTGGTTCAGTCTCCTTCCAATGATTAGATATTTGAGGGGCAGAACAGAGAGCTTACAAGTGCTGCAATGAGGAGTGACAGCAGCTTCTAGTGTGCAGCTTTACAAGTATTGGAGTCGGATCTGACTGCCCACTGATCTGAGAGAGATCAGATCTAGTGGTAGCAGTTAGATCCTGGGTACATTGAGAGATGGTGTCCCTAAAATGTCAGAAACTATTTGCCACTCTCCACTCCAACCAGTCTCCCATGCTCTGAAAACATTTACTAATCTGGAGGCCTCCTTATTGAGTGAAAAAACTGCTCTGGTTAGGTTGTTGAACACCTTTTGCACTGCACTGCAATCCTTGGCCTCAGCAAGGTGGTGCTCACAGCCATACAACCTCCCTTCACATAGTGAGCACCACTGACTTTAGGTACCTCTGCCAGCAGCCCCAGACAGTTCATCTCTCGGACACTGGATCTCACCCAGGAGCACATCCAGGTCCCACTTGGAGAAATTGGCTGCTCTACCTTTCCCCAATGCCCTTGCTGCCATCTTCAGTGATATATTTATAAATCCTCCTCCAAAACTGCCGTTGTCCCATTAAACACCAGTAAGGTTTTTTATCCTGCTGCTACACCAATTCTCTGTCCCTGCCATGAGTTATTCTCCCTCCACCCCGACATAAATAATGCAAATGTGAACTGCAGTGGAGTCAACATTGAGGCCCAATGGTGGGCAGAAGTACTGCCCTACTGCAATATTGCATTTTTCACAGGAAAAAAATGTGCAAAAGTAGGTGAAATGACACTGAAATTAAGCAAAAATTAGATACTGATACTTTATGCTCTGCATATAATTGAGCAATGGAATTAACTTTTTTCTATATGTTGTGATGTATTTTGAGAAGTATATTAGCATTAGTACAAAAGAGGTTTACTGGGATGTTACCAGGGATGAGGGACTTCAGTTATAAGGAGAGTTTGGACTGTTGGAACAGAGAAGGTCAAGAGGTGACCTAATCGTATAAAATTCTGACTGGGTTGGATAGACTGGATGCAGGGAGGATGTTTCCCCTGGCTGGGAAGTCTAGAACAAGGGGTCACAGTCTCAGGATATGGGGTAGGAAATTTAGAACAAAGATGAGGAGAAATGTTTTCACTCAGAGGGTGGTGAACCTGTGGAATTCTCTGCCACAGAAGGCTGTGGATGCCAAGTCACTGAATATATTTAAGAGGGAGGTAGATAGATTTCTAGAAACAAAAGGCATCAAGAGGTATGGGGAAAAAGTAGGAATATGGTGTTGAGATAGAGGATCAGCCATGATCATATTAAATGGTGGTGCAGACTCGAAGGGCCAAATGGCCTACTACTGCTCCTATTTTCTATGTTAATCGAGGTTTTCAAGATGATGAGAGGTTTTGCTAGAATTGATGGAGAAAATCTATTCCCTCTGGCAAGTGGGTCAATAACCAAAAATGATAGATTTAAAATCATTGGCAAAAGATCTAGAAGGGAAATAAGGAGAAATGTTTTCACTCAGTGAGTTGTTGGGATCTGGAACTCTACCTGAAAAGTTGGTGGAAGCTGTTTCCATAAATAATTTAAAACGGGAGTTGGATAGGTACTTGAGGATGAGGAACTTACAGAGTTACGGACAAAAAACGGGGATGTGGGAGTAAGCACAGCTGCTATTTCAAAGAGCACAGACACGACGGTCTAAATGGTCTCCTTCTGTGCTGTAAGTTTCTTTGATGTTATCATTTTATGAATAGATTAGACCACACTTAGCGTACTGTGTTGAGTTCTGGTCACCATATCATAAAAAAGATATAGAAGCACCCTGGTTTGAGATCCAACTTTCTCACCCTCCAACTGAATTTGAAGTTCAACCATGTTATGGTCACTTATTCTTAGAGACTCCTTTACTAGGAGATCATTTATTAATCTGGTCTCATTTCACAGTACCAGATCTAAGGTAGCCTGCTCCCTGGTTGGTTTCGCAACATACTGTCCAAGGAAACTATCCCGATACATTCTATGAACTCTTCCTCAAGGCTACCCTGGTCAATTTGTTTTATCCAATTAATATGAAGGATAAAATCGCCCATGATTATTGCCATTTCTATTTTACAAGGCCCCATTATTTCTTGATTTATACTCCGCTCAACAGTGTAGCTATTGTTAGGGGGCTTATTGACTATACCCACCAGTGACTTTTTCCCCTTATTATTCCTTATCTCCACCCAAATTGATTCAACATCTTGATCTTCTGAGCCAATATCCAAAGAGATTTACAAGGATGATACCAGAACTGCAAAAAGTTATCTATCAGGAAAAGATGAACAGGCTGGGTTCCTTTTCTCTTGAAATGAGAAGGCTGAGGAGTGACCTATTAAAAGTCTTTTAAAATTAAGAAAGGTTTTCATAGACACATAGAGAGTATTTCCAATTGTGGGGAAGAGAAAACTAGAGGCCATCAATATAAGATAGTCACCAAGAAATCAAATAGGAAATTCACAAGAAATTTCTTTACCCAGAGAGTGATGAGAATGTGGAACTCGCTACCACAGCGAGGAATAGAGGCGAATATTATAGATGCATTTAAGGGGAAGCTAGACAAGCATATGAGGGAGAAGGGAGGAGGCTCGAGTGGAGCATAAACAACGGCATGGACTGGTTGGGCCGAATGGCCTGTTTCTGTGCTGTGTATTCGATCTGTGCAATTCAATGTAATATGTGATTCTCTCATGTGCATAGGATCAAATATTTAAATAATATTCTTATAGGAAACTTGTTCATTTGCAAACAGTGATCTAGATGTCAAATTTGGCTTGACTAATCCAGGAAGGGACAGAATGTACAAACATAAAGGTGAATCAGAAAGTGGGATCAAAGCAGGAAAATATGGTAAAAAAAAAACAAATTTAAAAGCTCTTTATCTGAATGCCACAGCATTCATAACAAAATAGATGAGTTGAAGGCACAAATAGATATAAATGGGTATGATCTGATAGCCATTACAGAGACGTGGTTGAAAGGAGACCAGAACTGGGAACTAGATATTCAGGGGTATTTGATAATTCAGAAGGATAGACAGTAAGAAAAAGGAGCTGGGTAGCACTGTTAATAAAGGATGAGATCAAGTGAGAAATGATATTGGCTCAGAAGATCAAGATGTTGAATCAATTTGGGTGGAGATAAGGAATAATAAGGGGAAAAAGTCACTGGTGGGTATAGTCAATAAGCCCCCTAACAATAGCTACACTGTTGAGCGGAGTATAAATCAAGAAATAATGGGGCCTTGTAAAATAGGAATGGCAATAATCATGGGCGATTTTATCCTTCATATTAATTGGATAAAACAAATTGACCAGGGTAGCCTTGAGGAAGAGTTCATAGAATGTATCGGGATAGTTTCCTTGGACAGTATGTTGCGAAACCAACCAGGGAGCAGGCTACCTTAGATCTGGTACTGTGAAATGAGACCAGATTAATAAATGATCTCTCAGTAAAGGAGTCTCTAACAATAAGTGACCATAACATGGTTGAACTTCAAATTCAGTTGGAGGGTGAGAAAGTTGGATCTCAAACCAGGGTCCTAAGCTTAAATAAAGGAGATTACAAAGGTGTGAAGGCAGAGTTGACTAAAGTGGACTGGGAAAACAGATTAAAGTATGGGACAGTTGATAAGCAGTGGCAGGAATTTAAGGAGACACTTCATAACATAGAAAATAGGTGCAGGAGTAGGCCATTTGGCCCTTTGAGCCTGCACCACCATTCAATAAGATCATGGCTGATCATTCACCTCAGTACCCCTTTCCTGCTTTCTCTCCATACCCTTTGATCCCTTAGCCGTAAGGGCCATATCTAACTCCCTCTGGGGGTATTGATGGGGAATGGGCAAATTATGGCTCGCTGAGTGTGACAGGGGAAAACCACTGTCAGCAGTCAAACTGTGTACATGCACCAGCAGGCCAATCAGAGTGTGACAACAGACTTGCAGACCAATAGTACGCTTATGCCCTTAACCCAATCGGGACCTACATGCACCAGCAGGCCAATCACAGTATGACAACACAGACTTGCAGACCAATAGTACGCGAGGGGGGGGTGGGTGTGCGCTACTAATGTAAATTGCATAAATGAAGCTGGCCAAGAACCACGTGTGTGACTTTTTGCAATGGAGATCTGAAGATGTAACGAATACATGCTGCAGTAAAGTTCGCCTGAATCTACCACCGGACCCCGAATCTCATTAAGAACGAAGAGATCTAACAATTCTGGCGTCATGAACAGGATCGCGGAAGGAACACAAGAACAAATCCCGGACATCGGACCTACGTCGTGACCCGGAGGTAAGGACACCTCTTTATAAAAGTCCTCGGTTGTTGTCTAAGATTTATCTTTCCCTCACACGATTCTAAAAAGAATCTCCAGTCGGTAGTCGGCTCAAGATCCCATCCTGAGAGCTTTCACATCGGCGGTGTCCTGAAGAGACACCGACCCGGCTAAAACAGCCCACGGCTCGAGATCCCTAAGTAATCGGTACAATGGCGGAGGAAAAGGACAAACAGTTGCCTACCATCGTTAAAGGTGGGCTGACCCCACCTAATGGGCCCAAGTTTCCACAAGAAAAAAAACGGGCGCCCCTCCGAGCTGGGTGCCCGTTTTTCGTGCCTAAAACGGCGCCTAAAAAAATCCTCGGTATTCTCCACTTACTTACAGGTCCTCTGGCCCTCGGCGCAACCAGCACAAGCTGTGGGGGGGGCGGAGCCAGGTCCTGGCGCTGAAAACCGTGCCGGGACCTCTGCACATGCGCGCTACAGTCGGCACGCAAGTGCAGTAGCTCCAGGCGCCGAACTGTTTGGGAGGGGCCCAAAGCACGCAGCCCCTAGCCCTGGCTGAATGGCCTCACTGGGGCTGCGTGAATAAGGCTCCACCCACGGCCAGCTCCTGCTCCCTGCCCCCGACAAGACCCGACACCCGCTCCCCCCCACCCCCCACCGACCAGACACCCGCTCCCCCCCCCCCCCCCGCCGACCAGACCTGACCCGACACCCGCGCCCCCCCCCCGCCCCGACTGACCTGACCCGACCCGCGCTCCTGTTCCCCAACCCGACCCTCCCCCCCCCCCCCGGCACTGGACCCGACTCCCGACTCGGATCCGACCTGACCTCTCCCTTACCCCCCTCACCCCCGCTCTGTCTCTCTCCCTCCCTCCCCTCTCTCTCTCTCCCTCCCTCCCCCTCTCTCTCTCTCCCTCCCTCCCCCTCTCTGTCTCTCCCTCCCTCCCTCTCTCTCTCTATCTCTCCCTCCCTCTCTCTCTCTCTCTCTCTCTCCCCCTCCCTCCCTCCCCTCTCTCTCCCTCCCTCCCTCCCTCCCCCCCCTCTCTCTCTCCCCCTCCACCCCCCTCTCTCTCTCTCCCTCCACCCCCTCTCTCTCTCTCCCTCCCTCTCTCTCTCTCTCTCTCTCTCCCCCTCCCGCTCAGCGGCACGAACGGCTGCAGAATTCTCCCTGGCTGAAGTACTTTCACATAGGTAGGAAGATGGTTTATTTAATCTTTTCTTGGCTTATAAATGTTTATTCAGGTTGGATTTATTTGTATAATATTTGTAGAAGTATAAATAAGGATTTATTGTCGCATTTAATGAGTTCCCTTCCCCCCCCCTCCCCCCCACCTCGTTCTGGACGCCTAATTTGTAACCTGCGCCTGATTTTTTTAATGTGTAGAACAGGTTTTTTTAGTTCTACAAAAATCTTCACTGGCTCCAATCTACTTTAGTTTGGAGTACATTTTCACTGTGGAAACTTTCAAATCAGGTGTCAGTGGCCGGACACGCCCCCTTTTGAAGAAAAAATTCTGTTCTAAACTAGAACTGTTCTACCTGACTAGAACTGCAGAAAAAAAAATGTGGAGAATTGCGATTTCTAAAATAGTCCGTTCTCCACCAGTTGCTCCTAAAAATCAGGCGCGAATCATGTGGAAACTTGGGCCCATTGTCTCAGACGGAGAAATTCTACGGCAACTTAAGGAGTGCATAGAGCAACATTTTGACTTATCCAAAACCTGTACTGAGATCGAACAAAAGTATGGCAGCTCCAAGGGACAGTGGACCTTGGACGAAATAAAGAAGGTCTGGGGAAAAACGACCCACCTGAAGGAGAAGGATCGTATCAAATGGTCCCTAGTCGTTATGGGTCAGATCCGACAGCGAAATGAAACCATAAAACAATCGCAATATGACCGCGATTCAATGACTGCAAAGGACCAAAAGAAGGTGATTTGTGAACAGTTGGGAAAAAAAAACTTGAATTAGAAAAGGCACGAACGGAAATTACGAAGCTTAAGGCGGAAGTTGAAAAATTGAAAAATCAGTCATGTAACGGACCGGTAAAGCAACCGAAAGCAGAATGCACCAGGTTCTGGCCGGGATATTCAAGTCTGTGCCAAATAGGAGAGGACCAGCGGAAGATGCAGAGGCGTGAAGCGGGCTTGGAAACAGATTCTAAGTCTTCTAGCGAATCCAGTGGGGAAAGCGATATTGCCTCTCGGACGAGGCTTGCCCAACTGAAGAAAAAACGGGTTAAGATTAAGACTGAGGAAACTACTGATGCAGAAGGTGTGAAGACACGCCAAGCCAAGTACGCCCAGCATTACCACCAACCGGCGGACACGGAGAAAATTGATAAGCGGTCTAAAGAACTGCCGCACCCCAAAAAGGCGGGAATAAAGACATGGGAACAGCTGGAACGTATAAAAGATATCTGCCACCTTCACCGGTGGGGAGGGGTCCAGGTTCTGACTGTAATGGTGCCTGGACAAGCAGCAAGAAGACTGAACAGGGAAGTAGAGAATGCCCTTGGCGAGGATGAACAACTTTTGATGCTGGGTGGCAGGCGGTCAGGCGATGGTTGCAGGTATTCAGCCCTGCAAAGACGGATTGGGGAAAAATTGCAGCCTGCCAGCAGAAAGCCGCAGAAGAAGTGTTAGAATATGAAGAACGATTTAAAACTGTGGGGTTGGAACACTCGGGGATGAACAATGACGGACCCGACCAAATGGACCAGAGCACTTCTGGACCCATGAAAGCTGCCTTCGTTGCCGGCCCAAAACCAGAATGATCAAAAATGCTGAAGATAACCCTACCTGATCGGGAACGCCCAGGAACAACCCTTGCAGCGTTGATGGATGGTGGATCGGTGTAACCAATTGGATAGAGATATGGGAGCTAAAGTCCGAACTATGCAGGCAGGGTGGAAACCCAAGGATCCTGACAGACAACCGTCAGGAAAATTACCTGGAAAATACCACTATTGTGGGAAGGAAGGTCACTGGGCCAAAACCTGCCGAGCAAAACTACAAGGAAAAGGGCGTCAAGGATATAACCCGACACACAGGCAGGGTCCACATTCGGACAACAGCAGTCTCTTGGAACAATTTAAGCAGCTCTCCGCACAGCAACAAGAAGTTGATAAAAGCACAAAAAACTAGAGAAGTCCCCCTTCGCCCTCGCAGCACCCCTCTTGGCGCTGATACAACAACGAGGGGATGGGATATATATAACTATGAGGGTGGGCAATCAAGAAATAGACTTTCTCCTGGATAAGGGAGCAGAATTGACATGTTTACCCCTACGCTACAAAAAGTTAATACCATTGGATGGCACGGTACAAACAATCTATGGGGTTGGGGGTCACGATCTGGTGCTCAGTAGAATCAGACCTGTGTGCCTTGACTTGGCCCACACGAATTGACTACATCGATCTGGACGGGCCCCGTGGATCAAGCCCTTTTGGGAATGGATGTCTTGACTCAATTGGATTCCTCGTTGCATCTTGAGGATGGACAAGTAACGTGGTCTATTAGATCTTTACGGAAAGAGGAACTGAAGGAACACCCAATATGGGCTTGAGATAAAAAAGATTGTGGCCTGCTCCAGATGGAGCCCGCATCATTTACTGAGACCTCTCCCCCGTGCACGAAACAGTATCCCATCAGTCCCACCTCCATTACAGGAATCCTACCCGTCATTCAACAACTAGAAGAGTGGGGCGTGCTGGTCAAGACACATAGTTCGTTCAATAGACCAGTATGGCCTGTGCAGAAAGCCAACAAGATCAGAAGACCCCTTTGGTGGCGGATCCCTCCACCATTATTTAGGCTCTAACACCAGAACATACATACTTCTCGGTCATCGATATGGCCAACGGATTTTGATCAGTACCATTGGCACCTGAGGTCCAATCATGGTTTGTCTTCACCGTCCAACAGCAACAGTACACATGCAGGTTTTTCATAACAGCCCTACGCTATTCCATATGGCCTTGCAAGCCACTTACGAGAGTTACCTACCATGACCTCCACTGTCATCCAGTATGTCGATGATATTTTGTTGGCCTCCAACACAGAAGAACAGCACACGCGAGACCCACACACGCTACTGGACCACCTCCATCGGAAGGGACATAAGGCTAGCATCAACAAAGCGCAAATAGCCCAAAAAGAGGTGGTGTACTTGGGACAGAAGATCTCCAAAGGAAGAAGGGAACTCACCCAGGACAGGACTGAAGCCATTCAAACCGCCAAACAGCCCACTACTATTCAGGAACTCAGGTCCTTTTTGGGCTTGTGTAACTTTAACCAAAGTTGGGTTGATTCATACACACAACTTGCCCAGCCGTTAAATGACCTCTTAAAGGAAAAACGGGCATCAAAAAAAACCATCACCCTCATGGAAGATCAAGAAAAAGCCTTCACCAGTTTCAAAAACGCATTATGTTTGGCACCGGCTCTGGGGATCCCCGATAATGGGAAGCCATTTACCTTGTTTGTCGATGAAAAAGAAGGATATATGACAGCAATCCTGAAGCAGAAACATGCGGATCAATTGAGACCTATTGGGTACTATTCGTCAAAATTAGACGCAGTAGCCCTCGGATGAGGAAGTTGCCTGAGGGCTATGGAAGCCACCTGTCGAGCCGTAATGGTCACCGTGGGCATAGTCCTTGACCAGAAACTGACTATCAAATGCCCCCAACCGTGCACACCCTGCTGTCTATAAATAGAGTATCCCAGGTGACGTCAGCTCGATGGACTCGATGGACAGCAGCTTTGGAAGCTCCCAATCTCCACATTGTCCGAGCAAGCCCAGTTAACCCCGCAACTATGCTCCCGCTACCTAAGGAAGGAAAATATGGGGAGGAACATGACTGCGTAGAAATTCTAAGACAAACAGAGGAGGCTGCCCTAGCGGCAGAAGAACCTCTGCTCAATCCAGACCTCATCCTCTTCACGGATGGCTCCTCCTATGTTGACAAGGTCATCAAAAGATCAGGGTGGGCAGTTACAACTTTGCATGAGATTGTAGGGAAAGGCTGCCTGCCCGTGGGAACTCAGCCCAGCAGGCTTGTCGGAAGCATGCCGAATAGCAGAAGGACAGATAGCCAATATCTATACAGATTCACGATATGCTTTCGGAGTTGTTCATGACTTTGGCAGAAAAGGGGATTCCTTACCGCCATCGGTACACCTATACGGAACGGAACAGAGGTCAGAGATCTACTGGAAGCCATGCAATTACCTCGAGAAGTATCCATTTTAAAGTGTAAAGCCCATACAAAGGAGAATACCATGGGGGCACAGGGGAATGCCCTAGCTGACCAAGCAGCCAAAGAAGCCGCATCCCAAGGCACTTCCCCAAGAGAACCGACACGAATATATAAATTGGAAGTACGTGGTCTGACACAGGACTTACAGACAATGCAAGGAGAATGTTCTCGGGAGGAAAAATGGATGTGGATGGAGTCAGGTATGGAGCTATGTGAAAACGGCATGTGGAGGCAAAGAGATACCGATAAGCCAGTGGCGCCTCAGTCGCTGATACCTTTTCTAGCTCAACAGTTCCACTCATGGGGGCACCTGGCTCCACTACAAATGACGGCACGGAGAAGCTGGTGGGGTCGGGGGTTTAAGACACACGCCCAGCTGGTAGCAGATTGTTGTGTGATCTGCCAGAAAAACAATCCGGACCCACAACGGTAATGCCCCAACTAAGACCCCCTGTCCCTGCCGGGCCATTCCAGGACCTGCAGGTCGATTATATATCTCTTCCTCCATGTCAAGGGTTTACCGATGTTCTGGTGATCGTCGACCGATTCTCCAGATGGGTAGAGGCCGTCCCAACCAGAAGGGCCACGGCCACGCACACACTGCCAAGGTCCTGTGCAAGGATTATATTCCCCGATGGGGGGTTCCGAATAGTATTGACTCCGACCAAGGAACCCATTTTACGGGTGCTATTTGCCAAGAAGTTTATAGGTTACTGAACGTTACGTGGAACTTACACTGTCCTTATCACCCACAGTCATCCGGGCAAGTAGAACGGATGAATCGAACTCTGAAACAACGACTTGCCAAATATCACCAGGAGGGAACTCCATGGCTCCAGGCACTACTAATAGTGCTATGTAGCATCAGGGCAACCCCAAATAGAAATACAAGTCTGAGTCCATTTGAAGTAATAACAGAAAGACCCATGTCATTGTCAGGAACCATCGATTTGCGAAAAGCAGACTGTCATTTGATGAGTGACACTCTATTAGAATACTGCCGAAACCTAACTTTTAATCGAATAAGGACATTTACTCTAGACAAAATGCCTAAATTCGGTATGATACTGTCTGTATGTATGTAAGGCATCTGTCTACCCTCGACCATCCAACCCTATACACCTAAGTTAGTGAAAAGGGAATTACATGTGAACACCTTTATGTACATGTCATATAGCTATGCTAAGGAAGCCAATGTCTCCAGTTGCTGCATATGTGCGCATGTACCCATCCATTCAGAGGGAGGCATCCCCTTGAGACCTATCTCCTGTAATGTATCAGAAGTAAGGGACTGGTACCTCTCCAGACCGTTAGAGAGAACGCGCTTCCCAAACAGTGTGGCCAATAAGGAGGAATTAAAGAAGAAAATGAGGGAAACCTGCGAAACCTTTAATTCGGCGGATTATAAAAACCCCTTTTATGAGAGTTACCAGCCCAATTATAACTGAACCCTAAAGCCTCCGTTCTTGGTTCTCACCAACACCTTAGGGATAGGAAGACCACAAGGGCCGGTATGTCTGATTAGAAACCAAACCGGAGGGCAAGAAATGGGGTACAGTAATTGTTCCCAGTATTTCAATGTAACTCCCGGCGCGAACACCAGCTTTCTGACATTCCAGAACCTTACGGGCGAGAAGAACTTCACCCAAGAGTGATATCCTGAGGCGGTAGCTTGCTATACCACCTATAATGGTACCTGCTTTATTTGCAGCCAAAGGGCTTACCCCGGCTGCCAGAATCTTGGATAGGATCTTG
This sequence comes from Pristiophorus japonicus, assembly GCF_044704955.1. Lineage (NCBI taxonomy): Eukaryota > Metazoa > Chordata > Chondrichthyes > Pristiophoridae > Pristiophorus > Pristiophorus japonicus. The sequence goes on from NC_091980.1 coordinate 57,817,977, forward strand.
CTATTTGGGTTATGTTGTACCCTACATCCATCATTCGACCTCCCTGCCAGTGGCACCTCATCAACAGCAGGTGAAACGGGCCATCACGGAGGCTGAGAGATTCTTGGCCATCCTGGTCCCATGGTATGGAACTGCCAAACTGGCAAGGGAGTCTAGCAATATGGCATCTGTCCTGGAAAAGGTAGCCAATGATACTGCTGAAGCCCTAACTAAAATAAGCGCCAAAATGGTAGCCATCCGCACAACAGCCCTACAGAATAGAATGGCCCTTGACTTTATCCTAGCGGAAAAAGGTGGTACCTGTGCCCTCATCGGAAACGAATGTTGTACCTACAGCCCAGATAGCTCCGAGGATATTACCAACTTGGCGGAACATATTAAAAAGGAGATAGAAAAGCTTAAACAGCCCCCAACACCCACCTTGTGGAATTGGGCAACTGGATGGTTGGGCTCGATAGGGAGCTCCGTGGTGCAAGGGCTGGTCTTATTCTTTGTTGTTATTGTAATGTTGTATTGTTTGTTTATGTTGATCAGATGCTGATACAACCAAGCAACTGTGGCCGCAGCTCCACAGCCAAGGCACCTCAAGGATTCCTGTAGACCCTCTTTGCACTGCACTGGAGTTTGTTATGAAAGAGCATGTATCGTTTGCTTATATGATTTTATGATTCACTTAAGGAAGAATCAAAGGGGGGATTGATGGGGAATAGGCAAACTATGGCTCACTGAGTGTGACAGGGGAAAACCACTGTCAGCAGTCAAACTGTGTACATGCACCAGCAGGCCAATCACAGTGTGACAACAGACTTGCAGACCAATAGTATGCTTATGCCCTTAACCCAATCGGAACCTACATGCACCAGCAGGCCAATCACAGTATGACAACACAGACATGCAGACCAATAGTATGCGGGGGGGGGGGGGGGAGGGGGTGGTCGGTGTGCGCTACTAATGTAAATTGCATAAATGAAGCTGGCCAAGAACCACGTGTGTGACTTTTTGTAATGGAGATCTGAAGATGTAACGAATACATGCTGCAATAAAGTTCACCTGAATCTACCACCAGACCCCGAATCTCATGAAGAACGAAGAGGTCTAACAGTATGCCATTTGGCCCTTCGAGCCTGCACCACCATGCAATAAGGTCATGGCTGATCATTCACCTCCGTACCCCTTTCCTGCTTTCTCTCCATACCCCTTGATCCCTTTAGCCGCAAGGGCCATATCAAACTCCCTCTTGAATATATCCAACGAATTGGTATCAACAACTCTCTGCGGTAGGGAATTCCACAGGTTAACGTAGGTCCCCTGCAGTCAGAATCAGGGGAAGTCATAACGGGGAACAAAGAAATGGCAGACCAATTGAACAAGTACTTTGGTTCAGTATTCACTAAGGAGGACACAAACAACCTTCCGGATGTAAAAGGGGTCAGAGGGTCGAGTAAGAAGGAGTAACTGAGGGAAATCCTTATTAGTCGGGAAATTGTGCTGGGGAAATTGATGGGATTGAAGGCCGATAAATCCCCAGGGCCTGATGGACTGCATCCCAGAGTACTTAAGGAGGTGGCCTTGGAAATAGCGGATGCATTGACAGTCATTTTCCAACATTCCATAGACTCTGGATCAGTTCCTATCGAGTGGAGGGTAGCCAATGTAACCCCACTTTTTAAAAAAGGAGGGAGAGAGAAAACAGGGAATTATAGACCAGTCAGCCTGACATTGATAGTGGGTAAAATGATGGGTTCAATTATTAAGGATGTCATAGCAGTGCATTTGGAAAGAGGTGATATGATAGGTCCAAGTCAGCATAGATTTGTGAAAGGGAAATCATGCTTGGCAAATCTTCTGGTATTTTTTGAGGATGTTTCCAGTAGAGTGGACAAGGGAGAACCAGTTGATGTGGTGTATTTGGACTTTCAGAAGGCCTTCAAAGGTCACACACAAAAGATTAATATGCAACGTTAAAGCACATGGGATTGGGGGTAGTGTGCTGACGTGGATTGAGAACTGGTTGGCAGACAGGAAATAAAGAGTAGGAGTAAATGGATACTTTTCAGAATGGCAGGCAGTGACTAGTGGGGTACCGCAAGATTCTGTGCTGGGGACCCAGCTGTTTAAATTGTACATTAATGATTTAGACGAGGGAATTAAATGTAGTATCACCAAATTTGCGGATGACACTAAGTTGGGTGGCAGTGTGAGCTGCGAGGAGGATGCTATGAGGCTGCAGAGTGAATTGGATAGGTTAGGTGAGTGGGCAAATTCATGGCAAATGAATTATAATGTGGATAAATGTGAGGTTATCCGCTTTGGAGGTAAAAACAGATAGACAGATTATTATCTGAATGGTGACAAATTAGGAAAAGGGGAGGTGCAACGAGACCTGGGTGTCATGGTACATCAGTCATTGAAGGTTGGCATGCAGGTACAGCAGGCGGTTAAAAAAGCAAATGGCATGTTGGCCTTCATAGCGAGGGGATTTGAGTACAGGGGCAGAGAGGTGTTGCTGCAGTTGTACAGGGCCTTGGTGAGGCCACACCTGGAGTATTGTGTACAGTTTTGGTCTCCTAACTTGAGGAAGGACATTCTTGCTATTGAGGGAGTGCAGCGAAGGTTCACCAGACTGATTCCCGGGATGGCGGGACTGACATATCAAGAAAGACTGGATCAACTGGGCTTGTATTCACTGGAGTTCAGAAGAATGAGAGGGGACCTCATAGAAACGTTTAAAGTTCTAACGGGTTCAGACAGATTAGATGCAGGAAGAATGTTCCCAATGTTGGGGAAGTCCAGAACCAGGGGTCACAGACTAAGGATAAGGGGTAAGCCATTTAGGACCGAGATGAGGAGAAACTTCTTCACCCAGGGAGTGGTGAACCTGTGGAATTCTCTACCACGGAAAGTTATTGAGACCAATTCACTAAATATATTCAAAACGGAGTTAGATGAAGTCCTTACTACTAGGGGGATCAAGGGGTATGGCGAGAAAGCAGGAATGGGGTACTGAAGTTGCATGTTCAGCCATGAACTCATTGAATGGCGGTGCAGGCTCGAAGGGCCGAATGGCCTACTCCTACACCTATTTTCTATGTTTCTATGTTTCGATGTTAACAACTCTTTGAGTGAAGAAGTTTCTCCTCATCTCAGTCCTAAATGGCTTACCCCTTATTCTTAGACAGTGTCCCCTGGATCTGGACTTCCCCAACATCAGGAACATTCTTCCTGCATCTAACCTGTCCAGTCCCGTCAGAATTGTATATGTTTCTATGAGATCCCCTCTCATCCTTCTAAACTCCAGTGAATACAGGCCCAGTCGATCCAGTCTCTCCTCATATCTCAGTCCTGCCATCCCGGGAATCAGTCTGATGAACCTTCACTGCACTCCCTCAATAGCAAGAATGTTCTTCCTCAGATTAGGAGACCAAAACTGAACACAATATTCCAGGTAAGGCCTCACCAAGGCCCTGTACAACTGCAGTAAGACCTCCCTGCTCCTATACCCAAATGCCCTAGCTATGAAGGCCAACATACCATTTGCCTTCTTCACCGCCTGCTGTACCTGCATGCCAACTTTGAATGACTGATGTACCATGACACCCAGGTCTCATTGCACCTCCCCTTTTCCTAATCTCCTGCCATTCAGATAATATTCTGCCTTCGTGTTTTTGCCCCCAAAGTGGATAACCTCACATTTATCCACATTATACTGCATCTGCCATGCATTTGCCCACTTAGCTAACCTGTCCAAGTCACCCTGCAGCCTTTTAGCGTCCTCCTCACAGCTCACTCCGTCACCCAGCTTAGTGTCATCTGCAAACTTGGAGAAATTATACTCAATTCCTTCATCTAAATCATTAATGTATATTATAAATAGCTGGGGTCCCAGCATTGAGCCCTGTGGCACCTCACTAGTCACTGCCTGCGATTCTGCCACTATCAACAAAAATATATCTCAATGAGAAGGAAAGACTGTAAGAGAAGGAATAACCAGATGTGGCTAACTAAGGAAATAAGGGATGATATCAAATTGAAAACAAAGGCATACAATGTGGCCAAGATTAGTGGGAAGCCAGAGGATTGGGAAACTTTTAAAAGCCAGCAAAGAATGACTAAAAGAATGATAAAGAGAGGGAAGATAGATTATGAAACGAAACTAGCACAAAATATAAAAACAGATAGTAAGCCTTTCTACAGGTACATAAAAATGAAAAGAGTGGCTCAAGTAAATGTTGGTTCCCTCGAGGATGAGACTGGGAAATTAATAATGGGGAACAGGGAAATGGCAGAGACGGTGAAGAAATATTTTATATTTGTCTTCACGGTAGAAGACACTAAAAACATTCCAGTAGTGGATAATCAAGGGGCTATAGGAACTTAGTACAATCACTATCACTAAAGAAGTAGTACTCGATAAAATAATGGGACTAAAGGCAGACAAGTCCCCTGGACTTGATGGCATGCATCCTTGGATCTTAAAAGAAGTGGCTGCAGAGATAGCGGATGCATTGGTTGTAATCTATCAAAATTCCCTGGATTCTGGGGTGGTCCTAGCGGATTGGAAAACCGTAAATGTAACGCCCCTATTTAAAAAGGGAGGCAGACAAAAAGCAGGAAACTATCGACCAGTTAGCCTAACATCTGTCATTGGGAAAATGCTGGAATCCATTATTAAGGAAGCAGTAGCAGGACATTTGGAAAAGCATAATTCAATCAAGCAGAGCCAGCATGGTTTTATGAAAAGAAAATCAAGTTTGACAAATTTGCTGGAGTTTTTAAGGATGTAAAGAGCTGGGTGGATAAGGGGGAACCAGTGGATGTGGTGTATTTGGATTTCCAGATGCATTTGATAAGTTGCATCATAAACGGCTGCTACACAAGATAAATGTTCACGGGGTTGGGGTAATATGTTAGCATGGATAAAAATTTTTCCTATTGGCAAACAGTAACTAGTGGGGTGCCACAGGGATCAGTGCTGAGGCCTCAACTATTTATAATCTATATTAATGACTTGGATGAAGGGACCAAGTACAATGTAGCCAAGTTTGCTAACGATACAAAGATGGCTGGGAAAGCCAATTGTGAGGAGGACACAAAAAATCTGCAAAGGGATATAGACAGGCTAAGTGAGTCGGCAAAATTTGGCAGATGGATTTTAATGTGGGAAAATGTGAGGTCATTCACTTTGGCAGAAAACATAGAAAAGCAAATTACAATTTAAATGGAGAAAAATTGCAACATGTTTCAGTACAGAGAGACTATACTGGGGGTCCTTGGGCATGAAACACAAAAAGTTATCATGCAGGTACAGCAATTAATCAGGAAGACAAATGGAATGTTGGCCTTTATCGCAATGTGGATAGAGTATAAAAGCAGAGAAGTCCTGCTACAAATGTACAGGGTATTAGTGAGGCCACACCTAGAGTACTGGGTATAGTTTTGGTCTCCGTATTTAAGGAAGGATATACTTGCATTGGAGGCTGTTCAGAGAATGTTCACTAGGTTGATTCCGGAGATGAGGGGGTTGACTTATGAAGATAGGTTGAGTAGGTTGGGCCTATACTCACTGGAGTTCAGAAGAATGAGAGGTGATCTTATCGAAACATATAAGATAATGAGGGGGCTCGATAAGGTGGATGCAGAGAGGATATTTCCACTCATATGGGAAACAAAAACTAGGGGACATAGTTTCAGAATAAGGGGCCGGCCATTTAAAATTGAGATGAGGAGGAATTTCTTCTCTCATGGGTTGTAAATCTATGGAATTCTCTGCCCCAGAGAGCTGTGAAGGCTGGGTCATTGAAAATATTTAATGCGGAGATAGACATATTTTTGAGCGGTGAGGGAATTAAGGATTATGTGGAGTGGGGAGTGAAGTGGCTGAGTTCATGATCAGATCAGCCATGATCTTATTAAATGGCAGAGCAGACTCGATGGGCCAAATGGCCTACTCCTGTTCCTATTTCTTATGTTCTTATGTTCTGATCCAAATAGAAATTTTCCACTTTACTCTTCTGTCTGCAACAATGTATAAACTTTTTTTGATGGTGGATGAGTCATAATTTAAGATAGGCATCTGTACAACCTGTTTCTGACTTGATATAGCTGTGTCTTGCATGTGCATGTGTTACTACATAATGGAGATGCAAGATCCTGCTTGCATCTAACAGAATGTGCTGTGGGCTATTGAAACCAGTTTGACTTTCCACCTTGGCAGAAATTAATTTTGAATTGGTGTCTGTTGTCTGATTGCTTAACCTTTTATTAAAATTACTGTTGGAGATAATAGTCGGCAAATATGACATTCAGCTGTCCATTATCCTATTGATTTTAAATGGATTAATACCTCCATTAAAAACGAACGAGGAGGAATGTTATACAAATGCATTAAATGTGATTTATACTAACAGTAATTTCTAGCCTTCTACCATTTAATTTACTGATAAAATATCAACGGCATTCCATCTACACTATCATATGAAATGCAATAACATAATGCGCTAGAATTCCCACTCCAGTTCCGGCGGTTTTCTCGGGGGTACTGCTTGTTTTCAGTGGCAAACCACCCGGTGAAAAAATCCACTCCATTTCACAAAGAGTTCCGCCGGTGGTTTCGAAATATCGCTGGGGAGCAGACCGCCGGCGTGCACCGCCGAAAAAACCACTACCGCCCAAGTTTGGGCTCAGCGGTGAGGTGTGAGTAAGATCGAAAAAAACGCCCACGAAAAGCAGCCGGAGCTGGGCGCTAGGTAAGTTGCCCTGCAAAGAAAGGTAAGTTAAAGGATTTTTTATAATTCTTTAAAAATTCCTTTATAGCGATTAAGTTAAAAAGGGTCTTGAGAATGTTTTCTGATTGTTTATTTTTTGTTTCTTGGAAAAAGTATTTTTTGTGTTTTCCCCCTCCCTAGGCCCAACCGCAACCTCGGTGTAAATTTGAGTAATTACCGCCTATTTTGATTAAGAACCACCCAATTTGCCCAGGATTGTATTTAACTGCCAAAAATCTGCGTGTAAGATCCATTTTCTCACTGGGCGGTATTTTTTCCATTTTTTGTGCAATTTTTCGCCACCGTTAATTTAAGAATCTTAGCAATCTTTTTGGGCGGCAATCCGGCAGTGGCATCTACACTATCTTATGAAATGCAATAACATAATGCGAATTATGGAAATTCTAGCCCTATATACAGTGTATAATCTCACCAAACCGTATTATTTTAACTCGACATTAACCTGTTTATAATGAATGGAATAATGCTGGTATTAAAATAGCATCGATTGGCAAATCTGGGCTCACAACCACAAGTAACAGATTATTATCTATACAGATGACATATCTAAATCCCAAACCACAGCTGACTCATCAAAAGAAGGAAGCTACTATTTTATCTCAGGTAGAGGAAGAAACTAAGGGGGAGAAATTCACCTGGTTGTGGCTCCTGTTAGTGCCTAAGGGGGGCATTATCGGGGCATTAAGGGGTTACCGACTGGGGGCGGCGAATTCACCGACGTTCACGAACTTCCCTGGTGGTTTTGCATTGGCGCTATCACTTACCGTCTCGCTTTCTTATGCCCCGTAGATTGTGGGAGCAGCGTGGAGGCCCCGACCTGCGTGAGAACACCAGCGGCAGGTCGGGGCCATAAAAGAAGCGGAGGTGAGTGGCCTGGGAGCAGCGTGGAGGCATGCTACTTGAGAGCAGCGCGAGCTGGTGCAGGAGGGTGACGGCAGCGAAGTCCAGGTCAATGATTGGAGCGTGGGCAGATACAGCAGGAGCGGCGAGGTCAGGGCGAAGGACTGGCGAGAGACTGTGGGAGATGTGTTCGGGGCCCAGGGGAGGTGTGAGTTTGGGGCCAGGGGCCCAGGGGCAGCACGGGCCAGCCCACACTGCGATATGTGTGTGCATTAGGTCCGTGCAGCAGAGCTGGCCTTCAGGCGTCTTGGGTAATCCTTGCCACTGGACCAAGACCTAGCTCTGTCAAGCCCGTGTGGTGGCTGGTGTGCAACGGCCACCCCACGTTAAAAAAATCCACACACAGACATCTTGCACCCTTGAGGATGTAGTTCGGGTCCTTCATTCGAAACACCTGTGAACTCATCCTTTTTTGGCGTGAAAGCAAGTCATCTTCGTTTCGAGGGACCGCCTATGATAAGGCCATTGATATAAGAGATTGTGGCATCATCCGGTGCGCAGCACCCCGTTAGCGCCTCTGATGTAATATTCGCTTCCGCCCCCTACAGCATCACCGGCGTCAACAACGGCAGCTGCAGGAGGCATTATCACCTTGGCTGGCCACTTGGTGAGCAATATTTAAGGGCAGTGGTGGTCAGTTGGGGCAAACTTTATTTTTCTCCCCAGTCCGGTGCCTCCTGATTTCTTTTGTCCCTGCGATTCCTCAGCCCTGCTCTTTCTCTTAGAGTGCTTGGGGCTGCTATGCATGTAGCGCAGGTCCCGTGGCCCAACAGACAGAGCATGAATAGTGATTAAACCCATCATTGTCCCTTCTCTTTAAGCGAGGGAAGGAGCCTCTAAAGACAGCAGCTCTGCACTGAACCATGGTTAGCGCTCTGCCACTATCACCCCTCTAACACACTTTAGCACTCAAAGGGAAATGGTAGCGCTTGATATAGTGCTCCACTTCCCTCTTGGAGCATTAAAGCTGATGTTTCCAGTAGCAGCAAATTGTTTTTGCCCGATGATAATTTTGTGCTCCTTCAAAAGTTATCGCCCCAAACGGGCGCTGCACAATTTCTAGCCCTGAGGAACAGGTGACGTTGAATGCCACTGGTATCGGAATAACATTCAATAACAGTGGGATGTAGCACAAACAACAAAAGAGAAATCTGGAGAATAATTCCAATCTTGCAGGATCCTTCACCAGGATCATCCCATCTAAAATTCATGAAGGGACACATCAACCATAGGCGCCGAGTTGTCCTCTCAGTCCTGCTCCACCCAAACACTGTGACAGTAAGAGGCAAGGGAGTGTCAATGTTTGTGATGCTGTGCAGACTGACTTTCAAAAGAATGCAAGTTGGCTGGATAGTGCAAGCCAGGCACATTGGCTGCCTTGAGCATCTGCTGACTTTAGTCGTCTGTGACCTACACCCTCTTCCATGCAGCTCATGGATGCCATCAGTAACACCACCTCAGAGTTCTCTGTCATTTTCCTGAAATTGAGACAGCCTTGAGTGAGCTGTGGTTGATGTGTAAGCTCACTTAGATGCTGAACCTCTGAAGGACCCTTTCAATTGTGCCTTCAATGAAGGCCAATATGGGTTCAATATTGAATGAGCAATATGAAGGTGCAGTGTACATTCAGTCAGATCCAATGCTGGTGATACGAGAACCTAGTCATTTTCACACAAAGACTAAGATAAGTTGATATTAGTGGAAGTGGGTAATATGCTGCCAAAATAATCTTCCCAGGAAATCACATGAGAACCATTGTAAACAGGAAAGACTAATACTTAATTGATATATTAATTTCAGGAACAGGATGAAACACGTTGAAAAATCCTTCTTTACACAGAGATTTTAGCAATGGGTAAACTATGATTACTGAAACAGCCTTGAATTCGGTTCATGGTGGAAAATCTATGCTAAAAGCAGAGGTTAATTAAATTTTGAATATTCGACTACTTATCTGAAATTAAAGCTACGACTTTCAAATACAGTTTATTAGTAATTCATATCCTAATCTGAATGCTTTCTTTGGTGATATTAGCTTATGTAAAAACATATCAGTACAGACTTCTATATTGTACAGATAGAAAGAAAAAAGAACTGCAAATGCTGGAACTTGAAATAAAAGCAGAACATTCTGGGAATGTATACCAGATCTGCCAGCACCTATAATAAAAGGTTGGTTAACATTTTGAGTTACCAGTTCTGATGAAGAGTCTACACCTGAAATGTTGACCCACCTTTTCTCTTTGTTTCCAGCACTTTTGGTTCTATTTGCAGTTTATGCACACAGAGAAGGTGATATATTCAAAATTAAATGTGATTAGTTGAACTCACTGCCGTGGTGCTTCCACGGATTAAAGTGAATGATCTGCTAAATACATAGAATTACATAGAAATTACAGCACAGAAACAGGCCAGTTGGTCCAACTGGTCTATGTCAATATTTATGTTCCACATGAACATCCTTCCACCCTACTTCATCCTACCCTATCAACATAATACCCAATGAGAAAACATGCTTATTCGTAATCCAGTGTAATTACCATTTAGAACAACTAACTAGGATTCATGTCAAATGGAAGAGAAATCAAATTATTATAAATAAAAACTTGGGAATATTGAATTGTGCAGTTCCTGATGTAGCTGCATGTAGAGTCATTCTGACTTCTCCCAAAGTTATAATTCAAGTATTGGTTACAGCTTCCATACAAAGATAATCAATAGTAAACTTAAGAAATACTATTTTCCTTTTTCTATCGAATATCAAAATAACTTTCTTACCTTTGTTAATCAATATTTGAGGATTCAAAAGTTGATTTTCATCACTTCTGTATCTAGGTCTATTGGGGGTGAAAGTGGTCTTTGACGGTAGCATAACATGGATGATAATGAATCGGCAGCCTGTTTCACACCCATCACATTTACTTTTCCATTGAATTCAATAGGAAAGTAAATCAAACTGGATTTAAAACAGGCTGCCAATTCATTATAGCCCATTTTGCATGACCACCGTAGACTAATTTCATGCCCATTTTCTTGTTGCCAGAACACAGGTTACCATTTCAAATTATAATTTAAAAACTGCGGAATCAAAGCTTTCAGGTGGCATTCTACCATTCACTTTCACTTCCTGAAGTGTTCTGTCACATTTCTTGTGCATTGGGGTATTGAAGCTTTTTTCTTCCTGGGCACATGGAATTTTAGTGTGGCGCTTTAGTCTGAAACACATCTTTTCCAAGAAAAGAAATGTTAATATTTTGGGTGTATATTTTTCACCAAAACTGTTTTAATGAAGTATATACATCCAAAGCATTAACTTGTTTTTTCTCTCCATAGTTGCTGACTGACTTAGATTCCTCAGATGGCAATCCCGGTGATTATGGGTTTTCCAGTAGCAGTGAGAGGGAATCTCATGTACGAGCACAGTCACCATTTTAAGCACATCTCCTGCACTCTGCTGCTCATGACAGCCAGAAACTTCAGCACCTGCCTGCTTATGGAAGGCAGATTGCTTAGGGCAGCCACCCTGCCCACCCCCCCACCCCAACTCCCCGCCTCCTCCACCCTTCCCCCACCCCCGCCCTGCCCCAACCCTGACCATAGTCCACTTGCTGCCTGAATGATCCACAATTTGATTTAAAATCTTGATCTTCACGAGACCAAGCCACTTACCTATCCTGGACCCCACTGGTGGAGCCCATAATTGCCTTTGTGGGTGCTGGTATGCCTTCTCTCACTCAGATGTACCTGTCACCATCAATATGTAAAGTCATATTGGAGTATAAGGAGCAGGATCTTCCAGACCCAGAGGGAGAGACTTTTAACATGGGTGGGAGTGGGTGGGGGGGGGGTTAAATGGGCAAAAATTCTGAACATGTCGGGAAGCCAGTTCCAACCCGCTGACTTCTGGGTTTTGCTGAGGCGGGTCAAGGGGCAGGCACCCCACTCGCTCCCAGCAGACAGATTGGCACCTTAAATATGTTAATGAGTCTGGAAGCTTCGGATTTAACCTGCTTTGCAGGTTTTACTGTGCCAGCTGGGTTTCCTGGGAAATCCGGCAGTTGCAGCGACACAAGGACAGCCTCGGGGAGCACACATTTCAGGACTGGGAGGTGCAGCAGTGCGTCCTCCCGGCCTTCCAACCTCCCCCTCCATACAAACCCCCGCCCTGGGATCGAACCCACAACAGCTCCCCCCCACCTCCCGGGGTCAGGGATCAGACACCCCCCCACCTTGGGATCGAAAGCACCCACCCCTACTTGGTCCTGCAGCCTCCCCCAGAGTACTTCCCACCCAATGAAAGCCAAGCCTGACAATCAGGCTGACTTCCGGGCAGGAAACCTGTCAGGGCCAAGAGTCGCAGGCTATGGAGTTAAATCTCCACAGCCTGAGAAGAAACCCAGACTTCCGGGTTTCTCGTCCGAAACACTGCCCCCTACGCAACCCATCCCAGTAAATATTCAACCCAGAATTCCCGGAGTTGGGGCAGGAGACCGCAGGAATTTCTCAGGAATTATAGGTCTGCTGTATATTTTCAGTACTATCTATTTTTATATCCGAGTTATACGTTTCATATAAGTGCACATGCAGAAACACTACACATTGATGCAAAGGAGAAATATGACTGAACCCTAAGAGTTATTAATTCCTGTTTGTGGTTGTCACTCAATCATTGCCTCACTTTATGGGTAAATTGTTATGTCCTCCCTCTAACAATCAGGAAGCAGCCAATTCTGTTGATTGAAGTAGTTGCATATCTTATAAATGAATCTGTTTCTGAAACATGCTTCTTTGCTTATTGCATCTCTGTTCTAGATTGGAGGGTCAACAAATAGGCCTCAGATGCCTGAAATTAGGATGCTAATGCACTGCTGCGGTTAAATTGGCAGGTGGAACATTTAAGGTGAAGCAAGTTGGAAGGAGTGTCACTTTCCCCTGAGGCAAGTTGCCCCACCTAGCAACCTAACTGAATTCTAACAACCGTGAACATACATGGCTGGCAGAATTGGGTCCCAGCCACCTTCTTGTCCTTAACCCTTTAGACTGCAATAACAGGCACAAGTGGACCTTTTTGTAAAACCCTGAATTCTTGGCACAATGTATCTATCAATATAGAGCAAAGCAAATAATTCTAGATCCTACTTGTCAGTTGGGGCAATGCCAATTACAGTCAAAGGCTTTTATTGTAAATTAATAGAAACCAACAAAGTAGATCTTAGATCATACAAATATGAAGTTGGAACAAGAAATGAAATTAATCTGATTTAGTTCCACATCAGTTCATCTTACTGGAGACAAAATTTACTTTCTGACTGTATTGAAACTTTCACTGGTATATGGAGAAACATTAATTATGATGGGAAGTTAGTAATAACAGAGTTTCTTACAATGATGTCCATCATAATTCATGTTTTAAAGTGTATTTGTTCATTAGACAGCATTAAAAAAAGTGTAACCAAGGCAACTGTAACAAATATCTTGAAATATTAGCCCTATGAATCATTCATAATGTGTTACATAATCAACAAGATAAATCCATTATTTGATCTGTCTTGGCGGGACCATGGTACAGATGGTAGTGGAGTTGCCCAATACTTCAAACATGGGTTGGGAATCTCTGGCAGGCAGAATATAAAGTCAAGTATCTTCAAAAAATTTGGACAGCAGAACTTCTCAAACAAGGAAATAATGGACCAGGATTTCCAGGAGACTTGCACCATTGCAATGGCACATCTATGTTGTAGGGCCCATTTTGTGCCACTAAATTCCAAGGTAATTAAGGCATAAATGTCCTATCCATGTGATTATTTCTTGGGACTTTTGTCCCACTTTGCTGTTTTTGTTGCAGAAACAGTGAACAGTTATTTATAATAGCTCCACCCCTCTCTATTAAAATCAACAGTGATCACAGATTTGCTGAATGAACGTTACTTTGATCGCTACCACTTAGACCATTAAAGAATGGCGTTGGTGAGCTTTTTAACTTCAGTTAATGGGCCTGGAATTTTCTGCATGTCTGGTTAGTTAGATTTTTTCCATCACCCCTTCAGATCCAAATCTTTGCCCTGTATGTTGCTGGAAGTGTGAGCAGATTATGGGCAATAGGGCATCTTGGATCTTGGTGAATGATGGGACCAATGGTATGTCCCTTAATCAATTAAATTTAATGATTGAGAAATAAACAAAGGAAGGATTGAGAAGGAAGATGAATTATTGAGGGTGGTACAGAAAGAGAAATAAAGAGAGGGAAAAGAAGATTGGACTAAAAGAGAGAGAAAAAAGAGCCAGAAAGGAAAAGAAAGAAAATAAATGTAAACATTTTAAATTTTGAATTTTTAAAATCTCCAACAACAATTCTCTACTTGAAGGATTGAGACGCCACACTCTTAATGGAATGTTGGCCTTTGTTGCAAGGGGAATAGAATATAAAAGCAGAGAAGTCCTAGTACAGCTGTACAGGATTTTGGTGAGGCCACACCTAGAGTACTGCGTACAGTTTTGGTCTCCGTATTTAAGGAAGGATATACTTGCATTGGAGGCTGTTCAGGGAAGGTTCACTAGGTTGATGCCGGAGATGTGGGGGTTGACATGAAGATAGGTTGAGTCGGTTGGGCCTATACACATTGGAGTTCAGAGAATGAGATCGAAACATGTAAGATAATGAGGGGGCTCAACAAAGTGAATGCAGAGAGGATATTTCCATTCATAGGGGGAACTAAAACTAGAGGACATAATCTGAGAAAAAGGGGTCGTCCATTTAAAACTGAGATGAGGAGGAACTTCTTCTCTCAGAGGTTTGTAAATCTATGGAATTCTCTGCTCCAGAGAGCTGTGGAGGCGGGGTCATTGAATATATTTAAGGCGGAGATAGACAGATTTTGGAGCAATAAGAGAATAAAGGGTTATGGGGAGCGGGCAGGGAAGTAGAGCTGAGTCCATGATCAGATCAGCTATGATCTTATTAAATGGCGGAGCAGGCTCGCGGGTCCAGGTGGCCTACTCCTGCTCCTATTTCTTATGTTATTTTTTCAGCAGATGACATTAAACTCAGAAATGTAGTAAAAAGTGAGGAGTATATTAACAGAGTCCATAAGGACATAGCCATTCTAGTGAAATGGCAGATGAAATTTAACGCAGAGAAGTGTGAAGTGATTAATTTTGGTAGGAAGACTGAGGAGAGGCAGTATAAACTAAGTGCTACAATTTTAAACGGGGGGCAGAAACAGAGAGATCTGTGTACATATACAAGTCTTGAACGTGGCAGGACAAGTTGAGAAGGCTGTTAAAAAGGCACACAGGATTCTTGGTTTTATAAATAGAGACAGAGAGTACAAAAGCAAGGAAGTTATTCTAAGCCTTTGAAAAACATTGGTTAGACTCCAGCTAGAGTATTGTGGCCAATTCTGGGCACCACACATTAGGAAGAATCTCAAGGCTTTGACAGGGTGCAGAGAAGGTTTATTAAAATGGTACCAGGGATCAGACTTCAGTTACATGGAGAGACTAGAGAAACTGGAGTTGTTATCCTTAGCGTAGGGAAGGTTAAGGAGAGATTTGAAAGAGGTGGTCAAAATCTTGAAGGGTTTTGATATAAAAAATAAGGAGAAACTGTTTTGAGTGGCTTCCAAATTCCCTACGGTAATTTAAAAAAAATTTATTCATGGGATGTGGGTGTCGCTTGTAAGACCAGAATTTATTGCCCATCCTTAAAGAATGGGCCACCTTCTTTAACGGCTGCAGTCCGTGTGGTGAAGTTACTCCCACACTGTTAGGGAGGGGGTTCCAGGATTTTGACCCAGCGACGATGAAGGAATGGCGATATAGCTTCAAGTCAGGATGATATGTGACTTGGAGGGGAACTTGGAGGTGGTGATTTTCCCATGCGCCTGCTGCCCTCGTCCGTTTAGGTGGTAGAGGACACGGGTTTGAGGGCTGCTGCCGAAGAAGCCTTGGTGAGTCATTGCAGTGCATCTTGTAGATGTTATGTACTGCAGTCACAGTATGCTGGTAGTGGAGTGAGTAAATGTTTATGAGGTGTTGATGGGTGCCAATCAAGTGGACTGCTTTGTCCTGGATGGTGTCGAGCTTCTTGAGCGTTGTTGGAGCTGCACTCATCCAGGCAAGTGGAGAGTATTCCATCACACTCCTGACTTGTGCCTTGTAGATGGTGGAAAGGCTTTGGGAAGTCAGGAGGTGAGACACTCGCCGCAGAATACCCAGCCTCTGATCTGCTCTTGTTGCCACAGTATTTATGTGGCTGGTCCAGTTAAAAGTCTGGTCAATGGTGACCCCCAGGATGTTGATGGTGGGGGATTCAGCGATGATAATGCCATTGAATGTCAAGGGATGGTAGTTAGACTCTTGCTTGTTGGAGACAGTCATTGCCTGGCACTTGTATGGCACGAATGTTACTTACCATTTATCAGCCCAAGCCTGAATGTCATCCAGATCTTTCTGCACGTGGGCATGGCCTGCTTCATTATCTGAGGAGATGCAAATGGCACTAAACACTGCAGTCATCAGCGAACATTCCCATTTCCGACCTTATGAAGAGCAAGTTATTATTTAAATGGAGAAAGATTGCAAAGTGCCGCAGTACAGCGGGACCTGGGGGTACTTGTGCATGAAACACAAAAGGATAGTATGCAGGTACAGCAAGTGATCAGGAAGGCCAATGGTATCTTGGCCTTTATTGCAAAGGGGATGGAGTATAAAAGCAGGGACGTCTTGCTACAGCTATATAAGGTATTGCTGAGGCCACACCTGGAATACTGCGTGCAGTTTTGGTTTCCATATTTACGAAAGTATATACTTGCTTTGGAGGCAGTTCAGAGAAGGTTCACTAGGTTGATTCTGGGGATGAGGGGGTTGACTTATGAGGAAAGGTTGAGTAGGTTGGGCCTCTACTCATTGGAATTCAGAAGAATGAGAGGTGATCTTATCGAAACGTATAAGATTATGAGGGGGCCTGACAAGGTGGATGCAGAGAGGATGTTTCCACTGATGGGAGAGATTAGAACTAGAGGGCATGATCTTAGAATAAGGGGCCACCCATTTAAAACAGAGATGATGAGAAATTTCTTCTCTCAGAGGGTTGTAAATCTGTGGCATTCGCTGCCTCAGAGAGCTGTGGAAGCTAGGATAAATTTAAATAAATAAATAAATTAGAATAAATTTAAGACAGAAATAGACAGTTTCTTAAACGATAAGGGGATAAGGGGTTATGGGGAGCAGGCGGGGAAGTGGAACTGAGTCCATGATCAGATCAGTCATGATCTTATTGAATGGTGGAGCAGGCATAAGGGGCCATATGGCCTACTCCTGTTCCTATTTCTTATGTTTTTATGCTCTTATGATGGAAGGAAGGTCATTGATGAAGCAGCTGAAGATGGTTGGGCCTAGGACACTGTCCTGAGGAACTCCTGCAGTGATGTCCTGGTGCTGTGATGATTGACCTCCAGCCACCACAACCACCTTTCTTTGTGCTAGGTATGACTCCAGCCAGTCGAGAGTTTTCCCCTGATTTCCATTGACTTCTGTTTTACTAGGGCTCCTTGATGCCACACTTGGTCAAATGCTGCCTTGATATCAAGGGCAGTCACTCTCACCTTGCCTCTGGAATTGAACTCTTTTGTTCATGTTTAGACCAAGGCAGTAAGGAGGTCTGGAGCCAAGTAGTCCTGTCAGAACCCAAACTGAGCATCGGTGAGCAGGTTATTGGTGAGTAAGTGCCACTTGATAGCACTTTCAACAACACCTTCCATCACCTTCTTGATGATTGAGTGTCGACTGATGGAGCAGTAATTGGCTGGATTGGATTTCTCTTGCTTTTTGTGGACAGGACATATCTGGGTAGTTTTCCACATTGTCAGTTAGATGCCAGTATTGTAGCTGTACTGGAACAGCTTGGCTAGAGTCACGGCTAATTCTGGAACACAAATCTTCAGCACGACAGCCGGGATGTTGTTGGAGCCTATAGCCTTTGTTGTATCTCGTGCGCTCAGCTGGTTCTTGATATCACGTGGAGTGAATCGAATTGGCTGAAGGTGGGCTTCTGTGATGGTGGAGACCTCAGGAGGAGGTCAATATCGTTCATTCACTCAGCACTTCTGGCTGAAGATGGTTGCAAATGCTTCAGCCTTGTCTTTTGCACTCACGAGCTGGGCTCTGCCATCATTGAGGATGAGGATATTCATGGAGCCTCCTCCTCATGTTAGTTGTTTAATGTTCCATTACCATTCACGACTGGATGTGGCCGGACTGCAAAGCTTTGATTTGATCTGTTGATTGTGTGATCGCTCAGCCTTGTCTATAGCATGCTGCTTCTGCTTTTTAGCATGTATATAGTCCTGTGTTGCAGCTTCCCCAGGTAGTCACCTCACTTTTAGGTATGCCTGGTGCTGTTCCTGGCATGCTCTTCTACGTTCCTCTTTGAACCAGGGTTAATCCCCTGGCTTGATGGTGATGGTAGAGTGAGGGATATGCTGGGCCATGAGGTTGCAGATTGTGATGGAATACAATTCTGCTGCTGCAGATGATCCACAGCACCTCATGGATGTCCAGTTTTGAGCTGCTAGATCTGTTCTGAATCTATCCCATTTAGCACGGTGGCAGTGCCGCAGAACACGATGTAGGATGTCCTCAGTGTGAAGCCGGGACTTCATCTCTACAATGACTGTCTAGTGGTCACTGCTACCAATGCTGTCATGGACAGATGCATCTGCGACAGGTAGATTGATGAGGATGAAGTCAGGCAGGGGTGGATTAACCATAGGACGGATGGGGCTGCAGTCCTAGGCCCACCAAAGAACATAGGCCCACCAAATAAATTGAGGAAAAAAATATAAGGCCTCCCAAATAAGATGAATAGAATTCACCTGTAATTGTGAGAAATTTTCATATATGTATAGGAATCTAGTATTGCAATGTTACCAGAACCAGAATATATACCTTCTTGATATAGCATATATGCTTTTATTGTTAAATATACTGGCCTATGTTTTCATACTCAGAATCAGAATCATATACGTAATGTAATGAACATGAACAAACATAACTAAAGGCCCATTTGGATCAGCTTGCCCCAGGCACATCAGGCCCTTAATCCAGCTCTGAGGTCAGGTAAGTTTTTCCCTCATGTTTGTTCTTTTGCCACCTGTCACAGGTGCATTCTGACAGCTATGTCCTTCAGGACTCGGCCAGCTCGGTCAGTAGTGGTGCTGTTGAGCCACTCTTGGTGATGGACTTTAAAGTCCCCCACCCAGAGTACATTCTGTGCTCTTGCTACTGTCAGTGCTTCTTCCAAGTGGTGTTCAACATGGAGGTGTACTGATTCATCAGCTGAAGAAGGGCAGAAGGTGGTAATCAGCAGGACGTTTCCTTGCCCATGCTTGAACTGAAGCCATGAGACTTCATGGGGTCTGGAATCAATATTGAAGACTCCCAGGGCCACTCCCTCCCTACTGTATACCACTGTGCTCCACCTCGGGTGGGTCTGTCCTGCCGGTGGGACAGGACATGATGGAGGAGTTTGGGACATTGGCTGAAAGGTATGATTCTGTGAGTATGACTATGTCAGGCTGTTGCTTGACTAGTCTGTGGGACAGCTCTCGCAATTTTGCACAATTCCCCAGATATTGCTGAGGAGGTCTTTGCAGGGTCGATTGGGTGTGCCGTTGTCATGCCCGTAGCCAGTGCCGAGGTCGATGCCGGGTGGTCCGTCCGGTTTTATTCTTTTTATTGATTCTTGTAGCGTTTTTTTACAACTGAGTGGCTTGCTAGGCAATTTCAGAGGACAGTTAAGAGTCAATCACATTGCTGTGGGTCTGGAGTCACATATAGGCCAGACCATGTAAAGACGGCAGATTTCCTTCCTGAAAGGACATTAGTGAACCAGATGGGTTTTTACGACAATCCGATAGTTTTATGATCACCGTTACTTTTTATTCCAGATATTTATTTAATTAACTGAAATTAAATTCCCCAGTTCAAGTCTCTGGATTATTAGTCCAGGCCTCTGGATTACTAGTCCTGTCATTTAACCACTATACTATGGTTTGTCTTTAATTAAAAGTAGTTAAATATTGAAGCAAATGCAAGTTTTTAAACAACGTAGAAAGCCTAAAGACCAAAACAACACCTGGTTGTGTGCAATTGACTGAATCGCAGCAATATTGGGCCAGAATTTCATATAATCATCGAATCATACATCACAGAAGCAGGCCATGTGGTCCTTCGTGCATGTGCTGTCACTTTGAAAGAGATATCCAATTAGTCCCACTCCCCTGCTCTTTCACTATAGCCCGGCAAATTTCCCCCCTTAAAGTGTTCAGCCAATTCCCTTTTGAAAGTTATTATTGAATCTGCTTCCACCACTCTTTCAGGCAGTGCATCACAGATCATAAATCGCTGCATAAATGTTTTCCTTCATCTTGCCTCTGTTTTTTTTGCCAATTAGCTTAAATCTGTGTCCTCTGGTTACTGACCCTTTTGGAAAATGTTTCTCCTGATAACTCCCTCTGTTGCTTGGTGTGAAATTGTAACTGGCAATTCTCATGTGAAGCACCTTGTGAGGTTATTGCTACATTAAAGGCACTATATAAATGCCAGTTATTGTTGTTGTTATTTATTCTATCAAAAGCCTTCAAGATTTTGAACATCTTAATCAAATCTCCCGTCAACCTTCTCTGCCCTAAGGAGAACAACAAAGCATATGCTGAAACATTATGTCATGTCCTTCCTTCAACTGAGAGTGGCACATAATGTTATCATTTTTGTTCACTTTCTTCCTGTTCTCTTTCTCTAGGCATGCCATGCAAAACTGAGCTAGACCCCATTGCAACTGGGCTTGTAAGCACTTCACAGCACATGCCAACACTTGCTATATCTCTCCCAAGCATCAGTTCAGATACATTCAGCTTAAGGTGTATGAGTCAGTGCACAGGGCGAAACACAGAGTATGAATGAGCTGGAGCGAGTCATGGTGACAAAGGAGGAAAAGAAACTGATGTACAGAGGACTAACTCATCCCACTTTGGTTGTTGAATTCAAGGATCTGGACCTTGCGTGTTTTTAAAAGCAGTATGCTTTGTGAGCCTAGTGTGTTAGAGCTGTCATTTGAGACCATGTCAATTAGCATACTGTAAATGGTAGCTTGGTTGAAGGAGGCCACTCGCTGCATGCGTGTAGCCTTGCATGACAGTTTTGTGACAGGTGTGAAAATGCCAATGGTGCAGAGTGTGCCTGGTGCAGCCTGATATGCCAGACATCTCTCCGTTGGTCTTTCTCTTCTTTCCCCAAAAAGCAGATGTACAGAGCTGTGCTGCAGTTCTAGTCATGAGTGAAACTGGCAATACTTCAACAATTTTCATAAGGCTCCAGGCTACCTGAAAGGAAACAGGAGAAAAAATGAAAAAAGGTATATAAATTTTAAATGAAAACACCAACATTTAATCAAATCTCATAGAGCTGATTTTATAAATAGAGGGAAAATTATGGGGAGAATATGGAGAAGGGCAGAGAAATGGGATTAGATAAGAATAAATAGCTCCAATTGAAGAGCTCGCACTGGCACAGATTGTGGGAAAGACGAGGCAAAGAAGTTAAGGGCATTGGCACAGGCAAAGCATGGCCACCTGGACCAGCAAGCAGTAAGTCTTGTCGCAGGAGGCTAAAGGGAACTGTGACAGCCTGTCTGGAAAAGCACCGCATAGCTCCATAAACAGATCCAGGAAACTTAGTCTGGCATGTAAACCCTATGGGTTGAATAAGGCCTTCTTTAAGTAGCCCCCCCTCACCTGTTGTCTCCTAAGATGCGTAACTGCTGCTCCTTGTGGCAGGGCATCCTGTTGCTCCTCTTCCTCCTCCTCTACATACAACCAAATCAAAGTAGCAAGAATGGTACCCATTATAAGCTGTGTGTTTAAGCAGAACAAATGCAGGAAAAATCAACTTCCAAGGCAAGCTGGCCTATGGAAATCCCCAAAATGCAATAGCAAACAGATAATCTATTCAAGGTGCGTGCACCTTGTATATCACAATATATACACTCTCCACCCCACCCAAAACAAGTGATCTCCTGAGAGAAGCGAAAGAAACAGATAAAAACCATGCCAATTTGGGCATTTCTCTCTGACCCGCTCCACCCGGCAATCAAAACTAGGAGATTACTTCATATTTATTTTTATTTTTATTTATCTTTACACATAAAAAGTAAGAAAGATATGTATCTTATCATACGATCTTCAGCCTTACTTTGAGGAGAATTTTAATTTCATTTTTTAGGACCCTACCCCAACCCAACTCAGCTACTTGAGGCCATATTCCAGTCACGAATCTATGACACTCTTTTACACTGGTTCACTGCACTGAATCATGTGAGATTTTACGCTCGGGTTTATGCTAATCAGTTTTTGCAGAAGCTTGGATAAAACTTCACATTGGCAAAACCATCGCAATTTCCAGTGCATTTTGAGCACATTTTCCTGATTGCATCCCAAGTGGAAACTTCAGGTTCAGCTGTTTAACTCTGTAAATGCATGGTTGTGTGGTTATAACAGTCATATTAGCATAGTGCCAATCTATATTATATCCTGTCAGCAGGTTATTTCAAGCGGAGTATGTACACACCTCTGCAAGAATAGAGTACGGAAATGATACAGCTTCTGGATTATAGAGTCATGATTTGTATACTTTTAAGCAATTAAGAGAGAAAATGGAGTAATCCTCACCCTCCCCATCCCCAATGCTGGAACAAGTCTTGCTAGCTTGTTTTGAATTGCTTCCTATAAAACAGATGCAGATAAGTTCAGATTAAAACAAGCTGGCCTATAATTTCCAGGACTGTGTTTTTGACATTTTCTGCTTGAATTTGGGTCACATGCTGCTACCACTTTATGGTCAAACAATTTTGAAGAACAAAAGAAATCATGGAACAATGAAAGATATTTGGCCAATCTAGCCCATTCCTTCCATTGACATGAACTGTATCTAACCCATTTAACTATCAGAGGAAAAGTTCTGTCGTGCTCTTCCTGCCCCAACTGCAAATCAAGCAAACCTCCATAATGTCTGTCTGATCTTACATCTTTTGTTACTTAGTTTTGTTCTGTTGATTTCCTTGACATGATATTTCCACAATCCCAGTAGCTCAGAAACCATCTAATTCCATGGGGTATTTGAGCATCTCCTAACATTTTGATACTCAAATTCATTCTCAGCTCCTGGGTTAGAACATTTCTGGTATGGCAGTCCCTAATAACACTGCAAAAACTTCAAGTGCCAGCTTTTTAATAACTGTTTCATCGCACACTGGTATTTTCTCCGTAAAATACACATCATTCACCATCGTGTTACTTACCTGCCAGGGAATACCCCTACATCTTCTGCAGTAAAACAGTTGTGAAAAAAGTAACTGAAAACACTCTGCATACTCTCACCTCGCTCCTCCCCAAGGGGCCCACTTATTATTTTAATACTTTGCCTGTTATAAATATATACAAAGATTTCCCCCTTTAATTTCCCCTAGCGTCCTTTGTGAATTTCTATCACAATGACCTCTTTTCACTCCTCTTCATTATTGCTTTAGCATCTGTTACTTTACTTTTTTCCCTTCCTTCTAATTTCCTTCAAATATTCAAACATTTTTAATACCTACTCTAAATCCTCTATTTAACTGTTTAGGTTTAAACTTTTGCATTATTGTCCTAGTTCTATATGTTGCATAATATTTCTGGTACAATCTTAAAGGGGCAATGTGATGATTTGTCAGTGACTGAGGTCTGATGTACCTCAATGCCTCTGGCTCAAGAACTGCATTGGCAGAAGCAGATATCTCCTGCACACCCCCCCCATCACCTCCCCTCCTCCCCCTCCCCCCCCCCCACCATCACCCGCACCCCTACAGGCATCCTATTCGAGGAATTGAATGAATTGTGAGGGAAGGGAAACTTGAAGAGAGAAAGGAAATAATTTGTAAACTGGGAAGAGAAAAAAAATCTATCTCCATCTCTGTTGTATCAAAGGAAACAGAATGGAAGCTGGAGAAGTAGAGCATTTGAGAGGCAGAATCAGTGACTTCAGAAACATCAACACACTTCAGTGAGTACAACAGTGGACCAGGTAACAATCCGATGGATTACAAGTCACTATGCAGGCTTCTATTGAACAGGACAGGCTTAGTTGCTCGTGTTAGTGCCACCTGTCGATCAGTGCGCACCAGTCAGATTGCTATTTGTTATGAAACTTTTACAGTGCTAGTATAAACTGTCTCGTGCAATCACTGATAAGGAATGAGTCAGATTTATCAAAGTGTAGCTATGCCATTTGACATATCTTCTGGCACTGGAATAATAAAACAAGATTAAGTTGCGATAGGCTTTCTGCAGTATTTATTGAAATGCAGATTTTGAGCTTAGAGTCCCTCTAGTGGGTTGTTTGATATTAACAGAGTTAATGAGAAAAATAACTGTTCACCATGTGTTGGCTGGGTAGATCAGCAGTTGACTATCACATACACTTTAAATCAATAGATTTCAGAGTAGCACACTGGGGCACCAAATTACAACAGTAATAAAACAGAAACAATATTGATGTGTTAATAATACATCATAAAGAACAATTTTATTTTCATTATTTGCTTTCAGAGAACAATTTTATTTTTAATTTACTGTATGCAAATAATTACACAATTCAACATTTGGCATTAACTTGAGGTCCTTTTGATTTATATATTTCCCTCTCTCCTGTCGCACTAAAACCTTTGAACTAACCTTGCTATCTTGTACGGTTCTGCTATCCTTCTGAACATACTCCAGTTCACTTCCACGAAAAATTGCTATAATATTTTGTGCAGTCTATTTTGATTAATATTTGCTCTGATGTTAATTTTATAGCTTCCTCTATCCTCTGCCACCAGATGCTAGAATTTCCTTCAGCTCTTTTCTTTTCCTGCCAAGCTTGGCTGCTCTTTCAGTTCCCTTTGGCTGACCAGCTTTGTGTTAATAAGGAAGGTTTTCCTTTTCTGAGATGAACATAGATTACCTACCCAGAATGAACTGTGGCATTATGATTTCAGTAGAAAAGTATCCATATGTTTCTGGTACTATTTAAGGGCAGTCGAAGCCTTAATGTGCGTTACTAAAGCTTTTGATTGTTGAAAGCTCCAGAGAATTCCGGGTTCCATGGGTCATCTGTTTTAATGGTTTCACCTCACACAATGTAACGCTGAAAGTCTAATATTATAGTAATAATGTGACTCAGGTATCTTACTGTAGTATATTCATTTTGTACTGCTAAAATAAGTTATTTATAAACAATTTAAAACAAATTAGAATGTTCAAAGCTTTACTTTTACTATGCTCGTTGTTGCTTTTCTTTTTTTTCTCTCTTCCTTTTCTTCTATGTTATATTTGGGAGTGGGTTTGAATGAAGTTAAAGAGAAATAATTTATTTTACAAGATCACTGTCACTGTGTTTATTCCTTCAGGCAGTCCATGCTCTTATTTGATAATCCTATACTTCTTAGTATAGTCTACAGGGCTGTAGTAATATCTGCCCTCCTGTATGGCTCAGAGATATGGACCATGGCAAACAAGCCAAAGGTGGGCAGCGGAAACGCTACAAGGACACCCTCAAAGTCTCCCGGATAAAGTGCAACATCCCCACTGATACTTGGCAGTCCCTGGCCCAAGACCACCCTAAGTGGAGGAAGTGCATCTGAGAGGACGTTGAGCACCTCGAGTCTCAGTGCCGAGAGCATGCAGAAATCAAGCGCAGACAGTGGAAAGAGCATGCCGCAAACCAGTCCCACCCACCCCTTCCCTCAACGACTATGTCCCAACTGTTCAGCCACCAAAGAACTCACTTCAGGAGTGGAAGCAAGTCTTCCTCGATTCCGAGGTACTGCCTATGATGATGATGATGACTTCTTAGTTGGAAGCATTATCTCCATGACTAGCTCCATCTGCTGGATATATATGCAGTTATATATGCTTAGACACTGCGGGGGGAATTTTAACCCACCAAAAATGGACGTGTTTGGGTTGGGTGAGAGGCTAAAGTGTTAAAAATCTGAATCCTGATCCCAACCCACCCACTTCCGGTTTTAATGGAGTGGGCCAGGGGTGCGAGGAACCAACCCAGTCCTAGGAAACGGACTGGCCATTTAAAGATTATAATGAGGTTGTGTGTCTCATTATACTCCATGATTTATAATTTAACTCTGGCCACCCAGGTTTCCCAGGCCTCGGGAAACCCGTCAGCTAAAGGGAGGCAAGGAGAGTTGGATCCAGGAGGTAAGTGCCTTTCCACTTACCTGCTGGATCCAGGGTACCTGCCTCCCCAATCCCTCCCGATTGTACACCCTCCCGGACCTTTCCAATCTCCCCCAAAACCTCCCCCGTGAGACCTCCCCCACGAGGCCTCTGACCTCTCCATGAGGCCTCCGATTTCCCCCACAAGGCATCTGCTTTCACTCCCGAGGCAAACAATCTCACCCCCAAGGGCTCCAATCTCAACCACCACCCCTACTCCCCCCAGCCTACGATCATTCTTCTGTATTTCCCTACCTCAGACTAGTCCCCCTCACTGCCTCCCCACTTCACAGTAAAAATCCAGGCCTATATCCTTCTTTTCCTTCAAAGTTAAATGCTCAATGATAGCAAATCCTAACTGCTAAATATTCTGAGATGTCTAATAGTTAGTAGATAGCAACTAACTAACATTTTGAATACTAAAATGTAATTTTTTTGCTGCATCCTCTTTACTCAAAGCTTCTTCTGCTGCGAGTGCAGGAAATCACAGAGCACGTGATTTTCTGTTCTAAGCTACACAAATGTGCTTTCCCAATGTGCACTCTTGGTGGGTGAGGCTTTGTGCCAAGAGCATGGAAGTGGAAAATTTACTCTTAAATTTCTGAAGTGAATTGTAACCATAAACAATAATACTAAAACTATATTAATTCTAGCACACACTAACAAATTTACTGAAGTCAATTCCATTACTGAGTTCTATAATGACAATATTTGAAGACCATACAAATACACATTGCTCTTTAACTCTCGCCATCTTCAAATGTCTCCTCTTCGACTATCCTTTTTAGGAGCTCCCCTACTATCTCATTGTCCAGTTTCCCAGCCCCCTTATAGAAACATAGACAATAGATGCAGGTGTAGGCCATTCAGCCCTTCGAGCTTGCACCACCATTCAATAAGATCATGGCTGATCATTCACTCAGTACCTCTTTCCTGCTTTCTCTCCATACCCCTTGATCCCTTTAGCCGTAAGGGCCATATCTAACTCCCTCTTGAATATATCCAATGAACTGGCATCAACAACTTTCTGCGGTACGGAATTCCACAGGGTAACAACTCTCTGAGTGAAGAAGTTTCTCCTCATCTCAGTCCTAAATGGCTTACCCCTTATCCTTAGACTATGTTCCCTGGTTCAGGACTTCCCCAACATCAGGAACATTCTTCCTGCTTCTAACCTGTCCAGTCCCGTCAAAATTTTATATGTTTCTATGAGATTCACTCTCATCCTTCTAAACTCCAGTGAATACAGGCCCAGTCGATCCAGTCTCTCCTCATATGTCAGTCCTGCCATCCCCGGAATCAGTCTGGTGAACCTTCGCTGCAATCCCTCAATAGCAAGAACGTCCTTCCTCAGATTAGGAGACCAAAACTGAGCACAATATTCCAGGTGAGGCCTCACTAAGGCTCTGTACAACTGCAGTAAGATCTCTCTGCTCCTATACTCAAATCCCCTAGCTATGAAGGCCAACATACCATTTGCCTTCTTCACCACCTGCTGTACCTGCATGCCAACTTTGAATGACATGTACCATGACACCCAGGTTTCGTTGCTCCTCCCCTTTTCCTAATCTGCTGCTATTCAGATAATAATGTTTTTGCCACCAAAGTGGATAACCTCACATTTATCCACATTATACTGCATCTGCTGCGCGTTTGCCCACTCACCCAACCTGTCCAAGTCACCCTGCAGCCTTTTAGCGTCCTCTTCACAGCTCACACCACCACCCAGTTTAGTGTCATCTGTAAACTTGGAGATATTACACTCAATTCCCTCATCCAAATCATTAATGTATCTTGTAAATAGCTGGGATCCCAGCACTGAGCCCTGCGGCACCCCACTAGTCACTGCCTGCCATTCTGAAAAGGACCCGTTTATCCTGACTCTCTGCTTCCTGTCTGCCAACGAGTTCTCTATCCACGTCAGTACATTACCCCAATATCATGTGCTTTAATTTTGCACATCAATCTCTTGTGTGGGACCTTGTCAAAACTTTTTGAAAGTCCAAATACACCACATCCACTGATTCTCCCTTGTCCACTCTACCAGTTACATCCTCAAAAAATTCTAGAAGATTTGTCAAGCATGATTTCCCTTTCATAAATCCATGCTAACTTGGACCGATCCCATCACTGCTTTCCAAATGTGCTGCTATTTCATCTTTAATAATTGATTCCATCATTTTCCCCACTACTGATGTCAGGATTCTTCGGTGATGTGTCTTAGGATATTTACCGCAATAAAGCTACGATATAAATGCAAATTTTTGTTGTTGTCCAGTGAAGAAAAGGATAATCTGGTTTTCTAGTCATGCCACTAATATTTAATTTGAGTTTTGAACAAAACATTGTTAAAGCTGTTTAAATTCTGTGATTAAAAACGCAAAGAGGAAAAGTTGCAAAAAAAGGTACACAGCAACACACCTAGAAACGTTTCTGGGCTGAAGAATCACAACTGACTAGTGTATTGGAGCATTTAAAATCAGGGATTTTTGTCATGAAATAGTTATCACTGGTGTAGTCAGAAAGATATACTGGCAACTCAATCTGTAACAATTTTGCCAGTATCAAGTTTCATAGAGTGCTGCAATTGAATTATAATATCAAAGGCCTATTCGTCAAGTCAACGCTTCTTTCTGGTGATACTGCCAGGATTCACTCCCTGTTGAAAACAGCAGTCAAATAAATTCTTAAGAACTCTTTTTGCTGGCTATTGTAATGAAAGTTAAAGGGGGAGAAATTCGGTCGCACCTCATTAGGAGCGGTAACCCAGGCGGAGCGGTAATTTTAGCGCCTTGAAAAAGTTTGTACCCTCTGCCCAGAAATTCGTCAGAATCGATCAAAGAGCTGACTGGGGCACTAAATCAGCCGATGCACACCAGAGCTAAATTTAGCGGAGTCATTGCACATGCGCCGAACTCCGATTCGGATCCCGGGAAAAGGCAAGTCTTAAAGCCGTGGCATAATAATGCACCCATTAAAGTTTTCAAAATCACTTTTTTTCAAGCTGTTTTCTTATTTCTATCCCTCGCTGCAAACTCGGAGGCTCACCATTGTGCTGTATGTAAACATTGCAGTGACTGTGACCTCCAACGGAAGTGCTGCCTCATCCTTTAAGTAGCCACCAGTTAACGACTCTGCAAGCCTGTACCGATTGTTTTTCCAGACGTTGTTTAAATGAGGAGGCCACACCTAATTTTCCGACCGGGGCGCAAGCGTGCACGTTGCACAGGAATACATCATGATCAGAGTGATCATCAGCAGCCTGGCGTTATTGGTTTGCGCTCCCAGTGAGCCTCCAATCATTTTTCAGTTGTGGTGCTAAATGCTGCGCTCCCAGTCAGTAACCTCTTACGCTCCCATTAACATCTCCTCTGGCCGCTAACTGAGGCATTAGACAACTGAAAATTCAACCCAAAGTTCTGAGAGAGTTTTTATATTCATTATATTGTTATCAGGGAATTCATTTTAAGATCCACAATTCTTAACGAAGAAAGTTACAGTTTTGAAATGTTCAGTGTGTGTCGGGTTTTATATAGGAAATCAATCCCATTGTTTACATTTGCAGGAATGTGTGAGATGCACAAAATATGGTCAGTTCATTAGATTCCACCATCTTCATATCTTTGTAACGATGAATCTAGTACTACTGTACTGGAGCTTGACTATAAATTGGACTACTAAATTTCAAATGTTCAAAACCCACTTGATAATTCTGTTTTTGGCCAATAATGTGATGATAAATATCTTTTCCAATCACCACAGGACTTACAGGGTAATGACATACATGCAGAATACTAACTATGAAAGCAGTACTCAATTCACTACATGAACACAGCTACAGGTATATTTGGTTGGCTACCAAACTGATGTGTAGGTAGCCTGAATGCCAATATTTAAAAAAAAATTTGTTTTGCACACGATTGAATCTTAGACTCAAAAAATATTTGTTTCCACAGACACCAAATTCTGAAATCTAATTTCACCTTTCAGATGGAAACTGCCAGTTACATTTTGTTATTTGCAAATTTCTCATTGAATTGCTCCACCCATTCTGTGGGACAGGTTCTTCCCTAATGAAGCAAGTGAGTACAGAGGACAGAACCTGAGAGACTATATATTCCCATGCTTCAAGAATTTGATTGCATGACACTATATAACCTCACTTTAGTGTGTTTGGATTATTTTTACAACTTAGATCTGAAGATATCAGAACAAGAGAGAAGAGAATGTTTCAGACAGACTGGGTAATGTCACAGAGCACAGTGTTGCAGTCATTTGAGTGTGAATTTGACTTACCTCTTTACTGGAATGTGCATTTAGTCTGAAACTGACAGGCCTCATAAAATTCAGGCATTTCATCTTTCAGGCCTACTTAAAGATATCTATGCTTCTCAAGAGCTAACTGGTAGCTGAACAAAGACTGTGATAATGGAGTAAGGATGCAAACTATTTAAAGGGGCACTGTCACTACATAAGAACATAAGAAATAGGAACAGGAGTAGGCCATACAGCCCCTCGAGCCTGCTCCGCCATTCAATATCATGGCTGATCTGATCATAGACACAGCTCCACTTCTCCACCTGCTCCCCATAATCCCTTATCCCCTTATCGTTTAAGAAACTGTCTATTTCTGTCTTAAATTTATTCAATATCCCAGCTTCCACAGCTCTCTGAGGCAGCGAATTCCACAGATTTACAACCCTCTGAGAGAAGAAATTTCTCCTCATCTCTGTTTTAAATGGGTGGCCCCTTATTCTAAGATTATGCCCTCTAGTTCTAGTCTCCTCCATCAGTGAAATCATCCTCTCTGCATTCACCTTGTCAAGCCCCCTCATAATCTTATTCGTTTCAATAAGATCACCTCTCATTCTTCTGAATTCCAATGAGTAGAGGCCCAACCTACTCAACCTTTCCTCATAATTCAAACCCCTCATCCCCAGAATCAACCTAGTGAACCTTCTCTGAACTACCTCCAAAGCAAGTATATCCTTTCGTAAATATGGAAACCAAAACTGCACGCAGTATTCCAGGTGTGGCCTCACCAATACCTTGTATAGCTTTTATACTCCATCCCCTTTGCAATAAAGACCAAGATTCCATTGGCCTACCTGATCACTTGCTGTACCTGCATACTAACCTTTTGTGTTTCTTGCACAAGTACCCCCAGGTCCCGCTGTACTGCAGCACTTTGCAATCTTTCTCCAGTTAAATAATAACTTGCTCTTGATTTTTTTTCTGCCAAAGTGCATGACCTCGCACTTTCCAACATTATACTCCATCTGCCAAATTTTTGCCCACTCACTTAGCCTGTCTATGTCCTTTTGCAGATGTTTTGTGTCCTCCTCACACATTGCTTTTCCTCACATCTTTATATCGTCAGCAAACTTGGCTACGTTACACTACATTGTGGAATTCCTGGACAGCTAGGACAAACCAACTCTAAATATTCTACCTCAAATCCTGTTGCAGTGAGTTTGTACTGTAGAAAAAGCTACTTATTCAGACTTTCCAAATGCTTTTCCTTTTCTTCTTTATTCATTTGCAATCTTGACTTTCAGATCTGCTTTAATTTCCCAGCAAGCCTTGCCATTTGTCTTGCTTAAAGAACTTCTGAAAATGGCAATTTCATTGCATGTCTCCTGTTAAAATAGCACAATGCCAAATGACAATCCATCGTCATTGGCGCAGATTTTGCGGTCAGCTGCGAAGGAATGGCACTTGCCGTTCACCTCGATGACAACTGACCACAAAGTTTTCACCAGCTTTAGACCAGAGTCTTGCTCTAATGTGGCATCTGATCCAATGCAGCAACCTCGACAGGGGATCGGTGGCACCTGTGAGCAGGTGAAGAAATAATGAGGCTCCTCAACTGATCTGGTTGAAGAATCCTACGTAAGCTAGACGTGATCCAAAACTCAGCTGCCCGTGTCCTAACTCGCACCAAGTCCCGTTCCTACCCATCACCTCTGTGCTCGCTGACCTACATTGGCTTCCAGTTAAGCAATGCCTCGATTTCAAAATTCTCATCCTTATTTTCAAATCCCTCCATGGCCTCACCCTTCCCTATCTCTGTAATCTCCTCCAGCCGCACAACCCTCCGTGATGTCTACTCGCCTCTAATTCTGTCCTCCTGAGCATTCCTGATTTTAATTACTCATCCATTGGTGACTATGCCTTCTGTTGCCTCGACCCCAATTCTGTAACTCCCTGCCTAAACCTCTCCGCTTCGCTTCCTCTCCTTCGTCCTTCAAGATACTCCTTAAAACATACCTTTTTGATCAAGCATTTGGTCACCTGTGCTAATTTCTACTTTTGCGGCTCGGTCTCAAATTTTTATAGCATAATACTCTTGTGAAGCGCCTTGAGACATTTCACTACTTTAAAGATGCTATATAAATACAAATTGTTATTGTTGTTGTTGAGGTACACCTGAGTCTAAACCAGGAAATATAAAACAGGAAATATAAATTAGATTTAAATCATGTACAGAAAGGGAAATAAAGAAAGAAAGATAGATGGGGTTAAGAGAGAGAGAAAGAGATAAAAAGAAACAGACAGAAAAAGAAAAAAAGAGTTTTATTTAAAAAAAATGTTAAACCCCAACACTAATTAACCTCTGAAGGAATGAGACTCTACACTTGTAAAATTAAATTTTCAACACCAAAGAGGTTGTTTGGCAGTAATTATCACTTATCATGCTGTTAAAAATTCATTTACTCCTGAATGCACCAGCCCTAACTTTTTCTGGCTTCTTTAGTGGGGAACCAGAAGGCAAGTACCCCAAGTTCACACATTGCATGTCTTTCAATGCCAAGTTTATCAGCGAGGACTGCTACGGTGCACCGTGTGGAGGAGCAGGTAATCTCTGACAGCAACTTCTAAATATCCGCTTTTATCTGTGCATGTGCGTATGCCAGACGTTGCCGTCCGATTTACTCCATAATAACGGTGAGTGCTGTTAGCCTCACCGTCATTATTAAAGCAAATTACAGACAATATTTTTAAATCCCAAAATGCCAAAGAAATCAATGCTCCAACAACTACAGTATTATGTAATCAACTGATCAACATTAGCAATTTAATTTAATGTAATTGTTTATTTTGAATTTGATTCAGAGTCTAAAAATACATTATTATAAACATTCAAACTTGATAGTAGGAAGTCAGATACAGTACAGGATATCCTCATAAGATGCTTTAACACATGGATCAATTATTCCCTTCCATATGTTAGCACAAATGCAGAATTGCTTGACTGAGTGGTAGCACTCCTATCTCTAAGTCAGGAATTTGTAGACTCTAGTCTTACTCCTGGATTTGAGCACAAAATCCAGATTGACAGTGCCATACTGGCGGACTGCTGCATTGTCAGAGGTGCCGTCTTTAGATGAGACATTTAAACAGTCTATTCAGGTGGGTGTAAAAGATACCATTGTATTTTTTCAAAGAACAGCAGGGAGTTCTCCTGGTGTCCTGGCCAATGTTCACTCCTCAAGCAATATCACCAAAACAGATTAACTAGTCAACCAGCACATAACTGTTTATGGAATCTTACTGTGTGCTAATTGGCTGCCAAGTTTGTCTACCAAACAACAGTGACTTCAAATTTAAGTCATTGATTGTGAAGTATTTGCGATGTCCTCACATCATGAAAAATGCTATGAAAATGCAAGTCTTTCTTCCTGAAGCAGTAGGTATTGAAAGTTATCAAGCATCAGAAAAACAAGTCAGACACATCCCGATGGCTTAGTAGGCAATGCACCACATGGCAAAGTATTGCGCTATTCAGACCAGGAGGTCCCAAATTTGGACTTTGGTCTGTGCTAAAATAGACCATCTCAGTTGAGATGGTGATGGGGTGGCTATATTTGATCTTAATCTCCTTGGGCTAGGGAGGGGAAAAAACATTCGCTGGAATTCCAGCCAATGTTCCCTTGAAACTGCGCAGCCGTGCGGATGTGTAGTGTCTGTGAAGTCCCGCATAGGCCACTCACCGGCATTTGCATTGTAAAAATCATGCATGAGCAAAATTTGAATGGGCTGTGCAACAATTTAAAGGGACAGTGCATGAAAAAAAATTAGAGAGAATGTTCATTCCACTCACTGTCCAGTGACAGGTAATGACCTTAAAGGAGGTCAGAGTGAAGCTCAGCTTTAATGCTCCACATTATTGATAGTTTGCCACAATCATATAGGCAATACACTTCCAATCCAAAATAACTACCTTGACTCAGTCAAAGAAGGTTCATTGCCAGAGCTTGCCAGATGTAGCCCATTTATTCCTCGGCAACCAAATAAATCAGATGATTCTAATTTACTATGCTTCAGGAAGATGCCCCACAAGTTACCGGGGCTCCTTTGAGCACAAAATGAAATTGAACTTGCACATTTAATTGGCTGAAGAGGACAAATGGATGAGTGACCAACAACTGGGACATGTTCATTGCAGGGGATACTTCAACAACTGTGGATGTGGTGTGCTGAATTTTAGGAATCAGATGGGCAGGAAGAATTGGAGCATTGAAATAATAAAAAATTCCGACATAACATTA
Organism: Pristiophorus japonicus; assembly: GCF_044704955.1. Lineage (NCBI taxonomy): Eukaryota > Metazoa > Chordata > Chondrichthyes > Pristiophoridae > Pristiophorus > Pristiophorus japonicus. Next base: position 57,852,522 of record NC_091980.1, read on the forward strand.
CCAATCTGGTTTGTGGGTGGTTAAAGGCATGCACTATTTTCCCAACATTTCACCCAAGCTGAAATGAGACATATGCCTAATTTGTACATAGTACCAGATAGCTGCCAGCAATGATGGGCTTATTCTTGAGTCATCACCTTCAAGAAAGATGGGAGAGAAATAAAAAAAAGAACCAGTAAGTTCTCTCTGTAAGCTACAGTCAGTCTTGCTTTTCAGGTCAGCCTTAATTCCTCAATAAGTACAGGCTGTCACATTAAGAGTTTAATATGATATTTCCCACGCTGTTTCAGGGTCATGTTTGTCATTAATACATTTTTTCCAGCTACTTCTGTAGCATTTTATGAACCTCAACATTATTCTGCACAGTCATGAAGCTGCTCTAAAATAGTCAAAATGTTTAGGAATGTACAAGGGTCAAAATGCATTGGTTTGACTGTACAATGGGGAATTCTGGAAAAATGATGCACTGTCTTCATGAAAAAGTGCTTTTGGTAAAACTTTTTAGTTTGAGAGGGGAAAACCAGAATAAATGTGTTATTGTCATCATTATGAAATTACCCCTAAATCACATGATGATATGTTTCCCCATAATATATGCTTTCACATTGCTTGTTGGTAAACTAATGAAAAGAGATTTGCTTTTTTCATGCAAATAATTAGCCCCTAATTTCTCCTGATTTTCTCTCCATTTTTCTTAAGGTTGTTTGGGCCACATCTCTTTCCAAAGACCTGAATTGGAAATGAGATGTGGCTTAAACATACGCACGAAAAATGGGGAGGAAAATCAAGAGAAATGAAAAGCTTATTATTCGCATGAAAAAAGAAAATCAGATGACCTGCACTCAGGCCTGTCAGTCTCGAGCTGAGTGCTGGGAAGAGCATGGAAGTGGACATCCAAGAGACATCTGCTGATTTCCCCTTTCCCAAGCAACTGACTAAAGAAAGACTTCCATTTATATAGCGCCTTTCACGACCACCGTACATCTCAAAGCGCTTTACAGCCAATGAAGTACTTTGTGAAGTGTAGTCACTGTTGTAACTGGACTAGCTTCTAGTTGGTCAAAATTCAGGAACTCATTATGTGAGAAATCACGAGTATGAACTCGATTTCATGGGCTAAAATATTGTACCAATGTTTTGTCAGAAAATGCTTTCATTTGATTCTCCCTGAGGAAGCAGGTTCGTCCTAAGGCTCTGTGCATGTTTACTCTGTAACTGGTCACAGTTCAGTGGTGTCAAACAAACAATTTAACTGAGCTACAAGGACAAGGCTTAATGCTTTAGCCTTGTGTCCCTGATGCAGTCTTAATGATCTTGGTAGAGCAGTCTGTGCATTATAGTACAACAAAAACATTTCTACACAAATATAATTACAATCATGAAATAGAGCCTGGCTAAAATTTCAATATTAAATGGATTTGAATTACAATTTGTATCAGGGATATTATGATTGGTGAGTATTGTGGAAATGAAAAAAAACACAATCAAAATGATAGAATTCCAATAGATAGTTTACAAGATGAACTAATGGAAAATATTGGTAAAATAAGCATATTGCTCTGAGATTAAAAATTCTAAGTATTAAAAATATCATTGTCTACAACACTGGAACCTACAATCTCTAAAACATGAAGCTAGTTGATAATTTTATATACTAATGAAGTCTGTATCCTAGAGAGGTATTGCTCCACATTTATACTCGTAATATTGCATTAATAATTTGATTTAATAAGCAATTGTATTTGTCAACTATAAAACTCTAGTCCATTTTTGCTTTCTTACATTCATGTTCTATGTTTCATCAACAGATGCTGATCCCAAAAACCACCAGAGCTGTTTACACTGAAACTCATTCATTTGTGACATTTCGCACCCACTGCTTAAAAGGATGATTGCTACTGTTTCAGGGGGTAACAATCAAGCAGTGAAATGATAAGATGATGTTTGAATTACATCAGTGTGACAAACTGTGTCTTTATGTCAGCTGTTAACAAAAATACAAAAACTTTTACCAGTAATTATTTCCAAGCAACAATATCCCTTCATACACAACACAAATAAGAAAAAAATGGAAATAGAAAGGTTGACATTTTTAATGCTGCGGGGTTTCTGCAGGTTTCTGTGAGTTATATTTAAGATTCTTTTTTGGATTGCACTGATTTTCCTGATTAACTTCCTGCTTTTAAAATTATTACTAGTCTGTAAAAACTGATTCTCACCGAAAAATTCACTCTCCAACTGGGGTGAATTTCTGAAATTTCATTAGGATCTGGATCTGTGAAGCTGTTCCAGCACTACAGGGAGGCAACTTCTGGTTTTCTCTATAACATTTCCCCTAATTTCTTCACCAATATACCAGAAAGGGAAGTCAGGAAAAGGTTCATTGTAATTTTATTTCAAGTAAAATTAGAAACAAATATTTTACTAGTTATATTGTTTCATAGTGTTGTGTAATTTTTCTCTCTGCTTTTTCTTTGGAAAATGCATTGTCAAATAAAACTGGAATTTTATGTCATGATGCATGTCATTCAGTTATGTATTGTCTGCATGAAAAACACTTAATCAAATTGTGCTTCATTAGGAAACGTAGTGCAAATATTTGTAATCGCCCTTTTCAAGAGTGGTAATTTTGGTACATACACACTGCATATCATTTAAAGCTATTCCAGCTTCACTAAATGTATTATTGATTCATTTCTTAATCTAATGGCTATAAAACTGCTGGACAATACTTGAGGTCTCTATCATGAACTGTTCTTAAAATTCTTTTACAATGGCAAACATAGCTTATCAGAACCTTTAAACGTAGATCATAATCCTGTTGAATCCTGTGGTGTCAATTAATAATTTTTTGGGGTGAAGTTATTTGCACCTCAAGGCCATCAATATTAGCACAAGAGAAAAGGATACAATAAAAACAAATTGTGTTACCAGTTGTAATGTCCCTTTAGATGGTATTAACAAGGTTGTTACACTGAATCAGGCACTTACAATTAGCTTAATTTGATATATAGTGAGTTTTGATTGACAGGTCTAGGTAAGGTGCAATCTTTGTTAGGACTGACTGATTCCTTTTGTATTAAGATAGAGTTCACCTGATTGGTAAATCAAAAGAAATGCAAATAATTCTTTAAAAGAGCACGATTGTTACATACATTTTTGGCAAACATAATTTGTGTATGTGCGTGTGTGTGTGTGTGTGTTAAACATACAATGCCCCAATGTAAAGGGTGGCGTGGAAGATGCTATCATGTTGCTTGCACATGGTGCTTTTGCACTGGCACCAAAATTAGAAGTATCTCTAATAAGAGTCAAGAAACAACACATGATTTAAAAAAAACAGGCGGCCCACCTTTTTGATTGTTAGTCTCACATTTGCTCCAGATTGGCTGGTTAGGAAATTGAGAGATACACTAACATATAGAGATCAAATTGTTTTCTGAGAGTTCTCAAAGGCCTCGTGTCTGGAAGTAAGAAAATGTGGTTCTTTGCAGTTAATGGCATTTACTATTTTGCTACTCCTGCAATACATAATTCAGAGCTAAACAAATAATCAACACCTCAACATTGGGACAGAGAAAGCTCAAGGGTTGAAAAGACCATTCGTCCATTCAGTCCAACTTCCTGCTATTCTTTTTAACTTATTCTCGGGATGTGGGTGTCGCTGGGAAGGGCAACATTTATTGCCTCTCCCTAGGTGCCCTGAGAAGGTGCTGATGGACCTTCTTCAGTTTAATACAACCCAGCGGCCTGCTAGGCCACTTCAGAGGGAGTTAAGAGTATATATTGGTATGGAACTGGAGTCACATATAGGCCAGATCAGGTAAAGGTCGCAGGTTTCCTCCTCTAAAGGATAACAGTGAATCAGATGGGATTTTAACGACAATCTGACAGATTCATAGTCATTTTTACAGATGCCAACTTTTTATTTCCAGATTTTAATTTAACTGAATTCAAATTCTCAAACTGCCATGATGAGATTTGAACTCACATTCTCTGGATTACTAGTCCAGGCCTATATATTACCAGTCTAGTAATATTAACACTGCACTATTGTATCCAATAATGTGCTAAATTGCATCTGCCAATTGTCTGTCCCATTCCCCAATCTAGATCCTTGTTCTGACGAAGGGTCATCGACCTGAAAAGTTAACTCTGTTTCTCTCTCCACAGATACTGCCTGACCTGCTGAGTATTTCCAACATTTTCTGTTTTTAATTCAGATTCCAGCATACGCAGTATTTTGCTTTTGTAATCTAGATTCTTGTTTAACTTCTGTTTATCCTCCACCATATTAACTGCATTTAGTTGTCATCTGAAAATTTTGAAATTTTGAGATTGATCTTAGAATCATAGAATTATAGAAATTTACAGCACAGAAGGAGGCCATTTTGGCATATCGTGTCAGCCCACAAAGAGCTATCCCGCCTAATCCCACTTTCCAGCATTTGATTCATAGCCTTGTAGGTTATGGCATTTCAAGTGCATATCTAAGTACTTTTTAAATGCTATGAGGATTTCTGCCTCTTCCACCCCTTCAGGCAATGAGTTCCAGACCCCTATCACCCTCTGGGTGAAAGAACTTCTCCTCAAATCCCCTCCAAACCTCCTACCACTTACTTATTGACCCCTGTGCTAAGGGAAATAAGTCCTTCCTATCCACTCTATCTAGGCCCCTCATAATTTTATATGCCTAAATTAGTCTCCCCTCAGCCTCCTCTGTTCCAAAGAAAACAACCCCAGCCTATCCAATCTTTCCTCATGGCTAAAATTCTCCAGTCCAGGCAACATCTTCGTAAATCTCCTCTGTACCCTCTCTAGTGCCATCACATCTTTTCTGTAATGAGGTGACCAGAACTGTATACAGTACTCTAGCTGTGGCCTAACTATTATTTTGTACAGTTCAAGCATAAGCTCCCTGCTCTTATATTCTATGCCTTAGCTAACAAAGGCAAGTGTCCCATATGCCTTCTTAACTACCTTATCTACCTGTCCTGCTACCTTCAGGGATCTGTGGACATGCACTCCAAGGTCCCTCTATTCCTCTATACTTCTCAGTGTCCTACTATTTATTGTGTATTCCCTTTCCTTGTTAGCCCTCCCAAATGAATTACCTCACACTTCTCTGGATTGAATTCCATTTGCCACTGTTCTGCCCATCTGACCAGTCCATTGATATCTTCCTGCAGTCTGTAGCTTACTGCTTCATTATCAGCCACACGAAAAATGTTGTATCATCTGCAAACTTCTTAATCATACCCCCTATATTCAAGTCCAAACCATTGATATATACCTACAAAAAGCAAGGGATCCAGTACTGAGCCTTGTGGAACCCCACTGGAAACAGCCTTCCAGTCACAAAAACACCCGTTGACCATTACCCTTTTCTTCCTGCCTCTGAGCCAACTTTGGGTCCAACTTGCCACTTTGCCTTGGATCCCATTGGCTTTTACTTTTACGACCAATCTGCTATGTGGGACCTTATCAAAAGCTTGCTAAAATCCATATAGACTACATCAAGCGCACTACCCTCATCAATCCTCCTTGTTACCTCCTCAAAAAATTCAATCAAGTTAGTCAGACACAAATCCATGTTGACTGTCCTTGATTAATCTGTGTCTTTCTAAATTTATCCTGTCCCCCAGAATTTTTTCCAATAATTTTCCCACCATCGAGGTTAAGTTGACTGCCCTGTAATTATTTGGTCTATCCCTTCCTCCCTTTTTAAACAATGGTACAATGTTAGCAGTCCTCCAGTCCTCCGGCACAACACCTTTAGCCAGAGTGGATTGGAAAATGATGGTCAGAGCCTCTGCTATTTCCTCTCTTGCTTCCCATAACAGCTTGGAATACATTTCATCTGGGCCTGTAGATTTATCCACATTCAAAGATGCTAATACTTCCTATCTCACTATGTTTATTTCATCTAATATTTCACACTCCTCCTCGCTGATTGCAATGTCTGCATCGCCCATCTCTTTTGTGAAAACAGATGCTAAGTATTCATTAAGAACCATACCCATATATTCTGCCTCCATACATAGGTTACCTTTACGGTCCCTAATAGGCCCTACTTTTTCTTGAGTTAACCTCTTTCTCTTAATGTATTTATAAAACATCTTTGGGTTTGATAGGTTTTACTTGCCAACATTTTTTCATGCCCTCTCTTTGATTTCCTAATTTCCTTTTTAATTTCATCCCTGCAATTTCTATACACCTCTCGGGTTTCTGCAGTATTGAGCCCTCAGTATCTGTCATAAGCTTCCCTTTTTTTCTTTATTGTACCTTGTATGCCCCTTTGACATCCAGGGGGCCCTAGATTCGTCAGTTCCACCCTTTTTCTTTAAGGGAACATATTTGCTCTGAACCCTCACTATCTCCTCCTTAATTGCCTCACACTGCTCTGACACTGATTTATCTTCAAGTAGCTGTTTCCATTCCACTTTGGCTAAATCACATCTCAGCTTCGAAAAACTGAGAACTTTTATTCCTGCCCAGCTTCGTTCCCTAAAACTAAGTTCAGAACAGTCCCCTCTCTTGTTGGGCTTGTTGCGTACTGTCTAAAAAAGTTCTCCTGAATGCATTTTAAGAATTCTGCTCCCTCTATACCTTTCACACTAATTTGATCCCAGTCAATTCTAGGGTATTTGAAGTCCTCTTCTAGATCATTTGTAGAACATTAAAGAGTCCCGATCCCAGCACAGAGACTCCACCCATCACAGCTCACCATCCAGAATACATCCCATTCACACACCCCTCTGGCTTCCATTGCCCAGCCCATCTTTTTATATTCCTACCACCACCATATTTTCTGATTTTGTCTATTGGATTTCTATTGGATAAGTTATCAATTGCCTTACTACATAGCATTTACATTCTTGCCCTTCTCCGCATCTTTTGTTATTTTATCAAAAAATTCTACTAACTTGTTAACTTAATCTGACATAATGGGTTACAAATTCAGCTTGGGCTGTGGCATAAAATGGATGGCATCACCCAAGACAAATTTCTACTCCAATAACTTTCCTTTTATAAATCCATGCTGACTCTTGCAATTAGTTTATATATCTATAAGTTTTATACTACATTTTCCTTGATAATTGATTCCAGATTTTTGACCAATATTGATGTTGGACTAACTGGTATAACCATTATATTATGTTATTAATTCATGCAATTTTGAGCATTGTAACTTCAAAAATAGAAGAGTTACCAGAAGAAGTCTAAGACTCATGGGGCTGGATATTCCTGTCCTTTGCGCTCCTGGTTTCGCCCCAGAGCGGCGTGAAAGGCGGCGGTGAGGTTTCTCCAGTGGCCGGTCGCGATTGTTGGGTCCGGTTTTGTGCTGATGCTGAGCAGCACCACCCGGAAGAGCTTTGCCCAGTGTATAACACCCCTGGTTGTGGCACTGGTGCAAGTTTTGAGTTTTCCCCAACCCGTCCGCCCAGAAGTGCGCCCGCAATGACCGCTTAGGATGTCAGATCACATCGGCGGAGAGGAAGGTAATGGACTCCAAAAATAAGGGCGATTGTTTTTTCTTTACATTTTTTGTACGATTTGTGTTGTGGTGGCGTGGGCAATGTTTTGGGAATGTTTTTGTGTTTTTTAAACTTTCCCCCCGCCACACGGCCTCTCTCGGACCGCTCCCTGGCTGGCTCTTTAGCTCAGGAGTTTCCCATCCTAGCACTAAGCGAGGTGTACAACGCCTCCCTTAGCGCTGCGCCCCCTGACGCAGGGCCCAGATGCCCAAACTTAACAACTAAGGCGCAAACTATTTCCGGCCGCTAACTTTCCTGCCCCGCCACCATTATCACCCTGAGAGCATAAAAGCCTAAAATCCAGCACCTAGCCTCTCAAGCCTGAACTTATTTTCTTTGGATAACAGTTAACTGAGGGGAGCTTGTTCCAGGTGTAAGCTGGTTATTTAACATGCATTGTGAGCACAGAAGTAAAAGATGCAAATTACAAAGTCACAACATGCTGATTATTTTTAACATTTCCACATGCTGAACGTTGTAGTAGAGTGCGTGATAAGATAAAAATGGAGTTAATTGATTTGGTCTCAACTGTTTTATTGAAGGAAGTTCAAACATCCACTATTTTGTGCGGGGGTGGTGGGCGGGTGGGTCTATAGTCTCAATTGAGGTTTGTCCTTCAGGTCAGTGCCAACACGGTTAAATAATTTACTTACATTTTTATGCCTCAGCATTTTAAAGACCCAATCAAATTGTTAATTATATTAAACGTCTTGCATTCTCCACTACAATAATCTCTAGCAGAAAAACACAGTAATTTTATCACCTCGGCAACATATCGATGAAATTGCACTTCTGCTCCTAAATTGATCAAGTTGGAGCCATGCAGCCATATGTAAATCCAAGTGAGCTATCTGTTGACTCCAGAAGGCCAGAAGGCCTCCAATGGTCCCTATAAGAAGCCGTCAATGGGCAGTTTTCAGCTTTCGAGCACTCCGTTCAGACTGAAAATCTAGGCAGTCAGCAGACAAAGATTTTTTGTTAAATCTCCCACCCATTGGCTTCACCAAAGAGCATTACTCTGCATATAGATGTATATGAATAAGGAGTACCATCACTGGGAGCTCAAAATGTAAGGTATTCCATTACCCAACAGTAATAATCCTCACCTTGATGAGTACAAAAAGAAGCATTAAAAAATGAGTTTGAGCCATCGCAACCTCATTAGTGGCCATGTGCCGAGAGCACAAATCTTCTACTAGCTCAGTGAAGACATTTTAAAAAATGGGAATGATTATCTGCACCAACATCTAAGCGGTTTTCTGCACATGTGTGCGGTATCCTGGGGCCGCACGTGCACACCCAATCCCCTTCTGCCATGCACACTGGTTACCAAAGCTGTGCATGTGCAGTACCCAGCAGCTGCGGCCAGCACTGTTGGCCACGATTTCCTCGGCTCCATAAGGAGAAGGTCACTGGATCCGTTGGTGGCAGCGGGTGGGGGAAGAGAGAGGATCGAAAGAGGAGAGAGAAAGGGAATTGAAGTTGGGAGCGAGAAAGGGAATCGGAAGGGAGAGAGAGAGAGGAGATCGGGGGGGGGGGGGGGGCGATGGGGTGGGGAGAGAGAACCAGAGAGGGTTGGGAGAGAGGGAGAATCAGAGAGGGAGAGAGAGGAGGGGAGAAAGAAGGAATTGGAGGGATAGAGAGGAAAGGCAAGAGAGAGGAGAAGATAGAGAAGGAGGGGAGAGAGAGAGAAGGAACTTGGGCAGGGGGAGAAGGGCAGGAAACTGGCAGGGGTGGGGAGGGACTTGGGTGGGGGAGGTCAGGAAATTGCGGGGGAGGGAAAAGGTCAGAAATTCAGGGGGTTGGCGAAAGGTTATGAACTTGTTGGGGAGGGGGCAGGGGCGGGAATTTGTTTGGAGGGTGGGAGAAGGTTTTGAGCTGCAAGTGTGAGCCCTGTCTATTCTGTGTGAGCTCTGTTCTGTCTGGAGCCTAGCGGTCAGAATGGCTCGAATTACACTTTGCAAAGTACTTGATTACTTAGGTAGGAATGATCTAATTGCACCTCCAGATAAACTGCCAGGTGTGTCTTGTCCTCCAAGGGGACCAATCAGAAATCAGGTCGTGTCCTCCAAGGTGACCCATCAGAGATCTGCTGTTGCAAATAAATGCGACCTTAGAAACATAAAAACATAGAAAATAGGTGCAGGAGTAGGCCATTCGGCCCTTCGAACCTGCACCACCATTCAATAAGATCATGGCTTATCATTCACCTCAGTACCCCTTTCCTGCTTTCTCTCCATACCCCTTGATCCCTTTAGCCGTAAGGGCCATATCCAATCCCTCTTGAATATATCCAACTAACTGGCATCAACAAATCTCTGCGGTAGGGAACTCCACAGGTTAAAACTCTCTGAGTGAAGAAGTTTCTCCTTATCTCAGTACTAAATGGCTTACCGCTTATCCTTAAACTGTGTCCCCTGGTTCTGGACTTCCCCAACATCGGAAAAATTCTTCCTGCATCTAAACTGTCCAGTCCCGTCAGAATTTTATATGTTTAATAGTTCCTCCTTCTCACTAGACCCTTGATCCCCTAGTACTTCCGGAAGGTTATTTGTGTCTTCCTTCGTGAAGACAGAGCCAAAGCATTTGTTCAACTGGTCTGTAATTTCTTTGTTCCCCATTATAAATTCACCTGAATCTGACTGCAAGGGACCTATGTTTGTCTTCACTAATCTTTTTCTCTTCACATATTTATAGAAGCTTTTGCAGTCAGTTTTTATGTTCCCGGCAAGCTTCCTCTCATACTCTATTTTCCCTCTCTTAATTAAACCCTTTGTCCTCCTCTGCTGAATTCTAAATTTCTCCCAGTCCTCAGCCTTGCTGCTTTTTCTTGTCAATTTATATGCCTCTTCTTTGGATTTAACACTATCCTTAATTTCCCTTGTTAGCCACGGTTGAGCCACCTTCCCCATTTTATTTTTACTCCAGACAGGGATGTACAATTGTTGAAGTTCATCCATGTGATCTTTAAATGTTTGCCATTGCCTATCTACCATCAACCCTCTAAGTATCATTTGCCAGTCTATTCTAGCCAATTCACGTCTCATACCATCGAAGTTACCTTTCCTTAAGTTCAGGAACCTAGTCTCTGAATTAACTGTGTCACTCTCCATCTTAATAAAGAATTCTACCATATTATGGTCACTCTTCCCCAAGGGGCCTCGCACAACAAGATTGCTAATTAGTCCTTTCTCATTACACATCACCCAGTCTAGGATGGCCAACCTTCTAGTTGGTTCCTCGACATATTGGTCCAGAGGAGGATGCTAAGAGGCTGCAGGATGACTTGGACAGGTTAGGTGAGTGGGCAAATGCATGGCAGATGCAGTATAATGTGGATAATTGTGAGGTTATCCACTTTGGTGACAAAAACATGAAGGCAGAATATTATCTGAATGGCGGCAAATTAAGAAAAGGGGAGGTGCAATGAGACCTGGGTGTCATGGTACATCAGTCATTGAAAGTTGGCATGCAGGTACAACAAGCGGTGAAGAAGGCAAATGGCATGTTGGCCTTCATAGCTCGGGGATTTGAGTATAGGAGCAGGGAGGTCTTACTGCAGTTGTACAGGGACTTAGTGAGGTCTCAGCTGGAATATTCTGTTCAGTTTTGGTCTGCTAATCTGAGGAAAGATGTTCTTGCTATTGAGAGAGTGCAGTGAAGGTTCACCAGACTGATTCCCGGGATGGCAGGACTGACATATGAGGAGAGACTGGACCAACTGGGCCTGTATTCACTGGAGTTTAGCAGAATGAGAAGGGATCTCATCGAAACATATAAAATTCTGACGGGACTGGACAGGTTAGATGCAGGAAGAATGTTCCCGATGTTGGGGAAGTCCAGAACCAGGGGTCACATTCGAAGGATAAGAGGTAAGCCATTTAGGACCAAGATGAAGAGGAACTTCTTCACTCAGAGAGTTTTGAACCTGTGGCATTCTTTACCACAAAGAGTTGTTGATGCCAGTTCATTAGATATATTCAAGAGGGAGTTAGATATGGCTCTTATGGCTAAAGGGATCAAGGGGTATGGAGAGAAAGCAAGAAAGGCGTACTGAGGTGAATGATCAGCTATGATCTTATTGAATGGTGGTGCAGGCTCGAAGGGCCGAATGACCTACTCTTGCACCTATTTTCTATGTTTCTAAAACTATCCCTAATACACGCCAGGAAATCCTCCTCCATCGTATTGCTACCAGTTTGGTTAGCCCAATCTATATGTAGATTAAAGTCGCCCATGATAACTGCTGTACCTGTATTGCACGCTTCCCTAATTTCTTGTTTGATGCTGTCCCCAACCTCACTACTACTGTTTGGTGGTCTGTACACAACTTCCACTAGCGTTTTCTACCCTTTGGTATTCCGCAGCTCCACCCATATAGATTCCACATCATCCAAGCTAATGTCCTTCCTTACTATTGCATTAATTTCCTCTTTAACCAGCAACGCTACCCCACCTCCTTTTTCTTTCTGTCTATCCTTCCTGAATGTTGAATACCCCTGGATGTTGAGTTCCCAGCCTTGGTCACCCTGGAGCCATGTCTCCGTGATGCCAATTATATCATATTCATTAATTGCTGCCTGTGCAGTTAATTCATCCACCTGATTACGAATACTCCTCGCATTCAGGCTTGTCTTTTTAACACACCTTGCCTCTTTTAGAATTTTGCTGCAATGTGGCCCTTTTTGATTTTTGCCTTGGATTTCTCTGCCCTCCACTTTTACTTTTCTTCTTTCTATCTTCTGCTTCTGCCCCTATTTTACTTCCCTCTGTCTCCCTGCATAGGTTCCCATCCCCCTGCCATATTAGTTTAACCCCTCCGCAACAGCACTAGCAAACACTCCCCCTAGGACATTGGTTCCAGTCCTGCCCAGGTGCAGACCGTCCGGTTTGTACTGGTCCCATCTCCCCCAGAACCAGTGAAACAATGACCAGTGCAGGAAATGGAAACAAGACATTGCATCAGTAAAGAGTGATATTCTCAAGTTAGGGTTAAGGCCCATTTAATAGAAGTGTAGGATAAACTTTACCTTCTCTCTAATTTGAGCTATACCATGACCAGAGAAAAAAGCCTTGATGCGAAAAACTCTTTCCCAAAAATTATGGTGAGCACAGGAGTGATATTTTATTTCTTCGGACTGCCATTTTTCATGTGAGCATAGAATGTTCTCAAAAGTAAAACCTAACTTGCACACGAAGGTGCAAAAAAGCAAGTTCATAATATGTTAATGATATGATTACACATTTGTTAGTTTTAGTAACTAATCAGTCTTTGACCTTTAACCTAAAGTCCAGATGAAACTGAAGAAAGCTCAGTAATCAGTGTGGATTTATATTGAATTTGCATTGTATGATAGTCTGTAGACTTTAAAAAATTATTAACAGGTACTTGAGAATGAGGAACCTATTTCGCCCAAAATTGGTCGACGCATAAGGTCTGCTCATTTCTCGGCGGTATGCCGGTGGTATGTCATTTCACACAGCCGGAATACCGGCGAGACCGAAGAGGACAAAATTGGTCAACATTTTTGTCGGCGGTATGTCGGCGATATATCAGCGGTCTGCATCGGAATTGCTTATGCGCAAATTTTTTTTTTTTTTTTTTTACACATGCGCTTTACGATGGTAAGTACTGGGGAAAAATGTTGTAAGAGGTGGAACGACCTGGTTAAGATAGCAAGAGTAAGTAATTAATTTATTTATGCACCCCCCCCGCCACCCCCCCATCTTCTATGTACCATGTTAATGTAGGTTCAGTGTCACATAGATTATGTTATTTATCTTAAGGTATTCGTGCTTTTCAGGCAATGACAAGAGGATCAACGCAGTGCTTTTTTTCATGTATGTGTGTGTGTCTCTGTCTGAGTGATGTTAGATGGATTGATGATTTTTACTTTGATTTACTTTATTTTATTTCTGCAGAAGAAGACATCTGCAATAGCAGCAGATCAGCATCGCATGGGGGGAGGACCCACAACCCAGGAGCCTCTTACTGACATTGAGATCTGTTCCCTGTCCTTGGTTGAGATAGCAACCGTGCCACCACCAGCATTGCAGCTGACCCACTCACACAAGTTGAATAAAATGCAGTCTGTGTTGCGGTCCTCTCATGTCATGTAATGTAACTGTAACTGATATAATGTAATGTAAGTGTATTGTACTGTAATGTTGGCCTGATGTAATGTAATGTAAATTTATTGCATTGTAATGATGGCCTCATGTGATGTACTGCAACGTTGGGGGCATGTAACGCAATACATATATGTATTGTCTGTTTGCGCTACGTAATTCAGTACTGCAGCAGTGGTGGACATCGTGATAAGATTGCGTTAAGTCACTCTACTATGTACTAATGTAACCCTGACCCCTCCTCGGTGCCAAGCTTTTTTAAATGCTGTTTTGTACTTCCAGACTTGGATGATTCAGACCACAGCGACACAGATGACAGACCCACTGCCTCCACCTTTGGTGCCACCCAGCCCTCTCCTGACTTCACCACTGGCAGAGATGAGGAAGAGTAGGAGGAAGAGGAAGAGCCGCTGATCCGGCAGCCAGTGGAGGTGGAGGTGGGGGTGGAGACGGAGGAGGATACACTGGCTTCATGTGGGACAGCTGGAACATCCTCCATGTCATGTATGTACTTTTGAGATAATTAGCCACTAGGTGGCGTCACTGTTGGAGGTCATTGGGCTACACGCACGTGTGTGCAGCCCAAGTATAAAAGGCCAGCCATTTTGTATATTAGTCACTTTGGGCCTTAATAAAGCAGAGCCAAGGTCATACTTCTTGGAGTTAAACAGTACTCAGTCTAACAGTTATGACATACACAACATTTGGCGACGAGGCAACAAGCACCTTTGCATGCAAAAATGAGCACAATTGGATTGTTGGAGCCATTTGTGGAAGGAGAATATTGGGCAGACTTTGCGAGCTGTTTGAGCCAGTTCTTCGTGGCCAACAAAATGGAGGAGATCGGCAATGCAGATCAGCACTAGGCAGTGTTCCTCATGCTTTGCGGTCCAAAATTTTATGGTCTGATAAAGAATCTACTCCTGCCTGTGAGTCCAACAGAGAAGATGTATGAAGAATTGTGTACACTGGTACAGGACCATCTTAAGCCAGACGAAGGCATCATCATCTCGAGATACAGATTTTACACGCACGTTCGCTCAGAGGGCCAGAATGCGATGGAATTCGTTGCCGACCTGAAACATCTAGTGAACCGTGCAAGTTCGGGGCTGTTTTGGCAGACATGCTGCGGGACTTCTTTGTAATCGGCATCAACCATGAGGTGATCCTGCGTAAACTACTGCGGTGGAGACATTGGACTTGAACAGGGCCATCACGATCACTCAGTCATGCATTACGACAGATACAAGTCTAAAGCGGATATCAGTGAAAAATCAAAACTCGGCTAGTACTGTAAATATGATTGATTCGGCGTTCAGCAGAGCAGCACATGGCAGGGCCTACCCGACTGCATTTGCGAAACCTGTGGCTGCCCAAAGTCCGCCAGCGGGAATGCATCCGATTTCTCCGTGTTGGCGTTGTGGGGGAAATCACCGGCACCAGCAGTGCCAATTTAAGCAATATATTTGCAAAGGCAGTCTGAGAGTGGGGCATCTCCAGCACAAGTGTCCACAGATGAGCAAGCGTGCTGCGGCACACCACGTGGAGGATGATGGTCAGACTAGCGCGGATCCGGATACACAATCCGAGATACCAGAGGAGGAAGTGTATGGACTGTACTCGTTCCTAACTAAGAGCAAACCGATAATGATCAACGTGAAATTTAATGGGGTGCCGGTATCGCTGGAACTGGACATGGGGGCGAGTCAATCGATAATGAGCCAGAGGGCATTCGACAAGCTGTGGGATACTAAGACTGTGAGGCCCAGGCTGAGTCCAGTCAATGCCAAGTTGCGCACGTACACCTAAGAAATCATAACGGAGATTGGCAGTGCCACAATTAAAGTGTCGTATGACGGTGCGGTTCATAAGTTACCGCTATAGATTGTCCCAGGCAATGGCCCAATGCTGTTCAGCAGGAACTGGCTTGAAAAACTCAGATGTGATTGGAACAACATCAAGGCATTGTCGTCGGAGAAAGATACATGTGCCCAAGTACTGAGCAAGTTCCCCTCGCTGTTCGAACCAGGCATCGGCAACTTCACAGGAGCCAAGGTGCAGAGCCACGTGGACTCGGATGCAAGACCCGTCCATCATAAAGTTCGGGCAGTTCCGTATATGTTGAGGGAGATGGTCGAAATCGATCTGGACAGATTCCAGCGTGAAGGGATCATATCACCGGTTGAATTTAATGAATGGACCAGCCCCATTGTTCCTGTGCTGAAAAGCGATGGCACAGTCAGAATCTGTGGAGACTACAAGACTACGATCAACAGGTTTCGAAGAGTAAAGGTAGCCTTCCACAGCTCAACAAGTTAAGACCTAGACCAGCCAGGACCCTATTTTATCGGTGGTGAAGCGTTGCATCCTCAAAAGTGATTGGTCTGCCATACCCAAGCAAATGTGCGAGGAGACCAAACCTTACATTCGTAGCAAAGACGAACTGTCTATTCAGTCGGATTGTATACTGTGGGGCAATGGTGTTGTTATGCCCAAGAAAGGGAGAGAGAAATTTGTACGTTAGCTACATAGCACACATCCCAGCATTGTAACAATGAAAGCCATCACCAGGTCTCATGTATGGTGGCCAGGAATTGACTCTGAGCTGGAATCATGTGTGCATCAGTGCAACACTTGCATGCAGCTCAGCAAAGCATCAGCAGAATCATCACTGTGTCTGTGGTCGTGGTCGTCCAAACCATGGTCCAGGATCCACATAGACTTTGCAGGTCCCTTCCTGGGGAAGATGCTTTTAGTTGTGGTGGATGCATATTCGAAGTGGATAGAGTGTATAATCATGTCATCCAGCACATCCACAGCTATCATTGAGAATCTCAGTGTCATGTTCATGACACATGGTCTGCCTGACATCGTTGTTAGCGACAACGGATCATCCTTCACCAGTCAGGAGTTTCAAGAGTTCATGAAACTCAATAGTATCAAACATGTAAGGTCAGCACCATTCAAACCTGAGGGAGACTGAGGGGGGTGGGGGGAGTGGAGAAGAGAGAGAGAGACACGGGGGGAGGAGAGAGAGAGAGAGAGAGACGGTTGGCGGAGGGAGTGAGGAAAGAGAAAGATAGACACGGGGAGAGAGAGGGGAGGGTGAGAGAGAGGTGGGGGGAGATAGAGAGACGGGGGAAGAGAGCGAGGAATTGGAGGGGGAAAGGAGAGAAGTGAAGGGGGGGCGAGAGAGAGAGATGGGGAGAGAGAGAGAGGGGGAAGAGAGAGAGAGGGCGCGGAGAGAGAGACACGGGGTGGGGTGGAGAGAGAGAGGGGAGGGAGCGAGAGAGAGTCGGGTTGGGGAGAGAGAGGGAGACATGGGTGGGGTGGTGTAAAGAGAGAGGGGAAGCGGGAGAGAGGAGAGAAGAAACTCAGGGAAGACGGATCATGTTCTTCAAACCCCATTTACACCCACGCCCGATTTCTCAGAAAACTCAGTGCGTGTGTTACAAGGGACATCGTTGGAGTGGAGGAAATCCAGAAGTCACGACACTGTCACTATTCACTTCATACCCTATAAACCTGTTAACAATCCGTGACCCACACAATGCCCCATCTATGGCCAGGGATGGGGAGGGGGGGAGCGGTGGCAAGGTCATGCACTTGTGCTGGGGTAAGGGACTTTAGCTGGGGGAGGCAGTATTTGCGCTGGAGTAAGGGACTTTGGCTGGAACTTGGTGGCTTTTGGGGAGATCTATCCTCTGTGGCTTCTGATGTCAAAATGGATCGAATTACAATTTGCAAAGTCAGTGAGAACTTGGGCTGGGCGGTTCCAGTTACACATTCTAGAGTAACTTCAGGGTGTAGCGTATCTTCCAAGGGGATTAATCAGCAATAGGTCATGTGATAATGGAGAGCCAATGAGAGGCAAGGTGGCCATTTTGGCAGTACAAATAACCAGATCCTTAAATTTAACAGTTGCCGTGGAGGTTTTCAGGGGCTCTGGAAACATAGTAACACCATTCTTTCTTTTTCTTTCAGAAGAGAATATGTAGAAGTGACTGCAATGCTTTATCACAGCCAAGCAGATCAGATTTCTATATTTTCCTCAGGAAAGCTATCATGCTTTAAATTAAGTATTTGGATCAAAGATTAACGTTTGTCTTCAGCAAATTAATTATCTTCAATTGTGTGAAAGCTTTTTTTGTCTCGCAAGACCAATGGTTAGTTAAAGGTACTAATTGTCTCCGGTTGAGTTTTAAGAATCTTAGGAAAATTTAAACAAGGAGCTAAATTCAGAAAACAGTCTGGTGGCAGCAGCACAGAGCTCAGTCATTGGTTTCTGAGAATCCAGCTAAATGACCACATTCTGCAAAGAAGCTGTGGGGTGAAATTGCCTCTTTTTATAGCCCCGTTACCGCCTGTTAACCGTCACAAGGCAGTTTTTGCCCAGGGGTGGGGGCATTACCGTATCCTGGAAAATTGTCCAGGAGATTGCAGAGGCACTGGCATGGCAGCAATGTGCACTCTGGTTAGTGACTCGGGCCGCCATGTAACCGGCGATGACGTCATCACCATGCGCGGCGATCCCTCACTGCCCCACGGCAACCACTCATGCCCTATGCCGACACCTTACTGCCTCGCGGGTGAAGTTGCCCCATGGGCCACAAGGCTGTTGCGGGTGGATGTCAACATCAAGCTGTCCCACATCCGCTCTCGAGGCGCTAGTTAAAGGGCCAGTGCCCCGGGCCACCATCTTTTTTTGTCGGCCGACTCTTGGGTCGGCTCGACCATGGCAGCCCCAGTGTGGGCTGCTGGCCCAATCTCACACTGCCCAGGTGGCCCAGTAGCAGCCATCAAACGGCCTGCAGAGTTCACAGCATCCCTCCTGTAAAGTCCTGTCCCTGCAGTACAAACTCACACGAGGCACATGCTGAAGCCAAGGTCACTCAGGATCTGCACCTTTATTACACAGCTCTTGAATGCCACACTTGCCTGAGACCTGCCCTTATATACCTGTCTGGGACAGGTATCCAGTGTCTCCTGCAAGTGCACCCCTGGTGGTAAGGTAAGCTAGTGGTTACAGGTCATCTCTAGTTACAGTCATGTATAGCATGGTAAGATACAGTTATGTACAGTAGTGTGTGATACATGACATCACCCTCCCCCAAGGTCTTATTGTCTTTATAGTTTCAGTCTCTCAGGTGGTCTATGCTCTCGTGTGGAGCGTCTTAGTTGTGGTTCAGCTGTTTCCCTTGCTGCCTGTTTTTCTTTCGGTGTGATTGCTGGCATCTCGCCTGGGCTGTTTGTTTCGTTCAGTATGATTGTTGGTGTCTCACCTGGGCTGTCTGTTGGGATTGCCCTTTCCTCAGGTTATTCCCTCTGTCTGTCCACCAGGTGTGGTGTGAGTTCCACATTGTAGTCTGCTTCTGGTTCAGCAGTGTTGTTGGTAAATCTACTTTTGACTTGGTCTACATGCCTCCGGCAGGTTTGGCCATTGTCCATTTGTACCACCTTGCCTGTTACTGTCCCTGCAAGCCATTTGCGACCCCTGCCATAGTTTAGCACAAACACTTTGTCCCCTATCTCATTCCACCTCCCGCTCGAATTTCTGTCATGGTACTCAGTTAGCTTACGGCACTTTGCCTCAACGATTTCATGCATGTCTGGGAGGATTAATGAGAGCCTTGTTTTTAAGGTCCGTTTCATCAATAGTTGCGCGGGGAGAACTCCAGTCAATGAATTTGGACGAGATCTGTATGCCAGCAGCAGTCGCGACAGGCGGCCCTGCAGCGTGGGACCTTGGATTTTGAGCATGCCTTGTTTAATGATCTGCACTGTTCGCTCCGCCTGGCCGTTGGAGACCGGCTTGAACGGTGCCGTCCTATCGTGATTTATGCCATGGTCACTCATAAAATCTTGGAATTCTGCGCTGGTGAAGCACGGATCATTATCACTGACCAATATGTCAGGAATGCCGTGCGTTGCGAACATGGTTCCAAGGCTCTCCACAGTGGTGGAGGTGGTGCTCGAGTTTAAAATGGTGCACTCGATCCACTTTGAAAATGCATCTACAACTACGAGGAACATTTTGCCCATGAACTGGCCCGCATAGTCTACGTGCACCCGCGACCACGGTTTGGTGGGCCAGGGCCAGGGGCTCAGAGGGGCCTCCCTGGGGGCATTACTGAGTTGGGCACAAAAGGTGCACTGTCGGATGCAGAGCTCGAAGTCCGCGTCAATGACAGGCCACCAGACGTGGGATCTGGCTATGTCCTTCATGAGAACGATCCCCAGGTGCTCGCGGTGGAGCTCCCGGACAAATGCCTCTCTGCCTCGCAGAGGCATAACTACTCGGCTGCCCCACATCAGGCAGTCTGCTTGTCGTGACAGCTCATGCATGCGCCTATGGAAAGGTTTGATCTCTTCGGGGCAGGCATCGCGAGCCTCTGCCCAGTCACCAGTTAAGACACATCTTTTTACTAAGGATAATGTGGGGTCGCTGGTCGTCCAGGCTCTGATTTGGCGAGCCGTCATGGGCGAACCTGTGGACTCAAAGGCATTGATTGCCATGACTATCTCACAGTCCTGTTCATCAGACCCTTCCGTGGTTGCCAGGGGTAGCCTGCTAAGCGCGTCGGCACAGTTATCTATGCCTGGTTTGTGCCCTATGTGATGAGGGAAAAGATTGAAAATGAACTGGACAGGCTTCTGCAGGAAGGCATTATCTCACCCGTAGAACTTAGCGACTGGGCAAGTCCCATCGTCCCAGTCGTGAAGCCTGATGGACCCGTACGAATCTGTGGGGACTACAAATCTACCATAAACAGAGTCTCCCCACAGGACCAATACCCACTGCCCAGAGCGGAGGACTTATTTGCCACATTGGCTGGAGGAAAACCTTTCTCAAAACTAGATCTCACATCTGCGTATATGACGCAAGAATTGACCGACGAGTCTAAGCTACTCACCACCATCAACACACATCGAGGCCCTTTCATGGACAATCGATGCCCATTCGGCATCAGGTCGGCAGCTGCTATATTCCAACGCAACATGGAGAGTCTGCTCAAGTCCATCCCGGGTACGGTTGTATTTCAAGACGACATACTTATCACGGGCAGGGACACCAACTCCCATCTCCGCAATTTGGAGGAAATACTAAAGCGGTTGGATCGGGTAGGCCTAAGAGTTAAGAAATCCAAGTGCCTTTTTCTCGTGCCCGAGGTTGAATTTTTGGGCAGAAGGATTGCCGCTGATGGAATCCGCCCAACAGAGTCCAAAACCGAAGCAATTCGCCTGGCACCCAGGCCTCGGAATGTCTCAGAACTGCGCGCCTTTCTCGGGCTTCTCAACAACTTTGGGAACTTTATGCAGAACTTAAGCACGCTGTGGAGCCTCTCCACATGCTACTCAGGAAGGGGTGCGATTGGATTTGGGGAGACGCCCAGGAATGCGCCTTCAATGAGGCACGCAACCTTCTGTGTTCCAACAGTGTTTTGGTTTTCTTTGATCCAGGTAAAAAGCTAGTTCTTACATGTGATGCATCAGCGTATGGGGTCGGGTGCGTTTTACAACATGTCAATAGTGCGGGTAAATTATAACCCATAGCTTATGCCTCCAGGTCACTTTTGCGGGCAGAGCGCGGGTACGGAATGGTGGAGAAGGAGGCGCTCGCGTGCGTGTATGGTGTCAAAAAGATACACCAATTCCTTTTCGGGGGCCAAGTTCGTGTTAGAAACCGACCACAAGCCCCTCACATCCCTACTATCCGAGAGCAAGGCAATAAACGCCAACGCCTCAGCGCGCATTGAACGGTGGGCACTCATGCTGGTCTCTTACTCCATTGTGCTTTGCACGCGTGGGTTCAGATCGCATCCTTGTCGCCACTGTAAAGTCCTGTCCCTGCAGTACAAACTCACACGAGGCACATGCTGAAGTCAAGGTCACTCAGGACCTGCACCTTTATTACACAGCTCTCGAATGCAGCACTTGCCTGAGACCTGTCCTTATATACCTGTCTGGGACAGGTATCCAGTGTCTCCTGCAAGTGCACCCCTAGTGGTAAGGTAAGCTAGTGGTTGCAGGTCATCTCTAGTTACAGTCATGTATAGCATGGTAAGATACAGTTATGCACACTAGTGTGAGATACATGACACCTCCCCTTTAATCAAAGGGGAAGGGCATTGTCGCGCATGGAGCATCTGCATAGTGCTTGACTCAGCACCACATAGTGCCTTGGGATCTTCCCCTACAGGAAGCGGAGCGCCGGAGTTAGCCCAATTATGCGTCGGAGGCAGGACTTCCACACCGGGTACTGACAGTCCCGACCCCGGAAGGTTACCGCCCGCAATCTGGGCATGGGGCAATTTTCCCTCCTCTGTTTTATTACACTCGTAGAGTTCGAGAGAACTGTGATGCTCTGTGTGCCATTGATCTATATTTGTTGTGGAAATTATTGCCCTTTTATTAAGTTGATAGTGATGTTTCTGAATTCCTGCATGCTGCATTCAGTTTTGCCTGTCACCTGCCATCACCAAATACACAAACATACTTCAGCTTTGAATACTCCGGATTCTATACTTGAGCTAGTCTATATCAGCCCAAATTATTAACCTAACTAATGTTTGTGACCTCCATCTTGGTGCTGACCTCACCTGTCCCAACTTCAGTACCAACATGACCTAACATTAATACCTACATTAACTGTGCCAAACTGGATGTTATCAAAAACTACCTCACCACTCTCCCTGCCTGACCCCACATCATCCCTGATTTCATTCCTTGACCTTACAACTCCTTAGCATGACAGAAATGACATATCTCAACCTGGCTAGTTTTCCACCACCAGTCACTGCCTAGCTTTGATAGCCGACTTTCACAAAAATATCAGTTTTTACAGGGCTGATTTTAATTGTACTCTATTTTCAGGGAGGCAGTAGATGGGGCAACCTATCTACCATCATCAATTTGAGGCACATATCATTTTCACAGGAAGGATTCAATTAAATTTCACATATTTCCAATGGTGTTGGGCAGCCACCCCAACTGGAGGGCATGAATTTCCAGCGGGCCCACTGCCCAATTAGAGTGAGCACCTCTTAAAGTAAGGTGTCAACACAGAACCATAAAGCAGGAATCTTTGTGTGGTCCCTCCTGCAGAGAGCCCCTAGACCTGTTATATCTCCATCCAATGGATGAGCCCAGGTTGCGTGGTGTGTCATGAACCGTTTATACAGAAGATAGCTGTAATGTATGCAATTGTGAGAATGCTCACAGGTTTGTGGAGCTGTTGCACTATGAGAGGCTTAGCTAGTCAAGTGATGTTCACAAGACTCAATAAAGCTCCAGTTAATTGAGTCCAGGTTCTCCACGATGAGGCATGCAGTTGCGAACCTGGTGGATGTTAAAACTTTGCTAATAAACCAGCTAGTGCTTTACAGCAAATATGTAGCTATGCATTCTTAAGCAAAGAAGCCATGAAGCAAATACATTACAATAGCCCTTATCCCAAAGCAACCAGCCTCTGATGTGCGGAGCCAGGTTAAACAG
The DNA here is from genome assembly GCF_044704955.1 of Pristiophorus japonicus. Taxonomy (NCBI): domain Eukaryota; kingdom Metazoa; phylum Chordata; class Chondrichthyes; family Pristiophoridae; genus Pristiophorus; species Pristiophorus japonicus. The sequence continues at coordinate 57,875,684 of NC_091980.1, forward strand.
TAGAGGGATGGTGGACTGACACAAGTATGTATGCATCATGACAGCTGTCAAGAAGCTGGACTCCAATCTGCATGATTCTCTGGCGGTGATCACTCACCAGCTGAACACTGATGATGTGTTAGTCTTTCTTAGTTATGAAGTCTGCTGACTGATTCGGAGGTGACCTCATGGCTACATCAGTTCAGTCAATAAAAGCCTGGACATTTGACAAGCCATCTATGGCAGCAAAACCGACAGCCCTTCCCCGCCGTCTGCTGGCATTATTAAATGTAATGAATTCATTGGCCCGAACAATGTTGATGCTTAATGCTAGCATTGCCTGAAAACTTGACTAATGTGACTGATGTCAGCTGCTACAGGCAGAAATGAGCCTGAGGGACAAAAATTAAGGGCTATTATCATTTTGACTGCCACAATTAATTTACTTAATTAATTAAATAGCATACATTAGAGATGGCAGGGGAGGCAATATGTTACTGCTGCAGCATGTGGGAGCTGGTGGACAACATTGAGGTCCACGGTGACCACATCTGTAGTAAGTGTTTGCTGCTCGAGGAGCTGGAGTCCGAGCTCCAAACATTGTGACACATCAGGGAGGGGGAGAGTTAACTGGACGCTGTTCCAGCAGAGAGTCACACCCCTTAAGTTAATTAATTCAAATTTAGTCTGTGGTCTGGGACAGGAGCGTGTGTCTACGAGTGAGGCAGGTATGGGGACCCAGGATGTAGCACTGGAGGAGCCTCAGCCCTTGCAATTGTCTAACAGGTACAAAATTCTTGCTCCCTGTGTGGACGAGGGCAAGGACTGCAGGGAGAATGAGCAAACTAACCAGAGCACCATGGTGCAGGGGGCCATTCAAGCGGGGGGAGTAAAAAGAAATGTGGTAGTGGTAGGGGACAGTATAGTTAGGGGATAGATACTGTTCTCCACAGCTGAGAGCCTGAATCGCGAAGACCGTGTTGCCTGCCCGGTGCCAGGGTTAGGGACATCTCCTCTGGGCTGGAGAGAAACTTGGAATGGGAGGGGAAAGAGTTAGTTGTCGTGGTTCACGTAGGTACCAATGACATAGGTAGGACAAAGAAAGAGGTTCTGCTGAGGAAGTATGAATAGCTAGGGGCTAAATTAAAAAGCAGAACCACAAAGGTAATAATCTGCAGATTACTACCTGAGTCATGAGCAAATTTGCATAGGGTAAATAGGATCAGAGAGATGAACACATGGCTCAAAGATTGGTGTGGGAGGAATGGGTTTGAATTCAAGGGGCAGTGGCACCTGTACTGGGATAGGAGGGAGCTGTTCCGTCGGGAGAGACTTCACTTGAACCAGGCTGGGTCCAGTGTCCTGGCGAATTGAATAACTAGGGTTGTTTATAGGGCTTTAAACTAAATATTGGGGGTGGGGGAGGGATTCGGTGAGTGGGAATTTAAAAAGTCAAAGAGAAAGGAGAAGGCAAAAGTGCAGGGTAGCGATAGAGGTAATTTTAACCAGAGTGTGACTGGAAGGGACAGAGCGTATTCACATGAGCCAAAATTAAAAGCTCTTTATCTGAACACAAGAAGCAATCGTAACAAGATAGATGAGTTGACGGCACAAACAGAAATAAATGTGAATGATCTGATTGCCATTACAAAGACGTGGTTGCAAGGTGACCAAGGATGGGAACTGAATATTCAGGGGTATTTTCCATTTCATAAGCATAGGCAGAAAGGAAAAGTAGGTGGGGTAGCTCTGTTAATAAGAGATGAGATCAGTGCAGTAGTGAGAAATAATATTGGCTCAGAAGATCAAGATGTAGAATCAGTTTGGGTGGAGATAAGAAATAATAAGGGAAAGGCATCACTAGTGGGAGTGGTCTACATGCCCCCAAACAGTAGCCACACTGTAGGACAGAGTCAAAATCAATAAATAATGGAGGCTTGTAAGAAAGGTACAGCAGTAATCATGGGAGATTTTATTCTTCATATTGATTGGACAAATCAAATTGGCAAAGGTAACCTTCAGGAAGAGTTCATAGAGTGCATGTAGGATGGCTTCTTGGAACTCTTTTTTTCTTAGGCTGACTTGAACAATACATTGTAGAACCAACCAGGGAGAAGACTATTTTAGATCTGGTAATGTGTAACGAATCTGGAATAATTAATGATCTCGTAGTGAAGGATCCTCTTGGGAAGAGTGATCATAGCATGGTAGAATTTGAAATTCAGTTTGAGGGTGAAAAAAAACAACATCTCAATCTAGTGTCCTGAACTTAAATAAAGATAATTACAAAGGTATGAAGGCAGAGTTGGTTAAAGTGGACAGGGAAAATATATTAAAGAATAAGGTTGTAGAAAAGCAGTGGCAAACATTTAAGGAGATATTTCATAACTCTCAGATATATTGCAGTGAGAAAGAAAGACCCTAAGAGAAGGATGGACCATCCCTGGCTAACTAAGGCAGTAAAGGATGATATCAAATTGAAAACAAAGGCATACAATGTTTTGAAAAACAGAGGAAGGCCAGAGAATTGGGAAATATTTAGAAATCAGCAAAGGATGACTAAAAAAATGATAAAGAGAGAGAAGGTAGCAAATGAGAGTAAACTAGCAAGAAATATAAAAACAGACAGTAAGAGCCGCTACTGGTATATAAAAAGGAAGCGAGTAGCTAAAGTAAACGTTGGTTCCTTATAGGATGAAACTGGGGAATTAATAATGGGAAACAGGGAACTGGCAGAGACTTTGAACAAATATTTTGTATTGGTCTACACGGTCGAATTCACTAAAAGCATCCCAATAATTGATAATCAATTAGCTATTGGAGGGGGGTGGGTGATGCAGGGGACTTAAAACAATCACTATCACGAGAGAAAAAGTACTAGTCAAACTAATGGGACTAAAGGTGGACAAGTCCCCTGGACCTGATGGCATGCATCCTAGGGTCTTAAAAGAGGTGGCTGCATAGATAGTGGATGCATTGGTTGTAATCTACCAAAATTCCCTAAATTCTAGAAAGGTCCCAGCAGATTGGAAAAATGCAAATGTAACACCCCTAATTAAGAAAGGAGGGAGGCAGAAAACAGGAAACTATAGATCAATTAACTTAAGATCTGCCGTTGGAAAAATACTGGAGTCCATTATTAAGGAAGTGATAGCAGGACATTTAGAAAATCATAATACAGTTAAGCAGAGTCAGCATGGTTTTATGAAAGTGAAATCATGTTTAACCAATTTTCTGGAGTTCTTTGAGGATGTAATGAGCAAGGTGAATAAAAGGGAACCAGTAGATGTCGTGTATTTGGATTTCCAGAAAGCACTCGACAAAGTGCCACATAAAAGCTTACAGCACAAGATAAGAGCTCACGGGATTGGGGGTAATATATTAGCATGGATCGAGGATTGGCTAACTAACAGAAAACAGAGCATTGGGATAAACGGGTCATTTTCAGGTTGGCAAACTTTAACTGGTGGGGTGCCACAGGGATCAGTGCTGAGGCCACACTTAATAAAATTTACATTAATGACTTGGATGAAGGGACTGAGTGTAATGTAGCCAAATTCGCTGATGAAACAAAGATAGGAGGGAAAGCAAGTTGTGAGTAGGGCACAAAGAATCTACAAAGGGATATAGACAGACTAAGTGAGTGGGCAAAATTTGGCAGATGGAGTACAATGTGGGAAAATGTGAGGTTATCCACTTTGGTAGGAAAAATAAAAAAGCAAATTATTATTTAAATGGGGAGAGATTACAAAATGCTGCTGTACAGATCTGGGGGTCCTTGTACATGAAACATAAAAAGCTAGCATGCAGGTAACATAGAAAGATAGAAACATAGAAAATAGGTGCAGGAGTAGACCATTCGGCCCTTCGAGCCTGCACCACCATTCAATAAGATCATGGCTGATCATGCAACTTCAGTACTCCATTCATGCTTTCTCTCCATACCCCTTGATCCCTTTAGCCATAAGGGTCACATCTAACTCCCTTTTGAATATATCTAACGAACTGGCCTCAACAACTTCCTGTGGTTGAAAATTCCACAGGTTCACAATTCTCTGAGGGAAGAAGTTTCTTCTCATCTCGGTCCTAAATGGCTTACCCCTTATCCTTAGACTGTGACCCCTGTTTCTGGACTTCCCCAACATTGGGAACATTCTTCCTGCATCTAACCTGTCCAATCCTGTCAGAATTTTATATGTTTCTATGAGATCCCCTCTCATTCTTCTAAATTCCAGTGAATATAAGCCTAGTCGATCCAATCTTTCTTCATACGTCAGTCCTGCCATCCTGGGAATCAGTCTGATGAACCTTCGCTGCACTCCCTCAATAGCAAGAATGTCCTTCCTCAGATTAGGAGACCAAAACTGGACACAATATTCAAGGTGAGGCCTCACCAAGGCCCTGTACAACTGCAGTAAGACCTCCCTGCTCCTATACTCAAATCCTCTCCCTATGAAGGCCAACATGCATTTTCGTTCTTCACCGCCTGCTGTACCTGCATGCCAACTTTCAATGACTGATGTACCATGACACCCAGGTCTCGTTGCACCTCTCCTTTTCCTAATCTGTCTTCATTCAGATAATATTCTGCCTTCCTGCTTTTGCCATCAAAGTGGATAACCTCACTTTTATCTACATTATACTGCATCTGCCATGCATTTGCCCACTCACCGAACCTGTCTAATTCACCCTGCAGCCTCTTAGCATCCTCCTCACAGCTCACACTGCCACCCAGCTTAGTGTCATCTGCAAACTTGGAGACATTAAATTCAATTCCTTCATCTAAATCATTAATGTATATTGTAAATAGCTGGGGTCCCAGCACTGAACCTTGTGGTACCCCACTAGTCACTGCCTGCCATTCTGAAAAGGACCCGTTTATTCCTACTCTTTGTTTCCTGTCTGCCAACCAATTCTCTATCCACATCAATACATTACCCCCAATACCATGTGCTTTAATTTTGCACACTAATCTCTGTGTTGGACCTTATCAAAAGCCTTTTGAAAGTCCAAATACACCACATCAACTGGTTCTCCCTTATCCACTCTACTAGTTACATCCTCAAAAAATTCTAGAAAATTTGTCAAGCATGATTTCCCTTTCATAAATCCATGCTGATTTGGAACAATCCTGTCACTGCTTTCCAAATGTGCTGCAATTACATCTTTAATAATTGATTCCAACGTTTTCCCCACTACCAATGTCAGGCTAACCGGTCTATAATTCCTTGTTTTCTCTCCCTCCTTTTTTAAAAAGTGGGGTTACATTAGATACCCTCCAATCCATAGGAACTGATCAGGGTCTATAGAATGTTGGAAAATGACCACCAATGCATCCACTATTTCTAGGGTCACTTCCTTAAGTACTCTGGGAATTTGCCAAGCATTGTACAGTAAGTAATTAGGAAGGCAAATGCAATGTTGGCCTTTATCGCGAGGGGGATGGAGGGGCCAAATTTCCTACTCCTGCTCCTATTTCTTATGTTCTTATGTTTTTATGTAAGCTATGCATGGCCAACTGGAAGAGGCTGTACAGCTCTGTGACAGCCTCTCTGGAGATGCATAGCCTCCTGGCACTGCTGCTCAGAAAATTGTAGGAAACTGATTCTGGGCCTATAGACCCTATGGGCTGGGTAAGGATGCCTGTGAACAGTGCTCCCCATGTGCGATGTTCTCAGAGCCCCAACTGCTGCTCCTTGAAGCTCCTTATGTGTATAAGGTGGCCAAGGTTAGTGGGAAAATAGAAGATCGGGAAAATTTTAAACGACAGCAAAGAATGACTAAGAAAGCAATAAAGAAAGGAAAGATAGATTACGAAGGTAAACTTGCACAAAACATAAAAACGGATAGTAAAAGCTTTTACAGATAAATAAAACGGAAAAGAGTGACTAAAGTAAATGTTGGTCCCTTAGAAGATGAGAAGGGGGATTTAATAATGGGAAATGTGGAAATGGCTGAGACCTTAAACAATTATTTTGCTTCGGTCTTCACAGTGGAAGACACAGAAACCATGCCAAAAATTGCTGGTCACAGGAATGTGGGAAGGGAGGACCTTGAGATAATCACTATCACTTGCAGGGTAGTGCTGGACAGGCTAATGGGACTCAAGGTAGACAAGTCCCCTGGTCCTGATGAAATGCATCCCAGGGTATTAAAAGAGATGGCGGAAGTTATAGCAGATGCATTCGTTATAATCTACCAAAATTCTCTGGACTCTGGGGAGGTACCAGCGGATTGGAAAGCAGCTAATGTAACGCCTCTGTTTAAAAAAAGGGGGCAGACAAAAGGCAGGTAACTATAGGCCAGTTAGTTTAACATCTGTAGTGGGGAAAATGCTTGAAACTATCATTAAGGAAGAAATAGCAGGACATCTAGATAGGAATAGTGCAATCAAGCAGACACAGCATGGATTCATGAAGGGGAAATCATGTTTAACTAATTTACTGGAATTCTTTGAGGATATAACGAGCATGGTGGATAGAGCTGTACCGATGGATGTAGTGTATTTAGATTTTCAAAAGGCATTCGATAAGGTGTCACACAAAATGTTACTGCAGAAGATAAAGGTACGCGGAGTCAGAGGAAATATATTAGCATGGATAGAGAATTGGCTGGCTAACAGAAAGCAGAGAGTCGGGATAAATGGGTCCTTTTCGGGTTGGAAATCGGTGGTTAGTGGTGTGCCACAGGGATCGGTGCTGGGACCACAACTGTTTACAATATACATAGATGACCTGGAAGAGGGGACAGAGTGTAGTGTAACAACATTTGCAGATGGCACAAAGATTAGTGGGAAAGCGGGTTGTGTAGAGGACACAGAGAGGCTGCAAAGAGATTTAGATAGGTTAAGCGGATGGGCTAAGGTTTGGCAGATGGAATACAATGTCGGAAAGTGTGAGGTCATCCACCTTGGGGAAAAAAACAGTAAAAGGGAATATTATTTGAATGGGGAGAAATTACAACATGCTGCGGTGCAGAGGGACCTGGGGGTCCTTATGCATGAATCCCAAAAAGTTAGTTTGCAGGTGCAGCAGGTAATCAGGAAGGCGAATGGAATGTTGGCCTTCATTGCGAGAGGGATGGAGTACAAAAGCAGGGAGGTCCTGCTGCAACTGTATAGGGTATTGGTGAGGCCGCACCTGGAGTACTGCGTGCAGTTTTGGTCACCTTACTTAAGGAAGGATATACTAGCTTTCGAGGGGGTACAGAGACGATTCACTAGGCTGATTCCGGAGAGGAGGGGTTTACCTTATGATGATAGATTGAGTAGGCTGGGTCTTTACTTGCTGGGGTTCAGAAGGATGAGGGGTGATCTTATAGAAACATTTAAAATAATGAAAGGGATAGACAAGATAGAGGTTGTTTCCACTGGTCTGGGAGACTAGAACTAGGGGGCACAGCCTCAAAATACGGGGGAGCCAATTTAAAACCGAGTTGAGAAGGAATTTCTTCTCCCAGAAAGTTATGAATCTGTGGAATTCTCTGCCCAAGGAAGCAGTTGAGGCAAGCTCATTGAATGTATTCAAGTCACAGATAGCTAGATTTTTAACCAATAAGGGAATTCAGGGTTACGGGGAGCGGGCGGGTAAGTGGAGCTGAGTCCATGGCCAGATCAGCCATAATCTTGTTGAATGGCGGAGTAGGCTCTAGGGGCTAGATGGCCTACTCCTGTTCCTAATTCTTATGTTCTTATGTTCTTATGTTCTTATGTTCTTATGTTCTCATCTTGCTGCTGCTGCTGCTGCTGCTACTCCTGTTCCTCCCATTGCTCCTCATCCTACAAACATACTAGAGTGTCCAACATGACACTTATCTTAAGCATTGTGCTTCTTGAAGGTGTAGAAGTTGAATAATAGTGAAAATCACCAGATTCCAATCTAAAGACTGCTGATGAAATCAGCTACGTGATACCAATGATCTGAGTGCCACTAGTTCCGATCGCCATTTCATGCATGTGCCATCCAGTAGAAATAGGAAGGCCCAGTGATGCGCACAACTTTCGCTTTTATACATTAACTGGCATTGGAATCCTACTGACATCATAGGACTCTAACTTATACATTATAATGAGGTATCTGGTGAAGGCCTAGGGCAAAATGTTGGGATCAGAGCTGGACCAGAGTGGTAAGCACAGTACTCCACTTTTAGGAATTCTATCACCCCATTCCCACCATGCGGAGCAAGTTAAAATTAGTCCTACTGTCTCTTAAGAGAACCCAAATATATTGGGGGAGAAATTGGCCTCCTTTGCACCTCCTCTTTGCGCCTCCGATGGGGGTGGTAACAGGGCTTACTGACCGGTCGTGGCGAAATCGCTGACACCCGTGAACTTTCCTGGCGGGTTTGTGCTGGTGCTAAAACTTACCGGCTCAATCTCTTGTAGATCATGACATAATTCGGTGTGCAGCACCCCACTATTTCCCCGGATTTAAAATTCGCTTCTGCCCCTGCAGCATCACCAGCCGTCAACAATGGCTGCGGCATTAGGCATTGTCACTTCGGCTGGCCGTTTGGGGAGCGCTAATTAATGGCAGTCGTGATCAGGTAGGGCTAAATGTAATTTTGTCCCTAGTGTGTTGCATCTTGATTTATTTGGAAACTGTGATTGCTCAGACCTCTTAGAGTGCTTGGGGCTGCTAGGCACGTATCACAGGTGCCATCGACGATCATTTGCAGCCTTAGCCTCCAATGACCGCAGCGTTGGCCCTTCCCTTTAAGGGAAGGAAGCAGCCTGTAAAACCAACACAGCTGCACGGAACATTGTGCAGCGCTCTGCCGACACCAGCCCTCTCACTCCCTTTAGCACTTGTAAGGGAAGTGCTTATGCTTCGGGAAGCTAAAGTGGAAGTTCCTGACAGAATCAAATGTATAGCGCACGGTGATACTTCTGAGCTCCCACAAAAGTTATCGCCTCAAATGGGGCGCTATGCAATTTCTAGCCCCAAAACCCTACAAACTCAGGACAGCCTGTAAAATCTAGCAAATAAGTTTTAGCAGCATGAACTTTAACATTACCTGCTGAGCTATATTTGCTGCATGGCAGTTTGGTGAGGTGAGTTTGGCAGTGGTAAAACACAGGGTGAACTACTGATGGGAAGAGAGAGTTATGCAGAGGTGAAACCTGGGTTACAGCAGTAATATTGGTGTGTCAAACCGCTGCAGCACGTAATGATAGTTAGGGTTACCATCTTTTATCAAGTCTAGAACATGATTTCTGGTAATGCCTTCCACCTTGGCAATTAAGCTGAAGAAAATTCTAGCTCACCCATAACTAGATGTAGGTTTAGCAATTGGACAGCATGGTAAGTACAATGGAGTTGAAGTCTTGGAGAGGTAAAGTGGAATGTCATCAACATACTCCATGCTTGTGGATAATGTTTCTGAAAGGCAGCATATAAATAAGAAATAGAGGTGGCACAAGGATGAAATATTGGGAGACACTGGGGGTAACCATGCAGGTTCAGGAGAAGAAACCATTGCATGATATGCGCTGGTAATGTTGAGACAGGAGTGGAACTATGAGAGAGTGGACCACAGAGAATTGACTGATAAAAGAGGATGAAGTGTTCAACTATCTAAAAGGTTTTAGAATGGTTGAGGACAAGAAAGGATAATGCACCATAATCACAGTCACAGAATACGTAATTCAGGACTGTGACCAGAACAGTCTTGAGTGGGCTGAAACCATATTGTAAAGGGCTTTGCACAGGGAGTGTGCTGAGACAGAGCTGGTTAGCAAAACCATGAGGAAAGGAAGAGCTTATCGGTGAAAAGAAAAAGACATAAAATCAGGCCCTTCATGTTTTCTTTTGTCAACTTTGCCAGATAAAGCTGGTTTGGGAGAGCTTAACAGGTATTAAGAACAAACTAGTCTTGATCTAACACAAAACTTTGGCCTGAGAATTCAATTGTTCTTCCTTTGTTCAGTTCCCATGTTGACACAGTGAAAATGTTGACCCAGCGTTTGTAAAACACACTTTACTTGTTGATGCCATGGCAGCTCTTGTACAGCTCAGATGACCTTTGGTCTGACTTAACAGCTTAACCTCCAAGAGCTTTGGATGTGTTGGGATTCCTTCAGGAAAATAAAATTTTACCCTGGGGTAGAGGGAAGAGAAAGAGCATCCAATGTACCATAAGACAACACTAGAAATTCTACCTTTTTATACCACACTGCTCAATAATCTGTTAGCATTGTTTTTTTCAGGTCATTCTATACACAGGAAAACAGGCCAGCCTGAGGTGACAGATGCACAACACAAAGATATGTGGCCTTAAGTTATAAATCATTTAGCAGTGATTTACAAGGGCTTATAGTTCATCTACTTTTGTTTGCTATATCCATGGCAAATTATATAAAGGATATAAATGACATTGGGCCTGAATTTGCTGTTGGAGGATTCCTGCGGGCGGATGCCTCCGAACCGCAAGAAAAGTACAAACCTACTTGATGATCCCGGAGGTTTGCAGACTCATCCTCCTGGGGCTCTACGCGTACATATGCATAAAGACCCACATATCCCAGGGCGCATGCTGCACACAAAACTTGCGAGTCACTTATGGCCACGTAGGCACTGCGGGGTCATAGGCCCCGGAAACTCCCAGCCACTGTTTATGGATTCTTTCACAGTTTTTACTTAAATGACTGGAAAAAGCAAGGAAAAAGAAAAAGAAAGACTTGCACTTATATAGCGCCTTCCACAATCACCAGATGTCCCAAAGCACTTTACAGCTAATAAAATACTTTTTGAAATGAAGTCGCGATTATAATGTAAGAAACACAACAGCCAATTTATACACAGCAAGCTCCCACAAACAGCAAAGTGATACTTACCAGATAATCTGTTTTAGTGATGTAGATTGAGGGATAAATATTGGCCAGAACACCGGGGATAACTCACCTGCAGAGATTGATTTACTCAGAGGCAAGACTATATAGTTTTTGACATGGGCTGAAGGTGGCTTCAATGTCCCCAGTGCTTAACTGGAGGAAACTGTGCCTCATCTAAGACTGGATGTTGGACAAGGTCGCTTACGACACAGAGGCAGTGGAGTCGTCGAGAGAGCGGGTGGAGAGGTTGAGCTGTGTGTTATCAGCATACATTTGAAACCAGGCACCAAGGCCTAGAAATTCGGCCAAGCAGTGCCCATTTTTCGGATGCTAAATGGTCTCCCAAGACTCCAATATCATGGGCACGAACTGTACACTCATTATGAGCCGGAGGTGCGCTGCCTGCCATATTAGTAAAGGCCAAAAAATCAATGTGCAGTGCCCATGGCTGAAACAGGCATTAGGCCTTATGCATATGCAAATAATATGTTGTCTTAACATGATGTCCCCACTGCAAGATTGCTTTGCCCTGAGGCTTCTGGCGCCAATGCCACTGCACTCAGGAAAGACAGGTCTACAGGCGGTACTTATAGAGACATCAATCCCCCTCCCCTCTGCCGCTTGCTCCTTGTTTGCCGCCAAAACTCCCCAGAGATTACGGTGCAAGGCCGGGAAGAGAAACTATTTATGGATGTGCTCTGGTGCCAATTGGATTGGTAAGAGTGGTACCAAGCGAGGGTGATCCAACTCAGCTGGGCAACAGAAGAGAGACATTGGAGGAGAATGGTGTGATGAACCATGACAAAGGTTGCACAGAGGTTGAAAAGCAAGAGGAGGAATAGTTTGCCACAGTCACAGAGGATGTCATTAATGACTTTGATTAGGGCTGTTTCAGAGCTGTGGTCGGAGTAGAAACCTGACTGGAGAAGTACAAACATGGAGTTGCGGGAACCATGGGCATTGATTTGAGATGCAACAACATGTCAAGGTCTTTGACGAGAAAAGGGAGGTTGGAGATGGGGGGGCCAAAAGTGCCCCTTTCCTTAAGGCCTGTTACCACGCAAATCGGCGGCCACGCTGCGGAGTGGAGTAGGCGCTGACTCTTGGTGGAATGGCCGCTGATAGCCCAATTGCCCTCCCGGTGCCCCGATCCCCCCTTACCGCTCCGCTGCTGCCGATCCACGGTGTGCGTGTTATCATCATGTGCACCACCGATCTAACCCCCCGATGGCGACATTCCCCTCCGAAAATCTTCGACCCGCCCAGCGGTGCCAAAACAAGCTTTCACCCAATGGTCCAGTGAGGCTGTGGCCTTCTACAGCGACGGTGCAGCTTTCCTTAATGGGGAGGGCCTACTGCCACTGCCGTCATGTTTTTTTTTTGTCGGCTGACTGTAAGGTTCGGCCGGGCCGCCAACAGGCAGCCTGGCAGCCCATCATTGGTGCCAGGCCTCTGACCCGGCTGAAACCCTCCCTGGTGGCCCAGTGGCCTGAAATTTTAAAAGCGCAGAGGCTCTCCTCTTTAAGTGAAGGGGAGAGCCGTGGTGACTCGGCACCTGCACCCAACTTCCGCCCCTCAGTTGCTGTAAGAGTTTGCGAAAGATTCTACCTGAACTGCAGCTGCAGTAAACACCACCAAAACGGGATGAGAGCACCCCGTTTCGGGCGGGGGGCAATTTGTACCCCAAGGTGTTAGTTCACAAGGACAAAAGGGTTTTTTGAGGAGGGATATAATAATGACAGCAGTTTTGAAAAGAAGGGTGAAGAGGAAACCATTTCCAATGTCAGCTAGCATGAGGACCAGGAAGAGAAGTTGGGTGATCAGCAATCTAATGGGAATGAAATTGAGAGAGACAAAAGGTGGGACTCATGGAAACAATGAGCTCAGAGAGGGCATGGGTGGAGATAGGAGAGGGACTAAAGAAAGACATAGATGGGCACACAACCTGTTCCCAGAGCTCTGCCAATGCTATTTGTGAATCAGCCACTCAGGAGCAGCTGGGCTGATTTGCACTCCAAATTTTTTCTCTCCCCAACGGATGCACTGCAGGCTGTACTTCAGTGTATCACTCGTTCCATTGATAACAAGGCTGAGAGTGGAGTTGCTACTGGTGGGGAACTGTAGATGCAAATCTTACATTGAAAACCTTATTGAAGGCCTTCTATCGGCCCAAGGATATCACATGCACATGCACCTTTGTCCACTGTGTCTGTTTATTTGTTTGAAGAATTCAATAAGGTTGGTTAAGCATGAGCATCTTTTAGAAATCCACGCTGACTATTCATCTCTAGATGTTTTGTTATCGGATCTTTTAATAAAGGTGCTAAAATCTTTCCCACCATTAAGATAACTGTTCCATATTCCTGCGTTGTGATACTCCATAATGAAAGAAAGAATTTGGATTTAGAAATCACCTTTCATGACCTCAGGTTCTGCCAAAGAGCTTTATAGCCAATTATGTTTTTGCAGTACAGTCACTGTTAGAATGTAGGAATCACGGAAAGCCAATTTGCACACAGCGTCAATTACGCAAGGGCATAAAATTGCTGTTGTGATTGTCTGCGCCTTATAGAAATTGCCCATTGTGGAAATGAAATCAGATGGCTTTTCAGAGAAAGAATCGTAGAAAAATTTTATAGGGGAGGCCAATCCGCAATGCCAGTTTTACACCCAGAGTAAATCTATCCCAGTGTGGAACACAGAGGAGGCTGATGGCAAGTGAAATTAAGCAATAAAACATATGGCCTTGAAAATTACTCGGGGCCATGAAGAGAGCAGCAGGAGTTGTGGGGGCTGGGGGGGGCACAGTTGGGAGGTGGAGGGTGGGGTGGGGTGTGCAAGCAGGTTGAAATTCCAGACGGGAAACCCAGAGGTATGGGTTTCTCAGAAGTGCTTCTGAAATTAACTAATTTTAATTTTAAATGTTTTCAGTAGTTTTTTATTATTAGTTCCTGGGACGTGGGCATTGCTGGCAAAGCCAGCATTTATCGCCCATCCCTAACTGCTTTTGAGAAGAAGGTGGTGAGCTGACTTCTTGAACCGTTGCAATCGTGTGGTGAAGGTACTCCCACAGTGCTGTTACAGAGGGAGTTCTAGGATTTTGACCCAGCGACGATGAAGGAACGGCAATATGTTTCCAAGTCAGGATGGTGTGTGACTTGGAGGGGAACTTGCAGGTGATTGTGCTCCCATGCGCCTGCTTCTCTTGTCCTTCTAGGTGGTAGAGGTCACAGGTTTGGAAGGTGTTGCTGAAGAAGCTGTGGCGAGTTGCTGCAGTGCATCTTGTGCTTGGTACACACTGCAGCTACAGTGCGCCGATGGTGGAGGGAGTGGATGTTTATGGTGGTGGATGGGGTGCCAGTCAAGCGGGCTGCTTTGTTCTGGATGGTGTCAAGCTTCTTGAGTGTTGTTGGAGCTGCACTCATCCAGGCAAGTGTGGAATATTCCATCACATTCCTGACTTGTGCCTTGTAGATGATGGGAAGACTTTGGGGAATCAGGAGGTGAGACACTTGCTGCAGAATACCCAGCCTCTGACCTGCTCTTGTTGCCACATATTTATGTTGCTGGTCTAGTTAAGTTTCTGGTCAATGGTGACCGTAGGATGTTGCTGGTGGGGGATTTGGCGATGGTAACACTGTTGAATATCAATGGACGGTGATTAGACTCTCGCTTGTTGGAGATAGTCATTGCTAGGCGCTTGTGTGGCATGAATGTGCTTACCACTTAGCAGCCCAAGCCTAAATGTCATCCCCACTTCTGACCTTATAATAGAAGGAAGGTCATTGATGAAGCAGCTGAAAATGCTTGGGCCTAGGACACTGCCCTGAGGAAATCTTGCAGCGATATCCTGGGACTGAGATAACTGACCTTCAACAACCACAACCATCTTCCTTTGTGCTAGGTATGACTCCAGCCAGTGGAGAGTTTTCCCCCTGATTCCCATTGACTTCAATTTTACTCGGGCTCCTTGATGCATACTCAGTCAAATGCGGCCTTGATGTCAAAGGCTGTCACTCTCATCACCTCTGGAATTCAGCTCTTTTGTCCATGTTTGGACCAAGGCTGTAATGAGGTCTGGAGCCGAGTGGTTCTGGCAGAACCCAAGCTAAGCATCAGTGAATAGGTTATTGGTGAGTAAGTTCCACTTGATCACACTGTCGATGACCTTTCATTAATTTGCTGATGATTGAGTGTAGACTGGTGGGGCGTAATTAGCCGGATTGGATTTGTCCTACTTTTTCTGGACAGGAGATACCTGGGCAGCTTTCCACATTGCTGGGTAGATGCCAGTGTTGTATCTGTAATGGAACAGTTTGGCTAGAAGCATGACTAGTTCTGGAGCACAGGTCTTTAGCACAACAGATGGGATGTTGTCAGGACCTATGGCCTTTACTGTATCCAGTGCGCTCAGCCGTTTCTTGATATCACGTGAAGTGAATTGAATTGGCTGAAGACTGGCTTCTGTGATGGTGGTGACCTCAGGAGGAGGCCGATATGGATCATCCACTCAGCACTTCTGGATGAAGATGGTTGCAAACACTTCAGCCTTGTCTTTCACACTCACATGCTGGGCCCACCATCATTTCCCACCCAGATTGACAAGCTGCAGGGGAGCAGGTGCCAGGTAAGTAGGAGATCGTGGGCAGGGATAGGTGGGTAGAGTTGGCGATCACAGAGTGGGAGGGGAATGTGGGGGGGGTCAGAAATCAGGGTGAGATGGGGGGAGTCAGATATCGTGAAGTCCGATCATGGAGTCTGTAAAAGGGTTAGCTTCCTGAGCCTGGAGGAAACACTTCTGCTCCTCCTGGCCCAAAAGCAGTGCTATAAATGTATTTACCTCATGCACCTGGCTTTTCCCATTTCCTTTTGACTGCCAGGTTTCCCGAGCCCCAGAAAATCCAGTCTCCATGGGTTAAAAATGAAAATCCTATTAAACGGAAGCACACAACCTCCTTAAAAGCTTTTACTGACTGACCCGCCTCCTGAGAGCGGATTGGTTGCGCACCTCCCCGACCCAACTCTGTTAAAACCAGAAGTGGGTGGGTTGGAGGCGGACTGGGTTGAGTTTGAGATTTAAAATATTTTACTCCACACTCGCCCCCACCCCTCCATCCTTGGGGATTAAAATCCCCCCCCCCCACCCCCGGACTCCGTCCCCGTGCTTCAGCACTGAGCTTCAGAATCACGGTGGAGACAGCACTCTCTAATAGAAGGTTAACAACTACAACATTTTGGAAACTTAGAAGATACCGAGGTATCTTTTTCAGATAGGCCAGGATAAATGAAGCAGATCCATATGCTGTGGTATATTTTCAGATGAATATGCTAGGATCATTAAAACAAATCCAGATGCCGGGGTGTATTTTGCAGATGAGTACACCAGGATAATTAAAGTAGATGCAGAGCTTGTTGCAACAGGCAGATGGGTTGTAAAATGGAGGAAATGTCATTGCCTTAATTAAGTTTTTAAAAAAACCTGCCAATTTTCTTTTTGAAACCCTTCATTAAAAACAAGCTGATGCCTCAGATTTGGAAACAAAATAATAATTATAGTCTTCTCAATAATTTATTTTTAAATTCTGCTTGATTTTATTAAATAGTCCCGACTCTTTAACTTTTTAATTTTAAATGTTTCCAACTACTTAACACTAAAGGCTTCAAACAGGTGTGATGGTAAGTGGAGTGAGAGATGACAGATGAGGATAACAGCTGGCGAGAGGGCAGCTGACAGAGGGGAAAATGAGGACCAAGTCCAGCACAGTGTATGTAGCATTTGCAAAATAGTTGACTTCAAAAGAAAATATCATTTATGTGCAAGGTTAGAAATTGTGTTTTATTCTCCAGTTTGTTCCCTCACTCCTCTTTTCCTGAAGATGGTGAAGGGCAGGCATATAATCAGGTGAGCAGGCCTAGCCATTCTACTGCCAATGGGGCCAATTTTCCACATTACCGATTTTTGGCACATTGTAGAGGTACGGCCAATTTTTTAAGTGGTCGACTGCGGCAAAAGAAAAGTTTTGCAAGTTTCGCTGGAATAAATTTTGAATTTAGCGCGCGCAGATTGTCCTTAAACTCTGTGAGTGGAGCTTAAGGTCTGCGCCAAAAAACAGGTTGCCAGGGTAACAAGTGACACACTGAAGGGCTGAGGCTGGAAAGTGAAACATACACAAGACATACGCAATTGTAGAGCCCCAGTGCCGTTCCTATCCCAGGCCGAGAGGCCCCCCCGCCACCACCCCGTCACTGCTATCCCGGGCCGTGGAACTCGATCTTTTGTTCTGATTTTCTTAAGTTAGCTCTGCAACAAACTGCTTTTGTCCCGTCTCCAATGATCACCGGACTCGAGGCACACAGCGTCGGAGCACCGGCCGGCAGGATCACTCCCTTGGCCGGACACAGGAGCTCAGCGCTCAGCTTCGACCCCCCCACCCCAGGCTTCTTTTGAAGCCGAGCGCTATGCTCCTGTGTCCGGCCAAGGGAACGATCCTGCCGGCTGGCACTCCGCCCTGTGTGCCTTGAGCCCGGTGAGCAGAGGTTCGGTGGTGGGGTGGAACTTCAAGTCACAATTTCTATTTACAACTTGAATAAATTTAATTTCTCTTTTCCCTCTGCAAAAAGAAACACATATCATGCAGTTGTGTATGAAATTAATGTCTTCTTCCCTCCTTCCAAAACCTAACTTAGCTCCGCTAAAACAATGGTGTCTTCTCTGCGCCGATTTTCTTAAGTTCATGTAAGGTTTTTCAGAACAGTGCACGGCACCATTTAAAAAAAAAATTGTAGTTGGCCAAAGTCACTTAAATGGCCAAAAATGGGCAGCCGGCATGTTCCGCCCCCAATGACGTCAAAAAATCAGGAACTAAAAAAATCGTCCATAAGTAGTTTACGATGGCACAGAAACTTTGGCAAAGCTTTTAGATTTTACTTTGCTCAAAAAAAAACAGCGGACACCAAAAAAACAGCGCAGAATGGTGCCGAAAATTGAGCCCATTTCTACAGTCCGAGTCATTACTTTTTTCATTAGAACAAAGAAGGTTAAGAGGAGATCTGATAAAGGTGCTCAAAGGAGTTTTGATAAGGAAAATTGGGAAAAAATAATTTTACTGGTCAGTGGTTCAGTAACTAAATGGCAGCAATTTAAGATCAGTACCAAAAAAAGATAGAGGTTAGGAGAGGTTTTTGGAGGCGATTTTAACCCTACCTGTACAATGGAAACCAAATGAAGGGCAGTTAAAATTCTCGGATTTCCTAGCCTCTGGAATTTTCACCCAAATGCCACCGACAGCAGTTTTAACTCATAGAAAATAGGAGCAGTAGTAGGCCATTCAGCCCATCGAGCCTGCACCGCCATTCAATATGATCATGTCTGATCCTCTATCTCAACACCATATTCCTGCTTTCTCCCCATACCCCTTGATGCCTTTTGTGTTTAGAAATCTATCTATCTCCTTCTTAAATATATTCAGTGACTTGGCCTCCACAGCCTTCTATGGTGGAGAATTCCACAGGTTCACCACCCTCTGAGTGAAGAAATTTCTCCTCATCTCAGTTCTAAATTTCCTACCCCGTATCCTGAGACTGTGACCCCTTGTTCTAGACTTCCCAGCCAGGGGAAACATCCTCCCCGCATCCAGTCTGTCCCCTCCGTCAGAATTTTATACGTTTCAATGATAATCCCCTTTCATTCTTCTAAATTCTAGTGAATACAGGCCTAGTCGACCCAATCTCTCCTCATATGACAGTCCTGCCATCCCAGGAATCAGTCTGGTGAACCTTCGCTGCACTCCCTCTATGGCAAGTATATCCTTTCTTAGGTAAGGAGATCAAAACTGCACACAATACTCCAGGTGTGGTCTCACCAAGGCCCTGTATAACTGTAGTAAGACATCCTTGCTCCTGTACTCAAATCCTCTTGCAATGAAGGCCAACATACCATTTGCCTTCCTAACTGCTTGCTGCATGTTTGCTTTCAATAACTGGTGTAGAAGGATACCCAGGTCCCTCTGTACATCAACACTTCCCAAGCTATCACCATTTAAATAATACTTTGTCTTTATGTTTTTCCTATCAAAGTGGATAACTTCACATTTATCCACGTTATACTGCATCTGCCATGTGTTTGCCCACTCACTCAACCTATCTAAATCGCCTTGCAGCGTCTTTACATCCTCCTCACAGCTCACAATCCCACCTAGTTTTTTGTCATCAGCAAACTTGAAAATATTACATTTGGTTCCCTCCTACAAATCATTTATATATATTGTGAATAGCTGGGGCCCAAGCACTGATCCCTGTGGTGCCCCACTAGTCACTGCCCGCCACCCCGAAAAAGACCCGGTTATTCCTACTCTCTGTTTCCTGTCAGTTAACCAATTTTCAATCCATGCCAGTATATTACCCCCAATCCTATGTGCTTTAATTTTGCACACTAACCTCTTATGTGGGACTTTATCAAAGACCATCTGAACATCCAAATGCACTATATCCACTGGTTCTCCCTTATCTATTCTATCAGTTACATCCTCAAAAAACTCCAGTCGGTTTGTCAAACACGATTTTCCTTTCAGAAATCCATGTTGACTCAGGCCCTGACTGATGCGGCTAAGTTGCCTGCCTAAAGCAGGCTTGGTCCTTCCTTAAATATACAGTTCGGGGTCCAATGAAGTTATTGGGCCCTGACTGAGATTTTAACTCAGGCTTGAGTGGGCAAGTTTCTGTAGCTTTCCTGCAAGAGTGAAATGAGTTAAAGCCTGCTGTGACGATAAAGAAGCCCAGACAAGTACGTTATTTGATTTCCTTTGTGGGAGCATGAGATGTAGGAGTGCTCCTCTGAGCTCCTCAAGGATATTTGCAGCCTCCCCTGCCCCTGATTCTTGATCCCTCCTGTAAGACCCTCCCGGAACTCCCTTTCCTACACCTACCATCATGCCGGCAAGTAGCAAGGGCCATCTAATTTTCCAGAGGACATTAGCTGCTTCCCGCCACATAGTGGCCCGGCGGGATGTTAATGAGGCCGGGATTTTAAGTATCCCAGGCCTGTTTTCTGATACACTGGGTCCGTTTCTAACTAACCTTGTTACCCACTCATCCAAAACCAGTCCACAGTTCAAATCAGGGCCAATTTTAGCTTGCTATGAAAGCTCTGTTTGAATGGGTGTCTTATTACCGGTATTGTAAAATATATTCTTCTGCCATAGGAATAAACAGGCATGAATAATTTAAATTTTAAAAGCTCCTAAGAAAATTGCTATACTTGGGAGTGAAAGAAAATGTAGAGAAAGCTTTTACGTGTTATTAATTAATGTTATACCTGACCTGGGCATGCTTGATAGTGGCACTGGCTGTAAGAAGTGGACAAAATATTGCACATTCAGCAATAACACATCATAATGAACTCAAAAGAAAAAGAATTATTGACAGGTTGGAACAATTCCAACAGAAATTCATGAGAGCCTGCTACCTCCTAGCTAATCAGAGTTTGTGATTTTTCTTTGAAGCTAACTAGTAGAGATTTAGGTTGTTCTTTTCCTGTGTTAAACTGTCATAATTAGATAATATTGAGTTATTCTTAATTCACTGCTACCTTTTCCAAGGCTCCCCTGTTTCTGAAGTAGCAGCTAATATCCCGGCCCATTTAATTCAGTTTCTGTGATTCTTGTATTGAAGCATTAAAAGACAGATGGTAAGAACGATGAGTGGACCCTTGCAGACTTCATTTCCTTTATGAAGTGCAAAGGAAAGCACTCAATTAAACATTTTCTTATGAACATTAACCTATAACACTGTCTCTCTCGTTTTGGCATTTTTAAAAATCTTCCAGATCCTGCTCAGATTTCTCCTGTTAGTAAAGTGTTTCTTTAGTATTTCCCTTGAATTTCATTGGTGTTTCTCCTTGTACTATATATTTGTATTCACTGGAGTGAAAACACACCAAGAAATGTATGAAAACAAGAAGCTGTAAAGGGAATACAAGTTGTTCCACCTGGTTGAAACTGTTGGTTCTCATTAACCCATGAGTGCCACTTCCACATTGGGTTCTATGGATTGAAAATTCTTGGTTTAGTGATGCCTAGTTACTATGTAAGATGTGTATATCCTGCTTGTTCTGTTTTATGCACTTTTTAATGGTACAATTTTTAAATCGCTGCAACTGGTCAATGGGACACCAGAACAAACCTCTGCCCCACTCCCGTCCCATTTTCTCTGTTAAATGGTCCTGTCCCACAACAACAGTTATGCAACATTAATTGAATATGAATGTGGTTCAAATAAAAGGCTAGGAGGTCAAAATTGCCCCTTTGCGCAGGGCCAGTTAGCGCTGTCGGCCGGTGCTACCGGAGCGCTAATATATTAGGGTGCGGGCGCAGTGGCCACATCGACCCGCATGGATTTGCCCCCGGGGCTCCACTGGCGAAAAGTGGTTTGCACCGTAGCCCTGTGATTAGCGCACCGCACGCAATCGTGCGTGCGATCCCTTGTCGCCCCGCGCCGACCCTTTTGCACCCCGCGGCAGAAATTGCCCCCACAGGAGCAAGGTGTGCGCAGGATGATGCCACCGACAGCTTCTCGGTGTGAGAAGATGTGGTGGCTGTGTCGCTCCGGTAGCCCTTAAAGGGGAGGTGCTGGTGCTGCGCCCACCATCTTTTTTGTGTCAGATGACTTTTCAGTCGTCCTCACAATGGCCTCTGTTGGTTTGGCCGGGTCACCAACAGGCAAGCTGGCACCCCTCTTGGGTGCCGGGCCACTGGCCCAGTCGACACCCTCCCTGTGGCCCAGTGGGTGACATTGAATGTGCTGCTCAGATCATAATGGCCCTCCACTTGAGAGAAGTGGAGGGATGTTGCGACGCGCCGGCCTGACGTGGCTGGCATCGTACCCCGCGAACGCTGTGCAAATGCCGGGGGAGCATGCCGGGTTAGCGCAGTCAACATATTTTTTGCGTAAAGAACCCAAATCTGCACCAGCCCAAAAAAATCTCTATCAGTGAAATGACCGCCCCAAACCCAGTGCGTGGCAATTTCGGCCCGTAGGGCTTTAATAACTACCTTCTTCAATGAAAATTCCAGATTGTATTGGTGTGTTTTGAAGATACCTACTGAAGATTCTCTCTTTCCCAGCATTTTAGTGTGTCTGATATTGACAAAAAATATATTTCCTTGTATTATTTGCTCTTTGAACCTGTTCAGTTTTTTCTCCCTATAGTAAAACACTTTTTACAATATGCCATAAAGATCAACTGATGCAGTAAAAAGATTTGTATGAGTCCATTTCTTTGAAAGCCAAAGTGTGATTGTATGTTATCTCACAAAACAATAGGATAAGGAGGAGCAATAAAACTGCCTTCTTTAAAATCTTGGAAATCTTACCAGTAGTGTTCATTTTAATCCACTATCATATAATGCTTGGATAGATTTTGTGGAATTGGTTGTATTACATCCATCTGTGCCATGTTCACATAGAATCATAGAATCATACAGCAAGCAGGAGGCCATTCAGCCCATCATGTCTGTGCCGGTTCTTTCAAAGAGCAATCTAGTTAGTCACTCCCCACCACTTTCCCCATATCCCTGCAAGTATTTATCCAATTTCCTTTTAAAAGCTACTATTGAATCTGTTTCCACCATCCTATCAGGCAATGCATTCCAAATCCTACCACTTGTTGCGTAAAAAAGTTTTTCCTCATGTCGCCTTTTTTTTTGCCAATCACCTTAAATTTGTGCCCTTTGGTCATCGACCCTTCAGCCATTGGAAACAGTTTCTCTTTATTTGCTCTATCTAA
Organism: Pristiophorus japonicus; assembly: GCF_044704955.1. Taxonomy (NCBI): domain Eukaryota; kingdom Metazoa; phylum Chordata; class Chondrichthyes; family Pristiophoridae; genus Pristiophorus; species Pristiophorus japonicus. The sequence continues at coordinate 57,898,276 of NC_091980.1, forward strand.
ACCCTTCATGATTTGAAACACCTTGGTCAGATCTTTCTTTGCTCTAAGAAGAAATGATATCCACATTAAAAAATGGGCTGTGGCCAAAATGGTTGGCACAATTCATTGGAGGCCAAACACACTAGATTTTAACTGTCAGCAGATTTCCAGTGGAAAACCAGGCTAGCTATTTAATTTAACAACCATGCCTCATTTCAGTACCGGTAGCCAACTTCCCACCCATTCCGGACAGAAGTAAGTGAGAAGCGACGTAAAATGCCATGACCAAAATGTGCCCGCCGACTCCAGGTGGGTGACAGGATTGGCTGCTGGACTGTTCCGTGGGGGTCCCTTAATTAGAAGGAGGGGTGTGTTCATGGTGGGAAGACATAGGGGCCGAAATTGCCCCCCGTTCAAAATGGGGAGCCCCAATGCATGGGGCAGACAACCCGGAGAAATTCAGGTCTTTGTATTTTTTTTGGGATCGGGGCGGAAGTGGCGTTATTATGGGAGCAGAAGTGTGGGCGGGTCAGAGTGGCCATCGCTTCGGGTCATCAGCGCGAAAGCATCCTTCTCCTTCAGTTAAAGGGGAGGCCCACTAAGAACTCTGCAGCCATTTTAGTGGCAAACACTGGTCCACGAGGGAGCATTTTGGCTCTGCAAGTGGCCCGGTACCTGAGAGGGGATGCAGGGCTGCCTGTTGGCGGCCCGGCCGAACCCATGGCCACCACTGTCGGGCCGACCTGGCAGTCGGCCGATAATTAAAATAAAAATACGGCCGCGGAATTGCGTCCTCCCCTTTAAGGGTGGACGTGTCGCCCAGCCACAAGAAGGTTCCCGCTGGGAAAAGCTGTCAGTAGCACCGACCAGTGGCGGCGCCGCTCCCGCGAGGCAATTCTGCAAGGGGCAATTTCCCACGGGGCAATTTCCGAAACGGGGTTGTCGCTGGTCAGTAAGGGGTTGGCGCGTGCACGACGTGGCGGGAAAATGGGTGGGGCGGTCCCGTACACCACTCCAAAACTATTGGAGGGCGATTCTTTGGCTGCCTCTTTGAGGTGGTCATGGCTCTTTTCGAAAGGGACATTTTTGGCATAATAAGCTTTCCTTGTGGGACCTGGAAGAGAACTCGTGCTTCTGCCGCTGCACAAGGAAAGTTTAAAAAAAGGTTAAAACTTGGTTTATTGGGCATCTTCTGGCTTTGATCCGCTTCCTCCGTGGGTTGACCTGTCAGCAAACTCACTGCTGATTCCCCCTCAAGTCACCTAGTAAATATTGCAGTCGGGTCCCAATGATGTAAGAAAAGCCAGGCCAGGTAAGTAACTTAGGCAATAGTAACTGCCCTGTTTCCACCAGTTCGGCAGAGCTAAAATTACCCCCAATATGTCAGAATGTTAGATGGTTGTTTTGATCTTTACACAAGAACATAAGAACATAAGAATTAGGAGCAGGAATAGGCCATTTGGCCCCTCGAGCCGGCTCGTCATTCAAAAAGATCATAGCTGATCTTCTACCTCAACTCCACTTTCCTGCATATCCATAGATTTCCTTAATATTCAAAAATCTAACAATCTCTGGCTTGAATATACCCAACAACTGAGCATCCACCGCCCTCTGGGGTAGAGAATTCCAAAGATTCACGACCCTCTGAGTGAACACATTTCTCCTCATCTCAGTCCTAAATGGCCGACCCCGTATTCTGAGACAGGCATTCGATAAAGTGCCACACAAAAGGTTACTGCAGAAGATAAAGGTACGCGGAGTCAGAGGGAAAGTATTAGCATGGATAGAAAATTGGCTGGCTAACAGAAAGCAGAGTCGGGATAAATGGGTCCTTTTTGGGTTGGAAATCGGTGGTTAGTGGTGTGCCACATGGATTGGTGCTGGGACCACAACTGTTTACAATATACATAGATGACCTGGAAGAGGGGACAGAGTGTAGTGTGACAAAATTTGCAGATGACACAAAGATTAGTGGGAAAGCGGATTGTGTAGAGGACACAGAGAGGCTGCAAAGAGATTTAGATAGGTTAAGCGAATGGGCTAAGGTTTGGCAGATGGAATACAATGTCGGAAAATGTGACGTCATCCACCTTGGAAAAAAAAACAGTAAAAGGGAATATTATTTGAATGGGGAGAAATTACAACATGCTGCGGTGCAGAGGGACCTGGGGGTCCTTGTGCATGAAACTCTTTTTGGAGTTCACCTGCAAAACATAAAACATTAAACGGTGCCACCCGCCCTGGGTGACACTCCAGACATTTACAAGGCCCTTTTTTTTTTTTTCCCCCCTTCTTTTTTGTGTTTTTCTTTTTTTTGTTTTTTTTTTGGGCACTAAAATCACAATTTTCCCCAGTGCCCCCTATAAAAGGGAAGGGGGACACTAAAAGCACCGGCAATTAAAATAAATTAAACTTAAAAAACTTAAAATCAAATTAAAATTTGGTTGCCGGGCGTGATGATGCACTCCAGTCCCTCCGGTGCCCACCTCTCGCGGAAGGCCGCGAGCGTACCGGTGGACACCGCGTGCTCCATCTCCAAGGACACCCTGGACTGGATGTAAGAGCGGAAGAGAGGCAGGCAGTCAGGTTGAACGACCCCCTCGACCGCCCGCTGCCTGGACCGGCTGATGGCACCCTTGGCCGTGCCCAGGAGCAGTCCTACGAGGAGGCCTTCGGACCGACCCGCTCCCCTCCGCACAGGGTGCCCAAAGATCAGGAGAGTGGGACTGAAGTGCAGCCAGAATTTCAGGAGCAGCCCCTTCAAATAATGGAACAGGGGCTGCATCCTTGTGCATGAATCCCAAAAAGTTAGTTTGCAGGTGCAGCAGGTAATCTGGAAGGCGAATGGAATGTTGGCCTTCATTGCGAGAGGGATAGAGTACAAAAGCAGGGAGGTCCTGCTGCAACTGTATAGGGTATTGGTGAGGCCGCACCTGGAGTACTGCGTGCAGTTTTGGTCACCTTTCTTAAGGAAGGATATACTAGCTTTGGAGGGGGTACAGAGACGATTCACTAGGCTGATTCCGGAGATGAGGGGGTTACCTTATGATGATAGATTGAGTAGACTGGGTCTTTACTCGTTGGAGTTCAGAAGGATGAGGGGTAATCTTATAGAAACCTTTAAAATAATGAAAGGGATAGACAAGATAGAGGCAGAGAGGTTGTTTCCACTGGTCGGGGAGACTAAAACTAGGGGGCACAGCCTCAAAATACGGGGGAGCCAATTTAAAACCGAGTTGAGAAGGAATTTCTTCTCCCAGAGGGTTGTGAATCTGTGGAATTCTCTGCCCAAGGAAGCAGTTGAGGCTAGCTCATTGAATGTATTCCAATCACAGATAGATAGATTTTTAACCAATAAGGGAATTCAGGGTTACAGGGAGCGGGCGGATAAATGGAGCTGAGTCCACGGCCAGATCAGCCATGATCTTGTTGAATGGCGGAGCAGGATCGAGGGGCTAGATGGCCTACTCCTGTTCCTAATTCTTATGTTCTTATGTGACCCCTGGTTCTAGACTCCACAACCAGGGGAAACATCCTCCCTGCATCTACCTTGTCAAGTCCTGGAAGAATTTTGTATGTTTCAATGAGATCACCTCGCATTCTTCCAAACTCTCGGGAATATAGGCCTAGTCTGCTCAATCGCTCCTCTTAGGACAATCCCCCCATCCCAGGAATCAGTCTGGTGAACCTTCGTTGCACACCCTCTATGGCAAGTACATCCTTCCTTACATAAGGAGACCAAAACTGTACATAATACTCCAGGTGCGGTCTCACCAAGACCCTATATAATTTCATAGTGAGTTCTTGATCATATCTGTGCTACTATAGGGTGGTGCCAACTAGAGTCTCAATTCTACCAGTAGGAAAAGAAAGAAATTAAAAGGAGAACTATATTGGGTGCCTCTTCTACTGTTTTGTCCTTGAAGGTTCATGACAAAGAGACTCAAGAAAGGCAAGAGAAAATACCTTGAAAATGGAGTTTCACCCACAAGGCAAATATAACTCCAAGAAGCTTGTTTCAAAATAAAATATCTTTCACTTTTTAAAAAAGTTCTATACCTATTAGTTGCAAAATAGCTGACTATTTTGGTCTCATTTAAATATTTGTGATAAAGAAAATGATTAACACCTGAGTTCAGTTTTTTTATGTTTCCATTCTATTTGGAGGTTTTTGTAGAGCATGGACTGGGGAATAGAATGAGGTACAATTTATCATGTACAAAAGAAACCTTTTCTATCAAACTTTAGATTCAGTCAAATCAAAGCCTTTCACTTGTTTGCAGTTTTCCTGCAATATTGACTATGCCAGGGAGATGTCTCTCTAATAGTAACATTCTTTGCTCGATATATGTGCAAGTGTCCTCTTGTTGGCATGATATATTTGCCGGGCTACAGGGAAAGAACAGAGGAGTGGGACAAATTGGATAACTGTTTCAAAGAGTCGGCGCAGACAAAATGGGCCAAATGGCCTCCTTCTGTGCTGTATGATTCTATGATTGTTTTCCTAATTTATATTACCCTCACTTGTAAGGAAGGAGCCACTTTATTCTGAAAAAAGGTTTCCATATTACTCAGAGAGTCAGAAAATGAAGATGATATTGATGAAGTGACACATATAGCCCTTTGAACGTAGTAAATGTCCTGAGACACTTTGCATAAAAGAAACAACCACACAGTGGTGATAGGAAAGATACTAAAGTCATAGTCAAAAAAGGTTTGTAAAGGCAGAGAATAGTTTGGGGAGAGAATTCAGGACAGTAGGGCTGAGACAGCCCAAAGCTCTTTCATTGATGATGGACTGGAAGAAGGGGGAACACACAGGAGGGCATAATTTGAAGTTTAAAGGGCTTGTTCTGGCTGGAGGAGATCACAGAGGTAAGATGGGCAAGGCTATGGATGGACTTGTAAGCAAGCATGAGGATTTTGAAATTGACGTGTTGGGGAATGGTGATGGCCAAGGACTGGAAAAATGGACAAGTGAGACCTCATGCATGACATGATTTGAGTTGCAGAGTTTTGGATGTATTGGAGTTAGTGTAGGGTGGAGCTCGGGAGTCTGGCGAGAAGGGCATTGGAGAATTCAAGTCTGGAGATAATGAAGTTCAGGAGCAGTGGGAGTTAGGCAATTATGTCACTAAGCGGGCTTGGTGATTGAAAGGATATGGGTTTGAAGTACAGCTGAAGGTGAAAGAGGACACTGAGGTCTTGATCATCCCGACCAAGCAACCAGGGAGGGAGATGGAGTTACAGGCCAGGTACAGAGTTTTTGCTGGGAGCCAAATAAGACCGCTACAGTCTTCCCAGTGTTCAATGGGAGAAAATTCCGCTTCATCTACGACTTGATTTTAGCCAAGCAATCATACAACACGGAGGTAGCGGAGATGAGGGTGGCACTGCAGAGGTACAGCTAGGTATCATCAGTACACATACAATACTGTCCTCATGTCTGTGCCTGCTTCCACCAAGTGCAACATATAAATAAAGAACAAGGACCCAGGATGGAAACTTGAGGTAAACAGAGTCCGATGATGGTAAATTGAGGTATTCTGGATGATTATGCAAGGTCAGAAGGAGAAGCCAATACTGAAGATGTATTGGCTACATTGAGACATGTCAGAGGGAAACTTAGTGAGGGCAGTCCCACAAAGCAGATGCTATAACCAGATGGTTAATGAGGTGGAGGAAGACAAAGAGGGATAACATACTATTATTGCAATCACAGAGGATGTTGTCGGTGACTTTGCTCATGATAGCCTTGGTACGTAGGCAGGGTAAAAGTGCTTTTGAATTATTATGTTCTTATGTTCAAACAAGGAGTTCTGAAAAAGATGAGTAAGGAGCTTAGTCATAACAATGGACTTGGGGAACTTAGGAAGGTAAGGGAAGTTAGATATCGGAATGGGAGTTTGACAGCGTGGCGGCTCAAAGGTGGCCTTTTTAAGGGGATGATCACAGTAGTTTTAAAGGGGAGGAGACTGAGCACTGAGAGGACTGGGGAAAATTCAGAAAGATCTAAAGAGCAATATGAGGTTGGGACTGGGGAGATATAAAGGCAGGTTGGTGGAGGGAATAGGGAGAATGAGGATATAGTGGCTCAGGTAACTAGTTAGATAGTCTCAATCTTTGAGACAAAGAAGTCTATAAGCTCTTCACACTTGGTGTTGGATTAGTAGACAGATTGGTTGTGGAGTGAGATATGGGCCTTGATAATGCCAGGGGTGGATTTCGTAAGGAGAGGCGGAGGAGGTTCGATCAGGAAACCTGATTGACCTGATTGACAGGATTGGCTCCCTGGGGGGGCGGGGGGGGGAAGTCTGATCCCAGACCCTGGGGGTGGGGGGGGGCGGAGTCTGATCCCAGACCCTGGGGGGGGGGATCTGATCCTCAATCCTGCGGGGGTGGGGAGGGGGGAGTCTGATCCCAGACCCTGGAGGGAGGGGGGGGGGGGTCGGAGTCTGATCCCAAACTCCAGGGGAAATGGGGGTCTGATATCAGGCCCTGGGGGAGTGGGGGTCTGATCCTAGACCACGGGGGTGTGGGGTGATCTAATCCCCAATCCTGGGGGAGGGGTGGGGTATCTGATCCCAGACCCCAGGAGAGAAGGGAGTCCGATCTCAGACCCCGGGGGGGGGGGGGGTGCGGGGGGTTGGGTTCCGATGGCCTGGACAGCCCAGGGCTAAATCTGCAAGACTGGTTAAATGTGAGCCTCTTAGCCTCATTATAATATTTAAATGGATAACCCACCTCCTGGGAGCTGGTTGGCTGCCCACCCCTAGTCCCACCTGAGTTACACCCAGAAGTGGGCAGGTTGAGGGTCGCGTTTGAGAATTTTAATATCTCAGCCGATCCCAACCTACTTGTTTTGTTGGGGTTAAACTCACCCCCATGATACTGCTTGAGATTGTCAAGGTAGATTCGATGATGGTCAACCAGGTCACTAGTGTGCAGATGTGCTCAAATTTGTGACTGTCAACTTGGGGATCGAGCAATAAGAACTGTATTCATAAAACAATGTGGATGGGAGATCTGGTGGGGACAACGGTGTCAAAAGCAGAAGCAAGAGAGTTGTTGAGTTCGTCAACAGGGCATCAGTGTTGTCGCTTGAAGAGCCAGGGTGGAGGGACTACTGAGGGAACAGGTGGGGCTTTTTTTAACAAAACTAAAATCTGTAGGAACATCCATCAACAACTCTATTGCAAACATTACAATTTGCTGATGGAATTACACTAGGTAAAAATAATTGCACTTGACAACAATCAGTATAATTTTTCTGTGGACTGGTTACTATCCCTAAGGAATTCCACATTCCTGTCTGGAGAACTCAGCTTTCCCAGCTCTTGAATTTACCAAACAGGCACCGCCCACCATGCAGTTAAACTCTGCCCAATCAGTTACAAGTGAATGTTATTAGTCTCCTTTAGTTCCCATATTTTCCACACATGTATGAAAAGGTCTTAATTACCACTTAAGGCTACCACCTGACAATTTCAATGCTGCTGTTACCCTGGATCTTTATTTGATCCCAGTGGTGGAATTGTTTTTAATATCCTGTGTAAAATATAAATTGGTTACATCAGAGAATGCATCCCAGTCATGTGGAGAAACAGCAATATCCTAAACACATACCATATTAACACTGACACTTTCAATTGTATTTATGATACATGCTTTCAATAAATTTTCACTGGATAATAAACATTTTGCTCACTCTAACCAAGTGTGTCTCTGTGCAAGACCTGAGCACACAGAGGAACCTTGCATTGCAAGACCTTGTAAGCATATTGCCATTTTCCCAGTAGCTCGTGTTGAATGTGCCTCCCTGACTTGTGCTCAACTTGCTTTGTTTCCTATAATTGAGCAGCTCAATATATTCTCTTAATTGATGCTAAAGCGGCATCATGAAAGTTGGTTAATAGGTCCGCTGTCATCCCCCTGATGAGAGCCTACCTATTAACCAACTTCCATGATTAACTGGCAAAGTTTAAAACCCTTTAAAGGGACACCTGCTCTGTGAAAATATGTTGAACAAGCTTTCCTGAGAGAGGAGCTGTGCATCAGTGACATCACACGCAGAAAATCTGATGATGCATTTTGACACATTTTTTCTAGGGAAAAAGATGTCGCTTTAACATCAATTAAGAGAAGCAAATAGGATTTAAAAAAATTAATTTTACAAACAGAAATTCATTGCAATATAAAAGTGGACTCATTTTAAAATTAAAAGAAAAAGCAGCAAGCTAAAGCTCAGTTATTTTTTAAGGAGACTGGGAATTGATCTCTGATCCATCATTCACATATAGTGGCATCTTTTTTAGCTTATTGTACATATGGAACAACAGATCTTTGGTTCCATTATTTAATAACATTTACAATGCTCTAAAAATGCCTGGAATCCTGCCCAAGTTTCACATCTACCAATGCGCATCATAAATTCTATTAATAAACAATAAATAACCAGTACTCACCACCTACTGAATGAAATGTAAAACTCAAATTTGCGAGGGAATGCTATCTCATAGAAAGCTGCTTGTCACAGTATTGTTACATGCAGTTTAACAGAATTTGTTATATACAGCAATTATATAGCTGGAAAGTTTTTAAACAGGTTAATAAATCTAGAAAAGTTTTACATATAGCTCTCATACTGGAGTGCATCATATACAGGATAATGTACACACTGGAGTGCATCATATACAGGATAATGTACAGACTGGAATACATAATATACAGGATAACACCTGTGGGACAGATTTTCGGTCGGTTTGTGACCAGGTTTTTGCCGCCATTTGACCCTCCGCAGCGAAACCCCGTTCGCAAATCCCGGGCGGGATCCTCGGGTACCTCTTTGCGACGGCACTTCCAAGTACCGCCGGGGAGAGGTGCGCTGATGTACAATGACGCAGATTGCGTTTGCTACTGACTTTTGGCATTCTCCCGACCCGTACGCCGCGCCCAAAATAGCAACAGGTCAAACCTGTCGGTGCAGCCCTGCCAGCAGCGGTAAGTACGAAAACCTGCAAAAAAACGGTAAGTTAAAGTTTACATTTTTTAATTTTTGCAGCGATTAGATAGTTAAGGGTCTTGTAAATGTTTTTGGAATGTTTTTGGAATGTTTTGGGGATTTTTTTTTTCATCCCTCCCAAGGTCTGTCTCGCAGCACTCCTGGTCCCGGACGACAGTTGCTGAAACTCGTGGTTTGCACCGCGAAGGCTTGTGCAACGCTTCCCTTACCAATGCGCCCCTGGCACAGACATAAAGGCCGAAAGTTCAGGCTAAAAATGGTAGTGTAGTGAAAACAGTAAGTTTCACGCATCGACACCGTTTTCTCCGAAAAACCCTGAAAGCCGAAAATCCGGCCCACAGATTGGAGTGCACCACATGCAGGATAATGTACAGACTGGAATGTATCATATACAGGATAATGTAAAGACTGGAACGTATCATATACAGGATAATGTACAGACTGGAACGTATCATAGACAGGATAATGTACAGACTGGAATGTATCATATACAGGATAATGTACAGACTGGAATGTATCATATACAGCATAATGTACAGACTGGAACGTATTATATGCAGGATAATGTACAGACTGGAATGTATCATATACAGGATAATGTACAGACTGGAACGTATCATATACAGGATAATGTACAGACTGGAACGTATTATATGCAGGATAATGTACAGACTGGAACGTATTATATACAGGATAATGAAAAGACTGGAATGTATCATATACAGGATAATGTACACATTGGAGTGCATCATATACAGGATAATGTACAGACTGGAATGTATCATATACAGGATAATATACACATTGGAGTGCATCATATACATTTACAGCCATGTTCAGCCAGAAGTGCCGCATGGATGATCCATATCAGCCTCCTCCTGAGGTCCCCACCATCACAGAAGCCAGTCTTCAACCAATTCGATTCACTCCACCTGATATCAAGAAATGGCTGAGCACATTGGATACAGCAAAGGGACCCGACAACATTCCAATTGTTGTGCTGAAGACATGTGCCCCAGTACTAGCCACACCTCTAGCCAAGCTATTCCAGTACATCTACAACACTGGCATCTATCTGACAATGTGAAAAATTGTCCAGCGATGTCCTGTCCACAAAAAACAGGACAAATCCAATCCGGCCAATTACCGCTCCAGCATGCTCAATTATCAGCAAAGTGATGAAAAGTGTCAACAGTACTATCAAGTGGTACTTACTCACCAATAGTCTGCTCAACGATACTTAGTTTGGGTTCCACCAGGACCACTCGGCTCCAGACCTCATTACAGCCTTGGTCCAAACATGGACAAAAGAGCTGAATTCCAGAGGTGAGATGAGAATGATTGCCTTCGACATCAAGGCAGCATTTGACTAAGTGTGGCATCAAGGGGCCCAAGTAAAACTGAAGTCAATGGGAATCAGGGTGAAAACTCTCCACTGGCTGGAGTCATACCTAGCACAAAGGAAGATGGTTGTGGTGGTTGGAGGCTAATCATCACAGCCCCAGGACATCACTGCAGGAGTTCTGCAGGGCAGTGTCCTAGGCCCAACTATCTTCAGCTGCTTCATCAATGACCTTCCTTCCATCAGAAGTGGGGATGTTCGCTGATGACTGCAAAGTGTTCAGTGCAATTCACAACTCCTCAGATAAAGGAGCAGTTCATGCCCACATGCAGTAGGACCTGGATGGGGCTTGGGCTGATAAGTGGTAAGTAACATTCGTGCTACACAAGTGCCAGGCAACGACTATCTCCAACAAGCGAGAGTCTAACTACTACCCCTTGACATTCAACGGCATTACCATCACCAAATCCCCCACAAGCAACATCCTGCGGGTTACCATTGGCCAGAAACTTAAATGGACAAGATACATAAATACTGGGGCAACAACAGCAGGTCAGAGGCTGGGTATGCTGCGGCGAATGTTTCACCACCTCCTGACTCCTCAAACTTTTCCACCATCTACAAGGCACAAGTCAGGAGTGTGATGGAATTGTCTCCACTTGCCTCGACACCATCCAGGACAAAGCAGCCTGTTTCACAGACACTGTAACAGAGCTCACCTAGTGGACCACTGCTCCACCTAGTGGATGACTGCAGTATGCAACTATTGATATATATAACAAAAGCATTGTGAAACAAGGTCACCTGACAAGTTCCTGAAGAGCCATCTTGTATGGTATGTTTGTGATGTCATAAAGAATATATCACATTGGCGATGTAAGATAGGATAATTGGATTCCTTAGCTGAAATTTTTGTTGGTGGATGATTCCAGCCAAACAACAGAGCAACTTTGAGAGATTCTTTGTTTTGCACAATAGCTAACAATCCAAGGTTAATTACAAGCACACTTGGCTGAGCTATCAGAGTCCAGATGGCTGCATCAATGGGAATAATAGGGCACTTGGGCGAGTTCCATCGTGACCAAGAGACTTTCAGAGCATATGTGGAGTGGCTAGAAATGTTTTTCACCGTGAATAGTCTGCAATGATTAAAACCGTAACCGGATGGTTTTAGAAAGAAAACGGGCTATTTTCTTGACTGAAGCAAGCCACGAGGTGTATGAAACTCTGAAAAAATTGCTGATTTCCGTCAAGCCAAAGGACTCTCTACTGATGGAGATTCTAATCATGTTAAAACAGCACTACTGTTCTGAACCCCTGGAAATTGCTGAAAGTTATCATTTTGGAATACAAGATCAATTCATTGACGAGAGTAGCAGTGAGGCTTTCAGGACCGTGCATTGCGTGACCGCTTTGTTTGTGGGATGAAAAATGAAGCAACCAGAAGAAAGTTGTTGGCAACCCCTAACTTGACTTTTGATTTAGCTTGTCAGACAGCTAATTCGATGGATATGGCCGACCAATACTCCCATGAATTTCGCTCCATTTCCAGTCGTCAGACAACCAAAGTGAATCACCTGCAGGTTAAAAGTAAAAGGCAGTTGGGCCCTAAGGCCTCAGCAACTGGTCAAGGTAACAATACATTGAAGTCATGCTATCAGTGCCTGGGGCAACACATTGCTCAAAACTGTCCATATGTGAAGGCAGAGTGTTTCTTCTGCAAGAAAACTAGGCACCTTGCCAAGGCATACCGACTGAAGAGTAAACTGATGTTCAATGCTAGCAGCAACAATCGCCAGAGACTACATAGCATTGAAGAGATGCAACAGGACGAGGAGGTTCTGGAGATACACATCATCAGGAGCACGAGGATATCTAACAGCAATTTGCGAAGTATTGTCATCCAAGTAAATGTTGCAGGAACCAGGCTACCCATGGAAATCGACACTAGTGCATGCATGAGCGTGGTACCGGAATCGCTATATCTCGACAAGTTGAGTGATTTTCAACTGGAGAAGTCGAAGATAGAGCTGCAAGGCTACTCAGGAGAGCAAATCCTTGTGATAGGACATATCACCATATTGGTGAAATACAAGGATCAGTTTCAGAGCTTGCCTCTCTTAGTAGTGTCAGGCGACAAGCCTGCCTTACTAGGTAGAAATTGGTTGGGATCACTGAAGCTGGATTGGAATGCGATATTTTGTGTTGAAATGAGATTTGCATCGAAGGATGATGTCATCAAACAGAATCCAAAGGTGTTCCGCAAAAAAAGGCAGTCCGATCCAAGGTTTCAAGGCGAGTGTCAGAGTATGCTAGACCATTTTACTGAAAGCCATGGCCCGTACCATACGTACTCAAGGAGAAAGTTGAGCAAGAACTCAAAAGACTAGAAACTGAGAACTTTATCTCTAAGGTAAATCTAAGTAATTGGGTTACGCCCATTGTTGTTGTACCTAAGTTAGCCCAGGTTGTCAAACCCATCACAAGTTACACCCAATAGAGAAGAAGTATTCTATTTTTCATACATTGATGAGCTGCCAGTCCCAGCTGAAGAGATTGGTAGAGCAAGCAAATGTGAACCAGTTATGTCAAAGGTGTATAATTACATAGCAAATGGCTGGCCAAACCAGGTATCAGAGAAAGATATTCATCCATATTTCATTCGTAGGAATGAATTATCAGTGGATAAAGATTGTATCATGTGGGGTGCAAGAGTAGTTATTCCAAATAATTTCAGGTCGAAAATATTAGGAGATGTTCATGACCAGCATCTGGGAATGTGTTTGACCAAGAATTTTTCACGCAGTTACTTATGGTGGCCAGGTCCAGATAAAGATATAGAGTACATCGTCAGTCAGTGTACAACATGTCAATCTGTACCAAGAAACCACCGTCAGTACCATTACAGCCATAGAAATGGTCTCTCAGGGTGTGGAAAAGGTTACATATGGATATTGCTAAGGTAGAAGGACAACAGTTATTCATTGTGATTGATAGCCATTCGAAGTGGGTAGAGGTGTTTCCGATGCAGAAAATAACAACAAGTAAAACACTAGATAATTTGCGAAGATTGTTTTCTTCATATGGCCTTCCAGAAAAAATTGTGTCTGATAATGGCCTGCAATTTTGTTCAGAAGGATTTGCACAGTTTACGAGCAGAAATGGTGTGAAATGTACCAAGGTTCCACTGTACCACCCTGCTTCAAATAGTGCAGCAGAGCGTACAGTACAAATTGTAAAACGTGCCCTCATCAAGCAAATGGTGGATCCAAATCCAAATAACTGGCAGTTGTTGTTGGACCACAAATTGGCAAATTTTCTGATTACTTATCGCGATATTCCTCATACAACTACTGGTAGAACACCAGCAGAGTTGTTTCTCAAATGACAGCCATGAACCAAGTTCTCGTTGTTAAAGCCAAACTTGGCACAGTCAGTAGAAGAGAAACAATTAAGACAGAAAGAGAATCATGATAGAGGTAGAGTAAGAGAGAGAAATGTGAAATTGTATCAGAAGACGAGAGTGAAGAACTATTACCATAAATGGTTAAAGTGGTTACCAGGAAGAATAGTGAAGATATGTGGTCCTCGCACATATTTGGTCAAGATGTTTGATCATGGACAGGTTAGGTTTGTTCACATTGATCACATTTTACCTACAGATGTGGAAGGAATTGAAAGTTGGAATGATTTATTTATTTCTAATGAGTCAGATAGTCTTGTTACAAGTAGAGTACCAGTAGCAAAACCTACATCAGATGTACTAGAAACAAATTCAAGAAAAAGTCAGAATTTAAGTTCTGGTATGACTTCAGCCAGTGGAGAGTTTTCCCCGTGATTGCCATTGATTTCAATTTTACTGGGGCTCCTTGATGCCACACTCGGTCAAATGCTGCCTTGATGTCAAGGGTAGTCACTCTCACCTCACCAAACCCAAAATAACGTTAACTCTGTTTTTTTCTCCACAAATGCTGCCCGAGCCACTGAGATTTCCAGAATTTTTGTGTTTATATTAAACACCGTGGCAACAAGAGCAGGTTAGAGGCTGGGTATTCTGTGGCGAATGTCTCATCTCCTGACTCCCCAAAGCCTTTCCACCATCTACAAGGCACAAGTCAGCAGTGTGATTAAATACTCTCCACTTGCCTGGATGAGTGCAGCTCCAGCAGCTCCAACAGTACTCAAGAAACTCGACTCCATCCAGAGAAAGCAGCCTATTTGATCGGCACCGCATCCACCACCTTAAACATTCACTCACTCCATCACCGACACACCGTGGCTGCAGTGTGTACCATCTACAAGATGCACTGCAGCAACTCACCAAGGCTTCTTCAACAGCACCTCCCAAACCTGCGACCTCTACCACCTAGAAGGACATGGGCAGCAAGCACATGGGAACACCACCACCTCCACGTTCCTCTCCAAGTCACACCATCCTGACTTGGAAATAAATTGCAATTCCTACATCGTTACTGGGTCAAAATCCTGGAACTCGCTCCCTAACAGCACTGTGAGAGTACCTTCACCACCTAGACTGCAGCAGTTCAAGAAAGCAGGCCATCACCATCTTCACAAGGGCAATTAGGGATGGGCAATAAAAGCTGTCCTTGCCAGTGACACCCACATCCCATGAACGAATAAAAGAAAACACAGGATAACACACAGACTGGAGTGCATAATATACAGGATAATGTACAGATTGGAGTGCATCATATACAGGATAACATCGGCTAGAAATTGGTCTTTGGGTGATAGCGGTATTTTTTCAGCATTTTTCACCAAAAATACCATTAAAAATATGGTTATTTTTTAAAGGCATAAAATTGGCAAAAAAATGCACCCGACAATAAAAATTGGCGTTGCATGAGGATTCACGATGGAAACCATGGTCCTCGCCAACTTTAGTCCCAGGCCGATTACCGCTAAAAAGACAGGCCCTGGGAGGGAGGAAAACACGCAAAAAAAATTGCAAAAAAATAAAAATAAAACATCACAAAACCTTTACAAGACCCTTAACTAAGTAATTGCTGCATAAAAATATAAAAATAAAAACTTGAACTTACTTTTTTGCATACATACCGCCGTTTTTGGGGCTGCAACGCAGGCTTTTCTCGGGCATTTTTTTCACCCAGAATACGGGTGCACCAAACGGCCAATTTAAAGCGATATCGCTTTTTCACATATTGCACGACGGCGGTCCACTTTTCAGTGGTATTTCAAAACTGCCGGCGCAAACCTTTGGCTAATTTAGGTGAACACCTTTTTCCGTCAAAAAAAACTTCTTCACCCAGAGAGTGTTGAACCTGTGGAATTCTCTACCACAGAAAGTTGTTGAGGCCAATTCACCAAATATATTCAAAAAGGAGTTAGATGTAGTCCTTACTACTAGGGGGATCAAGGAGTATGGTGAGAAATCAGGAATGGGGTACTGAAGTTGCATGTTCAGCCATGAACTCATTGAATGATGGTGCAGGCTCGAAGGGCCGAATGGCCTACTCCTGCACCTATTTTCTATGTTTCTATGTTTCTATGTATCGGTGAAAAGACGAGTGCCAATTTCTATAGTCTGGTATGCATGTCGGGGGAGTTTCCAGGCTAACCTGGGAATATCAACCTTAAAAAATACATGGACGAACTCACGGCAACTGAAATATGGCAAGAGTCCCTTGTAAAGGTATAAGATAATCGATGCCCTACTATGCCAGAGTTATGGCTGTCGTTGGAGCTGATGATACCTTTGAGCCACTTTTTCTTTGGCCTGGGAAGAGCCTCCAGGTGCCCCTAGTGAAATGGCTGTGTGCTGCTCTGACTTGTTGTTGGGGAGTCGGGGTAGATGCCAATGTTGTGGACCTTACACTCATGATGCAACCACCCCAAACATGCTAATAACTCTGCTGCTCTCTCAGATGCAGACCAGAGATGCTGGAATTTCAATCCCATGATACTACATAATCTGGAGTACATTATATACAGCAAAAGCTTGTGTTATATATTGAGGACATGCAGACCAGAGTATGTAATGTACAGAATAAAAAATCTTCTTGGACTCAAAATGTGATGAATATATGGACCTCTTCATGTCCAAAATTGAAGCCATCTGCACAGTTGCTTTCTCTGACTGCACGTCAATGGCTAGAACTCCGTCCTGGCCTCCAGCTGACCAAGCACTCACATCCTGTTCTTTTTCTAGTTTCTCCTCATCTCCATCTCAGGGACTAAGCACCTATGCAGGGACGACTGAAAGCACAAGTTATAATAACACAAGAACATAAGAAACAGGAGCAGGAATAGACCATTTGGCCCTTGAGCATGCTCCGCCATTCAATAAGATCATGGCTGATCTGATCTTGCCCTCAACTCCACTTCCCTGCCCACTCCCCATAACCCTTGACTCCCTTATCATTCAAAAATCTGTCTATCTCCACTTTAAATATATTCAATGACCCAGCCTCCACAGCTCTCTGGGGCAGAGAATTCCAAATATTCATGACCCACTGAGAGAAGAGATTCCATTTTAAATAGGCGACCCCTTATTCTGAAACTATGCCCCTTAGTACTGGAGTCCCTCACGAGGGGAAACATCCTCTCTGCATCTATCCTGTCAAGCCCCCTCATAACCTTATACATTTCAATAAGATCACCTCTCATTCTTCTAAACTCCAATGTGTACAGGCCCAACCTGCTCATCCTTTCTTCATAAGACAACCCCCTCATCTCAGGAATATGCCTAGTGAACCTTCTGTGAACTGCCTCCAATGCAAGTATATCCCTCCTTAAAAAAGGAGACCAAAACTGTACGCAGTACTCCAGGTGTGGCCTCACCAATACCCTGTACAGTTGTAGCAGGACTTCTCTGCTTTTATATTCTATCCCCTTTGCAATAAAGGCCAACATTCCATTTGCGTTCCTAATTACTTGCTGTAACTGTATGCTACATTTTTGTGTTTCATGTGCAAAACCTCCAGATCCCTCTGTACCGCGGCATTCTGCAGTCTCGCTCCATTTAACTAATAATTAGCTTTTTTATTTTTCCTACTAAAGTGGATACCCTCACATTTTCCCACATTATACTCAATCTGCCAAATTTTTGCTCACTCAGTTAGCCTATCTATGTCCCTTTGCAGATTCTTTGCGTCCTCTTCACCACTTGCTTCCCCTCCTATCTTTGTATCATCAGCAAATATGGCTAAATTACACTCGGTCCCATCATCCAAGTTATTAATTAGATTGTAAATAGTTAAGGCCCCAGCACCGATCCCTGCGGCACCCTACTAGTTACTGTTTGCCAACCTTAAAATGATCCATTTATCCCAACACTCTGTTTTCTGGTAGTTAGCCAATCTCTATCCATGCTAATACATTACAACCAACCCCGTGAGCTCTTATCTTGTGCAGTAACCTTATCGAATGGCTTCTGGAAATTCAAATACACCACATCAACTGGTTCCCCTTCATCCTCCCTGCTCATTACATCCTCAAAGTACTCCAGAAAATTTGTCAAACATGATTTCACTTTCAAAAAACCATACTGACTCTGCTTAACTGTATTATGATTTTCTAAATGCCCTGCTATTACTTCCTTAATAATGGACTCCAGTATTTTCCCAATGACAGATGTTAGGCTAACTGGTCTGTAAGTTCCTGTTTTCTATCTCCCTCCTTTCTTAAATAGGAGCACTATATTTGCGGTTTTCCAATCTGCTGGAATCTCTCCAGAATCCAGGGAACATTGGTAGATTGCAACCAATGCATCCACTATCTCTGCAGCCACTTCTTTTAAGACCCTAGGATGCAGGCCATCAGGTCCAAGGGACTTGTCCACCTTTAGTCCCATTATTTTACCGAGTACTTTTTCCCAAGTGACAGTGATTGTTTTAAGTTACCCCCTCCCTTTAGTGCCTTGATTATCTATTATTGGGATGCTTTTAGTGTCTTCTACTGTGAAGACCGATACAAAATATTTGTTCAAAGTCTCTGCCATTTTCCTGTTTCCCATTATTAATTCCCCAGTCTCATCCTCTAAGGGACCAACATTTACTTTAGCTACTCTCTTCCTTTTTATATACCTGTAGAATCTCTTATTGTCTTTTTTTATATTTCTTGCTAGTTTACTCTCATATGCTATCTTCTCTCTCTATTATTTTTTTAGTCATCCTTTGCTTGTTTCTAAACATTTTCCGATCCTCTGGCATTCCATTAATCTTCGCAACATTTTATGCCAGTGTTTTCAATTTGATATCATCCTTTACTTCCTTAGTTAGCCATGGATGGTTCATCCTTCTCTTAGAGTCTTTCCTTCTCATTGGAATATATTTTTGCTGAACGTTATGAAATATCTCTTTAAATGTCTGCTACTGCTTATCTATCATTTTACCCTTTAATCTATTTTCCCAGTCCACTTTAGCCAATTCTGCATTCATACTTTTGTAATTGCCTTTATTTAAGTTCAGGGCACTGGTTTGAAACCCAACTTTCTCACCTTCAAATTGAATTTGAAATTCTACCATACTATGATCACTCTTCCCGAGAGGATCCTTTACTATAAGATCATTAATTAACCCGGTTGCATTACACAGTACCAGATCTAAGATAGCCCACTCCCTGGTTGGTTCCACAATGTATTGTTCTAAGAAACCATCCCAAATATACTATCAACTCGTCCTCAAGGCTACAATGGCCAAATTGATTTTTCCAATCAATAAGAAGATTAATATCGCTCATGATTATTACAGTACATTTGTTACAAGCCTCCATTATTTCTTGATGTATTCTCTGTCCTACAAAGTAGATACTGTTAGGGGGCCCACAGACTACTCCTACCAATGACTTATTTCCCTTATTATTTCATATCATCGCCCAAACTGATTCTACATCTTGATCTTCTGAGCTAATATCATTTCTCACGACTGCACTCTCATCCTTTATTAACAGAGGTACCCCACCTCCTTTTCCTTTCTGCCTATCCTTCTGAAATGACAAATACCCCTGAATATTCAGTTCCCAGCCTTAGTCACCTTGCAACCACATCACTGTAACGGCTATCAGATCATACCCATGTATTTCTATTTGTACCGTCAACTCATCTAACTTGTTATGAATGCTGCGTGCATTCAGATAAAGAGCTTTTAATTTTGTCTATTTACCATTTTTCCCTACTTTGTTCCAACTTTCTGATGCACTCTTATATTTATATGCTCTGTCCCTTCCTGCCACACTCTGTTTATCATTACCCCTATTGCTACCCTGCACTATTGCCTTCTCCTTTCTCTTTGACTTTTTAAATTTTGGCTCACCAGAAACCCTCCCCACTATTTAGTTTAAAGGTCTATCTGCACACCTAGTTATTTGATTCGCCAGAGCACTGGTCCCAGCATGGTTCAAGTGAAGCCCGGCCCAACGGAACAACTCCCTTTTACCCTAGTACTGGTGCCAGTGCCCCATTGAATCGAAATCCATTTCTCCCACACCAATCTTTGAGCCACGTGTTCATCTCTCTGATTTTATTTACCTTATGCCAATTTGCTCGTGGCTCAGGTAGTAATCCAGAGGTTATTACCTTTGTGGTTCTGCTTTTCAATTTAGCCCCGAGCTGCTCATACTCCCTTAGCAGAACCTCTTTCTTTGCCTCCCTATGTCATTAGTGTTATATATGTGGACAAAGAAAGATATATTTACTCTGTACGCCACCAGAGGGCTCATCCCTTGGAGTCCCAAGGGATCTCATAATCCCTTGGGAGCACAGGTATTGAAGGTGGCTTCACAGATTGGAGAAGCACTCTGGAGACCTGCATTAAAAGACTACGGTCACACTTTACTTTGAGCTCACAGTGTTCAGTCTGACTCTTGCTCCATACACAACAACTGGCGACGAGGATGGGATAGTAAACCCAAAAATGCAGAGAACAGTGGGCATCTGGAGAACTTTTCGGAGGGAGATGATTGGGAAAGTGTCGTCTGAGCGCTATCGCCCGCTGACAACACTTCGTGTGCCCAGGTCTTAAATAAATTTCCTTTACTTTTCGAACCAGGCATGGGGAAATTCCAAGGAGCAAAAGTGCAGATCCACCTAATACCGTGGGCGCGAACTATCCATCACAAGGCGAGAGCAGAACCATACATGATGAGAGAAAGGGTAGAGATCGAGCTAGACCAACTGCAAAGAGAGGGCATCATTTCACCGATCGAGTTCAGCGAGTGAGCCAGTCTGATTGTCCCAGTCCTCAAGGGAGTCAGCACCATCAAAATCTGTGATGATTATAAAGTAACTATCAATCATTTCTCCCTGCAGGACCAATACCCACTACCGACGACCTCTTTGTAACGCTGGCGGAGGAAAGACATTCACGAAGCTGGATTTGACTTCAGCCTACATGACGCAGCAACTGGAGGAATCATCGAAGGCCCTCACCTGCATCAACATGCACAAAGGTCTTTTTGTTTATAACAGATGCCCATTTGGAATCCGATCAGCGGCGCCGATATTCCAGAGAAACATGGAAAGTTTACTGAAGTCGTTCCAGCACACCGTGGTCTTCCAGGACGACATTTTGGTCACAGGTCAGAACACAGTCGAGCACCTGCAGAACCTGGAGAAGGTTCTTAGTCGATTCAACCGCGTGGGGCTCAGGTTAAAATGCTCGAAGTGTGTTTTCCTGGCGCCTGAAGTGGAGCTCTTGGGAAGGAGGATTGCAGCGGATGGTGTCAGGCCCACCAATGCGAAGACGGAGTCAATCGAGAACGCACAGAGGCCACAGAACGTGACGGAGCTGCGGTTGTTTCTGGGACACTTGAACTACTTTGGTAACTTCTTACCGGGTCTCAGCACACTGCTACACATGTCTTACTACGAAAAGGGGGCGAATGGATTTGGGACAAAAGCCAAGAAAATGCCTTTGTAAAAGCGAGAAAATTGTTATGCTCAAACAAATTGCTTGTGTTGTATGATCCATGTAAGTGTTTGGTACTAGCATGTGATGCATCGTCTTATAGCGCTGGGTATGTATTGCAACAAGCTAATGATTTCGGGAAATTGCAACCGGTTGCTTATGCATCCAGGAGTCTGTCTAAGGCTGAGAGAGCCTACAGCATGATTAAGGAAGAAGCGTTAGCGTGTGTCTATGGGGTAAAGAAAATGCATCAATATCTGTTTGAGCTCTAATTCGAATTGGAAACTGACCATAAGCCACTTATATCCCAGTCCTCCGAGAATAAAGCGATAAATACCAACGCATCGGCCCGCATCCAGAGATGGACGCTCACGTTATCCGCATAAAACTACGCCATCCGCCACAGGCCAGGCACAGAAAACTGCACCGATGCTCTCAGTAGGCTGACATTGCCCATCATGATGTTGGAAATGGCGCAGCCCGCAGATCTAGCCATGGTTATGGAAGCATTTGAGAGTGAGCAATCACCGTCACTGCCCGGCAGATCAAAACCTGGACAAGCCAGGACCCCTTATCATCTCAAGTCAAAAGCTGTGTGCTTCACGGGAACTTGTCCAGTGTCCCAGTGGAAATGCAGGAAGAGATAAAGCCGGTCCAGCGGTGCAAAGATGAAATGTCTATAGAGGCAGACTGTCTTCTGTGGGGCAATCGAGTAGTGGTCCCCAAGAAGGGCAGAGACACCTTCATCAATGACCTTCACAGTACCCACCCAGGCATCGTAATGATGAAAGCGATAGCCAGATCCCACGTGTGGTGGCCCGGTATCGATGCAGACTTATTTAGAGTCCTGCATTCACAGATGTAATACATGCTCGCAGTTAAGCAATGTACCCAGGGTGGCGCCATTAAGTTTATGGTCTTGGCCCTCCAAACCGCGGTCTAGGGTACACGTCGACTATGCAGGCCCGTTCTTGGGTAAAATGTTCTTTGTGGTTGTTGACGCGTACTCCAGGTGGATTGAATGTGAGATAATGTCGGCTAGCACGTCCGCTGCCACGACTGAAAGCCTGCAGGCCATGTTTGCCACTCACGGCTTACTCGATGCCCTGGTGAACAACAATGGGCCATGTTTTACCAGTGCTGAGTTCAAAGAATTCATGACTGTAACGGGATCAAACATGTCACATCTGCCCCGTTTAAACCAGCGTCCAATGGTCAGGCAGAGAGAGCAGTGCAAACCATCAAGCAAGGCCTGAAGAGGGTAACTGAAGGCTCACTGCAGACTCGCCTATCCCGAGTCCTGCCTAGCTACCGCACGAAATCCCACTCACTCACTGGGATCCCACCTGCTGAACTGCTCATGAAAAGAGCACTTAAGCACTTGTTAGTTCACCCTGATCTACATGAACAGTTAGAGAGCAGGCAGCTTCAACAAAATGCATACCATGATAGCGCAAATGTGTCACATGAGATTGAAATCAATGATCCTGTATTTGTATTAAATTATGGACAAGGTCCCAAGTGGCTTCCTAGCACCGTCATGGCCAAAGAGGGGAGCAGGGTGTTTCGGGTCAAACTTTCAAATGGACTCATTCACCGGAAACACTTGGACCAAATCAAACTCAGATTCACGGACTACCCTGAGCAACGCACCTTGGACCCTATCTTTTTTGATCCCCAACACACACACAAGTGGCAACCGGCAGCATGGTTGACCATGAAGCAGAACCCACAATCCACAGCAGCCCTGAAGGGCCCAACACACCAGGCAGCCCAGCAAGGCCAGCTGCACAGCAGGCCAGCAAGGGCCCAACAAATGATTCAACACGCCAGCTTTCATACCGAGACAATCAACCAGGGCAAGAAGGGCCCCAGAATGACTCACATTGTAAATAGTTACACTATTGACTTTGGGGGAGAGTGTTGTTATATATGTGGACTTGTATTTACTCTGTACAGTCACCAGAGGGCTCATCCCCTGGAGTCCCAAGGGATCCTATAATCCCTTGGGAGCACAGGTATTTAAGGAGGCTTCACAGATTGGAGAGGCACTCTGGAGACCTGCAATAAAAGACTAAGGTCACACTTTACTTTGAGCTCACAGTGTTCAGTCTGACTCTTTCTCCATACACAACAATTAGTACCTACGTGGACCATGACAACTGGACCTTTCCCCTCTCACTCCAAGTTCCTTTCCAGCCCAGAGGAGATGTTCTTAACTCTGGCACCGGGCAGGCAACACAGCCTTCGGGACTCATGTTCTCGCCTGCAGAGAACAGTATCTATCCCCCTAACTATAATGTCTCCTACCACTACAACATTTGTTTTTACTCCCCCACTTGAATGGCCCCCTGTACCATGGTGCTGTGGTCAGTTTGCTCATCCTCCCTGCAGTCCCTGCTCTCATCCACACAGGGAGTATAAACCTCGTACCTGTTGGATAATTGCAAGGGTTGAGGCTCCTCCAATGCTACCTTCTGGATCCCCATACCTGCCTCAGTCATAGTCACACCCTCCTGCCCCTGATCACTGACCAAATTTAAAGTATTTAAACTAAGGGGTGTGACTGCCTGCTGGAACACATGGTCCAGGTAACTCTCCCCCTCCCTGATGTATCTCGTGTCTGAAGCTCGGACTCCAGCTCATGAACTCTGAGCTGGAGTTCCTCGAGCAGCCAACACTTACTGCAGATGTGGTCGCCATAGATTACACTGGTGTCCACCAGCTTCTACATGCTGCAGCTGCAACTCATCGCCTGTCCTGCCATCTCTATTTTTATTTAACTAATTAGGTTTTCAAGTTTTGAAATTTCAATTATCTATGTATATAGTTTTAAATTTGTACCACGGCTCTTAATTTAAACCGTTATCCAAGTTTAGAAAAAAGAGCGAAACACTCAACAACCAATCACTTGCTTGCTTTCCTGTGAAGTCACATTTTGATTTGATTTTTTTTCTCTCCCCTCTCAGGTCCAGCTGCACTGCTGCAGGCTAGCTCTTTTCATGCTCCAGCTGGTGGTCGGTTCTCCCGCTCTTTTTATGCTCAATGGACAGTGGGCAAAGACAGAAGTAGAGGTGGCTCTGATCGTCTCTACAGTCAAAAATCCTACTGAAATTTTTTTTAAATTCATTCCAAGGATGTAGCTGTCACTGGCAATGTCACCATTTATTGCTAATTGCCCTTAATTGAGTGGCTTGCTAGATCATTTCAAAAGGCAGTTAAGAATCAACTACATTGTTGTGGGTCTGGAACCACAAATAGGGCAGATCAGGTAAGGACAGCAGATTTCCTTCCCTAAAGGACATTAGTGAACCAGGTTATCAAGATCCATGACGAGGCCATGGACAACGCGGACCATTTTCCATACTCGAGAGTCTACTGTCAACAAGGGCAGACATCGATGTTGAAGTTCAACACTGCCTTCAGTGTGCCAGTGCAGCCTTCGGTCGCCTGAGGAAGAAAGTGTTTGATGACCAGGACCTCAAACCCAGCACCAACTCATGGTCTACTGAGCAGTAGTGATACCTGCCCTCCTATATACTTCAGACTATGGACTATGTACAGCAGGAACCTCAAAGCACTGGAGAAGTACCACCAATGCTGCCTCCACAAGATCATGCAAATCTATTGGCAGGATAGGTGCACCAACGTCAGTGTTCTCGCTCAGGCCAAGATCCCCAGCATCGTAGCATTGACGACGCTCGATCAGCTCCGATGGCAGGCCACATCGTCCGCATGCCTGATAATAGACTCCCAAAATAAGCGCTCTACTCAGAGCTCCAACACGGCAAGCGAGCCCCAGGTGGGCAGAGGAAATACTTCATGGACACCCTCAAAGCTTCCTTGAAGAAGTGCAACATCCCCACTGACACCTGGGAATCCCTGGCCCAAGACAGCTTAAAGTGGTAGAGAAGCATCCGGGAAGGCGCCGAACACCTCGAGTCTCTTTGCAAGAGCACTCGGAAGCCAAGCGCAAAGAGTGGAAGGAATGCACGACAACCCAAGCACCCCACTCACCCGTCCCTTCAACCATCGTCTGCCCCACCTGTGACAGAGACTATAGGTCCCGTATTGGACTCATCATTAGTGTGGAAGCAAGCCATCCTCGACTCCGAGAGATTGCCTCAGAAGAAGATAGGCCAGACTAGGTAAGGACAGCAGATTTCCTTTCCTAAAGGACATTCGTGAACCAGATGGGTTTTACAAAAATCTGGTAGTTACATAGTCACAATTACTGATGCTAGCTTTTTTTTAATATCAGATTTTATTTATTAACTGAATTTAAATTTCCCAGCTGCTATGATGTGATTTGAACTCACATCCCCGGATTATTTGTCCAGGCCTCTGGATTACTCATCCAGGAACATAACCACTATGCTACCGTTCCCATACTGTCCAGATTCACACATCAACAACAACTACAACTTACATTTATATAGCGGTTTATGTGGTAAACTGTCCATAACACTTCACAGTAGCATTATCTAACGAAGTTTAACACCTAGGGAGAAATTAGAACAGGTGACCAAAAATGTGTTTGAAGAGGTAGGTTTTAAAGAGACAGAGAGGCATAGGGAGGAGATTACAGAGCTTAGGGCCCAGGCAGCTAAAGGCACGGTTGCCAATAGTGGAGTGATTAAAATCAGGGATGCACATGAGGCCAGAATTGAACGAGCGCAGAGATCTCAGAGTTATAGGGCTGGAGGAGGTTACAGAGATAGGGAGGAGTGAGGCCATGGAGGGATTTGAAAACAAGGATGAGAATTTTAAAATCGAGGTGTTGCCGGAACGGGAGCCAGGGAGCGTAGATCAGCGTGCACAGGGGTGAAGGGTGAACGGGACTTGATGCGAGTTACAAGTAGGATATGAGCAGCAGAGTTTAGGATGTGTTCAAGTTTATGGAAGGTGGAAGATGGGAGGCCAGTCAGGAGAGCATTAGAATTGTCAAATCTAGAGGTAACAAAAGCATGGTTGAAATTTTCACCAGCAGATTAGCTGAGGCAAAGGCAGAGATGGGCACTGTTACAGAGGTGGAAGTCTTGGTGATGAATTGTCACTTAGATGAGGTATAGAAGGGCAGCCAGTGACTGTGGAATCCTATCCTGGCACGAGTTAGCACCTTTACGAGGAGAGAAAAATTAGAGAGAAAACATATAAAATGTCCAAAATGAAGTACAGGTGCAACGTCTGAAATCCGGCAACCTCGGGACCGAGACCATGCTGGTTTTCAGATTTTTCCAGATTTCGAACCTTGCTGTTGGCACTCCTCGGCGCCCACCACTCCTCCGCTCCTCGCCATCCGTCGATTCCCGTCGATTCTCGCCGCCCACGGCCCCTCCAGTCCTGTGGTTTTTTGTCAATTTTTACCGGTTTCCTTGTCCCTTGCTGCCCGATGTCGCCATTTTGGCCATCTCAAAAATGTCCAGTTTTTGGACAATTCCGATTTTCAAACAGCTGGATTCGAGACTTTGCACCTGTAACACTCAATCCCTGACTCAGTAGGTTTGTGAGCAAAGACGATTACTGTACTCAACTTGCATTCAAGATCAGTCTCCTGTATGGGGCCAAAACATTTTTAATTCAGTCACTATAAATTTGCAATTATGCTTTTTTTTGTACAATATTTAAATAACTTGAACTTAATCTGTACCAGCATATATGCATCTGTACCTAATCTGTTATTGAGATAAATGAATTGATCCTAATGGAAAGATCAGCCTTACAGTGGTTCAAAAGCCATTAAATCCCTTATAAAAATTGAGATAGTAATTGTTCCTATAAATGGATTTTATAAGTTGGCAGCTGCAGGATGTGGCTTAAAGAGGAGTTGAAATTTATGTCTGGTTTCCATAGTGTAAATATTTGTGCAGTTATTGGAGCCTAGGCTATACTCAATTGGCTTGTATTTATGCTCTGTGCTTTTAGTGTTGTACAATCTATGTGGTGATTACTGCTAAGAATTCAGTTTGAAGCTCTCCTAATTAAATTTTAGAAAGTATCTTTATTGCAGCATATTCACAAGAACAGCAACCTTTCCCCATGATGTAATCACGTTTCAAATCTGTCCAAGATCTAAAAGGTGAACAATAATGACAGCTAGGTCCAATAGTTATCCAAGTAAGTTGGGGAGCATTCTATTTAAGAAGCACTTTGGATAGCCTGTTCTCTTTAAAAAAAAATAAAAGCTAGCAACACCCTTTACTGCAATACCAAAGTTTCCATGATGGGTGCCAGCGGCTTGAAGTGACTGCACAACGCAGGTGTTTTTTTAAATTATTATTATTATTACTGTAGCACTGCCAGTTTAATCCAGGAGATTCTCAAAGGGAGGATCAAATGTGTACCACAGGGTCTTTTGAGAACTACACCTGTGTCACAGGCCTGTATCATAGGATATTTAAGAGGCAGGTCATGGAGGCCTGTACCATAGGGCTTTATGAATCAGCTCTCTATCACCGTGGTTTAAGAACCATCCTGCTGAGGTCTCTCCTGCTGGGCTTTATGAATCAGGCATGTATCATAGGGGTTTAAGGACTAGGCCTGTACCATAAAAATAAGAGCTTTATGAACCAGGCCTCTATGATAGGAGATTAACAGTACTGCCAACACTCTGAATATAAAAATCATGTGACAGTGATTTTAAAAAATATCAGAAGTTTGTGGTGCGCAATTCTGGACTCAGCTTTTTTTGCAGTAACCACAGCTCCTTTGTATTTTTAATTATCTTTTAAAAAAATCCCTAAATGGCAGAGAAGGGATTTAACTCTATTGGCCTTCAGTGCTTGTAACAGTGCTTTCCACCATTTGTTTAGTTTAAATGTACAGAATACAGTTTTTCACATTTCATAATCTTAACACGTCCTTTTCCAATAAATAACTTACTTTTATGGATTGAATAATATTTAATGTGTTAGATAATGTTTAACAGTTATAAAAACAGTAAACTATATAAGTTTTAATTTATTAAATTGTCCAAAAGGCATATATTAAGAATTATTTTACAACTTTTCCCAAAATGAAGATGCTTACTGAGGGAAAAAAAAGTCCCAAAGCATTAAGTTAGAAAGATAGCATTTTGTGCAACAAAAATAAATCCCAAAATTAGCAAACCAGGGATTCAAACCCATTTTGTTTTAGATGCCAAAGGTTTGAATTGCCTCTCTGCTATTAAGTCATTTTCTTGTCCATAATGGTGGCATTAAATTATGGAAGTTACCATCTTCTAATTTGATCATTCTTAAACTTCTTCCTACAGCAACTATTTCTGGAAAAAAGAATGATGGGAGTGAAATTTGATAAGGCCCCAAAACGGGCACAGGCTCGGCGATGCGAGATATGCCCGCGCTCATCCAGAAAGCGCAGGCAGCACGTTAATTTCGTGCTGCCTACTAAATAATATGCTTTTCGCGCTATTGCACTGCTGGCAGGCTATAAGCTCAGCAAGGGGCCCAATTTTGCATCGCTGGCACAAGGCTGGCTTTACTTAAAGCTAGCCTTTTCCTTTTCAAGATAGTCTCTAGCTCTTAAAGCTGAACTGCCTTCTGCGCATAAAAAACTGCTAAAGGTGCTTCAGCACTAACACAAATGGCTCAATTGGCCAGGGAAAGGGCACCTAAGGTCGACTGATGCAGAATTCCAGCTTTGTGCAGTGGTCAATGCTGGAAGAGATGACCTCTACCTACAGGGGGCCAGGAGGCCCTCCAGAAAGAAGGATGTGGGACAAGATCACTGAGGCAGTCACTACCAGCAGTATAGCCCCCCAGGACCTGGCTCCAATGCCCAAAGATGTTTTAAGGCTTCAGATGAGTGGTCAAGGTCAATGAATGGATCTTCAAAAGTTGTCTCCTACCAACTGCACCACTAGCCTCACACATTGCTCAATGCACGACCCCAAACCCCCCCATCACTCACCCACCAACAATCTCTACCAAACATGAGACACACATCACGTTCCTAACTTCACCTCATCCCCTTGGAGGTGACATTCTTGACAGGGCATGGCTGAGCCCTTGGCCAGCGGAAGAGCTGGAAGAATACAAGATGTCGGTCTCCTCATATACTATCCTCCTTCTCAGATCCCACAATCTCTTCTGATTTACAAGCTGCACATGGTGCAAGCATGCACCTCTTGTGTTACCTCCTTGCCCTCACCACAACCCTACCCTTGTGGCTTCCTCATTTCAGACACGCAAGAAATCCAACCTGCCCAGTCAGTGGTTGACCAAAAAGAGGGAAAGAAGAGTGAAGAAGACAAAATGCCTTCACTCGATTTCATACTCCCAGCCACCATTTCCTCGAAGTCGTCCTGCAAGGCCATCTGCAGTGTCCTCCACTGAAAATCAGCAGCCTTCCACCAGCCATGCTGCTGCCACTGGGTTGACACAGCATAACATCACAAGGGGCAAAGGGACACATAAGACAGTTACTAAGGGAATGCACAAGAGCAATTAGTTGATTTTTTTGATGTAATATTGAATGCATATTTGGATAAAGCTGGGGTGGGAAGTTTGCTTTCTGATGGCTTTTATTTCAGCATCATGGCCAAGAGGACGCTGCGATAGTCAGTAACAGAGGGAAGGTAACTGAACTAATAGCCTAACTAGGTCAGGAAAAGTGAGTACATTTGTTGAATCAACTACATCCTGTGCTTTGAGCCCACCCCCTTTCACTCTGTTTTGCTAAGTGTTCTCCATCACATCACTTCTCACACCCATTCAAGTTTCAGAAGCACTCAACCTTCACTTTCTATGCACTTCATCACCTACCCATTTATCCATCCACCATTGACATTCACCCCAATCCTTATGCAATGTGATGCATGTGTTTCATAGTCATCCTTACCAACTGCATTGCAACCATTGAATAAATACTCACCTTCACTCACTCACGGGTCTGTTTTTTCACCCTTAAGGAGAAGAGAGTGCAAAACACAAGGGAGAGGGAGAGGGCTGGAGGTTGACCACCACAAATAGTTCCGCTCACTGATGCAGAGGAGGATGCCCTGGAGGTAAGTGACACATCTGCATCCCTCTGCTGGAGATGGAGAGACAGGAAGCTCACAGATAGCTTGTGACAGAATTAAAAATATCTCTGACACATATGCTGAATTAATTTCATCAATGACTGAACTATGAGATGATTAATTAAATGATTAATTAACTATGGTAATTGTCAAGATTGTGAGTTTGCCATGATTATATCATATCCCCTTCTTTTGTCATCCAGAGCCTTCATGTGTACAGCAAATGTCATAGGACATCCATGAGAATGATTCCTCAGAGGACCTCATTCCTTCTGAGACCTGCGGCTATGTACCAGCGCAGATATTCACATTTCGGTGGGTTCGCTTGGAGAGTTAGGTTGGTTTTTAACCTGGTGATTCTCACGTCACAAGTGAGCACTAGCAGACACTGGTGGCAGGGACAGGTGTGGAGAGTCCACATCGGGGGGCACAATCCTCTCCAAGCTCTACTCAACTGGTCACAGAAGCTGAACCCTCGGGGATATTGTTGAGAAGGAGAATACCAGAGGTGCATCAGCAACTTAGCCAGGTATTTACAGACGTGCCATGCAGACTCTCCAATGTAGCAGAGAGGATGAAGGAGTGCAACTCAATCACTAGTGGATTGGTGCAGCAAGAGAATTGCAAGAATATCTGTCATGGGGAGAGAGTACACCTCCATGGAGCTTCAAGCAAGGCTATCAAATAAGTCCTTGCAGGCCATGACCACAGCTGTGCAGACTTTGGATGCCAACTTGTCTGTTGCTTTGAACAGGATGACAGATACCTTATCCGAGGCCTTATAATGTGTCACGCACCTTCACCAAACTGGTCTGCAGCAGTAGGAGTGCTGTGCCGCTGGCTCAGGATAGGGATGATGGGGAAAGAGGACATGGAAGTGGGAACTTCAATCAAAGCATTCCCACTTCTCACCTGTTGCCCTCCCATCCCGCACCCCTCTTTCAGCCGGTATCCGACATACTGCCTCATCTCTCGATGGCCGAGTCTGCCCCTGCACAGGTGCAGGTGGAGTAGTCTTTGACGAGTCCCTCAGGGACTCCAAACCCAGAGAGCGTAGGCCAAAGATCTCAGGGCAGGGATATCAACAGCTTGCCTCCACCTCTGCTGAAGCCACACAGGATGCACCACCTAGAAGCGTTTGGAAGCTTACGTTGAAGAAATTGTAATTCACCAAGGGTCTGCACATGGATGCGCGACAAAATGTTTTGTTGTTAATTTTCCTTTCTTTTATTATGCCACATAAAATTTAATTTGCAGCACTTTTACATCTTTCTCATTATTGTATCCCGAGGACCAGCTTGCCCTTTCGCTTGTTTCTACTTGTTTCATGATGCATGTCAATCTGTTTAGTGCAACATAGGGGATGGGGGAGGGAGGGTTAGTGCTGGTGGTGGGAATGGACCATGGATTTAATTTGTTACGTTTCACACTAGGTGAACCTTCGCCATATTAGGGCATCCCTGGCGTTAATGTAAGCAGCTGGTCTGACGATGGGTGCCCCATCTTCATCCTCCTCTTCTTCCTCCTCTATGTTCTCCTGATCCGAAGATGTGCGATGACCCCCTTTGTCCTCCTCCACCTGTGGACCTCTCTCCTGCACACATCCTCCCACCACAGCATGTTGTCGCTGCCGTGGATGGTGATGGTCTTCCTCTTCTGATGTGTTGTCAGACACATCCAAGGTGCCTTACATCCTAATCTTGTCAATTTGAAATCCTCCAAGGTTGAAAAAAGCTGTATCCTCACAAGCACTCACTGCCAAACATTTGCCAGAGGGAACTGAGACAATAGCTGCAATAAGTGAGGTTTTATTCAGACGGCTCAATGATGAGTTTAAATACCCACCTGAACTGCTGCTCAAACTCGCCTGTTTTTCTTGTCAGTTTCCCGAGCCCTCGGAAACCTGTGCTGCTCAAGCAAAATTTGTAGCCAAGTTAAACAATTAAAAAATACCTCATTAATGTCTCCTGAAGACGTGAATTGCACCAATAAGTACCCGCCCGCATTCCATTCGGAAATCCATCACTTCGGCGAGTAGGTTTCTCACAACTAAACGTGCTTCAGTTATACCCAGAAGTGGCACATTGCACTCCTCCTCTAAAAATCAATCATTTTTACCTGCTACCCACTCCTAACCCACCCACGCTTGGGGTTTAAAATTCCCCCCAAGTATTTAAATGGTGACCGCACTTGAACTCACTCACACTTTTAAAAAATCTGCTTGCTGGCTTTACCCAGAAAGAGCAGACAAGATGTCAAGGAGACATTCTATTGGCCAATCTTACCATCGTATCATGGTCACGTTGGCAAATTGAATACATTTTGTGCATTTTGTTGGTGCTAAGTGTACATTACACATCTCAAACAGCTGAGATTAAAGGAATCGGGCAAGATAGCAATAGGAGAAAGAACCCACAGAAAGGTAGCTCGACGGAAGGAAGAAAAATGGTTAAGTATTACTTTTTACAATGTAGTTAATGTGATAATTAATGTAATTGCGATTTATTTGTGCTTTTGAATTTCCCTGCTATTTTGCCTCCTACCGTCGCCCTGCATCCTGCACCTGCACCATCCAAGAGGACAAGTTGGAGACTTACTGCCACAGAGCTGTATCTCAGCTATGAGTTCCCATCATCAAGCAGTTCAGCATCCTTTTTGGTCTAATAAGGAGGCATTCAAGACTGAAGAATTCAGTTACCAGTTGACATTGACCTGTCTCAGACCTCCTGATTTGGACTGAATACTGAAAAAGATGCCAGGTCACCTCTTGATCCTATTAAACTGCAAGCTGACATTGGCTGGATGGCTTTGCGGTGTTCAAGACTCCTATGGCAATTCTCCAGGAACTTATATGTATATCTACTGCTTGTGAAAAGCATAAGACGTAAAAGAATACTCTATAGCAGTAAACTGTTCATTTTTCATTTTAAAAGCATGCAAAAACTTTAAAATCTGCATAAAAAACATTGTGCTTGGTTATATTGATAATGGAGTACTTTGATTAGCATACAGTTGTTTATCACAGGGACAGAAAATGCACTTTAACTTGTTTTTTTTTTAACTCTCGCATTTTGCAGTACTTTATTTATGTTAGCCATAAAGTTTAGCACTACTTATTTATTGCATAATGCATATGTACAGGAGTTAAAAACTGGGAATGAGGTTTAAGAATAAATGCAAGCTGAACAAAAAGCTAAGTGTTAAATAAGCCTTTGCCTCAGTCTAAGATTTAAACTCTTGAAAAGGCTTTCCAATCCCTGAACCTGGAAAAAGTTTATAAGTATTTATACATATAAAATTATCCTAATTAAAACAGTTTGATTTTATATATGTTAAAAAGAACACTTGTAAACTTTTCCAGGTTCATATGTTGAGTACAATTACTGAAAAAGGCCTGCTTTCTGGCCTTTGTTTTTAATGAAAATATTTGTACCTTTTTTTTGCTGTTGCCTTTTAGGGCCTAAGAAAAAACATATGATACATTAAACTGGTTCTCTTCCATGGTAATATTTTATTTCTACTGATCTCTTGCCTCCGCCATATTTATTGGGAAAAGCAGAAGAAAAAATCATATATGGGGGTAAAGTTCAACATCAACGGGAGGGCCAACCAGGCAGTTGTGGATCAGCCACCCGTTGTGCATCCTGCTTGAGTGCCATTTCCATTGAAGCCAAGGATATTCAGGTGAAGAGTAAAATGGGCAGCCAATCCGCTACTGCCCATTCTGCATGCCCATCGAAGTTCGGAGGATGGCAGGCAGCACACAATGTACATCACTGAGCTTGTGGCCAGCGGCGGAACTGAAAGGTACAAGATGCTGCTATCTTCATATGTTATCCTCCTTCTCACATCCCACTTCCCCTTATCCCACAATCTCTTGGCTGGCGAGTGACACTTAAAGAGTTGACGGTGGATAGGAAATGGCAAATATTTAAAGATCACATGGATGAACTTCAACAATTGTACATTCCTGTCTGGAGTAAAAATAAAATGGGGAAGGTGGCTCAACCATGGCTAACAAGGTTAAATTCAAAGAAGAGGCATATAAATTGGCCAGAAAAAGCAGCAAACCTGAGGACTGGGAGAATTTTGTAATACAGCAGAGGAGGACAAAGTGTTTAATTAGGAAGGGGAAAATAGAGTATGAGAGGAAGCTTGCTGTGAACATAAAAACTGACTGCAAAAGCTTCTATAGATATGTGAAGAGAAAAAGATTAATGAAAACAAACGTAGGTCTCTTGCAGTCATATTCAGATGAATTTATAATGGGGAACAGAAATGGTGGATCAGTTAAACAAATACTTTGGTTCTGTCTTCACGAAATAAGACACAGCTAACCTTTTGGAAATACTCGAGAATCGAGGGCCTAGTGAGAAGGAGGAACTGAAGAAAATCCTTATAATGCGGGAAATTGTGTTAGGAAAATTGATGGGATTGAAGGCCGCTAAATCCCCGGGGCCTGATAGTCTGCATCCAGAGTACTTAAGGAGGTAGCCCTAGAAATAGTGGATGCATTGGTGATCATTTTCCAACAGTCTATCGACTCCGGATCAGTTCCTCTGGACTGGAGGGTAGCTAATATAACACCACTTTTTAAGAAAGGAGGGAGAGAGAAAATGGGTAATTATAGACTGGTTAGCTTGACATCAGTAGTGGGGAAAATGTTGGAATCAATTATTAAAGATGAAATAGCAGCACATTTGGAAAGCACTGACGGGATCGGTCTAAGTCAGCATGGATTTCTGAAAGGGAAATCCTGCTTGACAAATCTTCTAGAATTTTTTGAGGAAGTAACTGGTAGAGAACCAGTGGATGTGGTGTATTTGGACTTTCAAAAGGCTTTTGACAAGGTCCCACACAAGAGATTGGTGTGCAAAATTAAAGTACATGGTATTGGGGGTAATGTACTGACATGGATAGAGAACTGGTTGGCAGACAGGAAGCAGAGAGTCGGGATAAATGGGTCCTTTTCAGAATGGCAGGCAGTGACTAGTGGGGTACTGCAGGGCTCAGTGCTGGGATCCCAGCTATTTACAATATACATTAATGATTTGGATGAGGGAATTGAGTGTAATATCTCCAAGTTTGCAGATTACATTAAACTGGGTGGCAGTGTGAGTTGTGAGGAGGACGCTAAAAGGCTGCAGTGTGACTTGGACAGGTTAGGTGAATGGGCAAACGCGTGGCAGATGCCGTGTAATGTGGATAAATGTGAGGTTATTCACTTTGCTGGCAAAAACGCGAAGGCAGAATATTATCTGAATGGTGGCAGATTAGGAAAAGGGGACGTGCAGCAAGACCTGGGTGTCATGATACATAAGTTATTGAAAGTTGGCATGCAGGTTCAGCAGGCAGTGAAGAAGGTAAATGGTATGTTGGCCTTCATAGCTAGGGGTTTTGAGTATAGGAGCAGGGAGGTCTTACTGCAGTTGTACAGGGACTTAGTGAGGTCTCACCTGGAATATTGTGTTCAGTTTTGGTCTGCTAATTTGAGGAAAGACGTTCTTGCTATTGAGGGAATGCAGTGAAGGTTCACCAGACTGATTCCCGGGATGGCAGGCCTGACATATGAGGAGAGACTGGATCGACTGGACCTGTATTC
This sequence comes from Pristiophorus japonicus, assembly GCF_044704955.1. Lineage (NCBI taxonomy): Eukaryota > Metazoa > Chordata > Chondrichthyes > Pristiophoridae > Pristiophorus > Pristiophorus japonicus. Next base: position 57,934,129 of record NC_091980.1, read on the forward strand.
ACTGGAGTTTAGAAGGATGAGAGGGGATCTCATAGAAACATATAAAATTCTGACGGGACTGGACAAGTTAGATGCAGGAAGAATGTTCCCGATGTTGGGGAAGTCTAGAACCAGGGGACATAGTCTAAGGATAAGAGGTAAGCCATTTAGGACTGAGATGAGGAGAAACTTCTTCACTCAGAGAGTTGTTAATTAATCTGTGGAGTTCCCTACCGCAGAGAGTTGTAGATGCCAGTTCATTGGATATATTCAAGAGGGAGTTAGATATGGCCCTTACGGCTAAAGGGATCAAGGAGTATGGAGAGAAAGCAGAAATGGGGTACTGAGGTGAATGATCAGCCATGATCTTATTGAATGGTGGTGCATGCTCGAAAGGCCGAATGGCCTACTCCTGCACCTATTTTCTATGTTTCTATGTTTCTTCTGATTGACAATTTGCACATGATGTAATTATGCACCTCTTGCTTTCCACCCCACCCCTCACCACAACCCAATCCTTGTGCCTTTCTCATGCCAGATACCCAAGAATCCAGCCTTCCCCGCCAGTGGTTGTTCAAGAAGAGGGAGAGAAGAATGAAGAAGAAATTACACCGTCAGTTGATCTGACGCTCACAGCCACCAGCTCAGATACTGGCATTGCGCGGATTTTAGAGGGTAGCTAAGAGGCAGGATTAGCATGTGGTGAATCACCAGGAATGAGCCAGATGTTGAAAGGGGAATCGGGGTTACATTCAGTCATACTGCAGTCGGATGAGCAGATCATGGACAGCCTGGGCAGAAAGGGGCTGTCTGGGTTGCCTCGTCCCATCCGCTTCCTCCTCTTCCGTTTCCTCCTCTTGTGTTTCCTTCTCCTCCTCCTCTTTCTCCTCCTCCTCTTACTCAGCTGGTCACCGTATGCCTGGTGGCAAGGGCTGTGACCTCATGATGGTGCGGTTGTGGAACATCCAGCAGACCACAACTCATCTCTGGTGAGTACTACAGGGCTCCTCCAGAGTGGTCCAGGCAGCGGAAGCATTGTTGAAGGATTCCAATGGTCTTCTTTATCAGATTCCATGTAGCAGTATGGCTCTCATTGTACGCATGCTTCCCACATGTGGTTGGGTTGTGGAATGGAGTCATGAGCCAGGTGGTCAGTGGATCGCCATGTCGCCCAGTAGCCAATCTCTGGTTTGTAGTAGTGGCTCAAGGACTGAGGGAACAGCGGACTGGTGCAGAATAAAACCATCATAACTGCTGCCAGGATACTGGGTATTCACCATAATGATGTGCTGAGCATGGTCGCATACCAACTGTCCATTCAGCAAGTGGTAACCTTTGCGATTGCGGTCCATCTCAGCATTTAGATATGGTGCCCGCAAAGCCATGTGCGTGTAGTTGATGGTGTCCTCCACCATGGGGAAGCTCGCTATCCTGGAAAAGCCACTTGCATATGCCGCTTGTTTCTCTTCGGTCAGAGAGAAGGTAATGAAGTCCCCTCTTCAGGCATTAAGAGCATCTGTGACTCTCGTATGCAGCAGTTTACGGCAAACTGGGAGATGTTACTGTGTCGCTTGCTCCAGCCTGGAAGGATCACGACGTGAAGAAATTTAGGGCCACAGTCACCTTCACAGCCATTGGCAGTGCTGTCCTTGCCCTGGTGTGAGGCTGCTGGCCTATTTGCAAGAGGTGGCAGATTTCTGTGAGCAGCTCCTTTGTAAAATGTAGACACCTCACACACTGCTTCTAGCTCAGGTTGAGGTAAGAGAATTGCTCTCGGAAGACCCTAGGTGGGTAAGGCCTCCTTCTGAGAGCCCCTCTCCCTCCTGCTCCTCCTCCCTCTGCGAGCAGCTTGTCCTTTTTTTTGTTGCCTCTGCTCCACCTCCCGAGGAGCAAGTGGTCTGACCAGAACCCTTGAAGTCAGAAGCCATGTCTTCTCCACTAGTAGCACCACTCCCCGTCACCTCATCAACTTTAATCAATACTTTGAAGCTGCAAACACTTCCACAAACTTACACAGAGCCAGTAGAAATTAATCACCAACTGACCCGAGAGTGATTGGTGATCCTTTTAAATATTGCTGGCTCTTGTACCTTCTAAACGCATATTCAGCGGTGTGAGCTGAACACAGGGCGTTACTTCCAACAGTGAGGACAAAAATGGCAATGCTGGCGTCAAATCCGCATTGCACGTGATTGACATCACGATCTGTCTACTCTAATACTTCTGACACTGGCTTCCAGCACCGAGGCTACCACCCTCACCAATATGGCGTCCCGTGTGGCCCACACCAGAATTGTGCAAGCGCTGCTCGGACAGCATTTTCGACCCAAAAAGGCTGGCACCCATAGCGTCTAAACAACGGATTCTACACAATTGAATTTCTAGGCCTGTATTTTTTACAGATATAGAGGGCAAATTCTAACCTAACAAAATAGGTTGGTTGGGAACATGGGGGTAGTTATAGTGTTAAAAATATGCATCCCAACCTGAACTCGCATCCAACCCACCCATTCCTGGTTTTAACGGAGGCGGGATGGGGTGGGGCTGCCAATCCACTGCTAGGAGGTGAACGGTCTACTTAAATATTATGATGAGACTGGAAGCCTCTTCTTTAACCTCCATTTTGTTTTTAACTGTTACTGGTCGGGTTTTACACACTTCCTTATAACCGGCAGCTGCAGCAAGGTGAGGACTGCTGTATTCAGGAGGTAGGTGTCTCTACACCTGCCTCCTGGATCCAGTGTCCCTGACTAACCCACCCCCTTCGATTGGAGAGACTCCCACGAGGCCTACGATTCCCCCTCCACCAGCCCCCCCCCCACACCACCGCCCCACCCCCCCCTCCCCCACAGGACTCCGATGCCTCCACGAAGCCTCCCTGCCTTTTCTTCCGGCCTTCTCCGTGCTGCTGCCGGCCCCCGATTTTCTGCAGATCGCACCCCCTGCTCCTCCAGTCACTCCATAGGCCATCACCCCCTATCTTCTGCAGGCACCCCCACCCCCCACCATGCTTCTCTCGACCCTATAACTTGGTGAGACGACCTCGCCCCCCTCGTGCTCCTCTAGCTGCTCCCCCCCCCACCCCTCCCCACCTGCGGCCCCTCCCTCCCTCCACATGACACAGGCCTACCCGGCCCGGAGCCAGTCTGCCTCTCAATCTGACTGGCCGAGGGCTCCGCATGCAAATTAGGCCCTGCCATTAAAATCGTCAGAGCCTGTGGTAAACCCATTCTCCCGGGTTTCCGGACCACCTCAGAGCCCCCCGCCCCCAACCCACAATCCCCATTAAACTCCAGCCCAAATATGTTTTTCATGGTTGCTTTGAGAGAATATCCCGTAAAAATTCACAGAGCTCTGCAAATAACTGGTCAGTGTCCTGCTCTCCCATCCAGTACTCCAAGTTAAATATAAAGTAAAGCTCTATTTATTATGCAACATGAAGCACTCCCAGATTAGTTGTAGCACTTCTACACTGTCACATTAAGCTAGACTTTCTCCTGATAATCGCTGGACTATCACCCATCTATCGCCCAAATAGGCAGGCTATCGCCCATTTCACCTTAAAGTGGAAAGTTGGGCGGGAACATCGGCCAAAGATCGCCAGCCCAACTTTCAGCACACAAGATTTTGACATCGGCGAGGTGATCGCCCACCGCAACTTTCGACAAATTGCCCACACATCATCGGGCTGAGCGCTCGCTGAGAAGAACGCTGGAGATCGCTGGAGGAAAGCTGCTTCCGACCGGCACTGTTCGGCAGGACTCGGCACTACACACGCCATTTTGAACATCGGAGGAAGTGAGAGTCTGCTTGAAGAAGGGGTTATGAGGAGAATTAATTTATGAGTTATTTTAAGGGTCTTATTGATTCTTTGGCAATCATCTGCTCACATTTCTATTTATTAAGGACAAATTTAGGGCATTTATAGCAATAGTGATGGGGTCTGTAACTTCTCTACTAGTATTGGTCACTAATCACACGCTGCAGATTGAAGATGGGAGAAGGTATATTGAAGAAGGCAGACAGCTGCGATGCAGTTACAGGGAAAAAGCGATCATACCTGAACTTGTCCGATAACACGTGCCTTAGGATGCTGCGCTTCCGAAAGAAGATCATCGCTGAAATATGGCAGTTCATCAAGGGAGATCTGCAGCCTACCAGCACCATCAGGACCGCACTGCCCATTGAGGTTAAGGTTCCTGCGGCACTTTCCTTCCACGCATCGGGCTCCTTTCGGGCTTCAGCTGGCGACATTTGTGTTATCTCTCAGCAGCCACACATTGCTCCATTCGACAGATGACTAAAGCCCTTTACGCATGCAGGACAAACTTTATAAGCTTTCCTATGACCAGGAAGGCATAGACCAAGAGGGCTCTGGGTTTCTCGAAAATAGCAAACTTCCCCAAGATGCAGGGAGCAATAGATTGTACGCACATCGCCCCGAGAGCACCTTTAAAGGATGCGGAGGTATTTCGGAACCAAAAAGGATTCCACTCCCTGAATGTGCAGCTCGTTGTCGACCACAAGCAAATAATCATGGCAGTAAATGCAAATTTTCCAGGCAGCATCCATGACGTGCACATCTTGACTGGTTTAAGAGTCAGCCACAAGGTCATGGCTGGATGTTGGCAGATAAAGGATATGACCTCGCCAGCTAGCTCATGACCCCACCCCCCCTGCATAATGATGGAAGCCAGGTCTGGCCTAGCCATTGTTTTCCAATGAAAGCCATATAGCTACACGCAATATTGTCGAAAATACAATTGGAGTGCTGAAGCAGCGCTGCAGATGCCTGGACCACAATATCACCCTGACCAGGTCGCTGAGTTTACTGTGGTGTGCTGCATGTTGCATAATCTAGCTATAAGGAGAGGACAAGAATTGCCAGATGGAATGGCCGGTCCACCTCAGGAGAGAGTGAAGGCAGACGAGGAGGATGACGAGGACCTCGGGGAGGACAATCAGCCTGGCGATGAACCTATGCCCCCACACCCCCCCACAAGACTGGAAAGGCCCCGTGGGAGTTACGCAGCTGCAAAACTCTTGCGTCAGCAGCTCATAAATGAACGCTTTGTGTGAACTTACATTGGTGACAGTTACAGTGACAGTTGCAGTTGCGTTATGTTTCATCCTTGCCTGGTCTGGCCTAGCCATTGTTTTCCAAGAATTGTATTCATGTTATACCCTAGGTTATTAGAAGACAGTGCACGCCAATTGTAAAATTTCAAATAAAATGTTTTAATAATTTACAAAATTGTATATATTTTTTTAATAACACTCCCCTCCCCCCAACAGTCACCCAACAATAAAATTCAACAAACACCCTCCCACCACCCCCAACATTCAACACATTTTAGAAAATAATAGCAACAAAAACAATAACAATCCCCCCTCCCTACCTGCGGCTACGCTTCCCTCCAGATCCTACAACCCCAATGTCCTAGGCCCCCATTGTAATCCCACAGTATGCGTGCCTGAACAACTTGCAATAGTTGACCTCAAGGCATGCTGCTGTAGAGGGGGGGGGGGGGTAGAGGTGGGGGTGCGGGGGCTGTGATGGTGGCAGGCTCCTCTCAGGGGGTGGTAGAGGTGAAGACGTTTCTGATGAAACGACTTCCGAGCCAGAAGGAAGTTCTTCCTTCTGACTCGCATCTGTGCTGGCGTTTGGTGGGACGGCACCTTGGAGTGCAGTGCTGCCTCCCGACACTATCGCATGCCGCATGGCATGGACAACGGCGGTCTGTTGGCCCATTGCCACAACCATGCATTCAATACCCTCTGATATGCGAGCGGACATTGTGGCAATGTTCCCGTTCATCACCGTGAACGCCTGGAGGAGCTCCTGACTCGGGTCGACGCTCTCCCTGCACAGTGCAGTCATGTCCTCCTTAGAATCTGCCTGTCGCAGCGCTTGCCGACCTCACTGACTCAACCTCCGTGGGGTCGGCATGGACATTGTTGGATGCATTGGGGTCGCCTGCTACAAGCCGCTTGAGCCCGCTACTTCTTCCGCCGATGACAACGTGGCCACAGGTACAACAGATGGGCTGACAGTTTCATCGTCCTCAGCGGTCTCCTCCTCATCTTCTCCTTCCGTGCTGTCCTCTGCACCCATGGTGATGACCACCTGTAAGGGAATAGGTGCGGCCTCCCTTTGCGCCTGCGGAGTCTGGGGACCTGCAAAACATAATTGAGCTTATTAGAGCAGAAGGGTAGACATAAAGTGGGGGGAGAGGGCGGGGGGGGGGAGTGGAATCAGGACAGCTAGTGAGCTTGGCAATGACAGGAGCTAATGCCCCGAAGTGTACCAGGGCAGACAGTGAGCCAGGACAACTCCCTCCCCAGTCCAGGCTGGATCACTGTGTAAGTGACAGCAGCCGGAGAGACTGACACAGTTTGGGTGAAGGTGACCGGACCGCTCAGTGCTCAGCCGTGTCCCATCCACCAACCTAACCCAAAATGAGATGGTGCCAAAATTAGACTTAAAGGGCGCAGGTTCAGAACCCTGTCCAGATCTTACAGGAAATCTGTGCAAGAATAACCAGCTTAATTTCAATCTGGCAGATTTACACATTCTGTGGATCATTACAATTTAAAATCTATTTAACACTTAAATAGGTTGTTCCAATGCTTACGAACCCATCGCCGCATGGGACATGGACGACACATCGGCGATCTCGCCCCAAATTTTCCTGTAGGCCCGGGGTGGAGGTTTCCCACGCCCACCCTGGGTTAATTGGCACCATTCGCCTCATCAGAAAAAAGCTTTGCACTCCTTCTCCCCTCCACATCCTGCCCACTCTCTGCAGACTCATGCTGGGACATGGTAAAGATTTGTAAAGTATTCAGATTTTAATCTCAACTGGTTTTTCTCTCTCTCTCTCTTTCTCAAAACTCCTTTCTTTCTCTCTCTCTTCCTCTCTCTCTCTCCTTCCCTTTGCCTACTGCGCATGCCTGGATGACCCCTGACCTCCCGAATCGTGGGAAACCTTCTTCGCAAAAAAAACGCATGCGCAGAAAGGCCGTTGCTCGGGACGCCTTGCCTTCCACATCACTGGGGCCCATTTCGCATCACTAAGGCCCAATCCACATCGCTGAGCTATCGCCGGGAAAAAAATGCTGAAAGTTACGATCCGAAAAATGGGCAATCTTCCAGTGATCCTGAGTGCTGAAACATCGCTGAGAGCTGAAACATCGCTAAGGCTGAAACATCGCCCATTTTTTGGGTCCCTAGCGATCTAAGTGGAAAGTCGAGCCCATTAAGTACTCTCTGATCAGGTATGTCCTGACTTTAGTTATGTCCAGGCTTTAGTTATGTCCCACAATAAACCTTAATCAACCCTTCTCATGGAACACCTACTTTTTGATCAAAGTCTTTCAATAGAGTATTGTATCAATTCTGTGCATATCTCAGAGATCAGTCTTTATGATTTGAGAATGAAGAAAATGAGAAAGGAAGAAGGACTGGAAGTTCTCAGTAATCCAGAAACAGATTTCTGACTATGTTATTACTATTATCAACATAAATCCATGAGTAGAAAGTGTTTAACGCATTGTGGAAATTATATTTAAACTCCTTGCAGGAATTTTACAATTATCAGGCAGAATGTGGAAACTGGCTGATTACACTTCTTGTAAAAGGCTAAAAAGTATTTTCTGAATTTGGAGCAACTAACTCCTTTGCCAATAATGCAATGTTAAACTCTGCCTTACCTTTTTGAAATTTAGTCTAATTGCCTGTGGCAAAAATGTGAAATATTTCATAGTATAGCATGTTGAGCATTAACATGGCTAATGTAAGGTGACCAACATGTTAATTAGGCATTATTTTAAAGATATGGCTTGGTGAGTGAGCAGACTGTTTTGAATGTAGATTTATACAATCAAAATGCAGAAGTTGTGTCTGTTCTTTAGAGAGTGGGGAAGTTACCCAAATTCTCGCCTATAGATTTTTTCCAAACCTTTTAACAATGTTACTTGGCAATGGAAAAGCTCTCTTTAGAGTTAATCAAGCTACAGTTGGATCTTTTTGGCAGTTTCATTGGATATGTGCATGTCAGCTATCCAATTAGATGACCAGATTTCCGTGCCAGGTTATACTGCTGCAAGATAACACAATAGGACACTTGTAGGCATTTTTTGTAAAGACAGAGCTGCTAAGAACAAGGACATGTTACATGTAGATTTTTGGGGGATTTTGAGCAGCATAAGAATAGAGTGCAGCTGGAGGCAATTATAATAAGGGCCAAAGTCTCACAAATCTAAATTTGGTGGTTACTGGGAACAGCAATAGTTTGAAAAAATGCCTGAAATGCCAACAGGCAAGTCACAACTTCCCATACTTTAATACATCTTATGTTTTAATTTCTGCACACAAAGGACAAAGTTCCAGACAATACTGTCTAGGAGAGAGTTACACATGCAAGCGGTGTACTGTGAGAAAGTTTGCCACTGGTATTCTCAGCAATTGTCTTGGATTGATACAGACAGTGGAGTTGCAGCTATTGTGTTCTACAAGGACACCCTCAAAGCCTCCCTGATAAAGTGCAACATCCCTACTGACACCTGGGAGTCCCTGGCCAAAGACCGCCCTATGTGGAGGAAGTGCATCCGGGAGGGCACTGAGCTCCTTGAGTCTTGTCGCCGAGAGCATGCAGAAATCAAACGCAGGCAGTGGAAGGAGCGTGCGGCAAGGGGCAAGCCAGACTCCCCGCCCACCCTTTCCTTCAACCACTGTCTGTTCCATCTGTGACAGAGACTGTGGTTCTCGTATTGGACTGTACAGCCCCCTAAGAACTCATGATAAGAGTGGAAACAAGTCTTCCTCGATTCCAAGGGACTGACTATGATGATGATAATTATGTTCTTCTGTTGTTGGCCTAAACGAGGAGGTTCGGCTTAAGGTCACACAAGGTCACACGAACAGTAATGTGATAACTAAAAACAGATTATTTGGTCATTATGTTGATTGAGGGATAAATATTGACCAGGGATAACTCCCCTGCTCTTCTTCACAATAATGTCCTAGGACTTATTACATCTAGCTGAGAGAGCAGACAGGACCTCGGTTTAACATCTCATCGGAAAGATGGTAGCTGTGACAGTGCAGTGTCAGCCTAGATTTATGTCCTCAAGTCTCTGGAGTGGGACATGAACCCACAATCTTCTGACTCGGAGGCAAGAGTGCCACCAACTGAGCCACGGCTGACACTGAATGAGAGATTCCTATCTCTTTCAGTAGTCCGTCCCACAGGTAGTTATACACAGCTATATCATGTTCTATCAATAGATCTAATGCATGTTTTGCAGAGGGCCACAATGAAAGGCTAGGAACAGCAGGAAGAGCAATATCAGCTAATTGATTGACAAAAGTGCAAAGAGGGTGCAAAATTGAAGCACTAGACATATAGAAGTGTGACTGGATGATCGGACGAAAGGACAAAATATTATAACTGGTTTCTGCAGGTGTTTGCTTAATTCATTCCATTCTCGAGAGCCTGTTTTCTAGCATTTTTCTGGTTTATTTTGTTCACAACAACAACTTATATTAACGCCTTTAATGTAATAAAGCGTCCCAAGGTACTTCAAAAAGGAATGTTATCAACAAACAAAGTTGACACCAAGTCATGTAAGGAGATGTTAGGGCAGATAACCAAAAGCTTGGTTGAAGAGGTAGGTTTTAAGGAGCGTCTTAAAGGATGAAAGAGAAGTAGAGAAGTTGAGAGATATTGGGAGGGAATTCCAAACATTATGCACTGGGCAGCTGAAGGCACGACTGCCAATGGTGGAGCATTTAAAATCAGGAATGTTCAAAATGACAGAATAGGCGAAGCGCAGAGGCCTAGGGGATTATAGGGCTGGAGGAGATTACAGAGCTAGGGAGGGGCGAGGCTATTGAGGAATTTGAAAACAATGATGACAATTTTTAAATCGAGGCGTTGCTTAACTGGGAGCCAATGTAGGTCTGCAAGCTGAGGGGAGATGAGTGATCGGGCAGCAGAGTTTTGGATGACTTCAAGTTTATGGAGGGTAAAACTAGGGAGGCTGGCCAGGAGTGCATTGGAATAGTCAAGTCTAGATGTGATAAATGCATGGATGAGGGTTTCAGCAGCAGATAAGTTGAGGTAAGGGTGGAGATGGGCGATATTACGAAGGTTGAAATGGCTGGTCTTAGTATAGAATGGATATGAGGTAGGAAGCTCAATTTGAGATCAAATATCACACCAAGGTTGCAAACAGACTTGGTCAGCCTCAGACAGTTGCCAAGAGAGAGATTGAATCAGTGGAAAGGGATCAGAGTTTGTGGCATGAACTGTGCACCCACACTGATGTGCCAGATTGACACCACCCCACACCAGCACCATAAAGCAACCCTGCAATGCCCAAGCCATCCCTTTCACACTCATCACCATTTTGCAGGGTACCCTTATGTCTGACCATTCACTACAACTCACTAAGCCACTTCCAAAGGTGCAGACAAATCTGTCCAAGAACACAAAGGTGGTGCCAAAACCTGTTTTTTCCTGGTGGTCCAGTGAGGCTGTGGCCTTCTGCAAAAGCGGTGCAGCTCCCATTAAAGGGGCGGATGGACTGCCGCTGCTGTCATGTTTTTTTTTGTCGGCCCGACAGTTATGCCCCCGGGTTCAACCGGGCCACCAACAGGCAGCCTGGCACCCCCTTTTGGGTACCAGGCCACTGGCCTGGCTGAAACCCTCCCTGGTGGCCCAGTGGGCCGAAGTTTTAAAATTGCAAAGGCTCTTCTCTTTAACTGAAGGGGAGAGCTGTGGTGACACAGCACCTTGATGACGTCATCGTGGTGGTCATTCCGCACCGCCCCCAACTTCTGTCCCTCAGGTGTTGCCACTGCTGGATATCCGTCCCTCTTGTGTAGTCAACTGAGTAAGAGCAACAACTGGATCTGAACTTTTTTAAAACAACAAAGAGCGGAATTTCGCTCAAGAGGCAACATCAACCATAGCTGCGGTAAAAACCATTGAAACGGGGTGCGGGCGGGGGCAATTTCGGCCCCAAAGTGTTCAAAATAAAGATTTCAATGTTTGACAAGACATTAGCAGAAATTCTACGTGAACATTGGCTAAAACACCCAAGTGCCTACCCTTGTGTGTTGTTAGTTGGTATAATTGGACAAGGTTGAGGGTGAGTGTGAGGGGTGACTAGAGAGATGGGAAGTGATAACGTAGATAGAGAGAGGGATGGGTGGAGATGCAAGGTCAGTCGGTGTGAGTAAGGATGTGCAGGAGTAGGGTAAGGAAGGCAGAGTGATGAGTGGAACAGCAGGATGAGGTTGAGTGTGGGTTTGCAGTAACTCTGGTGGGACTTGGAAAGGAGAGCTAAAGGCCCTGAATTTGCAGTAAGAGGCTCCCTGTGGGGAAATGTCTCCCATCCGCATATAAAATGCCCACTTTCCTGGTAGTCTGGGAGTATGGAAACTACCGGTCCTGGGTCTCTCCAGGTACCCGCGGGTAGAGGCCCACATATCTCAGTTTTGCCCGCGGTTTGTAAGCACCCCTGGAATCACGTGGGCCAGCCCAACCAATAAAGGAAGGGACTTCTTATGTACAGAAACCCCATAAGCATGAATGGAAATATCCAAAAAAAAATACATCTACACTTCAAATAAATAAAAAAAACTTTACATATTAAAATTAATAAAAATGGCATTTAATTAAATATTTAAAACACAAATGTAATTTTTTGAAAAATAAATGTACATGTTTTAAACATGCTAAAAATCAACTTGCCTTATTGTACAGGTTTTTTAATGTATAAATGACAGATAACATTTTATTTTTAGGCCAGAAGTTACGGTGGATGCTTTCGACCAAAATTTTTTAAATGAAAGTACCTGGTGATCCCAGAGGAATGAACACTTCGGCTCTGAGGCCTCAATGCACAGCCCAGGAGCGTATGGGCATCCTGGGATCATGTGGGCCTGCACCACCAATGAAAATGGAGTATTCTCCGATAGCAAGGGCAGATATCGATGACGAGGTTCAACACCACCTCCAGTGCACCAGTGCAGCCTTCGGCCGCCTGAGGAGGAGAGTGTTCGTAGATCAGGCCCTCAAATCTGGCACCAAGCTTATGGTCTACGGGGCTGTAGTGATACCTGCCCTCCTGTATGGCTCAGAGACGTGGACCATATACAGTAGACACCTCAAATCGCTGGAAAAATACCACCAATGATGCCTCCGCAAGATCCTGCAAATCCCCTTGGACGAAAGGCGCACCAACGTCAGTGTTCTCGATCAGGCCAACATCCCCAGCATCGAAGCACTGACCACACTTGACCAGTTCCATTGGGCAGGCCACATTGTCTGCATGCCGGACACAAGACTCCCAAAGCAAGCACTCTACTCAGAAATCCTACACGGCAAGCGAGCCCCAGGTGCACAGAGGAAACGTTTCAAGGACACCCTCAAAGCCAAAGTGCAACAGCCCCCATCGACACCTGGGAATCCCTGGCCAAAGACCGCCCTAAGTGGAGGAAGATCATCCGGGAGGACGCTGAGCACCTCGAGTCTCGTCGCCGAGAGCATGCAGAAAACAAGCGCAGGCAGCAGAAGGAGCGTACGACAAACCAGACTACCCACCCACCCTTTCCTCCGACGACTGTCTGTCCCACCTGTGACAAAGACTGTTAGTCACCTGAGAGCTCACTTTTGGAGTGGAAGCAAGTCTTCCTCGATTTCGAGGGACTGCCTATGATGATGAGTAATAGTGAGTTCCATTTATACAGAGCTCCCATTACTATCAATGAGAATACCCCCCAAAATTCAGAAACACAATACATAAATAAAAAAATCACCTACATATTTAAAATTAATTGAAATTGAATTAAATTGAATGTTTTAGAAAAAAATTATGTTTTGAAATGTTTTTAATATGTTGTCATAGGGTTAAAAATAAACTTACCTTAATGAACAGGGTTTTTAACATAAAAATTAGTGATAAAATATAATTTTTCGATCTTTTAGAACTCTTACGCTGGTAAAAGCAGGCCTTAGGCTTTAGGCCTGCTTTTACCAGGTGTAGGAGTTTTAAGGACATTCACTGGGCAGGAGTTGGGCAAATAGCCCAAATCTCCGCCCGTGAAAGCCCTTCTCCCGGGGATGCATGTGATCTGTCAAAAGAAATTTTGGTTTTGGAGCATGCGCTTCTCATGCCTCATCCCGGAACTTACGGGGGCTCTTCGGGCACGTGCGCACATCGTACGCACCCGGAGAGGCCGCAATTTATGGCCCACGATGCTTTTATCAGCCGTTAAAATTTCACAGGCATTCGTGGGCAGAAGTTGGACAAATAGACCAACTCTCCACCCGCAGATGCCCTTTTCCCGGGGATGCATGGATCAAGAAAATTCTTGACAGATCAAGGGTTCCGGGTTTTCGCACGTTCACTTCACATGCGAAAACCCGGAACTTCCGCGACCCTTACAAGCACGTGCACACCTTGTGCGTACCCATAGGGGTTGTAAGTTACGGCGCAAAGTGTTTTCAACTTGTCCTTTGCCATCTCCTCAATCAAGAAACCAGCCACTAAATGGAATTATGTGCTGCCCCTCTCTGTCACCTCTGCTTTTTCCCAATTTTAGATTGTCTTCAAATAACTAATTGTACGGCACACCTACTAATAATATGCTATTTTTTATAATTCTTTTACATATACATTTTAATTGAAAGATAGCTCTGAAATCCATGTGCAAGTTATATGCAAGTACCTTATTTGCAATTTCCTTTTGCAAAAACTGGCATCAATGATTTTATATATAAGACATATTACTTTGTATTAGACAATAGGCTGTAAACTTGCGTGCATGTTATCATATATGGTAAATTAGTGGCAGACAAAAAAGAGTGTATTATATGCCAGGACACATTATATGTAATGTATTGGAGTACGTGTTTTTAATTGGCACTCAGTTGGGACTTACATTGGAGGAATGATTGAGTCACATATACTTATTTGCTGAAAGGTTAGAGTGACCGATACAAAGCACCGATGTATTTAATGCACCATTAGGACCTCAAGGTGGGGGCATGGGGACAATCAAGTTCTCATGAAGCAGCAGATGGCAGCCCTGCTTCACATGAGCCTTTGCTTGGCAGCATTAGTCAAATACCTTGGAAGTGCTGGGCTAACCATAATTCGTCCTGATGAAAACAAAAACTAATCAGAGTCTGAACTGGACTAGGCAGAAACAGCACTTTTCACTTTCATTTTCTAAACTACAAAGCTAGCCAGACAGACAAGTATGGACAGAATGCGAGACACTATAGATGCTCAGAATTTTGAAGGACGGTGCTTGGTGGCATAGAGTGGAAGCTTGAATCTCCTCCTTTTGATTTGCTGAGCTCCGATTGCAGTTGCTGGGTTGAAGGATTAAGTAGCTGTAAGGCAGGTCCCTTAAAAAATGAGGGAGTAGGGCTAAAATTTCAGACGGTTCCAACATTTTAATGATAGAATGATGACATTATGGAATAGAAATCCACATCGCACTGCTGAATAAAGTAATTACCAACCTAGTGTGCTGGTTGCACCATTCGTTTCACTAATAAACCGATAGCTCACAGTGGGCATGACAAGAAGACTGATGCATTGCCCCTCATTACCAACCCAGTGATACGCAGCTTTTCATGCAAACCTAAAACAGCTGGATTCAAGTTCTTTATGATGAATTATGTATACAATATGGATAACATTCTACTTATTTGTTACTGTTGTGGCTTCTATTAAATCATTCATTCTTTTAGCTGTCATCGGTCTTTCCTCTTTGCTTTCATGGCTACTGTAATTTATCCCCAACAAGTCAAATTCTACTGAACCAAATATGTGAATCTCAGTGTTAGATTACCAGAGATAAGATTTTATGACTACAAATGGGAACAGATTGCAAATATCATTAGTCTTCAGTCTCTGTTCATTTCCAATACAAGTTATAATACAAGTACAAAAAAGTGAAAATCACAGGGCTCCTGCAAAATGAGCAGGATCAAACGAGCCTAATTAAAGAAAGTTTTTAAAGTAGATTACATTTTTTTAAATCACGTTGCAAAGTCTGAAGAAAGAAAGTTTCTGTCAATGCTGCATGTAACTACATGCACAAATATCAGTAACTGAGTAGTTGTAAAACTTGCCGTTGGAAGTAATCTGCTATTCCCTTGACTGAACAGTTGTCCAGTTGGATTGCACCAAATGGATTGGGGACATATTTTGCTAGCTCCTATTCCACTCATCCATTGTGCGTTTTGCCCAGAGGTCCTCAACATGGGCACACAATGCTCTCGCACAAATAGTACAAGAGCTTAATTTACATAATCAATTACAGTCAAATCAACTCGCACAGAATCTCATGCTGCTAAGACCAGATTTAATTCAAACATATAAAATTCTTACAGTGCTTGACAGGGTAGATGTAGGGGAATCTAGAACCAGGGGTCACAGTCTCAGAATAAGAGGATGGCCATTTAGGACTGAGATGAGGAGGAATTTCTTCACTCGGAGTGTTGTGAATCTTTAGGATTCTCTACCCCAGAGGGCTGTGGATGCTCAGTTGTAGAGTACATTCAAGACAGATCGATAGATTTTTGTATATTAAGGGAATCAAGGGAAATGGACATTGTGCAGGAAAGTGCAGTTGAGGTCGAAGATCAGCCATGATCTCATTGAATGGCGGAGCAGACTCGAGGGGCCGAATGGCCTACTCCTGCTCCTATTTCTTATTTTCTTATGAATTGCCATGCATGCAATGTTGAACTGCATTACTACTAAAACTTACTGCACCACTACATAGTGCTAATAGATGTTAACAAATATGATGTGATTGGGATTACGGAGACGTGGCTCCAGGATGATCAGGGCTGGGAACTCAACATCCAGGGGTATTCAACATTCAGGAAGGATAGAATAAAAGGAAAAGGAGGTGGGGTAGCATTGCTGGTTAAAGAGGAGATTAATGCAATAGTTAGGAAGGACATTAGCTTGGATGATGTGGAATCTATATGGGTAGAGCTGCAGAACACCAAAGGGCAAAAATCGGTAGTGGGAGTTGTGTACAGACCTCCAAACAGTAGTAGTGATGTTGGGGAGGGCATCAAACAGGAAATTAGGAGTGCATGCAATAAAGGTGCAGCAGTTATAATGGGTGACTTTAATATGCACATAGATTGGGCTAGCCAAACTGGAAGCAATACGGTGGAGGAGGATTTCCTGGAGTGCATAAAGGATGGTTTTCTAGACCAATATGTCGAGGAACCAACTCGGGGGGAGGCCATCTTAGACTGGGTGTTGTGTAATGAGAGAGGATTAATTAGCAATCTCATTGTGCGAGGCCCCTTGGGGAAGAGTGACCATAATATGGTGGAATTCTGCATTAGGATGGAGAATGAAACAGTTAATTCAGAGACCATGGTCCAGAACTTAAAGAAGGGTAACTTTGAAGGTATGAGGCATGAATTGGCTAAGATAGATTGGCCAATGATACTTAAGGGGTTGACTGTGGATGGGCAATGGCAGACATTTAGAGACCGCATGGATGAATTACAACAATTGTACATTCCTGTCTGGCGTAAAAATAAAAAAGGGAAGGTGGCTCAACCGTGGCTATCTAGGGAAATCAGGGATAGTATTGAAGCCAAGGAAATGGCATACAAATTGGCCAGAAATAGCAGCGAACCTGGGGACTGGGAGAAATTTCGAACTAAGCAGAGGAGGACAAAGGGTTTGATTAGGGCAGGGAAAATGGAGTACGAGAAGAAGCTTGCAGGGAACATTAAGGCGGATTGCAAAAGTTTCTATAGGTATGTAAAGAGAAAAAGGTTAGTAAAGACAAACGTAGGTCCCCTGCAGTCAGAATCAGGGGCAGTCATAGCGGGGAACAAAGAAATGGCAGACCAATTGAACGGGTACTTTGGTTCAGTATTCACTAAGGAGGACACAAACAACCTTCCGGATATAAAAGGGGTCAGAGGGTCTAGTAAGGAGGAGGAACTGAGGGAAATCTTTATTAGTCGGGAAATTGTGTTGGGGAAATTGATGGGATTGAAGGCCGATAGATCCCCAGGGCCTGATGGACTGCATCCCAGAGTACTTGAGGAGGTGGCCTTGGAAATAGCGGATGCATTGACAGTCATTTTCCAACATTCCATTGACTCTGGATCAGTTCCTATCGAGTGGAAGGTAGCCAATGTAACCCCACTTTTTAAAAAAGGAGGGAGAGAGAAAGCAGGGAATTATAGACCGGTCAGCCTGACCTCAGTAGTGGGTAAAATGATGGAATCAATTATTAAGGATGCCATAGCAGCACATTTGGAAAATGGTGACATGATAGGTCCAAGTCAGCATGGATTTGTGAAAGGGAGATCATGCTTGACAAATCTTCTGGAATTTTTTGAGGATGTTTCCAATAAAGTGGACAAAGGAGTACCAGTTGATGTGGTATATTTGGACTTTCAGAAGGCTTTCGACAAGGTCCCACACAGGAGATTAATGTGCAAAGTTAAAGCACATGGGATTGGGGGTAGTGTGCTGACGTGGATTGAGAACTGGTTGTCAGACAGGAAGCAAAGAGTAGGAGTAAATGGGTACTTTTCGGAATGGCAGGCAGTGACTAGTAGGGTACCGCAGGGTTCTGTGCTGGGGCCCCAGCTGTTTACATTGTACATTAATGATTTAGACGAGGGGATTAAATGTAGTATCTCCAAATTTGCGGATGACACTAAGTTGGGTGGCAGTGTGAGCTGCGAGGAGGATGCTATGAGGCTGCAGAGTGACTTGGATAGGTTAGGTGAGTGGGCAAATGCATGGCAGATGAAGTATAATGTGGATAAATGTGAGGTTATCCACTTTGGTGGTAAAAACAGAGAGACAGACTATTATCTGAATGGTGACAGATTAGGAAAAGGGAAGGTGCAACGAGACCTGGGTGTCATGGTACATCAGTCATTGAAGGTTGGCATGCAGGTACAGCAGGCGGTTAAGAAAGCAAATGGCATGTTGGCCTTCATAGCGAGGGGATTTGAGTACAGGGGCAGGGAGGTGTTGCTACAGTTGTACAGGGCCTTGGTGAGGCCACACCTGGAGTATTGTGTACAGTTTTGGTCTCCAAACTTGAGGAAGGACATTCTTGCTATTGAGGGAGTGCAGCGAAGATTCACCAGACTGATTCCCGGGATGGTGGGACTGACCTATCAAGAAAGACTGGATCAACTGGGCTTGTATTCACTGGAGTTCAGAAGAGTGAGAGGGGACCTCATAGAAACGTTTAAAATTCTGATGGGTTTAGACAGGTTAGATGCAGGAAGAATGTTCCCAATGTTGGGGAAGTCCAGAACCAGGGGTCACAGTATAAGGATAAGGGGTAAGCCATTTAGGACTGAGATGAGGAGAAACTTCTTCACCCAGAGAGTGGTGAACCTGTGGAATTCTCTAACACAGAAAGTAGTTGAGGCCAATTCACTAAATATATTCAAAAGGGAGTTAGATGAAGTCCTTACTACTCGGGGGATCAAGGGGTATGGCGTGAAAGCAGGAAGGGGGTACTGAAGTTTCATGTTCAGACATGAACTCATTGAATGGCGGTGCAGGCTAGAAGGGCTGAATGGCCTGCTCCTGCACCTATTTTCTATGTTTCTATGTTTCTATAGCTGCAGTTAATGGACATCCTCACATCTTAGAAGGTGCTTTGGACAACTTCCAATGACTCCATACACAATTGTGATCAGATAGCAACCTTCTTCTAAGCTGACACCAGGAGGTCTGAATCACTGACCTCTGCAGCTGAGAAAGGAAAGAAGTTAACCCATCAGACAGCAGGCTTCTCTTCCCCACTCATGCTCAGTGCTTTACCTGGTGCTGCCTTCACAAGATCGATGATTAAATCCTTTCAAAAGGCATTCGATAAGGTGCCACACTAGAGATTATTACACAAAATTAGGGTTCATAGGATTGGGGGGTAATATATTAGCATGGATTGCGGATTGGTTACCGGCCAGAAAATAGAGAGTAGGAATAAACGGGTTATTTTCGGGTTGGCAGACTGAAACCAGTGGGATATTGCAAAAATCAGTGCTTGGGCCCCAGCTACTTATAATCTATGTCAATGACTGAGATGATGGGGCCAAGTGTAATATATCCAAGTTTGCTGACAATACAAAGCACTTTACAGCCAATTAAGTACTTTTGAAGTGTACTCACTGTTATAATCTAGGAAACGCGGCAGCCAATTTGCACACAGCAAGCTCCCACAAACAGCAATGTGATAATAACCAGATAATCTGTTTTTTTGTTATAGTGATTGAGGCATAAATATTGGCCAGCACACCAGGGATAACACCTCTACTCTTCTTCAAAATAATGCCATGAGATCTTTTACGCCCACTTGAGAGAGCAGACAAGGCTTCTGTGTAACATCTCATCCGAAAGACACACCTCCAACAGTTCAGTGCTCCCTCAGCACTGCACTGGAGTGTTAACCTAAATTTTTTGTGTGCTCAAGTGCCTGGAGTGAGACTTGAACCCACAACCTTCTGACTCAGAGGTAACTGTGCTACCCGCTCAGCCACAGCATGGTAATGTAATTTGTTAGCAGGACATAAAGAGCTTGCAAAGGGATATAGACAGGTTAAGTGATTGGGAAAGAAGATGGAAGGCAGAGCATAATATGGGGAAATGTGAAATTATCCACTTTGGTAGGAGTAATGGAAAACCAGAATCTTTTTTAAGAGGTGAGAGATGAGTTGTTGTGTATGGAGAAAGAGTCAGACTGAACACTGAGTTCAAAGTGAAGTGTGACCTTAGACTTTTATTGCAGGTCTCCAGAGTGCCTCCCCAACCTGTGAAGCTTCCTGAAATACCTGTGCTCCCAAGGGATTATGGGATTCCTTGGGACTGCAGGGGATGAGCCCTCTGGTGGCTATACAGAGTAAATGCAAGTATACATAGATAACAACACTCCCCCCAAAGTCAATAGTATAACTATTTACAATGTGAGTGGATCTGGGGCCCTTCTTGTCCTGGTTGATTGTCTCGGTGTGAAAGCTGGTGTTGTTGAATATTTGTTGGGCCCTCGCTGGGCTGCTGTGCAGCTGACCTTGCTAGGCTGCCTGGTGTGTTGGGCCCTGCTGGGCTGCTGTGGGTGATGGGTTCTGCTTCGTGGTCAAATGTGGTGCTGGTTGTCACTGGTGTGCATGTTGGGGGATCAAAAAATGTAGGGTCCAAGGTGGGTTGCTCAGGACAGTCCATGAATCTGAGTTTGATTTGGTCCAAGTGTTTCCGGTGAATGAGTCCATTTGAAAGTTTGACCCGAAACACCCTGCTCCCCTCTTTGGACATGACAGTGCCGGGAAGCACTTGGAACTTTGTCCCTAATTTAATACAAGTACAGGATCATTGATTTCAATCTCGAGTGACACATTTGCGCGATCATGGTATGCACTTTGTTGAAGCCGCCCGGTCTCTAACTGTTCATGTAGATCAGGATGAACTAACGAGAGCCTTGTCTTAAGTGCTCTTTTCATGAGCAGTTCAGCAGGTGGGATCCCAGTGAGTGAGTGGGGTCTCGTGCGGTAGCAAAGCAGGACTCAGGATAGGCCATGTATGTCAAACATGGCCCGCAGGCTTTCAGAAGTGGCAGCGGACGTGCTAGCCGACATTATCTCACAATCAATCCACTTGGAGTATATGTCTACAACCACAAGGAACTTTTTACCCAAGAACAGGCCTGCATAGTCAACGTGTACCCTAGACCTCGGTTTGGAGGGCGAAGACCATAAACTTAGCGGCGCCTCCCTGGGTACATTGCTTAACTGCGAGCATGTATTACATCTGTGAACGCAGGACTCTAAGCCCACATCGATACCGGGCCACCACACATGGGATTTGGCTATCGCTTTCAACATTACGATGTCTGGGTGGGTACTGTGGAGGTCATTGGTGAGGGTGTCTCTGCTCTTCTTGGGGACCACTACTCGATTGCCCCACAGAAGGCAGTCTGCCTGTATAGACATTTCATCTTTGCGCTGCTGGAACAGTTTTATCTCTTCCTGCATTTTCACTGGGACATTGGACCAGCTCCCGTGAAGCTTTTGACTAGAGATAAAAAGGGGTCCTGACTTGTCCAGGTTTTGAACTGCCGGGCAGTAACGTGTGATTGCTCACTTTCAAATGCTTCCATAACCATGGCTAGATCTGCGGGCTGCGCCATTTCCAACCCCGTGGTGGGCAATGGCAGCCTATTGAGAGCATCGGCGCAGTTTTCTGTGCCAAGCCTGTGGCGGATGGCATAGTTGTATGCGGACAACGTGAGCGCCCATCTCTGGATGCGGGCTGATGCGTGGTATTTATCCCTTTACTCTCGGAAAACAGGGATATAGAAACATAGAAACATAGAAAATAGGTGCAGGAGTAGGCCATTCGGCCCTTCGAGCCTGCACTGCCATTCAATGAGTTCATGGCTGAACATGCAGCTTCAGTATCCCATTCCTGCTTTCTCGCCATACCCCTTGATCCCCCTGGTAGTAAGGACTACATCTAACTCCTTTTTGAACATATTTAGTTAATTGGCCTCAACAACTTTCTGTGGTAGAGAATTCCACAGGTTCACCACTCTCTAGGTGAAGAAGTTTCTCCTCATCTCGGTCCTAAATGGCTTACCCCTTATCCTTATACTGTGACCCCTGGTTCTGGACTTCCCCAACATTGGGAACATTCTTCCTGCATCTAACCTGTCTAAACCCGTCAGAATTTTAAACGTTTCTATGAGATCTCCTCTCATTCATCTGAACTCCAGTGAATACAAGCCCAGTTGATCCAGTCTTTCTTGATATGTCAGTCCCGCCATCCTGGGAATCAGTCTGGTGAACCTTTGCTGCACTCCCTCAATAGCAAGAATGTCTTTTCTCAAGTTAGGAGACCAAAATTGTACATAATACTCTATGTATGGCCTCACCAAGGCCCTGTACAACTGTAATAACACCTCCCTGCCCCTGTACTCAAATCCCCTCGCTATGAAGGCCAACATGCCATTTGCTTTCTTAACCGCCTGCTGTACCTGCATGCCAACCTTCAATGACTGATGTACCATGACACCCAGGTCTCGTTGCACCTCCCCTTTTCCTAATCTGTCACCATTCAGATAATAGTCTGTCTCTCTGATTTTACCACCAAAGTGGATAACCTCACATTTATCACATTGTACTTCATCTGCCACGCATTTGCCCACTCACCTATTCTATCCAAGTCACTCCGAAGCCTCATAGCATCCTCCTCGCAGCTCACACTGCCACCCAACTTAGTGTCATCCGCAAATTTGGAGATACAACATTTAATCCCCTATCTAAATCATTAATGTACAATGTAAACAGCTGGGGCCCCAGCACAGAACCTTGCGGTACCCCACGAGTCACTGCCTGCCATTCTGAAAAGTACCCATTTATTCCTACTCTTTGCTTCCTGTCTGCCAACCAATTCTCAATAAGTTGCTTATGGTCAGTTTCCAATTCGAATTTTAGCCCAAACAGGTATTGATGCATTTTCTTTACCCCATAGACACACGCGAACGCTTCTTTCTCAATCATGCTGTCGGCTCTTTCAGCCTTAGACTGACTCCTGGATGCATAAGCAACCGATTGCAGTTTCCCGAAATAATTAGCTTGTTGCAATATCACCCGATGCCATATGATGACGCATCACATGCTAGTACCAAATGCTTACATGGATCGTACAACATAAGCAATTTGTTTGAGCATAACAATTTTCTCGCTTTTACAAAGGCATTTTTTTGGCTTTTGCCCCAAACCCATTCATCCCCTATTTGTCGTAAGACATGCAGTGGTGCTGAGACCCCAGTAAGAAGTTACCAAAATAGTTCAAGAGTCCCATGAAATGACCGCAGCCCCATCACATTCTGTGGCCTCAGTGCGTTCTCGATTGCCTCCGTCCTCGCGTTGGCGGGCCTGATGCTGTCTGCCGCAATCCTCCTTCCCAGGAACTCCACTTCAGGCGCCAGGAAAATCCACTTTGAGCATTTTAACCTGAGCTCCACGCGATTGTTTCGACTAAGAACCTTCTCCAGGTTCTGCAGATGCTTAACTGTTTTCCGACCTGTGACCAAGATGTCATCCTGTAAGAACACTGTGTGCGGGATCAACTTCAGTAAGCTTTCCATGTTTCTTTGGAATATCGCCGCTGCCAATCGGTTTCCAAATGGGCATCTGTTGTAAACAAAAAGCCCTTTGTGCGTGTTGATGCAGGTGAGGGCCTTCGATGATTCCTCCAGTGGCTTGCGCACCGCTCCATCATAGGAGACCTTTACGGTAGCACTGCTGATTACAGGAATCAGTTCTTTCGTGTAAGTTCTTAGTTTCGTGCGAACTGGAGTTAAGACTGGCCTTGAGGCCTTGTTGCACCACAAACTTTCGAAAGTCTTTTTGCCCATGATGGACTGGCTCGCGCCCATGTCCAGCTCCATTGACACCGGTAGTCCATTTAGTTTAACATTCAGCATTATCGGAGGACAATTCGTGGTGAATGTGTGCACCCCATGTACCTCTGCCCCCTCGATCTGAGGCTCTGGTTCGTCGTGATCCTCCTTGGATCTGTCCTCCTCTGCAACATGGTAGTTTGCAGGTTTAACAGGCTTTGCAGCTCGCCTGCACACTTGTTGGAGGTGTCCCATTGTTCCACAGCCCTTGCAAACGTACTCTTTGAATCGGCATGAATTGGAAATGATGATCACCCCCGCAGCGCCAACAATGTGTTAATGGCCTTGCATTCATCACCCTTGATGGTGGACTCTGAGACATCTGCAGACGTGTAGCTGCAGGTATGTGTGACCTGCCCTGTATGTTACGATTTGAAAACAACATCACTTTGTTCACAGTAATTGTAGCAGCACTTGTGTGCTGAGAGACTTGTTTTGTATTGTCATTGGTGGCAATGAACGCCTGGGCTATCGCTATGGCCTTACTCAAGGTTGGGTTCTCTACAGTCAAAAGTTTGCGAAGTATGGTTTCATGGCCAATGCCAAGTACGAAAAAGTCTCTGAGTATGTGCTCCAAATGTCCTTCAAATTCACAATGTCCTGCAAGGCATCTTAGCTCGGCGACATAACTCGCCACTTCCTAGCCTTCAGACCTTTTGTAGGTGTGGAACTGGTACCTCGCCATCAGAACGCTTTCCTTCGGGTTCAAATGCTCTCGGACAAGTGTGCACAAATCGTCATACAATTTCTCCGTGGGTTTTGCTGGAGTGAGCAGATTCTTGATGAGGCCATATGTGGGTGCCCCACAGATGGTGAGGAGGATCACCCTTCGTTTGGCTGTGCTCTCTTCCCCATCTAACTCGTTGGCCACGAAGTATTGGGTGAGTCGCTCCATAAAAGTTTCCCAATCATCACCCTCCGAGAATTTCTCCAGGATGCCCACTGTTTTCTGCATTTTTTGGGTTCGCTATCTGTATCTCGTCGCCAGTTGTTGTGTATGGAGAAAGAGTCAGACTGAACACTATGAGCTCAAAGTGAAATGACCTTAGTCTTTTATTGCAGGTCTCCAGAGTGCCTCTCCAACCTGTGAAGCCACCTTAAATACCTGTGCTCCCAAGGGATTATGGGATCCGTTGGGACTCCAGGGGATGAGCCCTCTGGTGGCTGTAAAGAGTAAATACAAGTATACAGATATAACACTAGTAAATGTTGGTATTCAGAGGGATTTAGCTGTCCTTGTACACAAATCACAGAAAGTTAACATGCAGGGACAGCAAGTTATTATGAAGGCAAATGGTATGTTTGCCTTTATTGCAAAGGGGTTCGAGTATAAGATTGAGGAAGTCTTGCTGCAATTATATTGTGTTTTGGTGAGACCATGCCTGGTGTGCTGTGCAGTTTTGGTGTCCTTACCTAAGGAAGGATATACTTGTCTTAGAGGTGGTGCAACGAAGGTTCTCTCGATTGATTCCTAGGATAAGAGGGTCGTCCTATGAGGAGAGATTGAGTAGAATAGTCCTATATTCTCCGGAGTTTAGAAAAATGAGAGATGATCTCTTTGAAAAATATAACATTCTTAAGAGGGCTTGACAGGGCAGTTGCTGAGAGGCTGTTTCCCAGGCTGTAGAGTGTAGAACTAGGGTTCATAGAGTCAGGATAATAGTTTGGCCATTTAGGACTGAGATGAGGAGAAACTTCTTCAGTGAGTTGTGAATCTTTGGAATTCTCTAACCCCAGAGGGCTGTGGATGATCAGTCGATGAGTATATTCAAGTCTGAGATTGATCGATTTTTGGACTCTCGTGGGATAGGGCAGGAAAGTAGAATTCATGTGGAAGTTCAGCCATGAATGCTGAATGGCGGATCAGACCTGAGGGAGCGTATGGCCTACTCCTGCTCCTATTTATTACGTTCTTATGTTCCATTAACCTCTTCCAATTCTGGCCTGCTCATCTTGTTATATACTACCCTGCCCTGCACATCAAGCTGTACTGTTGAGAATCATCCGAGAAGGCGCCGAACACTTCGAGTCTCTTTGCCGGGAACATGCGAAAGTAAAGTACAAACAGCGGAAGGAGTATACACCAAACCAAACACCCCACCCACTCGTCCCTCCAACCATCACCTGCCCCACCTGTGACAGAGACTGTAGATCCTGCACTGGTCTCATCAGTCACCTTAGAACTCACATTAGCTTGGAAGCAAGTCATCCTCGACTCTGGGGGACTGCTTAAGAAGACTGTTGAGATGTTGGCCTGCCAGCAACTGTTTAATGCTTTCCTGGGGGAAGGTGCCCAGAGTGACAAACAAGACAACCCTCCTTTTCCTATTTCTTGAATCAGTAAATACAATGCTGCATCTATAAATCAGTGGGCTCTGCTTTGCTGGTGGTCCATTACAACTGTAGACTTCTAAACAGCATCTGTCACCATTCTTCAGCGTAAATGGAGTGTTGGAGAACAAAAATAAATCATCAACTTACCACCACAGGCTCAACCATTGTGAATTTTGGGCAGTCCTCAATTTAGGCTCCCATCCAAAACTGGCGGGGATTAGGTCATAATTACTGGTCATATCATGTGGTTATGACCCAAACACCACTTTCATGTCAGTCAGTGTTATATCCTCAATCTGCCCACAAATCAGGAGCAGTACAGGGTTGAAGGCATCCATCTGCAGCACTACTTAAAGGAGTCATAATCTGCAGTCTGGTGAAGCTGGAAGCAATTACTTTTTCTCCGTTATTTTTGGGACCTTCAAGCTTCAAAGCTCCCTTAATATTAGCTCCTTGAGGGGCTCTTTACATTTCCCAGCCACTTCAGTCTGATGCTCTGTTGAACCCCTGCCCCACTGATCTTTTCAGTCTTCCCCTTTAAGGTACTGCTGAAGGCCCACATCAGTCTATATATGCTTGCGTCTATTTGTATTAGCAAAATGGCCGCCGTGTCTCGGATCGACTTTCTGTTATCACATGACCTATTGCTGATTGGTCCCCTTGATGGATAAGCCACAACCTGAAGTTTCACTGGAATGAGTAAATGGAAGCGGTGAGCCCAAGTTTTGACTGACTTTTCAAATTGTAATTTGATCCATTCTGACGTCTGAAGCCATAGAGGACTGATCTCGAACAACCCAGCAAAAGCCTTCCAAGTTCCAGCCGAACTCCATTACACCAGCACAAGTGCATGCTCTTACCCCCACCATAGATGGGGCATTGTGTGGATCACAGATTGTTAACAGGTTGATTGGGTATGAAGTGCATAGTGATAGTGTCCAACGATGTCCCTGACGGACCGAACTTCCGAGGAATGTGATCTGTCTTCCCGGAGTTTCCTATCTCCCCTCTCGCTCCCCCTACCCTCTGTGTGTGTCTCCCTCCACCTCTGTGTGTGTCTCTCCGCCCCCCCCTCCACCGTGTGCCTCTCTCTTCCCCTGCCGTGTGTCTCTATTCCCCCCCTCATGTGTCTCCCCCATCCATGTGTCCCTCTCCCCGCCTCCCCGTTTGCCCCTCTCTCTCCCCGCCATCTCTCTCTCCCCGCCGCCCCTCTCTCTCCCCGCCACCTCTCTCTCCCCGCCGCCTGCCGCCTTTCTCTCCCCACCGCACCTCTCTCCCCGCCGCCCCTCTCTCCCCGCCACCTCTCTCTCCCCGACGCCCCTCTCTCTCCCCACTGCCCCTCTCTCTCCCCGCCGCCCCTCTCTCTCCCCGCCGTCCCTCTCTCTCCCCGTCGCCCTTCTCTCTCCCCGCTGCCCCCCTCTCTCCCGATCGCCCTTCTCTCTCCCCGCTGCCCCCCTCTCTCCCCGTCGCCCTTCTCTCTCCCTGCCACCCCTCTCTCTCCCCGCTACCCCTCTCTCCCCCTGTCGCCCTTCTCTCTCCCCGCAACCCCTCTCTCTCCCCGCCACCCCTCTCTCTCCCCGCCACCCCTCTCTCTCCCCGCCGCCCCCCTCTCTCCCCGTCGCCCTTCTCTCTCCCCGCCACTCCTCTCTCTCCCCGCCACCCCTCTCTCTCCCCGTCGCCCTTCTCTCTCCCGGCCACCCCTCTCTCTCCCCGCCGCCCTTCTCTCTCCCCGCCGCCCCCCTCTCTCCCCGTCGCCCTTCTCTCTCCCCGCTACCCCTCTCTCTCCCCATCGCCTTTCTCTCTCCCCGCCACCCCTCTCTCTCCCCGTCGCCGTTCTCTCTCCCCGCCACCCCTCTCGTTCCCCGTCGCCCTTCTCTCTCCCTGCCACCCCTCTCTCTCCCCGCTACCCCTCTCTCTCCCCGTCACCTTTCTCTCTCCCCGCCACCCCTCTCTCTCCCCGCCACCCCTCTCTCTCCCCGCCACCCCTCTCTATCCCCATCGCCCTTCTCTCTCCCCGCCGTCCCCCTCTCTCCCCATCGCCTTTCTCTCTCCCCGCCACCCCTCTCTCTCCCCGCCGCCCCCCTCTCTCCCCGTTGCCCTTCTCTCTCCCCGCCGTCCCCCTCTCTCCCCATCGCCGCTCTCTCTCCCCACCACCCCTCTCTCTCCCCGCCACCCCTCTCTCTCCCCGCCACCCCTCTCTCTCCCCGCCACCCCTCTCTCTCCCCGCCACCCCTCTCTATCCCCGTCGCCCTTCTCTCTCCCCGCCGTCCCCCTCTCTCCCCATCGCCGTTGTCTCTCCCCACCACCCCTCTCTCTCCCCGCCGCCCCCCTCTCTCCCCATCGCCCTTCTCTCTCCCCGCCGCCCCCCTCTCTCCCCGTCGCCCTTCTCTCTCCCCGCCGCCCCTCTCTCTCCCCGCTGCCCTTCTCTCTCCCCGCCGCCCCTCTCTCTCCCCGCCGCCCCTCTCTCTCCCCGCCGCCCTTCTCTCTCCCCGCCGCCCCTCTCTCTCCCCGCCGTCCCTCTCTCTCCCCATCGCCCCTCTCTCTCCCCGCCGCCCCTCTCTCTCCCCGCCGCCCTTCTCTCTCCCCGCCGCCCCTCTCTCTCCCCGCCGCCCCTCTCTCTCCCCGCCGCCCTTCTCTCTCCCCGCCGCCCCTCTCTCTCCCCGCCGTCCCTCTCTCTCCCCATCGCCCTTCTCTCTCCCCGTCGCCCTTCTCTCTCCTCGCCGTCCCTCTCTCTCCCCGCCGCCCCTCTCTCTCCCCACCGCCCTTCTCTCTCCCTGCCTCCCCTCACTCTCCCCGATGCCCCTCACTCCCCGCCGCCCCTCTCTCTCCCCGCCGCCCCTCACTCTCCCCACCGCCCCTCACTCTCCCCGCCGCCCCTCACTCTCCCCACCGCCCCTCACTCTCCCCGCCGCCCCTCACTCTCCCCACCGCCCCTCACTCTCCCTGCTGCCCTACCCTCTCCCCGTTGCCCCTTCTCTCCTCGCCGCCTCTCTCTACCCCCCGCCCCTCACTCTCCTCACCGCCTATCTCTCTGCGCTGCCCCCGCTCACCCCCCCCCGCCCCTCTCTCTCCCCACCGTCTCCTCTTTTCCTGCCACCCCTCACTCTCCTCGCCGCCCCCCTCTCTCCCCGCCATCCCTCTCTCCCCCCCGCCCCTCTCTCTCCCCACCGTCTCCTCTCTCCCCGCCGCCCTTCTCTCTCCCCGCCGCCCCCCTCTCTCCCCGCCGCCCCCCTCTCTCCCCGCCATCCCTCTCTCTCCTTGCCACCCCTCTCTCCCCACCGCCCCTCTTTCCTTGGCTCGGTTGGAGGCTCAGCAGCTGGCTCGGACCAACGTGGTCAAATGCATGGCCCCAAATTCTGTTCGGTGCCCCACTTCCGGTTCCGGTTTCAGGTGGGAGGTGTCGGCCGGTGGAGTCCGGAGGATGCAGGCGCAGATGGCAGAGAAAAATGTTAGTACAAATAGTCACTATATTCCCTGTTGGATTTCCCAATCCCTCAAATAACAAGCTACGTATAAGTAGCACAATTAGTGCTAGTAGTTTGAGACCTAAATTTAAATGAGGTCTGATCACAAAAACTGACCGGGTCTTCCAATGATGTCGATAGGCATGCAGAGTAGTCACCCCACCTACTGTTGGCTCAATGTATGCCAGAAATAAAAATTGACCCCAAGTCCATTAAATTGCTACAGAGGCCTTTAAATTGGTGTTTCAGCACTCTATATTCTACTGTCAAATTATCAAGTTGCCTGGTGAATTCCCTACTAGAACTCACTATGAAAATGTCGTGAAATAGAGAACTAGAAGTTCACAGATTGGGTGGGTGCAAATCTGCCTGTGCTGTTCCAACTGTGTACAAATTGGAAACCAGAAAATCCACTGATTATCCCTCCATCCCACCCCTTCAGTTGTCTCCTGCTCCAGGTGCTGACTTTTGCTCGGATAGGGTTCCATGGATGTTAGCAGCACTATGCAACCTTATCCAACTGGTCATTCTTCTTGCTGAGTCTCACAATCATGTCCTCATCCAACATCCACACCTATACTGTTTCCATAACACCACTCAAAGAAGAGCCTAGGGTTCTGGCCAACAGTCATCCCTCACCACCAAAACAGATTAACTGCATATGTATCTTATTTACAGTTTATGGGACCTTGCTGAGTGCAAATTGGCTCCTACATTAATCAACAGTGGCTATAATTTGAAAGTAACTAATTGACTGTGAAATGCTCTGGGACATTCTGAAGACATGAAAGGCACTATATAAATAAACAATATTTATTTCTCACCTCGATGAGAAACAAGTTTGAGCAGTCTCAAACTGCCTTCCAGCGGCCATGACGCCATCGTAAAAAGTTCCAAAATCAGACACCAAATTGCATGCTCTTCTGACACTGGATGAAAGGCACATTGTTGGGCTAGAGGTAAGGGAATGCTATTCTTCACCTAACCAGTTTTATAATTGATCTGGGAATGTTTGATGTTGTCAGTGGATACTAAAAGTGGAAAAATGTTCCACTTGCATCACTGACTTATATATGCATATATTTTAATAATCTATTAAAGCGGCAATCTCTTCATAAAAGAGTGTTTGGCAAATCATTTTATGATTCGCGAAGGGAGATGAGGTGGTAAAGCCTTGTGTTACCTTCTTCATGACAATGTTACACACAAGTGATATGATGATGCATTTCAACATCAAGTAGTAAGTTTGTAGATAAATTAACAAACGGCTTATCAAATACTTTATCAGCAAAAAACATAAAAATAACAAATCTGCCTCAGATGTCCGCAGAGTAACTTTGAAAATTAAGATTTAAACATTTTTTAATACAAAGACTGATTCTAACAAGATGCTCTGGAAATTCCTCATTGCTCAATTTTAATGCTGAACATATGGCAATTGCTGTTCATTATAACTCCACTATTGATTTGAGCTGTCAATGAAGGTTTAAACAATCTTTATGAGATAAACCAGTGTTACACTGTAACCTTAAATCAGGTGTTATTAAATTAAATCAAACAAAAGATTTACCCCACATTTAAAAAGAACACATTTGGGCACTTTTAAAACCAATAAATGATCAGTAACTACAGCTTTGCTAACATCATTTTAACACCCTCAGTACACTTTTCTAGCAGTTTGTAATTCATCCTGGATGATTTAGCTGCACTCTGAAACACAACACATCAAAGTGTACAAAATAAAGGTGAGGAGCTTGATTGACATTTGTTGCCATAGGTTATGAACTACGAAACAGTTTAAGCCATTTTGATTGTTGGTTATAGTGTCTGAAAGTTAAACAGCTATTGATTTTTATTCCATTATATTCTACTCTTTCTACTTACAGAAAAATATCAAAATTTTCCCAGTGATGAATAATGATTTTGTTTTCATGATTTTTGAAGAAAGATTTAAATCAAGTCAGAGGTTATGCTGTATAATATTCTTTATATTTGCAAGCAGAAAGTCATTTAAAACAAAAACAAAGTAAAACAATAGCTGAACCCTGCAATGACCCCATTTCCAGCTACACTGACCCCTCCAGATTAAAGGACAGATCCATCAATCCAACAACCTGCTTTTGATTAGCCAAGAAAAATTGAAACCAGTCACAATGAATAATGAAATGAAAATTATATCTATTTTGTTACAGAGAATTATATGGTTGACTGTATCAAGTCTAGAATTTATCATGTGATAGTGTGTCTGCACCATTAAATCTTAACCAAAGTTTGGAGTCGTGGCATGCTCAAATGCCTCAAAGCAGTTCAGGTAATTAACCAAACAAACATTAATTAGCTTGTTGTGTTATGCCCTCTATTTGCCTGCTGTATAAATTCATAATCCTTCATTTTATTGTATCTTTCATGCCAACCTCCTGCAGTGCTGGGATAAACACTTTTTGCTGTAACTGGGAGCACCATTAAATACCAAATCTTTGCGATACAGCGTAGCCTGGATATTATCAAATCTATAAGTACTCAGCTCCATACTTAAGGGCGTTTTCTTATAGTTGGCTAGTGTTGCTTATAATCACATTTAGTTAGTCAAAGGAATTCCTTTATTCAGGGCTCATTAGTTAGTTAGTTAGTTGACATTATTCTGGGGATAATATTAAATTAATAATTTTCTGACTTTCCAATTCCAGTGGGGAACTTTGCGACCAAAAGCACATATTAGACCTTTGGTTGAGCTGCACATGATTTTCTGGCCATAATTTCCGGTATGTGTCCAATTTTCCAATATGCATGAAGTCAGAAAATTATCCTTTAATACTCATGGCCCTAGTTAGTGTTCCCTCTTCAGGGATAATGTTGCTTATGAACCCATTTAAATAGTTTCATCAGGTCTACATCTTGCTTGAATATACCTTATTTTCCCTGAAGTTCTCACTTTCCCAGGCAACCCTCCTAAACGTTTTACAAATTGTGCATGGACTACTGGCATTTAATGAGATTTTTCCTTTTGACTATATGATTAAAATGATTGGCTATGTAGATAATTGCACAGTGTGATGTGACACTGACTCTAAAAGGTTGCAGGTTTGGTCACATGTCTGTGCTGAATGCGTTAATCTCATCTGAGCTTGTGATGTGATCACTCCCATTGGCCTCAGTATCACTGGACTACAGAGAAAACAAACTGCCAAAGTTTGTGCTCTATAACTGTTATCCAGTGACCCCTGCTGGAAGTATACATGTGGACATGGGGAGAGGACAGGATCGGGCTCAGCTGTGATGTGCTGCCTCCCACTGTCAAATATATTACATGAAGAATGACTACCTTAGTGAAGTATCAAATAATTGCCATCAAGCTTGGCACCATATCTCAGTTGGCTCCATATACCAGTATGAGCCACCGCCTACAGAAAGGGAGTAAAGGCAGAAAAAATTTGATGGGAGAATTGGAAGAAAAATATAATTTTCCAAATGAATATAATTAAAGCCATTCACCGTAGACTAACAGTCTGTACCTGCCTCTTTCTGCCACACTGTTACTTGCAACCAATCCTCAACCCAGAACAATATTAATTTTCCTAACTTCTAAGTGAATCAATATTATGAAGCACTAACTGACCTCTCATAGGGCACAAATTTGGCCAGTACAGATTTCTGGCGCACTCACCAGAGGTGCGCCGCTTTTGTAGAACTCTGAGGGTGCCAAAAATCTTTGGGTCGAGTTTGGACGCTCCTCAGCCTCTCCTCCATGGTGGCGTAGCGCGGCAACTGGAAACAGTGCCGGGGCTCTGCACATGCGCGTTAGAATGTGCGCGCATACGCAGTAGCTCCTAGCCCCCAGAATCTGAGAGTGTGTGATGCAGGCTGTGTGGGAGGGGCCGACGTTCGCCATCCCTATCCCGGGCCGAGTGGCCTGCCGCATAGGCCGGCTGCTGCCTTCCCGTGCTGAGGGCTATAAGAGACAGGTTGGTGGGGGGGAAGAGTTTTGATCGGGGGGGAGGGAAAGAGTTTTGGGGGTGGAGGGGGGTGAAGAGTTTTGATCCGGCGGGGTGGGGGGGGGGGGGGGGGAAGAGTTTTAATATGGCGAGGTGGGCTCCCGCACCGGTCGGGGCAGGCCCGTTGTGGATCTCTTCCCTCTCCCTCCCGTTAAGATGCCGCGTTCACCACCCACCACCCCCAGCCGCCCCTCCCCCCCAGCCTGCCGTATTGAGCCTTCTCCTTCCCTCCCCCCTCCCTCCCCCCTCCCCCCCCTTCAGATGCCGCGTTCTGCCTCCCCTATCCCAGGCTAAAGGGACTCCCGCACGGCCAGCCGCTGCCGAATTTAGTTGAAGGTAGGATTTACTTCAGTTCTTTATTTGTTAATTTCATTATTTATTTCAGTTCTTTATTTTTTATTGAATGCTTATTACTTTTTGTGCTTTGTTTGGTGCTTGGCGGTGCTTTAAATGTAGTTACTTGTGCCGATTCGTTAACTCTAGGTAAGGTTTTTCTGTGCGGACAGAAGTGGCAACATACGCTGGCCTAAGTTAGTTTGGAGCAACTATTTGCTGGCCAAACCCGCTTAAATGGCCAAAACAGGCGTAAGTGGCTGGGATCGCCCCCTTTTGAAAAAAAAACTAACCTAAAATAAAACCTAACTAACTCACTTACACTGGCGCAAATTAAATGGCCAGAATTGCAACTAAAAAGATACTCCAGAAAAATCAAGTTGCTCCAACGGAGCAATTCCTGGGGAAATTTGGGCCCCTCGTGTTTTTCATTGTATTGTTCATAGACAAAATAAAGGCAAAATTCTGGACTACAATAAACCTAGCAGTTGACACAGTCTGATTCATATTTAGTCTGAAGTGATCAGAATTGCATGGGCTGCTTATATGTCCGTTCCCAGGCTTTCGCAGGCCTAGACCTCTCAGACAGTCTTGTGGTCGACTTGTAAGATTTAAACTTTTTGGGCTAAATTTTCGGTCCGGTCTTCTGCCACCCCTGTTAGTTCCCCATGGGGCAGCAATGGTGGCAGGAATGTTTTCCAGGCAGGTGGCCAGCTTGTAGCGTCCCGCCGGAAAATTAGTTGCTGGTTTAGCGGAGCCGCTGAGCAGCACCGCCCGGGCAAGTCGAGCCGGTACGGAACGCCACCGGTTTCGACTGTACTTCGATTTTGAGTTGGCACTGAGCCCTAGCGCCCTATAGCCCTAGTGGGACAGCCTGGAAAACCAGGCAGTCAGAGCTGTCCCGGTGGCGGTGAGTAAGTCATGAATGAGGTAAGTGTTATATATGTAGACTTGTATTTACTCTGTACAGCCACCAGGGGACTCATCCCCTGGAGTCCCAAGGGATCCCATAATCCCTTGGGAGCACAGGTATTTAAGGAGGCTTCACAGGTTGGAGAGGCACTCTGGAGACCTGCAATAAAAGGCTAAGGTCACACTTTACTTTGAGCTCACAGTGTTCAGTCTGACTCTTTCTCCATACACAACAACTGGTGAAAAGATACAGATATCAAACCCAAAGATGAAGCGAACAGTGGGCATCCTGGAGAAATTCTCGGAGGGAGATGATTGGGAAACTTTTATGGAGCGACTTGATCAATACTTCATGGCCAACGCGCTAGATGGGGAAGAGAGCGCTACCAAACGAAGGGCGATCCTCCTCACCGTCTGTGGGGCACCAACGTATGGCCTCATGAAGAATCTGCTCACTCTAGCAAAATCCAAGGAGAAATCGTACAACGATTTGTGCACACTGGTCCGAGAGCATTTGAACCCGAAGGAAAGCGTTCTGATGGCGAGGTACCGATTCCACACCTAAAAAAGGTCTGAAGGCCAGGAAGTGATGAGTTATGTCGCCGAGCTAAGACACCTTGCAGGACATTGCGAATTTGAAGGACATTTGGAGCATGTGCTCAGAGACTTTTTTGTACTTGGCATTAGCCACAAAATCATACTTCGCAAACTTTTGACTGTAGAGACCCCAACCTTGAGTAGGGCCATAGCGGTAGCCCAGGCGTTCATTGCCACCAGTAACAATACGAAGCAAATCTCTCAGCACACAAGTGCTGCTACAAGTACTGTGAATAAAGTGATGTTGTTTTTGAATCATAACGTACAGGGCAGGTCACAAATACCTGCAGCTACACGTCTGCAGATGTCTCAGAGTCCACCATCAAGGGTGATGAATGCAAGGCCATTAATACCTTATTGGCGCTGCAGGCGTGATCATCATTTCCATTCATGCCGATTCAAAGAGTACATTTGCAAGGGCTGTGGAACAATGGGACACCTCCAACAAGTGTGCAGGTGAGCTGCAAATCCTGTTAAACCTGCAAACCACCATGTTGCAGAGGAGGACAGTTCCACGGAGGATCACAATGAACGATTGAGGAGGCAGAGGTACATGGGGTGCACACATTCACCATGAATTGTCCACCGATAATGCTGAATGTTGAACTAAATGGACTCCCAGTGTCAATGGAGCTGGACACGGGTGCGAGCCAGCCCATCTTGGACAAAAAGACTTTCGAAAGGTTGTGGTGCAACAAGGCCTCAAGGCCAATCTTAACTCCAGTTCACACGAAACTAAGAACTTACACGAATGAACTGATTCCTGTCATCGGCAGGGCTACCGTAAAGGACTCCTACGATGGAGCGGTGCACAAGCTACCACTCTGAGTGGTGCCGGACGATGGTCCCATGCTGTTCAGCAGGAGCTGGCTGGGAAAGGTACGCTGGAACTGGGACGACGTCCGAGCACTATCGCCCACTGACGACACTTCATGTGCCCAGATCTTAAACAAATTTCCTTCGCTGTTCGAACCAGGCATCGGGAAATTCCAAGGAGCAAAAGTGCAGATTCACCTAATTCCGGGGGCGCGACCCATCCATCACAAGGCGAGAGCAGTACCGTACGTGATGAGAGAAAGGGTAGAGATCAAGCTAGACCGGCTGCAAAGAGAGGGCATAATTTCCCCGATCGAGTTCAACAAGTGGGCCAGTCCTATTTTCCCAGTCCTCAAGGGAGACGGCAACGTCAGAATCTTTGGCGATTACAAAGTAACTATCAATCATTTCTCCCTGCAGGACCAATACCCACTACCAAAAGCCGACGACCTCTTTGCAACGCTGGCGGGAGGAAAGACGTTCATGAAGCTGGATCTGACTTCAGCCTACATGACGCAGGAATTGGAGGAATCATCAAAGGCCCTCACCTGCATCAACACGCACAAAGGTCTTTTTGTTTATAACAGATGCCCATTTGTAATCCGATCGGTGGCGGGGATATTCCAGAGAAACATGGAAAGCTTACTAAAGTCGGTCCCACACACCGTGCCCTTCCAGGATGACATCTTGGTCACAGGTCGGAACACAGTCGAGCATCTGCAGAACCTGGAGGAGGTTCTTAGTCGACTCAACCGCGTGGGGCTCAGGTTAAAACGCACAAAGTGGGTTTTCCTGGCACCTGAAGTGGAGTTCCTGGGAAGGAGGATTGCATCAGGCCCACCATCGCGAAGACGGAAGCAATCCAGAACGCACCGAGGCCACAGAACGTGACGGAGCTGCGGTCATTTCATGGGACTCCTGAACTACTTTGGTAACTTCTTACCGGGTCCCAGCACACTGCTAGAACCACTGCATGTCTTACTACAAATAGGGGATGAATGGATTTGTGGCAAAAGCCAAGAAAATGCCCTTGTCAAAGCGAGAAAATTGTTATGCTCAAACAAATTGCTTGTGTTGTATGATCCATGTAAGCGTTTGGTACTAGCATGTGATGCGTCGTCATATGGCATTGGGTGTGTATTGCAACAAGCTAATGATTTCGGGAAACTGCAACCGGTTGCTTATGCATCCTAGAGTCTGTCTAAGGCTGAGAGAGCCTACAGCATGATTGAGAAAGAAGCGTTAGAGTGTGCCTATGGGGTAAAGAAAATGCATCAATACCTGTTTGGGCTAAAATTCGAATTGGAAACTGACCATAAGCCACTTATATCCCTGTTCTCTGAGAGTAAAGCGATAAATACCAATGCATCGACCCACATCCAGAGATGGATGCTCACGCTGTCCGCATACAACTACGCCATCCGCAACAGACCAGGCACAGAAAACTGCACCGATGCTCTCAGTAGGCTGCCATTGCCCATCATGATGTTGGAAATGGCGCAGCCTGCAGATCTAGCCATGGTTATGGAAGCATTTGAGAGTGAGCAATCACCCGTCACTGCCTGGCAGATCAAAACCTGGAGAAGCCAGGTCCTCTTATTATCTCTAGTCAAAAGCTGTGTGCTTCACGGGAGCTGGTCCAGTGTCCCAGTGGAAATGCAGGAAGAGATAAAGCTGTTCCAGTGGCACAAAGATGAAATGTCTATACAGGCAGACTGCCTTCTGTGGGACAATTGAGTAATGGTCCCCAAGAAGGGCAGAGACACCTTCATTAATGACCTCCACAGTACCCACCCAGGCATCGTAATGATAAAAGCGATAGCCAGATCCCACGAGTGGTGGCCCGGTATCAATGCGTTCACAGATGTAATACATGCTCGCAGTTAAGCAATGCACCCAGGGAGGCGCCGCTAAGTTTATGGTCTTGGCCCTCCAAACTGCGGTCTAGGGTACACGTCGATTATGCAGGCCCGTTCTTGGGTAAAATTTTCCTTGTGGTTGTAGACGTGTACTCCAGGTGGATTGAATGTGAGATAATGTCGGCTAGCATGTCCGCTGCCACTACTGAAAGCCTGCGGGCCATGTTTGCCACACACGGCCTACCATATGTCCTGGTGAGCGACAGTGGGCCATGTTTAACCAGTGCTGAGTTCAAAGAATTCATGACCCGTAACGGGATTAAACATGTCACATCTGCCCCGTTTAAACCAGCGTCCAATGGTCAGACAGAGAGAGCAGTGCAAACCATCAAGCAAGGCTTGAAGAGGGTAACTGAAGGCTCACTGCAGACTCGCCTATCCCGAGTCCTGTTTAGCTACCGCATGAGACCCCACTCACTCACTGGGATCCTACCTGCTGAACTGCTCATGAAAAGAGCACTTAAGACAAGGCTCTCGTTAGTTCATCCTGATCTACATGAACAGGTTTTAACCAAGTGCATACCATGATAGCGTAAATGTGTCACGTGAGATTGAAATCAATGATCCTGTATTTGTATTAAATTATGGACAAGGTCCCAAGTGGCTTCCCGGCACTGTCGTGGCCAAAGAGGGAAGCAGCATGTTTCGCGTCAAACTTTCAAATGGACTCCTTCACCGGAAACACTTGGACCAAATCAAACTCAGATTCACGGACTATCCTGAGCAACCCACCTTGGACCCTACCTTCTTTGATCCCCCAACATACACACCAGTGGCAACCGGCACCACGGTTGACACGAAGCAGAACCCATCAGCCACAGCAGCCCAGCAGGGCCCAACACACCAGGCAGCCCAGCAAGGCCAGCTGCACAGCAGCCCAGCGAGGGCCCAACAAATGATTCTACAACGCCAGCTTTCACACCGAGACGATCAACCAGGGCAAGAAGGGCGTCAGATCGACTCACATTGTAAATAGTTACACTATTGATTTTGGGGGGGCCGGGTGTTGTTATATATGTTGTACTTGTATTTACTCTGTACAGCCACCAGAGGCCTCATCCCCTGGAGTCCCAAGGGATCCCATAATCCCTTGGGAGCACAGGTATTTAAGGAGGCTTCACAGGTTGGAGAGGCACTCTGGAGACCTGCAATAAAAGACTAAGGTCACACTTTACTTTGAGCTCACAGTGTTCAGTCTGACTTTTTCTCCATACGCAACAGCAAGTGTGATTGTTTTGTTTAATTTTATTTTTTCAATTTGTCATAATGTGGGATGGTCAAGTATTGGGAATGTTTTTTGTGTGTTTTGTGCCGACTTTGTTCTATTTAAGCAAGCCTCTCAGGTCGCTCCGAGGCCAGCTCTTCACCTCGGGATTTTCAGTTACTCAGCCAGCCTAGCACCCTAAAAGAGGTGTGCAACATTTCCCTTAGCACGCCATTCCACACTCAGGGCCCAGTTGATGAATTTTGTGGCTGAGGACGCAAACCATTTCCCATCGCACACTTTACCGCCCCACCGCCATTATCGCACCGAAATGACCAGAACCAAAAATGCAGCCCTGAGGGCCTGGACTTCCAATGGCACCATTGGAACTGAGATGTAGTAGAACTTCTGCCTACCTTCAGGTGATGGAATAGATCCTGCCATAAATTGTGGCAATTTCCAAAGGTAGAGACATGCAGCCTGTCTAAATACAACCTGCAATATGCCCAGGTGAGCTTGGGAATGAGTAGAAAATTGTGCAGTCAGGAGCTCCAAATTGTTCATGAAGAGAAGGGTCAGAAAATATCTGTAGGGAGGAGTGGAGTGGAGGAGGATGGGGTTGAGGGAGGGGGGCTTGGGTGGAGAAAGAAGATGGGGTGGGGGACTGAAAAATATCTGGAGGAGAGGCAGTGACCTGGTGCAGAATATAAAACCTGCTGCTGCCTAAAGGGGCAATGGCAGCACTGGAGGAAGCAGGCAATGTGGGTGACACAAATGGCAGCCAGATGAAAGAAACATGCAGCAATCTTTACAAAGCTAAACCTTCAAATTCTCACAATGGAGATACAGAGCAGTAGGAATTGTCTATTTAGGGTTGAGGCGGCAAACATGCCCAAGAATATTGTATGCACTTTGCAGGGAGAGAGGGGGCTGTGGCAGTGAATGTCTTCTTGACTGATTGGAATTGCAGGGAAAAGTTTAATTACCTCACCAGAGCAGCCAAAGTAACATACTTGCTCTCTAACCATTTCTTGTAGTCTATACGTGTAGCTCTCCCTCACTCATTACCTTCACAGAGCGAGAAGAGTTGGAGTTGCAAGTGGAATGTGACAGTAGGGTACAGAGGCACTGCAGGTACTGGCTCTTGAGCCTTTGGATTCAGATACCTGGGGTCATGTCTAAAGTGATGGATATTGGATGAGCATCACACTGATGTTCACATTGAAGCACTGACGACGATCTTGGAAGATCTAAGATAGATTGCAAGGGTCAAAGTGAAGTTTCACAGCATTCTGAATGCTAATGGGTACAGAAATTCCGGCCTCCTGGGTCCGTACTGAGTGTCTACGGACCCGGGAAGGCATTGCAAAAGCCGGTTTTCAGTGCACAATGCACATGCACTGGAAACCGGCTTTTCCAATCTGTCAAGCTGGAGCTTGACAGATCCAACGCATATCAGGAGCGAGGATATTTGCAAGGGCAAGATTGTGGTATTTACCCATATTTAGCCCAGCAAATGTCCTCAAAATTCTTGCACCTGATAAAAGCAGGCATATAGCCTACTTTTACAGGCATAAGATTTTAAAAACATATCAAAATATAATTAAATTAAATTAAAAAGACACATATTTTTAATAACCCTGCTCACCACGTTACATTTATTTTTAACTATAATTAAAAAAACTTTTTAAAAACTTGGAAAAAAAAAAATTTCTCGAAGATATTTATTAACTTTAATTTCAATTAATTTTAAATAAGTGAGGTATATTTTTGATTTTTTATTATATGTGTTTAGTGTGTTTGTTTTTTTTTCTCATTAATAGCAATGAGAACTTGTAGATATGGAGTTCTCATTGCTATTGATGAAAAAGCTGTTGAATACTGTACCTGATTGGCTGAGCAGTCACAAGTGACTGCACCTTCTGCATGGGAACCAGGAGGACGGAGCGCGCTTCGCAGCGCGGGAAGAGAAG
This sequence comes from Pristiophorus japonicus, assembly GCF_044704955.1. Classification (NCBI taxonomy): domain Eukaryota; kingdom Metazoa; phylum Chordata; class Chondrichthyes; family Pristiophoridae; genus Pristiophorus; species Pristiophorus japonicus. The sequence continues at coordinate 57,975,152 of NC_091980.1, forward strand.
GCCTCCCCATCGGAACCTCACACTCCTCCCGGACATCCAGGTAATTTCGTAGAAATGTTTCAGGTCGGAGGCAATTGCCCGCGGGAAGCCTTCGACCGCAATTTCAGGGCCATTATTCAAGAAGAATTTGACACAATGCAGCGCCATCTAGAATAGGTAGTGGCACCATTAACATCTGCATCCATCCCCCTGAGAGAAAGGCCTCCAGAACAGTCAGTGTTTCCAAAGTGGATGCTTAAACCCATTGTATTGTGACACCACTTATTCCCAAAATATTTTTTTGCCCAAGTTTTAAATTTAAAAAAAAATTATAGTTAAAAATAAATGTAACACGGTGGGCAGGGCCAGTGGGACAGTCATCGCTTGAGTCCTCCTCAGCCGTCTTCTCCCTGTGGCTGAGGAGCTCCTCCCAGAGTCACAGAGCGGATTTTGTCCCCTCAGGGACACAACGGACATGATTTTTGCAGCGCGACAGCTGCAGGAAAAGTGCAGGGAACAGCACCAGCCCTTATAAATGGCCTTCTTCGACCTTACAAATGCCTTTGACACTGTCAACCGTGAGGGTCTATGGAGCGCCCTCCTCCTTTTCGGAATCTCCCAAAAGTTCGTCAACATCCTCCGCCTGCTCCATGATAACATGCATGCCGTGATCCTTACCAACGGATCCATTACAGACCCAATTCACATCCGGCCTGGGGTCAAACAGGGCTGCGTCACCGCCCCAACCCTCTTCTCAATCTTCCTCGCTGCCATGCTCCAACTTATAGTCGACAAGGTCCCTGCTGGAGTGGAACTAAATTACAGAACTGGTGGGAACCTGTTCAACTTTCGCCGTCTCCAGGGCAGGTCCAAGACCACCCCAACCTCTGTTGTCGAGCTACAGTATGCGGATTACGCCTGCGTCTGTGCACATACAGAGGCTGAACTCCAGGACATAGTTGACATATTTACTGAGGCATACAAAAGTATGGGCCTTACGCTAAACATCAGCAAGACAATGATCCTCCACCAGCCTGTCCTCGCCGCACAGCACTGTCCCCCTGTCATCAAGATCCACGGCGTGGCCATGGACAACGTGGACCACTTCCCATATCTCGGGAGCCTCCTATCAACAAGAGCAGACATTGACGACGAGATCCAACACCGCCTTTAGTGCGCAAGTGCAGCCTTCGGCCGCCTGAGGAAAAGAGTGTTTGAAGACCAGGCCATCAAAACTGCCACCAAGCTCATGGTCTACAGGGCTGTAGTAATACCCGCCCTCCTGTATGGCTCAGAAACATGGACCATGTACAGCACACACCTCAAGTCGCTGGAGAAATACCACCAACGATGTCTCCGCAAGATCCTACAAATCCACTGGGAGGACAGATGCACCACCATTAGCGTCATCGACCAGGTCAACATACCCAGCATCAAAGCACTGACCACACTTGATCGGCTCCACTGGGCAGGCCACATTGTCCACATGCCAGACTCGAGACTCCCAAAGCAAGCGCTCTACTCGGAACTCCTTCACGGCAAACAAGCCAAAGGTGGGCAGAGGAACGTTACAAGGACACTCTCAAAGCCTCCCTGATAAAGTGCAACATCCCCAATGATACCTGGGAGACCCTGGCCAAATACCGCCCTAAGTGGAGGTGTCATGTATTCAACTGTCATTGTAATACATGTGTAAACTGACCTAAGTTGTACACCGTGAGAACACTGACCACTAGGTGGTGAACTTGTGGGAGACACTCCTAACCTGGACTTTTAGGTATAAAAGGGGAAGCTCCACCCACCTTCTCCACTTCAGTGCTGGCTAATAAAGGTTACTGGTCACAGAGTGACCTTCTCTCAATATGGGCCTCATGTGCATTTGTACTGTATAATAAGGACATATTATTAGCAACGAGAAACTGGGATTTAAACCACGTGAGCATGGCCACTAGCAGCACAGACGAGAGATACTGTGTTCGTGATGAATGGGACGATTTTATTGAGAGACCACAGCAAAGTTTCGTCACTAAAGAATGGCTGGGACAGGATTCAGCCAACAAAGGCAGGGCTCATCTCCTGACGGTTTGTGGATCCAGGACGTACTCCCTGATGTCGGAGCTTCTAGCGTCAGAGAAGCCGGCAGACAAGACTTTTGAAGAGCACAGTAAGTTGATTGGGGAACACTTTAAACCGGTGAGCAGCATGCACATGGCGAGACACCTGTTTTACACGCACCGGCGGTGAGAAGGGCAAAGCGTTCCAGACTGCGTGTAAGTTCCCAGATGCATGCAGAGCGGAGATGCTGCGAGACTTTTTCATTGAGGGCATCGGGCACGCTGGGGTTTTCAGGAAACTGATTGTGACCAAAGACTTGACCCTGGAAATGGCGGCTTTGATGGTCCAGACATTTATCTCAGGGGAGGAAGAGACCAGAATGAAGTTTGACAAAAATCTTGGTTTAAATGCAGCAAATGGACAGGGAATCAACATTGTTAACGCGGCACACAGTTCTCCAGGCAGACAGGGGCAATCGGACATGCCCGAGCATGTAGTCAAACCCAAAGGGAGAATTCAACAGAGACAATGGCTAGCTGAATGGCGATTCATGCCATCGCAAGGAACAATGCGTCCAGTAATGGGGCCATCAACACCTGTCAATGGTGCATTTAAGGACAGTTACAGAGATAGTCAGAGACGATCGACTGGTAATGGACCTTTTGTTTCCAACAACGGATCATGTTGGAGGTGTGGAAGCAAACACATAGCCAGAGCTTGCAGGTATCAGCAATATATCTGCAGAAACTGCAATATTAGCGGTCACTTGGCGCATATGTGCAGGAAGCCTGCAGCCAGGTTGATGTACGAGGAGGACGGGCCCGATGTAAGCCCTACAAGGCCAAATGGACACTGGGGGAACTCGCTGGAAGCTGAAGTTCAGCGAGTTCATGTGGAGCACATATACAGTTCATACAACAGGACGCCACCGATAATGATGAAAGTGCTCCTCAATTGCATCCCAGTATTAATGGAGCTAGACACGGGGGCCAGCCAGTCCATGATGAGTATCAAGTTGTGAGCATCCAAGGCCAGGAGGCCAAAATTATTGCCGATTGACGCACTGCTACGGACAGATACAAAGGAGATCATTCCGATGCCAAGCAGCGCCACGGTAGTCGTGACCCACAAAGATTCAGAGAATAGGTTGCCACTCTGGCTTGTCCCGTGGGACGGTCCCGCACTACTGGGGAGGAGTTGGCTTGCTGTCATGAACTGGAAATGGGGCGATGTCAATGCAATTTCTTCTGTGGAGCGAATATCATGCTCACAGGTCCTGGACAAATTTGACTCACTATTTCAACCTGGCATTGGCACTTTCATAGGGACCAAGGTAGTGATTCACATAAACCCGGACGCCAGGCCTGTACACCACAAGGCTAGAGCGGTGCCGTACATGATGCGGGAAAAGATAGAAGGCGAATTGGACCGCCTGCTGAGGGAAGGCATCATTTCACCAGTCGAATTCAGTGACTGGGCAAGCCCGATTGTGCCGGTGCTCAAGGCGGATGGGTCGGTCAGAATATGTGGTGATTACAAGGCCACCATCAATCGGCTGTCACTCCAAGACCAGTACCTGCTACCGAGAGCGGAGGACATCTTTACGACGCAATCCGGTGGCAAACCTTTTTCAAAATTGGACCTGACCTCAGCTTACATGACCCAGGAGCTCGCGAGTGAGTCGAAAAAGCTGACCACCATCACGACACACAAGGGTTTGTTTGAGTACAACAGATGTCCGTTCGGGATTTGCTCGGCCGCCGCGATCTTTCAACGAAACATGGAAAGTCTCCTCGTCGATTCCAAGGACGGTGGTCTTTCAAGACGACATCCTCATCACGGGTTGCGATACTGAAGAACATCTCCACAACCTGGAGGAGGTGCTACGCAGACTGGACCGGTTAGGTCTGCGACTGAAAAAGGCGAAGTGCGTCTTCCTTGTTCAATAGGTAGAAGTCCTGGGGATGAGGGTAGCAGCAGATGGGATCAGACCTACTGCGTCCAAAACGGAAGCAATCCAGAGAGCACCCAGACCCCATAACACAGAGCTGCGTTCGTTCCTGGGGCTCCTGAACTATTTTGGTAACTTTCTTCCCAAATTGAGCACGCTGTTAGAGCCGCTGCACATGCTCCTATGCAAAGGTCGTGACAGCCAGGAAGGGGCTTTTATTAGAGCACGCAATTTGTTATGCTCCAACAATCTGTTAACGCTATATAACCCATGTAAAAAAACTTGTTTTAACGTGCGATGCGTCGTCCTATGGGGTCGGGTGTGTGTTGCAGCATGTTAATGCCAAGGGTCAGTTACAGCCGGTAGCTTATGCCTCCAGAAGTCTGTCCCAGGCAGAAAGGGGCTACGGGATGGTCGAAAAGGAAGCACTTGCATGTGTATGTGCAATAGAAAAAATGCACCAGTACCTGTTTGGCAAGAAATTTGAGCTGGAGACAGATCACAAACCCCTAACGTCCCTTTTGGTTGACAACAAAGTCATAAATGAAAATGTGTTGGCCCGCATACAGAGGTGGACACTCAGGTTAGCCGCCTATGACTATACCATTCGGCACAGACCGGGCACTGAAAACTGCACCGATGCAATCAGCAGGCTCCCACTAGCCACCACTGAGGGGGCAACTGAGCATGCTGCTGAGATAGTCATGGCTGTTGAAGCTTTCGAAAGCGAGGGCTGTCACGGGTGAGCCTATCAGATCAAAGTCTGGACAAATAGAGACCAGCTACTGTCTTTAGTCAAGAAATATGTCCTGAATGGGGACTGGGCAGCCAAGTACGGGGCATGCCCTGAGGAATTTAAACCATTTCACAGGCGCAAAGATAAACTCTCAATTCAGGCCGATTGCCTACTATGGGGAAACCGAGTAGTCATGCCTCAGATGGGCAGAGAGGTGTTCATCCGAGAACTCCACAATGAGCACCCGGGCATTGTCATGATGAAGGCAATTGCCAGGTCATACGTTTGGTAGCCAGGGATAGATGCAACCTTGGAACTTTGTGTTCGCAGGTGCAACACGTGTGCCCAGCTGGGCCATGTGCCCAGGGAAGCCCCCTTTAGCCCCTGGTCCTGGCCCGCCAAGCCATGATCACGCATCCATGTGGACTACGGAGGCCCTTTCATGGGTAAAATGTTTTTGGTTGTAGTAGACGTCTACTCCAAATGGATCAAGTGTGACATTCTCAATTCAAGCACATCCTCTGCCACGATAGAAAGTCTATGGGCAATGTTCGCCACCCATGGTCTACCGGACATCTTGGTCAGCAACAATGGCCCATGCTTTACGAACGTTGAATTCCAGGACTTCATGGCAGGAAATGGTATCAACCATGACAGAACGGCACCGTTCAAGCCGGCCTCAAACGGCCAGGTTGAACGAGCAGTGCAGATAATCAAACAGGGGATGCTCAGAATCCAAGGGGGTTCCCTACAAAGCTGATTATCACGGCTCCTGTTGGCCTATAGATCCCGACCACATTCACTCACGGGTTCCACCTGCAGAGCTGCTAATGAAGAGGATGCTCAAAATCAGGTTATGCCTTATACACCCCACCATGAAAGAAATTGTTGAGAGCAGGCGCTGGTCACAATGTGACTACCATGACGGGAATGCGAGGGCACGATGTATTGATATCAATGACTCTGTCTTTGTCCTCAACTACGCTGCAGGGCCCAAATGGCACCCAGGCACTGTGATTGCCAAAGAGGGGAATAGGATTCTGGTAGTTAAACTTACCAATGGACAAATCTGCCGCAAACTCATGGATCAAACAAAAAGGAGGTTCAGCAACCCCACAGAAGAAGCAGAGGATGAACACGTTGTAGACTTCACTCCACCACAGGTGACCGAACACTGGAACCAAGTGGAGGAGAGCCCAGTCACTGTGGGCAGTCCGGATAGGCCTGAGGCACTGCAAACAGCAGACACTCAGGCCAGCGCCCAACAACCAGAGCCCCAACTCAGGCGCTGTAAAAGGGAGTGCAAACCACGAGAGAGACTTAACCTGTGATCCCAATAAGACTTTGGGGGGGAAGTGATGTCATGTATTCAACTGTCATTGTAATCCATGTATAAACTGACCTAAGTTGCACACCGTGAGAACACTGACCACTAGGTGGTGAACTTGTGGGAGACACTCCTAACCTGGACTTTCAGGTATGAAAGGGTAAGCTCCACTCATCTTCTCCACTTCAGTGCTGGCTAATAAAGGTTACTGATCACAGAATGACCTTCCCTCTAGTATGGGCCTCGTGTGCATTTGTACTGTATAGTAAGGACATATTAGGAGGAAGCACATCCGGGAGGACACTGAGCACCTCGAGTCTTGTCGCCGTGAGCAAGCAGAAATCAAGCGCAGGCAGTGGAAAGAGCGTGCAGCAAACCAGTCCCTCCCACCCCTTCTCTCAACGACTATCTGCCCCACCTGTGACAGAGACTGTGGTTCTTGTATTGGACTGTACAGCCATCTAAGAACTCATGTTAAGAGTGGAAGCAAGTCTTCCTCGACTCCGAGGGACTGCCTATGATGATGATGATGATTATTTTGGAACAATTATTCACAGCAGTACTTCAATATTTTCTCCTCAACTAAAGTTCTCAATTGTAAAAGTGTCGTGCCAGACAATCCAAAATGTGTGAGCAGCTTTGCCATTTGTTTGTAATGGGCAATCTTGGATCTGCAGCAGGCGACCTTCCAATGAATGACTTAGAACGCGAACAGCTTAGATATTCAGCAGAAGTCCTCCTCCAGCCCCACAAGGAAAGTTATGACCTCCTTTTCCCCACACATCCCTCTGGCAAGGCCCACCTTTTCCATACTATGGGCTGGATTTTCCCTATGTTGCCGTCTCTGTCCGCACCCCGGAGGGGCAGGAATGTCGGCGGGGATGGTTTCCAGGTGGGCGGCCAGCTCCCTCCGCCCCGCCGGGAGACTTGTTGCCGGTTTTGCGGGGGTATAGAGCAGCACCGCGCGGGAGTGACGAGCCAACGTGCAACGCAGCCGGTTTTGACTGCGTAGTGAAATTTGTTGTGCGCTCACGCTGTAGTGCACCGTGGTGAGGTAAGTTTGATTATTTTGTTTAATTTTGTTTTTGCTATGTAGCTTATGGTGGAGTGTTTAATGTATTGGGGAATGTTTGTTGTGTTTTTAGGTGCGATTTTATTTTCCACAGAAGCCTCTGTTAGGGCACTCTGAGGCCAGCTCTGTAGCGACAGATTTTCAGTTTTTCAGCCAGCCTTGCGCCCGAAAAGAGGTGTGTAAGACCTCCCTTCGTGCTCCGCCCCACACTCAGGGCCCAGCTGATAAATTTTGCTGACTGAGGTGCAAACTGTTCCCAGGCACAAACTTTACCACCCCGCCGCCATTATCACTCCGAAATAACCAGAACCGAAAATCCAGCCCCGACTTTCATGTCAGCAAGTGACCAAGAGCAGCCCGATTTTCTGGAAGGCTGGGAGTTAAAATAACACGGTCTCAAATTTAATGCTTGCTTACCCCTCCCGCCGCTTACCTGAAACTCACCCAGAGTTAAAATCAAACCCAAAGAATCTGAAAGGTCAATCTAGCCTGTGCTCGGACACCAGCTGCACAGATCCCTCTCTATCGAAGCTCCGAGGCTCCTCTGCCAACCTTTGCCAAAGATTTAGGGCTGGATTTTCCTTTCTTTGCGTTTTCGAGCCTTTCCAGGCGCAATGCCCAGCTGATCGAAAAATTTAGTGTTGGGATAACGTTAGCGCCAAAGTGTGCAACTTTCGGCGAATGCAAGTTCACAAGGAGCAGTGTTACACCACAAACTGTGCACCAGAGCCAAAAGTGTTTTTTCCCCGCACTTCCACCTTCTGGTTTCCTGTCGCAAACACTAATGCAGGGCGCAGTCACTTCCTGCGCACGCATGCGCAGTACAACCAGGACTGAATCAGCCATTTCACATTTTTGCGATAATGGAGGAGGAGGAGGGAAGACAGCATTCCAGACGATTCAGCTACAAGGCTAATGAAGCTTTAGTGAGGGCTGTGGAACGGAGATGGCAGGAGTTGCATCTTCGGGGTGGTTCTGGACCACTGCTATATTTAAGAGAATTTGGAGAAACATTACAGAGGGGGTCTCTGCCTTAGAAACTGTGGTGAGGACTGGTACACAGCGCCAAATGAAATTTAGCTATCTCACCAGGTTCATCAGAGTGAGTACCATTTTCATTCATGCATTCCTTCATTACTTCAAGGATAAATCTGATACACTATTTGTTCTCATGCTGTTGGTGCCTCTCAGCACTCTGTGGGTTGCCTCCTAAAATGCATGACACATAGGTAGGCTTAGTTCGGCACTCTATTTGCCATGAATGATCTTTACACATAATTAAGATTACTTTCTGAGATCTCATAAGATGGCTCCCCACTTCGATGACCTCTTGATGAACCACATGCAACTTCCAAGGCCATTAAACAGAGGACTCTATTACATTCAGACAGTATGGCGTAAGTGCTTTGGTGGCTATCTGTGACACAAGAGCAGATGGACCCTCTTGTAATCATTCCCATTTTCATCTTGGCAGGCCAAGAAGTCTCATAATCACCGCGAGCAGGAGCAGACAGGCGGCGGTCCACCTCAGACCCTGCCACTCACTGACATTGAGGACAGAGTGGCAGGTCTCATCAGCGTCACTGGTTAGGCAGCTACCACTGGGAGCGCTGCCCTCCGCTCGGAAACTGAGGGTAAGTCCTGCACACTCCCTGGGCTGGGTTGAGGCAGTGTCCTGCACATTCCTTGGGATAGGTTGGGGCAATGTCCTGCAGAGCCTCTGGACCAGGTTGGGGCTATGTCCTGCACACTCCCTGGGATAGGTTAGGGCAATGTCCTGCACACTCCCTGGGATAGGTTGGGGCAATGTTCTGCACACTCCCTGAGATAGGTTGGGGCAAAGTCCTGCACACGCCATGGCTGGATTGGGCAATAATCTGCAGTGCCTTTGGACTGGGTTGGAGCAATGTTCTGCAGTGTCTGTGGGCTAGATATAATAGAGTAGCAGCGGTCCTTCAAATGATTCTGTGCTACGTGACCTTCGTCATGTCACCCTGCCACCTCCCCTGCTGCTAACCACTCATCTATTGCTTTCTACTTCCAGATGACCAGTCACAGACGCAGCATCCCTCAAGGGACCCCTCCACGTCAGGCCATCATCTGGAGGAGGAGGAAGAGGAGGATACGGATCAGCTGACTCCGGCGCAGCATGAATCGACCCCTGCTCCACCATCGGTACTCAGCTCCTCTGGGGATGATGTGACGTTGGGGCTCGAGGATTGCGAAGCTCCTGGGACCAGTGGTGTGCAGCAACACAGTGCTGGGGTCGAATCCCGCAGGCCATCTCATTGGAGGGTGAGTCGGCAAAGCCGGTCTGCTGACAGACAGGCAGACGTGGAACTGGACATGGTGGGAATGTCCAGGGAGAGCATCCAAATCAGCCGTCAGCTCCTTGATATCTTGGGAAGGATTCCCGTGAGCATTGTCAGTCTGAAAGTGACAATCACGATCACTAGGGGGGTAGTGCTGGACAGGCTAATGGGACTCAATGTAGACAAGTCCCTGGTCCTGATGAAATGCATCCCAGGGTATTAAAAGAGATGGCGGAAGTTATAGCAGTGCATTCGTTATAATCTACCAAAATTCTCTGGACTCTGGGGAGGTACCAGCGGATTGGAAAGCAGCTAATGTAACGCCCCTGTTTAAAAAAGGGGGCAGACAAAAGGCAGGTAACTATAAGCTGGTTAGTTTAACATCTGTAGTGGGGAGAATGCTTGAAGCTATCATTAAGGAAGAAATAGCGGGGCATCTAGATAGGAATAGTGCAATCAAGCAGATTCAACATGGATTCATGAAGGGGAAATCATGTTTAACTAATTTACTGGAATTCTTTGAGGATATAACGAGCATGGTGGAAAGAGGTGTACCGATGGATGTGGTGTATTTAGATTTCCAAAAGGCATTCGATAAGGTGCCACACAAAAGGTTACTGCAGAAGATAGAGGTACACGGAGTCAGAGGACATGTATTAGCATGGATAGAGAATTTGCTGGCGAACAGAAAGCAGAGAGTCGGGATAAATGAGTCCTTTTCGGGGTGGAAATCGGTGGTTAGTGGTGTGCCACAGGGATCGGTGCTGGGACCACAACTGTTTACAATATACATAGATGACCTGGAAGAGGGGACAGAGTATAGTGTGACAAAATTTGCAGATGACACAAAGATTAGTGGGAAAGCGGGTTGTGTAGAGGACACAGAGAGGCTGCAAAGAGATTTGGATAGGTTAAGCGAATGGGCTAAGGTTTGGCAGATGGAATACAATGTCGGAAAGTGTGAGGTCATCCACCTTGGGGAAAAAAAACAGTAAAAGGGAATATTATTTGAATGGGGAGAAATTACAACATGCTGAGGTGCAGAGGGACCGGGGGGTCCTTGTGCATGAAACTCTTTTAGAGTCTACCTATAAAACATAAGACATTAAACCGTGCCACCCGACCTGGGTGACACACCAGACATTTACAAGGCCCTTTTTTTCCTTTTTTTTTAATGTTTTTCTTTTTTTTTGGTTTTTTTTTTTGGGCACTAAAATCACAATTTTTCCCCAGTGCCCCCTATAAAAGGGAAGGGGGACACTAAAAGCACCGGCAATTAAAACAAATTAAACTTTAAAACGTAAAATCAAATTAAAATTTGGTTGCCGGGCGTGATGATGCACTCCAGTCCCTCCGGTGCCCACCTCTCGCGGAAGGCCGCGAGCGTACCGGTGGACACCGCGTGCTCCATCTCCAAGGACATCCTGGACCGGATGTAAGAGCGGAAGACAGGCAGGCAGTCAGGTTGAACGACCCCCTCGACCGCCCGCTGCCTGGACCGGCTGATGGCACCCTTGGCCGTGCCCAGGAGCAGTCCTACGAGGAGGCCTTCGGACCTACCCGCTCCCCTCCGCACAGGGTGCCCAAAGATCAGGAGAGTGGGACTGAAGTGCAGCCAGAATTTCAGGAGCAGCCCCTTCAAATAATAAAACAGGGGCTGCAACCTTGTGCATTCCATAAAAACATGGAACACGGACTCTTCCAGACCGCAGAAATTGCAGGCGGCCTGGGAGTCCGTGAACCGGCTTAAAAATTTGTTGCACGGCACTGCTCCGTGCACCACCCTCCAGGCCAAGTCCCCGATGAATAGTGGGAGGACCCCTGCGTAGAGTGCCCTCCATCGGGGACCCCCGCCTCCTCCGGATGGCAAGATGGTACGCCATGGCGTGTCCGGACGGCCGGCGAGGATGGCAAAGTTGAGAGTGGCAGGAGCAGCCCGTACAGGAAACCCCTCCGCGCGGAACTGAAAGGCACGGAGGGGATTTCCCCGAGGCGGCTCAAGTTGTGAGGCGCCGGCCCCCGAGGGAGGTTCCGGGGTTTGGCGCCGATGAGGAATTCCGTCCGGACGGGGGTCAGTTCGGACGGGATCTCCCCACATGCTTGAGCCTCCTCGATGCACCTAACGGAGTCAGGGCCCAGAGCTGTTTTTAGCGACTTGATGGCATCGGCCGCGTTGCGGACGTTGGCAGAATTTAGGCGCCGCGCTCCTTGTGCATGAAACTCTTTTTGGAGTTCACCTGCAAAAACATAAAACATTAAACGGTGCCACCCGACCTGGGTGACACTCCAGACATTTACAAGGCCCTTTTTTTTTTTCGTTTTTCTTTTTTTGGTTTTTTTTTTTGGGCACTAAAATCACAATTTTTCCCCAGTGCCCCCTATAAAAGGGAAAGGGGACACTAAAAGCACCGGCAATTAAAACAAATTAAACTTTAAAACGTAAAATCAAATTAAAATTTGGTTGCCGGGCGTGATGATGCACTCCAGTCCCTCCGGTGCCCACCTCTCGCGGAAGGCCGCGAGCGTACCGGTGGACACCGCGTGCTCCATCTCCAAGGACACCCTGGACCGGATGTAAGAGCGGAAGAGAGGCAGGCAGTCAGGTTGAACGACCCCCTCGACCGCCCGCTGCCTGGACCGGCTGATGGCACCCTTGGCCGTGCCCAGGAGCAGTCCTACGAGGAGGCCCTCGGACCTACCCGTTTCCCTCCGCACAGGGTGCCCAAAGATCAGGAGAGTGGGACTGAAGTGCAGCCAGAATTTCAGGAGCAGCCCCTTCAAATAATAAAACAGGGGCTGCAACCTTGTGCATTCCATAAAAACATGGAACACGGACTCTTCCAGACCGCAGAAATTGCAGGCGGCCTGGGAGTCCGTGAACCGGCTTAAAAATTTGTTGCACGGCACTGCTCCGTGCACCACCCTCCAGGCCAAGTCCCCGATGAATAGTGGGAGGACCCCTGCGTAGAGTGCCCTCCATCGGGGACCCCCGCCTCCTCCGGACGGCAAGATGGTACGCCATGGCGTGTCCGGACGGCCGGCGAGGATGGCAAAGTTGAGAGTGGCAGGAGCAGCCCGTACAGGAAACCCCTCCGCGCGGAACTGAAAGGCACGGAGGGGATTTCCCCGAGGCGGCTCAAGTTGTGAGGCGCCGGCCCCCGAGGGAGGTTCCGGGATTTGGCGCCGATGAGGAATTCCGTCCGGACGGGGGTCAGTTCGGACGGGATCTCCCCACATGCTTGAGCCTCCTCGATGCACCTAACGGAGTCAGGGCCCAGAGCTGTTTTTAGCGACTCGATGGCATCGGCCGCGTGGCGGACGTTGGCAGAATTTAGGCGCCGCGCTCCTTGTGCATGAAACTCTTTTTGGAGTTCACCTGCAAAAACATAAAACATTAAACGGTGCCACCCGACCTGGGTGACACTCCAGACATTTACAAGGCCCTTTTTTTTTTCGTTTTTCTTTTTTTGGTTTTTTTTTTTGGGCACTAAAATCACAATTTTCCCCAGTGCCCCCTATAAAAGGGAAGGGGGACACTAAAAGCACCGGCAATTAAAACAAATTAAACTTTAAAACGTAAAATCAAATTAAAATTTGGTTGCCGGGCGTGATGATGCACTCCAGTCCCTCCGGTGCCCACCTCTCGCGGAAGGCCGCGAGCGTACCGGTGGACACCGCGTGCTCCATCTCCAAGGACACCCTGGACCGGATGTAAGAGTGGAAGAGAGGCAGGCAGTCAGGTTGAACGACCCCCTCGACCGCCCGCTGCCTGGACCGGCTGATGGCACCCTTGGCCGTGCCCAGGAGCAGTCCTACGAGGAGGCCCTCGGACCTACCCGCTCCCCTCCGCACAGGGTGCCCAAAGATCAGGAGAGTGGGACTGAAGTGCAGCCAGAATTTCAGGAGCAGCCCCTTCAAATAATGGAACAGGGGCTGCAACCTTGTGCACTCAATAAAAACATGGAACACGGACTCCTCCAGACCGCAGAAATTGCAGGCGGCCTGGGAGTCCGTGAACCGGCTTAAAAATTTGTTGCACGGCACTGCTCCGTGCACCACCCTCCAGGCCAAGTCCCCGATGAATAGTGGGAGGACCCCTGCGTAGAGTGCCCTCCATCGGGGACCCCCGCCTCCTCCGGACGGCAAGATGGTACGCCATGGCGTGTCCGGACGGCCGGCGAGGATGGCAAAGTTGAGGGTGTGCAGGAGCAGCCCGTACAGGAAACCCCTCCGCGCGGAACTGAAAGGCACGGAGGGGATTTCCCCGAGGCGGCTCAAGTTGTGAGGCGCCGGCCCCCGAGGGAGGTTCCGGGGTTTGGCGCCGATGAGGAATTCCGTCCGGACGGGGGTCAGTTCGGACGGGATCTCCCCACGTGCTTGAGCCTCCTCGATGCACCTAACGGAGTCAGGGCCCAGAGCTGTTTTTAGCGACTCAATGGCATCGGCCGCGTGGCGGACGTTGGCAGAATTTAGGCGCCGCGCTCCTTGTGCATGAATCCCAAAATGTTAGTTTGCAGGTGCAGCAGGTAATCAGGAAGGCGAATGGAATGTTGGCCTTCATTGCGAGAGGGATGGAGTACAAAAGCAGGGAGGTCCTGCTGCAACTGTATAGGATATTGGTAAGGCCGCACCTGGAGTACTGCGTGCAGTTTTGGTCACCTTACTTAAGGAAGGATATACTAGCTTTGGAGGGGGTACAGAGACGATTCACTAGGCTGATTCCGGAGATGAGGGGGTTACCTTATGATGATAGATTGATAGACTGGGTCTTTACTCGTTGGAGTTCAGAAGGATGAGGGGTGATCTTATTGAAACATTTAAAATAATGAAAGGGATGGACAAGATAGAGACGGAGAGGTTGTTTCCACTGGTCGGGGAGACTAGAACTAGGGGGCACAGCCTCAAAATATGGGAGAGCCAATTTAAAACCAAGTTGAGAAGGAATTTCTTCTCCCAGAGGGTTGTGAATCTGTGGAATTCTCTGCCCAAGGAAGCAGTTGAGGCTAGCTCATTGAATGTATTCAAGTCACAGATCGATAAATTTTTAACCAATAAGGGAATTAAGGGTTACGGGGAGCGGGCGGGTAAGTGGAGCTGAGTCCACGGCCAGATCAGCCATGATCTTATTGAATGGCGGAGCAGTCTCAAGGGGCTAGATGGCCTACTCCTGTTCCTAATTCTTATGTTCTTATGTTCTTATGATTACGGAGGGAGGGTTGCAGATTGTCAGTGTGAGCCGTGATACCAGCGAAGCCATCAATTCCCACACGAGGCTTGTGCCCTACAGCAGTGACAGTGGAGTCCCGGAGAGTGTGGTGCATCACTGGCACAAGCTATGCTTCAGCTTAGGCAGGTGATGCAGTCCATGCCTGCCTCCATACTCTCTGAATTCCCCACTGTCACACAGGGAAGTGACGGTTCCGAAGTAGGCCAGCAAGGTGTTAGTTTACATCGTATTCCGGTTGCTCGGGGCCAGCCTCGTCGGTGACTGAGTGGCTCCAGGGATATGGGAGTTGGTGTAATTCCTCCGGATGACAGCATTCCGTCTCCCCCCACTCAGTCGCCAACCAAACATCAGTGACGGTTGTCACCCAAACCACCTGGGACTGGCGACACCGATGAAGAGGCTAGTCAGTCAGAAGCCGGGCCTTCCACGCCACGAGCTGGTCTAGTATGTCCCCAGACGCCGTCTCCATTGTCTCTCCCCCCAACACAGCAGCACTCTGGCAGCCTTACTGCACGCCCTGGTGCCACTTTGATTAGGAGCAGCAGGCAAGGAGGGGTGATGAAAAGAAGGGGGGGGCAAAAGACGGTTGGAAAAAATAGTGGGGCAGGATTTTATTTAATCATCGCACTGCTGGATTATGTTCTTGATGCTGGATTATGTTATGAGAATGTTCTTGAATTATCACACTGCTGGATGAAGCTCATTATTTTATTTTATTTAAGTATCGCAATGAAGATTACAAAGTTTACAATGTTACAATGTTTAATACATTTTTTTGTTCACCTTAATCATTCCTGTGTAGTGTCTCATTTGCAGAATAAGAGGGAGAATAGTCAACATAGTGAGATTGAGTGGCCAGACACTGCTCAAACCTGCTGTTCATTCTTCAAGCAAAGCGTTCAATTATGAGCTGCCAATGTAAGGCTTTTGCAGTGGTGAAATTTCAACGATGCCTCCCTTGTGGCTGTGGTGGGGTGGTGCTGGCATAGGTTCCTCGCCAGGCTCCTCTTCCTCATCTTCCTCCTCTTCCTCCTTCTCCTCCTCTTCTGAGGTGGTCCTGCAATCCCCATTGGCAATTGCTGTCCCCTCATGATGGCTAAGTTGTGTAGCATGCAGCACACCACAATGAACTCAGAGACCCACAGAGGGCAGTATTGTAGACAGCCTCCAGAGTGGTCCAGGCATTGGAAGGGCTGCTTGAGCACTCCAACTGTCTGTTCAACGATGTTGCGTGTGGCTGCATGGCTCTCATTATAGCGATGCTCGGCTTCAGTCTGAGGGTTCCGGAGGGGGGTCATGAGCCAGGTGGCGAGGCCGTAATCTTTGTCCCCGATCATCCAGGTATGACCTTGTGCTTGACGCTGGAACATGCGTGAGACACTGCTCTCATGCAAGGTGAAAACATCATGGATGCTCCCTGGAGATTAAGCATTGACTGCCATGATATGCTGAGTGTGGTCGCAGACGATCTGTACGTTCAGGGAGTGGAATCACTTTTGGTTTTGGAAAACCTCTGAATTCTGTAAAGTTGCTTGCAGCATGATGTGCGTACAGTCAATGGCACCCTAAACCATGGGGAAGCCAATAAATCGTTCAAAACTTATAGCCCTCTCATTTTGGGTCTCCCTGGTCATTGGGAAGTTTATGAAGTCCATCCTGCATGCGTACAGTGCATTAGAATTAGACACCTGGTGAATGCAGCAATGTGTAGCATGCTGCAAGATGGAGCATATGTCCCCCGCTGATGCCTGGAAGGAGCCGGAGGCTTAAAAGGCAAGTGCCACAGTCACCTTCACCTCGACGGACAGCGTAGTCCTGTTGCCGCTGGTAGGCTGTAGGTCCACCTGTATGAGCTGGCATATCTTTGTCAGCACTTCTTTTCGGAAGCGCAGCCTTCTAACGCACTGTGCCTCAGAGAGCTGGAGGTATGAGCGATGTTCCCTGTAAACTCGTGGGGGGTAAGGCCTCCTCCCCATACGTCTGTGACCTCTTCGATTATGTTGCAAATAATCAACAATAAGCCTTCTTCCAGCTTGAAGCCGTATGACAATTGCAGCCAGGATTACTGGCTCCCAACATAGTACGGCCCCCATCTTTTAAAATGTCCTTTATAAAACAAACTAGAAATTTCATAAAACTTCACAATCGAAAGTATGCAGTAACACAGGGTTCTTCTCCCATTCCCTTTAATCACTCACAACTGCAACTTTCTCCTTCGCTTTCAACATGGCGCCGTTAGCGCCTGGTGCACTCTGGGTCCGTCCGGTTTTTCTGGGCGGTTCCGCGGGCAGATGCTAAATTTGGCGAAATGCTTGAAAGTTCTGCCCGGGGTGCTAGCGCAGCGATGCACGACAATTTACATCATCCCAACGGTCAAGACAGCGGAGGGGCGGTAAGTTTTAGCGCCACCGCAAAACCATTGGAGAAAGTTCTGCCTGGCACAAAATCTTCTATGCCTTGTTTCACGCCCAGAAAAACATTTTGCGTCCGACTGAGACGTTAAATGAGGCGCAAGTTAACCGAAAATCCAGCCCATCGCCAAAGTTCGGGGAATAGGTGAAGTCAGGGATAATTTACATACCTTGGAAAAATGAACAACAAACAGAAAAAAACCATTTGCCATCTAATTTATGTCATAAAAATGTGAATCATTGGGATTGGACACAATTTAGCACATGACCTGAAAAAAATTTCCTCTGAAGAGAAATCTGATCTTACAATTTGACACAACTGTGCTAAGCAGTAACGTCAATACTAAAGGGCTGCAATTCCCAATGTGCATGCCTAGTTTACTGGCTCACTGCGAGGATATTGGAAAATTTACTGTCTAGAATTTTCTGTCCATATGAAAGAAAGATCAAGGGTATGTGCCCATGGTGTGTATGTGTATGTAAGTTAATGTGTATGTTATGTATTGCCAGTGGGCAAGGTTCTGTGGCAGGAACACATATTTCAAACTTCAGCCCTTAAGTGTATGTGCACAGTATTCCATGTGGTATATAATATTTAGATACAAAGCCTGAAGCTCTCCAGCATCCTTCTGCTGGATCGGGGGCAGACAGGACCATAAATGTGCTCAGAGGCGATCTTTGCTGATCCCACTTTTCCCGTTCCAACTTCGTGAGGGGACTCGGCAAAATTAGGTTGGCAGAGCGGGAGCAGTACTAAGGAAATTCCCGCCCCATACCTTTCCCTTCATTTTTGGGAGGATAGTCCCAGCAAGTTTGCAATTTGCATGACAATGGGGGAAACACGGTCTCCATTGGTTTCCCTGCATTTTCCTAATTTTAACACTGGATATAGAAGCCTTTTGTTATATTCCAATATCCTAACTGTGGCACAACCAATAATTTGTATAGGTTTAACATTACCTCTTTGCTTTACTAGATAAAATAATTCCATGGGCAATGATAGCCCTCCAGGGTCTCACCCAAATGGCAGCTCTTTATGTGTGTGTATATATAACCTGATTTATTTCCACGGGAACTGAGCACTTTCCAGCACCTTAGCCAAGTGGCCATTCTTCATTTATGAGCGCTGACTATGGCCGCAATTTTTCCTACCAGGTTAGGAGAGAGGTGGGTGCCTTCGGGTGTGGATTGGAACCCTGCTCCCAGTTGCTGCCCGCTCTGTTGAAGCGATTTTACCTTGATTGGGCTTGTTAAGCCCGCCCTGCGAGGTTGCCGACCAATTAAAAGGAAGCAGGTCTGATGAAGTCATTTGATGACACGTCATCAGCCGGTTTCCTTAAAGGGACCATGCTCACATACATTTTGACAGTTGTGCTGTCAGTGTTCTGCAGCATTGAGTTGCAGCAAACACCGACAAGCACTGCACAAAGGTGCACAGCCAAAGCCAGGCTCTCCCATGACTCCATCCATATGCTATGGAGAGAGTCACAGCACGTAGGGAGGTTCTCTTCCCTTCCAATGGGTGGAAGACACCTCTCCAGGAGACCAACGCAGCCTGGTTGCATGGCGCACAGGTGGGCACAGGCAGGGATGTCGTCAGGAGGATCTGGCTGCAGTGGTGCAAACATTTCAATGATCTCAGTAGATGATGAAATGTTAATGAAAAACTGCACTCAACTTCATCCTGCTGTGCCACACATCACATCCCCATCCCTCTGCCTTCCCTACCCTACTCCTGCACATCCTTACTCACACCAACTTACCTTGCACCTCCAACCTCTCTATCTACATTATCACAATCCCCATCTCACTAGCCACCCATCACACTCACTTTTATCCTTGTCCAATCATACCAACTAACAACACACAAGGGTAGGCACTTGGGTCTTTCAGCCAATGTTCATGTAGAGTTTCTGTTAATTGTTGTCAAACATTGAAATCTTTATTTTGAACACTTTGCCTTCTTGGACAGGTTTGTGTGCACCTTTGGAAGTGGCTTAGTGAGCTGTGCTGAAAGGTGAGACCTAAGGGTACCCCATCCCCACAATGGTCATGAGTGTGAAAGGAATGGCTTGGGCATTGCAGGAATGTCTATGGTGCTGGTGTGGAGTGGTGCCAGCATGGCGCTTCAAATGGCAGCCAAGGTGCACAGCGTCAAGTGAAGTAAATGTGGCCATGGTGAGGCCATCCCTGGCCTCCCCGGCAGCAATGTGGTCATGTGCTGATGCCCTGCGCAGCATCAGTTGATTGCGGAGAAGGTTGGTGTTGTTGTTGGTGCTGTTGGTGTGCTTAGTGATGTTGGTGTTGATACTGATCGTGGTGGGATTCTGAGGACCAAGGTGAGATTTTTTCAAGGGCACTGATGCTGCTGGAATAGATGGCAGGTGAGGTTGAAATGACAGAAGCGATCTGTCAATGGTGAGAAAGGTTGCTCCAAGGAGGTGACACTGGATACTTTGCTCCAAACACTTCCAGCCTTTTTAAAGCTGAAAAGTGAATTCCTAATCCTGAAGGCTCCAGCTTCTAATATTAGTAAGTGAATAGTTGTGAAATGGTAGCTTTTATACCACTTTTGCAGCTGTCACCTATTCAAAGCAATGGAGAGTTGTTGAAAATTCTACATACTTACCTGACGTGATCCCCAAGTGATGTAAAAGTCGTCAAAAAGTTGGAATAATGGTTAGTGGCTGGTAAAATGCTGCTTAAATATCTTTAAGTCGTTTTCTTAAGTATTTCAATTGCAAGTCCCGTCGCTTAGTGCCGGGTCTGCATAGTGCAGACAGAGCCGGCACTAGGGAAATTTACAAGAGGGCAGGTTCAGAACAAGAACAAAATAGTTTAGATTTTGACAGCGGACCTGGCTCCAATCCCGCCCTCTGAGTGCCCGCAAAATCCAGCCCAATGAGTTTCAGTTGGTTATTCAATGGTGGAATGTATCACAATCGAGCTCAATTGTACCATACATATGCACTTTCCAGCAGGAATAATTGAATAGTGATCAGAAGCAAGAATTCTGGCCAATTTTCCCTCTCGAGCACAGAACACTAACTATAATTGCGAAGTTACTTATTTTTAAAATATTTGTCTGGCACTGATACAACTCCAGTCTGTATTCTCAAAGAGGAAATTAGAACCCTCCTCCGCTTTCAGTTTATGAATATTAATCACTGTAATAATAGGGTCTGGCTAGTGTTAATCCTATATTTAACACTTCTCAAGCTCATTAAAATG
The DNA here is from genome assembly GCF_044704955.1 of Pristiophorus japonicus. Taxonomy (NCBI): domain Eukaryota; kingdom Metazoa; phylum Chordata; class Chondrichthyes; family Pristiophoridae; genus Pristiophorus; species Pristiophorus japonicus. The sequence continues at coordinate 57,995,453 of NC_091980.1, forward strand.
TCTTGGTATTGTAAATATGTCTTCAGGAGTTATAGTGCTTTATAAGGACTGCTCATAAGTGCATGAAAAGTAACAGAAAATCAATTATACACTTATCAGGAGTCCAATAAATAACACACTGAACAAGGAAAAGGAAATTGTGTGCATGTTGTACAAAATCCAGGTAAATTCTGTATTTCATCGACAGGCCATATTACTGACAATATTCAACCTTTTAAGTCAAATCTTCAAAAAAATTATGCATTGTTTAAATCCAAATCGAAATCACATTTTACAATGAGGATTTAAAACCATGCAACACTAAATTTTTGCATCTTTTCAGTTAGTAAGCTACATCAGAATAATAATTGGTACTTCCAAACATGTTAACTACATCAAAGCCAAAGCAGGAGTCATTTATTTAGCAAAAGAACCTGATCCATTTGCTCTTTGCTTGTCATTGGTGTCATATTTCAAACTGATTTTTACTGGATATTAAGGATTACACACAGCAGCCGTTCTGTCTAGACATAGTTTCTGTCAGGATGAACACGGACAAAAGGCACCAAATGAAGGAGTTCCATCAGGTACACTGGACTTCAGATTTAAACTGACAACATATGAAATACAGCAGACACAAGAACATTCAAACACTATATTTATTTTATTACTAATCTTCTGCCTGTAATATTGCATGATTGTAATCTTATCGTCAGCCTCTAATGTTGTTGATTGAGCCATGCAAACCATATGACACCAATGGTCAATCAGATTACTGGAATTAACTTTTTAACCCATTTTTTGGCTGCCATGATACTTCTCCATGATACATGGTTACATGGATACATCACACAATCTGCAGAAACATCGATTCCCAATGGTTAAAACGGTGGCACCGAATCTATTGTGACAGCAATAGGAAAACCACACAGACTGCATAGATGCATCTCAGGCCCGCCGTTAATCCTCCACCAAGTATTTTTCCCACTCTTCCTGGCCTCTGCTCTACTCCCAAGACCAGCCTTTGCTTCACTACCTCCCAAGCCTACCATGAGTACTCAAGCTCTGTACCATTCTTCCTTCACAGTAATTTTAGGGACAGTCCAGGACCATGCTTTCCCCTGCCTCCTTGTTGTTCTCTCCAAGCTGACCCTGCACTACTTCAAGCCCCACCATTCGGATTCAGCCACTTTTGCTACTCCCTCACCAAGACAATGGTATATCCTTGCTTAGGCCCCATCCTGACAGACTTCTTGAGTTCTCACTCCCTCTCAGTTCCAGCATATGGTCCTACTACTTCCCCATCACTCCCAAGCCCCCACCTGACTCAATGCCACCCTAACTCTAAGTGTTCCCCATATCCTTAGAACACTACAGTTTCCCAAATCATATTTACCTTATACCTGAACTTGCTGCTCTCTCCCAATTAGATCTCCCCTTCCATTGGCTCCAATGAATGCACCCCCAATTTATCTCTTACCTGCCTCTGCGAATACAACCCTCAGATATGCTAGTAAAGGTTGAGACCAGGGCTTCAAATTTATCATAAGAGCAGTAGGAAAACCACACACCCTGCAGTAGATTTGTAGATCAGGCCCTTCTATTCCTTCCAATCCAGGCCCCACTCTATCCAAAACTTCAGCCCCCATACTTTCCCATCTGAACTCCACAGATTTGCCTCCTGTTAGGCCAAGTCCTAGCTTCTCCCTCTCACATTTACATGATTTGCAGCAGGTCACAGAAGACCTCGCCCCACCGAGTACCAGTTGCAGGATCCATCTCCAACATGTTGGCTGCGAGTTTGCTGTGTGCACTCAGTTTCAACTACAAAGTTAAAAGATGCAAATTGAGCAAATCAATAGAGCAACCTGCACCAGATGCATAAAGACTGTAAGACATGCAGACCCAGATCGGGGGGCACTTGATTTAATGTTTAATTTTGGTTACCCCAAAAGAGTTGTAAGACATGCAGAAGCAACAAGAGATAGAGGGAAGGAAGGACTTAGATAAAGAGGGAGGCAGAAAGAATGATAAAATGAATCTTACAGACACCGAGGTCAATATTGTTTTGTAAATTATTTTTGTCAGTAAAGTATTTTAATTTCTGCACAGTCATTGCTGATAAAATATGATTTTTTTTTGTTAAATTATTTTTGTAATTTTCACATTTTGATGTTGATTAAATGCAGGTAACAAGCAGGTGTAAAAAGAAACTGAATTTGAAACCAAAATCAATATTAATCCTTATGAGTCATTTCCCCCAATATTTTTTATTTACATCTGAAACTTCACATTATGGGGCCGAACTTGGTGGTCTTACCGCCCACTGCCGCTGGCAGCCAGCGAGGTTTTTGGGCGGTCTCCCCTCATTGCCAGTTTCGTGAAGGCCTTCCGACAGCCGGAGGGGAGAACCGCTGGGAAGCGTCCTCCAAGCTGCCATTTTGGTGTGAGCGGGAGTTGGCGGCAGCAGGGGAAGGACTGCCGCATGAAGGCAGGTCTAACCCCAATGGTAAGTAAGAAGACCTGCAAAAAAAAGGTTAGTGAACTTCTTTTATTTTTTTTTCAGCGATTTATGTGGATGGGGTCCCCTAAAGGTGTTCCACTGGGGTTTTTTTTGTGTGTAAATTTTTATTTTTGGCTGCTCCCCCCTCCCTGGGCCTGACTCAATCCTCGGCGGCACTTTGGCAAGGATTGCATTTGCTGCCGAGATTGGTAGCTCTCGCCCACTGCCGTCAATTCACAACGTAAGTCATTTTTTTGCCGCTGGGCGGTACTGGCATATCTTTTAGAGGAATCTTCCTGGCAAAGTACCGCCAGGTCTCTCGGTGGTCCTTTGGGTGGGACTTGGGTGGGCCTTAGCTTTCACCAAGTTCGGGCCCTATATCTTTCTCATATTCAACACCAACAACAACAACACTCAATGTGAAGTGCTACCCAGTTAATTATTCAGAGTCAAAGTTCCTTCCTATAGCTGGTACAGTGGGTTAACACACTGTGCTTTCATCACTGGAACTGGGCAAATATCCAGATCAGTTGGATGAGATGAAAGTCTCTTCTCTCTGCCAGCTTCAAGGCTCCTTAAGTGGAATAGATTTGAGGATTCTCAACCCTAGAGGTCACGATTCTACAGTAGAGAACTACCTATAGTTTGGCACTAGCTAAAACTGGCAATCTGTCACAGAAGCCATAAAGTAGTTTGGTTAGGAAAAAGTGAGACTTTGGACTATATACACAGGAGTGCCTTTCTGAGGTTGTGGTTAAAAAACATCTTTAAAGAAGGAGCATTATTTTGCTACAGCATGTTTTATTTTCACAGAATCATGGGGGCCGAAATTGCCCTCTCCGGAAACGGGGCGCACCTACCGCATTTTAACGCCCCTTACCGCCGATATGGATGCAGTCGTGTCAAGATCGAAATTCCGCTTTTTCAGCGGCTAAATGGAGCAGAGTGGTAATGACTGGGGTCATGGGCTGGTTGCAGCGGTGTGGGAATGCAGTGACGTTTGGATCACAAAATTCCGTGCTCCAATTGATCCTAACGATGCAGCTGCTCCCTGGCCTTCTTAAAGGGCCAGTTTTGCAGCTGTGCCTTGACTTGGGTCTGACTTGCTTCAGAGGAGATGGCTGCAGGGGAACCTTTGAGGAGGGCCAGCCACTTCAGCGATGCTGATCTGGAAAGCCTGATGCAAGCTGTGGAGGGATGGAGGCGGCTACTCTTCCCTGATACTGGTGGGCGACCAATAAGGAGCGTCTTCTTAAATGCCTGGAGGGAGATTGCAGAGGAGGTTTCGGGAACCTCCATTCTCCAGTGTAGCCCTAGACAAGGCAGGAAAAGGCTCACGACCTTATTCAACTGATGAAAGTGAGTACATGTTCCCCAGCTCCTCACATTACATCTGCAAGACTCTCCTTCACCTTAACTTCTTTCTCACCAACACTACATAGCAGCTGAAGTAGCTTTTGATTGCTAAGGCATGTATGTGTGTGCACACTCACAATGGAGGATCCCTTGTATGTGAGATTCGCAGCTGCATGTGATGGACCCACGCTTGCACTAATTGCGGAGGCCTCAGGAAATTCCAACTTACCAACCCTTCAGACCAAGGTGGCGGCAACCGTGCCTAGCAACAAGCCACTGGTGGGCGCGAGTCGTAAAATGTGGAGGTCACTGATCTGGAGGAGAGGGTGCAGCGGATAGTGGGCACACATGTTGGAATACCTGTGGCTACTGGTTGCCCCGATGGTGCTGGGGGCAGCATGGGCAAGTAAAGGCCTTTGTGCGATGCCATCTCTCCCTGACAGTGCAATGGGCTAGCTGGCTATTGCTTATGCTTATGTGCAAGCTGCTTGCTGCATGGTGCAATGCACCACCCCACCCTCACAGCCCCCCTTGTCCCATTTATGATTGCAGATGAGACCCCGAGTGTCAGTATGAACAAAACGGACACCCTTGACATGACTGGCAGCTAAAGTCAGGAGGACACACTTGAGGGCCTGGATGATCTTGGCGGCATGTCCGATGAGGGAGATGGAGAGGGTGAGAGCTCTGCAAGCAACACCATGTCATTGCTTCCTACAGTCACATGCACTAGCTCAGATACTGGGAATATGCAGTCGGGTACCTTAGATTTAGGAGAGGGGTCTGCACTGGGTGAAGCAGCGGGGCCTAGCGGGCTGCAGCATGGCGAAGGGCAAATGGAACCTCGAGTGCCATCGCTCTGGGGGGCGAGCGTGCAGCCGAGACCTGCTGAGGAGGACTCAGACAAGTCCATTGATGTTGGGGCTTACGAACAAAGGGTGGAGGCCATGCAATCGGAGCTCTTGGCAGCAATGCAAGTGGTGCTCGAGAGGCTGTCACAAGTTGTCAGGAGCGTGGAGGAGTCCACCTCCGGCATTGTTGTCAGCTCTGTGCACACCATGGGGACTATCATTGCCAGTGTGCAGACGATGGTGGACTCCTAGAGTGACCAAGCAGATCCAGTTGCGATGATGCGTCTCTTGACAGGGTGGCAGACGCCATTGTGGCACAGGCGCAAGGGAACGAGCGTTGCCATGCTTCTTTGGACAGGATGGCCGCTGCCCTGGAAGTTCAGAATGCTCTCGTGCACTCTCGGCAATAGACTGCGGAGCGTCTTACTGCTGTCGTCTCTGATGGCTTCCAGAATGTGGCTACTCTCAAGCAGTCTCAGCTGGATGTTACGCGAGGTCGGGCTGCTGCCATCGTGGCTGGGTCCACCATCATCCACCGGGGGCTTAGCTGTGCCACACCACCCCACCGAACTGTGTTGCAGCAGCTTGGAGGGGGAGGTGGGGTGCTGCCCCGGGGGAGTGGCGGTGGCTCTTTGGATCAGGATACTGATGTGGTCTCTCCGGTTCACAGCAGCCCTGAGCTGAGACCTGCCACTCTGCAATTGCTGCCAACCATGGCATCGCCCCAGCCACTTCCAACTGAAGGCACACAGGGGTTGCGGCCGAATCTGCAGCCGGCCTTTCCAGGGCCAGAGCTGATCGAGGGCATCTGAGAAGGACATCTGTAATGTCCTCTACAGACACACAGCAGTCTTCCCAAAGCCATGAGGCAGCCACAGGGGAGATACTGTGGCGTAGTGTAAGGATGGGTCTGTTTAAGAGGGCTAATAAGGAGTTGCAAAAGGGTGATAATTGATTATGTTACTGTTTTGGAAACCCATTGTTTGGGGTGTAATAAATCTTTATTTTGTTTTGGAAATTTCTGATTAGGTCTCTCATTTAACTGTGCGGGAATGATGAGTGAGAGAGCTCACAGGTTGGCCCATGGAGAAGGTCAGATGCAGACTCAACTGGGCAATCAGTAATGTGAACCGCGCAGCTGTGAGATGGCTTTGTGCTTCCCTTGCAGGGTCACGATGGCAATGCCGCCTGCTGCATGGCTGGCCAACCGCATCCTGCTCCTCCTCATGTGCCTCTTCCTCCTCCTCATGCACTTCTAGATCCTGCTCCTCCTCCTTCTCCTCCACAGTTGGCACTGCTGCCTCATCCTCCAGTGGCTGCGCCCTCATGATGGCCAGGTTGTGGAGCAAGCAGCACGCCACCACAAATATAGAGACACGCTCAGGCAAGTACTGCAGCACACCCTCTGAGCGGTCCAGGCAACGGAACCTCTGCTTCAGAATCCCAATAGTGTGCTCAATGACGGCCTTGGTGGCCGAGAGACAGTCATTATAGGCTTGCTGCGCAGCAGTTCGAAGGTTACGCAGGAGTCATGAGACAAGTGCTCAGCGTGTAGCCCTTGTCCCGAGGAGCCAGCCGCAATCTTCATTGGGACCAGTGAAGAGGCCTGGCACACCGCTCTGCCGTAGTCCTGCTGCCAGGAAACTGTGCATCCACTTGAATAATTTTGCAGTTGTGGTCGCGGACCAGTTGAACATTGAGAGAATGGGATTCTTTGCAGTTTCAGAATAGCTCGGGAGTGTGTTGGGGTGCCCTCAGACCGACATGGGTGCAATCAATGGATCCCGGGGCAGCACGCAATGTGCAGGAATCCAGTCTGTCGCTCCAACTGCTTGTCCGTGCTCATAGGGAAGGAGATGTAATCGGCCCTCCTCCTATACAGAGCATCTGTGACCTCCTGTATCGATATGTGGGCTGCAAACTGCGAGATGTTGGAGATGTCCGGAGTGGCAGCTTGCACGTGCTATTCAGAGTAGGAATCGCAGGATAGCTCAGATGAATACGTGGCTTCAGCAGTGGTGCAGAAGGGAGGGATTCAAATTCCTGGGACAGTGGAACTGGTTCTTGGGGAGGTGGGACCAGTACAAACCGGATGGTCTGCACCTGGGCAGGACCGGAACCAATGTCCTAGGGGCAGTGTTTGCTAGTGCTGTTGGGGAGGAGTTAAACTAATGTAGCAGGGGGATGGGAACCTATGCAGGGAGACAGAGGGAAATAAAATGGAGTCAGAAGCAAAAAATAGAAAGGAGAATAGTAAAAGTGGAGGGCAGAGAAACCCAAGGCAAAAAACAAAAAGGGCCACATTACTGCAAAATTCTAAAGGAGCAAAGTGTGTTAAAAAGGCAAGCCTGAAGGCTCTGTGCCTCAATGCGAGGAGTATTCGGAATAAGGTGGACGAATTAACTGCGCAGATAGCTGTGAATGGATATGATGTAATTGGCAGCACGGAGCCATGGCTCCAGGGTGACCAAGGCTGGGAACTCAACATCCAAGGATATTCAACATTTAGGAAGGATAGACAGAAAGGAAAAGAAGGCGGGGTGGCGTTGCTGGTTAAAGAGGAAATTAATGCAATAGTAAGGAAGGACATTAGCCTGGATGATGTAGAATCGGTATGGGTGGAGCTGCGGAATTCCAAAGGGCAGAAAACACTAGTGGGAGTCGTGTACAGACCACCAAATTATAGTAGTAAGTTTGGGGACAGCATCAAACAAGAAATAAGGGATGTGTGCACTAAAGGTATTATGGGCGACTTTAATCTACATATTGATTGGGCTAACCAAACTGGTAGCAATGCGGTGGAGGAGGATTTCCTGGAGTGTATTAGGGATGGTTTTCCTGACCAATATGTCGAGGAACCAACTCAAGAGCTGGCCGTCCTAGACTGATGTGTAATGAGAAGGGACGAATTAGCAATCTTGTTGTCCGAGGTCACTTGGGAAAAGTGACCATAATATGGTAGGATTCTTTATTAAGATGGAGAGTGACACAGTTAATTCGGAAACTAGGGTCCTGAACTTAAGGAAAGGTAACTTCGACGGTATGAGGCGTGAATTGGCTAGAATAGACTGGCAAAGGATACTTAAAGGGTTGACGGTGGATAAGCAATGGCAAACATTTAAAGATCACATGGATGAACTTCAGCAATTGTACATCCCTGTCTGGAGTAAAAATAAAACGGGGCAGGTGGCTCAACCATGGCTAACAAGGGAAATTAAGGATGGTGTTAAAGCCAAGGAAGAGGCATATAATTTGGCTAGAAAAAGCAACAAACCTGAGGACTGGGAGAAATTTAGAATTCAACAGAGGAAGACTAAGGGTTTAATTAAGAGGGGGAAAATAGAGTACGAAAGGAAGCTTGCAGGGAACATAAAAACTGACTGCAAAAGCTTCGATAAATATGTGAAGAGAAAAAGATTAGTGAAGACAAACATAGGTCCTTTGCAGTCAGACTCAGGTGAATTTATAATGAGGAACAAAGAAATGGCAGACCAATTGAACAAATTCTTTGGTTCTGTCTTCACGAAGGAAGACACAAATAACCTTCCGAATGTACTAGGGGACAGTAGGTCTAGTGAGAAGGAGGAACTGAAGGATATTCTTATTGGGCAGGAAATTGTGTTAGGGAAATTAATGGGATTGAAGGCCGATAAATTCCCGGGGCCTGATAGTCTGCATCCCAGAGTACTCAAGGAAGTAGCCCTAGAAATAGTGGATGCATTGGTGATCATTTTCCAACAGTCTATTGACCCTGGATCAGTTCCTTTGGACTGGAGGGTAGCAAACGTAACACTACTTTTTAAAAAAGGAGGGAGAGAGAAAACGGGTAATTATAGACCGGTTAGCCTGATATCAGCAGTGGGGAAAATGTTGGAATCAATCATTAAGGATGAAATAGCAACGCATTTGGAAAGCAGTGACAGGATTGGACCAAGTCAGCATAGATTTATGAAAGGGAAATCATGCTTGACGAACCTTCTGGAATTTTTTGAGGATGTAACGAGTAGAGTGGACAAGGGAGAACCAGTGGCTGTGGTGTATTTGGACTTTCAAAAGGCTTTTGACAAGGTTCCGCACAAGAGACTGTTGTGCAAAATCAAAGCACATGGTATTTGGGGTAATGTACTGACATGGATAGAGAACTGGTTGGCAGACAGGAAGCAGAGAGTCGGGATGAACGGGTCCTTTTCAGAATGGCAGGCAGTGACTAGTGGAGTGCCGCAGGGTTCAGTGCTGGGACCCCAGCTCTTTACAATATACATTAACGATTTAGATGAAGGAATTGAGTGTAACATCTCTACGTTTGCGGATGACACCAAACTAGGTGGTGGTGTGAGTTGTGAGGAGGACGCTAAGAGGGAGGCTGCAGGATGACTTGGACAGGTTAGGTGAGTGGGCAAATGCATGGCAGATGCAGTATAATGTGGATAAATGTGAGGTTATCCATTTTGGGGGCAAAAACATGAAGGCAGAATATTATCTGGATGGCGGCAGATTAGGAAAAGGGGAGGTGCAACGAGACCTGGGTGTCATGGTTCATCAGTCATTGAAGGTTGGCATGCAGGTACAGCAGGCAGTGAAGAAGGCAAATCATAGCTAGGGGATTTAAGTATAGGAGCAGGGAGGTCTTACTGCAGTTGTACAGGGCCTTAGTGAGGCCTCACCTGGAATATTGTGTTCAGTTTTGGTCTCCTAATCTGAGGAAGGACGTTCTTGCTATTGAGGGAGTGCAGCGAAGGTTCACCAGACTGATTCCAGGGATGGCTGGGCTGTCATATGAGGAGAGACTGGATCAACTGGGCTTTTATTCACTGGAGTTTAGAAGGATGAGAGGGGATCTCATAGAAACGTATAAGATTCTGACGGCACTGGACAGGATAGATGCGGGAAGAATGTTCCCGATGTTGGGGAAGTGCAGAAACAAGGAACATAGTCTTAGGATAAGGGGTAGGCCATTTAGGACTGAGATGAGGAGAAACTTCTTCACTTAGAGAGTTGTTAACCTATGGAATTCCCTGCTGCAGAGAGTTATTGATGCTAGTTCATTGGATATATTCAAGAGGGAGTTAGATAAGGCCCTTACGGCTAAGGGTATCAAGGGGTATGGAGAGAAAGCAGGAAAGGGGTACTGAGGGAATGATTAGCCATGATCTTGTTGAATGGCGGTGCAGGCTCGAGGGGCCGAATGGCCTGCTCCTGCATCTATTTTCTATGTTTCTATGTTTCTATGGAAGGACCCAGTCGCATAAATGTCCAGGGCGATAGTCACCTTGGAGGCCACGCTCAAGGCTGTCCTCACCCGTGTTTGCGGCTCCAAGTCTGCCTGCAGGAGATTGCAGAGCTCCATCATATGTCCTTGCAGAATCGTAGTCTGCACAGGCACTGATCATCACTTGTAGGAGAACTGTTGAAATGAGTCTTCCGCCCCCACGTCTGTGCAGCCATCTTGCTCTCTGTTCTGCCTCATTGGCTTCTCCCTGCTGGTCTGCTGGGTCCTCTACCTCTGCAGGCTGCTGCTGCCCAGCATCTGGCTCCGCTGCAGACTGCCTCCTGGCCTGCTGGCCCAGTATTTGGTGCGGGGGTTCCGCGTACCTCAATCTCCTCCTCAGGGGATGCCCTTGTTGAGAGCCTTCCTGTGGCAGCTCTTTGGCCTCCCCTCTGTTGCCATCTCCCTGGCCCTCTCCATGCTGGGCCGCCATGATAGCTGCGGCCCTTTCCCACTGCCTCTGCAGCCATTGCACCCAGCGCCGCTTTCTCCTGCGTGCCTCGCCGGCACACAATGTGCAGGAGGCATTGGCCTGCCAGCACTGCCCCCATTTCCAACCCCTCTCCAAGCCCAACCTCCTCGAAGTCGGCTCCCTGTTCTGCAGGTGGAGGCGCCTCCAGCACTCGCAAACAATCGTGCACTTTATCCTCGTACTGCTTCTCAAACATGGGGAAAAGCCATCGACACAAATCCAAAATAAAACAACACACCTTTAAGGAACGCTGGTGGTGTTCATCAGGAACTATGCACCACCTAAAAAAAAAACTCTTGGCACCGCCGAAGAGTTTTACAGCGGAATGTGGCTTCCGGCCCGGGACCTCGGCAGTGCGCGCTCTGATGATGCACTTAGGAGTGTTGACCAGCAGTGCGGCGAGAATGAGGGGAGGCGGAGTGGTGATGCTCATCATCGGGAAACCGCGGCAGGGCAAATGGGCGAGCAGGCGGCCATTACACAAAAAGTCAACGGCCACTCCTCTCTGCAATGTGGCCGCTGATTTCCGGTGGTAACAGGCCTTAAGGGAAGGGGCAATTTCGGCTCCATAGAATCTTACAACACAGAAGGAGGCCACTCAGCCCATCATGCCTGTGCCAACTCTCTGACCAGCTATCCAATTAATCCCACTTCCCTGCTCTTTCCCCATAGCCCTGCAATTTTTTCCCCTTCAAGTATTTACCCAATTCCCTTTTGAAAGTTAGTATTGAATCTGCTTCCACCACCCTTTCCTGCAGTGCATTCCAGATCATAATAACTCGCTGTGTAAAAGACTTTTTCTTCATATCGCCTCTGCTTACTGACATTTCTGCCACTGGAAGCAGTTTCTCCTTATTTACTCAATGATTTTGAACTCCTCTATTAAATCTCCCATTAATCTTCTCTGCTCTAAGGGGAACAATCCTAGCTTCTCCAGTCTCTCCAAGTAACTCAAGTCCCTCATCCCTGGTACCAGACAAGAGGGAGCTGAAGATCATCTGTGCAAGCCTTGATAGTGAATCCAAATTGCATAGCCTTCAGGCTGGGTTGCATAGGTTTTACTAGTTCATACCTTCTTGTATTCTTATCTCATCCTGCCTGAGATATTTTTAGAAACTGGTCCAAAACTACTGCTTCAAGAAATGGCATGTATGAAGTTAGGTTTCAAGAATATAAGAACATAAGAACATAAGAAATAGAAGCAGGAGTAGGCCATTTGGCCCCTCGAGCCTGCTCCGCCATTCAATAAGATCATGGCTGATTTGATCTTGGCCTCAACTCCACTTCCCTACCCGTTCCCCTTAACCCTTGACTCTCTTATCGTTCAAAAATCTGTCTATCTCCACCATAAATATATTCAATGATCCAGCCTCCACAGCTCTCTGGGGTACAGAATTCAAAAGATTCACGACCCACTGAGAGAAGAAATTCCTCCTCATCTCCGTTTTAATGGGTGACCCCTTATTCTGAAACTTTGCCCCCTAGTTATAGATTCCCTCACTAGGAGAAATATCCTCTCTCCATCTACCCTGTTAAGCCCCGTTAGAATCTTATATGTTTCAATAAGATCACCTCTCATTCTTCTAAGCTCCAATGAGTATTGGCCCAACCTGTTCAATCTTTCTTCATAAGACAACTATTTCAGCTCAGGAACCAACGTCATGAACCTTCTCTGAACTGCCTCCAATGCAAGTATATCCCTTCTTAAATAAGGAGACCAAAACTGTGCATAATACTCCAGGTGTGGCTTCACCAGTGCCCTTTACTGCCACCAAGCTCATGGTCTACAGGGCTGTAGTAATACCTGCCCTCCTGTATGGCTCAGAGACATGGACTATGGACATAGACACCTCAAGTCACTGGAGAAATACCACCAACGATGTCTCTGCAAGATCCTACAAATCCCCTGGGAGGACAGATGCACCAACATTAGCGTCCTCGACCAGGCCAACATCCCCAGCATTGAAGCACTGACCACACTTGATCAGCTCCGCTGGGCAGGCCACATTGTCTACATGCCAGACACGAGACTCCCAAAGTGCTCTACTCTGAACTCCTTCATGGCAAACGAGCCAAAGGTGGGCAGAGGAAACATTACAAGGGCACCCTCAAAGCCTCCCTGATAAAATGCGACATCCCCACCGACACCCAGGAGTCCCTGTCCAAAGACCGCCCTAAGTGGAGGAAGCACATCCGGGAGGGCGCTGAGCACCTCGAGTCTCATTGCCTAGAGCATGCAGAAATCAAGCGCAGGCAACGGAAAGAGCATGTGGCAAACTGTCCCACCGTCCCTTACCCTCAATGACTGTCCATTTGTGACAGGAACTGTGGCTCTCGTATTGGACTGTTCAGCCACCCAAGAACTCATTTTAAGAGTGGAAGCAAGTCTTCATCAATTCCGAGGGACTGCCTATGATGATGTACAGTAGTAGCAGGACTTCCCTACTTTTATACGCTATCCCCCTTGCAATAAAGGCCAACATTCCATTTGACTTCCTAATTACTTGCATGTTAACTTTTTGTGTTTCATATACAAGGACTCCCAGATCCCTCTCTACCACAGCATTTTGTAATCTCTCTCCACTTAAATAATAATTTGCTTTTTTATTTTTCCTACCAAAGTGGATAACCTCACATTTTCCCACATTATACTCCATCTGCCAATTTTTTGCCCACTCACTGCCTATCTATATCTCTTTGCAGATTCTTTGCATCCTCCTCACAACTTGCTTTCCTACCTATCTTTGTATCATCAACAAATTTGGCTACATTACACTCGGTCCCTTCATCCACGTCATGAATATAGATTGTAAATAGTTGAGGCCGAGCACTGAGCCCTGTGGCACCCTACTAGTCACTGTTTGCCAACCTGAAAATGACTCATTTATCCCGACTCTCTGTTTTCTGTTAGTTAGCCAATCCTCTATCCATGCTAATATATTACCCCTAACCCCGTGAGCTTTTATTTTGTGCAGTAACCTTTTATGAGGCAGCTTATCGAATGCCTTCTGGAAATCCAAATACATGACATCTACTGGTTCCCCTTTATCCACCCTACTCGTTACATCCTCAAAGAACACAATATCTGCACGAATTCACGATGATGTAAAAAACACAAAATGACAACAAATTCTTTAACCATCAAGCACATTGTTGCAACAAACCATGCACATTTCACACTAACATCGGCTCTACCCAACCCATTTAAATTCATGAGGATCAGTTCTGCAATTTTGTCCATGCTCTAACCTTATATCCTACATTATTTATCTTTGATTACGTGTTCCATGATATTTTAATAGTCAGAACAGCTCAGGAACTATTGTGATTCTACAGTCATTGATCATCTCTGGCTTACTTTTATAACCTCAATTCTGATTGTAGCCAAATATACTTTTATTTCACTCTTGAAGAACTCAGTAGACATAATGTTAATTACTTTTTCTGGGAGTTTATTTCACATTTTCACTAATATATGATTAAAATCCTTCTAATCTCAAGTCTTAGGCTTGTCAATTTTGTACTCTTCTGTTTTGTGCTCAAAGTCCAAGTCTACGTATCTACGTATCATCAGGACTTCTAAATGCAAGTGGTGCAAAACAGAATGTGCAATGACTTAAATGTCATGTTTCAATATTTTTAACTGAATGGAAGCACTAACAGTTAGTTAACTGCATTAGACCTGTGGCACCTACTGACTCCAGGTACATCAATCTTTGGAAGGAAAGCGCCTGAAACTATTAACTCACTTGTACTTTCTTTCAGTTAAGCACCTGACAATTCTACTAGCCTTTTGTACTTTGTGTGCACCTGGCATATAGCAGAGGGTCTTCAGCTATACTGGGTAACCTGCTTGAGGGATATTCTCTTCTGCCTGACATTTTGAATTCCCTCTAATCCTCTAATTGCTTTGCTTCATCCATTTCTACTTTGAAGGTTTCTACCATAAACTGAAGAAACAATTGAAAAGGCAATTTGACGGCTTTGGAGGTAGCAGCAACCCAGTGTTGGACTTGCTTAGCTTTCATTATCAAGTTGTAAATGGACTGAAACAATCATTAGTTCCCTTACACATCATCTTTGATCCATGTAAGAAGGGCCACCAACCTAGATCGTGCTGTCAGTCAATTTATCCGCGTTATTTTTAAATACTTTTTCCCACGCATACTTTGCTTAATGAACAAACTATGAAAGAAATTTCCCTCTTTCAAGAAGATTTTAGTCTATCCATTCAGGAGACATGCAATACATTTAGCTGATTGCATGCCTGGAAAATCTGAAAGCTTTTATAAAATGTATTAAGCTCTTCTGAAGGTTAAAATGAAATGCACTGTGAAGACCTAAACTGCTGATGGATTGAGGGGGGCACAAGATACCAACGGTATGAATGTTTTGGTTGATTCAAGATCTGTGGAGCAACGTAGATGTTTATTGGTGACATCATATATAAATGCACTCTCCACGTGCGAGTGTCATCATAATGGCTAAAAATAAACTTCTGCTTTATGTCATGTTTATGCAATATAGTCACATTAGAAAAGGGTTTTGAGTATTTGAGGGTTTCCCTCTTATTGGCCAAACTATAGTGTAAGAATGGCAGCAGCAGCAAACTTCCAAAGTTGGCTAACCAGTAGAAATAACAACATCAGGGATTCCCAAAAGTCCTTGAGCTATCAACACCCAGTCCTCCTGAGTTCACCCTCCTGCAACCAACAACCCCACAATCACAGCGCCTGCTTCTGGGGGTTTGAGGTGCCCTCAGTGACTGTGTGAATTGTGCACAGAATACTTCTCGTCTGACCCATTATAGAAGGCTATATCATTGCAAACATCTGTGTGAAAAGGATGCATCATTGTCTACCTGAATTTTTATTAAAAGTAACAATGCAGTGGCCACTGCTTGCATTTTACCTTCTTGCTTTCATCCTGATAGATCCTCAACCAGTTTTCAATATTCTGAGATTAAACTGCTTCCATTGATGAAGAAATTAAAATAAATGGCAGTACTTGTATGTACACGCTGCACATAAGTACAGTTGCCTATGATCCAAATATTAATCATCGCGGATACATGACCTCATCTCTCTCATCTGGAGGGAGGAGAGCATGCCGGGAGATCTCAGAGATGCAGTGATCGTGACCATCTTTAAAAAAGGGGACAAGTCCGACTGTGGCAACTAGAGGGGAATCTCCCTGCTATCAGCCACTGGAAAAGTTATCGCTAGAGTCCTCCTCAACCGTCTTCTCCCTGTGGCCAAGTAATTCCTTCCCGGAATCACAGTGCGGATTTCATCCCCTACGGGGCACAACGGACATGATCTTTGCAGCGTGACAGCTGCAGGAAAAATGCAGGGAACAGCGCCAGCCCTTATACATGGCCTTTTTTGATCTTACAAAGGCCTTTGACACTGTCAACCGTGAGGGACTATGGAGCGTCCTCCTCCGTTTTGGATGCCTTCAAAAGTTTGTCAACATCCTTTGCTGCTCCACAACGACATGCAGGTCATGATCCTTTACAACGGATCCATTACAGACCCAATCCACGTCCGGACCGGGGTCGAACAGGGCTGCGTCATCACTCCAATCCTCTTCTCAATCTTCCTCGCTGCCATATTTCACCTCACAGTCAACGCTGGAGTGAAACCAAACTACAGAACCAGTGGGAAGCTGTTTAACCTACACCGCCTCCAGGCCAGGTCCAAGATCACCCCAATCTCTGTCGTTGAGCTACAGTACGCGGACGACGCCTGCGTCTGCGCACATTCTGAGGCTGAACTCCAGGATATAGTCAATGTATTCACCGAGGCATATGAAAGCATAGGCCTTACACTTAATATCTGTAAGACAAAGGTCCTCCACCAGCCTGTCCTCGCCGCACAGCACTGCCCCCCAGTCATCAAGATTCAGGGCGCGGCCCTTGACAACGTGTACCATTTCCCATACCTCGGGAGCCTCTTGTCAACAAAAGCAGACATTGATGCGGAGATTCAACACCGCCTCCAGTGCACCAGTGCAGCCTTCGGCCATCTGAGAAAAAGTGTTCAAAGACCAGACCTTCAAATCTACTACCAAGCTCATGGTCTACAGGGCTGTAGTAATACCTGCCCTCCTGTATGGATCAAAGGCATGGATGATGTATAGAAGACACCTCAAGTCGCTGGAGATATATCACCAATGATGTCTCCACAAGATCCTGCAAATCTCCTGGGAGGACAGGTACACCAACATTAGTGTCCTCGTCCAGGCTAACATCCCCAGCATTGAAGCACTGACCACACTCGATCAGCTTCGCTGGGCATGCCACATGGTTCGCATGCCAGACACGAAACTCCCTAAGCAAATGCTTTATGCGGAGCTCCTTCATGGCAAACGAGCCGAAGGTGGGCAGCGGAAACATTACAAGGACACCCTCAAAGCCTCCCTGGTAAAGTGCGACATCACCACTGACACCTGGGAGTCCCTGGCCAAAGACAGCCCTAGGTGGAGAAAGTGCATCCGGGGGAGCATTGAGCTCTTTGAATCTCAATGCCGAGAGTGTGAAGAGGTCAAGTGCAGGCAGCGGAAGGAGCGTGTGCCAAACCAGTCCCACCCAACCCTTCCCTCGGCGAATGTCTGTCCCACCTGTGACAGAGTCTGTGGCTCTCCTATTGGACTGTTCAGCCATCAAAGAACTCACTTCAGGAGTGGAAGCAAGTCTTCCTCGATTCCGAGGGGCTGCCTATGATGATGATCACAAATTCCTAACTCTATGACTTGAGACCAAAATGATACCCTCACAACAACATAACATTTTCTGTCAAATACCATTGATAAAATAAACCTCTACCACAAAACAAGAATAGGGAAAAGTTGCTCTAATTATGGTGTTATCGTATATTCATGTGAAAATGTGCATGACAAATTCAAAGATACTGTATAAAAACAGCAAATAAAAATTGTAGAATAATAGTCTGCAATGTGTTGTAAGGCTGTAATATAGTTTAGGGAAAGGATGTTCATATGTCAGAGTAATCTGAATCATTTCATTTTATTGCAGCCTCATACCACATTCCAGCTAACTGTTATAAGTTTAGCTCTGATCTGCACTGTGGCTAGAGGGATCAAGTCTTGGGGACAATGGAACAGTTTTTAATCATGTAATTGAGACAGTATCACATGACAGGAAGAGGCAAACTGGAATTTTTTCACAGTTTGTTAAATCTAAAATATTTTACATTATACAAGAAATATAATACATGATACATTACAATGCCAAATGCAGACAGGGACCAAAGTCACCAGTAATACAAGCTTTATTGCCCAAAGCACTTTAAACAGCAAACTATTTGCAGAATGTAGACTATATGAGATAAACAACTTAACATGCTAAACAATTTGCACAATCTATACACTCTAGTAACAGATTAAGTAAACATAACAGACCCTGCTAACTCCATTAGCAGATAGAAAAGAAAGAATTGGATTTATATACAACTACCGGACATTTCAAAGCGCTTTACAGCCAATGAAGTACTTTTGAACTGTAGTCACTGTTGTAATGTAGGAAATGTGGTAGCCAATTAGCGCACAAGCAAGATCCCACCAACAGCAATGTAATAATGACCAGATAATCTGTTTTTTTATTATGTTGATTGAGGGGATAAATATTGGCCAGGACACCAGGGATAACTCCCCTGCTTTTCTTCAAAATAGTGCCATGGGATCTTTTACGTTCACCTGAGAGTGCAGACGGGGTCTCGAATTAACGTCTCATCCGAAAGACAGCACTTCCGACAGTGCAGCACTCCCTCAGCACTGCACTGGAGTGTCAGCTTAGACATTAATGCTCAAGTCCCTGGAGTGGGACTTGAACCCACAACCTTCTGACTCAGAGGCGAGTGGTCGAGTGGTTACTGGAGAATGAAATCAGCCCTTCTGGGCTTTCTTACTTTTATTGCAAGATGTCTTTTTGCTTCTGTAAACTTCTGGGACCTGCTATGTGCCTGATGGCTCAGTTTAGCTTCCTATTGTGTCACTGGATCCGTTTTGTGCTAAAGAGAGCATGGCGACAGAAGAAAAAATGTTTTGTATTTTAGTTTCTTTCATTGTTATGTTTGCGGAAGGGGGGAGAGCTGACACAACATGTTGTTATCCAATGGGATTGTGAGATTCCATACCTTCCTGGCCTCAAGCCATTCTATATTGCATACAGGAGATTCAGTTTGCTTTTTGAGACTGTCCACATCTATCTGTTGGAATGGTGCATTTATTATTCCAATACAGTCTCTGCCCAGCATGTTCCTGGAATCAGAATCTAGTTTGCGTGAGCCAAGAAGTCAGATTTATGAAAGAACACTCCAAACTTTTACAGGCTAGTCCACCAGAGGGCAGTTAAGAGTCAACCACTTTGATGTGACACTGGAGTCACATATAGGCCAAATCAGGTAAAGATGACAGGTTGTCTTTCCTAAATCCACTTCTCCAATCTTCCCTTCAATTTTCTCCCCTTATTCATTATTACAAATTTAAGGTCTTGTCTGAGATATTCTCTTTGCTACAGTGAATAAAATTCAGAAGCTAGAACTAGAAGCTGAAAGTTGTATAATCATTGTTGACCAGTTAAATTAGCCTATTTTGGGGAGGTGAGAGAGGAGCCCTGTGATTTCCTGATTAGGGAATAGTTAATGAGCTGTGGACTTGGATCAAAGGTGAAATGGCTGCTTGGAACATAAATTTAGAAATTGAGATCCATTGAGATGCACTAGTCTTGCAGTAGATTGTTGCAACTGTTAATGTATCCAAACCGGGTCTGCCAGGAACTAGAATTTCCAGTAGGAAGTTACCATTATTGCAAGGGGATTAAATTCAGTTGAACAATATGAAGACTCTTCATTACCTCCTTCAATTGTTGCAAATTCATGTATACATTTTAGAAAAAAGTTACATAAAAATGTTTCATTTTCTAATCTTCCATCTCTTTTACAGAGCTCCCAGGACACAGCATTAACCTGTGGCTGAATGAGCAAGTGAATGGCCTGTTCTACCAGTGCCATTCTGTAATTTAGCACTGGGATGTGTGTGCAAGAAAGTAATCCGCTATTTACAAGATACATAAAATGAACAAATCTTTTCAGTTCATCTTAGCTCATCTATCCTCAATAAAAAAAACTTATATTCTTCCCATCATGTTATCTGACTGTTCTTTTGAATTAATCTTAAGATTTTTTGTCAACATTATTTTACCCAGAGAACCATTCCAACAGTTGAACATGCTGGATGAATTTCTTATAATATTTGTCGTAAATTTTCCCTTTCACCAGGTTTAACCTATGTCCCCTTGCTCTAGTATCCTGGTATGCCTTATAATAGTGCCCCAGATATACTTAAGTTATTCCACTAATTGTATTGTATATTTCTATAAGGCTAAAGAAAACCATTTTCTCCAGTCTTTCTTCATAACTCAATCCCTTGATGCCAGAAATCAGCCTTATTGGTCTTCTCTGGCTTCTTCAATTGTGAATTTTATCCTTCTTCCCCATAAAAAACAGGCTACTCACACTGACTATACACAAGATTGCAAGCTTACCGTGTGGAATTACTGGGAGAAACTTGTGTCTTACCACTCCACAGCACCATGCATTGGTACATCAGTAAGTTTAAATGACCCTATTCCCCTTTTACCAAGAGATGTGCTTATTAATGTATAATGGTTTATGGCTGTAAAATATTGCAACAGATTGCTGCAGGAGCATAATACATTCAAAACGAACATTAAAGTTACAATAAAACAAACTTACCTTTATCAAATATTGTGATCAATCTTTCAAACACATGGAGAAGGGGTTGAAGTACAATTTATTTCAATAGTTCTTCAAAATACAAAGATAGAGTTTGTAACTCACTCCAGTTGTACCCAATGGAGGGCTGCAGGGCTTACAATTAGACAACACAATCTGAGCCACTGTGAAAGTTGACTGACAGCTAATTATGTCGAGTCATTTCTTGCCTGGGTGATTTAAGCTCCCAGATGAACAAGAAATCAGTTTACCCATGTTCTACAGCTGAGACCTACTTTGATTCTACTTTAATTTATTCTTCTAAGCCAGAGAACAAGGCGCTTAAAAAGAATAAGAATATCACATTTCTCATTTTCGCCAGCACTTTGCCTGTAACAGTCTGACAGCGCGTATTTGCGGATTGTGATTACTGGCCTTCATTAACACTAAGGGATGAGAAGGCATACGGAAGATGAAGGCTTACATTGTAATTTTCTACTTAAACAAGAATCCTCTCGGTCAGAATAAAATAAAGCATGTTACAGATTACTAAGAAGAGTATAAAGTGATTTACCATTTTTTCGCATCAATACAGAATTAATACAAAGTTGAAAGCTGACCCTGATTGGTAATGTTTAACTCCTGAATTATACAGGTATCTGTAAAATATACCCAATAATTAATTCCCTGATATACATGAGTAGTATGGCAGATATAAGTTAATTATATTAGTAAAAAGAATTGCTTTGCAAGATTCATTTGCATCTATTGAAATAATTGATGCAATAGAAATAAAAGAGCAGTTTAGATTTTTCACAGTTAAATCATTTCCTTCGGCCTTTAGTGTCCATTGAGTCGAAAATAAAATTGTATTAACGGATGACAGAGTAAAACCAAAGATTCTAATCAGCTATCCTGCAGTTTCACTTGCACATGAGGGACAGAGAATATTCTAGCAACAGAAAGTGTGTGTGGGAGCGGGGAGGGAAGGGGGGGGGGGGGGGAAGGAAATAAAATAAAAACATAACACGCTAAGAAAGTGGTCAGAAATAATTCAAACTAAAAATTGAAATCCTATGTTCACACTTATGAGGTGGAATGCTATGACTACTTAGCATTCCATTTTATTTCCATCTTAAATGAAATAATTAAGTAATTTAGAAACAATATAATCCGCCAAGGTGTGTATGAAATAATTTTTATGTTCATTCGTGGAGCTGACCATAACTTGTTCACTGCTTTGTCACTCCTGTGTTAATAAAAAATTAAAAGGCAAAGTTTTCTTAAAAAGGAGCAATTTTCAATTTTGCAAATATTTAAAAGCAAGTCATGAACATTCTTTATATTAATACATTTATTTAATTCATTTCAATTAAAACACTTAACTGAAATCCCAGTTATATAATAGTATCGGTTTGGATGCATTACTATCCAAAGCAGACTATTACAAACATTGGATTAGAGCTGAGTAAAGAACATATAAAGACCAGTTAGTCCATCCAGCCTGTCCTATGCTGACACCAACACCCCCCCCACCCCGCCCGCCCCCCGCTCAATAGCAATGCAATCTCCAAAGTAAAAAGAAAGAAAAAACTTTAGGCCAATCTAGCAAAAATCTCTGGGAAATTCTCAGAACCCCTAAATGCGACCAAACAAGTTCCAGGAGATCATAGTGACTGAGTGACACATCCCCCAATGATCCACCAGCCTTTTATATGTAGTTATGTTGGCCACTCACAGGAACTCGTCCTGCACCCTTTTGAAAGCTTGCAGTTACTCTGCACTTGTTGCACATGATGGCAATTTATTCCAGAGTTGATGACTCTACAAAAAGAAGTGCTTCCTAGTATCTGACCGTTTCATGCTTGCATAACTTATGTCCCTTAGTAATGGAACTAAAACTGGATACGGTATTCCAGCTGAGGCCTGAACAAGGCCTTATGCAAAGAAAAGATAGTGAGTTGGAAATTCAACCGTGCTGTGCCAGTTTTACAGGCATAAAATAGGCACCTAAGGGTCCAAGCATGATTGAATTTCTAGGGCAGTATTTCAGGAAAGGGCCATTATATACTCATTGCTTCCCTGAGGTCTTCTCCCATGCAGATCACTGGACATTGGAGAGAGTGCCCAGAGTGGAGTTAGACATAGATGAGGCTGCTGCCTCTGAGGAAGACATTGCATTGAGCCCACCCCTCAACCGCTCAAATGATCGAAGATGTGGCAGACCGATGACTGGGGCTGGCAACCACTGTATGACTGATATGACATAAGCAATTGCAGGACCATATTGTGATTAAGCATAAAGAGTTAGCGGGCTATCACAATTGCAAAACTTAAACCTCACATGCCTTGGGGAGCACAATATTAGGCTACAATGTACATCAAAGATGGTGAGGAGAGACACTTAGGCAAAAAAAAACAGCAACCCTTTCTGATATGACTGGACTCCCCATGAATAACAAAGCACAACATAACTGCACATTCTACTTCAGTACAATTTTGGCCAAGTCCAAACAAACCATCACATTATTCTTTCCGAACACAATGGCCAGATTTTTCTCAGGTTCAGCTGGTGCGATCAGTGGCGGGTCGGGTGGAAAAGTGTTTTTTTTCCCCAAGTGGGTCAGGATCCCACTACCACATGCCTTTCCCAATGTCGGGTTTATCAGCGCTGAGTAGACTCGACATGCAGCAGTGGGGAACCCAAGTCAGGTAATTAGTGACTTGTTTAGAACCATTTAAGAATGATTTTCAACCTACCGTTTGCATTTGACAGCTCGCCCACATGTTCCATGCTAGTCGTGGTCCACGTCTGTCAAGCTGAGGCGGGAGTTCAGTGGTCATTGAATCAGCTGTTGAATTGGCAGCTTCAATTGTAAAATAAAAGCTCCCAACCTACAGAGATATCTTCCCTCAGCCACAAGCTCTATTCATTGCATTTCTACAACAGATTCAGGATGCTGCAAGTCTTTACGCCAGTCTTCATCCAGTCTGACCTCATTACCCCTCTCACCATTGACAGATTGCTTCTGTTATCTCTACATAAGAACATAAGAAATATGAGCAGGAGTAAGCCATTTGGCCCCTCGAGCCTGCTCTGTCATTCAATAAGATCATGGCTGATCTGATCTGATTTTGGCCTCAACTCCACTTCCCTGTCTGCTCCCCTTAACCCTTGACTCCCTTATCATTCAAAAATCTGTCTATCTCCAACTTAAATATATTTAATGATCCGGCCTCCACTATTCTCTGGAGTACAGTAGTCCAAAGATTCACAACACTCTGAGAGGAGAAATTCCTCCTCATCTTCGTTTTAAATGGACAACTGCTTATTTTAAAACTATGCCCCCTAGTTCTAGATTCCCCCATAAGGGGAAACATCCTCTCTGCATCTACCCTGTCAAGCCCCCGCACTACCGCCCCCAACATGAGCGACTTCTGGTCAACCAAAAAAAAAAGCCAAAGAGTGGAATTTCGCTCAAGAAGCCACTTCATCTGCCGTGGCGGTTAAAACACAAGAAATGGGGTGGGCGTGTCCCGTTTCCAGCAGTGGGCAATTTCGACCCCCCACCCCTCCCTTACTCTCATACTCCAACCCACTTGCAATAAAGGCTAACATGCCATTTGCCTTCCTATGCTGCATGCTAACATTTCCCTGTTTCCTGTACGAGGTCACCTAAATCTCTCTGAACACCAACATTTAATAGTTTCTCACCATTTAAAAAATATTCTGTTCTTCATTTAAATTATATGTTCTATTTTTTCTGCCAACATGAATAACCTCACATTTCCCCACATTATACCCCATCAGCCACCTTATTGCCCACTCACTTAACCTGTCTATATCCCTTTGCAGGTTCTTTCTGTCTGCCTCAGAGCTTACTTTCCCACCTAGCTTTGTATTATCAGCAAACTTGGATACATTACACTCAGTCCCTTCATCTAAGTCATTAATATAGATTGAAAATAGCTGAGGCTCAAGCATTGATCCTTGTGGCACCCCATTAGTTACAGACAGCCAACTGGAAAATGACCCATTTATTACTACTCTCTGTTTTCTGACTGTTAACCAATTCTTTATCCATGCTAATGTACTATCCCCAACTCTATGAGCCCTGATCTTGCATAGCAACCTTGTATATGGCATCTTATCGAATGTCTCTTTGGAAATCCAAATATACTATATCCACTGGTTCCTCTTTATCTCCCCTGCTAGTTACATTCTCAAAAAACTCTAATAAATTTGTTAAACACGATTTCCCTTTCATAAGACTATGTTGACTCTGCCTAATCATATTATGATTTTTTAAGTGTCCCGTTACCACTTCCTTAATAATGGATTCCAGTATTTTTTTGACGACTGGGATCTGTAGTTGCCTGTTTTCTTTCTCTCTCCTTTCTTGAATATCGGGGTTACATTTGCTACCTTCCAATTTGCTGGGACTGTTATGTCTATAATGTACTTATGAATGACTCCACGAGGCAATGTGTTGTACTCAAACTGTAGTGACCTTGGTCCTTTATTCATAACTCCAGAGTGAGGCAGCCACATGGTGGCTACCCTGTTATACAGCCCCTGCCACCAGGGCAGGAAACCCCGGTCTCCACCAGTTGCACCCTCGAGTGGTGCCAGCACAATATATACACAGTGTAAACCTGATTGAAAGTACATCAGGTAAACAAGTCTCCATCTTATGCAACTATACAGTGACTACACAGAAAGTATATGTATAGTCTGCATATATAACATCACTCTCCCCCAAGTCCTTTGTGCCAATTACCTTTGTGCTATGTGCTCTGGCTTAGCTCTCCCCAGACTTAAGTGCCAATAGCCCTTGTACCTTGGCTGTACTTTTGCTTGGCTCTCTCCCTGTTAACCCCCAAGTCCTTTTGCCACAACGTTGGGTAGTGGTTACCAGTTTGGATGGTTCAATGATGCAGTGGAGGTTCCAATGGGTTCTGGGTGTGATCCATGTGTATGTCCATGGCTACATACATCTATTCCACATGCCCCTCCCGCAGCGAGATCATGCAGCTGGCCCGTTACATTAACATACAGGATCAGACATAGTGCAAGTACAAAGAAAGGAAGAAAAATTAAAAAATTTACAATTTGTATTGTGACACCTTGGTTCAGTGACTTACATTAGTTACGTTTTACGGTCGTGCGCCAGGATTGGGTAGATTGCATTCATGGTTCAGTCATGGTCAGCACTGAGGTAGCAGTACACATATGCAAGGACGCTAGTTCCAGAGCAACCGGACGGGGTCCTAGTCGTCTGATGGCGGTGCTGTGCCCCCTGTTAGCGGGGTGGGCTTGGTTCGCTCACTTTGCCTGGACTCAGGGCCTTTGCCATTGCCTAGTGGTGGGCAGAGCAACAGATGTGTGTGGCCTCCTTGTTCTGCCTGTTCTCTAACGGTGTTGTGAACCTGGCTGTTCCAGGTCCTGTTTGGGGAACTCGTTGGTTCTGACCTTTCGCTCCTGGACATGGCCGAGGTAGCAACTGGGTCTGGGGGCTGCCTTTGGTGGTGGGCAACGGCGGCTGACTGGGCGTATTGGCACCATTTTCGTTTCCGGGTCTGTGGCGAATAGTTGTATCGGGTGCCTGCAGCATGGGATAGACCAGGGGCAGGGTATCAGGATCAGTGCCTTCACCCTTCTGAGGTCGCTGCCTTGCTACTTTTGGGGACATTCTATTCCCGACATCTCGCAACATTTTGTTCACAATCTTAATCGGTTCGTTACATTGATTTCCACGCATGCAATGTCTCTTTAAGTTCAGTTGGTTGCAGTCTCCTTTAAGAGAACCCTGCTGGCTTTACCCCAATCAAATCCTTTGTTAGACACCATGTGTTGGTCCCTCAGCGTTGCACCTCGTGGTATTGCCGTGGCCATCTTTTTTTTCAGTCACGCTGCCTCTCGCTGCAGCAGGGACGCCATCTTGCCTCGCTCCTCGAGGTCGACTGCCTTGATCCTTCTCTCCCACGATTCTGCCACAAAAGTGGAAGAGTGCCTGTGAATTCGATCTTCCTCCCCAGGAGTCCTGCCACTGGAGCCGGGAAGGTACTTTTAGGTGGTTCCAGTTGTATCATTGCTACGCAGTCGTGATGGATGGTCTGTGCCTCAGCTGATGCGCTGGTCTGTTTTCTGGTGTCTGGCCTGAGCGAAGGTGAGGTTTTGCTCTGCCTCTGAGCACGGGGGAAATCGATTGCTGGAGTGAAGATGTCTTCCCATTTCCACTGAATCTTCCCCATCCACCTTCTTCCGAGTAGCGTTGGACCATCACCTGCAACAATCCACAGAGGTAACTTGTGCACCACACCATTATGGATTACACTTACATCAGTACTACTAAGGACTGGGATCAGCTCCTTGGTGTAGGTGCACAACTTTTCCTGTACTGGAACCCGCTCGGGTCGTTTTTCGTTCCATAGCCTCTCAAAGGCATTCTGGCTCATCACTGACTGGCTCGCTCCCGTGTTCACTTCCATGAAGACTGGAACGCCATTTATCTCAACTTCCATCTTCACTGGAGGACAATCGGTGGTGCAGGTATACACTCCATACACTTTTTCGGGCTGAGCTGCCTCTCTGGCTAAATCATACTGGATTCAAAGTCATCTACCGACTCCTCTGCTAGACGGTGAGTCGTATTTCTTTTACACATACGCTGGAGGTGGCCCTTCATGTTATAGGTTTTGCATACGTACTCAGCAAACCGACACGCGTGAGCCCATTGGTTTCCTCGGCAACGCTAGCATGGTGCTACTTGATTAGCATCGCTCGGCGGAATCTGAGTTCTGGAACCCTGAGGTCTGTGCTCTCTGCCCTGGGCAGAGCCATGTTCTACAGTCTTGCCTGTGAAAGGCACCATTCTGTGTACAGTACTTGCCGGGTTTGAGTCCACAGGATGAATAATTTGCTTGTTGCTGCAGGTCGAGGTCATGAACGCCTGACTGATGCTGAAGGCCTTCTGCAGATTGACTGTGGTGTCAGCAGATAATAGCTTGTGAAGGAGGCCCTCATGGCCAATTCCGATAATGAAGATGTCTCGTAATGCTTCGTTGAGGTGTGTGCCAAAATCATATGGTGCCGCAAGTCTCCTGAGGTCGGCAGCATAGTTCATAATCTCCTGGCCCCAGATCTACGGTGAGTGTAGAATCTGTACCTGGCCGTGAGGATGCTCTGTTTTGGTTTTAGTTGGTCGTGAATTAGTTCAGTCAGCTCATCGTATGTTTTATCCTTGGCCTTCATGGGTGCCAGCACGTCCCTGATGAGGCGGTAGACCTCGGGCCCACAACTGGTCAGCAGTATTGCCTTGTGCTTCTCCGCCGATGCGTCTGTTTCCCCTGCCAGGTCATTTGCCACGAAATATAGCTCAAGCCTTTCCGTGAAGGCATCCCAATCATCACCCTCTGCGAAGTCTTTTAGTGTGCCAAAGGTAGCCATAATCGCGTGAAAGTTCGTATTCTCGTCACCAGTTTTATGTCTGTGATGTACTTATGAATGACTCCACAAGGCAATGTGTTGTACTCAAACTGTAGTGACCTTGGTCCTTTATTCGTAACTCCAGAGTGAGGCAGCCGCATGGTAGCTACCCTTTTATACAGCCCCTGACACCAGGGCAGGAAACCCCGGTCTCCACCAGTTGCACCCTCTAGTGGTGCCAGCACAGTATATACACAGTGTAAACCTTATTGACAGTACATCAGGTAAACAAGTCTCCATCTTATGCAACTATACAGTGACTACACAGAGAGTATATCTATAGTCTACATATATAACAGGGACCATCCTGCATCCACTATCACTGCAGCCACCTCTTTAGGAACCCAAGGATACGGGTCATCAGGTCAAGGGGATTTTTTGGCTTTTAGTCCTATTAGTGTCACAAGTACTTTTTTCTCTACTAATATTAATTACTTTAAGTTTCTCACTCTTATTAGCTCCTTGGTTCCCATTTTTATTGTCATTTTCCTTCTCCTATGCTCCCCGTTGTTGTGGTAGATCTGCAGGAAAGGATGTTAGAAGCCAAGAATGGATGGGCATCATTCTCTTGGGATTAAGGAGACAGTGAAGGGGGTGGAAAATCGTGGCCGTGTGATGCTTCACATGGATGCCAGAGCAACAATGTAGGTGCTCAGTAACTTAGCACCAGCAAGATGTTATCAGCCTTACCATCTCTTATGGAAAAAGCTGAATGCCTCCCCAGAAGCTGTGCTCAGATGGGGTGAGGTTCTTACAGTTGGGGAAGTCCCCTCGAGTAGCTTGCCTGTGGGGGGGCATTGCACACCAATTTGTTCTGCAAAATGATAGAGTAACTGAGGGTAAGTGCCAATTGGCAGAGGAGTGATGAAATAAGACACGTGGAGGGTATTAAAGTTGAGGAAGGGATGTCAGGTTTGTGCATGTTAGTAATTGCTGTGATGAGAGCTGGATAGCCAAAATGCAAGAGGTTGAGTCAGTGCCCTCTCAACCAAGGAGCATGTGAAGGATTAGTTGTGCATTATTGTTTTAAGAGGGTGAAGAATGTGCTGGTGGCTTGGGTGGGCAAGGAAGTAAAGGGAGAGGTGTTCAGTGTGCTGTCTTGCCTCCCCTGTGGAACTGCTTGCAACACTGTTCTACAGTCCGGTGAGTAAGAGAGTTGGCAGTCAGTGCCAGTACCACCTCCCTTCAAATGACATGAGTAATATTTTAGGGTTGCTTGATGGCACCCACACCTAAGAGTCTGCTTGCCCTGCCTTCAATACTCCTTTGGAGGCCTTAGAGATCCAAATGAGTCAAGTTGTGCATTGTTCTTTTGTGGTTTGATGCCATTCCCTGCTGCCCTCTGGGCACAGATGGCACTTCCAAGTATTCATAATTCTGTCCAGGTGTAATAAAAATATTGCTGAGGCATACAGTGAAGTAATGAACGAGCTAAGCACAGTTCCGGTCTTACCTACTTGTGCCACAGTGTTCCGATAAGAGCACAGCCTAAACAAGGCATTTAAAAGGCTGCGCAGAAATTGTCTGTTGTTTCAACTCCTTGCACCTGATTTTTACACCGATTTTAGAGCAATACCTGCACCAATGAGTATGCAAATGAGCATACCCAGGAAACTTCCATTTATCTCCTCCCACAGGCTACCGGTGAATCTTACACTTTTTAAAGGTGCAATAGCCGAGCCCACTTGCCAACCTAAGGCCACACTGCTCCCGCCCAGCGACATCTTATCTTCAACGACTTTGAAGTTGGCCGAGGCTCCTGCTGCAATGGGCCTAATTTAAATTTAAAAGTCATGGCCTGATGACATCATCATAACGCAAAGTGATTTTTACAACAATTCAAGGAAAAGACCGCCAGAGAAACCTGGCGGGATGCAGCAGTGTAAAAATCAGGTGCAAGCAGTTGAAACAACTGACAATTTCTACGCAGCCTTTTAAATGCCCTGTTTAGGCTGTGCTCTTATCGGAACAGTGTGGCACAAGTAGGTAAGACCGGAACTGTGCTTGGCTCTTTCATTACTTCACTGTATGCCTCAGCAGATAAATAAGATGTTTTATTCCTCAGGGAGCCAGGCGGAACAAAAGAAAGAAAGAAAGACCTGGATTTATATAGCGCCTTTCACGACCACCGAACTAGAAGAAATCCTTGATCTGCAATGCACTACATGAAAAGGTGTTGGAAGCAGATTCAATAGTAACACTCAAAAGGGAATTGGATAAATACTTGAAAAGTAGAAATTTGCAGGGCAATGGAGAAAGAGCAGGGGGTCAGGTTAATTGGATAGCTCTTTCAAAGAGCTGAAACAGACACAATGGGCCGAATGGCCTCCTACTGTGTTGTGTGATTCTATGATTACACCCCCATACCTCCAAAATTTTAACCATCAGTGGAAATAAGGGTGAATTATGTCATAAATGGGTTTTGCCCCAAGTTCCTGCCCTATCCCAGGCAAAATTCTATCTTTCCTCCCACTCTAAACCCAGGAATTGTAGCACCACTATTTCTAATAATATTATTAGTGGATCTCCCAGGGTGTTGTTCATGCCAACAGATGATATGCTGCTTTATGATAGGAGTATTGTACCATATAGTGCAAAATGTATTTCCCTGCTAAGATGGAGCTAGATCCCTTTAAGGCCCCAGCAGCATCTTTTGTTTAAGTCATTCATAGTTTAGTTGTTGTTTTGTCAGCGAAATTTACAATTAAGATTATGCCCTCTTGTTCTGGACTCCACCACCAGAGGAGATAGTCTACCCCATCAAATCCTTTAATTATCTTAAACATCTCAATTAGACCACCCCTTAATCTTCTATACTCAAGGGATTACAAGCCTCGTTTGTCTATGCAACCTGTCTTCATAATTTAACCCTTTTAACCCCGGTATCATTCTGGTGCATCTGCACTGCACCCCCTCCAAGGCTAACATATCCTTCCTGAGGCTCAGTGCCCAGACCTGGACTCATTACTCTCAATAAACTCTAACCAGAGCTTTATAAACTTTAACATAACTTTCACCCATTGTATTCCAGCCCCCTTGAGATAAAGGCCAACACAGCACATTATCCTGCTGCTAAAATGTATGAATGTGTTTATTTAAGGTGCAATTACCCTGCTTCTTGAAATGAATGCTTGGGTCAGTTACAGGTTAATTCACCTTTTCTTTTTTACGGTGTAAAATAATTTAGTTTTTGTTTAACAGAGGCTGAGGTCAATGTAGGGGTTACTGTGGAAATTGGAATGTGTGGACTGCAGCTCAGAAACAGACAGCATTTAATGTAAGTAATTTACATCTGTAACAAAGGGACGAAATTTGCGGTCGAATCATACTCCAGAGTACGTATCCGACCCGAAAATAAATACGAGCCTACCTGCTGGCTCCCA
This sequence comes from Pristiophorus japonicus, assembly GCF_044704955.1. Taxonomy (NCBI): domain Eukaryota; kingdom Metazoa; phylum Chordata; class Chondrichthyes; family Pristiophoridae; genus Pristiophorus; species Pristiophorus japonicus. The sequence continues at coordinate 58,026,507 of NC_091980.1, forward strand.
GGCTTCAGGGTCTTCTTAGCTGGGACCGCAGGTGTATGCCTGTGTAAAGGCCCACGAATCCCAGGGACGCAGGCAGTTCAGAAGCATCCCTGCAATCACGTGGGCCAGGTCAACCAATTAGAAAGCGAGATTCCTTTTAAGCTTATAGGAACTCCATTTACAAACAGAATCCCCATAAGCTTCTGAGAAATACCCAAATAAATAAATAATGCAACTGAAATAAAAAATAATGTTCCCATGTTCAAACTTAATTAAAAGTCCCTATAATGAAGCATTTAAAAAAAAAATTTAAATTTTGAAAAATACTTTAAAACATTTTAATCCAGGCCAAAACTTACATAAACCAATTTTAAATGTTTTAATCACTTTTTAAATTTTAATTTAATATTTATTTTAACCCTCGATTAATACAGCTGAAAATGCATTTATCACAAAAAAATAAGCATTTTAAATCACAGTGCACTCCTGTGAGAAAACTGATTTTAAAATTACTCAAAATAACTTTTGAAAAAAAGACACAAAACTATTTTCTAGTTAGTTTAAGGTACAGTCAGTTCCTTAGTAATTAAAAAAAAAATAATTCTTCATTCTTTCAAAATGTATCTATCAGTGTCATTGCACCCAAAAGTTCCAATTTAATTTTTGGAACCTCCTCGAAGGCCTTCAAACGAGCACAATTAGCGGAAACTCACAATGGTGATTAATTCACCCTGGGGGGTGTGGCCTGTTATGAGGGCGAGGCTGGCTTCTAGCGCGATATTTTTAAAACTAGCGAACAAGATTGCGGAAACCCGAATTGCACTTAAAATTCCACGATCGTTTGCACCAATTATGCTGATATTGGGTGAATTGCACCGAAAAATACAATACATTTGAGCGGAAACTCCAGGCCTAGATATTTAGCCCTCAATCTACTCAGAAGAATACTTCTCTCAACCTTTGGGTACAATATTGCAATCTTAAAATTGTTCTTTATAAATAATCGTTAAGCATCACTAAATTTGAGAACAATAATTTATAATGAATTAGAACAACAGGTAAACTGATATTTCTTATTCCTGTCCCTATCATACTATGCAAAGTTGCAGCCCAAAATGAGTCATGTGCCTTTGTTTCTACTGTTATGCTGCAATACAGTTTCATAGGGGCCAGCAGTCCCATTGTAGGAAGTTGTCTCTAACCTCCTTTCCTAACATTCTTTCTCTTTAATTTTTTGAAATAAATCTATTTGCCTTTGAAAGTTGTTTCTCTAAGAGATTTAGTGAAAGGTCTGAATAGGGTTGTCTTGACCATAGAATGCCACCTTTCTGAGACAATCCATTGGCTGCAGTTTCACCACCCGTGGCGAGACCGGGCGGCCAACTTCGGCCATGTTTGGGAAACCTGCTCCTGGCTCTATCCCGCCCTCTCGAAGCAATCTTCCCTAGATGGGGCTTGTTAAGCCCAGCCTGCGAGGTTCCCAGCCAATTAACAGGAAGTGGGTCTGATGACATCATTTGATGATGCGTCATCAGCCAATTTTCTTAAAGGGACCATGCCCACATTGATTTTGACAGTTGTTCTGTCAATGTTCTGCAGCATTGAGCTGCTGCAAACACTGAGAAGCACTGCACAATGCACGGTTGGACCCAGGTTCTCCCATCACTCCCTCCAGATGCTTATGGAGGGAGTCACAGCATGCAGGGAGGTCCTCTTCCCTTCCAATGGGTGGAAGACACCTCCCTAGGACACCAATGCAGCCTGATAGCACATTGCACAGGAGGACACAAGCAGGGATGTCGTCAGGAGGACCAGGCTGCAGTGGCGCAAACCTTTCAATGATCTCAGTAGATCACGAAATGTTACTGCAAAGCCACACTCAACCTCATCCTGCTGTGCCACTCATCCATCCGCATCACTCTGCCTTCCCTACTCTACCCCTGTACCTCATTACTCACACTAACATAACTTGCACCTCCACCCATCCGTCTTTCTTTATCTACATTATCACTTCCCCATCTCATTAGCCACACCTCAGACTCACCCTCATCCTTGTCCAGTCACACCAACTAACAACACACAATGGTAGGCACTTGGTACTTTTAGCTAATGTCCATGTAAAGTTCATGTTGATGTGTTGTCAAACATTGAAATCTTTATTTTCAATGCATTGCATTCTTGGACAGATTTGTGGGAACTTTTGGAAGTGGCTTAGTGAGTTGTGGTGAATGGTGAAACATAAGGGTACCCCCCCGCAATTGTGATGAGTGTGAAAAGAATGGCTTGGGCATAGCAGGGATGCTTTATGGAGCTGGTGTGGGGTGGTGCCAACCTGGCACATCATGTGGCTGCCAGGATGTACTGCATGAAGTGAAGTAAATGTGGCCTTGGTGAGGCCATCCCCGGCCTCCCGGACAACAATCTGGTCAAGTGCTGATGCCCTGTGCAGCATCAGGTGATTGCAGAGAAGGTTGGTGTTGTTGGTGATGCTGGTGTGTTTAGTGAAGTTGGTGTTGGGGCTGCTCGTGGTGGGATTTTGAGGACCAAGGTGAAATGTTTCATGGGCACCGATGCTGCTGGAATAGATGGCAGGTGAGGTTGAGATGACAGAGGTGATCTGTCAATTGTGAGGGAGGTTGCTCTAAGGAGGTGACAGTGAATAGAGAGTTCACTGCAAACACTTCCAAACTGCATACAGCTCAAAAGTTTCTCCTAAATCCTGAAGGCTTCAGCATGATATTGGAAAGTGAACAGCTGTGAAATGGTAGCTTTTGCAGCTGTCAACTAGCCAAAGTAATGGAGAGTCATGGAGAACCCGACTCGACTTACCTGGTGTGTTCCCTGAGGGCTGATAAACTCATCAAAAGTTTGGTAAAATTGTAAGTGCCTGCTTTTAATCCTCTTACCTAGCATTCAACTACCTGTTAACTACCTTAATTAAATGGCCCGCCATTTGCTGTTGGGTCTACGATACACAGGCAGACCCATCAGTTGAGAAACTCACTCAGAGATGGGTTCAGAGTGGACTTCCAACCCGATGTCAATCAGGGCCATTTTGACAGTGGGCTCGCACTCGCAAGGCTGGGAAGATCTCGGCCGATTCTCCATCATCTACATCAATTGGGACTCAGTGCCTCATTTGTATTTAATACTTGTTGGTTGTTGGGTTTGCTGAAGTAACCCCATTTTGGAGATGCATCCTATTTGAAATATTTAACTATTTTGAATATTTATTGGGGATTTGCACTTTTATGAAGATATGGGGCCAGAAATTCAACAGGTTTGTGACCGTTTATCTGCCAGGGTGAAGCGATATATTTTTTGTTTTGGCATTAAACGGGTCGCATAACATTTTGTGCCCGGGCGGAAATTTCGGCAGTGGTTTTGCACCGCGCTAAAAGTTATCACCTGCCCAATTTTTTTAAGCGTTTTTATATCGATTGGCCTGCAACGCTGCACTATCGCCCCGGGCTGTAAATTCGATGATATTGCCCATTTTATCGTCCACCCAGAAACCCGTCTGGAAAAAACAGTCGGACCCAGGTCTGACTCAGGGCGCACCCGGTGCTAATGGCACATCTTGAAAACGGAGAAGTTCAGTTCATCAAAGGATTTGGAGAAGGGAGGCTGCATTTTACATAGTGAAGTTTTATGTGAGTTTATAGTTTGTTTTAAAAATGGGGGCTAAACAAAGTCAGCCATTATTCCTGGCTGCTTTTTTGTATGAAGCGTCGAGCTGGAAGAAGGCTTAGTGATGAGCATTTTGAGCGTAACCGAAGATGTAGCAGACATATGGGGAGGAGGCCTTACCCCCCCCACAAGTTTACAGGCAAGAGCACTCATACCTGCAGCTCTCTGAGGCACAGTGCATTAGAAAGCTATGCTTCCGAGAAGAGGTGGTCACAGAGATATGCCAACTCATAAAGGCAGACCTACAGCCTACCAGCAGCAACAGGACTTCACTACCCGTCGAGGTAAAGGTGACAGCGGCATTTGCCTTCTATGCCTCCGGCTCCTTTCAGGCATCAACAGGTTATATCTACTCCATATCGCAGTTCGCTACACATCGCTGCATTCGCCAGGTGACTACTGCACTGTACGCATGCAGGATGGATTTTATAAAGTTCCCAATGACCAAGGAGGCACAGAATGAGAGGGCTATAGGTTTTGGATGAATTGCTGGCTTCCCCAAGGTTCAGGCTGCCATTGACTGTATGCACATCGCTCTGCGAGCACCTTTACTTAATCCAGAAGTTTATAAAAACCAAAAGGGATTCCACTCCCTGAACGTACAGATCGTCTGCGACCATACTCAGCGCATCATGGCAGTAGATGCCCAATTTCCAGGGAGCATCCATCTTGCGGGAGAACAGTGTCTCATGCCTGTTCGAGCATCAGCCACAAGGCCAGAATTGGATGCTGGGGGACAAAGGTTATGGCTTCGCCACCTGGCTCATGACCCCCACCCCCCCCACCCCCCGCTCCGGAACCTTCAGACAGAAGCCGAGTATCGCTATAATGAGAGCCATGCAGCTATACGCAACATCGTCAAAAAGACAATTGGAATGCTCAAGCAGCACTTCCGATCCTGGACCACGCTGGAGGCTGCCTGCAATATTCCCCTCAGCAGGTCTCTGAATTCATTGTGATGTGCTGCATGCTACACAACGTAGTCATCCATCATGAGGGAACAGGATTTGCCACTGGGTCTGCAGTATCACCTCAGAAGAGAGGGGAGGAGGGGGAGGAGGAGGACGAGGAGGACGAGGATGAGAAGCCTGGTGATGAAGCGATGCCACAGGGGAGGCCTTGTGGAGCTTTCACCACTGCAAGTGCCTTACATCAGCAGTTCATAATTCAATGCTTTGTTTGAAGAATGAACGGCACATTTGACCATTGTCTCGCCACTCTATCTCACGATGTTGACTATTCCCCCTCTTATTCTGCAAATGAGACACTACACAGGAATAGTTAAGGTGAACAAAAGAATTTGTTAAACATACAGTAGCTTGAATAAGATTTATTAAACATTTTGAAGGTGGAATAAAATTTATTAAACATTATTGTGAATTGAGAAATTTAAAACATTTTTATAAAACAGCAACAACAAAACAGCAACAAAACAACGAAACAACAACCACCCCTGCACCGAACATCTTTTACCTCTGGACCCTTCCTAACCCTAACCCCCCCCGCCCCATGTCATGACCTTACCCAAGGTGACACCAAGAGTTCGTGCAGCAAGGCAGCCAGAATCCTGCTGTATTAGGGGGAGAGACAATGGAAATGCCATCTATGGATCCCCTGGAGAGGCTCGGGGTATGGGAAGCCCGGCGTCTGAGTGGCAAGACTCTTGCTCGGCTTCACCACTCACTGGTGATGTGGGTCTGTGTTATGTATGTAAAAATTACCAATGTGTAGGACTTGCCACCAGGGGGCGTACCTGTGGGAGACCCAAGGGTCACCTGCACACCCTGGGCAAGCAGGTATAAAAGGCAGTCTACCATGCTGTCTCCTTACTCTGGCATTACAATAAAGAGATCAAGGTCACAACAGTTTGAGCTTAAGATATACAGTCTTGTGGAGTTATTCTAAACATAACAATTGGTGACAAGTAACAGATCACGAACTTTCATGCAGTTATGACTGCCGTTGGTATTCTTGAGAGATTTGTTCGGGGTGATGATTGGGAAGCCTTCATTGAGCGTCTTGACCAGTACTTCGTGGCCAACGAGCTGGAAAAGGCAGAAACTGCGATCAAGCGCAAGGCGATTCTCCTCACCGTTTGCGGGTCCTCAATATATGGCCTCATCAAAAATCTGCTAGCACCGACAAAACCAATGGACAAGACATATGAAGAGTTGTGTAAGCTGGTTCAGGAACACCTCAAGCCGAAGGAGAGCATCTTGATGACCAGGTATCGCTTTTATATGCACCACCGCTCCAAGCTATGTCGCCGACCTAAGACGCCTTGCTGGACCGTGCATATTTGCTGGATTTTTGGGGGAAGTGTTGCGGGACTTTTTCATGCTTGGAATCGGCCACGAGGTCATTCTTCGCAAACTGCTGTCTGCCGAATCCCTAGATCTGAGCAAGGCCATCACGATGGCCCAAGCTTTTATGTCCATGAGCGATAACGCTAAACAGATATCATTGTAGCATCGGAACTCACCAGCAAGTACAGTGCATAAACTAACACCTTCAGCAGGCAGAGCTGTACATGGCAGGGCCTACATGCCTGCAGAGGCCAAACCTAGGGATGACTCAGAACCCGCCATGGGGTGTGAATGTGAATCCATTAGCACCGTGTTGGCGCAGCGGGGATAATCATCGAGCCCATCAATGTCGATTCAAGCACTACGTGTGCAAGGGCTGTGGAACAATGGGGCATCTCCAGCGAATGTGCAGACGTGCTGCAACTCACCACGTGGCAGAGTCGGCAGAAGATGTCCGATCCGGCGTGGATCACGCTGAACGAGTAAGAGAGGCAGCCCAACCCGAGGTTGAAGAAGAAGTGTATGGGGTATACACCTTCACCACCAAAAGCCCTCCAATAATGTTAAAAGTCAAATTAAATGGCATTCCAGTTTCCATGTAATTGGACACGGGGGCGAGTCACTCAATTATGAGCCAGAAGGCTTTTGAGAAACTGTGGGGCAACAAGGCACAAATGCCAAAACTAAGCCCGATCCACACCAAGCTGCACACTTACACCAAAGAGCTCATACCAGTCATTGGCAGTGCGGTAGTGAAGGTATCGTACGATGGAGCTGGGCATGATTTATCACTGTGGATTGTACCAGGCGATGACCCAATGCTGTTCGGCAGAAGCTGGCTAGGAAAGATCCGATTGGAACTGGGACGACATCAAAGTACTATCTTCAGAGGATGACGCCTTGTGCGCCCAAGTGCTAAACAAATTCGTGTCATTATTCGAGCCAGGCTTCACAGGCGCAAAAGTGCAGATCCATCTAGTCCCTGATGCACGACCCGTTCATCACAAGGCCCGAGCGGTTCCATACATTATGCGAGAGAAAGTCGAGATCGAGCTGGACAGACTTCAACGAGAGGGGATCATATTGCCAGTCGAGTTCAACGAGTGGGTCAGTCCAATTGTTGCGGTGTTGAAGAGCGATGGGACGGTCAGAATCTGCAGGGACTACAAGGTAACAATCAACCAAGTCTCGTTACAGGACCAGTACCCACTATCCAAGGTATATGACCTGTTTGCAATGCTAGCAGGGGGGAAATCATTCACCAAGCTGGATCCAACCTCTGCTCACATGACACAGGAGCTGGCTGAACCTTCGAAAAAATTGACGTGCATCAACACGCACAGAGGACTGTTCATATACCACAGATGCCCCTTTGGGATTCGTTTGGCGGCGGCCATCTTCCAGAGGAACATGGACAGTCTGCTGAAATCGGTTCCATGCACCATGGTGTTCCAAGACAACATCTTGATCACTGGCCGCAACACCACCGAACACTTGCACAACCTGGAAGAGGTTCTCAAGCGACTGGACAGAGTGGGACTCAGGTTGAAGCGCTCCAAGTGTGTGTTTCCTGGTGCCAGAGGTTGAATTTCTGGGGAGAAAGATTGCGGTGGATGGCATCAGACACACAGACTCCAAGACGGAGGCCATCAAGAATGCACCCAGACCACAGAATGTGACGGAGCTGCGTTCGTTCTTGGGACTCGTCAACTATTTTGGTAACTTTCTACCAGGGTTGAGCACTTTGCTGGAACCATTGCATTTATTGCTACGCAAGGATGATGACTGGGTTTGGGGTAAAACTCAAGAGATAGCCTTTAACAAGGCCAGAAACCTGCTATGTTCCAACAAGTTACTTGTATTATATGACCCGTGTAAACGTTTCGTACTAGCTTGTGATGCATCTTCGTACGGGGTCGGTTGTGTGTTACAGCAAGCCAATGTTTCAGGCAAACTGCAACCGGTTACATATGCATCCAGAAGCTTATCTAAGGCTGAAAGAGCCTAAAGTATGGTTGAAAAAGAAGCATTAGCATGCGTAAACGGGATTAAGAAAATGCAACAGCACCTATTTGGGATCCGGTTCGAGCTCGAAACCGACCACAAGTCGCTCATTTCATTGTTCTCAGAGAGCAAAGGTATAAACACCAATGCTTCGTCCCACATCCAAAGATGGGCACTAATGTTATCTGTGTATGATTATGTAATCCGCCACAGACCAGGCACTGAGAACTGTGCATATGCCCTCAGTCGGCTACCGTTGCCCATCACCGGGGTGGAAATGGTGCAACCCGCAGACTTGCTCCTTGTAATGGATGCTTTTGAGAGTGAGGGGTCACCCGTCATGGCTCGCCAGATCAGGACCTGGACTAGCGATGTTATCGCTAGTAAAAAGCTGTGTCCTCAATGGGAGATGGTCGACGGACCCAGGGGAATGCAAGATGAAATTAAGTCGTTCCACCAACGCAAGGACGAAATGTCCATCCATTCGGACTGCCTCCTCTTCATGTAATTTTGCCAAAAAAAGGCAGGGAAACATTTATATGCGACCTTCACAGTATCCACCCAGGCATAGTCATGATAAAGGCTATCGCCAGGTCGCACGTTTGGTGGCCCTGCATTGATTCGGAATTGGAGTCATGCGTACACCAATGCAACACTTGCTCACAGTTGAGCAATGCACCAAGGGATGCCCCACTGAGTCTGTGGTCAAGGGTCCATGTAGATTTCGCTGGTCCCTTTCTAGGAAAGATGTTCCTAGTAGCAGTGGACGCTTACTCTAAATGGATTGAATGTACAATAATGTCGTCATGTACGTCAAATGCCACCATTGAAAGCCTCCGGGCCATGTTCGCCACCCATTGTTTGCCCGACGTCCTTGTTAGTGACAATCGACCATGCTTCACCAGCTCGGAATTCAACGAGTTCATGACCCGCAATGACATCAAGCATGTCAGGTCTGCGCCGTTTAATCCCGCATCCAATGGTCAAGCGGAACGGGCAGTCTAAACCATCAGGCAGAGCTTAAAACGCGTGATGGACGGCTCCCTGCAGACCCGGCTATCTCGGATTCTACTCAGCTACCGGACGCGACCCCACTTGCTTACTGGGGTCCCTCCTGCAGAATTGCTAATGAAAGAGAGCACTCAAATCCATGCTCTCCTTAGTCCACCCGGATCTCAATGATCATGTAGAAACGCGGCGTCACCAGCATAACATGTACCATGATCGCGCGGCTGTATCACGCGCCATTGAAGTTAATGACCCTGTGTTTGTTCTTAATTATGGTCATGGTCCAAAATGGGTTGCTGGCACTGTTTTAGCCATGGAGGGGAATAGAGTGTTTGTTGTCAAACTTTTGAATGGACAAATGTGCAGAAAGCACTTGGATCAGACCAAACTGCGGTTCACTTACAACCAAGAACAGTTTGAAGAGGACTTTACCATCATTGATGCACTCACACACCCAACCAGCAATCGACCTCGCGGTCAACCACAAGGATGAACCCACCATGCCCGACAGTCCGATCAGACCAGCCACACCGCAACGCAGCAATGATCCGATCGACTTACCCATGCCAAGACTTCAACTCAGATGATCAATCCGGGAACGCAGAGCCCCGGATCGCCTCAATTTGTAAATAACTTGTACTGAACACTTTGGGGGGGAATGATGTTATGTATGTAAATATTACCAATGTGTAAGACTTGCAACCAGGGGGCGCACCTGTGGGAGACCCAAGGGTCACCTGCATACCCTGGGCAAGCAGCTATAAAAGGCAATCTACCATGTTGCCTCCTCACTCTGGAGTTACAATAAAGAGACCAAGGTCACAACAGTTTGAGCTTAAGATATACAGTCTTGTGGAGTTATTCTAAACATAACAGTGACACTGGGGACTGCAGTGTCAAGGATCGAGACCATCAACTGCACATGGGCATTGACAGCCTCAGTGGTTTTGTGGCTCGTACCAACAATCTGCGACCCGTCCTCCATCATGTTCGTGGATAGTGTGGCAATGCTTGCGGGAATCCTACCCAATTCCACTAGAAGCTGACGGGTGAGCCGGACGCTCTCCCTGGATAGTCCTACCATATCCAGGTGTGCGTCTGTCTGTCAGTCAGTGGACTGGCTTTGTCAACTCACCTTCCGGAGAGACGGCACACGGGATTCAACCCTGGGGGCACGTTGCTGCACGTCACTTGTACCCGGGGCCTCGGATGGCTCAAAGCCTGAGAATGTTTCTTCCTTGGACGAGCTAATAGTCGTAGTAAAAAGAGGTGTTACATAGAAACATAGAAAATAGGTGCAGGAGTAGGCCATTCGGCGCTTCGAGCCTGCATCGCCATTCAATATGATCATGGCTGATCATGCACTTCAGTACCCCATTCCTGCTTTCTCTCCATACCCCTTGATCCCTTTAGCTATAAGGGCCACATCTAAATCCGTTTTGAATATATCTAACGAACTGGCCTCAATAACTTTCTGTGGTAGAGAATTCCACATGCTCACAGCTCTCTCAGTGAAGAAGTTTCTCCTCATCTCGGTCCTAAATGGCTTACCCCTTATCCTTAGACTGTGAGCCCTGGTTCTGGACTTCCCCAACATCAGGAACATCCTGCATCTAACCTGGTCAATCCCATCAGAATTTTACATGTTTCAATGAGATCCCCTCTCATTCTTCTAAATTCCAGTGAATATAAGCCTAGTCGATCCAGGCTTTCTTCATATGTCAGTCCTGTCATTCCGGGAATCAGCCTAATGAACCTTTGCTGCACTCCCTCAATAGCAAGAATGTCCTTCCTCAGATTAGGAGACCAAGACTGTATACAATATTCAAGGTGTGGCCTCACCAGGGCCCTGTACAACTGTAGTACGACCTCCCTGCTCCTATACTCAAATCCTATCGCTATGAATGCCAACATGCCATTTGCCTTCTTCACCGCCTGCTGTACCTGTATGCCAACTTTCAATGACTGATGTACCATGATACCCAGGTCTCGTTGTACCTCCCCTTTTTTTAATCTGTCACCATTCAGATAATAATCTGCCTTCCTGTTTTTACCACCAAAGTGGATAACCTCACATTTATCTACATTATACTGCATCTGTCATGTATTGCCCACTCACCTAACCTGTCCAAATCACCCTGCAGCCTCTTAGCATCCTCCTCGCAGCTCACTCTGCCACCCAGCTTAGTGTCATCTGCAAACATGGTGTTATTACATTCAATTCCTTCGTCTAAATCATTAATGTATATTGTAAATAGCTGGGGTCTCAGCACTGAACCTTGCGGTACCCCACTAGTCACTGCCTGCCATCCTGAAAAGGACCCGTTTATTCCCACTCTTTGCTTCCTGTCTGCCAACCAGTTTTCGACCCACATCAGTACATTAACCCCAATACCATGTGCTTTAACTTTGCACACTAATCTCTTGTGTTGAGTGCATCGGGCCCCCCACCCTCACCCTCGCCAGAATAGGTTGATCACTTTCCTCCTCCCGTGGAGGTTCCTCATCTTTGGTGTCACTCTCGTCCCCCTCCTGCACCCCCACATGACGGACTGAGGTGGAGGCTTCCATTCGAGGATGTGGCACATGCAACTCCTCATCTGGAAATAGAAAACAACAGATGAGTGGTTAGCAGCAGGGGATGGGGCAGGGTGACATGAGTAAGGTCACATAGCACAGGCTCATTTGAAGGGCCGCTGCTACTGCATTATATGTAGTTGAGAGACACTGTATCACATTGCCTGAACCCTAGTCCTCAGCCACTACATCACATTGCCCCAACCCTAGTCCACAGACACTACATCACATTGCCCCAACCCTAGTCCACAGACACTACATCACATTGCCCCAACCCTAGTCCACATACACTACATCACATTGCCCCAACCCAGCATGGGGATTTTGCAGGACTTACCCTCAGTTTCAAATGGGGGCTCAGCACCCCCACAGGTAGTTGACCTTCCTGAAGCACGGATCAGACCTGCCACTCTCGCCTCCAGGTCTGTAGAGGCCGGCGATAACTGACCGCCGCCTGTCCATCGCTGCTCCCGGTGGTTGTGGGATATCTTTCCCAGCAAAGACGATAATGGGAATAGTTACCAAAGGTCCCTTCTGCTCTTGTGGCACACACAGATAGCCATCAAAGCACTTATACCATACTGTTTGAATTTAATACAGTCCTCTGTTTAATGGCCCTGAAAGTTGCACATGGTTCATGAAGTGCAGAAACATCTTTTAAGATCTCAGAAAGCAGTCTTAATAATGTGTAATGATCATTCATGGCAAATAAGTTGCAACACTAAGCCTTCCTATACCAACATGTGTCAGATTTATAATTTAAGCAATGAAGGAGTGTATCAATAAACATATTACCTACTCTGACAACCCTGCAATGGTCATTGAACCTCTTGCAGCACTGGGTGTGGGTCCTTCTGATATCGTCCATGAAAGACATTGCCTCAGAAATGCTGGTCCAAGGATGCCTAAGAACCATTGGGAGGGGTTTACTTGTACCCCTCCTATTTAAATCTCTCCATCTCCTCTCCACAGCTGTGGTGAGGCCCTCGTTTGCCTCATTACTGATTTTTTTCACTCTCTGCCTGCTTCCATCTCCTTCCAGCGTGCCTGTATCTGAAAATGGCTGATTCAGCCCTGGGTGTACTGCACATGCATGGGCGCTCCCTGACAGTTGACCAGAAGCGCGGGAAGAAGAATAAAAATGGAACTCCCAAAAAAAAATGTTTTTTAATTAATTTGTGCATGCGCAGAAGGTCCAGTTATTTTTCGATCGCAAATTTCGGCTCCAGCACACAAATTCTGTTGTGCAGCACCGGATTTATCGCTATTGCTATCGCTAGTCACCATTTGGTACATTTTGCTAGGTCCGGCGATAACAGTATCCCGGTGGTAAAAAATAATTTAGTGCGATTATCGCCAAAAAACGGGCAAAATCGCTAAAACCCGAATTTCTAGCCCATGTGGAGTTATCTTATAATGTGTCCTTTTGCCTCTAGCATTTTATGTATCTGTTATTTACATTCAGAGTCTGATTTTATTCATCAAGATGCAAAATCAGCTGACTGTCATCTTTAATACCAAGGCAAAGTTCTACTTAAATTCTTAATTCAAATTGTGAATCAGCCCTTTGTAAATATATACATTCAAGATAATGCTTGTGCTTAAAGATGTTCTATATAAATGAAAATCATCACTTCATCAAGTCATAAATTCCTGCCTATTTTTTATATCTGTTCGATTAGGAATGAGAACGACACAAGTGGTGCTGAAAGAATTGGGCTCAGTAAATATCAGTTCACAATATATTACAATTTGTGCACATTTAAAAAAAGAAAATGGTCAGAAAATCATGTGTTGTGCGCTTGAATTTCCAATATGTGTTTTCGGCAGATTAGACTCCCCACTGCAAATGTGAAGTTGGAAAATTACCTTGATGGTATCTGTATTGCGCATTAATTTTGTATTTTATGTCAAACATATTAACCAGAACTCTGCCCCAGAGGGAAGCTTTTATAGAGATACAATGTGAGTTGTTTAACAAAGCCAAATTTAAAATGGAGACAAAAATAAGGTTTCTGGAAGAAGTATCTGTTAAGTGGAACAACAAAAGAACTCATGTTTTAAATTTAGTTCCATTTCTATGAAACAGCTTAGACGGCTGAGGCCCTGTATCGATGGATTTTCCACATAAAAATGATTAAGTTGTGAGAAGTTTTTAGCTACTCTGTTGTGCCTTCATCTCTTCAGAGACATGATTTATTTGTAGCTTAATTTGATTTGCCACATTTAAGAGCTACATTCATATGTGCTGCAAGTTGATGGATAATAATGGTTTGATTATGAAACAGTGCAGCATTTTCTGTTACTTTCAAGACCATGGAGTCTGAAAAGGAAAGCTGTAGTTGCTGGCAATAAAGAACAAGCAAACAGCTTTATTAACTTTTTATTGAAATCTGTTGATTAAAAAATCTGTGATAAACATGACTTTATAACCAAAAGAAAATACTTGGTTTTATGTTACGGTTTGCTGCAATAAGTAAACCATTGTATTCAATTTATACTGGGATGCTCTGTGTGTGTCATACAGTATTGCTTATCATATATTATTCATTCAATAAAATCTAAAGTAACAACTGTGAGATCATGGATTCTTCAATGCACCATCTGGCATGATACTGAACATTACAGGTTTGATTTATCATCTGTGTTGAGTTAGCTACTGGGTTAGTACTAGGTGAGTACTAGGTGCTCCACGATTGAACCCAGCACCTATTGTGAGGAAGGGGGGGAAAACAGGCAAGGTTTTGCTCTTATCTGATACTCAATGACTCTATCGCAAAGTGTGTGAAGAAAGGATTAGACTCGGCTGAGATACCCCACCAGGTACAATAGCCTAATGACACTCACTGTCAAACCTCACACATGAATAATGGTCACTTGGGTGAGGGAGTGCAGAGGTGCTGGAACCTATGAAACTGTATTCTAGCATTAATCATCACAAGGGCGAATGTTTCACAGTGGCTGAATATTTTAAATTCACTTTTAATTACATGGGACTCTAGATTTTTACCAATGTTTTGGGTATTGCAATCTTTGATTCTGCCCCTTTCAAGTTAGGCTCACTAGTTTTTTTGCCACAGAATAAGTTAAATTCTGTTTTTATTACGTGAGATTGAAGAATTTACCAGGATTTTTAGTGGTGTTTTGGTAATCAAATTCGGTGATTCTGTCCATTTGGCATGAAAATCGCGAATCGGTGCTTTTTTGATCGACAACTTGAGGAGAAGGGAGAAAAAATAATACCATTGGGATTATTATAATAGATGTTACCCAATTTAGTTTTATACTCTAAAAAAGGCTCCATCCACAGACAATTTGTAACTTCTGTTCCTCTGCACTTTTTAGACAGACATTGCTTGTGCTCGCCTATGAATAGACGCTTTACCTCTAATAAACCTCACTCATGAGGGCGTTGTCAATTCTAAGAACTGCTGAGCTAAATAACAAGGTATTAACAACAAAGGAGATGATGTTGGATGGGTCATGTCTGTGTGAAAGGCACCAAGGCACAGGAGTTACTATGAAGAATAACAGTTTTCTCACATTTATTTTGCATTTTCTATGCAAAGACTCCAAAACTGGGGTACTTGGGCAGAAAGCAATGATGAATAAATATATATGTAGCACTACACAGCTAAGTAGTAAATTCTATTCTGCAATTATCTAATTCTAGCTGCGATATTTAAATCTGAGATTGCTTTTCACAAAAGTGTTAATCTTCCAGAAGTTTATCAGCTTTTTCAGAACTTGCTAAATCAGAAAAAAATGTTAGTAAGAAGAGGAAAACCCTGTTGTCTTTGCAGTGATGTTACACCCATATGTTGTGATCCCATTTGTAGTACTGTAATGCAGAATACTCCAAGATGGAATCTTGGCCTTTATCGCAAAGGGGATGGAGTATAAAAGCAGGGGAGTCTTGCTACAGTTATACAGGTTATTGGTGAGGCCACACCTGGAATACTATGTGCAGTTTTTGTTTCCATATTTACGAAAGGATATACTCGCTTTGGAGGCAGTTCAGAGAAGGTTCACAAGATTGATTCCGGGATGAAGGGGTTTTTATGAGGAAAGGTTGAGTATGTTGGACCTCCACTCATTGGAATTCAGAAGAATGAGAGATGATCTTATCGAAATGTATGAGATTATGAGGGGGCTTGACAAGGTGGATGCAGAGATAATGTTTCCACTGATAGGGGAGGCTAGAACTAGAGGGCAAATCTTAGAATAAAGGGCCGTCCATTTAAACCTGAGATGAGGAAAAATTTCTTTTCTCAGAGGGTTGTGGATGTGTGGAAGCTGGGACATTGAATAAATTTAAGACAGAAATAGACAATTTCTTAAACAATAAGGGAATAAGGGGTTATGGGGAACGGGCAGGGAGGTGGACCTGAGTCCATGATCGGATCAGCCATGATCGTACTGAATGGCGGAGCAGGCTCGAGGGGCCAAATGGCCTACTCCTGTTCTTATTTGTTATGTTCTGATGTTCTTATGTTGGGGGTAATTTTCATCATCGTCACCTGGGCAGTAATCTGGTGGACCCCATTCAAGAGCCCACCTGATTTTCATCCCATTGAAATCAATGGATGAAAATCAGGCAGGAACTATAACAGGGTGGTGACAACAGGTCTGCCAAATTAATACCTAGGCAGTGAGGTGAAAATTACTCCTGTTGTTTTTCTAATTGTATGAAGATCTATTTTTCTTTAAATATTTGAATATCTAAATATGCAGTTAGGGCAGGCTGCTGGGCAGGCCACATTGTCCGCATGCCAGACACGAGACTCCCAAAGCAAACCTTCTACTCGGAACTCCTTCACGGCAAATGAGCCAAAGGTGGGCAGAGAAAACATTACAAGCACACCCTCAAAGCCTCCCTGATAAAGTGCAACATCCTCACTGACATCTGGGAGTCCTTGGCCAAAGATTGCCCTAAGTGGAGGAAGTGCATCCGGGAGGGCGCTGAGCACCTCGAGTCTCATCGCCGAGAGCGTGCAGAAATCAAGCACAGGCAGCGGAAAGAGCGTGCGGCAAAACTGTCCCACCCTCCCTTACCCTCAACGACTATCTGTCCCACCTGTGACAGGGACTGTGGTTCTCATATTGGACTGTTCAGCCACCTAAGGACTCATTTTAAAAGTGGAAGCAAATCTTCCTCGAATCCGAGGGACTGCATATGATGAGGATGTTGAAAAGGCAACTTGGATCTCTTGTTTGCGATCAAATTCACTAAAATATTATGCACTCACAAGATAGATACAAATGAGGAAAGCTTCAACCACAATGTAACCAACTGTGACCCTATCATACCATCCATTTATTTGTTAAATGATTTGCCTCAATAGCCACGAGCACTTTCTGAATAGTAAATCAAAAGATTGATGTAGTGTCAATCTATCATCATGACGTGCCCTTTCTGATTATTGAATGTACTCTTCATTCTGTCAAGGGAATTTCTGACACCATGGTAGTAAAGGGAATTCTTTGTGGAACACTGGAAGGATTAATCTACTATTCTAGATGATGTTGAAAAATATGATTCGCCAATGTTCTCTTATTGGGTAGTATATAATGAATATAATATTTAGGAATAAGAAAATGCCATTAAACCAACAAGCCCTTTAGCACAAAAATTTGAAAGGACACATATGAAGATAAGTATTTTAACCTATAGAGGTTATGGATAATGGTCAGTAGTCTTGCCATGTAAAAACAAGAATCTCCTAATGCTATTCTTCCTGTTAAAACAGACTTGCAAGGCTGCAAATGCATTAATACAATCGATAAAGCAATCCACAGGGCTAAAGGTATCTTAATATATTTAACAAGATTTGACAACTTTCAATCCTATCCACCCTGCTGACTGGGTACTTGAGGGAATTTGAAAGTATGGATATATTTACTCTAGGTAGCCATAGATGGTAATCCTGAGTTTACCTAAACGTTAATCTTTGCAGCCAATAGAGAGGAGACAGTCACCCTGATCTGGTTTCAAATTCGGGTCCCAGGAGTGAAAGAATAGGACTCTAACCATCTAGTGCCCCTTTTCAGTTAATTATGTAGAAGATCATTTTCCCTCAGAAGTCGAGTGCCAGGAAGATTGGGTTTATTTTTGGAGCTCCTTGTATCATTTATGCCATCCTAAACTTTTCGGCATTCTAAGATGACCAAACGACATAATTGGAACTCTGGCATTTCCTCACAAATGGCATACTAAGGGAGTGCTGCATTGTTGGAGGTGCAATCTTTCAGATGAGACATTAAACTGAGGATCTATCTGCCTAATCAGGTGGATATAAATGATCTCCTGACACTATGCAAAGTAGAACAGCGAGTTCTCCTAATTTCCTGGCCAACATCATCATTATCATAGGCAGTCTCTTGAAATCGAGGCAGACTTGCTTCCATTCTAAAAGTGAGTTCTCAGGTGACTGTGGGAATGACAGTCTCTGTCACAGGTGGGGCAGACAGTGGTTGAAGGAAAGGGTGGGTGGGGAGTCTGGTTTGCCGCATGTTCCTTCCGCTATCTGCGCTTGATTTCTGCATGCTCTCGGCGACAAGGTGCTCAGCATGCTCCCGAATGCTCTTCCTCCACTTTTGGCGGTCTTGGGTCAGCGATTCCTAGATGTCAGTGGGGATGTTACACTTTATCAAGGAGACTTTGAGGGTATCCTTGAAATGTTTCCTCTGCCCATCTGGGGCTCGTTTGCCGTGTAGGAGTTCTGAGTAGAGCGCTTGCTTCTGAAGTCTCGTGTCGGGCATGCAGACGATGTGACCCGCCCAACGGGGCTGGTTGAGTGTGGTCAGTGCTTCGATGCTGGGGATGTTGGCCTGAGGATTCCACCTTCAACCAACAATACCAAAAGCAGATTATCTGGTCTTAAATTTATTTGCTGTTTGTGGGACCTTGACTGCTGTGTTTGTTGACATAACAATAGTTATAGCATTTCAAAAGTAAAGCATTAGTTATAAAAATGCTTTGGCTTGTCCTGAGGACATGATAAGGCTCTTTATAAATTTAAATCCTTTCTTTCAACTGAGCTTTATTGAGAGAAGTATTATAGGGTACATATACCGGGAGAATGTGTCTGAGAATTGATATTACTGTGTTATAATTCTGGGCTGGATTTTCGGATTTGATGATTTCGGAGTGGTAATGGTGGCAGGGTGGTAAAGTTTGCGCCCGGGAATAGTTTGCGCCTCAGTCATCAAAATTGGGAAGCTGGGCCATGAGTCTCGGGTGGAGCGCTAAAGGAGGTGTTACACCTCATTTAGGGTGTAAGCATGGGAAATTCCTGAGCTAAAGCGCCGGGCTGGGAGCGCTCTGAGAGACGCCTGGGGAGATTTTTAAAAACCTGAAAGAAACCCCACAGAAACATCCCCAATACATAGCACATGCCACCACAATGTAAATCGCAAAAAAAAATGTTTTTAAACCAATCACACTTTCCTTAGGACTGCATTACTTACCTCTCTGCAGTCAGGATAGGTTGGACCGCCTGTTTTCCCAGACGGTTACTCCGGGGCGCGCTGCGGGGCGTATGAGTCGGGCGGGAAACAAAAAGTGCACCGGTGTCGCAACCAGGGGCGTTGCATACCGGCGCAGCTCTACCGGGCGGTACTGCTCTGTGCCGCTGCAAATTCGGCCCCCAAAAACTCCCACGGGGTGCTGGAGGCTGAACGCCCGCCCAGAGGATCTCACCATCGCCATTGCCGCCGTTCCGGGGCGAAAAACGGAGCGCAAAAGAGCGGAAAATTATTATGGAAAGCAGAAAAGAATTTTCAAAGTAAGACGTTTTCATTAGTTCTAGGTCGCATACCTACATAGTTGATGTTTTCATTGCATGCATGTGGACTGCACAGAATAGGGACACAGCTCATGAAGCCCAATTTTTTTCACTCTTTTTCACAGATTGTATTGAAATCCATAAATGCTAGATATGGAAGATCCTGAGGCAGAATGATGAATAATTTAATTTTATTTCAGTAAACATGGAAAAATATAAGAGATATAGCAAATCATAAACAACAGATGACCCCTGACTGAACTTCAACATCAACTGTAATATACGTACTGGTACCTGCCTGCAGCAGGAGATGTAAATCACTAATTGTTAGGAGGACCCACAGCTGTGATACTTGATACATGCTCAGTGCCAGCAATTGTCATGGACAAGAGCTGAAATCTGACACAGGTTCTGTTTTTCTGGTTTCCAAGGCAATCTTATGGCACCAAAACCATTGCAAGATCAGTATACATTTACCTGAACTTGCCTTAATTCTATAATAAGTAGTTATGATTATTCAGGCGCATTAATATTAATGTTGATCACTGCCCCCAAACCATAATAATTGTTTCCCACAGTACAATTTCTTCCAGACAACAAAGCAGACTTCAATGTAGGTGGGCAAGCTTGAATGATGGAACAAACTTTGGCTGCGGGTGAATTTGTTGCAAGTTCAAAAAGTCAAACTGATGATTGCTAAGTTGAACCCAAATTTGCTAAATTCCTTTTCAGTGCAGAATTGAAGCTGAGCAATGGACTTGTGCCAACCTCCATCATTGCTTCAGTCAGTCACAGGTGAATTAAAGTTAATAGCATAAATAATCAGCTGCGTATGATGTCAAAATATCATCAAATTATATGTACTGTAATTAGAGGCACACTACACAGAAGAAAATGATTGCACTCCCAACTGGTTACATATCTGATATGGGATTTCAAGCCTATACACGGTACCACAGAGAAAACACTTACTCAGACAGCAATTCTGAAACACATCAGGAAACATACTGGCTGAGGTCAGCCAGGCAGTGGGACATTGGGGCCATTTTATTAAGAATACCTGAAACATTCAAGAATGTGTTGTTAACACTGGCCTAGATATTCCGGCGGGCGCATATTTTGGCATGCGCAGCTCATAGTCCCTGCACGTGAATGGTGAGGCCTCAGGCACCCCCGATATTGGGCGTTGGGCCTCATTTCCATGAAACAGGCGAGCTGCAGAGAGGCAGAGGCAGCTCGCCCAGTGAAGGGTTTTGAAGATCATGCCCTTGCGATGATAGATCCGGCCCTTGGGTAAATGAGGAAGGGGGATGAATGATTGTCGGGAGCGAGATTTCTGGCCAGGGAGATATCGCAGGCAGAGGGAACAATCAGGCCCCAGCCAGGGGTATCAGTAGCTGGGGGGGGGCGGGGGGGATTGAGGATTGGGGATTGGGCCTTGGGCTGGGGGAGGATCACTAGCAAGTGTTCCGATTGGGCCTCGGATCGAAGGAGGGGTGCAGCCTATATTCCTATAATGTGGAATCAGGAGGATCACTCCTGCTCCTCTTGGATCTCCATTCAGGTAAATACGGGGGCCTTTCTGCCGCTTACAGCAAGGTCGTGCTGTGCAAGTTCAGCATGTGGTGAGTGAAGCGTTGCAATGCTCAAAAATCGAGAACGGGTCCTACGAGAAGAGCAGAACCATAGCGTAAATAAATTATTTCTACCATTGAATGTTTCTGATGTGTGCTCCTGATGCCAGCGCAACCAACATATGGAAGGTGGTGTACTGCCAGCTGGGAATGCTGCTTGCTTCCTGCCTACCATATTGGAGGCTTAGGACATTGTTTATTGCCCGGAGAATGGGCACGATACGGTTGAATTTCTAGGCTGCTGTCTCCAAATGTCTTGACCCAATACTGGGCTGTGTCATTCTCATAGGTGAGGTGGTGCATTCTTTGGCTAGTCAAACACTAGCTTTATATCATAAATTCTGTCATTGACTCTGCGCGACCCATTTAATTGCCTGTGGAAATGTTTGGCAAGGTAGATCAAGACAAAACTCTGTAACCTTATATATATATCTTATATTATTTACATTGGTTGGTTGCCTTCCTTTACATGGATCAAATACCTCAGAAACAATTATACTCCCTACAATATTTGATTTCTTTTTTTATAACTCTCAATCTCAATCCTAACCAGATATTCATCCAGCTCTTACAAGAACATAAGAAATAGGAGCAGGGGTACGCCATTTGACCACTCGAGCCTGCTCCGCCATTTAATAAGATCATGGCTGATCTGATCATGGGGTCAGCTCCACTTCCCTGCCCGCTCCCCATAACCCTTTATTCCCTTATCGTTCAAAAATCTGTCTATCTCTTTCTTAATTATATTAAGTGACCCAGCCTCCACAGCTTTCTGGGGCAGAGAATTCCACAAATTTACAACCCTCTGAGGGAAGAAATTTCTCCTCATCTCTGTTTTAAATGGGCGGCCCCTTTTTCTGAGACTATGCCCCCTAGTTTTAGTTTCCCCTATGAGTGGAAATATCCACTCTGCATCCACCTTGTCGAGCCCCTCATTATCTTATATGTTTCGATAAGATCACCTCTTATTCTTCTGAACTTAAATGAGTATAGGCCCATCTCCGGAATCAACCTAGTGAACCTTCTCTGAACTGCCTCCAATGTATGAATATCCTTCCTTAAATACGGAGACCAAAACTGTATGCAGTACTCTAGGTGTGGCCTCACCAATACCCTGTACAGTTGTAGCAGGACTTCTGTTTTTATACTCTATCCCCCTTGCAATAAAAGCCAACATTCCATTTGCCTTCCTGATTACTTGCTGTATCTGCATACTAACTTTTTGTGTTTCATGCACAAGGACCCCCAGGCCCCTCTGCACTGTAGCACTTTGCAATTGTTCTCTATTTAAATTATAATTTGTTGTTCTATTTTTTCTGCCAAAGTGGATAACCTCACATTTTCCCACATTGTACTCCATCTGTCAAATTTTTACCCACTCACTTAGCCTGTCTATATCCCTTTGCAGATTGTTTGTGTCCTCACAATTTGCTTTCCCACCCATTTTTGTATCATCAGCAAACTTGGCTACATTACACTCGGTCCCTTCATCCAAGTCATGAATATAGATTGTAAATAGTTGAGGCCCTAGGACCGATCCCTGTCGCACCCCACTAGTTATTGTTTGCCAACCGGAATATGATCCGTTTAACCCAACTCTCTGTTTTCAAAAGGTAACAAATATCAGCATGTTAGCTCCCACCTCTCTGTTCAAATCCAGATGTATAAAAATACAGATAAACTCAACAAGTCCAAATATTGTAAAGCAATATCACTAAAATTATGTGCAGACCGACAGTGTTATTTTTGATGTCAGAAATTCACCTTAACATGGTCGGAGTCCCTTGTCCAGCATCAATTGCATTTTCCCAGGAACGTGAAATGATTTATTTAGGCGAAGCTTGCAAGAGAATTTGAAACAATGGCACATTGTATTTATTATTTCATATATAAATATATGAAAAGATCTAAATTTAAAAACAGAAAATATGAACATACTTTCATTTCTTTTGAAACAATCACTAATGTATGATTATTTTTCCCCAAGAGTTTCTGTCAAATGGTTTGGTCAATAAATTGTAGGAATGATTATTACACAAGTATAAAATGTCCTGCCTATATCTAATGCCCTCTCATTGTGCCAACATTAGTTATACATTTGTCAAAAATAAAAATGAAGTCTTATCACTACATTAATAACAAAGATGGTTTCCAGGGAAAGATGATTTTGTTAGATGAGGATTACTTTATCTCTAAAGAACAAGACCTAACCAAAAATTCTTGCTGTTCTGTAAAAATTCTAATGGATCTTATAAGATGTAACAAAATTTCAAAAAGATCTGTATTTTGTTTACTGTAGAATATGTCATATAAATTCAAGGTAATTTTACAGGAATCTTGAACACAACATTTAATAGAAACTAATGGGCTATAATTTGCACACATCCATAGGGGCCACACAAGTTCTGGGTTTAGGCATGCACTGCACATGCGCTAAAACCCAGAACTTGCCATCTCTCAAGAATTCTCTTGACAGATCGCACGCATCCCTGGGAAAAAGGCCTCCGCAGGTGGAGAGTTGGGCTATTTGCCCAACTTCTGCCTAGCGAATGCCCGTGAAACTCTTACGCTTGGTAAAACATACAAATAATTTATTTTAATTAATTTAAACATTAAAATACACGTAGAATAAGGTAAAGTTATTTGTAGCCGCTTTAAAACATTTAAATTAATTTTCAAAAAAATAGTTTTTTGTTTTAAATGTTTAATTATATTGTATTTTAATTAATTTTAAATATATATTTTTTATTGATTTATTTGTTATGTTAAATGTATTTTTTACGTGAACCCCATTCTTGCTTATGGGAATTCCATACATACGGAATCCCCATAATCATGAACGGCAATCCCCCTTCTTCCATTGGTTGGGCCAGCCTATGTGATCTCATGGGAACTTGTGAACTGCATGCACCCCTGAGATACGTGGGCCACTACGCAGAGGCCCAGGAGCGCAAGTCTCTGTGGATCCCAAGGCAGAAGGTAAGTGCGTAGAGTTTATGCTGATCGGAGGCATCCGCCCGCAGGAAGCCTCTGACTATAAATTTAGCCGCAATGTCTTCATATCAAATGCTAAATTCCTAAAGGACATTTCCTTTGATTCAAAATTATTGTGGATGATTATGATGTGGAGCACATATCAGGCAGGCAGTAGGCATGGAAAGCACTTCAGCCACCCAGTGAGAGCAGGAAGCCCAATTGATTTTGGTGGTCGGCCTCATTAAAGTTGAACAGGTGAGCTGCCAGTGCTAATCAAGCTGCTTGTAAGCTGCTCACCATTTGGGAGGGTGAGAAATCCAATGGGGCAGATTTTCCTCATGGGCCTGCAGAGCCCCTTAAAGGGGGTGGCTCGAACCTCAAAACATTGGGCGCGGGGGGGATGGCAGCGGTGGGGGCGGATAAACAAAGCAGCAGATTTCAGTGGCAGCAAAATGTTATGAGCAAACACAGCAGCAAGGAGATGAACTTATGGAAGTCTATAAGGCCCAAAACTCTTGAGTGTAAAGAACAAATGAGGGCCAGACCAGTTTCCAGATTTCCTTAACTGCAGCTAGGGATCTCTTTAAATAGTGAAATAGTGGTGTAATGACCACTTCCTGACCTATACCGCCCATGGTTTGTGGTGGCAGTGCTGACTGACACAAAAATGGCATTGGGAGTACTGATAATTGACCCTTTTTGAGAGCCCCGCCCCGAGCGGGTTACTGCCCCTTACATTTCCAATTTTACTTAAAATGGTAATGACACCCCAGTGCAGCAGAAGATGCTCTACTGCATTTGGAGTGGGGGTAAATTGTTGTGGCAATCAAGAGGGAGCTTTAGACAATATCTAACCCATGCCTCACCTGACCTGATACAGAAGGAACAAAAACGAGAAAATGGGATGAGAACAAAATTCAGCAAAAGACAAAAAAAATACAAAGCTAAAATCTCAAATTTCAATTAAAATAAATTCTCAATTTCAAAATGCTCTAGGTTACAAGTACAGCACGATTTCCAGGTTTGCAATTTGTCCTATTAATGTGACTAGAAACCAGTTGACAGTGAAGGATGGCAAAATTTCAGATGCCATGGAATGGAGTGATGCCTTCAACCCCCCCTCCCTTCCCATTCCACTCATTACTCCATCACAGTTGCATTGCTGTGGAGGGATGTTAAGGAAAGGCCAGCTGCTTGTCCATAGCCAGGTAGGACAGTGAGAGGGGAAGTGACTGCTAAGAACCTTCTATCAGCCCACTCAGGTGGCTGACGTCAGGGACCATGTCGCTCACCTACAGGAAACGGGGGAGCTATGCTAGGCCAGAACAGAAGTGGTGTTAACTTTTACTATATTTTCTAATGAAGAGCCCAGTAAAAATTCAATTTAAGGTGACTGGAAAAATAACTTTTTTTCGCAGCGAATAGTTGGGATCTGGAACGCACTTCCTGAAAGGGTGGTGGAGGCAGACTCAATCTTATCTTTCAAAAGGGAATTGAATAAGTATCTGAAGGATAAATATTGCAGGGCTTCAGGGAAATGGCAGGGGAGTGGGACTAGCTGAGAACCAGCATGGGCCGAATGGTCTTCTTCCGTGCTATAACCATTCTATGGTGCTTCTGTGTCAGAATTATGGATGATATTTAGATCCAAATTTAAACTATTTTGTTTTTCTCGTCAATTTTGTGTATCGAGCCGAATGGTCTATTAACGCCCTAAACATTCGTATGGTATGCAATTTAATTGTTTTCAACAAAAAATTGTTGATCTGCCATGCTGTTGCTCATAGACAAAACAATTTTTAAATGATGCCTCTCTCTATAACTGTCTCTTTTCTTATCCCTCACTCTAATTTTTTCTGTCTTACTTGATCTGACATTCATTCCTTCTGTCTCGCTGTTCATTTCTCTTTCAATTTGACTTACATTTTCTTTTTGTTGTCTCTGTATCTCTATGTTAAACTATGAATCTTTTTCTTACTTCCTCCGTTTGCATAACTCTCCCCTTGTTTGATGTCACTTCACTTCTGCATGTCTGACTCCAGCTTTAGCATAGAGAGTATCAGAGGATGGGTAAAGTGGGTAAAAGGCTCAGGGTGGAGGATTGATGGATGGGGGAACACAGAAATATCATGGCAGCCAAAAACACTTGGAGGATGAATTTAGGCAGGGTTCTCCCACTCGTCTGCTGTAACTTCATCGGAAGAGCTGCCGAAACGCCACAAAAATTGTATTTATGCTGATTTTCGGCGATTTCCATTGCTCTTCGGGTAAAGTTACAACGGACGAGCAGTAGACCACCTGGAAATTCATTCCCATTGATTTTTTTCGCACTGGTGACCTGATTGTTGAGTAGTTTAACATGCTTAGTAATAATCAATATTAGGATTTGATTAGCACTGATGTGCATTGCAGTTAGCATGGACCATTGAGCAACATTAGAGAGTCATAAAAAACACAGAATATTACAGACCTACAAACAGAAGAGTTTTAATAATATAGATATGGAGTTACATTAAGAATGCATTTGTGAATTACAATATTTTTTTTGTAAAAAGATCAATAAAAGCACATTATATTATTTTGATAGTTACAGAGGGTTAGAATTTTGTTTGTCGGCAAAAACGGGAGCTTTATGCCAAAATTACCGTTTGTGCTGCGCTACCGTTTTTAGGCCTAAATTTTGGCCTTTACTTCTGTAAAGTTGGCGTTGCACGAGGATTCGTGGTGCAAACCGCGAGTTTCGGCAACTTTATTCCGAAGTTGGTAGCGCTGCAAGAGAGACCTTGGGAGGGGGAAAAACCACCCCAAAATTGCAAAAAACATTCAATAAACATTCATAGAACCCTTATCTACTAAATCGCTGAAAATGAATTCAAATATAAAAACTTTAACTTTCCTTTTCTGCAGGTCTTCGCTGTTGGCAGAGCTACACCGACAAGTTGGACTTGTCAGTATTCTGTGTGTGGTGGGGAGTGCCGAAAGTACAACGGTGGTGGCATTGCACGTCGTTTCATGTCGGCACACCTCTCTCCGGGGGTACATGGAAACACCGCCGCAAAAAGGTGCCCGGAGATCCTGCCAACTGGGTTTTTGCCACGGAGGGTCAAATCGCGGCGAAAACCCGGTCGCAAAGTCGGCAAAATTCTAGTCCTATAATCTAAAAAATTGTGGAGGCGATGGTGAATAAACTATACCATGTGCACTTCACTTATTGGGCTGGATTTTCCGGTTCTTTGTGCTCCGGGTTTCGCCCTGGAGCGGCGTGAAAGGCGGCAGTGAGGTCTTCAGCGCCCTGCAGCGATCCTCCGGTCACTTTTGCGACGGCGCTGAACAGCACCGCCCGGAAAAGCTGTGCCCAGTGTGCAACACCACTGGTTGCGACATCGGCCTTATTTTTGAGTCTTGCCCGACCCGTCCGCCTGGAAGTGCGCCCGCAATAACCGCCTGGGAAATCAGAGCGGTCCAACGATCCCGGCAGCGGAGAGGAAAGTAATGGACTCCAAAAGTAAGTGTGATTGTTTTTTCTTTAATTTTTTTGTGATTTGTGTTGCGGTGGTGTGGGCAATGTTCTGGGAATGTTTTTGTGGTGTTGTTTAGGTTTCCCCCACCCCCACCAGGCCTCTCTCGGAGCACTCCCTGGCTGGCTGTTTAGCTTGGGAGTTTCCCATCCTAGCGCCAAGAGAGGTGTATAACGCCTCCCTGAGCACTACGCCCCCCTGACGCAGGGCCCAGATGCCCAAATTTAACAACTAAGACACAAAACTTTCCCGTCCCCTCGCCATTATCGCCTCGAAAACATAAAAGCCTAAAATCCAGCCCCTAGACTTTAATGCGATATAACAATCAATCCAAATTTTCGAACCAGCTTTTTCTACCTTCCCTTCCAGAATTCCATCATGTATAATCTGTGGCATATTTTTGTTATTGATGATAATTTATTTATTTATAAATGTCTGCAGTTAACTCACAAAAAAGTGCTGTTTTGGCAGCGATGGAATTTTAGTGCCACCTGGTGAAATGTTGATGTACTACAAGATTCTTGCATTTAGAGGCTCACAGCAGGACGAATCTGAATTGGCAACAGCCAGAAGAATCTGTTGCTGAGTGGAGCTTTTCAAAAAGACCAACTTTAAATGCATTATTAAAGATTATCTGCAGAATATTCATCTACTTACTGGGTGAGTTGGTCGCTCTGCTCTTCCCACCCCTTCCGTAGGTACGGTCCATCCGTCGACAGAGTTTAATTGCAGCTCATGTGTGGTCAGCTGACAACTTTCATCAAAAACTAGTTTGATCAGCATTCAGTTAGCACAAACACTGGCAGAATATCGACCCATGTTTTTTTAAACAAAATCGTAGGAATGTGTTCAAGTTTCTAAAGTGAAGGATGAGATATGCTTGCTAGGTCTCTTGGAGTTCCAAACCAGTAGCAGCACAAAGCCGATTGTTACTGCAATATCGGCAACAGAGGGCAAATAAAAGCAGTATTTATTTTCCTGTTATACACCTTTCCCATCATTTGTTATTCTCATTTTTACTTTAAAAAATCAAGTTGATCATTCCTATTTCTAAGTGTAGAAAAGCCTGAGGCATTCCCAGCCTGGCTTCTTCATTTATTCCGCTAAATACTTCCGTTGAAAAATCTGTGCGTTATTAATATTCTTATGGGGCACAGGTGAATTCAATTGTATTATTTTCAAAATTCAGATGCAATGTCTAAGATGAATCTTTATAAAGAGAATATCAGAAACATAGTCTTATATAGTCACACTGTGATGTAACAGCACAATAGGGATAACTGGGCCAGGAAAATATCATTGATCTGACGTTCGTGATTTGGATTTTCCTGTTGGCACAATGTATAGCATTCGGGTGGTTTCTCCCTGGTCAGGAAGGTATATGCTTGCTTTTTTGGAAACAGGAGGTGGGTGGGGTGGCTTGACCCATCCACCTCCACAGAGGTGTGTGGGGTGGCTTGACCCATCCACCTCCATGGCACGAACCTGGTATTGCAGTACTTCCAGGAACGGTGCAGTGGCTCTAGGCCTTTTGGCTAAGAGCATTGGCGCAGAGTGATCCTTGGCATGTGCAAGGTGACCTCTGGCGTTTGTGATTTGACAAAGAATTGGAACGATTGGCTACGAATTTAAAAAAATAAAAATTGCTGCTGGTGGGCTAAGGGAGACCATCTTGATTTTCTCTCTCTTTAGAAATGTGTTCAAGAAGGATGAGCTATGCTCGCTAGTTCTCTTGGAGCTCCAAACCAGTAAGAGCAGAATGCACCTGGTTTTCTGGTGGTGTGGCACCTTCTCATAGAAAACTGGTTACCTCATTTAATATGTCACGTTAAATACATTAGCTCTTAGCTAGAATTCCTGAAACATGTGATGGGGTGATTGGGTAAAGAGACAATCATTGGTAGCTGTTGCAGAGCAGCTACATTTGGCCATATAGGAATTGGATACTATCACCAGATCGCTCAACAATGATAGAATTGTCTATACTGACTTAGACTGAGCCAGAGGTGGCGTCCTAGAAAACTGATCTTCAAATCTATTGCCAGCCTGTGTAATGGCCAAAGATTTCTCCCATAATTGGTTTGATTGTCTCTAGAGGCTGAATTCTCCAATGCTATCTAGGCTACTCGGCTCTGAAAAGCCTAACAGCTGCCAATTCCTTTGAGCATCTGTATAGCATTACTGTATGTGTGAAATTCATCTTTGACTTCACATAACAAATGTAACCATGCCAGCCCTAGTCATGAAGTGGCACATAACTTATGCCAGTATTAAGGGTGTTTGAAAAAGACACATAAAAGACAGTGTGAGTTGTATCTCAAAAACTTCTTAAAAGATCAAGTGTTCATTTCATCTCTCTTTCTGCATAATTTACTTTGCCTATTGTATGTGGGGCTTAAGGACATCCACATAATTGAACAATGAAGCTTTCTTTAAAAATGTTACAGGTCAAAAAATTCTATATTAAGCAAATGTGGTCCTGTGTATGATATACTTAGTATGAAAGTCATATCAATTGAGAATGGCCGAGAGCAGTTATACATAAATTTGTAAAGGGGCACTTGTGTGCAGGCTTGACAGCAATTTCTGACAACAGTAGTATCTTATATCGAGTCTACAGCACAAAAACAGGCCATTTGGTCCAACTGGTCTCTGCCAGTGTTTATGCTCCACATGAGCCTCCTCCCACTCCTCTTCATCCAACCCTATCAGCATGTCCTTCTATTCCTTTCTTCCTCAGGTGCTTATCTAGCTTCCCCTTAAATGCATCGATGCTATTTGCCTCAACTATTCCTTGTGGTAGCATGTTACACATTCTTACCACTCTTTTCTCCTGAATTCCTTATTGGATTTACTCATGACTATTTTTGGACTCCCAAGTGGAAATATTTTCTCCACTTCTACCCTATCAAACCCTTTCATTATCATAAAGATCTCTATCAAATCATCCTCTGCCTTCTCTTTACTAGAGATAAGTATATTCGGTCAGTTCTGGTATCACCTTTGTGAATCTTTTTGCACCTTCTTAAGTGCCTCTATATCCTTTTCATAATATGGAATCCAGAACAGTTCACAGTATAGTCCAATTAAGGTTCCATACAAGTTTAATATAACTTCTCTTTTCAATTCTATCCCTTGAGAAATGAACCCCAGTGCTTGGTTTGCTATTTTTATGGCCTTATTAAACTGTGTCGCTACTTTTTAACGATTTGTGTATCTGTACCCCTAGATCCCTTTACTCCTCTCTAAGCAATATATGACCTCTTTATTCTTCCTACCAAAATGCACCACCTCACACTTATCTATATTGAAATTCATTTGACATTTACACGCCATTCTGTAAGTTTATTAACGTAATTGTATTTTGTCACATCCTTCCTTTGTGTTAACTATACCTCCCAATTTGGTGTTGTCCGCAAATTTTGAAACCGTACTTCCAATTCCCGTGTCCAATCATTCAGCTGGAACAATTTACATGTTCCTGTGGAACACCACTTCCCACCTTTCGTCAGACTTAAGTATCTACCCTTAACCCCTACTCTCTGTTTTCTGCTTTGTAGCCAGTTTACTATCCATTCTGCTAAATATCCCCTGACTCCACATGCTCTGACCTTAGTCATGTGTCTACTATGTGGTACCTAATCGAATGCCTTTTGAAAATCCAAATATATTACATCTACTACATGATAAGAACATAAGAATTAGGAGCAGGAGTAGACCCTTCGAGCCTGCTCTGCCATTTAATAAGATCTTGGCTGATCTTCGACCTCAATTCCACTTTCCTGCCCAATCCCCATATCCCTTGATTCCCCTAGAGTCCAAAATTCTATCTCAGCCTTTAATATACTCAATGACTCAGCATCCACAGCCCTTTGGGGTAGCGAATTCCAAAGATTCATAACCCTCTGAGTGTAGAAATTCCTCCTCATCTCAGTCTTAAATGGGCAACTCCTTATCAGATTAAGCCCCCTAGTTCTAGAATCTCCAGCCAGAGGAAACAATCTCTCAGCATCTACCCTGTCAATCCCACTCAGAATCTTATGCTTCAATGAGATCACTCTGATTCTTTTGAGCTCCAGAGAGTAAAAGCCCAACCTACTCAATCTCTTCATATAGAACAACTCTCATCCCAGGAATCAATCTAGTGAACCCTTGTTGTACCGCCTCGAAGGCATGTACAGGCAACTCTCAATTATCCGGGTCCCTCGGGGATTGGCTATGCCGGGTAAACGATTTCTCTGTTAGAACGAGTTGACATTACAGTTAATGCTTACAGTACTGCAGGGGTGCTCTAACCAATAGCTGTAGCATATCTTCTAATCCTTGAATTCTAGTCCTCTAGATCTAAAGACCATTAGGCTTGTTGATTACTTCCTGTAACTGTTCATGGCATTTTAATGAATTATGAGAGGCAGTGGACCTGTGTGCGAGCAGCAGCGGGAGCTGAGGCAAGGCAGAGCACTTAAAAGCAAGGCTCAACAGGCAACATTCGAAAGGAACATCGGAGTTTCAAAGTGACGTCACACACACGGATTTTTAAATGCCGTTACAACAGTTTCCCGTTGCATCTGTGTGCGGATAGTCGAGAGTTGCCTGTCGTTTCTTAGACGAGGAGACCAAAACTGCACAGTACTCCAGGTGTGGTCTCACCAAAAGCCCTGTACAATTGTAGTCTTCTTCTACTTTCATATGGTAGTAGCAAAGCAAATCAATCATCAATATCCAAGTTGTATATCCAGGCCAAAGCTTCAGGTAACAGCGTGGATATCCTGCAGACTGCCTGCAAACTTCCTCCCATGGTAGTGCTCAACAATGTGCTCCAGGGTCTGACGAGGAGCTCCACAGTTACATGATGGGGATGCTTTAATTTTCCACCTATGGAGAAGGTGGCAGCATCTACCATGACCAGTTCTGAGGTGATTGATGGTTGTCCACTGTTTGCAAGGAAGGTTTGATCCGACAGGTTGTACTGTGGGGTCCTCTATAAAGAATCCATTCCACATGTCACAGTTCTTCCAGGCATTTTTCCCACGATCATCAAGGCTGAGTGGAGATTGCTGAAGGGCTTCGTCGATGGGTCAAAACGGCCTTAAGATTTGAGATGGGTTGGTGGTAGGTTGTTCAAGTCTTTGCTGGTGTAGTGGTTGTATTCTCTGGAGACTGCATAGTCACAGCATAGGTGTGGTGGTGTGATGTTTGCCAGTATGGGCAGCCATTGTTGGTGTTGGTGTTGGTGTCGATAAAAGCGTACCAGTGATAATTCTCATAGTAGAATTCAGTTGTACATCAACGAATTTGACATGCGGACTTGATAGCCGTGCCGGAGAACACTACTCCGCTGCAGAGTACACCAGGGCGAGTGCTGTCATACAGAGGGTTTGAGTGTCTGCTCCCCATGTGGATCAAGTTGACCCTACTCTTTACTTTCTTCCCAAGGTTGTGGAGATGTTGTCTATATGACAGGGTGCGATCAAGCGTGACTCCTAAATAGAAAGGTTTTTTGGTATGGTTTACCTTTGTGCCGCAAAAGAAGACTTTCAAAGCTTTGTTTGCTTGATGGGTGTTGAGGTGAAATGTCGAGGTGACAGTCTTTTGCACTTTTGGCCAGAGTCGCCATTGGCAGAGGTGAGCCTCCATCCTCTGTAAACCACTGGTCAGTTAATACAATTGTCGTAAGACTTCCTTACTATTGTACTCCAACCACCTTGCAATAAAGGCCAACATGCAATTTGCCTTCCTATTTGCTTGCTGAACCTGCATGGAGAAAGAGTCAGAATGAACACTGTGAGCTCAAAGTAAAGTGTGACCTTTGTCTTTTATTGCAGGTCTCCAGAGTACCTCTCCAACCTGCAAAGCCTTCTTAAATACCTGTGCTCCCAAGGGATTATGGGATCCCTTGGGACTTCAGGGAATGAGCCCTCTGGTGGCTGTACAGAGTAAATACAAGTCCACAAAAATGACAACATTCCCCCCCCAAAGTCAATAGTGTAACTATTTACAATGTGGGTCGATCTGGGGCCCTTCTTGCCCTGGTTGATCATCTCGGTGTGAAAGCTGATGTTGTTGAATCATTTGTTGGGCCCGTGCTGGGCTGCTGTGCAGCTGGCCTTGCTGGGCTGCCTGGTGTATTGGGCCCTGCAGAGCTGCTGTGGATGATGGGTTCTGCTTCGTGGTCAATCGTGGTGTCGGTTGCCACTGGTGTGTGTGTTGGGGGATCAAAAAAGGTAGGGTCCAAGGTGGGTTGCTCAGGGTAGTCCGTGAATCTGAGTTTGATTTGGTCCAAGTATTTCTGGTGAATGAGTCCATTTGAAAGTTTGACCCGAAACACCCTGCTCCCCTCTTTGGCCATGACAGTGCCAGGAAGCCACTTGGGACCTTGTCCATAATTTAATACAAATATAGGATCATTGATTTCAATCTCGCGTGACATATCTGCGCTATCATGGTAT
Source organism: Pristiophorus japonicus (assembly GCF_044704955.1). Lineage (NCBI taxonomy): Eukaryota > Metazoa > Chordata > Chondrichthyes > Pristiophoridae > Pristiophorus > Pristiophorus japonicus. The sequence continues at coordinate 58,060,435 of NC_091980.1, forward strand.
GCACTTTGTTGAAGCCACCTGCTTCATGTTCATGTAGATCAGGGTGAACTAATGAGAGCCTTGTCTTAAGTACTCTTTTCATGAGCAGTTCAGCAGGTGGGATCCCAGTGAGTGAGTATGGTCTCATGCAGTAGCTAAGCAGGACTCGGGATAGGCGAGTCTGCAGTGAGCTATCAGTTACATTCTTCAAGCCTTGCTTGATGGTTTGCACTGCTCTCTCTGCCTGACCATTGGACGCTGGTTTAAACGGGGCAGATGTGACATGTTTGATCCCGTTACAGGTCATGAATTCTTTTAACTCAGCATTGGTAAAACATTGCCTGTTGTCACTCACCAGGACATCGGGTAAGCCGTGTGTGGCAAACATGACCCGCAGGCTTTCAATGGTGGCAATGAACGCCTGGGCTATCACTATGGCTTTACTCAAGGTTGGGATCTCTACAGTCAAAAGCTTGCGAACTATGGTTTCGTGGCCAATGCCAAGTATGAAAAAGTCTCTGAGCATGTGCTCCAAATGTCCTTCAAATTCGCAATGTCCTGCAAGGCGTCTCAGCTCAGCGACATAACTCGCCACTTCCTGGCCTTCAAACCTTTTGTAGGTGTGGAACCAGTACCTCGCCATCAGAATGCTTTCCTTCGGGTTCAAATGCTCTGGAACCAGTGTGCACAAATCGTTGTACGATTTCTCCGTGGGTTTTGTTGGAGTGAGCAGATTCATGAGGCCATACGTTGGTGCCCCACAGACGGTAAGGAGGATCACTCTACGTTTGGCAGGGCTCTCTTCCACATCTAGCTCATTGGCCATGAAGTATTGGTCGAGTCGCTCCACAAAAGTTTCCCAATCATCTCTCCAGGATGCCCACTGTTCTCTGTATCTTTGGGTTCGCTATCTGTATCTCGTCGCCAGTTGTTGTGTATGGAGAAGGAGTCAGACTGAACACTGTGAGCTCACGTAAAGTGTGACCTTCGTCTTTTATTGCAGGTCTCCAGAGTACCTCTCCAACCTGTGAAGCCTTCTTAAATACCTGTGCTCCCAAGGAATTATGGGATTCCTTGGGACTCCAGGGAATGCACCCTCTGGTGGCTGTACAGAGTAAATACAAGTCCACATATATAACATTAACTTCCTGTGTTTTCTGTAAGTGGACACCTAAATCTCTCTGAACACCAACATGTAATAGTTTCTCACGTTTTAAAAATATTCTCTTTTTCTATTCTTCCTATCAAAGTGAATAACCTCTCATTCGCACATTATACTTCATCTGCCACCTTATTGCCCACTCACTTAACCTCACTTAATCCCTTTTCAGGCTCTTTCTGTCCTCCTCACAGCTTGCTTTCCCACCTAGCTTTGTATAGTCAGAAAGTTTGGATACATTGCACTCAGTCCTTTCATCTAAGTCATTAATATAGATTGTAAATAGCTGAGGCCCAAGCACTGATCCTTGAGGTACCCCACAAGTTACAGCCTGCCAACCGGGAAATGATCTGTTTATCCCTACTCTCTGTTTTCTGTCTGTTAACCAATCCTCGAAGTATGCTAATATATTATCCCCAACCCCATGAGCTCTTATCTGGCACCTTATCGAATGGCTTTTGGAAAACCAAATATACTACATTCACTGTTTTCCCTTTAACTACCCTGCTAGTTATATCTTCAAAAAACTCTAATACATTTTTCAAATACATTTTTCAAACACGATTTTCCTTTCGTTAAAACCATGTTGACTTTACGTAATCATATTTTGATGTTCTAAGTGCCCTACACCACTTTCTTAATAATGGATTCCAGCATTTTCCTGATGACTGATGTCAGGCTAACTGGTCTTTAGTTCCATTTTCTCTCTCCTTCCTTTCTTGAATAGTGGAGTTACATTTGCTACCTTCCAATCTACTGGGACCATTCTAGAATCTAGGAAGATCACAACCAATGCATCCACTATCTCTGCAGCCACTTCTTTTAGAACTCTAGGCCATCAGGTCCAGGGGACTTGTCGGCTTTTAGTCTCATTAATTTCTCCAGTATTATTTATCTACTGATATTAATTACTTTAAATTCCTCCTGTCAATTGACACAAATGTAAGTGAGTAGTTGATGAACTGAAGAGGGAACCAACCTCATGTACTGATTACAGATTTCCAGTAACTTTTTTACTCACGGACACCTGCATTTCATTTTACTGTAGATTTTTTTCACTCTTGTCGGAAAACACTTTTGGGAGCCCTGACTTCCCCCACCCCCAAACCCACACTCAGATTGACTTCGGATAAGGGATGGCGGCTTTCTCCTTGGGAATAAACTCTGCAATCTCACCTAGGTATATACATGTAATTATATACTCCATTAAGTTGCAGAAATAAATGCTAAATTCCAGACGTCTTATGTATATGAAATGGTGAGGTTGCAAGCAGAAGAAAGACGTACTCGTTGTGAAATCTACTTGCTAAATTTAACATTCAGCACTAATACTAGGGCTGGATTTTTCAGTCCTTTGCACTCCGGGTTTCGCCCAGGAGCTGCTTGAAATGGGGCGGCGAGGTCTCGTGCATCCAGTCGTGATCCTCTGGTCGGGAGCTGCACTGGATGTGCAATGCCTCTCGTTGTGACACCGTCCATGTTTTGACTCGAACCCGATGTGCATGCCTGGAATCATACCTCGCAATAACCGCCTGGGAAACCAGATTGCTGTAAAGTGTTTGTTCTTTTAATTTTGTTTGCGCTTTGTGTTGGGGTGGTGTGGGCAATGTTTTGTGAATGTTATTGTGTTTTTTTTTAAAGGTTTTCCCCTGCACCCCGCCAGGCCGCTCTCGGAGCGCTCACGGCCCGGCACTTTCGTTTGCGAGCTTCCCATTTTTGCGCCTCGAAAGTTTTACAACGCCTCCCTTCATGCTGCACACCCTGGCACAGGGCCCAGATGGCAAAAATTCCTGACTAAAGCGCAACCTATTCCCGGCCGGCAACTTTCCCGCCCCGCCTCAGTTTTTGCCCCCAAAACAGAAAAGCCTAAAATCCCAAATCTTGCAGCAATTATGCTACATTTTAGAAAGTAGGTGGTTGCCAGTTTTTGGAGCATTTTTTTTAAAACCAAAAGGAATCTTCAACACACCACACCAATAGTATACAATTATTAAGAGTGAATTCCAATCACAATGGTGTCATTAAGTATTTTACACTGATCACACATAATAATGTACATGGAGAAGAATTGCTGTGGTCACTGTGTGTAGCTAAATTGTAAATATGTTTTTTTACTGAATTTACCATGTCATTAAACGTGCTGCCAAGAGTAAGTCTTCCTCCAATTGTAAAATTTCATTGTAATCTTATTTTTGAGCTCGTATTTGCATTGAGACAAATGGTTTTAGTTGCTTTTAATTTTCATTTTACAGTGATAAGGATACTTAAAGGAGTGGTTGGTTTATATTCCTGATAGGCTCTGAAAAGGCTAGTCTCATTCTCCTATTGAGAACTCAGTAGCACTGCTGATCCAAACTCAAAATTATGACAAGAATAGAATTTTCTCTTAGTTTAGTAAAACTATTGTGAATTTTCTACATTCCCATCGGAGATGCCATGTTTCGGATGAGACATTAAATCGAGGTCCTGTCTGCCTTTTCAGGTGGATGTAAAAGATCTTATGGCACTATTTTGAAAAAGAGCAGGGTGAGTTATCCCTGGTGTTCTGGCCAATATTTATCCTCCAATCAACATTAAAAAAAGATTATCTGGTCATTATCACATTGCTATTTGTGGGAGCTTGCTTGTGTGCAAAGCGGCTGCCACGTTTCCCACATTACAACAGTGACTACACTCCAAAAGTACTTCATTGGCTGTAAAGCACTTTGAGATGTCTGGTGGTCATGAAGACGCTATATAAATCCAAGTCTTTCTTTCTTTTACACCATCATAATGGAGGTAAATGTGCAGCATCAGCATGCCCAGGCCAGGAGAATCAGGCAGCATGACAGAGGGCAGAAGCCCACTGGGTATTGCCCACCATGCGTGTACAAACCTCACCTGTCCTAAGAGGACCTCTGCGAGGAGCTGTGTCTCTCCTAGGTCACCATTGGCCAGCTCGGCCAATTTCATCACAAAGATCTGCAGACTCGTTCCACTTCCATAACTCCTTAGTCCATGGTAATTAAAATGACAGCAGTCTTCAACTTTTACAGCAGCAGATCCTTCCAGGTTCTGGCAGATTCAGTGTAACATTAACTTGGGGGGCTGTCAGGGCTTGCATCGTACAGATGAGAGATGCCCTCTTTTATGAAACAGCTGAGTTCACCAACTTAGACATCACTCTTAACCAGCAGAGGCACAGAGCTAGGGTCTTCTGCAGGATAGCTGCTTTTCCCAGAATGCAGGGTGCCATGATTTGGCACTGAAGATGCCAACCAAGCAGCCACTGACATAAGTGAATCGGAAGAGGTTCCATTCCCAGGTCAACCAGCTCGTCTATAATACAAACTAGGTCATATTCTCACTCGCTGCTGCAAGGGACATCAGCGGGCAGATTCTGTAGGACGTCTTCATTGATTGCAATGACAGCAACTCAGTCTTGCCTTCATCTACGCATCCTACTGCATAACACCAAAGCAGATTTCTGAGGCCCAACAGAACCTTGTCATGAATTCTTACCTATGGAAAGAAATTCAAACCGATTGAATGATCTAGTTCCTGATTTACTGTAATGTTCATAAATAAAAATCATGTGATATGTGCACAGTGCATATCAGAGTAAACAATTATTTTATTGCAAGATGATGGGATAGAATGTTGTCGGAGTGAAGATCAGGATGTCAGTTGAGGTGTGTGTGGCAATTGTGATAGGAGAGGTGAAGTGAGAAATATATAGAGATGTGAGGATGTTTGAGTGGAGCAAGGTGTCTTGAAGTTGTGCAAGGCAGTTTGTGTGCATTAGGAGAGTTGTAGGTGACCTTACCCAGAGAGTGTGCCGGGTTAGTAGTGTGAGTTGCTTTAAGGGGTGTAGAGTGTGGTGGTTTCCAGGGTTGAAAGAGAGAATATGGTGATATGCTATCCTTACCAGCCCTCGTGAAGTGCTTTCACTTCTTTCTGCACTTGATCAGTCCTGGGAGTGAGGGAGTTAGTGCCAAACCTGTGTCTGTTCTCTGCAGGTAGGACAACTGATGATGATATCTGGCTTGGTGAAAGACAGACCCAGGAGTGAGGTTCTTTTCTTGTACCTCCATGGAGGAGGGCTTGGAGGCCTTCATCAGAAGTCAGTCATGTTTCTTCTACTTGCTGCCCTGCGGGAACTTCTGGCAACTAGGAGGGCATGATGGTACCAATCTGGACTGTTGCTCTGGGTGAGAGATGCAGTCAAGTGATTTGGTGGAAATTGTTTACCTTGCTGTCGGACAGTGTTCTGGAGTGGTGGACATTGGGTATCAGCAACTCACACAGTTTCCACACTCAAGTTACACCAAGAATATTTAAATTAACTTACCCCAGGAAACTTGCGTGTAGGTCCCTCTGCTGGAGTATAGCAGCACAAGTACAGCAAAAAAAAGTACAGTAAAAAAAAGCCTAACTATGGTGTAAGTGACATCAAGGAAATTCAAGGCCAAAGTGTCCCGGATTTTCAAGTTTGCAAGTTGAGAGGCATGAGCTTCCAATAGCATTTTCAATAGGTATAAGAATGGCTATGCATGATGATGCTCTTGTTTCAAAACATACACTTTCTCCTTGTGTTGTACATTAACTAGTAATTAAAAAAAAATATTAATCCACGGGTTGTGGGCGTCGCTGGCAAAGCCAGCATTTATTGTCCATTCATAATTGACATCGAGAAGATAGTAGTGAGCTGCCTTCTTGAACCGCTGTAGTCCATGTGGTGAAGGTACTTCCACAGCGCTGTTAGGGAGGGAGTTCCAGGCTTTTGTACCAACGATGATGAAGCTATGGCAATATATTTCCAAGTCAGGATGGTGTGTGACTTAGAGGGAACTTGGAGGAGGTGGTGTTCCCATGTGCCTGCTGCCCGTCCTTCTAGGTGGAAGAGGTCACGGGTTTGGGAGGTGCAGTCAAAGAAGCCTTGGTGAGTTGCTGCAGAGCATCTTGTAGATGGTACACACTGCAGCCACGGTGCGCCGGTGGTGGAGGGAGTGAATGTTTAAGGAGGTGGATGGGGTGCCAATCAAGTGGGCTGCTTTGTCCTGGATGGTGTTGAGCTCCTGGAGTGTTGGTGGAGCTTCACTCATCCAGGCAAGTGGAGAATAATCCATCACACTCCAGACTTGTGCCTTGTCGATGGTGGAAAGGCTTTGGGGAGTCAGAAGTTGAGTCACCTACTGCAGAATACCTAGCATCTGACCTACTTTTGTAGCCACAGTATGTATGTGGCTAGTCTAGTTAAGTTTCTGGTTCGTGGTGTCAGTTGTGGCTCAGTGGATAGCACTCTCGCCTCTGAGCCACTCGCAGAGACTTGAACACAAAAATCTAGGCTGACACTCCAGTGCAGTGCTGTGGAAGTACTGCACGGTCAGAGGTGCTGTCTTTTGGATGAGATGTTGAACCGAGGGCCCGTCTGTATCTCAGCTGGATGCAAAAGATCCCATTTCGAAGCATTATTTCAAAGAAGAGCAGGGGAGTTATCCCTGGAGTCTTGGCCAATATTTATCCCTCAATCAACATAACAAAAGCAGATTATCTGGTCATGATCACATTGCTGTTTGTGGGAGCTTGTTGTGTGCAAATTGTCTACCGCGTTTCCTACTTTACAACAGTGACTACACTTCAAAAAGTAATTCATTGGCTGTAAAGCACTTTGGGATGTCTGGTGGTCAGAAGGCACTATATAAATGCAAGTCTTTCTTTCTTTAATAGTGATTCCCCCCCCGCTAGATGGTAGGGAATTCGATGATGGTAATGCCACTGAATGTCAAGAGGAGGTGGTTAGACTTTCTCTTGTTGGAGTTCGTCATTGCCTGCCACTTGTGTGGCGCAAATGTTAGTTGCCACTTATCAGCACAAGCCTGAATGTTGTCCAGGTCTTGCTGCATGCGGGCACCGACTGCTTCATTATCTGAGGAGTTGCAAATGGAACTGAACACTGTGCAATCATCAGCAAACATCCCCACTTCTGCCCTTATGATGGAGGGAAGGTCATTGATGAAGCAGATGAAGATGGTTGGGCCTAGGACTTTGCCCCAAGTAACTCATGTAGTGATGTCCTTGGGCTGGGCCGATTGTCCTCCAACAACCACAATCATCTTCCTTTGTGCGAGGTATAATTCTAGCCAGTGAAGAGATTTCCCTTGATTGCCACTGGCTTCAATTTTACTTGGGCTCCTTGATGCCACACTCGGTCAAATGCTGCCTTGATGTCAAGGGCAGTCACTCTCACCTCACCTCACCTCTTGAATTCAGCTCTTTTGTCCATGTTTGGACCAAGGCTGTAATGCAGTCTGGAGCTGAATGGTCCTGGAGGAACCCAAACTGGGCATTGGTGAGCAGGTTATTGGTGAGTAAGTGTTGCTTGATAGCACTGTCGACAACAGCTTCCATAATTGAGAGCAGACTGATGGGAAGGTAATTGGCAGGATTGGATTTGTCCTGCTTTTTTTGGACAGGGCATATCTGTGCAATTTTCCACAAAATTTTAAAATAATTTTAAACAAAATCAAAAGACACCACCACACATATATAAAAGACAGATGTGCCACCACAGTCCAACAATTTAATAAACAAATGGCAAACTCCATTGTATCATAACTCTTGACAACCATTTGTGGTGATTAGATGTAATGTAAACAAAATACAGTTTTATAGCACCATGTGTTTTCAAAGGATTACTTGGCGCACATCAATGTACCACAACAGAGTTACAAAATGTACCTCTCCCCTCTCCCAGTTAAGATTTAAAAATGTCCAGATTGGCAACATCAGACTACGAGCAATCTGTATTTTTCTGATGCAAACTAAAAACTACAAAATATATACTAAATTACAATGAATTCTAGTGACTTTCTGATAACAGTGCATAATCCATTTTCAAGCTGAATGTCAGTGCCATTGTAAAATTGAGAAACAAATGCTAAATAAAAGATTCCTTTGAATTGCCTGCCCTTTGCTGCTTTAATAACTTTACAAAAAAAGTGGTGTGCGTCACAATGTCAAGGAACTCTTCACATGGAGTCGACATCTCTAATTAGTGTCCAGTTTTGCCATTTCCTGGACATAAATCCCTATACTTTCACTATCAAAAAGAACAAAGTAGACAGTTTTGATTGAGGATGACATTGTAGAAACAAAGTAGCTGGAAATGGCCTTCAGGATCAGCTGTGCAGCACTCTGCTTGGGAAACCCATTTCTGTTGATGAATGAACAATTGGTTAGCACTGTACAATTGTGAATAGGTACACATGAAAGCATTGAATATGGATTGGTATTCAAGCCATCAAGACAGTTCCTTGCACAACCCATGGACAATTTGCCTCATCATAGTCTTCACATAATCCACAGGAGGCAACCAACTATGGATAAACCTCCAGCATAAAACTCATATCTCTGTGCAATCAGGTGAAATTCCAGGGTGTTAACCCAACCTCATTATTCATCTTAAGAATGGCACATCGAGAAGTGCTTAAATCATTGTGTTCTGCAGAATATTTGAATCAAATCGTCAATCCTATTTCTACTGATGTACATGACTTGGGCATAGGCACAAGAGCAATTACATTGAAGTTTGCTGAAGATACCAAATTTGAGGATATGCAAACTGCAAGGAAGAATAGAGAAGATTGCAGGAGGTCATGGACATGTTAGTGGAGTGGGCAGATAGTGACAGATGCAATTCAATGCAGAAACAGTATATTTTGGGAAAAAGCAACAATGAAAAGTAGATTACAGTAAAAGGTAAGATTCCTAAGAGAGTGGAGGAAGCAAGAGATGTAGGGGTGCAGATATGTAGATATTTTAAAAAGTGGAGATGCAAGTAGAAAAGACCATAAAAAGGCAAGTGCTATTCTGGGTATTATACATAGAAGCGTAGATTAGAAAACAAGGAAGTCATGTTGAATTTGTACAGTACATTTAGTTGACTACAGTCAGAGTGTTGTGTAGAGCTCTGGCCATCCAACAACCATGAAAAGGGAACGCTTGAAAAATTGGGCCTTTTTCATTAAAGCAGAGGAAATTAAGAGGGATCGAACAGAGGTTTTGATGACTACTCAAGGGTAACTCGTGAAAAACATTTTTGACTTATTTCTTGGGAATGGGGGACAGAAGACAGACTCATGATGATCATTAAAGAACAAAGGATCAGCTAGAAGAATTATATACGCACAGAGGGTTACTAAAACAAAGGGGCGGGAGGGGGGCCGAAATTGCACCGCGTTGGGTTTGGGGTGCATAATTTGAATTAAACGAAAATTTAATGCCTGGCAAGATGGGCTGCCAAATCGCGCAGGATTGGGGTCTTAGAGCAAGATGTGTGGGGCGGTAACGGGGCGCGACTATCAGCGGCGTGCATAGCACATCAGTGTGGCGCTGGTGTGCCGTGTCACACCATCCCTCCCCTTCTTTTAAAGGGGAGGGCCGCTGCGAAATCTGCAGCCTCTTAAGTGGCACCCACTGGGCCACCAGGAAGGGTGTTGGCCAGGCCAGTGGGCTGGCACCCAAGAGGGGGTGCCGGTCTGCATGTTGGTGGACTGACCACACCAGCGGCCGCCATTGTCGGGCCGACTAAAATGTCGGCCGACACAGAAAAGATGGCGATGGCAGTGCTACCACCTCCCCATGAAGGGTGACTGGGGCGCCCCAACCACCATAGATTCTCGCCGTGCGAAGCTGTTGGTGGCATCGCCCCATGCCAACCTCACGTCCAGCAAGGCAATTTCCCCCATGGGGCGCATAAGGGGTCACAGCGCATGGCGATGACATCAGTGCCGTGCTTGCTTGCGCCACTAATCGCGGTGCAAAGCTCTTTTCGCCCACCGAGCCCCCGGTAGCAATTCCGGGGAGGGGGGGGAGGGTGCCCTGGCCGCCGCACCCGGGCAAAAACTCTTCAGTAGCCCGTTAGCCGGGAGGCGCAAATGGGTTTTTCTCAAAGGGGCAATTTCGGCCCCGAGATGTTTTACCGCAAGTGGCTTGTGATGCAAAGACTTCAACATTAGTTTGAAAAGAATTGTGTGAGCATTTGAAAAGAACAGGTATCAAATGATATGAGGAAAGGGCAGTGAAATGGGATTAGTGTAGCTCCAGTTAAAAAGCTAGCACCAGCACAGACACAATGGGAAAATGGCCTCCCCCGAACAGAAGTTTGATGATTTCTAGTGGATATTTATCTACTTTTTTTTTTAAGTGTCAGTATAAACCGTCAGTATCAACCAACTCTAGAAAACTATCCAGTGTATCTAAAAAAAAATCTGTGCAAAATCAAAGTATTTCATCCTTCTTTCTGTCTAGCTACCGAGCATATGAGCTTCAGAAGTGCATGGCATAATTTGTTAGGTCAACCAGTGTCAGTAGATATGACTGCACAATTTCACAGTAGAGTTTTCCACTTACAGTGCAGGGTTCAGTGAGTTACGAAAGTGGGGGAGGTGGGGTGAAATTTGGTTTTGGCGGTAGCACAATATGGACACTAGCGAATCAACAGCCCGTTTTCACACCCTGACCTATTTTCTTTTCCATTGAAATCAACAGAAAATAAAAATCGAGTGTGCTGTAAAGTGTTCCCTGTTCCCTGTTCGCTGCATTTTGTTCTATGCGGCCTGTTTCTTTTAATAGGCATGTCGTTTTAAAATTCTGCGCATGCGCAGTATTTACAATGCAAAGGCCGGTGAGCAGCCTGCACGGGACCTTTCAGATTACTGCGCAGCCACGCACCTTAGCGGGAAAATTGCTGTCGATTTGCTATCGCCTGTCTTGTGTTACCGCCAAAGTCCAATTTCACCCCCTTGATATTGTGCATTTACAGAATAATACAAATGCAATTCTTGTAAATACAATTTCAAAAACAAGTTTTAGTGCTATGGTAATTTGCGTAGTTGGTGCACAAATGTATCGGACCATGGAGTGGAATGATACAGTTTCCACTTTCCTGCTCCACAGAGTTCCTTAACACATACTACTTCGCTATAGGGAGGACAAACCAGAAGGCGTGTCATGGTTCATGGTCACCATTGTGCATCTTCTCGTGGCCATCTGAACAATAGTATTAATGAAGATCTTGGAGCAGGCAACTTCCTGGCCACTCTGCTACAAGAGATGCATGACCTAGTGAGACAATAAAGTACTAGATATGGAGAAAGAGATTTAATTCTTCCACTGTAAATGGTTAGTAGACGAAAAGTTACATGGAGGATTGCACTGTAGGATAGAGCCTGCAAGCCTGTTCTATTTAATTTGAAGGGAATTATATCACTGTGTAATGGCCTGCTCAAAGAAGGTACAGGAACCATAATCAAGAATAATTCAAAGGTATGTAGGAGGGTACACTGCTTTATGAAGACAGGAACATGATACCATGCACAATGTATTAATCTGCTGTTGTGTTAATCTGTATTTAAACTGATGTGTTTCTTTAAGCCTGAAGCTCTATTATTGCTAAGTAAACAGAACCTCAATTCAATCACTGTCGAATGAAGGAACTAAACAGAATAAGGTCAGTCAGAGTTTAATTGCTCTTTTGGCTGCATGTTGGCTGTCTTTTTTGTTTTTTTCAGTGTGATTGTGAAGATTATTTTTTAAGTCACAGGCTACAGATATTCTGACTTCTGGTTAATAACGTACTTCTGTTTGGAGGGAGTTTCTCAGTACATTTTTTACCCAAAAGATTGCTATAAGAAATTTGCATGGTCAATGCATTGAAAAAAATTTGGTTCAAATAAATAAGCCTGTAATTGTGTCATGATGGACGGGAAATGCATGCACGTGTACCATTCTTATTATATTAATAACAAATAGATATATAGAGTTTAGCATTGCTTGACAGCCTATTACAAAAAATATAAACACCACGGAGCTGAAATTGCCCCTTTCCTTAAGCCTCTTAACACCGGAAATGGTGGCCAAGTTGCGGAGTGCGATGGCCACCGACTTTTCGTATAATGGCCACCATTATCACAATTCCGCCCCTGCGGCATCCCAGCGGTGACCCACTCCCCACCAACTGCTCCGCTGCTGCCAATCCGTGCTGAGTGCGTAATCACAGTGCGCGCCACTGATGTTCCCAGCCCCCCCCACCGATGGCAAAATTCCGCTATGAAAATCTTCCTCCTGCCGGACGGTGTCGAAACCTGCTTTTTCCCGATGGTGCAGTGAGGCTGTGGCCTTCTGCAATAGCGGTGGGGCTCCCATTAAAGGGGAGAACGCACTGCTGCTGCCGCCATGTTTTTTTTTGTCGGTCGACTGCTATGGCGACCCGACAATTATACCCACGGGATCGGCCGGGCCGCTAACTGGCAGCCTGGCACCCTCACTTGGGTGCCCGCCTACTAGCGTGGCTGAAACCCTCCCTGGTAGCCCAGTGGACCGAACTTTTAGAAATCACGCAGGTTCTCCCCTGTAAGTGAAGGGGAGAGCCATGGTGACGCGGCGCCGTGATAACATCAGCGGCGCCCGCTCTGCATCACCCTAACTTCCGCCCCTCTAGTGTACTCACCGCCCCACTTGCGCCCCCATTATGAGTGACTTCCAGTCCGCCTGAAAAAAGCCAAATAGCAGAATTTTGCTCAAGAGACCACCTCAACCACCGTTTTGGGCAGAGGGCAATTTCGTGCCCCATATATATAGATACATCAATAGCACTTATTACAAACTTGATTCAACTTAAAATAATTCATCTTTTAAAATTTTACAGCTTTGCATTCCACAGTGTGAGTAAAGTTCCATACCTGCCACTGCCAATTGAAGGAAAGGCAATAGATTTCAGCTTCTTCTCATCTGCCAGTGCAAGACAGTTCTTCACTGTTTTCTCCAGGAGCTCCTCACACTTGTCTGACCCCCATCCAGGGCTATTGCAATGGATAACAAACTTGGCTGGCAGCCCATGGCCCGAACTGAGCACAGCTAGCAAAGAAGAATCATGGAATATGTTTAAACAGAGATGCTACACCCTTAATCAAATCAGTACATTCTCTTTGGTGTGGGAAAGAGGGGTTCCTTTACATGGGAAACTAGCACCAGTTCTGGGACAGGAAGGAACGATACCGATGGGACGTGCTCCACCTAAACCAGGACAGCACACATGTCCTAGCAGAAAGGGTAAACAGGGAGGTGCCAAAGGCTTAAAACTAGTAAGATGGGAGGAGGAATCTACAAGAAACGTAACCAGCCTAAATATAAACAAAACAGAAAAAGAGAGTATAAGAAAGAATAAAGTAAGGGAGGATATTGATAGCAAGGGAATAGAATTATAGAATAGGAGTCTAAAAAGATGGTTAAACATAAAATGAGAGGAAATCCAATTAAAAATTAATTAAATTGTACAGCAATGCACAGTGTCCATAATAAAACAGGGGAGCTGGAGTCAACCATGTATTGCGAGGAATCAGACATAGTAGGAATTACTGAAACATGGCTGCAGAAAAATCAGGACTGGGAATAAAACATTGCAGAGTATAACATATTTAGAAAAGATAGAGAGGGAAAGGGGGGAGGTGGAGTACTGTACTTATTAGGGATAACATAAGTGCAGTAGAAAATGGTGATGCAGCTATCAGCAAGACATATTACTACATATGGTTAGAGATAAAAGATAATAAAGGATCAATCACATTAATAGGTGTAGTCTACAGACCACCTAATAGTGGAAGGGAGGTAGAGGAACAGACAACCTAATAGTGGAAGGGAAGTAGAGGAAGAAATATGCAGGCAAATTAGGGAAATGAGTAAAAAAAATAGAATAATAATCATGGGGGATTTCAACTATCCCGATATTAATTGGACAGAAGAGTAGGTAAAGGGGATGAGGGAATGGAGTTTCTCCATAAGAAATAGGAGCAGGAGTAGGCCACCTGGCCCCTCGAGCCTACTCCGCCATTTAATAAGATCATGGCTGATCTGATCATGGACTCAACACCACTTCCCTGCCCACTCCCCACAATGGACTCCTTTCTAAACCAATATGTAAAAAGGGAGGATTCGCTATTGGATCTAGTAATGGGGAATGAACCAGAGCAGATAGGAGAAGTAAAAGTAGGGGAACATCTAGGCAATAGTGACCATAATTAATACGCTTTACGATGATAATTGAGAAAGCCACAAGTATGATGAAAAGCGGGTTAATAGATTGGAGAAAAGCTGATTTTGAGGGGCTGAGAATAGAACTTGGGAAAATAAAATGGGTAACAATATTGGCAAACCACGATGTAACACAGCAATGGGAAACATTTAAAACGGTGTTCAACAGAGTGCAGGAAAAATATATTCCACTAAAAGGAAAGAACAAATGAAACACTAATGAGCCTCCATGGATGACTAAAACCATAAAAAGGGATAAAATTGAGGGTTAGGAAAGAGGCATACATTAAGTATATAGACAGCTGGGGAGTGCATGATAAGGCAGACTACGAAGACATTAGGAGAAAAATAAAAAGAAAACAATTAGGAAAGCAAAGATGGAATTAAATTATCAAGAAACATAAAACAAAATAGTAAAATATTTTACAGGCACATCAATAAAAATGAAAGTTGGGATGGGAATAGGGCTATTAAGGGATAGACAGGATAATATCACAGGTAACGATAGAGAGATGGCAGAAATATTAAATAATTATTTCGCTTCAGTATTTACCAGGGAGATAAAAGAGGTGGACATGACATTGGATGACGAGATTAGTAATGAGATAAGTGCATTTAAAAAATAAACTAAGCAAACTCAAAGAGGAGAAAACCATTGGTCCAGATGGATTGCATCCATCTTAAAAGAATCTAGGGAAGAGATAGTAGAGGCATTACTACACATAATTAATAATTCGTTAGTAAAAGGTGTAGTGCCAGAGGACTGGCGGATAGTTAACCTAATATCTATATTTAAGAAGAGGGTAGATCAAATCCTGGGAATTATAGACTTATAGTCAGCTTAATACCGGTGGTAGAAAAAAATAATGGAATCCCTGCTAAAGGAGAAAATAGAACATCTAGAAACCAAAAATATAATAATGAATAGTCAGATATAGATTTCAAAAGGGAAAGTCTTGCTTGACCAACCTTATTGAATTTTTGAAGAGGTAACAGAGAGAGTAAACAATGGTAATGCAGTAGATGTAATTTATGTAGATTTTCAAAAGGCCCTCGGTAAGGTATCCCATAATAGACGGATAAACAACGTCAGAGAATACAGCATCAGGGTACAAGTAGCAGAATGGATAGCTAGCTGGCTTTAAGACAGAAAGCAGAGACCAGGAGTAAAGGGTAGCTATTCACAGTGGCAAACTGTGGGTAGTGGTGTTCCACAAGGATCAGTACTGGGACCACAGCTGTTCACAATTTACATTAACAATTTAGACTTTGGGATCAAAAATACAATTTCTAAATTTGCGGATGATAAATTGGGGTGGGGGGGGGGGGGGATAGTCAATACTGAGGAGGACTGCAACAGATTACAGGAGGACATTAATAAACTTGCACAATGAGCATATCTTTGGTAAATGAAGTTCAACACAGATAATGTGAGGTGTTACATTTTGGTAGGAAGAATAGGGAGGTCACTTATTACTTGGAGGGTGCCAAATACCAGAAATGATACCAGAAATGCGAGAGTATACATATCAGGAAAGGATAAACAGGTTGGGTCACTTTTCTCTTGAAAAAGGCTCAAGGATGACCTTATAGGGGTCTTTAAAATTATGGAAGGTTTTGATAAGAGTGGTTACAGAGCGAATGTTTCCACTTGTGGGAAAGAGTATAATTAGAGGCCATCAAAAAAGATAGTCACCGAGAAATCCAATGGAGAATTCAGAAGAAACTTCTTTACCCAAAGAGTGGTGAGAATGTGGAACTCACTACCACAGGGAGTGGTTGAAGTGAATGGCATAAATGCATTCAAGGGGAGGCTAGACAAGCATATGAGGGAGAAGGCAATAGAGGGTTATGCTGATAGATTTAGATGAGGAAAGATGGGAGGAGGCTCGAGTGGAGATAAATGCCGGCATGGACTGGTTGAGCATATATCCTATGTAATCCTTATCAGTCAGTAGAAACGCAAGCAATTCTTACTTTCCCAGACCTATTAAAGAAAAACTGCAGGGACTAACCCTAGTGGATGGTTCTCAAACAGAGACCAGAAGGTTCCAGATTTAAGCCTTTATGTGTTTGGAGTTAGCTGATTTCTGTCAGGCAGCAGTGGGGATATTGTAAATGACCTCAAGGCCTTTATGTTAGAAGGGGGGGGGGCGGTAATAAAAGTTAATATATATAATAAAAGTTAGCCAAGCTTGAAGCTCCTGGCCACTGTCCAGTAATCATGCCAGAATGTATACATGCATGGATGTTGGGTAAGAGCAGGACTTGGCTCATCCATGATGCCCTAGCAGTCAAATAGCTTGCCAAATTCACTACCAATGTTCACATTTGAAGAAAGGTCACTTCGGCAAGATACTAGCGGGCTGCCAGTGCTGTATTAGCAGCTTGAAGAAAGGGGGAAATTGAGGCTGACCCTCCAAAAATACACCTTTGAATAATTTGCTATTTTGATTTGGCACACATTTATGTGACTGTTGCATACTTGGAACTGAAGAAGAGATAAAGCACAAAATGATGTAAACTACATACCAGTCCATTAAGTCTGCTAACAAATTGTAATTAATTGAAGAGGATATTAATATTTTTGTGGCTAAGTAGTACATCCTACTGCAGTACAAACATGTAGTATTTGGATGGCAGAATATCTGATCACACCTGTGATTCACCACATCATTGACATCTCAATCCCCACATTTCCTTACAGTGCACCTGCCAAGTAGGGTCAGAAAATTGGAGGAGTTATCACTTGGCTTCTCCTGCACATTCCAAGCAGTCAGTTCGGACTAGCATGAGCTTTGTTAAGAGGAGGTTATGGGGAGCGAACAGGAAAGTGGAGTTGAGGCCAAGATCAGATCAACCATGATCTTATTGAATGGCGGAACAGGCTCGAGGGGCCAAATGGCCTACTCCTGCTCCTATTTTTTATGTACGTCTGGTAGTATGCCACCTGACCAACCTCTCACGAAATCTTTGGCTTTCATAGAATACAACTCATGTCTTTTAAGCACACAAGAGTATTTTCTTTAAGTTAATTAGAAAGATGTTGGTAACCAGAAGAAAATGGACTTTACAAATGCTAGCTCCATCTAAGCCCAGAAACATGCAGTTTCATTATTTTGATGCTGTAAAAGATTATTCAGTTATCGCAATCCCCACAAAATGGCACCACCCATCACAGATCAGTCGCTTTTTTTTTTGCCTTGAATATACCAGATAGCAATGGTGCATTCCTTATACATAGTGTATTTGTACTCTATGCGTGTTTTTTTAAATTTAAAAATAAAAAATGTACTTTTTTTTGTGCCTCTCCTACAAAGAGCATCGAATGATTGTACCTCCTGCTATATCCAAGGGACCATTCTTCTTGCGCAGATCATTAACAGCCTCTGTAAACTCCTTGCCGCCCTTCTTCTCCAAAGCATTTCCTAAAAGTTGAAGTTAGAATTTACAACTGTGGTATTGGAGCAAAAACACAAGAGCAAACACTGTATTGTTGTGCACTGTAAGGGTTGTAATGATTTGAGAAAAAAAACAATATGCACTAGTTTGTGAGCTAATGAGAACCTTCTGGAAAGCCGGTTAGGGCATGTCAGAGCGGGTGTATTTTATACAAATTTATCAGACAGTAAGCCATAGATCAGAAGTTGTGGTGCATCAGTATCTTACACTGAGGGACTAGTGGATAATATAAAATAAATATTTAAGTTAATACGTCACATCATAGTTTTTAAAGGCTGACTCCAAGTCAATTGACATCCTTGACTACTCATCTGTAGAAAAAAAATACCCCAGTATGACATTTTTTTTAAATTGAGGAAGGAAAAAAACCAAATCATTCCATGGTGACTGACCATCCGATCAACATGTGATGATCCATTTGCAATCTTCACCTTCAAACATTTCTTGCAGTTGAGATTCAATTTTCTTTTAAAATTGTACATAATGGAGTTCTTAAATGATATAAAGTGTATTTTACAGATTAGTACTGAAGATTAGCCTAGCATAGGATCTTGTACCCAGGTATTCCTTTAACTTGAATTCTAATTCATGTCAATTTATAATTCATCAGTAAACAAACTGATCTACATGAGCAATTTATTCCTTGTCAGTTACTTTTGTCTGAATTTAAATTTAACTGAAAATAACTTCAAATTTCAGGAACCTCACAAAAATATTCTAAAAAATTTATTCTCCAGGAACTGCTGCAATAGATAGAATCACCGCAATCTGCAGCATTTGATCAACTTTTTAGTGAGCAACCATTTTATATAGAAAGTTGCTTCCACTAGAGAGATGTGCAGAGGATACTCTACACTGAGTCAGTTCAGATGTTACGGATTGTGCTGCTCCTTCAATAGACTCAATTTTGAAATGTCCAGATGGGTAATTTTTAAACTTTCCGCTGAAGCGCAAAGCAGGCATTGAGAGTCAGGTGCCCCTTATAGAAATTGGATGAATTTCCTTTCATTTGAAAGAAAGGGAAAATCGGGTGGTTTCTATAACAGGCACCCGACCTGCAATATTGGTTTTACGCTTCAGTGTAGGTTAACAATCATCTCCCACATCTTTTATATCACAGCACCAACTTTACTGTCTTCTGCAAAATAACATTGGGAAAATTCTGTGCTTATTAAAGCCAGGCATGCCCGTATTG
The DNA here is from genome assembly GCF_044704955.1 of Pristiophorus japonicus. Classification (NCBI taxonomy): domain Eukaryota; kingdom Metazoa; phylum Chordata; class Chondrichthyes; family Pristiophoridae; genus Pristiophorus; species Pristiophorus japonicus. Next base: position 58,079,301 of record NC_091980.1, read on the forward strand.
GGAAACACCTATTCACTATGTTACCTAGTACTGGTATCAAGCACTCCCAAGCCAGGTACAGCATGGGTTAGATACAGTGTTAAGCTTCCTCGACAGTATCCCAACAATATGCCAGAATTCCAAACTCAGATGAGCGCAATCTATTATATCATCCTCAATACCAAACTCAATTAATGTTAAAGTAACTCCAAACTCCACAACTAAACATAGAATTTAATTATAATGTTTTTTTTAATAGGATGCAGCACTAGGAAAGCTTCAGTTGGATTGTTAATTATTCTTATAATGTACAACAACTTGCATTTATATAGCACCTTTAACATAGAAAACTGTCCCAGGGCCCTTCATAGAAGTGCAATCAGACAAAAAAATTACTCCGATGGTATGACTGAAAGCTTGGTCAAAGGGACAGATTTTAAGGAGGGACTTAAATGAGGAGAGGGAGGTGGAGGAGCAGAGAGATTTAGGGAGGGAATGCCAGAGATTATGGTCTAGACAACTGCCGGCACAACTGCCAAAGGTGGGAGAGAGAAAACAGGGAATTATAGACCGGTTAACCTGACATCAGTAGTGGGGAAAATGCTGGAATCGATTATTAAAGATGTAATAGCAGCGCATTTGGAAAGCAGTGACAGGATCGGTCCAAGTCAGCATGGATTTATGAAAGGGAAATCATGCTTGACAAATCTTCTAGAGTTTTTTGAGGATGTAACTAGTAGACTGGATAAGGGAGAACCAGTGGATGTGGTGCATTTGAACTTTCAAAAGGCTTTTGACAAGGTCCCACACAAAAGAATAGTGTGCAAAATTAAGGCACATGGTATTTGGGGTAATGTATTGACATGGATAGAGAATTGGTTGGCAGACAGGAAGCAAAGAGTGGGAATAAACGGGTCCTTTTCAGACCGGCTGGCGGTGACTAGTGGGGTGCCGCAGGGTTCAGTGCTGGGAGGAGGATTTAGACGAAGGAATTGAATGTAATATCTCCAAGTTTGCAGATGACACTAAGCTCGGTGGCAGTGCGAGCTGCGAGGAGGATGCTAAGAGGCTGCAGGGGAACTTGGACAGGTTAGGTGAATGGGCAAATGCATGGCAGATGCAGTATAATGTGGATAAATGTGACGTTATCCACTTTGGTGGCAAAAACAGGAAGGCAGATTATTATCTGAATGATGACAGATTAATAAAAGGGGAGGTGCAACGAGACCTGGGTGTCATGGTACATCAGTCATTGAAGGTAGGCATGCAGGTACAGCAGGCAGTAAAGAAAGCAAATGGCATGCTGGTCTTCATAGCGAGGGGATTTGAGTATAGGAGCAGGGAGGTCTTACTGCAATTGTACAGGGCTTTGGTGAGGCCACACCTTGAGTATTGTGTGCAGTTTTGGTCTCATAATCTGAGGAAGGACATTGATAGAGAATTCAAACAAGCTGCATTTAGACAGGCTGTGAAAATTCACAGACACCAAGTCAGAGATGCTACATGAGTGGGAGCATGTTGCATTAAGTCATCAATCAACTTGACATTTTAGGACCTTGGGTAGTGAGCCAATTAAAAGGTTAAAAGACTATTAATTGAGCCAATAAGGTCAAAGAAGACGAGTTCTTTTCTGTAAATTGAACCCGGTATAAATACAGCCATTTTGAACATGTGGTCTCAGAAGGACAAAGACCTGGCTTAAAGCCAAGAGCTTGTTATTGCGGCCAAAATAAAGTGACATTAAAACTACAATCGGAGTTCGTATTTCATTGGAAATTAAGAGATCTAACAGACATGCTTGCTATTGAGGGAGTGCAGCGAAGGTTCACCAGACTGATTCCTGGGATGGCAGGACTGACATTTGAGGAAAGACTGGATCGGCTGGGCTTATAGTCACTGGAATTTAGAAGAATGAAAGGGGATCTCATAGAAACTTATAAAGTTCTGATGGGACTGGACAGGTTAGATGCAGGAAGAATGTTCCCGATGTTGGGGAAGTCCAGAACCTGAGGTCACAGTCTAAAGATAAAGGGTAAGCCATATAGGACCGAGATGAGGAGAAACTTTTTCACTCAGAGAGTTATGAACCTGTGGAATTCTCTGCCACAGAAAGTTGTTGAGTCCAGTTCGTTGAACATATTCAAAAGGAAGTTAGATGTGGCCCTTACGACTAAAGGGATCAGGGGGTATGGAGAGAAGGCAGGGGTACTGAGATTGCATGATCAGCCATGATCATATTGAATGGCGGTGCAGGCTCGAAGGGCCGAATGGCCTGCTCCTGCACATATTTTTTATGTTTCTATGTAAAAGGAGTGCGGGACGCACAAGGGAATAGAGTTGGAGGAGCGCAGAGTAATCAGATGGTTGTACGGCTGGAGAAGGTTACAGAGATAGGGAGGGGCAAGGCCACGAGAGGATTTGAAAATAAGAACAACAATTTAAATTTGTGATACTGGAGGACCAATCTAGGTCAGCAAGCACAAGGGTGATGTGTGAATGGAACTTGGTGCGGGATAGGATACAGTCCAACAGTTTAGATAAGCTGATGCTTATGGAGGTTAGAAATGGGAGGCCAGCCAGGAGAGCATGAGAGTAGTCTGGATGTGCCAAAGGAATGTATGAGGGTTTTGGCAGCAAATAGACTGAGGCAAGGGTGGAGACAGGCCATGTTACGGAGATGGAAGTAGATGATCTATGTGGTGGAGAGGATATGGGATCGGAAGCTCAGTTCTCGGCTATATAGTTACGAACAGTCTGGTTCAAACTGAGACAGTGGCCAGGGAGGGTGATGGAATCAGTGGCAAAGGCGTGGAGATTATGGTGGGTTGCCAAAGATGATGGCTTTGATCTCGGGCAGCAGGATTCATGGGAAAGGTTTAGCTTGGTGGGAAAGGGGGGAATGCAGCAGAGGCAGCTGAACAACTGGTCTCAAACATAGTGACAAAGAAGTCTACAAGTTCCTTGCACTTCTGGAGGGGGTAGGAAAGATGGGTTTAAGGAGATAGTTGGTAGTGGAGAAAAGGAGCCGGAGGTTATCTTTGCTTTCCATGATAAGCCTGGAGACCTATTTTGGAGAATTGATCACAACTGCAACCACAAACATCTTGTGCTATTATGCTAACTTTTATTATCTTTGCTGCCAGCTGGAATCATTTGCAGCAAACAGAGTTTGCAATATGCCCCTCCCTACATGCTAATATTAAAACTAACCCTCAAAACAGCACTCCAAAAAAAAAAAAATTGAAATGGTGCTGTGGATTAGCTCCGAGTGATAAGTGCATTTGGCTTACTGAATTAATGCAGTTATTAACCTTACTGGTAGATTACAATTTAGTCCTATTTTTAATGTCAAGAACAACTAACTCTGGCCTCAATAGTAACGTGGCCTCTGCGATAATTGTACAATAAGTAGATGCATGCTATCTGGATATAATGGTGGCTCGAAAGTGGCTTGAAGTACCTTTTTGACGAACAAGACCTGCATCAGTGGGTGACTGCTGACAGATCAGACTGTGAACTGGACTATGATTGAAACACATGTACCATCAACCCTGTACTTATCTGCTGGGTACTTCAGTTAATTTTTAGCATTGCTGCATCAAGAGGGATTGTAGCGTACTCTGATCATACAGCAGCTGAAATGCGAATATGCTGCAAATCAGCACAAGCCAAGATGATTCACATCCGCCTTGTGTTTAGCAGTAAGGCAGGCAGATGTGCATCCTGTCTCTGGGACATGGAAATATGAGAATTATGGGAATGGGGTACAACATAAAATTAATTTCACCTCAGTAGAATATGACTTACTGCAGTGGGCTACTACACAAAACCAGCAGATTGAATATGGGGGACTGGGAAAACATCAGAATTCTTCAAAATCCAGTTTAATGCTGTAAGCAAGTCATGACAACCCTGTGTAAAATAAAAATATAACCACCATTCAAGTTCCACACTCTTTCATCACAACAAATCTCAATATTCAATGGAGTTTATTCCAAAAGTAGCAGCCAAAACAAATTCAAACGGCGTTGCTCTCTAACCTAATGGTGGGAAACTTTTACAATTTAAACTAGTAACAAACCCCCCTTCGCAAATTTGCAAATATGGAATATATTTTTAATTTTATTGCATTTATGATCCCTTTCATCCAAATGGACTGATGATTTCATGGGCTGGTTCTTGCTTGTGTTCCACACATTCAGCTTGTGACATCATCCAGTGAGGAGATTGCTATGGTGAGGATGATGCAACATCAGTAGCAGATTCAGAACCTTTCACGGAGTTTTAATAAGGAACCCACTTGCTATTGTAATTCAAAGTTTCTACATTCATTGGGATTTATTTTAACTATAATATGCAGCATCTCAAATAACAAAGCACAGCCACTAGCTCATCTTTACTAAGTGCTGACAGTAACCCTCTGAGCACCTCATACTGTTGAGTCAAGAGGCAAAGAAGTAACAGTGTTATCTTCCATTAAGTCAAAACTAATGTTTATATTTGGAATAATTGAAACTTTAAAAAAGCTGCACATTTTAACAGAAAGAAAGATTTAAATTATGTTTCACTAGGAAAGAAACAAATAGTATTAAAAGATGCGTTACCATGAGCCCTGTGCAGTTATTAGGAATATGTTTGAGGTGCTCAGAAGTTTATATTATTTGCTTGTTTGTTGAAACGGAGAAAGCAAATTACAAACAGTTTTGCAGTGTGACCACATTTAATTAATATATTTGTCAAATGAAATAGGAATTTCCTTTTAATGAGATCTATCACCTTTTAATGAGATCTATCACCTTTTAATGAGATGTATCACCAAATGACATTCTGCTTATATGTACAGGATCTTATTTTAAAAACATTTGTGGTTCTGCAATGTTAGCGGGAAGACAAGAGGGATGATTTCAGCATCCTCCTCCTCTGACAATTTGTGCCTGCAGAGTTCTCTGAAAGTTGTCCGATTGTCTATCAAAAATTCTAATTGAACAAGTTCTTCGTAATTGTGGATTAAAAAAATTACACTGCGATTTTCCAATGAGTTTAGGAGATATTTCGAGTGCAAGCTCTATATTGCAAGCACTTAAAAATGTGGCACAATATACTAAAGTCTCAACTTGCTCTGTCAAGGTAGCATTCAAGATCATGTACAGAATTCTTCACATGCTGAATTTCTGATCTTTTCCTTGTAGTTGTGGGGAAATATCAAAACAGACACCAGGCACATCCATAGAAGGAGGGAGGGAAATAATACATCAAAGGGAAAAAAAATCTCAGAGTTGCTCATGAATCTCCTAGCATCTATTTCCACAGGACTGGGAATGGGTCATCTGCCCACTTGTTCTCTCTGCTGCAGCTAGAAAATCCGAACAAGAAAAAGGAGAAAATATCTCAAAACTGAAGGAATCTTACCCAAAAAGACAAGACACAACTAAAACCAAGTTGAAATGAAGTCTGTACAGGAAAAAAATAGGAGCAAAAGGGATATGTTATCTGGTTCAGGAAAAATTCCAAGACACAACAACAATTTCTGGTCACTTGATGTTTGCACAGACCATCACTGTTTTATTCTTCCAGCTTCCTTCTTTAGCAGCCTTTTAGGAAATGAATCAGGCACACACACAAAAGTGTCACTGGAATGTCTCTACATTATCCCTGATGGGCAGGTGGATCAATACTTGTGGAAAAATTCTATGGATCCTTTCAGAATAGCAATTCTGTGTAATTCCAAAACCATTCTGCTCCTGAGGGATGCAGAGGGTGGGAGAAATGATATGGGATTTTCTTTCCTGATTATTATTCAAAGACTCCATGTTGGAAAACGAACATGTGAATTGCCACTTAGGCAAAGTCCTCGGGAGCTGCCAATTACCATGGAATTATGTCGTGGACATAAAACAGCAGCTTCAGAAGTGGAAAAGAGTAAATTGTAGAAAAATAAATATTGTCCATGCACTTCTGAAAGTCAAGAGAAAGTCCAACCCAGAATGTCTGCCAGCTGTTAACAACATTATATGAAAGAAATTTGGGCAGTCTCAATCCAGTTAATGGAAAAGCAAAATGAATGCCAGTTAATGGAGAGGAAGAGGGAAACTCTCCAGTTGCTGGAGTCATACCCGCTACACAGGGAGATGGACATGGTTATCAGAGGCCAATTATCACAGTCACAGGATATGTGTCCACAAGTTCCTCAGGACTGCATCCTTGGTCTAACCATCTTCAGCTGCATCATCAATGATCTTCCCTCTATCATAAGGTCAGGAATGGGGCTGATGATTTCAGTATTCAACTTCATTTATAACTCCTTCAATATTGAAGCAGACTATCCCAGCCTATAGCAGAATGATAAGTGGCAGGAAACATTAGTGCCACATAAGTGCCAAGCAAAGTCCATCTCCATCAAAAACATCCCAACCACCTCTCCATGACCTTCAATAGCGCCATCACTGTCAACATCTTGGAGGTCACAACTGACCAGTTATATCAATACTGTGGTTACAAGAGCAGAGCAGAGGCTGGATGCTCTGCGACGAATGGCTCACCTTCTGATCTCATACAGCCACTCTATCATCTACAATCATCTAAGTCACGAGTGTGATAGAATATTCACCATAGGTGCAGCCACAACAAAACTCAAGAAGTTCAACCCCATCCAGGATAAAAACAGCCCATTTAATTGGCACCCTGCTCTGGATTCAATATCCACCTCCTCCACCACTGGCACAATGTAGCTGCAGTATGTATACTCTACAAGATGCACTGCAGAAACTCACCAAGCTTACTTTGACCACACCTCCCAACCCTGCACCCTCTACTACTATGAAGGACAATAGCAATAACATCATGGAAACACCGTCACCTATAAGTCACAACCATCCTGATATATCGCTGTTCCTTCATCGCCTCTGGGTCAAAGTCCTGGATGTGTTCTTCCCTGCCCCCCACCACACCCCGCCCCCCCCCCCAGATTATTGTGGGAATGCCATCATCACCAGGATTTCAGTGGTTCAAGAAGGACCATCACCACCTTTTCTGGGACTGCGCAATGTATGCCTTGTCAACATCGCCCCCTATATTTTTTTTAAAGTTCCAAGGATTGCAAATAGCATTAAACTTTTATTCCCCAATCTGGCAGTAAATTAGCACTCTCAGAGATGTCAGCTGGTGGAATTGCCATGCTGGTGTCTAAAGGATGCTCTTCTGAGGTTAAGGTGAAATGACATTGTTCGAGCAGGGTATACACTCCGTATTTAGCCCATGCTATATCTGGCCTAGAAGTATTTGATGCTGACAATGTGTGCAAAAAGTAGAAATATTCCTTTAGTGCTCATCAAACTGACATTTCACTTTGGGCACAAAAAAATCAATGAGTATATCCAGCAGGATTAAATTTCAGACACACTTTTTTTTCAATTTTGTTATGGTCACTATGCACCACCATTAGCTATACTGCCGACTATAAACCACATCCACAGTGCAATTAGTGTAAAGATGCTATCTGGGCTTCTTCTGGGGCCTAGCACCTCAGTGGAAACAATAACAAATAATATCTTTACCAGTGCATTAGTTTAAAATTAAAAAGAAATGTTAGTTTTTGATTCAGTTGATAGGTCATTTCATCCTTCCAGCAATACAATTGTGGAACAGGAAACTCAAGGTCTGCTCCTAATAAGATTAATTTGTCTAATTTAAATGAGGCATTCCAATATCAAAATAAAGCAAACCAATGGTCTGCTTAAAAGTGGAAAATAGGTAATTGGTCTGGAATTCTAGGTAGCTTCGCATTATGGCTCATTACCACTAGTAAATGGGTTAAAATTGCCCAAAGTCATGTCATGCTGGGCTTTTAGAGCCAGCAGAAAGGGGAGACTTTCCTTCCAGCAGCCTAAGCTGAATTGAAGCCCAGACTCAAGGTTCAGCAGAACAGTTTCCCCACTCATTAACAATCTCATCACTGCCAAAAGGAGAATAAAATCTACTTTTAAAGAAATAAAAATTGTGGGACTGCACCAGACATTTCAATTAGCTAAACTCAACATATTGCTGGAAACAGGAACTACCGATCTAAATAGCCAAGCAGAACGGAGTTTGCCACTGATTAACATGCACTCACTGCACAGAAGTTTTCATTACCTACTTCCCCACCAGTGTAGAGGTCAGAGTTCGTAGGGTGAACGACAACATCACTGTCAATTGTTGCAATGTCAGCCTGCACAACTTGTAACTATAACAGGCAAACAAACATACAGAACATCAACCATGCTAGAAAGAAAACTGACAAGACTGGAACATCAGCAGTCTTCCAGAGGGGACCCCTGCAACCAACATCCATTTAAATCTGTATAGAGCAAGCAAATCAGAGACATTTCAGGCTGAAAACTTAATTTGATGATCAGCTGAAATGACCTTCAAATTAATTCAGACCCAACACTGGTCTCAAAGCCTGGATCTGCTTCCCCTGCTCCTACCCATTATCAACACATTTTCACGTTTTATTTTTAAATCTTTGAAACCATTTTTCAAAAATCCTTACACCCCAGGTCAAGCAAAGTTACTTTTTAAAATCTCTCATCCCAATCAAACAATGGAGGCAAACATAGGGCTCTGTATAGGGTAGTGACCAAACTTAAAATTGGTTTGCAAAAATACCACTACAAATAATGTGTGCTTTTTGTGTTTGTGTCAATCTGTCATGCTTATATTTTGAAAATTATTTTAAAAGTAGGCTTGTCTTCTTGAAAAAGTGCTTTGCAAAACCTTTGCATTCATTTCTTTACAAACAAAGATATGACAACAACAAAATTCATGTTGGAACTCATTGTTATTGAAATATGCAATGATGGCATTATGATATCAAAGACATAAGGCTGTTCTATGTCTCCAAAGCAAAAAGGTCAGCTAAACACTTTTTGGTGAAGCCAGTGCCTCTTTAATGATGTAGGGCAGCAGTCTTTCAGGAACATTTCCATTAATTTCATGTTTTGAAAAGACTTTTGTTAATGTTTTGAAATACTTTGCTTTGCACCATGTGAAGGATTTTTCAAAGCATGGTGCAGCCCACCCACAAGGACAGGTAACGGTGAACTGGGTTGAATTATGGAAAAGTACTCACTGTCAACATTCAAAAATCTCCCAGTGAGAACTAAATAAAAATTACCATCACATTCAGCATCCAGAATCTGCTATGCATTTTAAATTCCATAATGCTCTCAGTCAACGTTACCTGCAAAGTCACATTTCATTTACCTAGGTCATCTTTTAGCTCAATGTCAGCACTGGTAGGATTGATAATGGCCTCCACCTCGAAGCTCGCTATGTTACTGAGTTCACTGTGAATGAGGTGCAACTGCAAGGAAAAGCATTGATACAAAAGTAACAGGGTAGAAGGGAAAAACAAAGGGAACAAAAACAAATCACAGAAGCAAAGGATAAAGGACAGCAAGCTCTGTGGGAACACAGAACTTTCGTTATGCAACAAAAACAGCTTTTTATTTTAATTTCTCTTTTTAATTTTCTCCCATTATCCTCCATTCCTGAAGACATTTGCTCCGGTACTGTGGTACCGTTCCATGAGAGGTGTTTGCCCTCCTGCAGCTTGTTTTGAACCTGGGATCTCTGGTCTGCACAGTGCCATTGAAATCTATAGCCTAATTTGAGGATTTAATTCTATGCTTCCCAGTCATCTTCAGCCTTTACAAGTCTTCACTATTTGGCGTATACTAATGTGCAGGTAATTTTGGTTAAACAGCAACATTTTAAAATTCCATTAAAATTTAAGTTACTTTTGAAAGTGGCAAGTTTGGTTACGATGGAATAGTCTTGCGGAAAAGGAACTTTTTCTGAATGCATGACAACACAGCACAGTATGCAACGTGCAAAAGACGCCCAACTCGTGGCTGTTATGAAGAGGCAGTATGTGGATTTGATAATCCCCCTTCCCTGAATTCCTGATCTCAGCAGTGTTGCTCTGGTACAACATCCAAGGGTGTATCATTAACTAACACTGGATGATTATTGCAGTTTTATGAAACAATTATCATATTTTGTATCCCTATGCAGACCATCAAATACGGCTCCCTCCCATGATTTTGCACTTCAATCTGCCCTTATGCTATCTTTCAACCCTATGATCCTCTTCCATATGATCTGCCTCCATGAGTGTCTGCTGGTCCTGATCTCATTAGGAGAGTCAGAGAAAGACAATAGGAAGTGGGGCAATCCTAGCCTCCGCTGCCATACAAAACCTATCCCTTATATCGAGAACAGCAGAAAGAGTTGTTTATGGAGGCAGGATAGAATGGCGAATATGTGGCAAGCAACTAGAACAATCAGACAGGAGTTATGCAAGATGTAAGTAGAATATTGCATATAAAAACAATTGTGGGGAGCAGAGTGTGTGGGATGCATTGAAGCAAACTGCAGAAGAGGGAGAAAAGAAACATAGAGAAAAACAGAGTTGGAAAAGAAAAACAACAAGGAGCGAAGGACTGTGAAAGGAGAAGCAACTTGAGCTAGGATTATGTAATAAATATAAAATTGTGTACGCACATGAGTTAAAACACGGAATATTATAGAAACCATTTTCTTGTTATATTTATGATGTCTTGATGCAGTAATGTTGGTGTATATAAATGAAAAGCCAAGCACAAAAGCTGGAGGAAAAATGTAATCTACAGAAAAGAACATGGGAGCAGTATTACTACTAATATATTTATGGCGGGTACTTTAATACTCCCCACTTATCACCTGAGGTGACTTTAACCTCTGACCATAGGAGGAGGGAAATGAGAGAAGAATGGTGAGTAGAGCATCCATTGGAGGCTTCTAGCTCTGGTGCAGAGCAGCACTTGTGGGGACCAGAAATAGTTTGCCTGCCCAATTTCTCAGCCACATGAAATACATGGCCTGGAAATAAAAAAAGGTTCACACACTCAAATAAAAAAAGTTTGTTTTTTTAAAGCACAGTACTCCCTTTGCATTTTATAGAATTAAAGCTGGTACATCTAGGCTTTTAGCTCACAGCACCAATGGTAACTTATTAAAATAAGTGGGCTACAGTCAGCTTGTGCGATCGAAAAACCTAGCCTTGTGTCAATAGGAGAACTAATGTGCCCATTGTGCAGTCGCTAACCAAACTGCATATCTCAGTAATTTACAAAAGGAGTAGGGACAGGCATTATATAAGCAGCTGCCAAATCAATACCTTTTTCAAAGTCTCAGTCCTAAGCGTGTTGTCTTTTACGTCAGTAAACCTTTCACTGTACATCTGCAGTAATTATTGTAATTGAAATATGATTAACTCTCCTTTTTGGTGCTAAAGATTGAAATATTTTGCTGTTTGTTGTTAAAAAATAAATCTGCCCAAAGAAGTATCTTACTTTCAGTTGAACTGCATGGGCGGAGGCAATTTTTTAAATGATGGATGCCATTACCATATAAGAGACTACTGGAGAAGATTAAGGGGTATGGAATTAAAGGAAGGGAAGCTAATTGGATTAAAACTGGCTCGAAGAGAGGAAACTGAGATTAGGAGTTAAAGGCACTTTCTCAAAGTGGTAAGATAACAGTATTGCACAGGGTTCTATTCTGGGACCACCTCTGTTCACTGTGTTACATCAATGATTTGGATATAGCAGAGGAATGGGTGTGCAAATTTGCAGACAACACTAAAATAAGAGGCACAATAAATAATTCTGAGGATGAAAGAAAGCTGCAATGGGGATATTAATAAAATGGTGGAATTACCAAAATATGGCAGATAGAATTTAATGTCAGTAAGTGTGAGGTTGCACTTTGAATGGGAATAGTTTGGGTGATGTGAAAGAGCAAAGGAATTTGGGGGCTTCCGGTTCTCAAGACTTTAAAAATAGCAAGTAGATAAGGCCAAAGAAAAAGCTAATGGAATACTGGGGTTTTTTGGCAAAAGGTATAGATTGTAAAAGTCAAGATGTAATGGTGAATCTATATAAAACCTTAGTAAGACCATAATTGGAGTACTGTGTGCAGTTTTAGGCTCCACACTATAGGAGGGATGTTGAGGCAATAAAGAGCATACCACACAGATTCACTAAGATGCTGCTTGGTATGAGGAGCTACAAACACGAAAAAAGACTTGACACATTGGGACTGTTTTTGTTAGAACAGAGGAGATTATGCGGTGATCTGGTTAAAATGTGGTGATTAAAATTGAGAAGGGATGGGGAAAAGTAGTTAAAAATAAATTGTTTCCAGTGGATGAGAGTCCAGAATGAGGGGATTAGATACAAGATTAAATGCAAGAGGTTTAGAACAGAGAACTGGAGAAAAAAAAATTATATAGAGAGTTTTGAGGCTGTGGAATGCACTACCAGAGTTAGTGATTGAAATAGAAATCAAGTCAACATTTAAGAATAGGTGATTGAATGAAAAGGGGAATAAATGGATTTGGGAACAGGCTAGATACATGGGATTAAGACTGCTGCTCATGTAGAGAATAAACACCGACACACATTGATTGGGCCAAAAGACCTAATTATGTGAAGTAATTGTTATGTAATTCTACTCAACTCTTCATTATTGTTTGTCTTGATCATTTAAAGCAATTTGTATGAACAAATACATCAATTTTTTTTTGTTAAAGTTGGCAGGCCATGTGTGCGGCCTTACCCAGTTCACGGGGACAGCATTACCCAGAAGCATGTCCCTGGGACAATTATCTAAATATCTTTTCATACTTCCATAAGGGATGTTACCAGGTCTTTGTTTAGTGTTCCCCCAGGTCATCAGGGTCTAATTCAGAGAATCAGCATAAGGGAGATTATGGAGCGTCAGCTCATACCTCATCAATCCATGGGGCAGATCATCAGTACTCCTATACATTCTACAATTGGCCTCTGTGTCCCAAATGTTCTGGAGGGTAGGGAGAGGATATCAGCTACTGTTCGTGCATCTAATCACTGTTGGAAATCTGTGTTCGTGAACATCAGATGAGGATAAGATTAGACATGGCTGTGATTTTCTCATTGTCAGGCCACTGACACTCAGTATCTAGACTCATGCATTGAGAGTGGCTCCTTGGATAAAGTAAAGGGCTGCCAGCACTCACTGGACCATACGACAGCATTCAAGAGAAGAGGAAGTAAGTTGCGAGAAAATAGCTGAGGTGGAGGAATAAGGTCTCCACAGAGGAACATTCATTTCAAAAAATGATTAGCAAAAAAATAATTCTACAAATGTTTACCAGAGAATCACTGAGTGATCAGGCCGTTTGCTTTTAAGACAGCTGAGCCGTAGCCAGTCCTGGACCTCAATATTTTAAAAACAGTGGAGGCCTAAATGTATATTAAATTACTATACTAACCAGTGACTCAAGATTATTAAGAAAATCAACAAAAATAATCACAAACATTTAAGGAATTATTTCAGAGAGTGACCATTCCACAAGCTCATTTTAAACATTCAGGGGGTGAATTTCCATGGGGGCTCTGCCACGCGTCTATCATAACTTTAGTGGGAGAGCCTCGGAACCCCAGAAAAATGGATACAGTGAAAGAATAGGAGAAGCCCTGTAAAAACTCATCCCCTCAGTATTTTAATACATTTTACTAATTCAGTAAAGCTCTTTTGAAGAGTCTAACAAAATCGAACTATGATTACAATTTTTCTATGGTGCCAATTCAATTCACTGCACTGTGCTTAACTGATCAGTAGTAAAACCTCAAATTCCTATTCCTAGATCAAAGAACAGGCCCTCAGTGCTATCGCCAGTGGTTGAATGTTTTATTATTAGTTCCCTGCATGAGTAATTTACCAGATGACACCGAGGATGGGAAACTTGTTCTGAGGAAGAATCTGAGATTGCTGAAACTATTTCTAATGAAGTGGAGAAGGTTAGATTAAATTGATGCTTTTAAAAATTGAAAGAGTCGACACTGGGTGAGAAATTGGCCTGGTTTGCATTTCTCGTTAGCGCCTGCAGGGGGTGGTAACGGGTGCTAAGGGGTTACTGACTGGGCGCGGCAAAATCACCATCACCTGCAAATTTTCGTGGTGGTTGTGCGCTGGTGCTAAGACTTACTGCCTCGATCTCTTGCGCCCCGTAGATCGTAACATCATCCAGTGCGCAGTGCCCAGTTACTGCCCCGGATGTAATATTCACTTCTGCCCCCTGCAGCATCGCCAGGAGTCAACAACTGCAGCTGCAGGAGGCGTTGTCACCTTGGCTGGCCACTTGGGGAGCGCTAATTAAAATTTCTGGGAGTCTAATGGTGGGATATGGACTGACTGCCAGTTTTGTGGCCAAGTGGAGAGGGAGGGTGGTAAGGTAGGGCAAAATTTATTTATGTCCCCATTGTGGTGCCTCCTGATTTCTTTTGCCTCCGCGATTTCTCAGCCCTGCACTCTCAGAGCGCTTGGAGCTGCTAGCACAAGTGCCATCCCCCACCAGACACAGTTTGAAGATTCTTTCAACACAGCAGTGGCCCTTCCCTTTAATGGAGGGAAGGAGTCTGTAAACACGAAAGAGATGCCTCTCTCATCCCCTTTAGCACTCTAAGGGAAGTGGTAGTACTTGTTTTGATGCTCCACTTCCCTCTTGGAGTGCTAAAGCAGAAGTTCCCGGCAGAATCAAATCTTTACCTCCCGGCGATACCTTTGCGCTCCCTGAAGAGTTATCGTCCCAAACAGGGTGCTATACAATTTCTAGCCCAGTGTTCTTTGGTTGCAGAGTTAGTAGAGAGGAGCCATCAATTTAAAACTATCACTAATAAAAGTGTGGATAGAGGTAAGGAAGAAGAAAGAACTTGCATTTATATAGTGCCTTTCACAACCTCAGGATATTCCAAGCACTTCACAACCAATAAAGGATTTTTTCAATTACAGTCACTGCTATACTGAAGGAAAACGGGAAGTCAATTTGCAGAAGGCAAGGTCACACAAACAGCAATGAGATAAATGACCAGATAATGTGTTTAAGTGGTGGTTGAGGAATATGTGAGGGATAGTAGATGTAAAAGATGCCGTATCACCATTTTTTTAAAAGCAGGGAAGTTCTCCTCGAACACCAGCTAACTCCCCCCTGCTGTTGCATCTTTTATGTCTGCGTACTGACAGGGCCTCAGTTTAAGCACTTATTCAAATGAGAGTGCAGCACTTCCTCAGTACTGCACTGAAGTGTCAGCCTAGCTTATATGCTCAAGCCTCTGGAGTGGGGCTTGAACCCATGACTTTCTCACTCAGAGACAAGAGTGCTGGCACGATAAAAAATGTCTCTATGCAACAGGTTGTTGGAGCAAAGAATACTTTGCCAAAGGGAAAATATAATAAATATTTTAAAAAGAGGAAGATACAGAGCTATGGAAAGAATGCGGAATAGCGAAACTAGTTTTGAAGTGCTCTAGCAAAGAGCTATCACAAACACAATGAGAGAAAATTGTCTTTTTCTGTGCAGGGTGGTTCTGTGAGATTCCACAGTCAATAGATCATGTACACATGCCAGGAAAGGTGGAGCAGGGAAGTATTCTGAAATGTCAGAACCATCTCAGCCATCATCAATAGGAACAATGCTGCAACTTTGGGAAGAATTGCTCTGGTTGCTAAGTGTAGTGGTATATAAATGTATTCATAAAGAACAAGCTAATAATGTTGCTAAACACAACAACCAGTCCAATTCATTTCCCCAAGTGGAATAAAACAACACTTATTTTCGAAATTCTTTCAAATCTGTCCTGATAAAAAGTATCGACCAGACGGCCAGACTGCTGCTATTTGTTTACAATTAAAAACTGCAGTCTGACTGATGCAGTCAACATCTTCACTTACCTAAACACTAACAAGGGTTTTCCTCATATTTTGAGGAGGCAGAATTTTGCAATGATGTCTGTGTATCACTCCCACACTCAGTAATTTAGACAGTGAAAAAATAAAATCAACGAATGTTTAGGGAGAGGAAGAAATATGGCAAATGGCCTTAAGAAGTCTGGTCTAAGGTCATTTTTTTCTGTTTAAAGGGATGGGATCACTTCATTACGATTGCTGGTGGTATAATAGCAACTAACAGTGATACCGTTACCAATAATCTACTAATTATGTTTCAGAAAATTTTAAATAATGTTTGGTATCAATTTCACAGGATTAATTGATACAAGAGGATGGTGGAACCAGATTCAGTAGTAACTTTGGATAAATACTTGACAGGACACAATTTACAGGGCTATGGGGAAAGAACAGGGGAGTGGGACGAATACCAAAGAGCCTGCATAGGCACGATGGGCTGAATGGCCTCATTCAGTGCTGTATCAGTCTATGATCCTATGCACCCTCACAGGATTAAGTAATAGATGCACCCTTACTTAAGATCATTAAAAGCTCTTAGAATGCAATTTTCAAAATTTCAGGGATAGAGGAAGTATATCTCCTGGAAGATTTTTTTTTCGCTAAATTATTTTCTCACATAAAGACTCGTCTTTTGAAACACTGTACACTACATGTACAGTCAGAGGAAGGGGAGTGAAAATGAGCGAACCAGTACAACTGCTGTTCAGACATTTTCAAACCAGCTGCAGTTCAACAGCCACTTTCCTTCAGCTACAAGTCTCCACAATGATCATTCTTGGGCTATAAGTGATGCTTAACAAATATAACTCCTCAGACCATGCAAGTAGTGGTCAATGAATATTATTGATGGATGGATATACAGCATTCCAAATATGCCAAAAAAATAAATGGGAAAAGAAACTGAAAGTAGATAAATGTTCTTAACTTTATTTTTAAATTGGCCATAAGTTTTAATGTGTACTAGAGGTTTCACAATATATTCGCATGACAAACACGACTGTAGCATGTTGTTAGGGGAAGTGGTATTTAAGCATTTAACTTAGTTTGTAACACCATGCCAACACCTATTAAATACATGAATAAGAAGACAGGAATGTCTAAGTTCACTCAGAACACTCCCATTTCATGTTACTGAGTATCAGTACCTTTTGTCCAAGAAAGAGACTTTTGGTGGAGAGAATGGTAAACGTATCCCCAGGATTTCCCTCGGTAGTGCTGTCTGCAGACGCTGCTTTGCTGACTTCTGTTTGCTTCTTCTGTAGTGAGAAAATATTCCTTTACACTTTATATCAGAGCTGCGTGTTTCATACATAGAAAATAGGTGCAGGAGTAGGCCATTCGGCCCTTCGCGCCTGCACCGCCATTCAACAAGATCATGGCTGATCACCCACCCCAGCACCTCCCCCCCCATCCCCCCAGCCACAAGGACCACATCCAACTCCCTCCCGAACACATCCAATGAACTGGCATCAACAATTCTCCGCGGCAGGGAACCCCACAGGCCAACAACTCCCCGAGTGAAGAAGTCTCTCCCAATCCCAGCCCCAAACAGCCCACCCCCCATCCCAAGAGCATGCCCCCCCGCCCGGCTCCGGACCCACCCAACACCAGGAACACTCCCCCCCCGCACCCAACCCGCCCCATCCCGTCAGAATCCTTCCCAAATGCCAAACACCCCTGGATGTCGAGCCCCCAGCCCCGGAGCCACGCCCCCGCGACATCAACCACACCACATCCACCAATCGCCATCTGCGCAGTCAACCCGTCCACCCCATTGTGAACACTCCCCGCACCGAGGCACAGAGCCCCCAGGCTCGCCCCTCCAACACACTTCGCTCCCCCCCAGACCTCCGCTGCAATGTGGCCCCTTCCGTCCCCCGCCCCGGGCTTCTCCGCCCCCTACCTCCACCACTCTCCCCTCCATCCCGCGCCCCCGTCTCCCCTCAACTTCCCTCTGCCTCCCCGCACAGGCTCCCATCTTGGGGGTGGTAACCTTCTGGGGCCGGGAATTTTAGCCCCCAGTGTGGACGTCCTGCTCCCGCCGCAGAATTGGCCTTACCACCCCTCAATGGAAGCGGAGTGCAATTTCCCACACTCCACTTCCTTTGGGGGCAGTTACCGAGGCACGACTGGATGCTCCTGTGACAGTTGGAACTGGTGCTCTCCACTTTCTGGGCCCAAGTTTCCACACGATAAAAAACGGGCGCCCCTCCGAGCTGGGCGCTCGTTTTTCGCGCCGAAAAGGGCGCCGGAAAAAAAACGCGCGATTCTGGAGCGTCCTGCAGCTCCATGTCTGCTTGGCGCGGCGCCCAGGGGGGCGGAGCCTACACTCGCGCCGATTTTGTAAGTGGGAGGGGGCGGGTACCATTTAAATTAGTTTTTTTCCTGCCAGCAACGCTGCGCGTGCGCGTTGGAGCGTTCACGCACGTGCAGTGTGAAGGAAACATTGGCACTCGGCCATTTTTGTAGTTCTTTGTAGCTGTTTAATTTTTGAAATGTTTTTAATAAAAGCACATTGCCATCAGCACTGAGGCTTCTTGCAGCAGTGAGAAGGCTGCAGGAAGCCTCAGAAAGTTGAGGCAGCCGTTTCCCTCCTCTCCCCCACCCGCGGGAACGAACGGTTGCCTCCTTTCCCCCCCCCCGCAGCATTCTCCCTGGCTGAAGCACTTTCACACAGGTAGGAAGATGGTTTATTTAATCTTTTCTTTGCTTATAAATTTTTATTCAGGTTGGATTTATTTGTATAAGTATAAATAAGGATTTATTATAGAATTTAATGACTTCCCTTCCCCCCCCTCCCCCCCCCCTCGTTCTGGACGCCTAATTTGTAACCTGCGCCTGATTTTTTAATGTGTAGACAAGGTTTTTTCAGTTCTACAAAAATCTTCACTTGCTCCATTCTAAGTTAGTTTGGATACGTTTTCACTGTGGAAACTTTCAAATCAGGCGTCAGTGGCCGGACACACCCCCTTTTGAAGAAAAAATTCTGTTCCAAAATGGAACTGTTCTACCTGACTAGAACTGCAGAAAAAAAAATGTGGAGAATTGCGATTTCTAAGATAGTCCGTTCTCCACCAGTTGCTCCTAAAAATCAGGCGCAAATCATGTGGAAACTTGGGCCCTCTGTCCTGTGACAGTTGGAACTGGTGCTCTCCACTCTCTGTCCTGTGACAGTGGGAACTGGTGCTCTCCACTCTCTGTCCTGTGACAGTGGGAACTGGTGCTCTCCACTCTCTGTCCTGTGACAGTGGGAACTGGTGCTCTCCACTCTCTGTCCTGTGACAGTGGGAACTGGTGCTCTCCACTCTCTGTCCTGTGACAGTGGGAACTGGTGCTCTCCACTCTCTGTCCTGTGACAGTGGGAACTGGTGCTCTCCACTCTCTGTCCTGTGACAGTGGGAACTGGTGCTCTCCAGAGAATTATATACCCAGAGAATTACTTCAATCTCAAAAATCCCAGCTTGGCCACTAAAATTCAGAGTACTGGCTATGTGCTGTGTGACAGTCAGGTTTTCTGCTTGTTTCACTGTTTGTATGAATGGATACACAAATTTATCACTGCACTAACAATCTGTGATAAGATACATTTCCAGGGACTTGTTATTCTCTTCCAACACACATAATCATTAGGTCTGTTATCCATCTCCAACATACACGATACATATATTCTATTTCCCTTCAGTATACAGGGAGGGTGCCTGCTGCCCCCCACCCCCAATATAAGCATCATCATCATAGACAGTCCCTCGAACGAGGATGACTTGCTTCCACGCCAAAAAAGGATGAGTTCACAGGTGTTTCAATGAAGGACCTAATATTCCAGGTCCTGAACTACATTGTGAAGAGTGAAAGATGCCTGTGCTTGGATTTTTTTAACGTGTGGTGGCCATTGCATACCAGCCACCACACGGGCTTGATAGAGCTAGGTCTTGGTCCAGCGGCAAGGGTTAACCAAGACGACTGGAGACCTGCTCTGCTGCATGGATCTAGTGCACACACATATCGCAGTGTGGGCTGACCCGTGCTTCCCCTGGGCTCCTGGCCCCGAACTCACACCTTTCCTGAGCCCCGATCACTTCCCTCCACAGAGCAGTCTCTCGCTGCTCCTGCTGTTTCTGCCCATGCTCCAATCACCGACCTGGACCTTGCTGACGTCACCCTTCGCTGCCTGCACCGGAGATCTGCTATTTACCTCCAATATATGCAGGTGTTGGCTCCACACCTACAATATACACAGGGTCTGCTACTTGCCTCCAATATACATGGGGCCGACTATTCCCTTGAAATACAAATAGGGGAAAGGACATCCTATCTCCTAATATAAACAGGTTTGTTAGAATATAAGAACATAAGAAATAGGAGCAGGAGTAGGCCGTTTGGCCCCTCGAGCCAGCTCCGCCATTTAATATCATGGCTGATCTGATCTTATGCTCAGCTCCACTTCCCTGCCCGCTCCCCATAACACTTCACTCCCTTATCATTCAAAAATCTGTCTATGTCCACCTTAAATATATTCAATGACCCAACTTCCACAGCTCTCTGGGGCAGAGAATTCCACAGATGTACGACTCTCTGAGAGAAGAAATTCCTGCTCATCTCAGTTCTAAATGGGCGACCCCTTATTCTTAAACTATCCCCTCTAGTTCTAGATTCCCCCACAAGTGGAAACATCCTCTCTGCATTTACCTTGTCGAGTCCCCTCAGTATCTTATATGTTTCAGTAAGATCACCTCTCATTCTTCTAAACTCCAATGAGTATAGGCCCAACCTCCTCAAACTTTCTTCATAAGTCAACCCCCTCATCTCAGGAAACAACCGAGTGAACCTTCTCTGAACTGCGTCCAATGCAAGTATATCCCTCCTTAAATAAGGAGACCAAATATGTACGCAGTACTCCAAGTGTGGTCTCGCCAATACCCTGTACAGTTGTAGCAGGAATTCCCTGCTTTTATACTCTATATCCCCCTTGCAATAAAGGCCAACATTCCATTTGCCTTCCTGATTATCTGCTGTACCTGCATAATAACTTTTTGTGTTTCATGCACAAGGACCACCCAGGTCCCTCTGTACTGCAGCATTTTGTAATCTCTCTCCATTTAAATAATAATCTGCTTTTTTATTTTTCCATCAAAGTGGATAGATAACCTCACACTTTCCTACATTATACTCCATCTGCCAAATGTTTGCTCATTCACTAAGCCTGTCTATATTCCTTTGCAGATTCTTTGTGTCCTCCTCACAACTTGCTTTCCCACCCATCTTTGTGCTATCAGCGAACTTGGCTACATTACGCTCGGTCCCTTCAAATAATTAATATAGATTGTAAATAGTTGAGGACCCAGCACCAATCCCTGTGGCACCCCACTAGTTACCATTTGCCAACCGGAAAATGACCCATTTATCCCGACTCTCTGTTTTCTGTTCGTTAGCCAATCCTCTAATCATGCTAATATATTACCACAACTCCGTGAGCTCTTATCTTGTGCAGTAACCTTTTATCTGGCACCTCATCGAATGCCTTCTGGAAATCCAAATATACCACATCCACTGGTTCCCCCTTATTCATCCTACCTGTTACATCCTCAAAGAATTCCAGCAAATTTGTTAAATATGATTTCCCTTTCATAAATCCATGCTGACTCTGCTTGACTGCACTATGTTTTTCCAAATGTCCTACTACTGCTTCCTTAATGATTGACTCCAGCATTTTCCCAACGACAGATGTTAGGCTAACTGGTTTATAGTTTCCTGCTTTTTCCTGTTTTTTCACTCCAATATATGTACATGGGGAGAGATATGAAACTCCATGATAATATATGCAAGGGTATGCTATTCTCTTCCAATATGCAGGGGAGTCTCCTATTCCCTTCCAATATACAATGGGGCGGATTGCTATTGCACTCCAATTTATCCAAGAGGTCTGCAGTTGCCCTCCAATATTTCCACAGGTCTGCTATATAGAAATGTGCAACAAAATAAAATCCAAAATCTGAAATTCACATCACATCGTTTAAAGGCACTTCATTGATTGGGGGAAACTACTATAAATTACTGTCACTAGCAATTGGCATACACAATGAAAAAATTGGCACAATTGTGTAAAATTGCCACAAAACCTTCAACTGTATGATATAAAGAATAATACATACTGTTGATGCGTTTCAAGAACACAACACATCTCAGCGTTAAAATAAAGCTGGTAAATAACTTGAACATCATTCGCCCTCTCAAAAAAACTCTCCTAAACCTTCTATTCTTGCAAACGACTGCCCTATCTCTAACCACTCCTTTTTCTCAAAAGGTCCTTGAACATGTTATTGTTTCACAAATTCAGCCCATCTATTCTGCAACTAAGGCTGCAATTTCACCCAAAGGGCGAGTTAGGTACAGGTGGCAGCGGTGGTGTGTAGGGAACGCACTCCCAGCTGCAGTTGCCCTCTGACAGCAATCTTCCATTGATGG
The DNA here is from genome assembly GCF_044704955.1 of Pristiophorus japonicus. NCBI lineage: Eukaryota > Metazoa > Chordata > Chondrichthyes > Pristiophoridae > Pristiophorus > Pristiophorus japonicus. The sequence goes on from NC_091980.1 coordinate 58,101,552, forward strand.
GGCTTGTTAAGCCCATACGGTGGGGTTCCCGGTCAATTAACAGGAAGCCAGTCTGATGTCGTCATCTGATAATGCGTCATCATCCGATTTCCTTAAAAGGGACCATGGCCAACTTTTTTCAGTCTTTTGCAGCATTGAGCTACTGCGAACACTGACAAGCACTGCACAAAGGTGCATGGCTGCACCCAGGCTCTCCCATGACTCCCTCCATATGGAAGTAGTCACAGCACGCAGGCAGGTTCCTTTCCATTCCAATGGATGGAGGATACCTCTCCAGGTCACCAACAGTCTGGGTACACATTGCACAGGAGGGTACAAGCAGGGATGTCATCAGGAGGACCTGACTGCAGTGGCATAAGCCTTTCAATGATCTCAGTAGATGACAAAATGTTACTGCAAAGCAACACTCAAGTTCAACCTGCTGTGCCACTCATCACATCTCCATCACTCTGCATTCCCTACCCGACTCCTGCACATCCTTATTCACACCAACTGACCTGCACCTCCACCTATCCCTCTCTCTATCTACATTGTCATTTCCCCATCTCACTAGGCACCCCTCACACTCACCCTAATCATTGACCAATCATACCAACTAACAATTTGCAAGGGTAGGCACTTGGGTGTTTTCGTCAATGTTACTGTAGACTTTGCTAATGTGTTGTCAAACATTGAAATCTTTATTTTGAACACTTTGTGTTCTTGGATAGAATTTTGTGCAACTTTGGAAGTGGCTTTGTGATGAATGGTCAGACATAAGGGTACCCCCCACAATGGTGATGAGTGTGAAAGGAATGGCTTTGGCACTGCAGGGATGATTTATGGAGCTGGTGTGGGGTGCTGCCAACCTGGCACATCATGTGGCAGTTGGGGTGTACGGCGTGAAGTGAAGTAAAGGTAGCCATGGTGAGGCCATCCCTGGCCTCCCAGGCAGCAATGTAGTCGGGTGCTGATGCCCTGCATGGGCAAATTGCTGCAAAGTGCAAAAACTATAGATCTGTAATAGTGGAGATTTCAACAACCCTAATATTAACTGGGAAAAGGGTAGTAAGAATGATACAGAGGGTGCAGAATTCCTAAAATGCATTCAGGAGAACTTCTTTAGCCAGTATGTAACAAGTCCAACAAGGGAGGGGGCGGTTCTGGACTTGGTTTTGGGGAATGAAGAGGGGCAGGTGGAAGAGCTATTAGTGGGAGAGCATTTTGGTGTTAGTGATCATAATTCAGTAAGATTTAGGGTAGTTATGGAAAAGGACAAAGGGAGACCAGGAATAAAAGTTCTCAATTGGGGTAAAGCCAATTTTGTTGAGCTGAGATGGGATTTGGCCAAAGTGAACTGGAAACGGCTACTTGATGGTAAATCGGTGTCAGAGCAGTGGGAGACATTCAAGGAGGAGATCCTGAGGGTGCAGAGCAAGTATGTTCCAAAAAAATGGTTGGGGCTAACAAATCTAGAGCCCCCTGGATGCTAAAGGACATACAAGGTAAGAGAAACTCTCGAGGAATATAAGAAGTACAAGGGTGCAATTAAAAAAGATATCAGGAAAGCAAAGAGAGAGCATGGAAGAATGTTGGCAAGTAAAATCAGGGAAAACCCAAAGATATTTTATAAATACGTTAAGAGCAAAAGGATAACTAGAGAAAGAGTGGGGCCTATTAGAGACCATAAAGGAAATCTCTGTGTGGAGGCAGAAGAAGTGGGTAGGATTCTTAACGAATACTTTGCATTTGTTTTCACAAGAGAAGCGATGCAGACTTTACAATGAGGGGGGAGGACTGTTATCATGGGCGACTTTAATCAACATATAGATTGGACTAACCAAACTGGTAGCAATACGGTAGAGGAGGATTTCCTGGAGAGTATTAGGGATGGTTTTCTAGACACTGGGTGATGTGTAATGAGAAAGGACTAATTAGCAATCTTGTTGTGCGAGGCCCCTTGTGGAAGAGTGACCATAATATGGTAGAATTCTTTATTAAGATGGAGAGTAACACAGTTAATTCAGAGACTAGGGTCCTGAACTTAAGGAAAGGTAACTTTGATGGTATGAGACGTGAATTGGCTAGAATAGACTAGATAATGAAACTTAAAGGGTTGACTTTGGATAGGCAATGGCAAACATTTAAGGATCACATGGATGAGCTTCAACAATTATACATTCCTGTTTGGAGTAAAATTAAAATGGGGAAGGTGGCTCAACCGTGGCTAACAAGGGAAATTAAGGATAGTATTAAATCCAAGGAAGAGGCTTATAAATTGGCCAGAAAAAGCAGCAAACCTGAGGACTGGGAAAAATTTAGAATTCAGCAGAGGAGGACAAAGTGTTTAATTAGGAGGGGGAAAAAAAGAGTATGAGAGGAAGCTTGCTGGGAACATTGAAACTAACTGCAAAAGCTTCTATAGCTATGTGAAGAGAAAAATTTTAATGAAGACAAACGGTCCCTTGCAGTCAGATTCAGGTGAATTTATAATGGGGAACAAAGAAATGGCAGACTAGTTGAACAAATACTTTGGTTCTGTCTTCACGAAGGAAGGCACAAATAGCCTTCCGGAAGTACTAGGGAACCAAGGGTCTAGGGAGAAGGAGGAACTGAAGGATATCCTTATTAGGCAGGAAATTGTGTCAGGGAAATTGTTGGGATTGAAGGCCGATAAATCCCCAGGACCTGATAGTTTGCATCCGAGAGTACTTAAGGAAGTGGCCCTAGAAATAGTGGATGCATTGGTGATCATTTTCCAACAGTCTATCGACTCTGGATCAGTCCCTATGGACTGGAGGGTAGCTAATGTAACAGCACTTTTTTAAAAAGGGAGAGAGAAAAAGGTAATTATAGATGGGTTAGCCTGACATCAGTAGCAGGGAAAATGTTGGAATCAATTAATAAAGATGAAATAGCAGCGCATTTGGAAAGCAGTGACAGGATCGGTCCAAGTCAGCATGGATTTATGAAAGGGAAATCATGCTTGAAAAATCTTTTGGAATTTTTTGAGGATGTAACTAGTAGAGTGGACAGGGGAGAACCAGTGGATGTGGTGTATTTGGACTTTCAAAAGGCTTTTGACAAGGTGCCACACAAGAGATTGGTGTGCAAAATTAAAGCACATGGTATTGGGGGTAATGTACTGACGTGGATAGAGAACTGGTTGGCAGACAGGAAGCAGAGAGTCGGGATAAACGGGTCCTTTTCAGAATAGCAAGCAGTGACTAGTGGAGTGCCGCAGGGCTCAGTGCTGGGACCCCAGCTATTTAAAATATACATTAATGATTTAGATGAAGGAATTGAGTGTAATAGCTCCAAATTTGCAGATGACACTAAACTGGGTGGCGGTGTGAGCTGTGAGGAGGATGCTAATAGGCTGCAGGGTGACTTGGGCAGGTTAGTTGAGTGAGCAAATGCATGGCAAATGCAGTACAATGTGGATAAATGTGAGGTTATCCACTTGGGGACAAAAACACAAAGGCAGAATATTACCTGAATGCGGCAGATTAGGAAAACTGGAGGTGCAACGAGACCTGGGTGTCATGCTGCATCAGTCATTGAAAGTTGGCATGCAGGTACAGCAGGCGGTGAAGAAGGCAAATGGTATGTTGGTCTTCATAGCTAGGGGATTTGAGTATAGGAGCAGGGAAGTCTTACTGCAGTTGTACAGGGCCTTGGTGAGGCCTCACCTGGAATATTGTGTTCAGTTTTGGTCTCCTAATCTGAGGAAGGACATTCTTGCGATTGAGGGAGTGCAGCGAAGGTTCTACAGACTGATTCCCGGGATGGCTGGACTGACATGAGGAGAGACTGGATCGACTGGCCTGTATTCACTGGAGTTTAGAAGGATGAGAAGGGATCTCATAGAAACATATAAAATTCTGACAGGACTGGACAGGTTAGATGCAGAAAGAATGTTTCCGATGTTGGGGAAGTCCAAAACCAGGGAACACAGTCTAAGGATAAGGGGTAAGCCATTTAGGACTGAGATAAGGAAAAACTTCTTCACTCAGAGAGTTGTTAACCTGTGGAATTCCCTACCGCAGAGAGTTGTTGATGCCAGTTCATTGGATATATTCAAGAGGGAGTTAGATTTTGCCCTTACGGCTAAAGAGATCAAGGGATATGGAGAGAAAGCAGGAATGGGGTACTGAGGTGAAGGATCAGCAATGATCTTATTGAATGGTGGTGCAGGCTCGAAGGGCCGAATGGCCTACTCCTGCACCTATTTTCTATGTTTCTATGAAATATTAGACGAGATAAACATCGTGAGAGAGGCAGTATAAAGGGGCTTAGCAGCTTTGAAAGTGGATAAATCCACAGCCCTGGATGAAACGTATCCCAGGGGGTTAAGAGAAGCAAAAGAGGAAATAGCGGAGGCTCTGACCATCATTTTCCAATCCTCTCTGGCTACAGGTGTAGTGCCAGAGGACTGGAGGACGACTAATGTTGTAGCTTTGTTTAAAAAGGGAGAAAGGGATAGTCCGAGTAATTACAGGTCAGTCAGCCTAACCTCGGTGGTGGGAAAATTATTGGATAAAATCCTGAGGGACAGAATAAATCTTCATTTGAAAAGACATGAATTAATCAGCATGGATTTGTTAGGGAAAGGTTGTGTCTGACTAACTTAATTGAATTTTTCAAGGAGGTAACCAAGAGGGTTGATGAGGGCAGTGCGCATGATGCAGTGTATATTGATTTTAGCAAAGCTTTTGATAAGGACCCACATAGCAGACTAGTCACTAAAGCCCATGGGATTCAGGGCAAAGTGCCAAATTGGATCCAAAATTGGCTCGGAGGCAGGAAGCAAAGGGTAATAGTTGATGGGTGTTTTTATGACTGGAAGGCTGTATCCAGTGGCGTTCTGCAGAGCTCAGCGCTGGGTCCCTTGCTTTTTGTGGTATATATCAATGAATTGGACTTAAATGTTGGGGTTATGATTAAGAAGTTTGCAGGTGACACTAAAATAAGATCCTGTACAAGAATATGAATTTTTTTTAAATGCCAAGTAATTTTACATGTCACAGCACAAAGTTTACCTCTGTATGTCAAGTAATCATCACTGTTTTAGTTGAACAAAGAGATTATATTATTGGGGGAAAACAGGTTATTTTACATGGCACAAAATTTCAGAAAATCAGTGTTAAAAAGGTGTGTTTTATGAGTTGTACCTTAGCCCCTCCTTTTCCTGCCCCCTTTTTGCCTCTTTTTCCTCCAGTTTTCTTCGTAGATTGTGAGGACTTTGCTTTCTTTGCTGGAGGTGGGGTGATGATGGCTTCGAGCTTTCCTTTGGATCCTCGTTTCTTAGACAATAGTTCTGGATGAATGTTAGGTAAGACACCTCCACTAGCAATAGTGACACCTTTCAGCAGCTGTAGGGAGAGGCTAAGAATTAGAGGTATGATTCCACTTTTACATTAAACCATTTTGATACATATTTCCATGAAATATTAAAATGATCCGATCAAACCAAGTGTCCAACTATTCAAAGGATGAATGATATACTAACTGGACACCACAGGAATGATACAAACAGGGCAGACTGTCAGGATAACAAAAATAAATATTAAAAACATTTCAAAGCATTTTAAAGAGGGGAAATATTATATATAAAAAAGGAATAGATGCCAAGCTAAAGTTGGAGAGTTATGAGCAGCAACTGGAAGTGTGGTTAATACATTGGGTTTTAAGAAGGTTTTAAAAGGCAAGGAGTGAAGTAGAGAGTCTCTGCCGCAGAAGACCTTACCATGACAAAGAAAAGACACTTCGAAGGTTGCAGGGGCCTTTTCCAACATTTAACATGTCAATTTCAGGTTTTCTTGGTAAATCCAAATTCAACCAATCAGGTCTCTGTTTCCACCTCCTACAGACCATTGAGTACATCTGTTCAGTAGATCTCATCTACATCATTTGTTTAGTGCCAAGAACTGGGCTCACTTGCCTCCTTCGCTCTGTCCCCTCAGCTACCTCAGTTAATGCACCAAAAACAGACTCATTTTAATAACTTTTTTCACACTTGATGAGAAAAACTATAGAAAACCTCAACAGTCTTCAGTGTATGACATACCTGGTTCAGTTCTTCATCATTTGCAATAGCCAGTAAGATGTGCCTGGGAGTAACTCTTCCCTTCTTGTTGTCTCTAGCAGCATTACCGGCCAATTCCAAAATTTCAGCTGAAAGAGAATCAGTTTGTTTTAGTTATCATAGTCAATAGAATCAGCTTGCTCTGTATGTAGAATCTAAAACAAAGGAAAGCTGGCATCCATGGGCATCAGCAACTAGACGACTCATATATAGTGCATGCATCTCACTTAGTGAGAAGTAATTACCTGAATTGCTCATTATAACACTCAATTATCTTTACATTAATGTGTACATGCTGACTGTGTTAGAATCTACAAAATATATCTATATTTATGCAATAAATAAACTGTAACCTTTCTTAAAGGAAAAAAAAATAAAATAAAGAATCCAAACTTCTGTTTATCATCTACAATATAGCAAAATCAATTGCTTTGTCAATGCACATACTCCCAACTAAATGCCTGTTGTACCCAGTCATCATCCACTCAGTGACTTCTGCTTAAAGCTCTCCTTAATATGTGTGAGAATGAGTGGCGTGTGTATGTGTGTGAGAGAGCGAGAGATGGTGAAGGAGAATGAGAGTGTGAGTGACAATATATTAAAAGGATTGCAGGAAATAGCCAGTGGGTAGTTTAGAAAGTAAAGGAGATAAATAAAAAGCTGGAGATGAGGAGAAAGGGGAGTTGTTTTGTTTGCTCAGTTCTGAAGGGATCTAATATTCATGAGAAAGTGTTTGGGAAATTTTTAATCTTAAATAATTAAGGTAGATCTTGACTTTGTGCAATAGTGTAAAACGGGCGAAGTCAATGGAGTTAAAAATAGGGAGAGATGCAAAAAAAGTTTGCCAACACGTTATCACCCAATTTAAACTATCGCACTAAGTCAAGATCTACTCCATGAACCTTTTTATTTAACATGTAATGCAACTGCATTGTTAATCCATATTGAAACACAGTGTAACTTGTATGAGACATTGTTGAGACAAGAAAAAAGTGTGACTTTTTGAGCTCCTTTCCCATCCTACAAAAACATTTTTTCACAAAAATAGTGCCCAATGAATTACACTTAATTTGCCCATAGGAACATATCTGTCCATGCACTATTTAAGGTGCAGAGTTAGACTATATCTGGAGTTAGAAGCCGACTGCAGTACCTACCTGAAACAACCACATATCATTTCAAACTATCAGCCACATTCAGATTAGGTGTACCCTTGAAGTGAAAATGCTCACTTTTCAAGGGCGAGCTGGTGGGGGTCCTAGTCTCGCACTCGTGTGTTCTTTTTACCCTAAAAATAACCTTGGATGAACAGTGCTCAATTTTAAGTTTAAAAGAAGGTCCATAAAAAACTAGATTGTAAACTCTAAACATCAGCAATGAGATTGGGCTATACAGTTCCACCATATTTTAGCAACAGGATAAATATTCTTGGCTGAGACAGATTCGCTGACACCAGTAGCTCCGTGTCTCCTTTAACAGTGAGTGACCGTAGCAGCAGTGGCAGCATTCATCATCATAGGCAGTTCCTCGGAATCGAGGAAGACTTGCTTCCACTCTTAACATGAGTCCTTAGGTGGCTGTATAGTCCAATACGAGAACCACAGTCTCTGTCATAGGTGGGACAGATAGTCGTTGAGGGAAGGGGTGGGTGGGTCTGGTTTGCCGCACACTCTGCTGCCTGTGCTTGATTTCTGCATGCTCTCAGTGACTAGACTCGAGGAACTCAGCGCCCTCCTGGATGCACTTCTTCCACTTAGGGCAGTCTTTGGCCAGGGACTCCCAGGTGTCAGTGGGGATGTTGCACTTTTTCAGGGAGGCTTTGAGGGTGTCCTTGTAACATTTCCGCTGCCCACCTTTGGCTCGTTTGCCGTGAAGGAATTCCGAGTAGAGGCGCTTGCTTTGGGAGTCTCGTGTCTGGCATGCGAACTATGTGGCCTGCCCAGCGGAGCTGATCAAGTGTGGTCAGTGCTTCAATGCTGGGGATGTTGGCCTGGACGAGGACGCTAATGTTGGTGCGTCTGTCCTCCCAGGGGATTTGTAGGATCTTGCAGAGACATCGTTGGTGGTATTTCTCCAGCGACTTGAGGTGTCTGCTGTACATGGTCCATATTTCTGAGCCATACAGGATGGCGGGTATTACTACAGCCCTATAGACCATGAGCTTGGTGACAGTTTTGAGGGCCTGGTCTTCAAACACTCTTTTCCTCAGGCGGTCGAAGGCTGCGCTGGCACACTGGAGGCGGTGTTGGATCTCGGCGTCAATGCCTGCTCTTGGTGATAGGAGGCTCCTGAAATAAGGGAAGTGGTCCACGTTATCCAGGGCCGCGCCGTGGATCTTGATGACTGGGGGGGGGCAGTGCTGTGCGGCGAGGACAGGCTGGTGGAGGACCTTTGTCTTACTGATGTTTAGCGTAAGGCCTATGCTTTCGTACGCCTCAGTAAATATGTCGAATATGTCCCGGAGTTCAGCCTCTGTGTGTGCGCAGACGCAGGCGTCGTCCGCATACTGTAGCTCGATGACAGAGGTTGGGGTGGTCTTGGATCTGGCCTGGAGACAGTGAAGACTGAACAGATTCCCACTGGTTCTGTAGTTTAGTTCCACTCCAGCGGGGAGCTTGTCGACTGTGAGGTGGAGCATGGCAGTGAGGAAGATTGAGAAGAGGGTTGGGGCAATGATACAGCCCTGCTTGACCCCGGTCCGGACGTGGATTGGGTCTGTGATGGATCCGTTGGTAAGGATCACAGCCTGCATGTCGTCGTGGAGCAGGTGGAGGATGGTGATGTACTTATGGGGGCATGAGAAACGGAGGAGGATGCTCCATAGACCCTTGTGGTTGACAGTGTCAAAGGCCTTTGTAAGTTCGAAGAAGGCCATATATAAGGGTTGGCGCTGTTCCCTGCATTTTTCCTGCAGCTGTTGCGCTGCAAAAATCATGTCCATTGTGCCCAACTGCGACTCCGGGAGGAGCTCCTCGGCCACAGGAAGAAGAAGTTTGAGGAAGACTCTAGCGACGAATTTCCCCGTGGCTGATAGCAGGGAGGTTCCTCTGTAGTTCCCTTTTTCAAAGATGGTCATGATCATTGCATCTCTGGGATCTCCCGGCATGCTCTCCTCCCTCCAGATGAGAGTATTATAACCAGATTAAAAGCAGCTTTAACAAAGTGATCATTTGTATCTAGGCAGCAGATCAATGAAGTGATCGGAGGAATGCTGTTGAAGTGAGTTTTCTGATGCTGAGCAAGTGTAACTACTTAACAAAGAAAAATGATAGTTAAGACTTTGAGAATGCTACAACAAAAATCTAATGATCAAACCATAAAAGGAAAAGATGAAAAAAAAATTATTACTGCTGCACATAATTCCTTGACATTGTACACAAGTTGGCGTTCTGCACACAGAACCTGCACATAAATCATATTGCCTATGCTGAAATTTGGCCAAATATGTAAAATTGTTATACATTGTTTTTGGTCTCCGTGAAATGTTGGAATAAAACCCTGATTTAGCACTTGTTCTTTCATAAGTCTTGAAGAATTTTTGACTCACCAGTCAGATACTCCAGAACTGCAGCCATGTACACTGGAGCACCAACACCAATTCTGTATTTAGGGTGACCCTTCTTTATGTAACGCAACATTCTTCCAACAGGGAAAATAACCCCGGCTTTTGCAGACCGTGAAATCTTGGTCGATTTCTTCTTTCCACCTCTGCTGGACATGATGAGCACAAAGACCTACACCTAAACAAAACAAAACACTGTAGTCAAAATTTGATTCAAGTCAGTGGAATGAAACGTGAACAACCTGTAACCCAAATCTACATGTTGCTGTCAGATGTTAAATAAAGGTTTCATTTTGTTTAATGTTAATTAACGTACCCAAGAATTTAGTTTCAAGTTCTGTCAGCCAAGCAAACTAAGCTTGGTAGCCAACTAATCTTTCCTGTGCAACTGAAAAGCCACCAAAGAACATCCATGTCCAAAAAAAAACCCCACAAGCCCTTCCTGTTTTAAACTGATGTTCCAACTTTTTAAAAAAATAAGAAAATGGATTATTGCATCCCTCTTACTACACATTCACCATTTTAAGCAACGTGACCAGATGGAATTGGATGAAATAGGGAAAACTTCCAACCAGGCCTTCCATTTTTTTCTGCATTTAAACAACAGTAGAGTTAGAAAGTCCAAATCTTTGTAAGCTCAAACTCAGCTAGTCACATCACAGAGGATATGTTGGGAAAAAATTACGATGTTCTTTCTTCCTAAATTGACTGCTGTTTCTCTACAAATTAATAGCCCAGATTTTGCTGGGAAAAAAATAACAGCCTCTGAATGACGCACGTAGTTAATGATGTGTAAATCGGCCAGCAACTTGTGGTGAGGAAGAGATACCCCATTAATTGAGACACCTCACAAGTTGTTGGCCGATTTGCCGTTATATTGACACAAACAGAACCTTGCCCTTAACCTCCCCGTGAGTTTCATGAAGTTGCTGCATTTGCACATTCATTGCCCGTTAAACTCGCCACAGAAAGTTAAATCTAGTATTTAACAGCATAAGCACCCTTTTAACGATGTGATACATAAGAACATAAAATAAGAACATAAGAATTAGGAACAGGAGTAGGCCATCTAGCCCCTCGAGCCTGCTCCGCCATTCAACAAGATCATGGCTGATCTGGCCATGGACTCGGCTCCACTTACCCGCCCTCTCCCCGTAACCCTTAATTCGCTTATTGGTTAAAAATCTATCTATCTGTGATTTGAATACATTCAATGAGCTAGCCTCAACTGCTTCCCTGGGCAGAGAATTCCACAGAGTCACAACCCTTTGGGAGAAGAAATTCCTTCTCAACTCGGTTTTAAATTGGCTCCCCCGTATTTTGAGGCTGTGCTCCCTAGTTCTAGTCTCCCCAACCAGTGGAAACAACCTCTCTGCCTCTATCTTGTCTATCCCTTTCATTATTTTAAATGTTTCTATAAGATCACCCCTCATCCTTCTGAACTCCAACGAGTAAAGCCCCAGTCTACTCAATCTATCATCATAAGGTAACCCCCTCATCTTCGGAATCAGTCGAGTGAATCGTCTCTACCCCCTCCAAAGCCAGTATATCCTTCCTTAAGTAAGGTGACCAAAACTGCACGCAGTACTCCAGGTGTGGCCTCACCAATACCCTGTACAGTTGTAGTGGGACCTCCCTGCTTTTGTACTCCATCCCTCTCGCAATGAAGGCCAACATTCCATTCGCCTTCCTGATTACCTGCTGCACCTGAAAACTAACTTTTTGGGATTCATGCACAAGGGCCACTATTTGAAGGGGCTGCTCCTGAAATTCTGGCTGCACTTCAGTCCCACTCTCCTGATCTTTGGGCACCCTGTGCGGAGGGGAGCGGGTAGGTCCGAAGGCCTCCTCGTAGGACTGCTCCTGGGCACGGCCAAGGGTGCCATCAGCCGGTCCAGGCAGCGGGCGGTCGAGGGGGTCGTTCAACCTGACTGTCTGCCTCTCTTCCGCTCTTACATCCGGTCCAGGGTGTCCTTGGAGATGGAGCACGCGGTGTCCACCGGTACGCTCGCGGCCTTCCGCGAGAGGTGGGCACCGGAGGGACTGGAGTGCATCATCACGCCCGGCAACCAAATTTTAATTTGATTTTACGTTTTTAAGTTTAATTTGTTTTAATTGCCGGTGCTTTTAGTATCCCCCTCTCCTTTTATAGGGGGCACTGGAAAAAAGGAAAAATTTGATTTTAGTGCCCAAAAAAAAAAAAACCACAAAAAAAAAAACCAAAAAAAAAAGGGCCTTGTAAATGTCTTGTGTGTGTCATCCAGGTCGGGTGGCACGGATACATGTTTTATGTTTTCACAGGTAAACTCAAAAGAGTTTCATGCACAAGGACCCCGAGGTCCCTCTGCACCGCAGCATGTTGTAATTTCTCCCCATTCAAATAATATTCCCTTTTACTGTTTTTTTTTCCAAGGTGGATGACCTCACAGTTTCCGACATTGTATTCCATCTGCCAAACCTTAGCCCATTACCTTAACCTATCTAAATCTATTTGCAGCCTCTCTGTGTCCTCTACACAACCCGCTTTCCCACTAATCTTTGTGTCATCTGCAAATTTTGTTGCATTATGTCCCCTTTTCCAGGTCATCTATGTATATTGTAAACAGTTGTGGTCCCAGCACCGATCCCTGCGGCACACCACTAACCACCGATTTCCAACCCGAAAAGGACCCATTTATCCCGACTCTCTGCTTTCTGTTCGCCAGCCAATTCTCGATCCATGCTAATACATTTCCTCTGACTCCGCGTACCTCTATCTTCTGCAGTAACCTTTTGTGTGGCACCTTATCGAATGCCTTTTGGAAATCTAAATACCCAACATCCATCGGTACACCTCTATCCACCATGCTCGTTATATCCTCAAAGAATTCCAGTAAATTAGTTAAACATGATTTCCCCTTCATGAATCCATGTTGCGTCTGCTTGATTGCACTATTCCTATCTAGATGTCCCGATATTTCTTCCTTAATGATAGCTTCAAGCATTTTCCCCACTACAGATGTTAAACTAACCGGCCTATAGTTACCTGCCTTTTGTCTGCCCCCTTTTTTAAACAGAGGCGTTACATTAGCTGCTTTCCAATCCGATGGTACCTCCCCAGAGTCCAGAGAATTTTGGTAGATTATAACGAATGCATCTGCTATAACTTCCGCCATCTCTTTTAATACCCTGGGATGCATTTCATCAGGACCAGGGGACTTGTCTACCTTGAGATCCATTAGCCTGTCCAGCACTACCTCCCTAGTGATAGTGATTGTCTCAAGGTCCTCCTTTCCCACATTCCCGTGACCAGCAATTTTTGGCATGGTTTTTTTGTCTTCCACTGTGAAGACTGAAGCAAAATAATTGTTTAAGGTCTCAGCCATTTCCACATTTCCCATTATTAAATCCCCCTTCTCATCTTCTAAGGGACCAACATTTACTTTAGTTACTATTTTCCATTTTATATATTGGTAAAAGCTTTTACTATCTGTTTTTATGTTTTGCGCAAGTTTACTTTCGTAATCTATCTTTCCTTTCTTTATTGCTTTCTTAGTCATTCTTTGCTGTCGTTTAAAATTTTCCCAATCTTCTAGTTTCCCACTAACCTTGGCCACCTTATACGCATTGGTTTTTAATTTGATACTCTCCTTTATTTCCTTGGTTATCCACAGCTGGTTATCCCTTCTCTTACCGCCCTTCTTTTTCACTGGAATATATTTTTGTTGAGCACTCTGAAAGAGCTCCTTAAAAGTCCTCCACTGTTCCTCAATTGTGCCTCGTTTAGTCTGTGTTCCCAGTCTACTTTAGCCAACTCTGCTCTCATCCCACTGTAGTCCCCTTTATTTAAGCATAGCACACTCGTTTGAGACACTACTTCCTCACCCTCAATCTGTATTACAAATTCAACCATACTGTGATCACTCATTCCGAGAGGATCTTTTACCAGGAGATCGTTTATTATTCCTGTCTCATTACACAGGACCAGATCTAAGATAGCTTGCTCCCTTGTATAACTGCCAATCAACCTCTCTTGCACAGGTGAACAATTAAAAGTGTGGAATCTTATTTCTGCAGGTTATGAATTGCTGTTGGGAAATTTTAAAAATGTCAAATTTTAAAAGGTTAACATTTTTTCTTACTTTTCCTTTCTGTCCATTTTTTTCTCTCTATCTTAATCCAATATTTCTTTCCCTGTCTTTCTGTACCTGATTTGACATTGAATTCAACCACTTTAGTTCTTCCTTATCAGTCCTTCCTGTTTATTTCTCAATCCTTAAATCTCATTGGTTAAGGAGAAACATTTTTTGTCCTGTTGTTCACCAAGGTCCCAGATGCCCTGAGTTAAAGCAGGGAGGGAGGGAATGCATCACAGCGAAGCCAAAGCTATCCTCAATCTACTGCTCACATGGATGGACTTTCCAGAAAGGGTCACTGGATAGTGAACAGGAGTGGGAATCCTTGCTAGCCAGGAGGCCTATTATAATACACAACTGTAACCCCAGCTGAGATCAGTTAACTCAGCACAGACCAAGAATCAAACCTAGGAACTTCCTCTCACTGTGCTTTTTTCCAATTATGTTAAAAGGCTATTTTTTCATATTTGAAGTTATGGGATTGATTTTAAAAGTATAAAATAAATACTCTGAATAAAGATGCCTCCCACAATTAAAGAACCAATTTATATTCCCTGTTCAGGCCCATCTGGCTTCACCAAAAATCACCATCTTTAGACCGTGGGCCAAGTCTCAAAAAAATGCTTTTCCATAATCTCCTCTGAGGAAGTACTTCATATTGACACTAATATTAGTTTAGGGACCACTTATCACAAAAATCAAAATTCCCATCTTCAAAATTTCGCAAAAATTTTCATTAGAAAACAGGCAGAAATTTTTTCAAAACCCAGAGTGACGACGTAATTGCAAGTTACTTAAATGACCAATCACTGTATTTGACAGTACCGCGAAATCAAGCAATCACGATCTCTGTACTAGATCGATTAGAGTCAGTGATTGCATGCACCGAATTAATGGCGTGCTGCATGCATGTAGTTGTGGAAGCCAAAGGTAACATCGTTTATTTTTCGGACTCGAGCTGGATAAAAATTTTCACAAGTGTTCAGCAGTGGAAATTTACTGGAACTAGAGAAGCTAAAATTGCAGAGAATGCCATTGAATGTTTAGATCTGGAGCTGGTTATTGCAACAGAAAGGCTCACAACAATCCCACATTCGATTGGATATCATCGGCAGTGCTACATGCGTTTCACAGATAAATCCAAGATCGACAGAGCCAAGAAGCAGCAAGAAAAGGAAAATCAGAACTATGAACGTGAGTATACGTGATTTTACAGAATTTCCTACAAATGTGTCAGCCTATAAATGTTTATATCCAACTTTTGTCCCTCAGTTCAATGGTTATGCTGTTTGACACATTCCATTTTGTGGGCTTGCTTCAGCTCTGTATACTTATTTCTGTGTAGACTGATTGACTCGAAACTTCTCACTCTGGCCAAAACACGTACAAATACAGCAAAAAACAGGGTTTTTGACTGAGGGTCATTGTCAGTGCTGCTGATTAGAATATCCATTTTTATCATTCCTTCGCAGCCATTGCAGAACCAGTACAGAAAGACGAGAGCAGTGAAGCCGCCACCAAGGTTCGACTGCTTTGCTCAAAGACGACAGACCCCAAGGTTATACCTGCGAGAGCTTCCTATCTTCTTCCAAAGCAGTGCCTTGTCTGCAAGAAGGACAAGAACATTGTGGAGAGACACAGCCGAAAGAGACGGAGAGAGAGGCTGGTACAATGTGAGACTAAAACTGCAGGTAAGCTGCTCCTTGCAGCAGAAACCCACAAAGATGAGGCAATCCTGTTGCATATCCGTCGACAATATCTTGTTGCCCTTGAAGCAAGGTATCATCTTAGCTGCTGTGATATATTCACAGAGCACAAGCACACACAGCTCCTAACATGGAGGCAGCTCTCTCGGAAGTCTCCGGAATCTGCCTGTTCTGTTTAATCATTACTCTGCAGTTGCAGTACACAATACGTCCACATCCACAGTGTGGTGCTGCAAACATTATAGACTTACAGACATTACACTTCTCCCTCCTTAATGAAGAAGCCATCATAACAAACATCATACATAACTTTCATGTTTCTACATAACACAGGATATAAACTTATTTTTCTTCCATATTTACAAATTTAACTTCACCACTTGTTTTCTTTTTCGAAGAGGATACCTTCGCTTTCGAACAGAACCTTCCAAACATGGTGTCGAATCTAAACTCATTCGAGGTTCATTCTAAGAAATGTTTTCCTCCACGGAATTTCCTTGATTTTCATTTGAACTCACTCTAACTTTAGGCTCTTTGTTTTCCTGACTCAGACTCAGACTTTCATTCTGATTCTCTCCTGGATTTATTTCCAGTACATTGGATTTAGGATTTTCCACTGGTATATCAAAACTATCTGATGAGTCAGAAATAATTGAATCATTCCCACCTTCAACTCCTTCCATGTCTGTAGGTAAAATATGATCAATATGAACAAACCTAACCTGTCCATTATCAAACATCTTTACCAAATATGTGCGAGGACCACATATCTTCACCATTCTTCCTGGTAAACACTTTAACCATTTATGGTGATGGTTCTTCACTCTCACCTTCTGGTTTAATTTCACACTTCTCTCTTTTACTCTACCTTTATCATGATTCTCTTTCTGTCTTAATTGTGTCTCTTCTACGGACTGTGCCAAATTTGGCTTTAACAACGAGAATCTGGTTCGTGGCTGTCGTTTGAGGAACAACTCTGTTGGTAGTTGTATGAGAAGTATTTCAATATGTAATCAAAAAATTAGCCAATTTGTGATCCAATGACAACTTGTCGTTTCCTTGGATTAGGATCTAACATTTGTTTTATGAGGGCACGTTTTACAATTTGTACAGTGCGCTCTGCTGCACCATTCGAAGCAGGATGGTATGGTGGAACCTTGGTATGCTTCACACCATTTTTGCTCGTGAATTGTGCAAATTCTTCTGAAAGAAATTGTGGTTCATTATCCGAAACAATTTCTTCAGGGAGGCCAAATACAGAAAATAATTTTTGCAAAATGTCCAATGTTTTACTTCTTGTTATTTTCCACATTGGAAACACCTCAACCCACTTCGAATGGCTATCAATCACAATGAACAACTGTTGTCCTTCTAACTCAAGAAAATCAATATGTAGCCTTTGCCACATCCTGGGAGGCCATTTCCATGGCTATAATGGTACTGGTGGTGGTTGCTTGCTTACCGATTGACATATCGTACACTGCCTCACGATGTACTCTATATCTTTGTCAAGACCTGGTCACCATAAATAACTGCGAGCAAAACTCTTGGTCAAGCACATTCCCAGGTGTTGGTCATAGAGGTCTCCTAATAACTTGGACCTGAATTGATTTGATATAACCACTCTTGCACCCCACATGATACAATCCTTATCGACTGATATTTCATTCCTATGAATGAAGAATGGATGTGTACCTTTGTCTGTTACCTGGTTTGGCCATCCATTTGCAATATACTCATACACCTTTGACATCACTGGGTCACGTTTGGTTGCTCTACCAATCTCTTCGGCTGTGACTGGTAGTTCATCCATGTATGAAAAATAAAACACTTCTTCCCTATCGGGTGTAACTTTTGATGGGGAAGGCAATCTAGACATTGCATCAGCATTACTGTGATCAGCTGATCATCTGTATTCAATATCATATGTATATGCTGACAAAATCAAAGCCCATCTCTGCATTTGGGCTGCAGCTAATGTTGGAACTGGGAACTTTGGATGGAGGATTGCTGTTAGGGGCTCATGGTCCGTAATGATGGTAAACTTACGACCATACAAGTATTTGTGAAACTTCTTGACCCTAAAAATTAATGCCAAAGCTTCCCTTTTAATTTGCGCATAATTACTCTCACTGGCACTGAGAGTGCGTGAAGCAAAAGCAATTGATCTCTCCTCCCCACTACTTAATACATGAGAGATTACAGCCCCAACTCCATACGGAGAGGCATCACATGCGAGCTTAATTTCCTTAGATATGTCATAGTGAACTAACATGGTGCTCTCTACCAATTTGCTTTTACACTCCTTGAATGCTGTATCGCATTCTTTTGACCACTTCCAATGGGCCTGTTTTTTCAAAAGTTCATTCGGTGGATGTAATACTGTAACCAAATTTGGTAGGAACTTCCAATAATAGTTCAAAAGACCCAAGAATGAACGAAGTTCAGTGACATTCCTGGGAGTGGGTGCATTTCTAATTGCATCCAATTTTTCCATGGTTGGATGTAAACCATCTTTGTCTACTCTGTACCCTAAGTACTCCACTGAGTTTTTAAATAACTCACACTTATGAGCAGACGCTCGTACTCTGTGCTTCTCTCGCTGTTTGACGACTTCATTCAATATGTTATTATGAATTTGCCTATTTGGTGCTAAAATTAGTATGTCATCCAAATAACATACTACCTTGGAATATGGCAGGGGCAGAAGACACTCCAAACGGTAGCCTATTAAATTGATATAGGCCTAGATGAGTATTTATAGTCAAACATGACTTGGACTCCTCATCTAGTTCAAGCTGTAAGGAGGCATTCGTAACATCCAGTTTTGAGAAGATCTGACCACCTGTCAGTGTTGTGAACAAATCTTCTATATTCGGCAATGTATTGGGGACATTACCCTCTAGAACCTGGTTTACGGTTACTTTATAAACACCACACAATCTTACCTTACCATCAGACTTAGGTACCACAACAATGGGTGTAGCCCAATTACATCGATCTATCTTACAAATAATGTTCTCAGTCTCTAGTCTTTTGAGTTCTTGCTCAACTTTCTCCTTGAGTGCATATGGTACGGAACGTGACTTGTAGTAAACCGATCTAGCGTCCTTCTGTACCCTGACACTTGCCTTGAAGCCTTGGATCGGACTGCCCGTTTCGCAGAACACCTTCGGATACTGCTTGATAACCTCATCCGTTGATGAAAATCTCGTTTCCACACAGAAAATCTTACTCAAATCCAGCTTCAGTGAGCTCAACCAATTACTTCCTGGTAAGGCAGACTTGTCTCCTTTCATTACTATTAGAGGCAAGTTCTGAAATTGATCTTTATACTTCACCGGTACGGTGATAAAACCTACTACAGGAATTTTCTCTCCCGAGTAGCCTCGCAGCTCTATCTTGGATTTCTCCAGTTGGAAATCACGCAATTTGTCAAGGTACAGTGACTCCGGTACTACACTCACGGATGCACCCGTGTCAATTTCCATTGGTATCTTGAATCCCTCAACATCTATGTGGATTTTGATGCTTTCTGAATCGCTTTCCGTTAACCTCGTGCTCCTGATGACGTGTAATTCTAACATCTCCTCGTCCTGTTGTTGTTCTTCCAAACTAAGTAATCTCTCTGGATTTCTACTCATAGCTTTGAACGCTGGACTCATAGCTTTGAAAGCTGATTTACCCTTCAGTCGGCATGCCTTCGCAAGATGCCCAGTCTTTTTACAGAAGAAACACTCTGCCTGCACGTATGGACAACTTTGAGCAATGTGTTGTCCCAGGCACCTATAGCATGACTTCGACGCTCTGGTAGAATTTCCAGTTTCTGAGACTTTCAGCCATGCCCGATTTTTACTTTGAACCTGCAGGTGATTTACCTCGGTTGACTGACAACCGTAATCATTATTTAATTCTCGGGAATATTGTTCGGCCATGCTCATCGACCTCGCTGTCTGACAAGCAATCTCAAAAGTCAAGTCTTCCGTCGTCAATAACTTCCTTCTGATCGCATCATTTTTCACCCCACAAACAAAACGATCCAGTAATGCTCGGTTTTGAAAGTTTCCAAAATTACAGTGCATCGATAGCTTTTTTAATGCTAGGATGTAATCACCGATACTTTCATCAGCCTTTTGATTCCAAATCCCGAAACGATAGCTTTCAGCAATTTCTAACGGTTTGGGGTTATAGTGCTGCTCCAGCTTCGTTAAAATCTCTTTAAGCGTTGTGTCCTTTGGCTCATCAGGCACAAGCAGATTTACAAGAGTTTCGTATAATGCCGGACCTGCCTCCGATAAGAAGATCACTCTCTTACGTTCCAACACAACCTGATTCTGGACTGCATTGTCTGGAACTTCGATTATGTTATTTGCAGTGAAATACATTTCTAGCCGATCCACATACACTTTAAAACATTCCCGGTCGTGTCTATATTCACCCAAATGTCCCAATAAACCTGCCATTTTAACCTATAGCTGTTCACACCGTGTGGTGTATTTTACCTCGGATTTTGTAGCTTTTTTCAAAGACAGAAATTCCAAAGTCTCTTTGTCGACTGGCTGAATCCTTCACCAACAAAATTTTTGCTTTTAAATCATCCGAAAAATCCCATCTCAGTCGCCATTTGTGATATATTCACAGAGCACAAGCACACACAGCTCCTAACATGGAGGCAGCTCTCTCGGAAGTCTCCGGAAGGTGCCTGTTCTGTTTAATGATTAACTGTGCAGTTGTAGTACACAATACGTCCACATCCACAGTG
Source organism: Pristiophorus japonicus (assembly GCF_044704955.1). Classification (NCBI taxonomy): domain Eukaryota; kingdom Metazoa; phylum Chordata; class Chondrichthyes; family Pristiophoridae; genus Pristiophorus; species Pristiophorus japonicus. Next base: position 58,121,764 of record NC_091980.1, read on the forward strand.
TGGCGTTACAAACATTGTAAGCTTACAGACATTACAGCTGCTACCAGATTTCTGACCAGAAAGGTGCAGGAAGACCCTCCAGAAGGCAACCTCTATCACCAGACAGGATATAGGCACTTCTGTGATACAGTGATAGAGGGCAGGATTGAAAAAAATGTGAAGTTCTTAGAATGACAAAGCTGACCAGTTTAGAAACATAGAAAATAGGTGCAGGAGTAGGCCATTCGGCCCTTCTAGCCTGCACCGCCATTCAATGAGTTCATGGCTGAACATGCAACTTCAGTACCCCATTCCTGCTTTCTCACCATACCCCTTGATCCCCCGAGTAGTAAGGACTTCATCTAACTCCTTTTTGAATATATTTAGTGAATTGGCCTCAACAACTTTCTGTGGTAGAGAATTCCACAGGTTCACCACTCTCTGGGTGAAGAAATTCCTCCTCATCTCAGTCCTAAATGGCTTCCCCCCTTATCCTGAGACTGTGTCCCCTGTTTAAGAAATGCATTTTTGAGAAAGAGGGTATCGATGCTTTTTCTTATAAAGCGTATAATCTTAAACATAGAATGCAGGAATCTTATCCTTTCCTAAAATGTGTCAGATTATCATACAGTAATGAGAGTGATCTTGTCTTTGTAGAAGATCTTGCAACAGAAGAAGTTGTTGAGGAGGCAGAGATTTGCTTTCAGAAACAAGCACAAGTGAGACCGACACAGACATGGATACTAGCATGGATCCTGAAGATGATGTACTTGTCACAGACTGGATGAAACTTCCTCTAGCACCAGCAAGTGTAATGGAGCTTGCACAATGTCCATACACAAAGACCCAGTGTGCACAAGGAAGGTGCTCTTGACTTCTCAACAAGCTACCTTGAACCAACATCTGCTCGTGTGTAGATTGTGAGAATATTGCACCTTTGTCCAAGACTTCGAGGACTGAGGAAATGGATACCCTTGATTCCGATGATGATTCAAAGATATGCATTCCTATTCAGCGTCTAACTTTTTTTCGTATCTATTTTGTTTCTTCGGTACTTCTATCTTTTTTTTAAAAAGCAATACAGGTGCAGCGTCGAAAATCTGGAGTTCCAGAAACCGGAATGTTCCGGAATCCGGACTGTGGGACAATTCGTGGCAGGGTCGTCCAGAATCCGCAAAACGTTCCGGAATCCAGACATCTGCCAAACCGTTACCGCCGCCAGCTGGGCCCAGTGAAAAGTCAAAAAGTGAAATCCTAGTGAAAAAATTGCAAAAATAAAAACGCCAATCCTACCTGTTCCAGGCCACGTCTTCACAGTCACCACACCGCTGCTCCTGGGTCTGCAGCAACTCTGCACAGCACACAAGTCCCTACCAGAACCAACCAAGCTCCAGTCGCAAGTCTCCGGCCAGAACCAACCAAGCTCCGCACACAAGTCCCCTGCCACAATCAAACTTTGCACAACACACTGCAGCTCCCCAAAGCAGCAATCGCGTGATCAGATCACTACGCCCCATGACTCCAAACGGAGCTGACCCGACCTCACCAGACTAGATTGCGATTTTAAGTTTGCACACCTGTATCTGTAATAAAAAATACTACGTGTACCTGCACCTGCACTGTACATGCACTTTTAAATTCAGCATTTAAAAAAAAATTAGTGGCATTAAACATTATAGGGCTACCCCAGTTGACCCACCTACAACCGATGATCAGTCCCCACCCAACCTGACTCAATCGCTATGGTGTTTTTCCCGATTTAAAGATTTGCACAGGTAAAGATTGTGAATTTGTGTTGTGTCATTGCAACCATGTCAAAAAGGCCAACAGATACACCAATGGGTTCAGATAAAGGAAAGAGGAAACATAGTTCACTTTCAATTGCCAAGAAAGTGGAGTTACTCCAGAGATTAGATAGATGTGCTTCAGAGTGAGGAGTATGGTATGGAACTCTCCACCATTTATGATATCAGAAAACAGAAAGAACAGCTCATGAAGTTTTATACGGAAAGTGATGTTCATAAGGAAATGAATAAGAGAAAAAGTATGCATAAGCCGAGAAGTGATGATGTGGATTGAGCAGTGATGGAATGGTGGCGACAGAGGCGAAGTGAAAAGGTTCCTTTGTCTGGCCCAATGGGGTGCAACAATCTAAAATATTCCATGCACAACTGGGGATTGAAACTCCATGCGTGTAGTCTTCTGGTTGGCTAGCCAAATTTAAAAGGCGTCATGGCATCAGACAACTGAAAGTATGTGATGAGAAAGCCTCAACAGATCATGAGGCAGCTGATAAAACCTTTCACCTGAGCAAATATACAATGCTGATGAGACAGCACTGTTTTGGTGCTACGTAGCACGAAAGACATTAGCAGCAGCAGAAGAAATGCAGCCAGCAGGTGTAAAAGATGCCAAAGATAGGTTGATTGTGCTTGCTGCTGCAAATGTGGCTGGGACACACAAGTGGAAGCTTATGGTCATTGGGAGAAGCCAGCATCCAAGATGTTTCAAGGGCGTGAGAGTATTCCCCGTACATTATTATGCCAATAAGAAAGCATGGGTAACCAGGGTAATCTTTTTCAACTGGTTTGAGAAGAGTTTTGTCCCTCAGGCTCATTGCACGGAAGCTGGCCTTGAGGAAAACTGCAAAATATACTTGCTGCTAGACAATTGCTCAGCACATCCCGATGCTGAGCTTTTGGTAAAGGATAATGTCCATAGAATCTACTTACCTCCAAATGTTATATCACTGATACAGCCAATGGACCAAGGAAGTTTGAAATCGATGAAGTGTCTCTATACAAAACGAGTTTATGAGGTGTTTGCTTAATGCTGTGAACACAGGACATGGGAATAAAAGCATTCCCAAAAGCTTTCTCTATCAAGGATGCCATATGGGCAGCTGCGGATGCATGGAGCCTGGTAACTGCAGATACCTCGGTCAATGCTTGGCATAACATCTGGCCATCAACTATGTTTGCTGACGATGATGCTGATGATGCTCTCAGGACTTTCAAGGCTTGCGTGTGTCCTGGGAGAAAGCAATGATTGCTCAACTTTTAGATTATGCAAGTGGGCTGACTTGTGAAGCTGCACAGGAATTGAATGAGGACAATGTGGCAGAAGTCATGGACATAGACAACGATGCTCCCTTTGTGCATGCAGTGACAGATGAAGGAGTCATGCAGAGGGTTTTGCATCCAGAAGAAAAGGATGAAAGCAGTGAGGATGATGATGCCTGTGATCAAGTTGAAAAAGTGCGCCCCATTGACAAAGCAATCAAACTTTGTCAAGAATTAATTAATGCCTTAGAGCAACGAAGCTCCATAAGTGAAGAAGAAATACTGCAGGTCTATAGAATTTGGGAAAAATTAGTGAAAGAAAAGCCCAAATTATTTAAACAAACAATATTAAATATCTTTCAAAAGATATCGCATCAGAAGGCTCAAGACCTACAGTGTGCAACTACACCAGCCATTTCCTCATTAGATAATCCTATTGCTGGCCCATCATCAGTCCCAGACATCATAGCTGAGCCCTCTACTTCAAGCACAACCTCCAGCCAATTGTATCTGTACTTTTTATTTTTACTCTGTTTACCAAATAAAAGCCTTCATTTACTGTTTTATAGTTCATAACTTTACTGTTTTACAAATAAAAACCTTTATTATACTTCATGCTTTGAGTACTGTACATTCCTTTTCAAATTTGAAGATGGTAGCAAAAGATACAGGCCGGGAAGCTCAATTTAAGTATGGTGAAAATAAAAGCCTCTTTTAACCCAGGGGATATTCCTACGAACTTTGCATTCAAGTACTGTACTGTACAGTCTACAGGTACAGGGCATCAGACTACCTTACAAAACATACAGGTACAAAAACAAGAGAGGGATACTTTCTATGCATTGTGAAGAAGCGAGGACTACAAGGCTGCGCTGTGCCGGGAAGCTCACGTTAAGTATAGGTACTGCGTTAGGAAAAAGCGAGAACTACAAGGCTGCGCTGTGCCGGGAAGCTCACGTTAAGTATAGGTACTGCGTTGGGAAAAAGCGAGAACTACAAGGCTGCGCTGCACTGGGAAGCTCACATCGTGAAAATACACAACAGGGCAGAAGCCTCTTTTAACACAGGGAATGTTTGGAAGAACTTTTAAGAACTTTTCAAGTACAGGTATACAGGGCATCAGACTACCTTACAAAACATACAGGTACAAAAACAAGAGAGGGAGGCTTACCATGCACTGTGAAAAGGCGAGGACTACAAGGCCTGCGAAGAGAAGAACTACAAAATGACGTTGAAAAACCGGAAATATCAGAACCTGAGCCCAGGCATTTCCGGACTCAGGACGCGCTTCTGTCGTTCCGAAATATGGAACTACACGAACCTGGATATCGGAAGTCCGGAACGGCCTCGGTCCTGAGGATTCTGGATTTTAGGCGCTGCACCTGTAATATTACTTTTATTATTTTAATTATATGGTTGACAAATGTCAATAAATGTGTATGAAATAAATGGTTGCTATGGTAAATTTCTTTCTTAGCAACGGATATGAAAACAAAACTTAGATTTATGTACAACTGCACCATATGATGCTGTCCTCAGTGATACTTTTTTTTACCAATTCTTACACTATCCATGCTTAAAATTTAGCAGGAGCACTGATCTGTCACCTCTGTTAGGGAAAGTCCATAGCAACAATTTTTATGTTTTCTTTGTTTTTGGCCATTTCTCAGTAACACTCAATTTTCAGACTTGGGAACATTTGGTTTTTGTTTCAGATACATATGTTTAACATATTTAGCATGGTTCTAGGTACTTCCCCACACAGAAACTACAGAACTAAAAAGCTAGGCAAGAAAACAGGCCCATTGTCTACTTAAGGTTAGAAGCAGCAAGGGAGAAAAATGGAAGAGAAAAAAACAAAAACAGCAACAAGTAGTTTTTCTGCATCAATCTGGGTGAATGCCAGATTGGTTAGATCAAACTAAAATGACAACCAATCCTCTTAAAAATAAACTATTTCACTCATTAGGCCTGGAGAGCAAGGGAATGCCCTTAATCTGCAAATATGCTCTTGTCAAGCCTTGCAAAACAAACTTGTTGTTCAACAGTGCAGTACGAGATGATGATGACTCTAGGGGCACTGCTACACTGGTTGCATTTGTGTTGCACCTTTAATAGAAAAAAATGTCTCAAGGCACCTCAGAAAGGCATGAAGAAATTGAACACCACGCCAAAGAGGATCAGGAGGGCCTTAAAAGGGAAAAAAGGGAAGTAATTTCAGAGAATGGAACATAGGTGATAATGGTGGGGAAAGGGAGGGATGGGTGCAAAGTTTGGGCTGAGTGGTAGGGCTGGATAAGTTGCAGAGATATAGAGGGGTGAGAATATGAATGGCTTTAACACAAGGATAAGAATATTGAATCCGAGGTTTTGGAGAACCAGGAGCCAGCAAAAGTAAACAAGGATGGAGTTGATGGGTAATCTGATTATGATTCAGCAGCAAAATTGGATGAGCTAAATTTATGAAGGATGAAGGGTGAAAGGCCAGCAAGGAGATCAATAGAGGCGACAAAGGTATGAATATAGGGTTCAGCGGCAGAATGTCAAGTGTATTTATTAACTGAGCTTTAGGCTGTTTAGCACAAATGGGGCACATAGTTATGCTATCTTGTTTATATAGAGCTGATAGCATCCAGGGAACTTGTTGATCAATAGAAACAATGAACTCAGCTGTGATTTTCCAACATCTGGTTCATTTGTGAAGCCAGAAATGCATTGACTAATGTCAGCATAAACAAACTCTGTCAGTTTAGCAACTTAATTCCATGATTTACATGACAACACAAGCCACCATTTTCTGTCAACAGAACTGAATAAAGACTATCCATCTTACAAAAGAAGAAAAACAAGTCAAGAATAAGCCAGCCTGCACTATAGCTGCTTTTGTTGTGTTGTACTGCCACTGCTCTCATGCTAAAATCTTGTATAGCTGGTGGCAATCACAATATAAATTTGCAGGATTCACTAAACCAACTGCTGAGAAGACCCAGAAACAGTTTCCTGGCCACCTGCCTTACAATATCCTCTAGGTTTACATAGGGTTGCCACTGGCTGCACAAAACTTGATCATCGGGAATCAGCGGCACTAACGCTGCAACAATAAATTGCATTTATATAGCGCCTTTAAAGTAGTAAAATTTCCCAAGGTGCTTCACAGGAGCATTAACAAACACAATTTGAAACCATGCCACATAAGGAGATATTAGGACTGGTCAAAAAGGAAGGTTTTACAGAGCGTCTTAACGATGGAGAGGTAGAGAGACAAAGTGGTTTAGGGAAGAATTCCAGAGCTTAACACTTAAACAGCTTAATGCACGGTCGCCAATGGTGAGGTGAAGGAAATCAGAGGGCAGAATTTGAGGAACATAGATTTCACGGAGGGTTGCAGGGCTGTCGGCGGTTAGAGATAGGAGATAGGGAAGAGCGAGGTCATTGAGAGATTTGAACACAAGGATGAGAATTTAAAATTCGATGCTTTGCTGAACCTGGAGCCAATGCAGGTCAGCGAGCACAGCAGTAATAGGTGAATGGGACTTGGTGCAAGTTAGGATATGGGCAGCAGAGTTTTGTATAAACTGCCATTTACGGAGGGTGGAGGATGAGAGGCCGGCCAGGAGAGCATTGGAATAGTCAAGTCTGGAGGTAACAAAAGCATGGATGAGGGTTCCAGCAGCAGATGAGCTGAGGCAGGAGCAGAAATGGGCGACAGGAGGTAGGTGGTCCTGGTAATGGAGAAATATAGGATTGTAGAGGATATTGATAGACAAAAGCAATATAAAAGCAGCTAATGACTTCATGTAAACTGGGTCTGTAGAATCTGTTGATATTCTAACTGACCGCTCCTTCCTGTAGTTAATACCAACATTTCTGATAAATTTAAAGAAATAGTCTGGAAGAGACTCAACAAGACCTGAGAGTTGTCACTAGAATTTCAGCAATGTCTATTGGTGGGCACATCAAATTTTCAAGTAGAATTTTCATAAAGTAGAAAATCATCCAGTCCCGATGGGATGCATCCTAGGCTGCTGAGCGAAGTAAGGCTGGAAATAGCATAGGCTCTGGCAACAATCGTCCTTGGATATGGAGTGCTGTCAGAGGGCTGCAAATGTTACACCATTGTTCAAAAAAGGTGAGAGCGATAAGACCCATACTACAAGTCTCATTCAGAGAGACCACAAAGATAACTGATTTGGGATTATAGAAATGTCACATTGGTGCATTAAGAGGTGCTCCTTTCAGTCTGGGGTTAAGGCACATTGCTGGGGCAACACAGGGGCAGCTTTGATCTGCATCTAATCTATGTTGCTCCTGACCTGGGCATGCTTGATGCTGACACTAGCTGCCCAAAGTGAAAATGTGTGCCATTCCATCAGCTTTGACATCCTTTACTTTGATGAACACTAGATCAAAAAATGTAATTTAAAAAAAACAGTGCAGTACTGAAGGAGTTCTGCATTGTCAGAGATTCTGTCACTTTGAAATGTAAAATTGATGCCTCTTCTGACAGAGCACTATTCAAACTGTAGTGAAATCTGCCAGTAGCCTTGTCAATGCTTCTCCCAGGTACAACACAATTAATATATTGACCAATCATTCATCTTATTGCAGTTTGTGGGGCCTTGCTGTGCCCAAAATAGCTGTTGATTTCATTTACACAGCAGCATTAACTGCACTTCAAGGTAATTCATTGTATGTGAAGCACTTTGGGTATCCTGGGCACATGAAGCACTGTGGACTATCGTACGTGATGTGATAAGGTGCTATATAAGTACAAGTTCTTTCTTTCAAAGATTTGTGAATTTGAAAAGGTTTCAGTTATCTGTAATTTAATGACCACTCTTTAAAGCAGAAACGGCTCTTGCATTTCAGTACTCCAGTTTTGTCCAAAGACATGTACTTGAAGTGTTTTATTAAACAGTTATATATTTAATCATTTGATTACATTCACAACTGTCTCTCTGAGCATTGTGCACATCCATTAACAGTACAATGGATATATTAGAGTGATGTTAACCAAGGGGACCTCAGTTTACCATCTGATTGTGTCCTAACTCCACTATCCATGTTTCAGCACTGCACTGGTTGTCAAAATCAAAGGAGGAATAACACCAAGATCCACTAACCCAAGTATTTAAGAAAACTAAAAACAACTGGAAAATATCCAGGAGCAGGTGCTTAGTTTTCACAATAATTAGCCAAAATTTAATTTTCATGAGTGCTGAAGAATCCCTCCCACTCCTAAAATAAAAAATAGCTTGTGCATTTTTAAAGGGATCCCAATGTATCATTAGAGGAAGCTATGTCTGAACTTTTGTTTAAAATAATCTGTTGAAATATTACTGGCAGAACAATCCATTGTACTTGAATGGACACCATAACAAATTTCCCTCACACAAGAATGAAACCTGTGAGCAACAAGCCAGTCATATCATCTTTCTCTACTTGGTAATGCAGAGCAGTGGCTTTGACACTCGGATTGCCTGGTCTCTGCTGAGTTCGTTGATCTCAGCCAGGGTGGCAGTATGAGCACCATAATTCAGCTTATTATCCACGAGCTAGGAAATAGTGGGCAGTGAGGAGGGGGATATCAGGCAGCACCCAGCTCTTATCTCAATCATTCGCCCAATGTTAAAAATGGTTGGGAGAGCACATTGACTGTGTTTATCAACATCATTTCATATGCAAAAAGGAGCATTGCAATTATTTCAAAAATGTCCAGGCCAGTCTTATAATGCCACTCAGCACATCATTAATGAAGACATCAAAGAGAATAGGTGGTAGCGGGCAACCTTGCCTCACTATTCTTTTGTCGACCCTTACACAAATTTTGAAAGTACAGTATACATACTGGCTAAAATTCCCACAGCTTCCTGCTTGTTCCCAATGACCGCATGACGGTTGAAAGTTTAGCGGAAATCAATTAAAGCCATGTAAGTGGGTTCTCCTGATCCTCATAGCATTCTGTAATCTTGTATAAAGCTACAACCTACCCAACACATTCCTCCCGAGGGCAAAACATTGGAAGAGGAGTTAAATGGAATAAAACTACCCCCACCAACTATATCAACAGGAGATATTGTAACAAAAATCTACGGGTTCAAATAACATGGCAAACAGCGTTGCTGCACACTACCAATCTAGCATGTTGTACGCATGCTGTATCTTTAATAAAAAATCGTATAGGCCTCAAAACAATCAATAAAATGTTTTATTTTAAGAGCCATATTGGTTCAAGAGGGAGGGAACCGAGAGTGACATCTCATCAACTATTTCTTGCGTGATGTGCAATTAATCTGAAACAATATGAAATTTACAAAAATGGCCCAGGGCATAAATCAACGGCGACAGACAGGTACGATAATAGTGAAGCTATCCCACGGGACAAGTGACAATAGGCGGATAATTAAATAAAGCAGAATACAACTACAGTACACTGACTTGTCAATTATTTGTAGGTACAATATTCTTACATTTGCCAATGATTTCGACACTCGTTGCTTCTGATTGCTGTGGGAGACAACGCCTAGACATATTTTGACAGGTTCGTGGTTCAAAACTCTCCTCTACCCACCCAACAAAAACATCTCGAGGTTTGACGTGAGGAGAGACTGGGCTAGGATTGTTTTAATCGGCTCTCTGCATGTTACAGATGACGATTGCACCGTAATTGCAGGGATGTGAGTGGGATCAAATTTACACCATTTTCCGCGTTTTACTCAAAGCCTTTCTGAGAGATGGAAACAAGTTTCACGCCTGTTGCTAAGTAACGGCCACACAACAGCCTCTGGGAATGTGGTTTCATGGCCACTCCGGGAACAATTTTGTACTTAAAAGTCGATGCAGATTGTAGAATTAAAAGCAGCAATTGGGAAAGCAAAATGATAACATTCACAAGGACACTAAAATAGCAATTCATAAAAACAAAGATCACTTTAAATTAATTTAAGGCTGAAATTGCGAGTAATACACAGGTTAAAACACAGGTGAAGCTGTACCGAATCAACAACGTGCTGCAGTATTTTTAACATAGTTTCGCGTCGAGCTTTCCAAAAAAGATCATTCCTGTCTATTACAGTAAATGCGGCAATCGGTCCATGCCTGCAGATAAAATAAAATATTTACAGCCGGATCCATTCCAGTATTTGGAATGGGTTTATTGCGGTGCAGTGTGTTGGTCCGAGGGACTCTGCACTTTGCATTTTATTCATGAGCATCAGGAGCTGCACAATGTACGCGCCGCGGGTTGTAACATTAAAGCATCAATCGGGAATTGCTTTGTAATTTCCGGGTTTGCACCGAGAGCTATTAAAAACATCCGTTTCTTAAGCAGTCGGTAAACTAACCTGCATTTCCGTGTACAAAGGGGACACCATAAGCTCGCCGCTCGAGCTCTCTGCAATCGGCAGGTGAAGCAAGCTTGCATTTTATTAAAAATGTATATTTAACAGCCACTAATAACAGGGTCTAACTGCTTAAAGATGACAGTCCAGCCTGCAACATACAACGTAAGGCCTCGCATTACAGCTCTCTGTACATCTCCCGGGTATTCCAAAACAAATCATTGCAATCTAAAGCACAAAGCGCGCAGGACCACAGCATCAGGATGACAGGTTGGCGTTGATTACAAGTAAATGAAGTGCAGAAACAATGTCAATCACTTACAATGACACAGTAACAATATGTCTCCTTTCCAGAAACAGCAGCTCCACTGCGAGTGGGCAGTGTCAGGCTGGCCCACAATGCGGCGCGGCTTCAGCCGAGCTGTCAATCAGCGGCCCTGGACCGCTCCCCCTCCCTCCCAGTGCCTGTGGTGCACGCAGGCTCGGCTCCTGCACCTCCCAGTGCCTGTGGTGCACGCAGGCTCGCCTCCTGCACAGCTCCGCACCCAAGCTCGACTCACAGAAACATAGAAATTAAATGCAGGAGCAGGCCATGCGGCCCTTCGAGCTTGCATCGCCATTCAATAAGATCATGGCTGATCATTCAACCTCGGTACCCCATTCCTGCTTTCTCTCCAGACCCCTTGACCCCTTGGGCCATATCTAACTCCCTTTTGAATATATCTAACAAACTTGTCATGTATCTTACATTATTATATATAACTGTATCCTAACATGCTATACATGACTGTAATAAGATATGACCTGCAACCACCAGCATACCTTACCACCAGGGGTCCACTTGCAAGAGACAGGTATATAAGGACAGGCGCGCTGAAGGACCTGCAGCTCGTCGGATCCCGAGGCGCGTTCGTGAGGTCGCGGATCCGGTTCCTGCGGGATCTGGACCGCGGCTCCCCCTTCTTCTACTCGCTGGAAAAAAGGCAGAGTGTCCGTAAGCAGCTCTTGACGCTGCTGGCCGATGACGGCTCTCTCGTCTCGGATCCGGAGGGCGTCAACAACAGGGCCCGTGAATATTACGGGGCTCTGTTCTCTCCGGATCCGTCCAGCGAGGAAGCGCGTAGAGTTTTGTGGGAGGACCTGCCGAAGGTCAGCCCGGAGGGCGCCGAAAATCTGGAAGCTCCGCTAAGCCTGGCGGAGCTGACCGGTGCCCTCGCCCGGCTCTCGAGGGGAAAATCCCCGGGGCTGGACGGGCTGACCGTGGAGTTCCACAGGGCGTTCGGGGACGTCCTGGGGGGCGACTACGCGCGTGTCCTGGGGGAAAGTCTGGCGACCGGGGAGATGCCCCTCTCTTGGCGCAGGGCAGTCATCGTCCTGCTGCCTAAGAAGGGCGATCTCCGCCTCCTTAAGAACTGGCGCCCGGTCTCCCTCCTCAGCACGGACTACAAAATCTTCGCCAGGGCGATGTCTGCTCGCCTTGGTGCCGTGCTGGACCACATGATCCACCCCGACCAGTCCTACACGGTCCCGGGCCGGACAATCCACGATAACATCCATCTGGTCCGGGACCTCATCCATTGTTCCCAGGAGGCTGGTCTGTCGGTCGCCTTCCTATTCCTCGACCAAGAGAAGGCGTTCGACAGGGTGATCACGACTATCTGCTCGGAACTCTGCGCGCTTTCGGGTTCGGGACGCATTTCGTCGCCCGGATCCGACTTTTGTACGCCGCCGCGGAGTGTCTGATTAAGGTTAACGGGTCCTTGACGGCGCCCCTTCGCTTTAGGAGAGGGGTGCGCCAGGGATGCCCCATGTCCGGCCAGTTATACGCCGTTTGCGTGGAGCCTTTCCTGCGCCTCTTGCGGACGAGGTTGACGGGACTGGCTCTGCAAGGGCCGGGCGTGGAGGTCGTCCTCTCGGCTTACGCCGATGACGTGCTCCTCGCGGTAGAGGATCCCGCTGACCTGCGGAGGATGCGTGAGTGCCAGGAGATTTACTCGGCCGCGTCCTCCGCCAGGATCAACTGGGAGAAATGTTCCGGACTCCTGGTGGGTCAGTGGCGGGTGGACTCCCTGCCGGAGGAGCTCAGGCCTTTTGCCTGGAGCACGACCCATCTCCTCTATCTGGGAGTCTACCTTAGCCCCGATGAGGGAGCCTGGCCGGCGAACTGGCAGGAGCTGGAGGCCAAGGTCGCCGCTCGCCTAGGGCGCTGGACAGGACTGCTCCGAGTGCTGTCCTACAGGGGTCGAGCGCTAGTCATAAACCAGCTGGTGGCCGCAATGCTGTGGTACCGGCTGGTCACTTTGACCCCTCCCCCTGCGTTTGTCGCCAAGATACAGAAGAAGCTGGTGGACTTCTTCTGGAACAACAGGAAGCACTGGGTCGCTGCTGCGGTCTTGAGTCTCCCGCGTGAGGAGGGCGGTCAGTCGTTGGTGTGCGTCAGCGCCCAGCTCGCGACTTTCCGTCTTCAGACCCTGCAGAGATACCTTTACGTCGAGCCCCCTCCTAGGTGGTGTGCTCTGGCGAGGTATTTCTTCCGCCAGCAGCGCGACCTCAATTATGACACGCAGCTCCTGTTTGTGAACTTGGGGGGTGCCAGGACCGCCCTCCGGGAGCTGCCTGTCTTTTACAGGGAACTCATCAGGGTCTGGAACAAAGTCTCCACCAAGCGCAGCTCTCCGCCGGCTGGAGTGGCGGCTGTCCTGCAGGAACCGCTGCTCGGGAATCCGTACCTCCACGGCCGAGGTTTTATGTGGTGGTCGGAAGAGAGGGCTATGGCTGGTGAGGTGACCAGGGTCAGGGACCTGCTCGATGGCGGAGGAGCGGGCTGGATGGCGCCAGACACGCTGGCGCGGCGCCTAAATTCTGCCAACGTCCGCCACGCGGCCGATGCCATCGAGTCGCTAAAAACAGCTCTGGGCCCTGACTCCGTTAGGTGCATCGAGGAGGCTCAAGCACGTGGGGAGATCCCGTCCGAACTGACCCCCGTCCGGACGGAATTCCTCATCGGCGCCAAACCCCGGAACCTCCCTCGGGGGCCGGCGCCTCACAACTTGAGCCGCCTCGGGGAAATCCCCTCCGTGCCTTTCAGTTCCGCGCGGAGGGGTTTCCTGTACGGGCTGCTCCTGCACACCCTCAACTTTGCCATCCTCGCCGGCCGTCCGGACACGCCATGGCGTACCATCTTGCCGTCCGGAGGAGGCGGGGGTCCCCGATGGAGGGCACTCTACGCAGGGGTCCTCCCACTATTCATCGGGGACTTGGCCTGGAGGGTGGTGCACGGAGCAGTGCCGTGCAATAAATTTTTAAGCCGGTTCACGGACTCCCAGGCCGCCTGCAATTTCTGCGGTCTGGAGGAGTCCGTGTTCCATGTTTTTATTGAGTGCACAAGGTTGCAGCCCCTGTTCCATTATTTGAAGGGGCTGCTCCTGAAATTCTGGCTGCACTTCAGTCCCACTCTCCTGATCTTTGGGCACCCTGTGCGGAGGGGAGCGGGTAGGTCCGAGGGCCTCCTCGTAGGACTGCTCCTAGGCACGGCCAAGGGTGCCATCAGCCGGTCCAGGCAGCGGGCGGTCGAGGGGGTCGTTCAACCTGACTGCCTGCCTCTCTTCCGCTCTTACATCCGGTCCAGGGTGTCCTTGGAGATGGAGCACGCGGTGTCCACCGGTACGCTCGCGGCCTTCCGCGAGAGGTGGGCACCGGAGGGACTGGAGTGCATCATCACGCCCGGCAACCAAATTTTAATTTGATTTTTACGTTTTTAAGTTTAATTTGTTTTAATTGCCGGTGCTTTTAGTGTCCCCCTTCTCTTTTATAGGGGGCACTGGGGAAAATTGTGATTTTAGTGCCCAAAAAAAAAACCCAAAAAAAGAAAAACACACAAAAAAAAAGGGGGAAAAAAAAGGGCCTTGTAAATGTCTGGAGTGTCACCCAGGTCGGGTGGCACCGTTTAATGTTTTTTTGTTTTGCAGATGAACTCCAAAAAGAGTTATAAGGACAGGTCTCAGGCAAGTGCAGCATTCCAGAGCTGTGAAATAAAGGTGCAGGTCCAGAGTGACCTTGACTTCACTACATGCCTCGTGTGAATCTGTACTGAGGGGACAGGACTTCACAGTGGCGACGAGTTACGGGATTACAGAATCCACAGAATGGCGAACAACGGATCAGATGAAAAGTACAATGCGGGAGACAATTGGGAGGACTTTATAGAAAGGCTCCAGCAAAGCTTTGGAACCAAAGACTGGTTAGGCGACGATAAGGCAGACAAGAGAAGAGCCCATCTCTTGACCAGCTGTGGCTCGAAAACATACGCTTTAATGAAGGATCTGCTGGCACCCAAGAAACCAGCAAGCAAGTCGTTTGAAGAATTGAGCACACTGGTAAGAGACCACCTGAAGCCAGCGAGCAGCCTACACATGGCCAGACACAGGTTCTACATCTACAGACGCTGCGTGGCGGAACTTTGGAGGTTGGCTAGTTTATGTGAGTTCTCCGATGAACTGAGGAGAGAAATGCTGAGAGACTTTTTCATTGAAGGAATAGGCCACGCAGGCACATTCCGAAAGCTCATAGAGACCAAGAACCTGACCTTAGAGGCAGCAACACTGGTTGCACAGACATTCTTGGTAGGGGAAGAAGAAACGAGGTTGATTTACAATGCAGGTACGACAACTAACGAAATATCGGAACAAGAAGTTCACAGCAATAAACAAGCTGCTATCCCCACACACAGACAAAACCGGGAGAACAGGCTCTCGACAGCAGGCAGAAGCCATCAAGGGCCACAGGAACGACCGTTCACACCTCATCAACCCACAACTACAAACTGAGAGAAGCTCAAGAGAGATCAGCCGGACGCAGCTCATTCTTTGGGAACACTTTGAACAATGGAACAGGTCTGTGTTGGAGGTGTGGGGGTGAGCACTCGGCAAGGGGCTGTCGATTTCAGCAGGCTGTTTTCAGAAATTGTGAATATACAGGGCATTTAGCCCGCATGTGCAAAAATATGGCAGCTCGGCTGGTATACGAATCGGATGGGTCGGAAAGCGGACCAGAAGATGGCAGGGACAGTACCCGGGACACCGATGTACAGCGGGTCAACACGATCAATGGCCGCTGCTCCTACAACAGGACGCCTCCTATAATGATGAGGGTCCGACTCAACGGGATATCTGTCAACATGGAGTTGGTACAGGAGCGAGTCAATCTCTCATGGGCGCTCAACAATTTGAATAACTGTGGCCGCATAAAAGAGACAGACCAAAACTCACAAGGGTCGACACCAAACTAAGGACCTATACCAAAGAAATCGTACCAGTCCTCGGCAGCGCCATGCTCTCTGTCACACACAAAGGGACAGTGAACCGACTTCCCTGTGGATTGTCCCCGGAGACCCCCCAGCACTGCTGGGGAGAAGCTGGCTGGCAAAACTAAACTGGAAATGGGATGATGTCCATGCCATGTCATTAGAGGAACGGACCTCCTGCTCAACAGTTATAAAGCGATTTGAACATCTCTTTCAGCCAGGTGTGGGCACTTTCAAAGGGGCCAAAGTCAAAATCTACATCACACAGGATGCTAGACCGGTCCATCACATGGCCAGAGCTGTACCCTTTGTGATGAGGGAAAAGATTGAACACAAACTAGACAGGCTTCTGGGGGAAAGCATTATATCACCTGTGGAATTTAGCGACTGGGCAAGTCCCATTGTCCCAGTCATGAAGTCTGATGGATCCGTACGAATCTGTGGGGACTACAAATCTACCATCAACAGAGTCTCCCGACAGGACCAGTACCCGCTGCCCAGAGCGGAGGACTTATTTGCCACATTGACTGCAGGTAAACTTTTCCCAAAATTAGACCTCACATCTGCGTATATGACGCAAGAATTGACCAAGCTACTCACCACCATCAACACACATCGAGGCCTTTTCATGTACAATCGATGCCCATTCGGCATCAGGTTGGCAGCTGCCATATTCCAGCGCAACATGGAGAGTCTGCTCAAGTCCATCCCGGGGACGGTTGTATTTCAAGACGACATACTTATCACGGGCAGGGACACCGACTCCCATCTCCATAATTTGGAGGAAGTACTAAAGCGGTTGGATCGGGTAGGCCTACGAGTCAAGAAATCCAAGTGCCTGTTTCTCGTACCCGAGGTTGAATTTTTGGGCAGAAAGATTGCCGCTGATGGAATCTGCCCAACAGAGTCCAAAACAGAAGCAATTCGCCTGGCACCCAAGCCCCGGAATGTCTCAGAACTGCGCGCCTTTCTCGGGCTACTCAATTACTTTGGCAACTTTATGCAGAACTTTAGCACGCTGCTGGAGCCTCTCCAGGTGCTACTCAGGAAGGGGTGCGATTGGTTTTGGGGGGACGCCCAGGAACGCGACTTCAATAAGGCACGCAACCTCTGTGTTCCAACAGTGTTTTGACTTTCTTTGATTCAGGTAAAAAGCTAGTTCTCACATGTGATGCGTCAGCGTATGGGGTCGGGTGCGTTTTGCAACATGTCAATAGTGTGGGCAAATTACAACCCATAGCTTATGCCTCGCGGGCGGAGTGCGGGTACGGAATGGTAGAGAAGGAGGCGCTCACGTGCGTATATGGTGTCAAAAAGATGCACCAATACCTTTTCGGGGCCAAGTTCGCATTAGAAATCAACCACAAGCCCCTCACGTCCCTCCTATCTGAGAGCAAGGCAATAAACGGCAACGCCTCGGCGCGAATTCAACGGTGGGCACTCATGCTGGCGTCCTACGACGATACCATAAGGCACAGACCAGGCACAGACAACTGTGCCGATGCGCTCAGCAGGCTATCCCTGGCGACCACGGAAGGGTCTGACGAACAGGACTGTGAGATAGTCATGGCAATCAATGCCTTTGAGTCCACAAGTTCGCCCATGACGGCTCGCCAAATCAGAGCCTGGATGGCCAGCGACCCCACGTTATCCTTAGTAAAAAGATGTGTCCTAACCGGTGACTGGGCAGAGGCTCGCGATGCCTGCCCCGAGGAATTCAAACCCTTTCACAGGCGCATGCATGAGCTATCACTACAAGCAGACTGCCTGATGTGGGGCAGCTGAGTAGTCATGCCTCTGCGAGGCAGAGAGACATTTGTCCGGGAGCTCCACCGCGAGCACCCGGGGATCGTTCTCATGAAGGCCATAGCCAGATCCCACGTCCGGTGGCCTGGTATTGACACGGACTTGGAGCTCTGCTTCCGAAGGTGCACCATTTGTGCCCAACTCAGCAATGCCCCCAGGGAGGCTCCACTGAGCCCCTGGCCCTGGCCTACCAAACCGTGGTCGCAGGTGCACGTAGACTATGCCGACCCATTCATGGGCAAAATGTTCCTCGTAGTTGTACATGCATTTTCAAAGTGGATCGAATGCACCATTTTAAACTCGAGCACAACCTCCACCACTGTGGAGAGCCTCGCAACGATGTTTGCAATGCACGGAATTCCTGACATATTGGTCAGTGACAATGGTCCGTGCTTCACCAGCGCAGAATTCCAAGACTTTATAATTGACCACGGCATAAATCACGTCAAGACGGCACCGTTCAAGCCGGCCTCCAATGGCCAGGCGGAGAGAGCAGTGCAAATCATTAAACAAGGCATGCTTAAAATCCAAGGTCCCACGCTGCAGGGTCGCTTGTCGCGACTGCTGGTGGCATACAGATCTCGTACGCACTCATTGAATGGGATCCCCCCCCGCGCAACTGTTGATGAAAAGGACTTTAAAAACAAGGCTCTCATTAATCCTCCCAGACATGAACGAAATTGTTGAGGCAAAGCGCTGTAAGCTGACTGAGTACCATGACAAATATTCGAGGGGGAGATGGAATGAGATAGGGGACAAAGTGTTTGTACTAAACTATGGCAGGGGTCCTAAATGGCTTGCAGGGACAGTAACGGGCAAGGAAGGAAACAGGCTACTGGTAGTACAAATGGACAATGGCAAAACCTGCCGGAGGCATGTAGACCAAGTCAAAAGCAGATTTACCAACAACACTGCGGAACCAGAGGCAGACTACAATGTGTAACTTGCACCACACCTGGTGGACAGACAGAGGGAACAACCTGAGGAAAGGGCAATCCCAACAGACAGCCCAGGCGAGTCAACAAAAATCACACTAATCGAAACAGCAGCCCAGGCGAGATACCAGCAACCACAACCAAAGAAAAACAGACACCAAGGCAAAACAACTGAACCACAACTCAGACGCTCCACGCGAGAGCGTAGACCACCCGAGAGACTGAACCAAAAAGACAATAAGACCTTGGGGGAGGGTGATGTAATGTATCTTACATTATTATATATAACTGTATCCTAACATGCTATACATGACTGTAATAAGATATGACCTGTAACCACCAGCATACCTTACCACCATGGGTGCACTTGCAAGAGACTGGTATATAAGGACAGGTCTCAGGCAAGTGCAGCATTCCAGAGCTGTGAAATAAAGGTGCAGGTCCAGAGTGACCTTGACTTCACTACATGCCTCGTGTGAATCTGTACTGAGGGGACAGGACTTTACAGAACTGGCCTCAACAACTCTCTGCAGTCGGAAATTCCACAGGTTAATCACTCTCCGAGTGAAGAAGTTTCTCCTCATCTCGGTCCTAAATGGCTTACCCCTTATTCTTAGACTGTGATCCCTAATTCTGGAACTCCCCAGCAACGGAAACATTCTTCCTGCCTCTAACCTGTCCAATCCCGTCAGAATTTTAATGTTTCTATGAGATCCCCTCATTCTTCTAAACTCCAGTGGATATAAGCCCAGTTGATCCAGTCTCTCCTCATATGTCAGTCCTGCCATCCTGGGAATCAGTCTGGTGAACCTTCGTTGTACTGCCTCAATAGCAAGAAAGTCCTTCCTCAGATTAGGAGAACAAAACTGAACACAATATTTCAGGTGTGGCCTCAGCAAGGCTCTGTACAACTGTAGTAAGACCTCCCTGCTCCTATACTCAAATCCTCTAGCTATGAAGGCCAACATGCCATTTGCCTTCTTCACCGCCTGCTGTACCTGCATGCCAACCTTCAATGACTGATATACCATGACACCCAGGTCTCGTTGTATCTCCTTTTCCTAATCTGTCACTATTCAGATAATATTCTGTCTTCCTGTTTTTGCCACCAAAGTGGATAACCTCACATTTATCCACATTATACTGCATCTGCCATGCATTTGCCCACTCACCTAACCTGTCCAAGTCACCCCGCAGCCCTTAGCATCCTCCTCACAGCTCACACTGCCACCCAGCTTAGTGTCATCTGCAAACTTGGAGATACTACATTCAATTCCTTCATCTAAATCATTGATGTATATTGTAAATAGTGGGGTCCCAGCACTGAACCCTGCAACACCCCACTGGTCACTGCCTGCCATTCTGAAAAGGACCCGTTGACTCCGACTCTCTGCTTCCTGTCAGTCAACCAGTTCTCTATCCAGTCAATACATTACCCCCAATACCATGTGCTTTAATTTTTCATTTCCCGAGTAGTCATGCCGCAGATGGGCATAGAGGCGTTCATCCGAGAACTCCACAATGAGCACCCGGGCATTGTCATGATGAAGGAAATTGGCAGGTCACACGTTTGGTGGCCAGGGATAGATGCAGACCTGGAACTTTGTGTTCGCAATTGCAACACGTGTGCCCAGCTGGGCAATGCGCCCAGGGAAGCCCCCCTTAGGCCCTGGTTCTGGCCCGCCAAGCCATGGTCACGCATCCATATGGACTACGCAGGTCCTTTCATGGCAAAAATGTTTTTGGTTGTAGTACTACTCCAAATGGATCGTGTGTGACATTCTCAATTCAAGCACATCCTCTGCCATGGTAGAAAGTCTACGGGAAATGTTCGCTGCCCATGGTCTACCGGACATCTTGGTCAGCAACAATGGCCTGTGCTTCACAAGCATTGAGTTCCAGGACTTCATGGCAGGAAATGGTATCAACCATGTCATAACAGCACTGTTCAAGCTGGCCTCAAACGGCCACGCGGAACGAGCAGTGCAAATAATCAAACAGGGGATGCTCAGAATCCAAGGGGGTTCCCTACAAAGCCGCTTATCACGCCTCCTGTTGGCCAATAGATCCTGACCACACGCGTTCAAGGAACAGCACCTCATTTTTCGTTTAGGCACTGTACAGACTTCTGGACTCAATATCGAGTTTAAAAATTTCAGAGCGTAACCACTGCCAATCATTGGCTCCCTTTCCCCCCGCCCCCTCAGAGCCTGTTTCTTTTTTTCTCCTTGTCTCTAATGGCAGTTGGTCATAATCCCATCATTCACACCCTATCTTGATGAATGTTTTTCTTACTCCTGACATTACCATTTGAATTTGTCTTTTGTCTCTCTAATCTCTCTTCTCTCCCAACCTATCACAGACCTTCCCTTTCGTTCTTTCCCCCCGCCCCCCCCCCACCCCACTCTTCAGTGCTTGTTCCAGTTCTGACGAAGGGTCATCGACCTGAAATGTTAACTCTGCTTCCTCTCCACAGATGCTGCCAGACCTGCTGAGATTTCCAGCATTTTCTGTTTTTATTATAAATAGATACTATTGCATTCTAATTCTAACATCTATTATTTTTTAAATATACACTAAAATACAGTGCAGTTATATCACAAATTTAACGAAAAATCACAAAATGCCATTTATATATGCACATACACCCTTATGGTTTATTTAAAACACGAGTGGATTTCCCATGGAATTGGTCACAAGTGTCTCATCTCCTGACTCCCCAAAGCCTTTCCACCAGCTACAAGACACAAGTCAGAAGTGATGCAGCTCCAATAACACTCAAGAAGCTCGACACCATCCAGGACAAATAGCCTGCTTGATTGACACCCCATCCACCACCTTAAACATTCACTCTCTCTACCACCAGCGTAGTGCGTACCATCTACAAGATGCCCTGCAGCAACTCGCCAAGGCTTCTTTGACAGCACCTCCCAAATCCGTGTCCTCTACCACCTGGAAGGACAAGGGCAGCAGGCACATGGGAACACCATCACTTCCAGGTTCCCCTCCAAGTTACATACGTTCCTGTCTTGGAAGTCTATCGCCATTCCTTCATCATCGCTGGGTCAAAATCCTGGCTATCCCTCTACAACAGCACTATCTGAGTACTTTCACCACACAGATCCAGTGGTTGAAGAAGGTGGCTCTCCATCACCTTCTCAAGGGCAATTAGGGATGGGCAATAAATGCTGGCCTTACCAGCGATGCCCGCATCCCTTGAATTAATTTTTTAAAATCAGCACAAACGAGCTCTCTGTAACAACAATACAAAAGCAAAATACTGCAGATGCTGAAATCTGAAATAAAAATAGAAAATGCTGGAAATCTCAGTAGATCAGGCAGCATCTGTGGAGAAAAAAAGTGTTAATGTTTCAGGTCGATGACTCTGTAATGCTGATTCTCTCTTCCCTCATCTTTTCTGCTTCTTCTCTTCATTTTCTTCATTATTTTTGGGTGGGAGGTGGCGGTGTTAGAAATCAAGGATGTGTAAAAATGTATAAAACTGGCCATCCTAGACTGGGTGTTGTGTAATGAGAGAGGATTAATTAGCAATCTTGTTGTGCGAGGCTCCTTGGGGAAGAGTGACCATAATATGGTAGAATTCTTCATTAAGATGGAGAGTGACACAGTTAATTCAGAGGGTCCTGAACTTAAAGAAAGGTAACTTCGATGGTATGAGATGTGAATTGGCTAGGATAGACTGGTGAATAATACTTAAAAGGTTGATGGTGGATAGGCAATGGCAGACATTTAATAATCACATGGATGAACTTCAACAATTGTACATCCCTGTCTGGCGTAAAAATAAAATGGGGAAGGTGGCTCAACCGTGGCTAACAAGGGAAATTAACGACAGTGTTAAATCCAAGGACGAGGCAAATAAATTGGCCAGAAAAAGCAGCAAACCTGAGGACTGGAAGAAAGTTAGAATTCAGCAGAGGAGTACAAAGGGTTTAATTAGGAGGGGGAAAATAGAGTATGAAAGTAAGCTTGCAGGGAACATAAAAACTGACTGCAAAAGCTTCAATAGATATGTGAAGAGAAAAGGATTAGTGAAGACAAATATAGGTCCCTTGCAATCAGACTCAGGTGAATTTATAATGGGGAACAAAGCAATGGCAGATCAATTTGAACAAATACTTTGGTTCTGTCTTCACTAAGGAAGACACAAATAATCTTCCAGAAATACTAGGGGACCGAGGGTCTAGCAAGAAGGAGGAACTGAAGGAAATCCTTATTAGTCAGGAAATTGTGTTAGGGAAATTGATGGGATTGAGGGCCGATAAGTCCCCAGGGTCTGATAGTCTGCATCCCAAAGTACTTAAGGAAGTGGCTCTAGAAATAGTGGATGCATTGGTGGTCATTTTCCAACATTCTATAGACTCTGTATCAGTTCCTATGGATTGGAGGGTAGCTAATGTAACCCCACTTTTTAAAACAGGAGGGAGAGAGAAAACAGGTAATTATAGACTGGTTAGCCTCACATCAGTGGTGGGGAAAATGTTGGAATCAATTTTTAAAGATGTAATAGCAGCGCATTTGGAAAGCAGTGACAGGATCGATCCAAGTCAGCGTGGATTTATGAAAGGGAAATCATGCTTGACAAATCTTCTTGAATTTTTTGAGGATGTAACTAGTAGAGTAGACATGGGAGAACCAGTGGATGTGGTGTATTTGGACCTTCAAAAGGCTTTTGGCAAGGTCCCACACAAGAGATTAGTGAGAAAAATTAAACCACATGGTATTGGGGGTAATGTATTGACATGGATAGAGAACTGGTTGGCAGACAGGAAGTGAAGGGTAGGAATAAACGGGTCCTTTTCAAAATGGCAGGCAGTGCCTAGTGGGGTACCGCAAGGTTCAGTGCTGGGACCCCAGCTATTTACAACATACATTAATGATTTAGACGAAGGAATTGAATGTAATATCTCCAAGTTTGCAGATGATACGAAGATGGATGGCAGTGTGAGCTGTGAGGAAGATGCTAAGAGGCTGCAGGGTGACTTGGACAGGTTAGGCGAGTGGGCAAATGTATGGCAGATGCAGTATAATGTAGATAAATGTGAGGTTATTCACTTTGGTGGCAAAAACAGGAAGGCGGAATATTAAGTGAATGGTGACAGATTAGGAAAAGGGGAGGTGCAACGAGACCTGGATGTCATGGTACATCAGTCATTGAAAGTTGGCATGCAGGTACAGCAGGCGGTGAAGAAGGAAAATGGCATGTTGGCCTTCATAGCGAGAGGATTTGAGTATAGGAGCAGGGAGGTCTTGCTGCAGTTGTACAGGGCCTTGGTGAGGTCACACCTTGAATATTGTGTACAGTTTTGGTCTCCGAATCTGAGGAAGAGCATTCTTGCTGTTGAGGGAATGCAGCGGAGGTTCACCAGACTGATTCCCGGGATGACAGGAATGACATATGTAGAAAGACTGGATCTACTAGTCTTATAGTCACTGGAATTTAGAAGAATGAGAGGGGATCTCATAGAAACATATACAATTCTGATGGGTTCGGACATGTTAGATGCAGGAAGAATGTTCCCGATGTTGGGGAAGTCCAGAACCAGGGTTCACAGTCTAAGGATAAGGGGTAAGCCATTTAGGACCGAGATGAGGAGAAACTTCTTCACTCAGAGAATTGTGAACCTGTGAAATTCTCTACCACAGAAAGTTGTTGAGGCCAGGTCGTTAGATATATTTAAAAGGAAGTTAGATGTGGCCCTTACGGCTAAAGGGATCAAGGGGTATGGAGAGAAAACAGGAATGGGATACTAAAGTTGATCATATTGAATGATCGTGCAGTCTGGAAGGGCCGAATGGCCTACTCCTGCACCTATTTTCTATGTTTCTATGATACGTATGATGTGTTTTAAATCGTTGTTTTGAACTGGGAGACGAGATGTCTCCGAGACTGGTAGTAGAGGCTTAGAAATGCTAATGTCTTGGTACTCTGCTGAGATGTGATAGTATTTTGCACTATGACAACCATTATCTGTGGTTTTCAAGTTAAAGCTTTAGCTTGTTTATGTATCTTTAAGACAATTTGTATAGAAAGGCTTACAATTGAAAAAAGTTTGTAAGAGTTAACGTAAACATGTTGTCGTAAAAGCGATATCGAGCAGTTTTCTGGTTTGGCTTCAAAGTTCAAAGATTGGGGGGATAAGGCTTTGTAGTGATTGTACCCATTGAGAATAGAGACAGAGAGACATCAAAGGAATTCTACAGAAAAGCGACTTCGATAAGGTATAAATTATGTCATGTGACCAAAATCGTAAGACATCTTTAAGGCGGGTTCTTGCAACAAGAATCGAGGCAAAGAATTAGAAGTCTTATTGGATATTGAGGTCTATGGGGAACCTCTATAGGTCAACAGGTCTTATCAATATCCAGGGTCAGGTCCACCCCTAAAAAGAGAATCAAAGTAACACTTAGAGATCTGTTTAGCACAGATGGTGGAGGGAAAAGCCAGAGGTTGGTCTGGTGAAACACTCTTCAAGAATGATCCCATGCTTTACTGAAGAAGGCTCTCGACAGAGAGACTGCAAGCCAAAGAATTGCTCTTGTGTGCCAGCCATTTGTCCGATTGGGATGGGTATTAACTATCTGTTACGGTTGTATGTTTTTGCTATATAACCAATGTGTTATTTTCCATCTTAAACTCTGATTAAACACAATATATCCACCAGATTGGTTTACAGTCAATCCTGATAATTAACGTGACTAGAGACAGTCTTAACCTGGCATATTTCTAACAGCGGGTTATGGTAGGGTACAGAGACAAAAAAAGACTGCAAGCTGCATTTTCTCCACTGGTGGGTGTGGAGATCCACACACAACAGTAGGGCACATTTACAAGTGGAAGGTGTAGAGCATGGCCATAGGAGGAACCCTGCCAAAGCCACGTGCTGGTAGGTTGAGGTTGGAGTTATCTGGCGAGGGCATCAGAGTAGTAACAAAAAGCAACATTAAATGGGTAACATCCAGTCCCATTGCCTGACATCAAGTCCCGCAGCCTCACACCGCATCCTATTCCCTATCCCTTTCTATTCCCATCACCTACTCACTCCTTTTGACCCTGTAATCTGCTTTGTCCATCATTCCCCATTTGCTTCCATTGCCTCCGCTGCCTCTTCCAAATCATGCCTTACCTTTTCACCACTCTTATACCATCGCTTCCTCTACACCTTCCTCTCCCCTTTGAACTACCCCTATCCTTCCTTCTCACTTGCCCATGCTATTTCTTCTCTTTCTCACTCTATCCTTTGCCCTCAACTCCCATTGCTTTCCCCTCCCCAATATTTTATTATCCTTATCCAGCTGCTCTCTTCATCTCAGCCCATGCTCCCTCTCCAAAACTGATACTCTACCCCAAGTTAGAAGTTATGCTACAGCTATACAAAGCCTTGGTTTGACCACACCTGGAGTACTGTGTTCACTTCTGTGCACCGCAACCTAGGAAGATATATTGGTCTTAGAGGAAGTGCTGCACAGATTTACTAGAATGGACTCCAAGGATTAAATTATGAGGAGAGATTACACAAACTAGGGTTTTATTCCTTGGAATTTAGAAGATTAAGAGGTGGTATGATTGAGGTGTTCAAGATATTAAGGAGAACTGATATGGTAGATAAAAAGAAACTATTTCCGCTGGTTGGGGAATCTAGGACTAGGGAGAGATAGCCTGTAAATTAGAGCCGGGCCTTTCAGGAGTGAAATTAGGAAACACTTCTACATGCAAAGGGTGGTAGATGTTTCAGAGAATCATTGACGTTTACAGCACGGAAGGAGGCCATTTTGGCCCATCATATCCATGCCGACCAACAAGAGGCTATCCAGCCTAATCCCACCTTCCAGCTCTAGGTCCGAAACCCTGCAGGTCACAGCACTTCAAGTGCACATCCAAGCACTTTTTAAATGTGGTGTGGGTTTCTGCCTCTACCACCCTTTCAGGCAATGAGTTCCAGACCCCCACAACCCTCTGCATGAAGAAATTTCCCCTCAAATCCCCTCCATACCTTCTACCAATTACTTTAAATTAATGGCCCCTGGTTGTTGACCCCTCTGCTAAGGGAAATAGGCCCTTTCTATCCACTATATATAGGCCCCTCACAATTTTATGCATTTCAATGCGGTCTCTCCTCAGCCTCCTCTGTTCCAAGGAAAACAAACCCAGCCTATCCAACCTGTCCACATAGCTAAGATTCTCCACTCCCGGCAACATCCTCGTAAATCTCTTCTGTACTCTCTCCAGTGCAACCATGTCCTTCCTGTAATGTGGTGACCAGAACTGCAAGCAGTACTCCAGCTGTGGCCTAACCAGTGTTTCAAACTCTCTTCCACAAATGATGCTGGGTGAATTGTTAATTTTAAATCTGAAATTGATAGCATTTCGTTAACCAAAGGTATTAAGAGATATGCGCAAAGGTGAGTATATGGAGTTAGGTTGCAGATCAGCCATGATCTCATTGAATGGCAGAACAGGGTCGAGGGGCTAAATGGCCGTCTACTGTTCCTATCTTATGTTCCTAACCCCCTAGCCCCTCCATTCCCCTACACCATCCCCTTTCCCCTCATCTGTTGTGCCTTTTCAACTCATTCCCCTATACCTCCTCAGCTGGAAACTGACAATTTGTTTCTTATAACTTTATATCTTATTTCAGTACTATAAGTTCTTTAAAAAAAACAAATTGCCAGTTCATAGTCTGACCTTCTGGTTATCTCCGCGCCTTCCCCACCAGAGAGCTGCACTTAGGTGTCTATTTGGCACCCACAGCATTTAAATGAGGCTTGACGCCCAATTTGGCTAGGGACCAAAATGGACCGACGCATGGAGCAGTTAGCCCACTAACTTTGTGCCCATTTTGAGTGCAAGTCAAATTTCTCGCCCATGATGTAAAGACTTAAATTTTCATACACTGTCTGGTGGAAGAGATGACATAAAATCAGATGTTGAAATAATTAGTTGGGAGTGGGGGAGGGCAGATTCTGGGTTTTTAGGTCTCTGTCCTACTCACTCAGTGCTGCACAAAAATCGAATAATTCAAGAGAAAAATCTGATCTATTTATGTAACCCATCATGTAATATGCTTGTAATAATAAAATACATATAATCTAATTTACCATAAGCAATGCTATAGGAGATCTGCTTGTGTTAAAAATGGTGTCTCAGTGTAAATGTCACACTTTGTTACAGATGCAAAATGATCTTTAAATGTTGTGTGCTCCTGAGCTGCAGTGTACAACTATGTAAATGGATTTTGCTGTTACAAATTGGATAATACGATGAAATTTTCACTTTCACTACCTGGGTGATAATCTGACCAAGCAGACCACCTATCCATTGTAGAACTTCTCCCATTTTTATATCCTAGTTTACCACCCGAGTAGTGAGGGTGAAAATTGGGCAGATGCTGTTTTAACAAAAACAGAAATGTTATACAATATATCAGCAGAGCTGCGATAAAGCAGCAAGAGCAGGACCTGGGATAAAGCAACGTGGGCAGGACCTAGGATAAAGCAACAAGAGCGGGTCCTAGGATAAAATGTCGAGAACAGAACGTGGGATAAAGTGGTAAGAGAGGACATAAGAATTACGAGCAAGGGTAGGCCTTATGGCCCCTCGAGCCTGCTCCGCCATTCAATATGACCATGGCTGATCTTTGACCTCAACTCTACTTGCCTGTCCGATCTCCAAGCCAAAAATCTAATTTCCCAATCTACCTTAGCCAATTCGCCCCTCATAACTATGTAATTGGCTTTATTTAAGCTTAAGACTCTTGTTTCGGATTTCAGTATTTCACTCTCAAAATTCTATCATATTATGATCAGTCTTCGCCGAGGATCCTTTACTAATTAACTCCATCTCATTACACAATATAAGGTCTAAAATAGCCTGGTCCCTGTTCCCTGGTTGATTCTAGGATAAAGTAGCTAGAGCGATAAAGGGACAAAGGCAGACCTGAAATAAAGCAGAAACTGAATGAGTGACATCAGAGTAATGTCAGAACCAGCGCAGAGATAAAGCTTAGTTTTAAAAGAGCGGGCAGTGAAACTAATGTAAGGGAAAATTTGAAAAAGTATCATCGCGACGAGCATGGAGGGGCTGCTCTGGGGGTGAGTAAACAGTAAGTCATTTGTTTTTTTCACAAAAGCTGTCTACATAATTTTAATTCAGGTTATCAACAGACACGAAAATAAAAAAGACATAGTAGGCTATGTGCCAGGACTGCGGTCTGTGGGAGTTCGTGGACAGCGAGACTTTCCTGGATTCCCACATCTGCAGGAAATGTCTCTGCCTTGAGTCACCCTGGCTCAGAGTCATTAGCTAGAGTGTGAGTTACAGACACTCTGAAACATAAGGGAGGGGGAGGAATTTGTGGATAATTTTATCAAGAACAATCATACCGAGAGGAAAGCAAAGGTTCAGGAAAGGACTAACTATAAATATCTATAAATAAAAATATAAATATAATTATATATAATCCCAACATTGACCCTCTTCCAGTACACCACTGTTCATATCCGTTCAGTCCAAAAAACATTCATTAATGACTATTTTTGATTGCCTGCCCTTCAACCAATTTGTTTATCTATGCTATCGTATTCTCTTTAAAACCATGTGCCTTAATTTTAACAAGCATCTAATTAGGCACCTTATCAAACTCCTTTTGAATATTCATAATCACAACATTCAAGACATTTTTTATCAGTAAACTTCATCTTTATTTAAAGAAAGACTTGCATTTATACAGCAAATCCCAAAGTGCTTTACAGCCAATGAAGTACTTTTAAAGTGTAGTCACTGTAGTCATCAAGTGTAGGAAACACGGCAACCAATTTGTGCACAGCATGTGCCCATACACAGCAATGTGGTAATGACAGATACTCTGTTTTGATTGAGGGATAAATATTGGGCAGGTCAACGGGGATAACTCCTTTGCTCTTCCTTGAAATAGTGCCATGGGATTTAATGCCTACGTGAGAGAGCAGACGGGACCTCGATTTAATGTTGAACGTATTTATTTGCAACTCCTAAAGCTCTGATAGGTCCCCTTGGATGAGAAGTCCTGATTGTTACTGGTCCCCTTGGAACACAAGACATACCCAGCAGTTTCTCTGGAATGTGAAATTAGATCCTCTCTCCTACGTAATCAGTTACTTTGCAAAGTATAATTTGAGCCTTTCTGACTACCTACTCCAGGCAGAACAGAGCTCATTTTGAAAAGGCGGAAAGGAAAGATTTAGATTTACATAGCGCCTTCCACTACCACCGGATGTCTCAAAATGCTGTACAGCCAATGAAGTACTTTTGGAGTGTAGTCACTGTTGTAATGCTTACCTTCACAGGTTAAGATGTTCACCCACCACCACAAACAAATTCCAGCCCCTTCCGAAGGAATCACTCCCTCCGCGACACCCTGGTCCATTCCAGTCACTCCCAGCACTCCCTCCCCTTCCCACAGCACCTTTCTGTGCAAGCACCTGCCCTTTTACCTCCTCCCTTCTCACTATCCAGGGCCCCAAATACTCCTTCCAGGTGAAACAGCAATTTATTTGTACTTCTTTCAATTTAGTATACTGTATTCACTGCTCACGATGAGGTCGCCTCTACATTGGGGGAGACCAAGCGTAGATTGGGTGACTGCTTTGCTGAACATTTCCGTTCAGTCCGTAAGTGTGACCCTGAGCTTCTGGTCGCTTGTCACTTTAATTCTCCATTCCACTTCCACTCTGATATCTCCGTCCTCGAACTCCTGCACTGTTCCAATGAAGCTCAACGCAAGCTCGAGGAGCAGCACCTCATCTTTCATTTAGGCACTTTACAGCTTTCTGGACAACAGCGAGTTCAACAATTTCAGAGCTTAACCTCTGGCCATCTTTTGCTCCCTTCGCCCCCCTCCCCATCTTATGTTTTTTTCTCTTTTTTTTCCTCTTTGTCTCTAATGGCAGCTGCTCTAATGTTTTGTCTCTAATGGCAGCTTAACCTTTCTCTAACTTCTGTCATTACCATTTCAATTCGGCCCATCATCCTTTTTGTCTCTCTAATCTCTCCTGCCTTCCACTCTATCACAGACCTTCCCTTTTGTTCTTTCTTCCCATCCCCCTTTCAGTGCTTCAGAATGAGCTCTTTTCGAATATTCAGCAGTTCTGACGAAGGGTTGGCGACCCATAACGTTAACTTTGTTTTTCTCTCCACAGATGCTGCCTGACCCACTGAGATTTCCAGCATTCTGTTTTTATTTCAAGTTCCTTCCCACACCACCCAAGTTCCTGACCTCCTCCTCCATGCCCAAGATTGTGACCTCCTCCCCTTCCCTGCTCAAGTTCCTGACCTCCTCCCTGTCCCTGTTCAATTTCCTGACCTCCTTCCCCCATCCAAGTTCCTGACCTACCAACCCCTCCCCTCCCTGCTCCCCCCAAGTGACCTACTCACCCACCTGCCCAACCTCCTGACGTCCTCCCCACCCGCCCAAGTTCCTGACCTAATCACTGACCCCCACACCCAGGTTCATGACCTCCCCACTCCCATGTTCCTGACCTTCTCCCCCCAAATTTCTGGCACTTTCCCCCCACTCAAGTGCATGACCTCCCTCCTCCCACTCAGGCCGGAGTTTCTGACCTCCTTCCCCCGACCCAAGTTCCTGTCCTTTGCCCCAAGCCCAACTTCCTGACCTCCTCCCCCCGCCAAAGTTCCTGACCAACTCACCCTGCCCCCCCCCCACCCCACACAAGTTCTGACCTATTCCTCCCCCTGCCACTCAAGTTCCTGACTTTCTTCCCCCACAAGTTCCTGACCTCCCCCCCGCCAAGTTTCTGACATTCTCCCCCCGCCAAAGTTCCCGACCTAACCTCCCCCGCGCTGCCCAATTTCCCGACCTACTCCCAATTTCCCGACCTACTCACCCCCCGCCAAAGCTCCCGACTTAATCCCCCCCGCCGCCCAAGTTCCTGACCTAGTCACCCTTCCCGAGGCCGTGACCTTCTAAGCTCGCCCAAGTTCCTGACCACTCCCCACCTGAGTTTCTGACCTGCTCCCCCCACCCACGTTTCTGACCTCCTCCCCCCAACCCAAGTTCCTGACCTTCTTCCACTGTCCTGACCTCCTCTGCCCGCTGAAGTCCCTGAACTACTCACCCTGCCCCACCCCCCCAAGTTCCTGACCTACTCACCCTGCCCCACCCCCCAAGTTCCTGACCTACTCACCCTGCCCCACCACCCCAAGTTCCTGACCTACTCTCCGCCGCCCAAGTTCCTGACCTCCCTCTTCCCGTGTTCCTGTCCTTCTCCTCTCCCCCCCAACCCAAGGTCCTGACTTTCTCCCCCTACCCGAGGTGCCGAGTTCCTGATTTTTCTCCCCCCTTCATGTTCCTCCCCCACGAATTCATGACCTTCTCCCCCCAACAAGTTCCTGACCTCCCCAACCCCCCTCATAGAATGGCCATTGTGCATGGGTCACAGATTGTGAACAAGTTTATTGGGTATAGTGAATAGTGATAGTGTCATGACTTCCGGATTTCGTCCAGTCCAAACATGTCACTTGCCACCCATGCACCGAGCTTTCCGAGAAATCAACCAGGTGTAGGGGGAGGAGAGGGAGTAAAGGGATTTTACACGTGATCCGTTGTACCATCTGTATCACATGCTCGCTCTCAAACCGGCGCCTTTGGACCTGGATCACGTTCTTCTGTCATCCCCACTGTGTTCTCTATACTCTTTACCCCCGCAAATGAGTTCCTGACCACCTTTCTCCCCCTCTCTCCCTCCAATTACCCCTCTCTCCCCCATCTCTTTGATTCCCTCTGTTCCCACTATTCCCTGTCCCTCCGATTCCTTTCTCTCCTCACTCTGATTCCCTCTCTCTCTCTCTCCCTCCGATTCCCCCTCTCTCCCATTCCCCCCCCTCCGATTCCTTGTCTCTCCCCCCTCTGATTTCCTCTCTCCCCCTCCCTCCGATTAGCTCTCTCTCGCCGAGGCCCTCTCTTCCCCTCCTAGTCCCTCTGAATCCTACTCTACCGCCTCGCTTCCCCTCTCCCTCCGAGTCCTTCCCTACCCCCTTCTCTGCCCCTCCGATTCCCTATTCCTCTTATTCCTTCTATCTCCCCGCTTCCTCCGATTCCCACTCTCTGCCACCCTCTTTCCCTCCAATTCCCTCTCTCTCCCCGCTCCCTCACACCCTCTCGCTCTCCGATTCCCTCTCTCTCTCACCATAAAATCCTCTCTTCTCCTCATGGATAATCTTTTCCCATGGATCTGAACGCAGCATGGCCCACGCTGCACTGCAGCTGCAACTGTGGGGTACTGCGCATGCGTGGCTGGACCACAGTGACAGCGCGCATGGGCAGAAGGAGATCGGGTGCGCATGTGCAAAAAGGGGTGAGGCCAACTGTGTGCATGCACAGAAGGACACAAAAATGTTCGTGCAGATAATCACTACTGTCTCATCCAACAGACAGCACTTCCCTCAGTATTGCACTGGAGTGTCAGCCTAGAATTTTTGAGCTCAAGTCTCTCGAGTGAGACGTGAACTCACAACTTTCGAACTCAGAGGCAAGGATCCCACAACTGAGGTACAGCTGACACATAGTTATGGTGCTTTGACATAAGTTTTTAAAGAATTTGGGCTGGAAATTTGGTTGTGTAGTGATTCTGTTCGTGACCTGGAGGGGTGGTAATGCATCTCAAATTGCTTAATGCCTGGCCATGCAGCTTGCAGCGCCTTGCGGAGAAATCTGGTGCCGATTTTGCGGTGGCGCAAAACGCTACCTCCTCGCTGTGTAGTTTCAGCAACGCCCCGCACGCAAAATTAGGTGCGGCCACCTCATTTAGCGTCCACCCCTAATCACGTCCGACAAACCAGGCGGTACCACCTTCCGTTGGTGCTATCTGCAGCCTATTTAAAGGGAGGGAGGAGTATTAATTGGAGGTCACATTAATTGCAATGTTTCCACAGAACATGCAGCGTGAATCTCTGACTTTAAAGCGGCAGATTGATCCGCCATTACAGGGTCTTTACAACTTGAGTGAAATAATTTAATGGGTGCATTACTAGTTCACCAGCATCGCCTACTCCATGCTCTTGTTCGGCGGCGTCAAGATGAAAGGGCTGTTATGATAAGGCTGCGCTTCCGAAAGGAAATGCTGACAGAGATATGCCATCTCCTACAGGCAGACCTGCAGCCTCACATCAGCACCAGGAATGTGCTGCCCATCGCAGTGAAGGTCACTGTGGCACTGGCTTTCTATGCCTCAGCCTCCTTCCATTCTGCATCAGTGGACATCGCTGCATTCGTCACGTCACAAAGGTTCTCTATGCCCGCAGAATGGATTTCATAACGTTCCCAATGAGCAGAGAGCACCAGAATGAGCGGGCATGTGGGTTTAGCAGGATTGCGGGCTTCCCGAGGGTTCAAGGAGCCATTGAGTGCACACATGTGGCCTTGCGAGCACCATTTCAGAATGCTAAGGTCTTCCGAAACAGAAAGGGATACCATTCCCTGAATGTGCAGCTGGTGTGTGACCACACGCAGTGCATCTTCACAGTGAATGCTTGCTATACTGGAAGTGCACATGATGCGTTCATCCTGCGTGAGAGCACTGTGCCACGATTGTTTCAGCCGCCACGGGAACGGAGGGGCTGGCTGCTCGGGGACACAGGATATGGCCTAGCCACCTGGCTAATGGCCCCCCTCTGCAACAAGCGGAGCAGCGCTTCATGAGAGCCATGCGGCCACCTGCAACACCATCAAACAGACAATAGAGTTTCCGATGCCTGGATCACTCTGGATGCAGCCTTCAATACTCCCCTCAACAGATCTCGGAATTCATTGTGGTGTGCTGCATGCTGCACAACTTGGCCATAATGAGGGGCCAGGCATTGCCAGTGGAGATTGCAGCCCCACCTCAGGAGGAGGAGGATGAGGAACAGGAGCCTGGCGATGCCCTGAATGGCCAGCCACACCAGGAGGAGCAGCAGCAGCGTGGCAATGCTGCCAGTGCAAGAGCCATATATCACCGGCTCATAATGCATTGGTTCTCTTAAATAGGGGAAGCTGAGGGATGCAGTAATACTGACCACGCTATGTGCTACAATAATGGCACAGCTCCGTGAAAGTCCGCAATCATACACAAGACTCCAATGCAAAATGGTCAAAATAGCACTTTAATCACGACACTAACGTAGTTGCCTCAAACAACAACAATATCCCTCACCAGCAAGTAAAAAACAAAAACACAATGTCCCATTGAAAGACCATCACACAATGAACTTAAACAATGTCTGGACAAAGGCCCCTTCCATTAGTCATCCCACAACAGCATCCATGTGGCATAGTAGGCACACACACTTATAACAATAGGATGTGTCAATCAATAGAACAAAATATTTACAACCATTATTTACACGATAAGGACATCTGTCCATGGTGGCCAATGTCTTCAGTCAGACTTCCTCTGCAGCAAGTCTGCTTGAGGGCTACTGTGTTTGTGGGGGAGACAGTACAGACAGCATTGAAGGATGCCCTGGAAGGCCCGGCTGCAGACTCCACCTCCTCAACATCGGTGGCAACAGTCTGGGATGGCTCGGGTATAGACCGCGGCAGGTGCAAAGGTGGAGTGGCAATGGTGGGAGCCGGAATGCTGTCATCTTGAGCAAGGACAGCACCTTCCATTTCTAGCAGCCCACTGCCACTCACCCGGGGCGGAGCCTCAGCATCCGGGGTAATGTGTTTGAGCACACATTGCTGGCCTGCTTCAGCACCACCACTTCCTCGTTCGACTGTGGGGAACACAGAGAGGATGGCAGCAGTCAGTGTGTGCATGGGATCACTCTGTGATTGACTCAGAGCACATTTAGCCTGAAACGCAGCAGTCTGCGAGTTCTTGTCAGCAATCACTGATAGCATCACATCAGTGTCTGTGATGCAATAGCTGCTGCCACGTCAACCATAGCATGATTTATCCCCCCCAGGAATCCACTGTTGCTCGTTGAGTCCATCTCCCTCTGTAAGCAGGCAAGGATGGGCTTGGTGGACACCTGAGAGGCACAGGCAATGTTTGAGGCGGCCTCCTCCATGCTCTGTGGGACCTTCTCCAATGTACCCATGAACTCGCCGTGCATTTGCATGGACTCACAGGACATAGCCTCCAAGTCCAGGTCCACGTCTGCCTGTCTCTCAGCAGGACTTGTGGGCCGACTCACCCTCCGCGGTGCTGGCCTCCGAGCTTCCCCTTACATGCTGCTTTGCTGTAGGCCACTGGAGCCTCAGACTCTGTAAACTCCAAGAATTCAGGGCCTTCAACCAATGTGGTTTCCCCACTCAGTGAGATTGATGGAGTGTCCCGCTCAGTCAACCAACTGTCGTCCCCTCCCTAGTCATCTCCCCCGTCGGCTGATGTTGACGGATCAGGGGCAGGCTGTCGTGCTTCTGGCTCATCATCTGTAAGCACAAAGCAACTGAAGTGTGGTTAGCAGCAGGGGAGGGGGCAGGGCGGTCAGAGGAAGGTGGCATTGGACATTTCTATGTAAAGGGGTTAGGCCATTTGCTATCAAGAGTGATGGACCTCACATAAGTCGCAAACGCCATTCTCATACCATCACTATCCACAGGGGGCTCTGCTTCGTCAACTGGTGTGCCCAGGAGGGCGGCACTCGCTATTCAACTTCAGTGAGGTCCTATAGATCAGGCTCCCCACTTGCTGCTCTCGACAACTATGAGCCAATAAGAAAAAGAAGGTGTTAGTGAGTGTGCAGCTCATCGTGTGGTACATGTGCCGTCCATAGTAGAGTAGCTCTTACTATCTGGATGTGTTTAAATGCCCATTAGAATCTGCGTGGCTGTGCATAGTGCATGTGGGAATGGTGGGATGAGGTGAGACATTTTCTTATCTGTAGAATAACTCCACGAGGTCTAGTGCTGTGTTTGAACTGCTGTGACCTTAGTCTCTTTATTGTAACTGCAGAGTGGCCTCACCGCGTGGTGACCAGCCTTTTTTACTGCTCCTGTAGTTGTACCATCTAAATGGAACCAGCATAGTGTATACACAGAGTATACATATATGACAATATTCCTCCCCCTTGATACGAGTTAGTTACAGGTTGAGGCGATCCAGAACTCTGCGCTTCCTGGTTGATCATCTGAGTGTCACTGCTGGCATGGGTGAGTTGGTCAGGCTACTGCTGTCTTGCAGCACTGTTGGTCTGACTGGACTGTTGGAGATGGTAGAATCATCCTCATGGTTGGCAGCTAGGTCTGTTGCTGATTGGGTGTGTGTAGTGAATCACTGAAGGTAAGGTCCTCTCACGGTAGTTCCTGGTTATCTGTAAATCACAATTTGGTCTGGTCCAAATGTTTTCTACACGTTGGTCCATTAAGCAATTTGACAACAAACACTCTATTCCCCTCCTTAGCTAAAACAGTGCCAGTGACCCATTTGGAGCCATGACCGTGATTCAGCACAAACATCGGGTCGTTTACAGTGATGTCGCGTGATACGGCCGCGCGATCATGATACATGTTTTGCCGATAACGCCTGGTTTCCACCTGATCGTTGAGGTCAGGGTGGACTGAGGAGAGCCTGGTTTTGAGTGCACGTTTCATCAGTAACTCCGCAGGGGGGGACCCCGGTAAGCGAGTGTGGTCGTGTCCTGTAATTGATCAGCACCCCCGGGATAGGCGGGTTTGTAAGGAGCCTTCCATGACGTGTTTCAAACTCTGCTTTATGGTTTGGACTGCCCGTTCCGCTTGGCCATTGGTTGTGGGCTTGAGTGGGGCAGACCTAACATGCCTGATGCCATTGTGGGTCATGAATTCATGGAATTCCGAGCTGGTGAAACATGGACCATTGTCGCTGACCAGAATGTCGGGCAAGCCACGGGTGGCTAACATGGCCCTGAGGCTTTCAATGGTGGCGGTGGATGTGCTGGATACCATTATTACTCATTCGATCCACTTGGAGTGGGCGTCCACTATAACGCAGAACATTTTTCCCAGAAGGGGATCCGCATAATCTACGTGGATCCTGGACCATGGTTTTGAGGGCCAGGACCACAGACTGAGTGGGGCCTCTCTGGGGCATTGTGAGCAAGTGTTACACTGGTGCACGCACGACTCCAAGTCTGAGTCAATGCCGGGCCACCAGACATGGGACCTGGCGATAGCCTTCATCATGACTATGCCTGGGTGGGTCGCGTATGAAGGTTACCCTGCCTTTTTTTTGGCAGGACGAAGTGGTTGCCCCATAAGAGGCAATCCGATTGGATAGACATTTCGTCTTTACGATAGTGAAATGGCTTTATCTCGTCTTGCATTTCTCTCGGGACCGCTGACCAGCCCCCATTGAGGACGCAACTTTATACAAGAGATAACACAGGGTCCTGGTTGGTCCAGATCCTGATCTGGCGGACCGTTACGGGTGACCCTTCGCTTTCAAAGACGTCCATGACTAGGCACAAGTCAGCGGGCTGCGCCATTTCCACCCCGGTGGTGGGCAACGGTAGCCGGCTGAGGGCATCGGCGCAGTTCTGAGTGCCTGGCCTGTGGCAGATCGTATAATCGTAGGCCGACAGTGTTAGTGCCCATCTTTGGATTTGCGACTAAACATTGGTGTTTATGCCTTTGCTTTCCGAAAACAGTGCGATTAGGGGCTTGTGGTCAGTTTCTAACTCGAACCCGAACAAATAGTGGTGCATTTTTTTTACCCCATAGACACAGGCCAAAGCCTCCTTCTCAACCATACTGTAGGTTCTTTCGGCCTTGGATAGACTTCTAGACGCATATGCAACTGGTTGAAGTTTGCCCGCTACATTTGCTTGCTGTAAAACACACCCAACACCATACGATGACGCGTCACATGCTAAAACTAGCTATTTACCTGGGTCATACAATACAAGCAACTTGTTCGAACACAGCAAGTTTCTGGCCTCTTGATTTTGACCCCAAACCCAGTCATCTCCCTTGCGTAGCAACTTGTGCAACGGTTCGAGCAAGGTGCTCAACCCTGGAAGAAAATTATAGAAATAGTTGAGGAGTCCCAGGAATGAATGCAGCCCCGTTACATTTCATGGTCTGGGTGCATTCTGGATGGCCTCTGTCTTCGAATCCGTGGGCCTGATGCCGTCTGCTGCAATCTTCCTCCCCAGGAATTCTACCCTCTGGCGCCAGAAAGACACACTTGGATCGTTTCAGCCGGAGTCTGTCTCTGTTTAGTCGATTAAAACCTCTTGCAGGTTGTGCAGGTGTTCGGTGGTGTCGAGACCAGTGATTAGGATGTCATCCTGCAATATAACCGATTTCAACAGACTCTCCATGTTCCTTTGGAAGGTGACTGCAGCCGAGCAGATCCTGAACAGGCACCTGTGATACAAAAATAGTCCCTTGTGTGTGTTAATGCACGTTAATTTTTTCAACGACTCAGCCAGCTCCTGGGTCATGTAAGCGGAGGTTAGATCTAGCTTGGTGGACGCCTTTCCCCCTGCTAATGTTGCAAAGAGATCATTGGCTTTGGGTAACGGGTACTGGTCCTGTAATAAAACTCGGTTGATCGTTACCTTGTAGTTGCCGCAGATTCTGACCGTGCCATCGCTCTTTAGTACCAGAACAATCGGGCTGGCCCACTCATTGAATTTGACTGGTGATATGATTCCCTCGCGTTGAAGTCTGTCTAATTCGATCTCCACTTTCTTCCTCATCATGTAAGGGACCGCTCGAGCCTTGTGATGAACAGGCCGTACCTCGGGGACCAAGTGGATCTGTACTTTGGCGCCTGTGAAGTTGCCGATGCCTGGTTCAAATAAGGATGGGAACTTGCTCAGCACTTGAGCACAGGAAGCATCGTCCACTGAAGATAGTGCTTTGACGTCTTCCCAGTTCCAATGAATCTTCCCCGTCCAGCTTCTGCCAAGCTGCGTGGCCCGTCGCCTGGTACAACTCACAGTGGCAATTTGTGTATCTCTCCATCATAGGATACTTTAACGTTCATACTGCCGATAACTGGGATCAGTTCCTTGGTGTAAGTTCGCAGCTTTGTCTGAATCAGGCTCAGCTTGGGTCTTTGTTCTTTGTTGCCCCACAGCCTCTCAAATGCCTTCTGGCTCATAAAGTGACTGATTCGCCCCCGTGTCCAACTCCATGGAAACAGGAATGCCATTTATCTTGACTTTCATCATCATGGTGGGACTTTTGGTAGTGAAGGTGTGCACCTTGTGCACTGCTTCCTCAGGCTGAGTCGCCTCTCTAGCTTGTACTTTGTGATCCTTGCTGGATCGGAAACCTCCTATCGACTCCTCTGTTATGTTTTGAGTCGCAGTTCTTCTGCACATTCGCTATGGGTGGCCCTTTTGGCCGCAGCCTTTGCACACATAGTGTCTGAATCGACACAGATGGGCCCGATGGTTACCCCCGCATCACCAGCATGTTAAACGATTCACATTAACAAACACTCCTTGGTGGACTCTGAGTTGGACTAATTCTTTGATCAACAGTTATTTTCTGCACAGTACTTGCCAGTGAGTTTTGATTCTGAATCTCAACGTTGAGGTCATGAACGCCTGGCTTAAGGTGATAGTCCGCTTCATGTCCCGTCCCATCGCGAAAACGTCCCACAACACATTGTTGAGGAGGTTGCCAAATTCGCATGGTTTCGCAAGCCTTCGTAGGTCTGCGACATATTCCGCTAAATCCTGGCCCTCGGTGCAGCGGTGTGTCGAAGTGATACCTGGCTAGCGAAATCCGAGTAAAGGCTTCACCCTCTGTAAACTTTTCTAAACTACCAAAGGCAGCCATCTCTACATGTAAATCGGTGATCTGTACTCGTCGCCAGTTAATATGTCTCTACTTATCTGTAGAATAACTCCACAAGGCCTAGTGCTATGCTTGAACTGCTGTGACCTTAGTCTCTTTATTATAACTGCAGAGTGGGCTCGCCGCGTGGTGACCAGCCTTTTATACAGCTCCTGCCTGGGCCTCCCACAGTTGCACCCTCTAGTGGTACCAGCATAGTATATACACAGAGTATACATATATGACAAGAGCCACTAGGATTACGAATCAGGCTGGCATTTTGCAAACACATATCAAGAGTGAAAAGGTAGTGCGAGGAGCAGTGAGACTGAGTAGGGAACAAGATGGTGTATGACGCTTGCATGCGCAGGGCATGGCTTCACCAACCAAGATCATGGCTTGGAACACGTAGAGAAGGGGCAGGAACTTCAAAGACTTTACATTGTATGGGACAGTGAGGTTCACATCATGGCATTGGTGCATTAATGGAAAGGGTATTCACTCTGACAACCCTAGTGAAGTCATTGAACTTCTTCCGACATTTCCGAGACCATCTTTCCATTAATTCAATGTTTGAATCCCTTCAATCTGGTTTCCGTCCCTGCCACAGTACCAAAACGGCTCTCATCAAAGTCACAAATGACATTCTTTGTGAGTGTGACAAAGCTAAACTATCCCTCCTCGTCCTTCTGGACCTGTCTGCAGCTTTTGGCACAGTTGACCACTCCATCCTCTTCCCAACGCCTCTCCACCAACATCCAGCTAGGTGGGACTGCACTTGCCTGGTTCTATTCTTATTTATCTAATCATAGCCAGAAAATCTCCTGCAACGGCTTCTCTTCCCACTTGTGCATCGTTATGTTTGGTGTCCTCTAAGGATTTGTCCTTGGCCCCCTCTTATTTCTCATCTATATGCTGCCTCTTGGAGATATCATCCGAAAACACGGAGTCAGTTTCCACATGTACGCTGATGACACCCAGCTCTACCTCTCCACCACTTCTGCCGACCCCTGCTTGGTATCTAAATTGTCAGATTATTTGTCCGACATCCAGTACTGGATGAGCAGAAATTTTCTCCAATTAAATATTGGGAAGACCGAAGCCATTGTCTTTGGTCCCCGCCACAAACTGTGTTCCCTAACCACTGACTCCATCCCTCTCCCTCACATCAATCTGAGGGTGAAAAAGACTTTTCGCAACCTAGGTTTCATATTTGACCCTGAAAGGAGTTTCCAGCCACATATCTACAGCATAACTAAAACCGCCTTTTTTCACCTCTAACATTGCCTGCCTCCACCCCTGCTTCAGCTCTTCTGCTGCTGAAACCCTCATTCATGCCTTTGTTACCTCTAGATTTGACTACTCTAACTCACTCCTGGCCGGCCTCCCACATTCCACACTACGTAAACTTGAGGTCATCCAAAACTCAGCAGCCCATGTACTAACTCACACCAAGTTACAATCACCCATCACCCCTGTGCTTTCTGATCTACATTGGCTCCCGGTTAAACAATGCCTCGATTTCAAAATTCTTATCCTTATTTATAAATCACTCCATGGTCTTGCCCCTCCCCAGCTCTGTAATATTTTTCAGCCTCACAACCCCACAAGATATCTGCGCTCCTCAAATTCTGGCCTCTTGAACATTCCTCATTATAACTGCTCAACCATTGGTGGCCATACCTTCAGCTGTTTGAGCTCTGGAACTCCCTCCCTAAACCTCTCCACCTCTCTATCTCTCTTTTCTCCTTTAAGACGCTCCTTAAAACCTACCTCTTTAACCAAGCTTTTGGTCATCTGCCTTAATTTCTTCTTTTGTGGTTCAGTGTCAAATTTACCTGTTTTGTCTTGTAACACTGTTTTACTACGTTAAATGCGTTATATAAATAAAAGTTATTATTATGTCGCAGATTGTGGGACCGTGTTTCTTGCAGAAATGTCCTGGACCACCTCCCTCCAAAATCTGTGGAAAACTCGTGGGACGGGCCTCCTTTCTCCTAGAAGCTGCAGGACATGCCCCCTCCTTTCAATTGCCTCTTTCAAAGTCTCAGCGCCTGTGGCTGAGAAGTGGTGTGCACGCTGGCAACTTTTCCTGCTCCTCCGTTTTACCGCTCTGCTCAGAGTGCACAGTTGGAACTGCACATGTGAATACTTATCGTGCCACGTTTTTAAGAGTCGGCTGGGCCCAGGATCTTTCACAGCCTTCAGAGCATGCGCATTTCGCATTCCATTTTAGCGCTGAGATTTTCAGTTGCAGTGCCAGAGGAGGGTTGTGGAACGCCTGATTTAATGCCCCCTTTCCCTCTTGGTGCGATTCAAACAAATTTCTCAGTAGAAGGCGCAAGCTTTTAGAGGGCACCATATTTACTGCCCCACCAGGAATAACGCTTCAAACTGGGCAGTACCAAATTTCCAGCCGTTTGATGGGTAAATAGGAATGGATTGTTTCCACTGGTTGGAGAGAGAAACAAATTGAACATATTCACAAAATGAAATCAAAGGGTAGTTGGAACAAATTTCTTTACACAGAGAGTGGTTATAATGTGCACTTCTCTGACACTATCCCTTGTTGAGGCAAAGTCCATAAATTATTTAAAAATGGAATTGGATAGTATAGGGTATGGTGGATCAAGCAGGAGAGTGGGATTAATTGGTTCAAGTGAAAAAAAACAGCAGCATAGACTTGATGGGATGACAGAATGTTATAGCACTAAAACAGACTATGATTCTAAGATATTTTGAGACAGCCCACAGCAGCATGGATTTCTGAAAACATAGCATAAAGGTACACAAAAATCAGGAAGATAAATGAATAAAAGCCAGTGTCATGTTGTTGGGTTTCTACACTAGGTACTAGCCATCCCCGTCAATCAAGTTAATTTCCCATATGATCTGGATAATGCCTTTAGCTACCCAAGATGTAGATAAATGACAGTTAGAGCCCAGGATCACAATAGATAACCCATAATCTGTGCACCAGATGCTGGAAAGTATCACTGGGCCCAAAATTGATGCACTCACCGCCCACTGCCGCTGACATTCCTCCTTGTGTTCCGCCCAGTGCCAATTTCGATCTGGTCTGGAGCGGGCGGGAGGGGAGAACCGCCGGGAACTGCTCACTGACGTCAGCGGGCGGCTGAGTGGCGTAAGTGGACTCCTGTTCGCCGAGATGCCAGATTGGTGCAGGCGGGAGTTGGCGGGAGTCGGCGCTAGAACGGGGTTGGACCGCTGCAAGGAGGCTGGTCTGTCCCGACAGTAGACATGAAGAGCTTAAAAAAAAAAGTGAGTAAACATTTTTGAATTTTTTTCTTTACAGGGACTTACCTGTATGGGGTTCCCTGAAGGTGTTCCGATGTTTGTTTTTTGATGCTTTATCTTTGCAGCCTCGGCGGTATTTGGGTGGCAAGAGCCTTTGCCGCCAAGATTGGGAGCTCCCACAGGCTGCCGCCCAGATTGGTGGCATAAGTCCCTCATTTGCCACCTGCCGCCGTTTGAAGGACCTTTTTGATGAAAATCCCGCCCAAAGTACTGTCAGGTACCTCGGCAGCCATCGGCGGTCCTTTGGGCGGCACTTGGGCGGGCAGGGGCCTTCACCAAATTCGGGCCTATGAATTGCTACAAGATTATTCTCTCTTTGAAAGGAAATCTGAATAGAAAATAACAGATGCTTTTATTTAAATAAGACATGCAAATGAACATTATAAATGATTATAAAGTGTAAAACAATGACTCATACACTTCATTATTTTCCTCCAAACATAAAATAATAAGCAACACTCACTTTCTGTCTAACCATAGACTTTAAAACAAATGCTAATTTCTTAAACTGTGAAACATGCCACACCTATTAACGATTTATACTTTGGAATCAAAAACACAATTTCTAAATTGTCACTACAGAGGAGGACTGCAAAAAATTACAGGAGGACAT
The DNA here is from genome assembly GCF_044704955.1 of Pristiophorus japonicus. NCBI lineage: Eukaryota > Metazoa > Chordata > Chondrichthyes > Pristiophoridae > Pristiophorus > Pristiophorus japonicus. The sequence goes on from NC_091980.1 coordinate 58,165,895, forward strand.
TGATAAACTTGCAGAATGGGCATAAAATTGGTAAATGAAGTTCAAACACAGATAAATGTGAGGTATTACATTTTGGTGGGAAGAATAGGAAGGTCATTTATTACTTGGAAAGTGCAAGTCTGGGTGGGGTGGAGGAACAAAGGGATCTTACAAATCACTACAAGTTGCGACACAGGTTAGCAAAGCCATACAAAAAGCAAACCAAGCAACAAAGGTTTATTTCTAGAGGTATAGAATTGAAAAGTAGGGAAGTTATGCTAAACCTGTATCGAACCTTGGTTAGACCACATTTAGAGTACTGTGTACAGTTCTGATCGCCATATTATAAAAAGGATATAGCGGCACCAGAGAGTGTGCAGAGAAGGTTTGCAAGGATAACACCAGAAATGCGAGGGTAAAGGATGAACAGGCTAGATCTCTTTTCTCTTGAAAAAAGAAGGCTGAGGAGTGACTTAATAGAAGTCGTTAAAATGAGGAAAGGTTTAGATAGAGTGGATAGAGAGAGAATGTTTACACTTGTGGGGAAGAGCATAACTAGAGGCCATCAATATAAGATAGTCACTAAGAAATCCAATAGGGAATTCCGAAGAAAACTCTTTACCCGAAGAGTGGTGAGAATGTGGAACTCGCTACCACAGGGAGTGGCTGAAGTGAATAGTCTAGATTTAAAGGGAGGCTAGACAAGCATATGAGGGAGAAGGGAATGGATTTAGATGGGATTTAGCACGGTCCCGGCCTGCAAGACCATCAGCAGGCCGGGGCCATTAGAGGGAGCAGCGTGCGGCGGCATACCACTTCAGGGAGCAGTGCGTGCTGCTGCAGGAAGGCGAAGGCTGATTGCAGTGCGGGCAGTTACAGGAGGAGTGGCGAGGTTGGGGCGAAGGAACAGCAAGAGTTCGTAGAGGGATATGATCAGGGCCCAGGAGAGGCGAGTGCCCAGGGGCAGCATGGGCCAGACCACACAGTGCACCAGAGCTAGTCTCCAGTCGTCTTGGTTAATCCTTGCCACTGGACCAAGACCTAGCTCTGTCAAGCCCGTGTGGTGGCTTGTGTGCAACGGCTACCACACGTTAAAAAAATCCACGCACAGGCATCTTGCACCCTTCAAGATGTAGTTCGGGATCTGGAATATTAGGTCCTTCGCTGGAACATCTGTGAACTCATCCCTTTTCGGCATCCTCGTTTTGAGGGACTGCCTATGATATGATAATAGATGAGGAAAGACGGGAGGAGGCTCGAGTGGAGCATAAACACCGGCATGGACTGGTTGGGCTGAATTGCCTATTTCTGTGTTGTATATCCTGTCTAATCCTATGTAAAATCTACAAGCTGACCATGCTTCCCTACTGGTTGGCACAAACTTAAACACAAAACATCTCTACTGGTAGGCTGTCTGGAAAGCTGAAAATTAACTCTCAAATAAACAGGCGCCCCACAGAAATATTATCCAAATTTCTTTGAAGTTATACTGAAACAAAATGCAATATAAGACTGGATTTCTCATAATTGCATTAGATTAACAGCCATTTATAAGTAATCAATTACGTGGAATGTAAGTGAAAGAAACATTGTGTAACTTGACTGTATGTAACCAAAATGTTAAGCTGAGCAAAGTGATAAGAATGATACATAAGCAGCACGTTACCAAGTAGCAAGGTGTCATAAAGTGCTTCTTAGGTACAATGGGGCCGATTTGCAAACCCATTTTTACAGTACAGAAGGAGGCCATTCGGCCCGTCGAGCCAATACTGGCTCTCTGCAAGAGCATTTCAGCTCGTCCCAGTCCTCTGACCTTTCCCCATAGCTCTGCAATTTTTTTACCCCATCAGATACTTATCCAATTCCCTTTTGAAAGCAGTGATCGAGTCTGCCTCCACCACTCTTTCAGGCAGTGCATTCCAGATCCTAACCACTCGCTGTGTAAAAAATGTTTTATCTCATGTCAGCTTCGGTTTTTTCACCAATCACCTGAAACCTGTGTCCTCTGGTTCCAACCCTTCCGCCAATAGAAACAGTTTCTCTCCTTCTACTCTGTCCAGATCCCTCATGATTTTGAATACTTCTATCAAATTTCCTCTCAATCTTCTCTGCTCTGGGGAGAACAACTCCAGCTTCTCTAGTCAATCCACGTAACTGAAGTCCCTCATCCCCGGAATGATTCTTGTAAATTTTTTCTGCACCTTCTCTAAGGCCTTCATATCCTCCGAAAGTGCGGTGCCCAGAATTGGCCACTCCAGTTCAGACCGAACCAGGTTATATAAAGTTCATCATAACTTCCTTGCTTTTGTACTCTATGCCCAGTATACCACAGGCTTTTTAAAAACTGCTTTGTCAACCTACCCAACCACCTTCAACGATTTGTGCACATATACCTCCAGGTCTCTTTGTTCATGAACCCCCTTAAGGATTGTACCACTTAGTTTATATTGCCTCTCTTCATTGTTCCTACAAAATGTATCACTTCACACTTTTCTGCGTTAAATTTCATCTGCCATGTGTCTGCCCATTTTGCCAGTCTGTCTCTGTCTTCTTGAAGTCTATCATTATCCTCCTCACTGTTGACTATATTTCTAAGTTTTGTGTCATCTGCAAATTTTGAAAGCGTGCCCTGTACTCCCAAGTCCAATTCATTACTATATAATCAAGAAAAGCAGTGGTCCTAGTACCGAGTCCTGGGGAACACCACTGAATTCCAAGACTTGTGCCTTGTAGATGGTGGGAAGGCTTTGAGGAGTGAATAAGTGAGACACTCGCCACAGAATACCCAGCCTCTGACCTGCTCTTGTGTTATGTATGCAATAAAGGTACAAACTGAATACTGTTTAACTGAACAAGGTACGACCTTGTTTCTGCTTTATTACTGCCAAAGTGCCTGACTCTCAAAAAGGCTGGCCTTTTATACCAGAGCAGCACCATGTGCATGTTGCTCAGTGGCCACCATCTGATGGCTACAAACAGCATGTACATACATGACAATACCCTCCTCGGAGATCTTATCACAGTCTTTCACAGGTTGAGATGGTCCGGTGCTTTAGGCTCCCAGGTTGACCGTCTCAATTCGATTCCAGCCTTAGGTGAATGTGCAGAGTCTGTTGTGGCTGGTGGCTGGATGGTTGACTTGTTGGGGGTGGCAGTGGCCATGTCAGGAATTGCAAGTCAATTTTTATTGAACAAGTCCGTGATGGAAATTCCGGGTTCACTGATGACCCTAGAGTCCACTGAAGGCTGCTGGTAGGTTGGTTGGTCGTCGACGGTTACTTCGTCCAACTGCTCTGGCTCGTCTGTGTGCCTTAGCTTTGTTTGATCCATGTGTTTCCTGCAAGTTTGCCCATTTTTGAGCTTAACAACAAATACTCTGTTTCCCTCCTTGGCCATGACCGTACCAGCGATTCATTTGGGATCCTGACCATAATTCAACACATATACAGGATCATTAACAGAAATCTCGCGTGACACAGTTGCGCAATCATGGTATCCTTGTTGACTCTATCTTCTGTATTCAACATGATTACTTAAATCCGGGTGTACAAGAGATAACTTGGTCTTAAGACCTCTTTTCATCATGAGTTCAGCAGGCGAGACCCCTGTGAGTGTGTGGGATCTTGTCCTGTAACTTAGCAGTATGCAAGACAAGCGGGTCTGCAGTGACCTTGGGTTACTCTCCTCATGCTTTGCTTGATAATTTGTACTGCACGTTCTGCTTGCCCATTGGATGCAGGCTTGAACGGTGCTGACCTTACATGTTTTATGCCATTGTGTTTTACAAACTCCTGGAACTCCTAACTGGCGAAGCACGACCCATTGTCACTCACCACTATGTCGGGCAGATCATGTGTCGCGAACATAGCATTGAGATTCTCTATGGTTGCCGTGATTATGCATTCTATCCACTTCGAATAAGCATCCACCACCACTAAAAACATCTTGTCCAGGAAGGGACCTACAAAATCTACATGGATCCTGGACCAAAGTTTGGATGGCCATGACCACAGACTCAGTGGCGATTCCACTGGTGCTTTGCTGAGCTGCATGCAGATGTTGCACTGATGCACGCATGCTTTCAACTCAGAATCAATTCATGGCCACCATTTGTGGGATCTGGCGATGGCCTTCATCATCACTATACCAGGATATGTGCTGTGTAGCTCACGCAAAAACTTCTCTCTCCCTTTCTTAGGCATTACAACTCGATTGCCCCACAATATGCAATCTGCTTGAATAGACAGTTCGTCCTTGCGATGAATGTACAGTTTGGCCTCCTCACACATTTGCTTAGGTATGGCAGACGAATCCCCTTTGAGGATGCAACCCTTTACCACTGATAATATTGGGTCCTGACTGGTCCAGGTCTTAACTTGTTGAGCCGTGACAGGGGTACCTTCACTCTCAAAAGCAGCCATGATTAAAATTAAATCTGCCGGTTGTGGCGTTTCCACCTCTGGTGTGGGCAACGGCAACCGGCTCAAAGCATCGGCACAATTCTCTGTGGCGAATGACATAATCATAGGCAGATAATGTCAGCGCCCACCTTTGGATGCGGGATGAAGCGTTGGTATTGATACCTTTGCTTTCGGAAAACAACAAAATGAGCGGCTTGTGATCGGTCTCTAATTCAAACCTCAGACCGAACAGGTATTGATGCATCTTTTTAACACCGTACACATGCTAAAGCTTCTTTTTCTACCATACTGTAGGGTCTTTCTGCTTTAGACAAACTTTTGGAAGCATACGCGACTGAATGAAGTTTCCCCGACTCATTGGCTTGTTGTAACACGCAACCAATTCCATATGACGATGCATCACAGGCCAAAACTAAACGTTTACATGGGTCATAATGTACCAGCAGCTTGTTCAAGCAAAGCAGATTGGTGGCTTTCTTGAAAGCTCTGTCTTGCGATGCACCCCACACCCAGTTGTTGCCTTTTCTTAATAGCATGTTCAGTGGTTCAAGTAAGGTACTCAATTAAGGTAGGAAGTTAGCAAAGTAGTTGAGTAGACCCAGGAACGAATGCAGCTCCGTCACGTTCTGCGGCTTGGGTGCATTCTTGATGGCTTTGGTTTTCACGTCAGTAGGTATGATGCCACCAGCGGCGATTTTTCTCCCGAGGATTTCAACCTCCGGTGCCATGAAGATGCACTTCGAGCGTTTCAGTCTGAGTTCCACTCTGTCCAAACGCAGTAGAACCTCTTCCAGGTTGTTCAGATGTTCCTTCAAGTCATGATCGGTGATCAGGATGTAATCTTGGAACAAGACGTGTAATGTTTGTAACTACAATGTAACACCACTGTATTACTATATACACTCAACTCAGATGCACACCTTGACCACAGGGGGTGAACTTGTGGGAGACACTCCTTACCTGATCACACAGGTATGTAAAGGGAGGTCCCACGCAGGGTCATCACTCCTGGAGTCTGGTAATAAAGAGTTAAGGTCACAGGGTGGCCTTGTCCCTGGAATGTGCCTTACATGGTTTCATGCTGCAGAAGAAGGACTTTACATTGGCGACGAGAAATGGGAATTCACGACCCACGAGAATGGCCACCGGTAGCACAAAGGAACGGTACTGTGTTGGGGAAGACTGTGACGATTTTGTCGAGAGGCTTCAGCAAAGCTTCGTTACTAAAGACTGGCTGGGGGATGCAGCGGTCGACAAGCGAAGGGCTCATCTCCTGACCAGCTGCGGGCCAAAGACTTATGCGCACATGAAGGACTTACTGGCACCCGAAATGCCATCGGACAAAACCTTTGAAGAGCTTAGCAGATTGATTGGGGAGCCCCTCAAACCGGCGAGCAGCATACACATGGCTCAACACAGATTCTACACCCACCAACGTCGTGAAGGACAGAGCATACCGGACTTTGTAGCAGACCTCCGACGTTTGGCCAGCCTCTGTAAGTTCACAGACGCCTGCAGGGGGGGGGAGATGCTTAGGGACTTCTTTATCAAGGGTATCGGTCAAGCAGGAATTTTTTGCAAGTTAATTGAGACCAAGGACTTGACCTTGGAGGTGGCAGCGTTGTTAGCTCAAACTTTCATGGCAGGGGAGGAAGAGATGAGAATGATTTACGTGCACAATTCTGCCTCTAACGCGGCAATGGATCGGGGAGTCAACACCATCAATGCTACTAAGAGCCCCGCAGGCAGGCAGGGGCAGTCCGACATTTACCAGGCAGCAATAGACCCCAGAGCAGGACCGCAACAGAGACAATGGCAGGCTGAATGGACGTTCACGCCATCACAGTGGACAATGTGGCCCGGGATGGGGCCATTGACACCCACTAATAGGATACTTAAGAGCAGTCAAAGGGACAGTCAGCGCAGAAGGACCTAGGCAGGACCGGAACCAATGTCCTAGGGGGAGTGTTTGCTAGTGCTGTTGGGGAGGAGTTAAACTAATATGGCAGGGGGATGGGAACCAATGCAGAGAGACAGAGGGAAACAAAAAGGAGACAAAAGCAAAAGACAGAAAGGAGATGAGTAAAAGTGGAGGGCAGAGAAACCCAAGGCAAAAAACAAAAAGGGCCACTGAATATAAAGGGGCTGCAGGAAGGGTCAAAACTAAAAATCATGGTTTAAAAATTAGTATTAAAACACTCTACCTAAACGTACGCAGCTTTCGAAATAAAGTAAATGAGTTGACGGCACAAATCATTACAAATGGGTATGATTTGGTGGCCACTACAGAAACGTGGTTGCAGGGTGGCCAAGACTGGGAATTAAACATACAGGGGTATCTGACGATTCGAAAAGATAGAGAAGAAGGGAAAGGAGGTGGGGTAGCTCTGTTAATAAAGGATGATATCAGGGCAGTTGTGAGAGACGATATTGGCTCGAATGAACAAAATGTTGAATCATTGTGGGTGGAGATTAGAGATAGTAAGGGGAAAAGTCACTGGTGGGCATAGTTTATAGGCCCCCAAATAATAACTTCACGGTGGGGCAGGCAATAATCAAGGGAATAATGGAGGCATGTGAAAAAGGAACGGCAGTAATCATGGGGGTTATAACTTACATATCGATTGGTCAAATCAAATCGCACGGGGTAGCCTGGAGGAGGAATTCATAGAATGCATACGGGATTGTTTCTTAAAACAGTATGGTACAGAACCTACAAGGGAGCAAGCTATCTTAGATCTGGTCCTTTGTAATGAGACAGGAATAATAAACGATCTCCTAGTAAAAGATCCTCTCGGAATGAGTGATCACAGTATGGTTGAATTTGTAATACAGATTGAGGGTGAGGAAGTAGTGTCTCAAACGAGCGTACTTTGCTAAAACAAAGGGGACTACAGTGGAATGAGGGCAGAGTTGGCTAAAGTAGACTGGAAACACAGACTAAACGGTGGCACAATTAAGGAACAGTGGAGGACTTTTAAGGAGCTCTTTCAGAGTGCTCAACAAAAATATATTCCAGTGAAAAAGGGCGGTAAGAGAAGGGATAACCAGCCGTGGATAACCAAGGAAATAAAGGAGAGTATCAAATTAAAAACCAATGCGTATAAGGTGGCCAAGGTTAGTGGGAAACTAGAAGATTGGGAAAATTTTAAACGACAGGAAAGAATGACTAAGAAAGCAATAAAGAAAGGAAAGATAGATTACGAAGGTAAACTTGCGCAAAACATAAAAACGGATAGTAAAAGCTTTTACATTTATATAAAACGGAAAAGAGTGACTAAAGTAAATGTTGGTCCCTTAGAAGATGAGAAGGGGGATTTAATAATGGGAAATGTGGAAATGGCTGAGACCTTAAACAATTATTTTGCTTCGGTCTTCACAGTGGAAGACACAAAAACCATGCCAAAAATTGCTGGTCACAGGAATGTGGGAGGGGAGGACCTTGAGACAATCACTATCACTAGGGGGGTAGTGCTGGACAGGCTAATGGGACTCAAGGTAGACAAGTCCCCTGGTCCTGATGAAATGCATCCCAGAGTATTAAAAGAGATGGCGGAAGTTATAGCAGATGCATTCGTTATAATCTACCAAAATTCTCCGGACTCTGGGGAGGTACCAGCGGATTGGAAAGCAGCTAATGCAACGCCTCTGTTTAAAAAGGGGGCAGACAAAAGGCAGGTAACTATAGGCTGGTTAGTTTAACATCTGTAGTGGGGAAAATGCTTGAAACTATCATTAAGGAAGAAATAGCGGGACATCTAGATAGGAATAGTGCAATCAAGCAGACGCAACATGGATTCATGAAGGGAAAATCATGTTTAACTAATTTACTGGAATTCTTTGAGGATATAACGAGCATGGTGGATAGAGGTGTACCGATGGATGTGGTGTATTTAGATTTTCAAAAGGCATTCGATAAGGTGCCACACAAAAGGTTACTGCAGAAGATAAAGGTACGCGGAGTCAGAGGAAATGTATTAGCATGGATAGAGAATTGGCTGGCTAACAGAAAGCAGAGTCGGGATAAATGGGTCCTTTTCGAGTTGGAAATCGGTGGTTAGTGGTGTGCCGCAGGGATCGGTGCTGGGTCCACAACTGTTTACAATATACATAGATGACCTGGAAGAGGGGACAGAGTGTAGTGTAACAAAATTTGCAGATGACACAAAGATTAGTGGGAAAGCGGGTTGTGTAGAGGACACAGAGAGGCTGCAAAGAGATTGAGATAGGTTAAGCGAATGGGCTAAGGTTTGGCAGATGGAATACAATGTGGGAAAGTGTGAGGTCATCCACCTTGGAAAAAAAAACAGTAAAAGGGAATATTATTTGAATGTGGAGAAATTATAACATGCTGCGGTGCAGAGGGACCTGGGGGTCCTTGTGCATGAAACTCTTTTTGGTCCTTGTGCATGAATCCCAAAAAATTAGTTTGCAGTTGCAGCAGGTAATCAGGAAGGAGAATGGAATGTTGGCCTTCATTGCGAGAGGGATGGAATACAAAAGCAGGGAGGTCCTTCTGCAACTGTATAGGGTATTGGTGAGACCGTACCTGGAGTACTGCATGCAGTTTTGGTCACCTTACTTAAGGAAGGATATACTAGCTTTGGAGGGGGTACAGAGATGATTCACTAGGCTGATTCTGGAGATGATAGATTGAGTAGACTGGGTCTTTACTCATTGGAGTTCAGAAGGATGAGGGGTGATCTTATAGAAACATTTAAAATAATGAAAGGGATAGACAAGATCGAGGCAGAGAGGTTGTTTCCACTGGTCAGGGAGACTAGAACTAGGGGGCACAGCCTCAAAATACGGGGAGCCAATTTAAAACCGAGTTGAGAAGGAATTTCTTCTCCCAGAGGGTTGTGAATCTGTGGAATTCTCTGCCAAGGAAGCAGTTGAGGCTAGCTCATTGAATGTATTCAAGTCACAGATAGATAGATTTTTAACCAATAAGGGAATTAAGGGTTACGGGGAGCGGGCGGCTAAGTGGAGCTGAGTCCACGGCCAGATCAGCCATGATCTTGTTGAATGGCGGAGCAGGCTCGAGGGGCTAGATGGCCCACTCCTGTTCCTAATTCTTCTGTTCTAATTCCTGGCCATAGTCCCTTTGTCCCAACAATGGAAACTTTAACTCATGCTGGAGGTGTGGGGGAAAACACTCAGCCAGATCTTGCAGATTCCAACAGTTTGTCTGCAGAAACTGCATTCTCAGTGGCCATTTAGCTCGAATGTGCAGAAAACCTGCAACCAGACTAATATATAAGGCAGGTGGACCAGAAGGGGGCTCTGTGAGGCCGGATGACTTTTGGGGCAAATCGGTGGATGCCGAGGTTCAACGGGTCCATGTGGCGAATATTCACAGTTCATACACCAAAACGCCACCAATGATGATGAGGGTTTTGTTGAACGGTATCCCAGTACGCATGGAGCTGGACACTGGGGCCAGCCAGTCACTCATGAGCGTTCAGCAATTTGAGAAGCTATGGCCACTCAAAGCCAGTAGACCCAAATTAGAACGTATTGAGACACAATTACGGACTTACACCAAAGAAATCATTCCGGTGCTAGGCAGTGCAATGATGGCTGTCAGACACAACGGGTCAGTGAACCGGCTGCCACTCTGGATTGTCCCGGGTAGTGGTCCCGCACTGTTGGGGAGGAGCTGGTTCGCTGAGATGAACTGGAAATGGGGAGATGTTCACTCAATATCTTCGGTAGAGCGAAGTTCGTGCTCACAAGTCCTACAACAATTCGAGTCACTATTCCAACCGGGCGTCAGGACTTTCAAAGGCACTAAAGTAGTGATACACATCACCCCGGATGCCAGGCCAGTGCACCACAAAGCCAGAGCGGTGCCATCTGTAATACGGGAGAAAATCGAGAGCGAACTGGACCGGCTGTTACGAGAGGGCATCATCTCGCCTGTTGAATTCAGCGACTGGGCGAGCCCCATCATTCCCGTTCTAAAAGCGGATGGCTCTGTCAGGATCTGTGGCGACGACAAGGTCACCATCAATCGGGTGTCCCTACAAGATCAATACCCGCTCCCGAGAGTGGAGGACCTCTTCGCCATGCTGGCAGGCGACAAGCTGTTCACCAAGTTGGACCTCACTTCAGCCTATATGACCCAGGAACTGGCCGACGAATCCAAACCACTGACCACTATCACCACGCACAAGGGACTGTTTGCGTATAACAGGTGCCCTTTTGGCATTCGATCAGCGGCCGCGATTTTTCAACGTAACATGGAAAGCCTGCTTAAATCCATTCCGGGAACGATCGTATTCCATGACGACATCCTCATCACGGGTCGAGACACCGAGGAACACCTCCACAACCTGGAGGAGGTGCTATGCCGACTGGACTGGGTAGGCCTGTGACTCAAGAAGTCTAAATGCATGTTCTTAGCTCCTGAGGTTGAGTTTCTGGGCAGGAGGGTTGCTGCAGATGGGATTCGGCCCACCGAATCCAAAACAGAGGCGATTCGACGAGCACTCAGGCCCTGCAACACATCGGAGCTGCGTTCATTCCTGGGACTGTTGAACTATTTCGGGAACTTTCTGCTGAACTTGAGCACGTTGTTGGAGCCGCTACACGTGCTCCTGCGTAAGGGTTGCGATTAGCTTTAGGGGTACTGTCAGGAACAGGCTTTTGATCGGGCACGAAACCTACTTTGTTCAAACAAGTTGTTGACCCTGTACGACCCCTATAAAAAATTGTTTCTGACATGTGATGCATCGTTCTCTGGGGTTGGGTGCGTGTTGCAGCAGGGCAATGTTGAGCGTCAACTACAACCTGTGGTTTATGCCTCCAGGTCGCTCTCTCAAGCAGAACGGGGATATGGGATGGTCGAGAAGGAAGTGCTCGCATGTGTCTATGGTGTAAAAAAAATGCATCAGTACCTCTTCGGTAGGAAGTTTGAATTAGAGACGGACCACAATCCACTCACATCCCTGTTGTCAGACAGCAAGGCTGTCAATGCCAACGCATCAGCTCGCATACAGCGGTGGGCTCTCACGCTGGCTGCTTATGACTACTCCATCCGGCACTGGCCCGGCACTGAAAACTGCGCTGACGCGCTCAGCAGGCTCCCACTGGCCACCACTGAGGGGACAGCTGAGCAAAGCGCTGAGATGGTCATGGCTGTCGATGCCTTTGATAGCGCAGGCTCCCCCATCACAGTCCACCAGATCAAAATCTGGACAAACGGAGATCCCCTCCTATCCTTGATTAAGAAATGTGTCCTAACTGGGGATTGGGCGCCCACACACGGAGCATGCCCTGAGGAGGTCAGACCGTTTTACAGGCGGATGGATGAGTTCTCCATCCAAGCCGACTGCCTACTATGGGTCAGCCAGGTAGTCATGCCCCAGAAGGGCAGGGAGGCATTCATCAGGGAACTCCATAGTGAGCACCCAGGCATTGTGATGATGAAGGCCATTGCCCGGTCACACGTTTGGCGGCCTGGAATTGATTCAGACCTGGAACACTGTGTTCGCAGGTGCACGACCTGTGCCCAGCTGGGTAATGCCCCCAGGGAGGCCCCGCTCAGCCTGTGGCCCTGGCCCATTAAGCCATGGTCACGCATTCACGCTGACTATGGGGAAGATGTTCCTCATTGTAGTAGATGCGTACTCGAAATGGATCGAGTGCATCATCTTGAATTCATGCATGTCATCCACCACCGTGGAAAGCCTACATGTGATCTTTGCATCCCATGGCTTGCCAGACATCCTGGTTAGTGATAATGGCCCGTGTTTCACGAGCTATGAATTCTGGGAGTTTATGTCGGGCAATGGCATCAATCACGTCAGGACTGCGCCGTTCAAGCTGGTCTCCAATGGCCAGGCGGAACGGGCAGTCCAAATCACTCAGCAAGGTATGCTCAGGATTCAAGGACCCTCCCTACAATGCCGCTTATCGCGCCTCCTGCTGGCCTATAGATCCCGCCCACATTCGCTCACGGGGGTCCCGCCCGCAGAGTTACTCATGAAACGGACACTCAAAACTCGGTTGTCCCTCATCCACCCAGTCCTGACTGACATAGTTGAGGGCAAGCACAAGTCACAAAACGAGTACCAAGACCGTAATTCAAGGGAGAGATGTATAGAAATAAATGATCCTGTATTCGTCCTCAATCACGGCATGGGGCCCAAATGGCTTGAGGGTACTATAATTGGCAAAGAGGGGAATAGGGTCATCATGGTAAAACTCAACAATGGCCAGATATGCCGTAAGCATCTGGACCAAGTAAAAAAAAGGTTCAGCATGGACATGGAGGAACCTGAAGAAGACCATGAGATGGAGCACACACTACCGCCAGCGAACGTGCAACAAGAGCAATCAGAAGAATGCATAGTCCCTGAGGTCAGCCCGGACAGGCCGGAATCACCACAGGTGACAGACACTCACATCAGTGTCCAACAACCAGAGCCCCAACTGCGGCGCTCCATGAGGGAGCGTAGACCACCTGAGAGACTAAACCTATGATCCTTGTAAGACTTTGGTGTAGGGGGGGGGGAACGTGATGTCATGTTTGTAACTACAATGTAACACCACTGTATTACTGTATACACTCAACTCAGATGCACACCTTGACCACAGGGGGTGAACTTGTGGGAGACACTCCTTGCCTGATCACACAGGTATATAAAGGGAGGTCCAACGCAGGGTCATCACTTCTGGAGTCCGGTAATAAAGAGTTAAGGTCACAGAGTGGCCTTGTCCCTGGAATGTGCCTCGTGTGGTTTCATGCTGTTGAATAAGGACTTTACATGACGGTTCTGGGAATGAACTTCAGTCGACTTTCCATATTCCTCTGGAATATTGCTGCAGCCGAGTGAATTCCAACCGGCATCTGTGGTAAATAAACAGTCCTTTGTGCGTGTTAATGCACGTAAGTCTCTTCGACGTCTCGACCAACTCCTGCGTCATATAGGCCGACGTCAAGTCCAGTTTTGTGAACGACTTCCCTCCGGCTAGCATCGCAAACAATTAATCAGTCTTCGGTAACATGTACTGATCTTGTTTGAAAACCCTGTTGATCGTAGCTTTGTAGTCTCCACAGATTCTGACTGTGCCATCACTTTTCAGCACAGAAACAATGGGGCTGGCCCATTCATTGAATTCAACCGGTGATATGATCCCTTGACGCTGGAGTCTGTCCAGTTCAATTTCAACTTCTCCCTCATCATATACGGACTTTATGACGGACGGGTCTTGCATCTGAGTCCACGTGGATCTGCACCTTGGCTCCTGTGAAGTTGCCAATACCCGGTTCGAACAGCGAGGGGAACTTGCTCAATACTTGGGCACATGTATCTTCCTCCGATGACAACGCTTTGTGTCGTTCCAGTCGCATCTGATATTTTCCAACCAGCTCTTGCTGAGCAGAGTTGGGTCACTGCCTGGAACAATCCACAGCGGTAATTCGTGAATCGCACCATTACACAACACATTAATTTGTGCACTACCAATCACCTTTATCAATTCTTTGGTGTACGTGCGCAGCTTGGCATTAACGGGCTCAGCATGAGCCTCACAGTCTTAGTAAATGCCCTCTCGTTCAAGATCGATTGACTCGCCCGTGTCCAGTTCCATCGATACCGGTATCCCGTGAAACTTCACGTTAATCAAAATTGGTTTACTTTTGGCAATGAAAGAGTACAATCCATAAACTTCCTCTTCTGGCATCTCGGATTGCGTATCCGGATCCGCGCTAGTCTGACTCTCATCTTCCACGTGGTGTGTCGCAGCTCGCTTGCTCATCTGCGGACACTTGCGCTGGAGATGCCCCACTCTCTGGCAGCCTTTGCAACTATATTGTTTAAATCGGCACTGCTGGTGCCGATGATTTCCCCCACAACGCCAACACGGAGAAGTCGGATACATTCCCGCTGGCGGACTTTGAGCAGCCACAGGTTTCGCGAACACAGCGGGATTGACCCTGCCATGTGCCACTCTGCTGAACGCCGAATCATTCACGAACGCAGCCGGATCGGCCCTGCCATGTGCCGCTCTGCCGAACGCCGAATCAATCGCATTTACACTACTTGCCGAGATTCAATTCTTCACTGATATTTGCTTTAAACTCCTGTTCGTCGTCATACATGATTGAGTGATCTGGATGGCCCTTTTTAAATCCAACTCTTCCACTGCCAGAAGTTTGCGCAGGATCACCTCGTGGTTGATAGCGATAACAAAGAGGTCCTGCAGCATGTCTGCCAACACTGTCCCGAACTTGCACGGTCCCGCTAGACGTCTCAGGTCGGCAACGAATTCCACCGCGCTCTGGCCCTCCGATCGAACGTGTGTATAAAACCCGGATCTCGAGATGATGATGATGCCGTTGTCTGGCTTGAGGTGCTCCCATATCAATGTACACAACTCGTCATACGTTTTCTCTGTTGGATCACTAGGCATGAGTAGATTCTTTATCAGACTAGATCTTTGAACCGCACACAGTGAGGAACACGGCCCGGCGTCGATCTGCATCGTCGACCCACTTCATTTTGTTAGCCACAAAGTACTGGTTCAAACGGCTCACAAAGTCTGCCCAATCTTCCCCCTCCACGAATCGCTCTAAAAATCCAATCGTACTCACTTTGCAAACAAAGGTTCTTGTATTCTCGTCGCCAAATGTTATGTATGCAATAAAAGTACAAACTGAATAGTTTAACTGAACAAGGCACAACTTTGTTTCTGCCCTTGTTATAACCTTGTTATTACGGCCCAAACCGCCTGACTCTCAAAAAAGCTGGCCTTTTATACTAGAGCAGCATCATGTGCGTGCTGCTCAGTGGCCTCCAACAATGACACCATCTGGTGGCTGCAAACAGCATGTAGATACATGACATCTTGTAGCCACAGTATTTATCTGGCTGGTCCAGTTAAGTTTCTGGTCAATGGTGTCCCCCAGGATGTTGAGGGTGGGGAATTCAGCAATGGTAATGCCGTTGAATGTCAAGGGGCGGTGGCTAGTCTCTCGCTTGTTGGAGATAGCCATTGCCTGGCACTTGTGTGGCGCGAATGTTACTTGCCACTTATCAACCCAAGCCTGAATGTCATCCAGGTCTTGCTGCATGCGGGCTTGGACTGGTTCATTATCTGAGGAATTGTGAATGGAACTGAACACTGTGCAATCATCAGCGAACATTCCCACTTCTGATCTTATGATGGATGGAAGGTCATTAATGAAGCAGCTGAAGATGGTCGGGCCTAGAACACTGCCCCAAGGAACTCCTGCAGTGATATTCTTAGGCTGAGATGATTAACATCCAACAATTACAACCATCCTCCTTTGTGATAGGTATGACTCCAGCCAGTGGAGTGTTTTCCCCTGATTCCCATTGACTTCAATTTTACTAGGGCTTCTTGATGCCACACTCGATCAAATACTGCTTGATGTCAAGGACAGTCACTTTCACCTCACGTCTGGAATTCAGCTCTTTTGTCCATGTTTGGACCAAAGCTGCAATGAGGGTGACCACCTCCTGAAACGTGTTATCCACGTAGCTCACAACCTCACGGATGTACCGCATTGAGACCAGCTGCTGCTCAAGCTCTGAATCCCAGAGCTCGAGCTCCTCCAGCCGATGTAATTTCCTGCACACGCATCCTGGAGTTCCCACATGGAGCAGAATGTGCATTTCAGGGGATGGAGGTGCCCTGCCATGCCTCTATTTCTTCAACTATTAACTAACTTATAGAAATAAACTTAAGTCTTAAGGCTAGAAATTATGTCCATTTGCGCCTCCTGTTAGCACCCCTGCTGGACGCTAATGGGGTGCAAATGCTTTACATTCCGGGCACGCTGTTGGCAACGACTCCCACCATATTGGACATGAGTTTAGCGGCGGTGCTACGGCGTTGCGCCCCGATCTCCTGTGTCTGGAGATCGTGACGTCATCACCCCATTAGCGCCCCAGCCCTGAAATTGGTTTTTGCCCCTTGCATCTGCGCCAGGCGATAACACTGACAACTGCAGTGGTTGCATATCAGGTAGACGACCACGACCGGTGCGAAAATTAAAGGCGAGTTGGGCGATGGTGAATGAAAAAAAAAACGTACCTTGTGGTTGCCACTGCTGATGCGGTTCCTTCCTGGGGTAGTGGGTTGATTGCGCGGCACCCCTGCTCCCCAGTGGTCCAGGTAGGTGCCTTTTTCATTTGCAGAGTCGGCAGCGTGGGCTCTTCCCTTTAATTGCGGGAAGGGACCCTCGGACATGGCAGCATTATGCGGAAGTGCTGCTGAAGCGTTAGCCCCGTTACCGCAACATGAAGGAAATGGAGCGGGCACTCCACTTCCTTCCGGGGGCAGTAATCCGAATTTCTCGAGAGGGGCGGGATTTCCACGCCTGGCGCTAAGTCTCGTGCCTCCCGAATCTTATCGCCCCGTATTCAAACCCTAAGAGTCTTGAAAGTTGGGCCTATATTTATCTCGGTCGCTTCTCTCGCTCTCTTAAAGTCTTTATTCATACAATTATTTATAGTTATATTAATTTTCTTATCTAGTTAAGTTAGAGAGAATAAAACATTAATACTCACCACCAATCACCTACCTGCAGTCACGTCGCTCCTTAATTTTGTTGTTCTTTTGGAATTCGGCGTCTTTGTATCTACCGATTCCTTCCAGGTCTGCGCTGTCCTCGGGTTCCGCTCTCTTTTTCTACATATATCGTTGGTACAAATATGGACCACGACCTCTGGATGTTCACCCTCCTTCCTCAAAATGTTCTGCAGCCGCTATTTTTGCATGGGAATGGGTGGTAATACGTTAGAAATCAGAGTATAGAACTTACTGCCTCACTCATGCTGTCGTTTTGCCTATCGTAAATTTGATATGGGCCTTTATATTAGTGGCTAGGGGCCTCAATATATAATGCAAATCAGGGTACTATGACATCAATAGGACCCCAAAGCAATTTTCAAGTACCATCAGGTGAAGGGCGCACAGTGCATGCTCCACCCAGTGGTACTGGGTCTAGAGCAACCAAAACAGCAGTCCTTAAAGTGACCAGAAACAGGCAGTTTTTTTTTTAGTATCAAATAGACTTTTGTCAGGCTAGGAGGAGCATTAATGGTACAGAAAAATCAATTTGCCAGATGCTTGACCCTCTGCAGCCCTCCCCGGTCTCACCTTCCCTCAACTTAACATGATGTGCTTGGCTCCACGGAGGAGCTGATTTCCCGCCCCATGCCCCAACTCAATGAGCTGCTCCGAATACACAGGCAGCTCGACGTAATGCGGTAATGAGGTTCAACCATCAAAATCGTTTGGTGGTCCGACTGTTTTCATCAGGCCAGTGAGCTTGCTCCGTCTATCTTTCCAATGCTTCTAAAGATGAAACGTTGTTACACAATCCACACTAATTCATCACCTTGTCATGCTAATTAGTAACATATTGGTAAAGATAATCATTTAGCACATGACTGGGTAAGTCCTAACCTGTGCAAAAGAATTCCTCAAATAGAGCTTTCAGCAGTATGTGGGTCCCATCGATAGCCTGCTGCAGCCATGGAGAAGCCAGCAATCGTGTGGAAATTTATGGACCTGAATTTTTGCTGCGCAGGGGCACGTTGTATTTAATGAGGTTATATGCCCTGCGGAAGAGGGCATTGGTCACATGTTGAATTCAGATCCTCACAGTAATTTGGCTGATGTTACAGAGGTCTCATTGCCATTGTAGGTAGACCGTGGCTTTAGGTTTTCATGGAGTATCCCATATGGATGGCCAATTGCTTGGTGAAGAGCAGTCTGTGCATGCACAGCTTTTCTGGCAGTGCCTCAGGTGACATTTGTTCCTGTACATTCTCAGAGGGGGGACAGGGTGCGGAATAACACCGAGATTGGTTCAGTCTTTGGCCCTGGTGCCTCAAGGGACCCACCTGCTCCCTCAGCCTCTCCTCCAGATCATCCATGATAATCAAGAACAGTGACTAGGTAATTACAAAGCATTCACCTTCGTAACACATCGAAAGAAGGAGGGATGCTGAAAATAATTGCCTTCAGATACTAATGGGACTCGAATTTGTAAGACTGTTATGAAGACTGTCAAAATTGAGAATTAACTCAAAGACTCGAGAACAATTTCTAGACAGCTGATATGAGGCTCATAGCTTTAATGGTCCCTTTTTTGGTCTCCCAAGCTGAGAGCCATCTGAGGGCCATAAATCACACTAATACAAGGCCATCCACATGATTATTTTTCAGTCTTAATGATGGCGGCATTAATACTAGCATAAATCCAACAAATGGCAATTGCCATTGACTATAATGGTGGACTGAGCGATGAGACCAAAACGGTTATCGGCTTAGGCAAGGCTATCGGCGGAGAGGCACAAATGTCTCCACAAATTATGGCATAATTGAATTTATGGTATAACCCACTTACTCCATTCTTTCCTGAAACCTTTATGTATAAATAAAGGTGCTCAGTGTTACGGCATCATTACGATGGTGCAAGTTTCCAGCAAATTTCCAGGTGGAAGCTAAATGAGCTCGTTGTGTTGTCAGGCAATTTCATTCCTATGTATACATTTTGCCAAGATCTTCAGAACACGTTAAGAATTGCCCACCTCGGTACTTAACTATCTGCAAGATGACTGCTCATTTACTTTTTACACTATTTTTAATCCAAGTAAAGGATTTTAACAACTTTAAAATGATAATCTGAATGGTAGCAGATTAGGAAAAGGAGAGATGCAATGAGACTTGGGTGTCATGGTACATCAGTCATTGAAAGTTGGCATGCAGGTACAGCAGTCATAGCTAGGGGTTTTGCG
The DNA here is from genome assembly GCF_044704955.1 of Pristiophorus japonicus. Lineage (NCBI taxonomy): Eukaryota > Metazoa > Chordata > Chondrichthyes > Pristiophoridae > Pristiophorus > Pristiophorus japonicus. The sequence goes on from NC_091980.1 coordinate 58,185,078, forward strand.
TATAGGAGCAGGGAGGTCTTACTGCAGTTGTACAGGGCCTTGGTGAGGCCTCACCTGGGATATTGTGTACAGTTTTGGTCTCCTAATCTGAGGAAGGACGTTCTTGCTATTGAGGGAGTGTAGCGAAGGTTCACCAGACTGATTTCCGGGATGGCAGGACTGACATATGAGAGACTGGATCGACTGGGCCTGTATTCACTGGAGTTTAGAAGGATGAGAGGGGATCTCATAGAAACATATAAAATTCTGACGGGATTGGACAGGTTAGATGCAGGAAGAATGTTCCCGATGCTGGGGAAGTCCAGAACCAGGGGTCACAGTCTAAGGATAAGGGGTAAGCCATTTAGACCAAGATGAGGAGAAACTTTGTTAACCTGTGGAATTCTCTACCACAGAGAGTTGTTGATGCCAGTTCATTGGATATATTCAAGAGGGAGTTAGATATGGCCGTTACGGCTAAAGGGATCAAGGGGTATGGAGAGAAAGTAGGAAAGGGATACTGAGGTGAATGATCAGCCATGATCTTACTGAATGGTGGTGCAAGCTCAAAGCACCAAATGGCCTACTCCTATACCTATTTTCTATTTTTCTATGTTTCTAATGTATTGCACACATGTATTACTTAGGTTATGTTTACTACATTGTATGTGCTTTTGTGAAGGTGGTGTCAACACTGCTCACTGATCCTAAGAATGAGCTTTTAATACAGTCCATTGAACCTCTCCTCACCTAAAATAAAGATCGATTCTGAACAATCAAGATGCAAAACCATAACAACTTCTGCCTTTTTTGGCTTGCACCACTTTTGTAGTTTTTCTCTCATCTGTCTTCTTGCTTCCTGCTTCAGCTTCTACTTGTTCCCTGTAGCATCTATAATATATGCTTATTAGGCATCTGTCATGTAGAAGTTAAAAGATTAAATGCCTACAGATGTTGTGCATCTCTACAAATAGGAGAAGCTCTGATTAATATTTTCTAGAGCTCGAGAGAGACAAGGGCTGTATCTGAGGACTGAACAGTCCTCAGGTACAGAGTTACAGCTAGTTAGCTCAATTCGCCTGAAATCAGCCAAACCAGCATAAAAGATTGAGGAATTTTAAGCGCAAGCTACGCTGAGTGTCAATGGAGTTTCCGTGATCTTTGATGTTAGTTCTGGAAGCAGGTCCAGCCTGCAAAACTGTCCACGTCCCCAGATCGAAATAATGAGCATGGCAAGTTTCCGCTGATTGCGTTCGTTTGCAAAGGCTCTTCAAATTAAGCTCTTTTTGGCTCAAAGGCACTAGGAGGCACATTTTTTAAGTTTTTAAGTGTTTAAAAAAAAAGTTAATTTACGAAGAAACTGACTAGTGTACACCAATGAAACTACAGGTTAAACGTCTTTGGTCCGGGACTCTCTGGTCCGGAAACATTTGTGGTTCAGCATTAGTTGGGCCTGAGGGAGAGGAGGGTTTATTTAAAAAAAAACACCAAACCAGTGTGTTAACAATCGCTGGGAACGGCTGTCAGTCAGTGAGTGTGTGCAGCGATTGGCTGAAGGGGCTGACAATCAGTGAGTGTGTGCAGCAATTGGCTGAAGGGGCTGTCAGTCAGTGAGTGTGTGCACAGGTGCTGAGGGAGCCGCCACAGGCTGCCAGCATGCGTGCGCACACACATACACACACACACACATGCACACACACAGGAGCCCGGGCGCTGTCAACATGTTATCGATAAGTTTAGGCTAGATGTGACCTCCTGTGGTCCGGAAAATTCTCTGTTTCGGCACCGGTCAGGTCCCGAGGGTGCTGGACCACAGAGGTCCAACCTGTAGCAAATAGTTCAGTATAGTCTTTTTAAAAGTCATTTTCAGTGATTTAAAATCAGGTTACTCACAGGTGGAGGACTAGACCTGCGAACATTTTTAAAAATGCTTATTTTTGGTGATAATCACATTTTCAGCTGTATTAATAAAACTGTACCCATTTACCCATCTTAAATGCATCACTTAATATTTTTTAGTGCAAGGAAAAAAATAAACAATTACAATCTATCATGCTACCCGATTGCGTGGCTCATGGAAGATTTTACGTTTGTGATTATGCAAATGGTTCAAACCTACTGGCACTGCTTTGAAGGCTAACAACATTAACAGAGGAAGGCTAGAGAGTGAATAGAGAGTAGATTTGATTCTGCACATGCTGATTTTAAATAAGATCAAGGTGCATGACAGTTGTGCTCTCTGAATTGAATAAATGGAAAAGTCCGAGATAACCTCCCCATACCAAAATTAATGACATACTCTGAAATTGGATTACTAATAGAAATATAAAAAAGGCCAGACAGAATCACATTAGATATAATTAATATATAGTTGCAGAGATAAACTATTACTGGGGTATGTTATAGACCACCCGGCCAGGATGAAAGCTTTGATCTGGAACTGAGATAAGGAAGGCAGCTAATAAGGGACCAATAATAGTCATTGTAGTTTTTAACTTGCCAGAAATTCAATGGGACAAAATTGTCTCTACTGGTAAGACAGGAATGGATTTCTTGAGTTAATAGAATACTGTTTTATAAGTCAATTTGTAAAAGAGCCAACAAGGGGAGAAAACAGCTTGGATTTGATTAGGAGTAACAGAGATTTTCAACACAAAGGTGGGTGAGGCATTATGTACCAGATATCATAATGTGCTCACATTTGACATTACAAGGATTGGAAAGGTTACAAAAACCCAAACAAATCTGCCAAATGCGCTTGTGAAATCTGGTAGGTTTGAATGTGGCTGGAGGAGTCGAGGAACTATGGAGTTCCTTCAAGGAGGTGATTCTGAATACAACAGACCAATGTGTACCCATGCAAAGAAAAGGTACCACGCTTAAAGGCACTCTTGCTTGGCTGAACAGTTTTACCAAGCAAGTTACAAAGAAGGAAAAAAGGCATTTAAGGCCATGAAGGAAAATGGCTCAGAATTAAAATGGATTCAATACCAAAAGACATGCCAGGTGTTAAAAGAAGGCATCAGAATGACAAAGAAATCTTTTTGAATTGAATATGGCAAGTGAACGATAATATGTTCTTTAGTTATATTAAGAGAAAAAGAAAAAGCAGGATAGAGTGGGGTCACTGAAAGTGCGATTAGGCGAGGGAGTGACAACTGATGCTATTATACACTATTCACCTTACTACCGGTTTGATTATAAATTTGGCACAGTGGGAAAGATTTGGGGGCTTCCTGTCTAACAGTAGTGGGAAGACAGCACCCTGAAAATGGTGGGGAGTGATTATTGTCCCGTTTCAAGTGTGGCTGTGCTAGCTGCAATCTTCCATCACACCTACTGCTGGGCAGCCAGTGTGCCTGCCTGAGTCAGATGGGAGGCCAATTTAAAATGCAAATTGGGGTCTTAGGGCGTATGTAGGAGCCCGTTTGCCAGTTTAGGACAATACTGGCGGAGCGATAACTGCATGCTCCACCCAGTATCTGCTAGCAGTCTAGCCACACATGAGCCAACAGGAGGAGCAGGGTTGTTCCGCCAGGCTCCACAAAACCAGCCTGGAATGCTGCCACTCTTGTAGCAGCATGATAGAGAATTCAAACAGGCTGCATTTAGACAGACTGTGAGAATTCACAGACACCAAGTCAGAGATGCTACGTGAGTGGGAGCATGTTGCATTAAGTCATCAATCAACTTGACATTTTCGGACTTTGGGTAGCGAGCCAATTAAAAGGTTAAAAGACTATTAATTGAGCCAATAAGGTCAAAGAAGGCGAGTTCTTTTCTGTAAATTGATCCAGGTATAAGTACAGCCATTTTGACCATGTGGTCTCAGAAGGACAAAGACCTGGCTTAAAGCCAAGAGCTTGTTGCTGTCTGCCAGAAATAAAGTGACATTAAAACTACAATCGGAGTTCGTATTTCATTGGAAATTAAGAGATCTAACACAGCACAAATGTGCCATCCTCCTTCTGGCCAGGAAACAGTATCTTGCCTCTGCTACACCCCCAGATTAGCCAGTAGCGATTTTAACTTTTAAAAGGCCTCCTTTGGCCCTCGCAATAGTGGCTATTGACATGCTGACATACGAGCAATAATGATGGAAAATTTGATGTATGACACAGTTGTGGTGTATAGTTGTATTCTGTATAATTATTTTTAATCACCTCATATATTTGTTTTGTACTGCCTAATATAATTACATTTTATATTTGCTGAATAAATGTATTACTTAAGGCTAGTTGGAAACTGCAAGAATCCACAAAGCTGGTAACTCTAATGAAACAAAAACCTTTTAGAAACAACCTTGAAAGAAAAATATAATGCTGAATTCAATTAAAGGAATCTTGAGAAAGATTCACAAGAGGGATGGATCACTTGAGAATGTCTGAGTTGAGCTGAATCCCATTTCTAAAACTGTGATTCCTAGAACTTATATTCCTCCTCTAAAGATGAGCAGATAAGATTGTCTAGGATATCAGAACTTTATAATAAACAAATAGGACATAAATAGAGCGAACCATCAATTGGAGAGCACCCAAGTTTCGGTCCCACTGAAGAAAGAAACTTTCAAAGATTGTGCCCTAGCCTGAGGGGAGAGAGTACCAGACAAAGAAGAAGACTTCACTTCCGATTAAACAAGTACAATTGTGAGATTCTCTGTTTATTAACTTTTGTAACAAATGTAACTATCAAATAGCTTGAAATTGAATGAGCATTACATATATAAAGTAAAAGGAAAGGCTGCTTCCCAAGTTCTTTTTTATACTTTTACAGATTGCTGGTCGATACTAGGTTAAGATTAGTTAAGTAACTTCTGCTAGCGTAACAGATTTAGAAATAGTACACAACACTATTCCATCATTACCATCTTATTTAGTTCAGAGTATTATGCAGGCTTTTTTTTTGATGGATACTGCTGTAGTCTGATGGAGGTGTTACAAAGTTACAAAGTATTTACAGCACAGCAACAGGCCATCCCATGCCGGTGTTCATGCTCCACACGAGCATCCCCCCACCCTTCTCCTTCTAACCCCATCAACATATCCTTCTATTCCTTTCTCCCTCATGTGCTTATCCAGCTTCCCTTTAAATGCATCAATGCTAAGTCACCTCAACTACTCCTTGTGGTAACAAGTTCCACATTCTAACCACTCTCTGGGCAAATAAGTTTTTCCTGAATTCCCTATTGAATTTGTTAGCGACTATCTTATATTTAGGGACCTTAGTTCTTTTCACTCTTGCAAGGGGAAACATCCTCTCTACATCTACCCTATCAAACCCTTTCAAATATTGAAGACCTGTGTCAGGCCACTCCTCAGTCTTCTCTTTTCTAGAGTAAAGAGACCCAGCCTGTTCAATCTTTACTGATAGGTCCCTCTCAGTTCTGGTATCATTCTAGTAAATCTTTTTTGCACCTTCTCCAATGCATTTATGTCCTTTTTATAATATGGAGACCAAGGGGAAAAAATGACCCCTTTCCTTAAGGCCAGTTACCGCCGGAAATTGACAGCCACGCAACGGAGTGGAATGACTGCCATTTTGAAAACTGCCCTCATGCGGTATCCCGGCGGTGACCCGCTCCCCGCAATACCGCTCCGCTGCTGCCGATCCATCCCAACTGTGTCACCACCGATGTGCCCCTCTCAACATGAAATTCCGCACTGAAAATCTTACTCCCACCGCTTGGTGCCACCGACAGCTTTTTCTGCCAGTGCACTGTGCTTGCCGTTCTTGTAAAATGACAGTGTGGCTACCATTAAAGGGGAGGACCTACTGCCATGGCCGCCATCTTATATTTTTTGTTGGCCAACTGCCATGTCAGGCCAACAATTATGCCCCCGGGTTTGGCCGGACCACCAACAGGCAGCCTGGCACCCCGTCTTGGGTGCCAGGCTGCTGGCCCGGCCGAAACCCTCCTTGGTGGCCCAGTGGACTTAACTTAAAGAATCACAGAGCTCACTGCGGCCCTCCCCTTTAAGTGAGGGGAGAAACGTGGCGATGCGCCAGCATGATGATGTCATCAGCGCTACACTGATGAGTGACAGCAGTGGACATTCCGCCCGGCCCCCACTTTCACCCCTCTACTTACCGAATTTCCGCCCCCATTATGACTGACTTCCGAGTGCTCGAAAATAAAAGCCAAAGAGTAGAATTTCTTGCAATAGGCCACATCTATTGCTGCGGTATAAAGTCGAAATACGGTAGGTATGCCTCGTTTTCGGCGGGGGGCAATTTCAGCCCCCAGAACTGTTCGCAGTACTCCAAGTGTGGTCTAACCAAGGTTCTATACAAGTTTAACACATTCTCTCTGCTTTTCAATTCTATCCCTCTAGAAACGAACCCCAGTGCTTTACTTTTTTTTTTAAATGGCATTATTAACCTGCATTGTTACTTTTAGTGATTTGTGTATCTGTACCCATAGATCCTTCTGTTCCTCAACCCCATTTAGACACTAGTTTTCCAAGGAGTATGTGGCCTTCTTATTCTTCCTAACAAAATGTACTACTTCACACTAGTCTACATTGAAGTTAATTTGCCAATTACACGCCCATTCTGTAAGTTTATTAATGTCTTCCTGTATGTTGTCAGTCCCCCTCTATTTTAACTACACACCCCAATTTCGTGCCATGCACAAATTTTGAAATTGTACTTCCGATTTCCGAATCCAAATTATCTATGTAAATGGTCAACAAGAGGTCCCAGTATCGATCCTTATGGAACACCACTTCTCAATCTGAGTAACTATCTTTAACCTTTACTCTGTTACCCATTTTGGAGCCAGCTAAGCTACTTGTCCTGTGATTCCCCATGTTTTGACTTTATTTATTAGTCTACTATCAAAAGCTTTTTCGAAATCCAAATATATTCTGTCCACTGCATTAACCTTATCTACCGTTTCTGTTACTTCATATACTTGTATTGGAGGCTGTTCAGAGAAGGTTCACTAGATTGATTCTGGAAACGAGGGGGTTGACTTATGAAAATAGGTTGAGTAGATTGTGCCTATACACATTGGAGTTCAGAAGAATGAGAGGTAATCTTATTGAAACATATAAGATAATGAGGGGGCTCGACAAGGTGGATGCAGAGAGGATATTTCCACTCATAGGGAAAACTAAAACTAGGGGACATAGTCTCAGAATAAGGAGCCGCCCATTTAAAACTAAGATGAGGAGAAATTTCTTCTCTCAGAGGGTTGTAAATCTATGGAATTCTCTGCCCCAGAAAGCTGTGGAGGCTGGGTTATTGAATATATTTAAGGCGGAGATAGACAGGTTTTTGAGCGATAAGGGAGTAAAGGGTGATGGGGAGCGGGCAGGGAATTGGAGCCAAGCCCATGATCAGATCAGTCATGATCTTATGAATGGCGGAGCAGGCTCGAGGGGCCAAATGGCCTATTCCTGCTCCTATTTCTTATGTTCTTATGTTAATCGAAGAATTCAATGAATTTGGTTAAATATGACCTTTCTTTTTGGAATCCATGCTGACTACTCTATTATATTTTTAGAATCTAGATGTTTTTCTACTATATCTTTGAGCAAGGACTCCATTATCTTTCCTACCACCATTAAGCTAATTGGTTTATGGTTCTCTGGACTTGTTCTAGGTGCCTTTTTATATATAGCTATCACATCAGCTGTCGGCCAGTCATCTGGCACTATTCCCTTTTCTGATTAATTTTATATATATGTAATAGTATTAAATGTGTCTAATATATGAGCTATACATAAATTCCAGTAATATTAATAAAGTTGGTTATATTAAACTGCTCTTCTATACATATTTCCTTCAAACAGACATTCACCAAATTTCACATTAGAAATATCGTTTTAAACGATTTAAATTTATGTCCCTAATTATACCCATTTGTCTTATTTCAGACTTTACCTCTTTCATTTACTTTATAAGGTTCAATATCATAATTGGAATGCAACAATTTCAGCATTAAATTCAGATTTTTTTTCACACAACCATTCTTTCACAGGCTTTTGGAATGTCCATTCAAAATGCCTAATTGGGAGGCGAGCAAAGAAAAAAAAAGACTTCTGTAATAAAACAGAGAAAATGGTTGTGTATCTGGTTATGAACACATGTATTGGTCAAGATCGTCACCAACTTCCACCGGTTCCTGTGGTTTGTGCTGCCCATTCCAATCAGGAGTTTCAATCTGGGAATGGAATCTGGGGTATGTCTCCTGGCAAAATGCATGGGAGCTCTTCTTAATCACAACTGCAAACTCGGCCACTGTTTCACCTTCTTCTTGTTCCAGGTAAAATTGAAATTCAGTAAACTTGAGAATACATTTCAAAGGCAGCAGCTGCTTCTGTAAGTAGCCCAGTTCCTGGTCATTGGCATATAGTGAAAATCTGTCGCTCAGGTTTTTTATCTCAAACTGGAGTCCTGAATGGCCATCTGTGAGGAAAGCCTGAATCTGAAACTGCAACCTGGAAGCTCTTATGTGGTTTAGTTGGATATTACAAGTGTTCTTCCTACCAAAGGTCACCATCTCATGAGCTTTATATATCTGTTGCTCACTGAATTCGATATGCCTGAAAACATTTGATTCCTCTTCTTCTGGATGATATATATTGACGAAAAGGCATGGCACTTTTTCCTGCGTCTGATTATCACTGAGGTTGTCCATTTTCAATAGTTTTCCTAAAGGGTTAGTTTGAAAAAAATTAGTGTTGTAATTTTCATGAGGTTTATCCAGGTGGCACATTTAACCACTCCAACCCCAGGCCACCATCAACATATAGACAAAATATTTGCTGGGATTTAATAACCTTTAATCTAGGATTGAAAAGACAGATAGTAATTCCTTTGGTTTCATTGATTTAACCTTTCTAATAGCTGTGGTATAAGAGTACCTACTTACATTTCAGTGTGCACTCAACTGGTATCAACCTATCTGCAATCAAAGACTGTAAATAATTTTGACAACCCTCAAACACCCTTTCTGATTGTACATAGGTGCTTGCTGCATGCCTTGGGGCGCGGATGGTTAAGGCTGAGCACAGCTAATGTCAGCCGAGTTATCCTGTCAAGAGTCTAAAGCTCAGGAAAATAGGTACTGAATTTACACAACAGTATTTCAATTAGCCAAGTGACCTGGAATTGACTGTAAGACTAGAAAGATATCTTGTCTGTGTCACCAAAGAATGACTGAGTGATCAGATTATTGATATAATTAAATACAAAATATTTTGTATCTTCACATGTTAAGTAAGATAAGCATCTTATTGAAATGCAGCCAGAACATACTGATATTAGGCTCATTTCTGCAAATTCTGCATGAATAGGATTTCAAACAAATATTCCATGAAATGTTCTCTAGAATTTTACTAACAGCCTATGTAATGTAAAATGGGTCAGGAAGATTTTTTTCAAAGAGGTAATTTATTCCAATGTACAATAATCAAAATTCATTTTAGAGCAGATATTTCTGATGTGTTGTTCTAAAGAGATCTAGGAGCCATGCTCAAGTGAACATTTACAATTAGGAGTTTGGACTGTGGCTACAGGCAATTATATCATGGAGTATCACTGCCAACCTAATCCTATCTTTTCCCATCATCCAGTCACACACATTTTCCATCAGGGCTTAATGGACAATGATGAACAGCAGGAATGCTGACTGTTATTTTCTCTTTAGCTGAAAGACATTGAAGCCTATGGTATTGTATCGTCTCATCAGTATCCTGGTTGAGGTTGCTAAACCAACACAACAGGGATCTCTCTGGTTTATATAGTTCGATATTATAGGAACATAGGAACAGGAGTAGGCCATTTTGACTATGCTCCCTAGTCCTAGAATCCCTAACCAGCAGAAATAGTTTCTCTCTATCTACCCTATCTGTTACCCTTAACATCCTGAAAACTTTGATCAAATCATCCCTTAACCATCTAAATTCTAGGGAATACAATCCTAATTTGTGTAATCTCTCCTCATAATTTAACCCTTGGAGTTCAGGTATCATTCTGGTAAACCTATGCTGGACTCCTTCCTAGGCCTATATATACTTCCTACGGTGTGGTGCCCAGACTGCTCACAGTACTCCAGGTGTGGTCTAACCAGGGCTTTGTACAGCTGCAGCATAGCTTCTACCCACTTGTATTCTAGTCCTCTAGATATAAAGGCCAGCATTCCATTTGCCTTTTTGTTTTATTTCTGTACATGTTCATTACATTTTAATGATCTATGTACCTGGATCCCCAAATCTCTTTGAACCGCCACTGTTTTTAGCTTTTCACCATTTAGAAAGTCTCCGGTTCTATCCGTTTTAGGTCCAAAGTGGATGACCTCACGTTGGCCTACATTGAAATCCATTTGCCACAGTTTTGCCTATTCACTTAATCTATCAATATCCCTTTGTAATGTTATGCTTTCATCTACACTGCTTACAGTGCCACCTATCTTTGTGTCATTGCCAAATTTGGATACGTAGCTTTCTATGCCATCATCTAAGTTGTTAATAAATACTCTGAAAAGTTGAGGTCCCAACACAGATCCCTACAGGACACCACTAGTCGCATCCTGCCAATTAGAGTATCTGTCCATTATCCCTACTCTCTGTCTCCTGCCGCTCAGCCAATTTCCTAACCAGGTCAATCATTTCATTCAATTTCATGGACTTCAACCTTAGTTAGAAGTCTCTTATGAGGGATTTTATCAAATGCCTTCTGAAAGTCCATATAAATAACATCCATAGACATTCTCCTGCCCACTACTTTAGTCACCTCCTCAAAAAATTCTAATAGGTTTGTCAGTTATGACCTTCCTTTCATAAATCCATGCTGGCTCTCTTTGATCAGTTGAAAATTTTCAAGATGTTCAGTCACCCTATCCTTAATTATAGACTCTAGTAATTTCCCAAAACAGATGTTTGGCTAACAGGTCTGTAATTCCCTGATTTCCCTCTCTCACCTTCCTTAAATAGCAGAGTGACATGCACAAAGGAACGGTTCCTGAATCGAGAGAGCTTTGCAAATGCCCTAATTATAATCTTCCAAAGTGCTCACCTACTTCCTTTAAAACCCTGGGATGGAAATGATTTGGTCCTGGGGATTTGTCACTCTTTGATGCAATTATTTTCATCATTATTGTTATTTTATTGACATTAATTTTATTGACTCCCCGTGCCTGATTCAATATTAGTTTCCTTCAGATTTCCAGCATGCCATCCTCTTCCTATACTGTAAATACCGAAGCAAATTAATTACTTAACATGCCTACCATTTCCTTATCATTGACAATATTACCAATATCAGTTTTCAACAGCCCAACATAACTCCTGACCACCCTCTTTTTCCTAATATAACGGTAAAAAAAAATTGACATGATTTTGATATCCCTTGCAAGTTTCTTTTCATACTCCTTTTTGTAGCTCTTACTATCTGTTTTGTGACCCTTTGCTGTTCTTTCTATCTTTCCCATTCACCAGGATCTGTACTATATTTTGCATTTTTGTATGCTTTTTCTTTTATTTTAATGCTGTCTCTTACCTCTTTAGTCATTCATGGCTTTTTTTTTGGCAACTGGAGCTCTTGCCCCTCAGGGTATAAACTGGTTCTGGATCACATTCAATTACTTTTTGAACATCTCCCACTGATATTCTGTTGTTTTCTCCAGCAACAGATTTGCCCAGTTTACTGTGGACAGTCTCTCTCATCCCATTGGAAGTCAGCCTTACCCAAATCTAAAATTTTAATAGCCGTTTTGCGTTTCCCCTTTCAAACATTTTTTTTTAATCCATTCATGGGATGTGAGCATCTCTGGCAAGGTCAGCATTTATTGCATATCCATAATTGCCCTTGAGAAGGTAGTGATGAACCACCTTCTTGAACCGCTGCAGTCCGTGTGGTGAAGTTACTCCCACAGTGCTGTTACGGAGGGAGTTCCAGGATCTTACCCAGACGATGAACAGCGATATTCTTCCCAGTCAGGATGGTGTGCAACTTAGAGGGGAACTTGCAGGTAATGTTGTTCCCATATGCCTACTGCCCTTGTCCTTCTAGGTGGTAGAGGTCGCAGGTTACGGAGGTGCTGCCACCGAAGCCTTGACGAGTTGCTGCAGTGCATTTTGTAGATGGTACACACTGCAGCCACGGTGCACCAGTGGTGGAGGGAGTGAATGTTTAAGGTGGTGGATGGGGTGCCAATCAAGCAGGCTGCTTTCTCCTGGATGGTGTCGAGCTCATTGAGTTGTTGGAGCTGCACTCATCCAAGCAAGTGGAGAGTGTTCCATCACACTCGTGATTTGTGCCTTGTAGATGGTGGACAGGCTTTGGGAGTGAGGTGAGTACCCGGCCTCTGACGTGTTCTTGTTGCCACAGTATTTATGTGGCTGGTCCAGTTAAGTTTCTGGTCAATGGTGACCCCCAGGAATGTGATGGTGGAGGATTCGGCGATGGTAATGCCGTTGAATGTCAAGGGGCTGTGGTTAGACTCTCGCTTTTTGAAGATTATGATTGCTTGGCACTTGTGTGGCGCGAATGATACTTGCCACTTATTAGCCCAAGCATGAATGTCATCCACGTCTTGCTGCATGTGGGCATGGAGTGCTTCATTGGAGTTGCAAATGGCACTGAACACTGTGCAATCATCAGTGAACATCCCCACTTCTAACCTTAAGATGGAGGACAGGTCATTGATGAAGCAGTTGAAGAGGGCTAGCACACCTCCCTGAGGAACTCCTGCAAAGATGTCCTGGGGCTGGGATGATTGACCTCCAACCACAACCTTCTTCCTTTGTGTTAGGTATGACTCCAGCCAGTGGAGTTGATTCCTATTGACTTCAGTTTTACCAGGGCTCCTTGGTGTCACACTCGATCAAATGCTGCCTTGGTGTCAAGGGCAGTCACTCTCACCTCACCTCTGGAATTTAGCTCTTTTGTCTGTGTTTGGACTAAGGCTGTAATGAGGTCTGGAGCCAAGTGGTCCTGGCGGAACCCAAACTGAGCATCGGTGAGCAGGTTATTGGTAAGTGCCGCTTGATAGCACTGTCGACGACATCTTCCATCACTTTGCTGATGATTGACAGTAGACTGGTGGGGCAGTAATTGGTCAGATTGGATTTGCCCTGCTTTTTGTGGGCAGGACATACCTGGGCAGTTTTCCACATTGTCAGATAAATGCCAGTGCTGTAGCAGTACTGGAGTATCTTGGCTACAGGCACGGCTAGTTCTGGAGCACAAGTCTTTAGCACGACAGCTGGGATGTTGTCAGGGCCCATTCCATTTGTTGTATCCAGTGCGCTCAGCCATTTCTTGATATCATGTGGAATGAATCAAATTGGCTGCAAACTGGCTTCTGTGATGGCGGGGATCTCAGGAGGAAGCCCGTATGGATCATCTACTTGGCACTTCTGGCTGAAAATGGTTGCGAACGCTTCAGCCTTGTCTTTTGCAGTCACCTGCTGGGCTCCGCCATAATTGAGATTGGGGTTATTGCTCGAGCCTCCTCCCATTAGTTGTTTAATGGTACACCACTATTTACGACCGGATGTGGCAGGACTGCAGAGCTTTGATCTGATCCATTGATTGGGGGATCGCTTAGCTCTGCGTATAGCATGCTGCGGAGCATGCATATAATCCTGTGTGGCAGCTTCCCCAGGTTGGCACCTCATTTTTAGGTATGCCTGATGCTGCTCCTGGCATGCTCTTCTGCACTCCTTCTTGAACAAGGGTTGGTCCCCTGGCTTAACTGTGGTGGTAGAGTGAGGGATACGCTGGGCCATGAGGTTACAGATTGCGGTGGAATACAATTCTGCTGCTGCTGATGGACCACAGTGCCTCATGGATGTCCAGTTTTGAGCTGCTAGATCTGTTCTGAATCTATCCCATTTAGCACGGTGGTAGTGTCACACAACACAATGGAGGATGCCCTCAGTGTGAAGACGGGACTTCTTCTCCACAATAACTGTGTGATGGTCACTGCTACCAATGTGTCATGGACAGATGCATCTGTGACAGGTAGATTGGTGAGGATGAGGTCAAGTTGAACTCAATCATGTTATAATCGCTATTAAATAAGTGTTCATGCACCATTAGGCTGTTAACTAAATCTCAAAGTATATACCTGCGAGTAAATGTGCCACAACTTAACCAAGTACACCTTGAGAAAAATTCTGGAAGATCAAAAAGTGTAACTGTTTGATACACATCATAAAACAAAGAGAAACAAAGGAAAGCATAATACTCATTGCAATATTTATATTTTGCCTTCACAAACCTTCCTTAATAATGACAAGTCACTTACTCTAATTTATAATACTAATACTCTTCCCAAGACCCTGTAGATAAATTATAATTTATATTTAACTTTGCCACCCTGAACCAAATAATCTTTCCTTAATTTTTTCCAGTGACCTAGATTTGATATTTGATTTAACATGTAAACTTGTAGCAGCAGATTAGGAAATGCATGAGACATCTGACTGTGTTCATTCATAGAATCATGGAAATTTACAGCACAGAAGCCATTTGGCCCATCGTGTTTGTGCCGGCCAATATAGAACTATCCAGCCTAATTCCACTTTCCAGCTCTTCGTCTGTAGCCTTGTAAGTTACGGCCCTTCAAATGCATAACCAATTACTTTTTAAATGCTATGAGGGTTTCTGCCTCTACTATCCTTTCAAGCAGTGGGTTCCAGACACCCACCACCCTCTGGGTGAAAGATTTCTCCTCAAATCTCCTCTATACCTCCTACCACTTACTTTAAATCTATGTCCCCTGGTTATTGACCCCTCTGCTAAGGGGATAGGGCCTTCCTATCCACTCTATCTAGGCCACTCATAATTTTATACACCTCAATTAGATCTCCCCTCAGCCTCCTCTGTTCCAAAGAAAACCTCAGCCTATCCAATCTGTTCTCATAGCTAAAATTCTCCAGTCCAGTCCTCGTAAATCTCTGTACTCTCTCTAGGGCAATCACATCCTTTCTGTAATGTGGTGATGAGAACTGCACGCAGTACTCTAGCTTTCGCCTAACTAGTGTTTTATACAATTCAAGCATAACTTCCTTGCTTTTATATTCTATACCTCGGCTGATAAAGGCAAGTATCCCGCATGCTATCTTAACCACCTTATCTACCTGTCCTGCTACCTTCAGGGATCTGTAGACATGCACTCCAAGGTCCCTCTGTTCCTCTACACTTCTCAGTGTCCAAATTAATTATCTCGCACTTCTCCGGATTGAATTCCATTTGCTACTGTTCCTGTTCTGCACATCTGACCAGTCCATTAATACCTTCCTGCAGTCTACTGCTTTCTTCTTCATTATCAACCACACGGCCAATGTTTGCATCATCTGCAGACTTCTTAATCATACCTCCTACATTCAGGTCCAAATCATTGATATATATCACAAAAGGCAGGGGACCTGGTAATGAACCCTGCGGAACACCACTGGATACAGCCTTCCAGTCACAAAAACCATTACCATTTGCTTCCTGCCTCTGAGCCAATCTTAGATCCAACTTGCCACTTTGCCTTGGATCCCATGGGCTTTTACTTTTGTGACCAGTCTGACACGCGGACCTTATCAAAAGCCTTGCTAAAATCCATATAGACTACATCAAATGCACTACCCGCATCGATCCTCCTTGTTATCTCCTCAAAAAATTAAATCAAGTTAGTCAGACATGACCTTCCCTTAACAAATCCATGCTGACTGTCCTTGATTAATCCGTGTCTTTCAAAATGAAGATTTATCCTGTCCCTCAGAGATTTTTCCAATCATTTTCCCACCACTGATGTTAGGTTGACTGGTTTATAATGACTCTTTCTATCCCTTTCTCCCTTTTTAAACAACAATACAACATTTGCAGTCCTCTGGATTGTAAAATGATGGAAGAACTCTGCTATTTCCTCTCTTACTTTTCTTAACAGCCTGGGATACTTTTCATCCGGGCCTGGGGATGTATCCACTTTCAAAGATACTAATCCCCTTAATACTTCTTCTCTCACTCTGCTTATTTCATTTAATATGTCACACTCCTTCTCCCTGATTGCAATGTCTATATCGTCCCTCTCTTTTTTTGAAAACAGACACAAACTGTTCATTAAGAATCATACCCACATCTTCTGCCTCCACACACAGGTTACCTTTATGGTCCCTAAGAGGCCCCACTCTTCCTTTAGTTATCCTCTTGCTCTTAATGTATTTATAAAACATTTTTGGGTTTTCCTTGAATTTACTTGCCAATATTTTTTCATGTCCTCTCTTTGCTTTCCTAATTTTCTTTTTAATTTTACCCCTGCACTTCCTGTACTCCTCCAGGGTTTCTGCAGTATGGAGCCCTCAGTATCTGCAGCAGAAGCTTCCTTTTTTTTGTTTATCCTACCCTGTAAGCCCCTTGACATCCAGGGGGCTCTAGATTTGTTTGTTCAACCCTTTTTCTTTAAGGGGACATACTTTCTGTGAACCATTACTATCTTCTCCTTGAATTGTGTCAGCTGTGGCTCAGTTGGTAGCACACTTGCCTGAGTCAGTAAGTTGTGGGTTTAAGTCCCACTCCAGAGACTTGAACACGTAAAAACATCTAGGCTGACACTCCAGTGCAGTGCTGAGGGAATGCTGCACTTTTGGAAGTGCCGTCTTTCGGATGGGGCGTTAAACCATGGTCCCGTCTGCTCTCTCAAGTGGATGTAAAAGATTCCATGGCACTATTTCGAAGCAGAGTAGGGAAGTTATCCCTGGTGTCCTGGCCAATATTTATCCCTCAATCAACATAACAAAAACTGATTATCTGGTCATTATCACATTGCTGTTTGTGGGAGCTTGCTTGTGCACATATTGGCTGCTGCGTTTCCTACATTATAACAGTGACTACACTCCAGAAAGTACTTCATTGGCTGTAAAGCGCTTGAAACATCTAGTGGTCGTGAAAGGTGCTATATAAATCCAAGACTTTCTTTTATTGGACTGACACTTCAAGTAGATATTTTCAGTCCACGTTGGCTAAATCACATCTCAGTTTAGTAAAATTAGCTTTTCCCCAGTTGAGAATTTGTATTGCTGGTCTATCTTTGTCCTTTTCCATAACTACCCTAGATCTAACTGAATAATGATCACTACCACCAAAATGCTCTCCCACTGATACCCCTTTCATCTGCCCAGCTTCATTCCCTAAAACTAAGCCAGAACCATCCCCTCTCTTATTGGGCTTGCTAGACTGGCTAAAAAAATTCTCCTGAATCACTTTAAGAAATCTGCTCCCTCAATACCTTTCACAATAATTCTATCCCAGTTAATATTAAAGTAGTTGAAATCCCCTATTATTACTGCCCTTTTGTTTTTGCACTTCTCAGAAATTTGCCTGCATATTTGCTCTTTTTTCTCCCTCTGACTGTTTGGGGGTCTATAGTACACTCCCAGCAATGTGATTGCCCCTTTTTTGTTCTTCAGTTCAACCCATATGGCCTCATTTGATGATACTTCTAACATATCATCCCTCCTCACAGTTGTAATTGTGTCTTAAATCACTATTGGAACCCACTCTCCTTTTTATCCCCCTCTCTGTCCCGTCTGAAAACCCTGTAACCAGGAATGTCGAGCTGCCATTCCTGTCCTTCTATCAGCCATATCTCATTAATAGCTATAATATCATACTCCCATGTGTCAATCTGTGCTCTCAGCTCATCTGCCTTATTTCCTATACTCCTTGCATTGAAGTGTATAACATTTAGCACTGCCAAACTCCCTTGCTGTCTATTTTCTAGCCTTTGTTTCCTCTGCCACCCAAACTCGCGTACT
Organism: Pristiophorus japonicus; assembly: GCF_044704955.1. Taxonomy (NCBI): domain Eukaryota; kingdom Metazoa; phylum Chordata; class Chondrichthyes; family Pristiophoridae; genus Pristiophorus; species Pristiophorus japonicus. The sequence continues at coordinate 58,202,816 of NC_091980.1, forward strand.
AATTTTCTGCCTTCCATTTCAAGCTTTTCTTCTCTGCCTTCTGAATTTACTCTCAGGTTCCCATCCCTCTGTAAAGCTAGTTTAAACCCTCCCTTACAGCACAAGCAAACGCCCCCCAGCGAGGAGATTGGTCCCGGCCCTGTTGAGCTGCAACCTGTCTGACTTGTACAGGTCCCACCTCCCCGAGAAGCGGTCCCAATGCCTCAGGTAATCGAAAGCCCTCCCTCCTGCACCATCTCTTCAGCCACGCATTCATGTGCTCTATCCTCCTATTTCTGTACTCACTCTCATGTGGCTCCGGGAGTAGTCCGGAATTACTACCTTTGAGGTCCTGCTTTTTAATCTCTTACCTAGCTCACTAAAATCTGCCTGCAAGACCTCATCCCTCTTTCTATCTATATCATTGGTGCCGATATGGACCATGACCTCTGGCTGTTCACCCTCCCCCCTCAGAATGTCCTGCAGCCATTCAGTGACATTCTTGACTGTGGCACCAGGGAGGCAACATACCATCCTGGAGTCACGTCTGTGACCACAGAAGCGCCTGTCTGTTTCTCTAATTATCAAATCCCCTACCACTATTGCTCTTCTACTCTCCTTCCTCTGCCCCGATGGAGCTGAGCCACCCATGGTGATATATCCTTACTATACAGTATAAATGCACACGAGGCCCATACTTGAGAGAAAGTCACTCTGTGACCAGTTACCTTTATTACCAAGACCTCAAGACACTGAAGGTGGGCAGAGCTTCCCCTTTTATACCTGCAAGTCCAGGTTAGGAGTGTCTCCCACAAGTTCGCCCCCCTGTGGTCAATGTTCTCAAGGTGTATAACTTAGGTCAGCTAAGACATGGGTTACAATGATAGTTGAATACATGACATCACCTCCCCCCCAAAGTCTTATTGGGATAACAGGTTAAGTCTCTCTGGTGGTTTACGCTCTCTTGTAGAGCGCCTGAGTTGGGGCTCCGGTTGTTGGGCGCTGGCCTGAGTGTCTGCTGTTTGCGGTGCCTCGGGCCTGTTCGGATTGCTCACAGTGATTGGGCTCTCCTCCACTTGGTTCCGGTGTTCGGTCACCTGTGGTGGAGTAAACTCGACATCGTGTTCTTCCTCTGCATCTTCGATGGGGTTGCTGAACCTCTTTTTAGTTTGATCCACGTGTTTGCGGCAGATTTGTCCATTGGTAAGTTTAATGAACAAAACCTTATTCCCCTCTTTGGCAATCACAGTGCCTGCAAGCTATTTGGGCTCTGCAGTGTAATTATGGACAAAAACAGGGTCATTGACATCAATACATCACGCCCTCACATTCCTGTCATGGTAGTCACATTGTGATTGAAGCCTGCTCTCGACAATTTCTTTTATAGTAGGATGTATAAGGGATAAACTGGTTTTGAGCGTTCTTTTCATTAGCAGCTCTGCAGGTGGAACTCCTGTGAGCGAGTGTAGTCGGGGTCTATTGGCCAACAGGAGGCGTGATAAGCGGCTTTGTAGGGAACCCCCTTGGATTCTGAGCATCCCCTGTTTGATTATCTGCACTTCTCGTTCCACCTCGCCATTTGAGGCTGGCTTGAACGGTGCTGTTCTGACATGGTTGATTCCATTGCCTGCCATGAAGTCCTGGAATTCAGTGCTTATGAAGCACGGGCCATTGTCGCTGACCAAGACGTCCGGTAGACCATGGGGTGTGAACATTGCCCGTAGACTTTCTACCGTGGCAGAGGATGTGCTTGAATTTAAAATGGCACACTCAATCCATTTGGAGTAGGCGTCTACTACAACCAAAACCATTTTTCCCATGAAAGGACCTGCGTAGTCCACATGGATGCGTGACCAGGAGCTTGGCGGGCCAGGACCAGGGGCTAAGAGGGACTTCCCTGGGTGCGTTGCCCAGCTGAGCACACGTGTTGCACCTGCGAACACAAAGTTCTAGGTCTGCATCTATCCTTGGCCACCAAACGTGTGACCTGATAATTGCCTTCATCATGACAATGCCCGGGTGCTCATTGTGAAGTTCTCTGATAAATACCTCTGCCCATCTGGGGCATGACTATTCGGTTTCCCCACAGGAGGCAATCGGCCTGAATCGAGAGTTCATCCTTGCGCCTATGAAACGGTTTAAACTCCTCAGGGCATGCCCCGTACGTGGCTGCCCAGTCCCCATTCAGGACACATTTCTTAACTAAAGACAGTAGCGTGTCTTTATTTGTCCAGACTTTAATCTGACGGGCTGTCACAGGTGAGCCTTCGCTTTCGAAAGCTTCAACAGCCATGACCATCTCAACATCATGCTCAGTTGCCCCCTCAGTGGTGGCTAGTGGGAATCTGCTGAGTGCATCGGCGCAGTTTTCAGTGCCCGGTCTGTGCCGAATTGTGTAGTCATAGGCGGCTAACATAAGTGCCCACCTCTGTATGCGGGCCGATGCATTCGAATTTATGGCCTTGTTGTCGGCCAGAAGGCACGTTAGGGGTTTGTAATTTGTGATCTGTCTCCAGCTCAAATTTCCTGCCAAACAGGTACTGGTGCATTTTTTTTACTGCATATACACATGCTAGCGTTTCCTTTTCTATCATCCCGTAGCCCCTTTCTGCCTGGGACAGACTTCTGGAGACATAAGCTACCGGCTGTAAATGACCATTGGCATTCACATGCTGCACCACACACCTGACCCCATAGGATGACGCATCGCACGTTAAAACTAGTTTCTTACACGGGTCATATAACGTTAACAGTTTGTTGGAGCATAACAAATTGCGTGCTCTATCAAAAGTCCTTTCCTGGCTGTCCCCCGCAGACCCAATCGCGACCTTTGCATAGGAGCACGTGTAGCGGCTCTAACAGCATGTTCAATTTGGGAAGAAAGTTGCCAAAATAGTTCAGGAGGCCCAGGAACGAACGCAGCTCCATCGTGTTACGAGGCCTGGGTGCTCTCTGGATCGCTTCCGTTTTGGATGCAGTAGGTCTGATCCCATCTGCTGCTACCCTCCTCTCCAGGAATTCTACCTCTGGAGCTAAGAAGACGCACTTCGCCTTTTTCAGTTGCAGCCCTACCCGGTCCAGTCTGCGTAGCACCTCCTCCAGGTTGTGGAGGTGTTCTTCAGTATCGTGACCCGTGATGAGGATGTCTTCTTGAAAAACCACTGTCCTTGGAATCGACTTGAGGAGGCTTTCCATATTTCGCTGAAAGATCACGGCGGCCGAACGAATCACGAATGGACATCTGTTATACTCAAACAACCCCTTGTGTGTCGTGCTGGTGGTCAGCTTCTTCAACTCACTCGCCAGCTCCTGGGTCATGTAAGCTGAGGTCAGGTCCAATTTTGAAAAAAGTTTACCACCGGATAGCGTCGCAAAGAGGTCCTCCGCTTTTGGTAGCGGGTATTGGTCTTGGAGTGACACCCGATTGATGGTGGCCTTGTAATCACCACATATCCTGACCGACCCATCTGCCTTGAGCACCGGCATGATCAGGCTCGCCAGTCACTGAATTCGACTGGCGAGATGATGCCTTCCCTCAGCAGGCGGTCCAATTTGCATTCCATCTTTTCCCGCATCACATATGGCACCGCTCTGGCCTTGTGGTGTACTGGCCTGGCGTCCGGGTTTATGTGAATCACTACCTTGGCACCCATGAAAGTGCCGATGCCGGGTTGAAATAATGAGTCAAATTTGTCCAGGACCTGTGAGCATGATACTCGCTCCACAGAAGAAATTGCAATGACATCGCCCCATTTCCAGTTCATGACAGCAAGCCAACTCCTCCCCTTTGTATATGTCCGTAGCAGTGCAATAATTTTGGCCTCCTGGCCTTGGACACCCACAACATTTCGAACTGTTTGATACTCATCAGGGACTGGCTGGTCTCCGTGACTAGCTCAATTAATACTGGGATGTCATTGAGGAGCACTTTCATCATTATCAGTGGCGCCCTGGTATATGTGCTCCACATGAACTCGCTGAACTTCAGCTTCCAGCGATTTCTCCCAGTATTCATTTGGTCTCGTAGGGCTTACATCGGGCCCGTCCTCCTCGTACATCAACCTGGCTGCAGGCTTCCTGCACATACGTGCCAAGTAACCGCCGATGTTGCAGTTTCTGTAGGTATATTGCTGATACCTGCAACCTCTGGCTGGATGTTTGCCTCCACACCTCCAGCATGAGCTGGAGGCCCCATTGTTGGAAACAAAAGGTCCATTACCAGTCGATCGTCTCTGACTGTCTCTGTAACTGTGCTTAAGCGCACCATTAACAGGTGTTGATGGCCCTATTACTGGCCGCATTGTCCATTGCAATGGAATGAATCGCCGTTCAGCTAGCCATTGTCTCTGTTGAATTCCCCCTTTGGGTTCGATGTCCGATTGCCCTTGTCTGCCTAGAGAACTGTGTGCCGCTTTAACAATGTTGACTCCCTGGTCATTTACTGCATTTGAGCCAAGATTTTTGCCATAAATCATTCTGGTCTCTTCCTTCCCTGAGATAATTGTCTGGGCTATCAGAGCCGCCGCTTCCAAAGTCAAGTCTTTGGTCTCAATCAGTTTCCTGAAAACCCCAGCTTACCCGATGCCTTCAATAAAAAAGTCTCGCAGCATCTCCGCTCTGCATGCATCTGGGAACTTACGTAGGCTCGCCAGTCGCCGGAGATCTCCCACGAAGTCTGGAACACTTTGCCCTTCAAGCCGTCGGTTTAAGGCATTCCCCGATCAACTTACTGAGCTCTTCGAACATCTTGTCCGCCGGCTTCTCTGGCGCTAGAAGGTCCTGTATCAGGGAGTACGTTCTGGATCTACAAACCGTCAGGAGATGAGCCCCGCGTTTGTCGGCCGAATCCTGTCCCAACCATTCCTTAGTAACAAAACGTTGCTTAGTCTCTCAATAAAGTTGTCCCAATCATCACCAACACAGTACCTCTCTTCTATGCTGCTAGTGGCCATGCTCGCACTCCCCAGATGAACCATCCAGAACTGAAAACCGGTTAGCGAGTGAGATGCACTCAGGGCACTCCTGCCCATCCTGCCTGGTGGTCACTCATTCCCTCTCTGCCTGCACACTCTAAAGCTGCAGGGTTACCACCTCCTGAAATGTGCTCTTTGCAAAGTCCTGACCCTGCAGTACAGACTTACACGAGGCACATGCTGAAGTGAAGGTCACTCTGGACCTGCACCTTTATTTCACAGCTCTCGAGTGCCACACTTGCCTGAGACCTGCCTTTATATACCTGTGTGGAACAGGTATGCAGTGTCTCCTGCAAGTGCACCCCTGGTGGTAAAGCATGCTTGTGGTTACAGGTCATATCTTGTTACAGTCATGTATAGCATGGTAAGATACAGTTATATACAGTAGTGTGAGATACATGACACTATTCACAAAGTTCTCAGCCTCGTGGATGCACTGCAGTGACGCCAACCGCCAACTCGAGCTGCTCTAGCTGCCAACATTTCCCGCACATGTGGTCGTCCTGGTCACAAGAAGCGTCCAGGACTTCGCACATGGCATAGGATGTGTATTCCATGGGACTGTGCTTCCCTACCATACCTCTATTTATTAGATTATTAACTATAGTTTTTAGAATACCCCTCTGCCCTAACTTAGAGAGAAGAAAAGACAACAGTGATACTCACCAACTAATCACCGCTGCTTTGTATTTCTTAATTCTCATATATAAGGAACTAAAAGTAGATTCCAAATTACAAGCTACCTCTGAACACATAGACCATTTGCATCAGCATGTGGACACTACTGCTTCAAGTTTGACAGGTGCTGATTGACAGCCAAGGGGCTGCTGTCTGCAACTTGCTCCATGGCAACAATGCGGTTTATAGGAGGGAGTGCAATGTTCCATGAGCAACAGCACCCTACCCTGCCAGTACCTCATCCAGATGGCTATTCTTCAAACGTGAACCTGGGCGGAGAGTGTCAAAGAGAAATTTAATTGAGGGGGCATCACAGCTCAACCAAACACCGTCACTCATCTACTTTTCACATATGCTCACTTTCTGGTAAGCAGTCACTGCAACTTGATCAGGAATGACACAAATGACTTCCCTCTCACTATCCAGTGGATACTGATGCCGATGGTAACAGCTCCACCACCACACTAGATGAAAATTAGGGATCAAACTGGGGACCTTTCTCCTCAGTGTGGCTCGTGTATGACCCCCGCCCACCAATATTACCTTCAAACAATATGAATATCATAAGAACATAAGGAATAGGAACAGGAGTAGACCATACGCCCCCTTGAGCCTGCTCCAAATTTTCTCAAGAAACCTTACAGGCAGTATAAAAGTTCAGATCTTAAGAGATTTACAACATGCAGGTAAAAGCCCAGTACAAAAGCTGGCTTTTATGTTTACTGTACAAATTTCTGCAGGTGGCCATTATTTTGTGCTGCTTGTGGTGTCATGCATTCTACTGTCATTGTAAACTGACCTAAGTTGTACACTGACCACTAGGTGGTGAACTTGTGGGAGACACTCCTAACCTGGACTTTCAGGTATAAAAGGGGAAGCTCCACCCACCTTCTCCACTTCAGTGCTGGCGAATAAAGATTACTGGTCACAGAGTGACCTTCTCTCAAGTATGGGCCTCGTGTGCATTTATACTGTATAGTAAGGACATATGATTGGCGACGAGAACTGGGATTTAAACCATGTGAGCATGGCCACTAGCAGCACAGATGAGAGGTACTGTGTCGGTGATGATTGGGACGATTTTATTGAGAGACTACAGCAAAGTTTTGTCACCAAGGAATGGTTGGGACAGGATTCAACCGACAAACGCAGGGCTCATCTCCTGATGGTTTGTGGATCCAGGACGTACACCCTGATGAAGGACCTTCTAGCGCCAGTGAAGCCGGTGGACAAGACTTTTGGAGAGCTCAGTAAGTTGATCGGGGAACACTTTAAACCGGCGAGCAGCATGCACATGACGCGACACCGGTTTTACACGCACCGGTGGCGAGAAGGGCAAAGCGTTCCAGACTTCGTGGCAGACCTCAGGCAACTGGCGAGCCTATGTAAGTTCCCAGATGCATGCAGAGCGGAGATGCTGCAAGACTTTTTTTATTGAGGATATCGGGCATGCTGGGGTTTTCAGCAAACTGATTGAGACCAAGACTTGACCCTGGAAACGGCGGCTTTGATGGCCCAGACATTTATCTCAGGGGAGGAAGAGACCAGAATGATGTTTGACAAAAATCTTGGTTTAAATGCAACAAATGGACAGGGAGTCAACATTATTAACGCGGCACACAGTTCTCCAGGCGGCCAGGGGCAATCGGACATGCACGAGCATGTAGTCGAACCCAAAGGGGGAATTCAACAGAGACAATGACTAGCTGAACGGCGATTCATGCCATCGCAAGGGACAATGCGGCCAGTAATGGGGCCATCAACAACTGTCAATGGTGCGTTTAAGGACAGTTACAGAGACGGTCAGAGACGATCGACTGGTAATGGACCTTTTGTTTCCAACAACGGCTCATGTTGGAGCTGTGGAGGCAAACACCCAGCCAGAGCTTGCAGGTATCAGCAATATACCTGCAGAAATTGCAACGTCAGCGGTCACTTGGCACATATGTGCAGGAAGCCTGCAGCCAGGTTGATGTACGAGGAGGATAGACCCGATGTAAGCCCTACGAGGCAAAATGAACACTGGGGGAAATCGCTGGAAGCTGAAGTTCAGCGAGTTCATGTGGAGCACATATACAGTTCATACACCAGGACGCCACCGATAATGATGAAAGTGCTCCTCAGTGGCATCCCAGTATCAATGGAGCTAGACACAGGGGTCAGCCAGTCCCTCATGAATATCAAATAGTTCGACAAGTTGTGGGCGTCCAAGGCCAGGAGGCCAAAATTATTGCCGATTGACGCACAGCTACAGACATATACAAAGGAGATCATTCCGGTGCTAGGCAGCGCCACGGTAGTCGTGACCCACAAAGATTCGGAGAACAGGTTGCAACTCTGGATTGTCCCGGGGGATGGTCACGCGCTGCTGGGGAGGAGTTGGCTTGCTGTCATGAACTGGAAATGGGGCGATGTCAATGCAATTTCTTCTGTGGAGCGAGTATCATGCTCACAGGTCCTGGACAAATTTGTCTCACTATTTCAACCTGGCATTGGAACTTTCATGGGTGCCAAGGTAGTGATTCACATAAACCCGGACGCCAGGCCTGTACACCACAAGGCCAGAGCGGTGCTGTACGTGTTGCAGGAAGAGATAGAAGGCGAATTGGACCGCTTGCTGAGGGAAGGCATTATCTCGCCAGTCGAATTCAGTTGTGCCGGTGCTCAAAGCGGATGGGTCGGTCAGGATATGTGGTGATTACAAGGCCACCATCAATCGGGTGTCACTCCAAGACCAGTACCCGCTACCAAGAGCGGAGGACCTTTTTGTGACGCTATCCGGTGGCAAACTTTTTTCAACATTGGACCTGACCCAGGAGCTTACATGACCCAGGAGCTGGCGAGCGAGTCGAAGAAGCAGACCACCATCACGACATACAAGGGGTTGTTCGAGTACATCAGATGTCCGTTCGGGATTCGCTTGGCCACCGCGATCTTTCAACGAAACATGGAAAGTCTCCTCAAGTTGATTCCAAGGACGGTGGTTTTTCAAGACGACATCCTCATCATGGGTTGTGATACTGAAGAACACCTCCACAACCTGGAGGAGTTGGTACGCAGACTGGACCGGGTAGGTCTGTGACTGAAAAAGGCAAAGTGCGTCTTATTAGCTCCAGAGGTAGAATTCCTGGGGATGAGGGTAGCAGCAAATGAGATCAGACTTACTGCGTCCAAAACGGAAGCGATCCAGAGAGCACCCAGACCCCGTAACATGACGGAGCTGTGTTCGTTCCTGGGGCTCCTGAACTATTTTGGTAACTTTCTTCCCAAATTGAGCACGCTGTTAGAGCCGCTACACGTGCTCCTATGCAAAGGTCGCGAATGGGTCTGGGGGGACAGCCAGGAAAAGGCTTTTGACAGAGCACACAATTTGTTATGCTCCAACAATCTGTTAACGCTATATGACCCATGGAAGAAACTTGTGTTAACGTGCGATGCGCCATCCTATGGGGTCGGGTGTGTGTTGCAGCATGTGAATGCCAAGGGTCAGTTACAGCCGGTATCTTATGCCTCCAGAAGTCTATCCCAGGCAGAAAGGAGTTATGGGATGATAGAAAAGGAAGCGCTTGCATGTGTATATGCAGTAAAAAAAATGCACCTGTACCTGTTTGGCAGGAAATTTGTGCTGGATACAGATCACAAACCCCTAATGTCGTTTTTGGCCGACAACAAGGCCATAAATGCAAATGCGTCGGCCCGCGTACAGAGGTGGGCACTCACGTTAGCCACCTATGACTATACAATTCGGCACAGACCGATCAATGAAAGTTGCGCCGATGCACTCAGCAGGCTCCCACTAGCCACCACCGAGGGGGCAACCGAGCATGCTGCTGAGATGGTCATCGCTGTTGAAGCTGTCGAAAGCGAAGGCTCACCCGTGACAGCCCGTCAGATTAAAGTCTGGACAAATAGAGACCCGCTACTGTCTTTAGTCAAGAAATGTACCCTGAATGGGGACTGGGCAGCCACGTACCGGGCTTGCCCTGAGGAATTTAAACCATTTCGCAGGTGCAAGGATGACCTCTCGATTCAGGTCGATTGCCTACTATGGGGAAACCGAGTAGTCATGCCCCAGATGGGCAGAGAGGCGGTCATCCGAGAACTCCACAATGAGCACCCGGGCATTGTCATGATGAAGGCAATTGCCAGGTCACACGTTTGGTGGCCAGGGATAGATGCAGAACTGGAACTTTGTGTTCGCAGGTGCAACACTTGTGCCCAGCTGGGCAATGCGCCCAGGGAAGCCCTCCTTAGCTTCTGGTCCTGGCCCGCCAAGCCATGGTAATGCATCCATGTGGACTACGCAGGTCCTTTCATGGGAAAAATGGTTTTGGTTGTAGTAGACGCCTACTCCAAATGGATCAAGTGTGACATTCTCAATTCAAGCACATCCTCTGCCACGGTAGAAAGTCTACGGGCAATGTTCGCTGCCCATGGTCTACCGGACGTCTTGGTCAGCGACAATGGCCCGTGCTTTACAAGCATTGAATTCCAGGACTTCATGGCAGGAAATGGTATCAACCATGTCAGAACGGCACCGTTCAAGCCGGCCTCAAACGGCCAGGCGGAACGAGCAGTGCAGATAATCAAACGGGGGATGCTCAGAATCCAAATGGGGTTCCCTATAAAACCGCTTATCACGCTCCCTGTTGGCCAATAGATCCCGACCACACTCGCTCACAGGGGTTCCACCCGCAGAGCTGCTAATGAAAAGGACGCTCAAAACCAGGTTATGCCTTATACACCCCACCATGAAAGAAATTGTTGAGAGCAGGCGCCGGTCACAATGTGATTACCATGACGGGAATGCGAGGGCGCGATGTATTGATGTCAATGACCCGGTCTTTGTCCTCAACTACGCTGCAGGGACCAAATGGCTCGCAGGCACTGTGATTGCCAAAGAGGGGAATAGGATTCTGGTAGTTAAACTTACCAATGGACAAATCTGCCACAAACATGTGGATCAAACTAAAAGGAGGTTCAGCAACCCCATGGAAGAAGCAGAGGAAGAACATGATGTACAGTTCACTCCACCACAGGTGACCGAATACCGGAACCAAGTGGAGGAGAGCCCAGTTACTGTAGGCAGTCCGGACAGGCCTGAGGCACGGCAAACAGCAGACACTCAGGCCAGCGCCCAACAACCGGAGCCCCAACTCAGGCGCTCTACAAGGGCGCGTAAACCACCAGAGAGACTTAACCTGTGATCCCAATAAGACTTTGGGGAGGGGAGGTGATGTCATGTATTCTACTGTCATTGTCAACTGACTTAAGTCGTACACTGACCACTAGGTGGTGAACTTGTGGGAGACACTCCTAACCTGGACTTTCAGGTATAAAAGGGGAAGCTCCACCCATCTTCTCCACTTCAGTGCTGGCTAATAAAGGTTACTGGTCACAGAGTGACCTTCTCTCAAGTATGGGTAGGTGTGCATTTATACTGTATAGTAAGGACATATTAGTGGAATGCTGAATCACTAGCATCTCAGAAAAAATGCATATTTATTCCTTGGTAATTTAGGTCTGTATAACTGTCCCATAAAATACTGCAAGTCAGGCAAAACAAAAGCTTGCCAATCGACACTTACATTTCCTAAACATAGCAGAAACATTCGCAATGGTTACATTTTTACAGCAAAAGGGCAGACCAAGCTAATATAACTTTCATATAAAGCAGGCCACGGATTTCGATTTCCAAGCCTTAAAGTAAACGTAAAGTTGCTCGGTCCGTAAACTGAGCACAGAAAGATTTTAATTCCTAAGGCTCGGCAAATGAAGTTGTTATTGGGTGGGGGTCATAAGCATCAGTAAATATGTTGAAAAACTACTTGCCGGAGAAGCTCAGCGGGCTTCAGTCGCTCCATCAAATTTGGTCTGCCAAATATTGTTTTAACACAAAGACGCTTCGTCAAACTGAATGGGAGCTCGCAAAGTCTGAAAAGAATTCAAAAGCCAAGGCCTTCCCATTGTCCATTCAAACCAAGTGAATCCCAATCAGGCTGACTGCTGTTCGCTTCCGAGACATAAAGCCGCGAAGTCCTGAACACTCACTCACTGCAAGTTCAGCTCGGGCCGGTGGGGGAGCCGGACAGCTCGCGCTCCGCTCAGCTCAGCCCCGGCCACCGGAGGTTCGCGCCGACATGGGTAGATGGCAAAGGCCAGGCCTAACCGCCAAGCACCGGGCCTTTTGGTTATTCGCTATTTGCAAATAAGTTGTCGCCCCGCTCCCATTGCCTGCCCCGTGTCCCCCCCGCCCCGCTCCCATTGCCTGCCCCATGTCCCCCCCGCCCCGCTCCCATTGCCTGCCCCGTGTCCCCCCCGGCTCCCATTGCCTGCCCCGTGTCCCCCCCGCCCCGCTCCCATTGCCTGCCCCGTGTCCCCCCGCCCCGCTCCCATTGCCTGCCCCGTGTCCCCCCCCCCCCCCGGCTCCCATTGCCTGCCCCGTGTCCCCCCCCCCCCGGCTCCCATTGCCTGCCCCGTGTCCCCCCCGCCCCGCTCCCATTGCCTGCCCCGTGTCCCCCCCGCCCCGCTCCCATTGCCTGCCCCGTATCCCCCCGCCCCGCTCCCATTGCCTGCCCCGTGCCCCCCCCCCCACGGCTCCCATTGCCTGCCCCGTGCCCCCCCGCCCCCGGCTCCCATTGCCTGCCCCGTGCCCCCCCGCCCCCGGCTCCCATTGCCTGCCCCGTGCCCCCCCCCCGGCTCCCATTGCCTGCCCCGTGCCCCCCCCGGCTCCCATTGCCTGCCCCGCGTCCCCCCCGCCCCGCTCCCATTGCCTGCCCCGTGCCCCCCCCCCCCGGCTCCCATTGCCTGCCCCGTGCCCCCCCCGCCCCGCCCCGCCCCGCTCCCATTGCTTGCGCTCCCTCCCTCCCATTGCCTGCCCCGTGCCTCCCCCCCCCCCCGGCTCCCATTGCCTGCCCCGTGCCCCCCCCCCCCCGGCTCCCATTGCCTGCCCCGTGCCTCCCCCCCCCCCCGGCTCCCATTGCCTGCCCCGTGCCCCCCACCGCTCCCATTGCCTGCCCCGTGCCCCCCCCCCCCCCGGCTCCCATTGCCTGCCCCGTGCCCCCCCCCCCCCCCCGGCTCCCATTGCCTGCCCCGTGCCTCCCCCCCCCCCCGGCTCCCATTGCCTGCCCCGTGCCCCCCACCGCTCCCATTGCCTGCCCCCCTGACTTGAGCTCTCGGTCCGCTCCAGACCCAGCAAGATAATTTTAGCGCCACGTTCGTTAATATTACCTACTAGAAAATTTCACCCTCAAGGAAAACAAATAAACATTAACCTACATGGACAGAGATCAAGAGAGGCTGAGATGCACGTACTGATTGTATTCAGCAGCTTCCCTCACAGCTGGAGAAGTACAACCTTTGGTAAGCGTGGGGTAAAACAAACAGCCGTTGTAATACAGGAAGAAGTGGGAGGGGCTCTGCCACTCAGAAACTGCTTTTTAAATGATCAAACATTACAGTTTCATCACTGGCGCTGTTTATAGCAGAGACAAAACAAAAGAATCGAGCGCTAGGGAGAGATGTAGGACAATTCTTTTTTTTTAAAGGGGAGTTCCCTGAACGTGCTGGAGTGGAGATCCAGCTATGTTATGTGACCACAGGACCGAAATTCAGTGTCGCCAGAAAGGCTTTTTTTACCCGATTTGCGCCGCAATGTTTGTGGCGGCTGTTATGTCTCAAATAAAGCAATGTGAGTACCGTAGACTTGAGTAAGTGTGACCTTAGTCTCTTTATTCTGACTCCAGAGTGCTGGCACAGCATGGGAGGCCTGCTTACATACAGTGCTGCATCCCTTGGGACTCCAACAGATGCACCCTCTGGTGGTGGTAGAATGCTGGTTACAGGGTGTTGCATACATAACATCACTCCCTCCCCAAAGTCAACAGTACACTTATTTACAGGGTGAGACAATCTGGGGCTTTCTGTTCCCTACTCGATCCTCTCGCTACAAACACAGGTGCAGGTGAGTTGGTTGGGCCTTCACTGGGCTGCTGCACAGCTGGCTTTTGCTGCGCTGCTGCAGCTCGGCTGAGTTCAGCTTCGTGGTCAACCGTGATGGCACTTGTGTGTGTATCGGAGGGTCGAAGTTGGTGGTGTCTTCTTCAAGTTGCTCGTGGCTGTCTGTGAATTGCAGTTTGGTTTGGTCCAAATGCTTTATGCAAGTTAGTCCATTTGCAAGTTTGACCTCAAACACCCTACTCCCTTCTTTGGCTACAACAGTGCCAGCAAGCCATTTGGGACTGTGTCCATAGTTGAATACAAATACAGGGTCATTGACTTCAATATCGCGTAACAAATTTGCGCGATCATGATACATGCTGTGTTGATGCCGCCTGCTTTCGACATGATCATGGAGATCAGGGTGGACTAGAGAGAGTCTTGTTTTGAGTGCCCTTTTCATGAGCAGTTCGGCAGGGGGAACTCCAGTGAGCAAGTGGGGTCGCTGAGCATGATTAGGGACAGGCTGGTCTGCAGGGAGTCTTCCGACATGCCTTTCAAGCTTTGCTTGATGGTTTGTGTTATATATCTGGACTTGTATTTACTCTGTACAGCCACCAGAGGGCTCATTCCCCAGAGTCCCAAGGGATCCCATAATCCCTTGGGAGCACAGGTATTTAAGAAGGCTTCGCAGGTTTCAGAGGCACTCTGGAGACCTGCAATAAAAGATTAAGGTCACACTTTACTTTGAGCTCACAGTGTTCAGTCTGACTCTTTCTCCATACACTTCAACTGACGACGAGATACAGATAGCGAACCCAAAGATGCAGAGAACAGTGGGCATCCTGGAGAAATTTTCGGAGGGAGATGATTGGGAAACTTTTGTGGAGCGACTTGACCAATACTTCGTGGCCAACGAGCTAGATGGGAAGAGAGCGATGCCAAACGAAGGGCAATCCTCCTCACCGTCTGTGGGGCACCAACGTATGGCCTCGTGAAGAATCTGCTCACTCCAGCGAAACCCAAGGAGAAATCGTATGACGATTTGTGCACACTAGTCCGAGAGCATTTGAACCGGAAGGAAAGTGTTCTGATGGCGAGGTACCGGTTCTACACCTACAAAAGATCTGAAGGCCAGGAAGTGGCGAGTTATGTCGCTGAGCTAAGACGCCTTGCAGGACATTGCGAATTTGAAGGACATTTGGAGCACATGCTCAGAGACGTTTTCGTACTTGGCATTGGCCACGAAACCACACTTTGCAAACTTTTGACTGTAGAGACCCCAACCTTGAGTAAGGCCACAGCGATAGCCCAGGCGTTCATTGCCACCGGCGACACTATTAAGCAAATCTCTCAGCACACAAGTGCTGCTACAAGTACTTGGACAAAGTGATGTTGTTTTCAAATCGTAATGTACAGGGCAGGTCATACATACCTGCAGCTACACGTCCGCAGATGTCTCAGAGTCCACCATCAAGGGTGATGAATGCAAGTCCATTAACACCTTGTTGGCGCTGCGGGGGTGATCATCGTTTCCATTCATGCCAATTCAAAGGATGCATTTGCAAGTGCTGTGGAACAATGGGACACCTCAAACGAATGTGCTGGCGAGCTGCTAAGCCTGTTAAACCTGCAAACCACCAGGTTGCAGAGGAGGATCACGATGAAACAGAGCCTCAGATAGAGGAGGCAGTGGTACATGGGGTACATACATTCATCACGAATTGTCCTCCGATAATGCTGAATGTTGAACTAAATGGAGTCCCGGTGTCAATGGAGCTGGACACAGGCGCAAGCCAGTCCATCATGGGCAAAAAGACTTTCGAAAGGTTGTGGTGCAACAAGCCCTCAAGGCCAGTCTTAACTCCAATTCGCACGAAACTAGGAACTTACAGAAAATAACTGATTCCTGTAATTGGCAGTGCTACCGTAAAGGTCTCCTACGATGGAGCGGTGCGCAAGCTACCACTCTGGCTGGTACCGGGCGATGGTCCCACGCTGCTCAGCAGGAGCTGACTGGGAAAGATACGCTGGAACTGGAATGACGTCCGAGCGCTATTGCCCGCTGACGACACTTCGTGTGCCCAGGTCTTAAACAAATTTCCTTCGCTGTTCGAACCAGGCATCGGGAAATTCCAAGGAGCAAAAGTCCAGGTCCACCTAATTCCGGGGGCGCGACCCATCCATCACATGGCGAGAGCAGTATGGTACATGATGAGAAAAAGGGTAGAGATCGAGCTAGACTGGCTACAAAGAGAAGGCACCATCTCACCGATCGCCTTCAGCGAGTGGACCAGTCCTATTGTCCCAGTCCTCAAGGAAGACGGCACCGTCAGAATCTGTGGTGATTACAAAGTAACTATCAATCATTTCTCCCTGCAGGACCAATACACACCTCCAAAAGCCGATGACCTCTTCGCAGCGCCTGCGGGAGGAAAGACGTTCAAGAAGCTGGATCTGACTTCAATCTACATGACGCAGGAACTGGAGGAATCATCGAAGGCCCTCACCTGCATCAACACGCACAAAGGTCTTTTTGTTTATAACACATGTCCGTTTGGAATCCGATCAGCGGCGGCGATATTCCAGAGAAACAGAAAGTTTACTAAAGTCGATCCCGCACACCGTGGTCTTCCAGGACGACATCTTGGTCACAGATCGGAACACAGTCGAGCACCTGCAGAACCTGGAGGAGGTTTTTAGTCGACTCAACCATGTGAGGCTCCGGTTAAAACGCTCGAAGTGCTTTTTCCTGGCGCCTGAAATGGAGTTCCTGGGAAGGAGGATTGCGGCGGTTGGCATCAGGCCCACCAATGCGAAGACTGAGGCAATCGAGAACGTACCGAGGCCACAGAATGTGACGGAGCTGCGGTCGTTTCTGGAACTCTTGAACTACTTTGGTAACTTCTTACCGGGTCTCGGCACCCTGCTAGAACCACTACATGTCTTATTACGAAAAGGGGGCGAATAGGTTTGCGGCAAAAGCCAAGAAAATGCCTTTGTAAAAGCGAGAAATTTGTTCTGCTCAAACAAATTGATTGTGTTGTATAATCCATGTAAGCGTTTGGTACTGGCATGTGATGCGTCGTCATATGGCGCGGGTGTGTATCACAACAAGCTAATGATTTTGGGAAACTGCAACCAGTTGCTTATGCATCTAGGAGTCTGTCTAAGGCTGAGAGAGCCGACAACATGATTGAAAAAGAAGCGTTAGCGTGTGTCGATGGGGTAAAGAAAATGCAGCAATAACTGTTTGGGCTAAAATTCGAACTGGAAACTGACCATAAGCCACTTATATCCGTGTTTTCCGAGAGTAAAGGAATAAATACCAATGCATTTGTCCGCATCCAGAGATGGGCGCTCACGTTGTCCGCATACAACTACGCCATCCGCCACAGGCCAGGCACAAAAAACTGCGCCGATGCTCTCAGTAGGCTGCCACTGCCCACCACGTGGGTGGAAAAGGCACAGCCCGCAGATCTAGCCATGGTTATGGAAGCATTTGAGAGTGAGCAATTACCCGTCACTGCCCGGCAGATCAAAACCTGGACAAGCCAGGACCTCTTATTATCTCTAGTCAAAAGCTGTGTGCTTCACGGGAGCTGGTCCAGTGTCCCAGTGGAAATGCAGGAAGAGATAAAGCCGTTCCAGTGGCGCAAAGAAGAAATGTCTATACAGGTAGACTGCCTTCTGTGGGACAATCGAGTAGTGATCCCCAAGAAGGGCAGAGGCACCTTCATCAATGACCTCCACAGTACCATCCAGGCATTGTAATGATGAAAGCGATAGCCAGATCCCACGTGTGGTGGCCCGGTATCGATGCGGACTTAGAGTCCTGCGTTCACAGATGTAATACATGCTCGCAGTTAAGCAATGTACCCAGGGAGGTGCCACCATGTTTATGGTCTTGGCCCTCCAAACCGTGGTCTAGGATACACGTCGACTATGCAGGCCCGTTCTTGGGTAAAATGTTCCTTGTCATTGTAGATGCGTACTCCAAGTGGATTGAATGTGAGATGATGTCAGCTAGCATGTCCGCTGCCACTACTGAAAGCCTGCGGGCCATGTTTGCCACTGACGGCTTACCCGATGCTCTGGTGAGCGACAACGGGCCATGTTTTACCAGTGCTGAGTTCAAAGAATTCATGACCCGTAACGGGATTAAACATGTCATATCTGCCCCGTTTAAACCAGCGTCCAATGGTCAGGCAGAGAGAGCAGTGCAAACCATCAAGCAAGGCTTGAAGAGGGTTACCAGAGGCTGACTACAGACTTGACTATCCCGAGTCCTGCTTAGCTACTGCACGGGACCCCACTCACTCACTGGGATCCCACCTGCTGAAATGCTCATGAAAAGAGCACTTAAGACAAGGCTCTCGTTAGTTCACCCTGATCTACATGAACAGGTAGAGAGCAGGTGGCTTCAACAAAGTGCATACCGTGATAGCGCAAATGTGTCATGCGAGATTGAAATCAATGATCCTGTATTTGTATTAAATTATGGACAAGGTCCCAAGTGGCTTCCCGGCACTGTCATGGCCAAAGAGGGGAGCAGGGTGTTTTCGGATCAAACTTTCAAAAGGACTTATTCACTGGAAACACTTGGACCAAATCAAACTCAGATTCACGGGCTACCCTGAGCAACGCACCTTGGATCCTAACTTTTTTGATTCCCCCAACATACACACCAGTGGCAACTGGCACCACAGTTGACCACGAAGCAGAACCCACCATCCACAGCAGCCCTGCAGGGCCCAACACACCAGGCAGCCCAGCAAGGCCAGCTGCACAGCAGCCCAGCGAGGGCCCAACAAATGATTCAACAACATCAGCTTTCACACCGAGACGATCAACCAAGGCAAGAAGGGCCCCAGATCGACTCACATTGTAAATAGTTACCGTATTGACTTTGGGGGGGGGGGAATGTTTGGGGGGGGGGGGGGGAGGGAATGTTGTTATATATGTGGACTTGTATTTACTCTGTACAGCCACCAAAGGGCTCATTCCCCGGAGTCCCAAGGCATCCCATAATTCCTTGGGAGCACAGGTATTTAAGAAGGATTCGCAGATTGGAGAGGCACTCTGGAAACCTGTAATAAAAGACTACGGTCACACTTTACTTTGAGCTCACTGTTCAGTCTGACTCTTTCTCCATACACTACAGTTTGAACTGCCCATTCTGCCTGGCCATTAGATGCGGGCTTTTAATGATGCAGATGTGACGTGCTTGATCCCATTGCGGGTCATGAATTCCTTGAAATCAGCGCTGGTGAAGCACGGCCCACTTGTCGCCTGACAAAGGACCATCAGGCATGCTATGCGTAACATGACTCGCAGGTTTTTGATGGTGACAGTGGATGTGCTTACAGACATTGGGCCCAAGTTTCGACATGATTCGCGCCTGATTTTTATGAGCAACTGGTGGAGAACGGACTATTTTAGAAATCGCAATTCTCCACATTTTTTTTTCTGCAGTTCTAGTCAGGTAGAACAGTTCTAGTTTAGAACAGAATTTTTTCTTCAATAGGGGGCGTGTCCGGCCACTGACGCCTGATTTGAAAGTTTCCACAGTGAAAATGTACTCCAAACTAAAGTAGAATGGAGCCAGTGAAGATTTTTGTAGAACTGAAAAAACCTGTTCTACACATTAAAAAATCAGGCGCAGGTTACAAATTAGGCGTCCAGAACGAGGTGGGGGGGGGGAGGGAGGAGGGAAGTCATTAAATTCTACAATCAATCCTTATTTATACTTCTACAAATATTATACAAATAAATCCAACCTGAATAAACATTTATAAGCCAAGAAAAGATTAAATAAACCATCTTCCTACCTGTGTGAAAGTGCTTCAACCAGGGAGAATTCTGCAGCCGTTCGTGCCGCTGAGCGGGAGGGGGAAGAGAGGGAGGGAGAGAGAGAGAGGGGGGGGTGGGAGGGGGGAGAAGGGAGGGGGGGGGAGAGAGAGAGAGAGAGGGGGAGGGAAGGAGAGGGGGAGGGAGGGAGGGGGGGGAAGGGA